>NC_064645.1:587658297-588908297 GCF_023864345.2 Schistocerca serialis cubense | reverse complement strand
ATGTGTCAATAAAGTTTCCCCTTCCTGGGACAATGAATTCACGGTGTTCTTATTTCAATTTCCAGGAGTGTAGAAAATACAGAAAGGGCTGAATGACACAGCCAGTAGAAAAAGATATGACATAAAATACAGCCAATAAATCTTTTAATAAATGAAAAATTATGAAATGACTTAGATGTAAAAGAACATTTCGGTGAACTGCGCGAAGAGATGCGAAATTAAATGTCAAGTAACGTCTTTGTACCATTGAAGGAATTTTTGTTACGCAGCCGGCCGCGGTGGTCTAGCGGTTCTAGGCGTTCAGTCCGGAGCCGCGCGACTACTACGGTCGCAGGTTCGAATCCTGCCTCGGGCATGGATGTGTGTGATGTCCTTAGGTTAGTTAGGTTTAAGTAGTTCTAAGTTCTAGGGGACTGATGACCACAGATGTTAAATCCCATAGTGCTGAGAGCCATTTGAACCATTTTGTTACGCAACTGCAGCTGCTCATGGAGAATGAGGCTATCATTTTGAAAAATATGTTTAAAAATCTCTAATTCTTCAAGAATATCTAATCTACGCCTTTCTTCTCGGTATGCAAGATGTTGATATCGGAAATAGCCATACGCGCGTGACTGTAATCAGAAGATGGTCAGCAAAAGACAAATTTTGGAGATTAGTGCCATTTTTTCTTAAAAGGTGTTCTTTACATCTGGTTGTAAAGGCACGACCTGTTTGTCCTACCTAGTAAGAATAGCAGGTATGGCAGAAAATCTTACATACGCTAGAACTTTCTAAAGGGCAACGAATCGATTTTAAATTATGAATGAAGTTTTTTTTTCAAGTTATTATTGGTAGAAAAGGCAACTTGCAGTTGTATTTATTACGCAGAAGACGTTGGATCTGATAAGAGGTGGGCCCCAAGAGAAGAAAATAAAAGGTTCTTTTGGGTTAAATTCAATTATAGAGTTGTCGAGAGTAAAAACTCTTTTAACAGTTTTCTTTCTGAGGACGTCATCTACGATGCAGGTTTATACTCGTTACGAAATGCTATCGTTTTCAGTACATTGATTTCGATTTTGAACTTTTCTTTCGAAAGTGGAATGGAAGTAGCTCGGTGAATATCAGAGTGAAAGAAGGCATTTTAATGAGCCTGTGGAAGCACAGAAAACACAGGAACGATCTGATCTAGCTTAAAAAATTTTGACCGAGGGCTCATTTGTTTCAATTTTAATTTGATAATTCAGAACGCTATGGCCACTACGCAACGCGACGTTGGATGCTGCCTGGTGGTGTCGGGGGCATGTGACACGGTAACAAAAGTATGTAAGCGAAGCCCACACACTCAGAGGCGGCTGCAAATGGGGAAATCCGTTTAGATAAGTGACTTTGACAAAGGGCAGATTATCATTACGCAGAGCCTGCGAACGAGTATCTCGAAACCGGCGAAGCTAGTCGAATGCTCACGTGCTCCTGTCAGGGGCATGTATAGAAATAGGTAGATGGACAATGAAGCTAACACTAGGCGCTGAATGGTTGAGTGTTCACGACTCTTCACAGAACCTGGGGTTTGGAGGCTTCTCTGCTCTGTAAAGGAGGATGGATAGTAACCTATGGCGTCTCTGCCGAAAGACCACAAGTGCACGCACAAGTGTTTGGAGCACACCGTCCTTCGTACGTTGACGAACATGGAGCTCCACAGCAGACCACCCCTAGGTGTTCACATGTTGAGCCAACGGTAGACTAAGTTATGATTGCAGTGAGCATGGGCCGTCGATCAGCGGAAATGTGTCGGCTCTTTGACTGAATCACATTCTTTCTACACTAGATTGATAGTCGTGTTCACAAAAGCTGCTTGAAACGTGCAGAGTTCCAGGGACGAAGGCTGTTGGGAACAGTATTATTCTGCAGGAGACGGTCTTCTGTACTTGCATGGGATCTGGGGTAGTGACCGAAGACAGCTGCGAACCATCTCCATCCCTTCATGTTTGGTGTCTTCCCCGACGACGGTGTCATCTTTCACTAGTATAACTGTCCGCGTCTCGGAGCCAGAACTGTACTTCAATGGTTTGAGGAGCATTGTTGTGAACTCATTTTGACCTCTGGGTGACCAAATTCGCCTGACGTAAATGCTATATGTGGATCGCTATCTGGCGCCATCACCGAGAATGCATATCAGCTGCTCGTTATTTACGTGACTTGCGTGACCTGTGCTCATACATCTAATGTCACATACTCCACTATGTTACCAACAAACCGTCGAATCCCTGATTCGCAGAATCAGTGAGTTACTTCAAAATGAGGCGAGGTACTGGCAGAAGTAAAGCTGTGAGGACGGAGCGTGAGTCGTACTTGGGGAGCTCAGATGGTAGAGAACTTGTCCGCGGAAGGCAAAGGTCCCGAGTTCGAGTCTCTACCAGGATGTTTCAGTGAGTTATTTCATTCCTAAGACGGACAAACAAGCTATTGCACCGGTGGTCATAATGTGGTGGACGATCGCCTCCGTAGCGCAGCTGTAGCGTTACCGCCTACCACGTAAGGGGCCCAGGGTTCGACTCCCGGCAGTGTACTGGGTGTTGTGTGTCCTTCGTCATCATTTTCATCATCACTTACACGCAAGTCGCTGAAGTGTCGTCAAACAAAAAGACTTGCAATACGGCGGCCAAACCCCGATGGTGGAGATCCCGGTCAATAAATGCCCTACGATCGTTTCATTTAAATGTTTTGGATCATCAGTGTATACAGCCCGCACTACAGCACTCGCAACATAGATAATTTAACTACATTCATCAGGTATCTTGGATACCTTTCGGCGCGATGCGTACGCGGAAAACATCTACAATAGCAGCACAGACCGCTTAGAGAGAGAGTAACACCTGAGGTGCCGGCAGCAGATTAGCACTGTGGCCTCAGCATCACGGTGGCAGACAGGTGCCAGCCAGCATCCAGCAGCGCGGGAACCGTGGCAACAGTCCCCGGGGGCGTCGGTCGCAGCGCGTAGAACGTTCTGCCGCCGCATTAGGCCTCCCGCAGGCTCTGCCGCGTACGCACAGTGCGACAAGCCGCTTAGCTGTCCGCAGCTGCGGTGCGCGCACCACTTTGTTCGTCGCATTAAAGCGCAGTTAGTCGGGCTTTGCCGCCGAGTTTGCCCGCTAGAGTACCCGTCGCGACGATTAGGGGACTCCCCCGCCCCCCTTACGAACAATTAACCGTACGGACCGCACTCGGCGTTTTAGCGCTCTCCACTCGAGTGTCTCGAGTCCTTCGTTGGACAGCGCTGTCAGTAGTTCCAAACGCCGCACAACTACGTGGCGGAAGCACGCGGCCGGTTCACCGCGTCGCAAACTGAATACTCAGGGATGCATTACACAGAGATCTGTTGCATTGTTAGGAGTGCCGTCAAACAAGCCACAGCTTCGTGTATTGGACCTACCAGGAAAATACATCAAAGTTTCTTCAATCGAAAATTTACCGTCTTTTGCATTTCAGTTCCTAGGATAAAGATTTACAAACAAATGTCACACAGCAATCTCGCTTTAAACTGTAAAATGTATTCTTCTCAGTAGACACCAGCCGGCCATATTCCTATTATAATCGCTGTCAAACAGTTAAACATTCCGCATTATTCTGTTATTTATCTTCTACGTTCGACAAGCAAAATATTTCATAACAGAGACCCGTATACACAAAAACATGTGACATAGTAATTCTCTCTAAACGATAAAGAGTATCCTTCTCAATAGACACCAGCACGCTCCAACATATTCGATCCTAAAAGCGTAAGTTATTCCTCTTCACTCTCTTACTTATCTGATCGTGTATGATCGACTAGAACACATATATTTTATCACGCAGGTATGTGTATTTTATATATGTATATATTACGTAACAGTAATATTAAAATGACACAAGTTCTACATCTGTTACGAAGTTTAGCCTGTAATTCTGATGAAATAGTTACACAGCAAAACTGAAACAATAGATCAGGGAATTACATTACTGGCCATTAAAACTGCTACACCAAAATGAAATGCAGATAATAAACGGGTATTTATTGGACAAATATATTATACTAGAACCGACATGTGAATACTTTTTCACGTAACTTGGGTTCATAGATCCTGAGAAATCAGTACCCAGAACAACCACCTCCGGCCGTAATCACGGCCATGATACGCCTGGGCATTTAGTCAGAACTTGAATGGCGTGTACAGGTAAAGCTGCCCATGCGGCATCAACACCATACCACAGTTCTTCAACAGTAGTGACTGGGGTATTGTGATGAGCCAGTTGCTCAGCCACCATTGACCAGACGTTTTCTGTTGGTGAGAGATCTGGAGAATGTGCTTGATAGCGCAGTAGTCGAACATTTTCTGCATCCACTAAGGCCCGTACAGTACCTGCATCATGCGGTCGTGCATTATCCTGCTGAAATGTAGGGTTTCGCAGGGATCGAATGAAGGGTAGAGCCACGGGTCGTAACACATTTGAAATGTAACTTCCACTGTTCAAAGTGCCGTCAATGCCAACAAGAAGTGACCGAGACGTGTAATCAATGGCACCCCATAACATCATGCCGGGTGATACACCAGTATGGCGATGATGAATACAATCTTCCAATTTGCGTTCACCGCCATGTCCCCAAAGACGGATTCCACAATTATGGTGCTGTAAACAGAACCTGGATTCATCCGAAAAAATTACGTTTTGCCATTCGTGCACCTAGGTGCGTCGTTGAGTACACCATTGCAGGCGCTCCTGTCTGTGACGCAGCGTCAAGGGTAACCGCAGACATGGTCTCCAAGCTGATAGTCCATGCTGCTGCAAACGTCGTCGAACTGTTCGTGCAGATGGTTCTTGTCTTGCAAACGTCCCCATCTATTGACTCAGGGATCGAGACGTGGCTGTGCGATCCGTTACAGCCATGCGGATAAGATGCCAGTCATCTCGACTGCTAGTGATACGAGGCCGTTGGGATCCAGCACGGCGTTCCGTATTACCCTCCTGAACCCACCGTTTCCATATTCCGCTAACAGTAATTGGATCTCGACCAACGCGAGCAGCAATGACGCGATACGATAAACCGCAATCGTCGTAGGCTACAATCCGACCTTTATCAAAGTCGGAAACATGATTTCTCCTCCTTTCACGAGGCATCACAACTACGTTTCACCAAAAAATGGCTCTGAGCACTATGGCACTCAACTGCTGAGGTCATTAGTCGCCTAGAACTTAGAACTAGTTAAACCTAACTAACCTAAGGACATCGCAAACATCCATGCCCGCAGCAGGATTCGAACCTGCGACCGTAGCGGTCTTGCGGTTCCAGACTGCAGCGCCTTTAACCGCACGGCCACTTCGGCTGGCCTACGTTTCAGCAGGCAACGACGGTCAACTGCGGTTTGTGTATGAGAAATCAGTTGGAAACTTTTCTCATGTCAGCACTTTCTAGGGGTCGCCACCGGCGCCAACCTTGTGTGAATGCTCCGAAAAGCTAATCATTTGCATCTCCCAGCAATTTCTTCCTGTCGGTTAAATTTCGCGTCTGTAGCAAGTCATCTTCGTGGTGTAGCAATTATAATGGCCAGTAGTGTAGAAGAAATGCAATAGTGAAAGACATGGGGAAGAAATTCAATGTAATATTATAAGACAAACGGTAAGAAGTGGAATTATACAGTAGTCTTTTTTGAAAGTGGAATATGACATGAATGTGCCGCACAGTCTCTTACTGTCGGGATTAAGCATTTCTTTCAGTTTATAACATCCACTGTTTCGAGTATACAGACATTCTCAAATATAGAGTGGAGCCCGTTAAAATCACATGAGTTACATATTTGTGAAGTGTGGCGTAGGCAATTATGCTGACTGTATCTCAAATATGTTCGTTTATCAGGGTATACTCTTCTTTTGAGAATGGCCGCATAACCTAAACTATTTAATAGTGAACACTATGAAATAAAATGACAGTTTAATCCTAAAAATAACAGATAGGGCGGTATTGTACAATACACTTATTTCTCTCTTTCTGGATATCTTAACAGAATAAGGTAGATTTGTTTCCTCCTTTCATTCTCGTCGATCGTATTAGAGCCCATAAATATCTTTATCCTGAAGATATTGATTCCTTCATTCAAATTAGGCGTGATTTCTATTCTTATCTGGTATTTCCTGATTACAAAAATGACCAGTCCGGTTTCAGCTAGTGGTATCCTGGTGCGCAAAACTTAAAGACGAAAACATCTTAAGCATGATGTGTCGCTGCCAAGTAACATAGTTCACTGAAACCTGGTCGTACACAGAAAGAACGTAATTGAAATAAATGCACATACAGACGAAGAGAAACGACACATTTATTGAAAGATAATTATTACACTGGAGTCACCGCGATTCGTCATTGCACCTGGATATTACGAAAGATGGGGCGTTGTTTTGTATAGTACGTGTGATCACCATAGACGTTCTGCAACGTGCACCCAAGCCGACAAAATGGTTCGTAAGGAGTTCTTGTGGTAGGCCGTTCCCTTCCTCCAGAAGCACAGCTGACCACGGCTCCCCAACGCACCCCACACGTGCCCGATGGGATTTGAGTCGTAGCAACGGACAGTCCAGTCGATTTTCCGAATAACCTCTCGTTCCAGGACCTCCTCCACCTGCGTTATTCGATGCTTCCGCTCACTGTCATTCATAAAAATCAATACAGGGTTGAGCGCACCCCTGAATAGAAGCACCTTGGAATGAGTGTATAGTTGCGATAACGTCGACCAGTAGTTGTACACAGTTCAAATATGTGGAGGCTACAAGTGGGAACATGTAATACACCCAGGAACAACGTCCAACGTGATAGTAGGACGGTGTATCATGCGTCGTTTTTGCTAATTTAGATGAACACCATTTTCCTATCAAACAGATTTTCACCGTAACAATACTTAGAAGGCACTGTGATTTGAAGAACTGAACCAGTTTGCAATAAAAATCCCACTTGCATGCATGTACAGATATACTGCGCCTCCAAATTACGTCGTACTCATTTCTATGTCAAAAAGTGTTGTTCTACAGTGAAGTCTACTACGTTGTTTAGTCACATCAAAGAGCGTCGAGTTACAGAAAAAGGATCGGTTCCCTCTGTCGCCTCTTTCTCTGGTCATATTACACGATTTATTTTCAATTTTAATAGTCGTGCCTTGCAGACTTTCCTTTTCTTACAGCTTTCTGCTGGTAGGTGCATCAATTTCGTAGCATAAGCGGGTTTGAACTTTAATAGAGGCAACTATTTATTTACAGCTCGTAAAAAATAGATACGTGTTTCAAAGTTTTACTGACATTCAAAGTAGTCACCAACATTAAGTATAACCAATTGCCTGCGATGTGGAGGTCGTAAGGTACTCTTAGAAATGCCAGTTGTGTTGACAGTTCGAGCGGCGCGGTCTATTGCCCGACGAATTTGTAGCATTTCTGAAGCGAGAGCCGTAAACTGTTCCCTTCAGTTTAGAAATCGAGTTGAACTCGCGAGGGCTTACGTCAGGGGAGTGCAATAGGTGGTATAGCACTTAGCGGCCGCATCAGTCAAACAAATCAGTAACAGCTTGCACTGTTCGTGTTTGAACGTTGTCCTGCAAAATCATGGTCAGGTCCTGCAGAAAGTGTCATCACTTCTGTCTCTGTGTTGTTCATTTTTGGAACACAACCTACGACTTCATGTTACAGGAGCGAAATAGTTGTGGGAGACACCTGTGGAATAGACGACTTATGGCAGTGACAGTAATCTCACTGCACTTGTGTATCTTCGGCTCAGTTGTAAAGAGGAGAGTATCCGAATGTTGGACATGGAGTAAGCTGGCAGTGGCAGAACCTTTAGCGTAGTGCATATTGGAGGACGATTATGCTGAAGAAAATTGTTGGGAATTATTAATTGATGAAATGACTTACAGTCGCAGCATTTGTAGAACAAAGTGAATGGATTTGCATTACATATGTTATTAAGGTCATAATTTTTGCTGGCACAGAAAGAAAATGCTAGCCATTCTTGCAACTTAGCAGTCCACGTCCCACCTAAGTTTAAATCATTACATTTGAATTATTTCGATTTGTTTGAGAACTTGCGTTTGCGAGTGTGCCTCTTGGATGAAAAGATATGCTTGAAAATGATGGAGGAAAAAAGTTATGCTGTTACTAAAACGTTAAAAACGCTTTTCTTGGATTATTTGAAATATACATTTCGTCTCATTCAAGAGAACAAATAAAGCATGTATTAAGAAGAATTACACCTGAAAATGGACTCACTGGGTCCGAAATGCATCGTGTACTGAACAAAACACGAAAACTGTGACTGAAGGCGTTTTCTTTAATTCATACATCAAGTGCAAAATTACTTGTATGCAACAGAAATTATGTAACAATTCCTCAATTGTCTGCTGTCTTTATGTTTCTGGAAGAATGATAGTATTTATCTGACGTAAGTCCAAGACCAACTTCATTCGACCACCTCTGCTTTCAATGTCGTGCAATGGACTGTTGTAGGAGCTGACAGCTGGCTCAATAGCCCTATTTTCTAACATCAACGGTATCTCAGCCGTCAACTGTTCAACTGGTACTACATAAGGTGTTACATAGAATTTGTTGTACTTTCTAGCCTGAAAGTTATACTGAAATCCCTTGACGGTGCTGGGTCTATGTTTAACCACTAGTATATGTGCCTGTAAAATTTCACTAAGTTCTCTCCTGTCTTGTTCATCACAATTCTCTGCTTCCTCGCAATTTTTCTGCACTGGTGTGCATAAATTGACCTGATTCTAACTGTCATTGTTTGACATAGATAAGCTGTATTACTATCAACAGAATCATGTGAACATAGAAAAGAATCATTATACAGGAAACATAGCGTGTTCATTTCCTCTTCCTGCGAACTTAACCAAGAATCAAATTTTAAAACATGTTGATCCAAAATTGCTAGATTAATTTGTGTAATTAAAATTCATTACTGCTTTGTATTGGTTAAAGAATTTGATAACTAAAATTATCTGAGTAGAGAGCAAAGCCACAACGTGGAAGTTCATAGCAAATTTAAGTCCCTGACAAGTGAGTTTCAGAAATGTGTCATGTTTAATGTCAACAGTTTTTCCCCAAAATAGCAACTTATGTTTTAGTTTTCCTGAGAGGCAGTGTTGGGAAAAATATTGTTGTTATACTGATAGCTGATATTGCGCAACCTGAGTCCAAATCAGTGGTAAAATTGTTATTACCAATGCAAATGTTGGTTGCAGGTTGTAAAATTTGTTTTTGTACAACTGCATTTTCCTGGAGGAGAATATCCTTAAAGTCTTTCAACTACATAAAGTTATACTCGTAGCTATGGCAGCAGAGTCATCTGTTAGCTGTCTTTTCCCTTTAGCTGCCAGGACCTGAACCCATTGTTCATTCTCAGGTGGGCTGAGTGGAGGGTGCAGGTATCCGTTCAGCCGTATCGTGTCCTCTAAATGCCGTGCTGGACTTGAGAATTCCGATTGTTTAGAGTTGTTCAACATGATTATACTGTGAGGTTTGATGTATCCCAGTATGCAATTAAAAATGGCTGGTAAGAGTTCTTTTCTGATTGACAGTCTCTTATAATCGATCGCATTCTGACAGCTGGTTGATTTCCTTGATTTCGGTACAGGAATTTTAGCTTGTATACAAGGGCCCAATTTGGTGGTAACGCAGAAAGAAATTGCTGTAGCCACGCCCTAGGATGAATGTCATCAGTGAAATATGGGAAAACTTAGAGCTTTCGTACAGTGAGGAAGTGTTTATAATCAAATGTGTCTTAGCGGCCTGGTGCAGTGTTTTCACGGTTGCGCTTACCGCCCTCTTCGCTGTCACTTTTTAATATGTCTTAACATGTCTTAACATGTTAATCACCCAAACTCCAAAAGTAATTACTGTCGTTAGGTTTCCGTAGTGTGCACTTTTATAACTACTATAAACTCTTCGTCTAGGGTTATTATTGTTCTGTTTTCCTTCAATACGCGAAAATTGTGACTGTAAGGGTACAATGTCATTCTTTTGTTGTTCGCTAATTTTTATCTGATTTTCCTTGAAATGTTTCAAACATTAGTATTCAGCTGTGTCCGCGAAGTGGACAGGTATTGCGTCATCGGAATGCAGATCATTTTTGGCACCAAGTTTATCGGTTTTGTTCATAGTTCATCTGTTTGTTCGGAGTTGTTACTTATTTGTCCTTTCTGTACTTCTCATCACAAGGGTAAAGTTTCGAACTTTTCGATATTTTTTTTTTTTTTTTTTGATTGCGGTCTGCTCTTTTACCTTACCCTATTTCGCTGATTTTCACAAATTATTTCTGCACTGTCGGTTTTTCGTGTCCTTTTAATTTGCTCAGTGTAGGTTTCTAAACCTTGTAATCGTTTAGTAATACCGTCAACCATTGGTTGATAATAGTTCTTTCTTTCTTTCCTGAGTTCGCCTATTGAGTGTTTTGTGCCTGTTTAAACTCCTCATTAGTTCGTTATTGTGGCTGTTTACTGTATTCCGTCAATCGTCGAAACGGTGCATTATTTTGTTCCTGCGTCTGTTTGATCTGTTCATTTGTTGCGACTGTTCAGGCTATTCAAGTAGCGTTTGAAATATCAGTGTGATATTTTGATCTGTCCGACATACAGTCAGTCATATCTAACGGAAAAAAATATACAAAACAAGAATCTATGTTATTCAATTGCATATCAGTATCTTTCGTATCATAAATTGGCGACTTATCGCCTAGCGATTCTTGTTCAGTTTGACATCTATCGCTCGTTTCGGATTTTTGTTCTACTTCAGGTGTAGGCTCGTTTCCTTGTAGTTACAGAGTTAGATCACGTTCCTTGTCAGTTAATGTTCTGATGCTAAACGGTATCTGTTCATTATTAAATGAGTTAAATGACATGCTCTCGCTGTGCTGCGACAGGTTCAGTTGTTGTACGAAACTGCGCTGAATACATCTGGTATTCATTGTTGTAACAAAGTGAGATTCACAACAGTTACCAAAATTGATGAAAATGGAATACGGTTTATCGTTATGAAAAAATCTGTAAAAAAATGCAGTACCTGGAAATACGACGTAACCGTTGCCTAACAGCAAAATCCAATAGTCAAATTTTTAGGCGTAATGAAACTTCGTCATGCGTACTGAATATTTGTCACACGTAACGAATCTTCGTCACATGCAAAGTACTAAAGATATAGAAAATGTCATGTGTAACAGTTACACAAAAAATAGCTGTAAGGAAAGAAACATGAAAGTGTCAGTACTTAAAACATGTTTTGTGTTGTGTGCTGTAGCAAAACATAAAGAAATTATCTAACTGCTTTTTAAAAGTACCAGTGGACAATACGAAGCAGCGGTAGAAAACTGAAGGTTATTTACTTTCACGTGATCGTTCTTTCGTTCATGACAGTTAAAACGTTTACCTGCTTTATACTAAAATTCAATGACTGTCCTCTATTATAAAAATGTGCAACTGAAATTAATATTGCGAACAGCCATTCTCAGCGCACACATTTACATAAAGACAAAACTGACTGGCGTTCACTGTGCAAGAAATTGAATCAAAACTTTTGCTGAAAGATCACAAACAAAATCAGGCTGTGCACTACTCCCCACAAAGACGGATAGACCAATATAACACAGCATCACTATGAAACACACACCTTACGGTGTATTGGTTTCCTCATGTGTGTTTACCTTCCATTCTTCTGTGGAAGTCATGGTTATCTTTGTTATTGGTTCTCTATCGTTTGGGACTTATTGTGAGTCGAGTTTATCGTCTGTGTTTGCTATCAGTGTATCTTCATAAATTTTGCTTATCTTGGTTGTTTGTTGATAGTATGCGGTATATGAGTTCTTTGTTTGTCTGATGAGGGTATGTTTTTCTTCTGCAGTTTCTGCCTTTATGAGGTCAGGTTCCTTTTTATCTGTTTTTTTTTTGTTTAGTCTCTGACTCTTGTTTGATCCGTGGGTACTTTCACCCTGAACAAAGCGTACTCGTTTTATGTACGAACGACACTTTGTTTTGCTATTACTATTGTGTCGTTCTGTATGCTTGTCTAGTTGTAGTGTTTGGTTGCATGGAAGCTTCTTGTGCTACTTGTCGATTTGGTGGTGTGTTTCGTAGTATAAGTGTGTGTGATTATCTCTGATGCCTTCACGTATTTGCACGTTTGCCAAATATAAGTGGTGTTTTTGTTGTTGATTTTTACTTGCTCTTGTAGGAGGCTTCATATTGCAGCTCTTCCACTGTTAGAAGAAACTAAGCCTGGAAAGACGTCCGCTGAAACATGTCATATTTAAGCTGCCTAGCTACATAGTAGTCAATGGCACTTTCCATACAAGCGTTATCAACGTAGTTTGTAATATGAATGTTACTTGTTCTGCACTATCACATATAATCGTACTGATGGCACTGTCTCGAAGTCTGGGACAGTGGTTTGCAGCAGGCCCGTCTGCTGCCTCCAGGATACCGCTTGTTCTGGTGCATGGTGATATCTGTTTACAGCTGCTGTTACGGTAGGGGGACGATGTGTCTTCCATGTAGTCTTGTTCCGTATTAGTGAACGTTGTTGATCTCGTGTTCTGAGCGCTGAATTTGTTCATTCGTATAGCTGTTTGTGTGTTCGGTGTTACAATTCCCCTGGTTTCCTGCAGACTCTATTTCGGTATTTATGTAGGATGCAGCCTCCTCCAGACCATCTGTCTCTTTTTGTCCCGGCTTTGCAAATCTGTAACACACTTGTTGCTTGTCACAACGTTTGCACGAGTATCCAAGGCCCCAGCAGTTGAGACATTTTTGTACGGCTATATATTCTGTAACCAGAAATGCTTCAAAGTGAACGCACACCCTGTCTCTACGTAGCAGAAGTAGACGAACGCTGGGGGAGATCTCAGTTATGGTATTAACTTCCCCTTTGGTCTTAGCTTGAATTTTTTTGCTACTCCTTTTTTTAATTCTTCCTGTGAAATGCATTCACTCAAGTTTATCTCGCAAAATTCTTCTAGGAACTCTTTATCTGTTAGTGTTGTAGGTACCTGATAAAGAGCCAGAAGTGGTCTAAGTTTTCTGGGTTCTTCATATTTGATATTTTTCAGCTATGAAGCTTTCTCTACGATTTTTCTTTTATCCTGGTGTGTCTCCAAAATCACTGCATTTGCTGTAAACCTGAAGGCCTTTATTTTGGCTTGGACTGGTGGTCTATGTTAGGGCTTGTTTATCAGCCTTTTCATCTCAATTATCTGCTGACGCAAAGGAAAGAACACTTGTTTGTTTGGATTTAGCTTGTTCAGTGCATCTTTCAATGCAGTGAGATCCACAGAAGATAGTTGAGCAGACTTGTTTCCTGTTCTTAGTCTTTGGTTCTCTTCTTTAAGTCTGTTTTTTCTGCCTTAAGGTGCTGGATTCTATGCTGCGCAGCAGGGTCATTGGCAGTAGCAAATTTTTTTTCCACAGCCTGTGATTCTCTTTACAAATTCTTCGTTTTGGCCCAGTTTACATTGTGTAGGAGCAAAAGCCCATATTCTATTTCGTACATGGGCTAAGACTACAGTGGCTGCCCTCTTCTGCCTTAATGCGCTTACAAGCTGAGCCAGGATTTCATCAACTCGAGCTATTTTACCTGAATTGACTGATTTGTGGTTAAGTGGGCACGATATAAGACTTCCAAGCAGGTGGGTCGTATTCAAACCTCCCTCGTCACAATTTATTTTTCGCTGTTCAGATTTGCGTGTGTGTCCTGGTGTAACGTCCGTCTGCAACAGCGAGTGTAAGGGAGGGACATATAATGACAGTTGATTCTGCTCAACCACTCTATTAGCAGGCAAGAGGAAGTGGCTTTCGAATGGGAACCGCAAACGTTTGATGACAAGACAAGTTAACTGAATCCTCCATCGGAAAACACCTCTGGTATGTCACACGCGCCATTAGTCACAGTACGTGTATCATATAGGAATCTTTTACCGATGCACCTCTTTTGGACGGCTGGTAAGTGAGTGAGATATGCCTCCTTGTGAATGTGAAGGGAATAATGAAATCTTGATGATTTGTAACATAAGCTGCAACAAGTAAACGCAGCAGTTTTAGAATCACAAAGTTTCTCTGTGTTCGGTGCCAATACAATATTTTCGAAATCTGAGGAGAAACAGGGTGACATAAATTTTACGAGAAGTTCCTGCAGCAAGAAAAACGGCTTTCTTTTAATGACTGTCATCCTAATTCACGTATCACGTCCATAGCACTTTCTTCTCTATCTTGCGATGGTACAAAACGCGCTACTCTTCTTTGAAATTTTCGATGTTCTCTATCAGTCCCATGTGATGTGAATCCCACAGTGCACAGCAACATTTCAGAAGAGGGCTGACAAGCGGGATGTAAGAGGTTTCTGCAGTAGACCTGTTGCACTTTCTAAGTGGTATACCAGTAACTGGCAGTTTTTGGTTTCTTTTCCCCACATGTGATTATTCCGGTTTACGTTTATTGTAATTGTAATCCCTAAGTAATTAGTTTTTGTAGCGTATTTCCTTTAGCACTCATCTGGATGATTTCTCAATTTTCATTATTTAGAGCCTATTTTCAGTCTTCACTTCATACAAATACCTTGTCTAAATCATTTTGAAATTGGTTTTGATCAGCTCATCAATTTACGAGAAGATAATTGACAGCATCATCTGTAAAAAATCTAAGAGGGCTGCTCAGGTTGCCTTCTATGTCGTTTCTGTAGATTAGGAACAGCAGAGAGCCTGTAACACTTCCTTGAGGAGTTCCAGGTATTACTGCTGTGTTACTCAATGACTTTCTGTCCGTTGTTACGACCTGTAGCTTTTCTGACAGGAACTCACAAATCCAGCCGCTTAGCCGAAGCGACTCTCGATATGCCGCAATTTTATTAGAGGTCGCTTGTGAGGAACGCTATCAAAAGCCTTCTGGAAATCTAAACATATACGGTTTATTTCACGTACTGTGTTATTCTCACTTATTAATTCAAGTGAATAAAAAGCTAGTTTAGTTCCAACCCTTTTCTTCGAGATAATTCGCAAAGTTCGAACACAGCATTTGTTCCTTAATCGACTTTTTTGTGAGTTTATTAGTCCAAGCAGGCATTTTAAGATTAACGCACCTTCTGCGAGGTTGTTCATTAGAAACAGCAGCAGCAGTATGAAGCTGCCCCGTTTGCAAAAGCGTCACCTGGACTGCTCACTGAGGCGGGGCGTGCAGAGAGAACGGCTGGCGGCATCTGACGCGTGGGCAGCCACCGAGGTCGAGGTGTGCTGCAGTGCTGCTAGCGCGGCGCGGCGTGGCGCGGTGTGCTGACGCGTCAGAACCGACAGGTGCGGCGAGATGGCGGGAGAGACCGATAGGAGCCGGGCAGACGGGAGAGCGGCGAACAAGTGCCGGCGCACGAATCACTACAAATCATTATTCACTCTTCCTGTGTACATTAAAATAGCTAACGACTAAGTGAAAAACTCTCTACGGGAAAAAAAACACTCCCCACATGTGTGAACGTAGATACCATCTCTTCTTATTCAACTTTGACCTAAGAAACCTGCGTCGGAACGCGGAGCCACAACACGGGTGCTACCGGAACGGCAGCCAACTTGAGCCACGTATGTTACAGAAGATCTTGTAATTCTGTCCGTTCATTATGTACGAAACATGTTCAAAAAGTGTACTAGATTATTATATTGAAGTGTATTATGTTGGAAATCTTAAAGAGGGATCTTTCTTACAGAGTAAAAAGCTTCTAAAGCCAAGAGAGCATAAATATTTCTTATTTCAAACAACCGGTTAAGTCTTTGCACTCATCTTCAGGTCTTAAAAAAAATTTGTTTCAGAACGTTTTCAGTTTAGGGTTGGAACCTCACGTGAATTCCCATTTTATTGAATAAAATGTTGCACATTATACAAAAGTTTGTCATAGATAAGACATTTAAAATATAAAAACGTTTCATAACGAAAATTTCTGAAGACGTGAAGATGACAGCAAAGTCTATCGAAATCGGTTGTTCCAGGAGAGTTTCTTCTAAGATTTGTATATTTTTTCCGAAAAAAGCGTACTTGAAAAACTGTTACAAGATATTTCTAATACACCTTTTAACTGTTTTTCAACATAATCGCCGGCCGCTGTGGCCGAGAAATTGTAAGTGCTTCAGTCCGGAACCACGCTGTTGCTACGGTCGCAGGTTCGAATCCTGCCTCAGGATGGATGTGTGTGATGTCCTTAGGTTGGTTAGGTTTAAGTAGTTCTAAGTTATGGGGGCTGATGACCTCTGATGTTATGTTCCATTGTGCTCAGAGCCATTTGAAACATCAACATAATCGCCATCCCGTTCAACGCATGTGGTGAGCCATGGCACAAGCTTTTTTATGCTCATCACGAAGAACTCCCTATCAGATGGTTCAAATGGTTCAAATGGCTCTGAACACTATGGGACTTAACATCTGTGGTCATCAGTCCCCTAGAACTTGGAACTGCTTAAACCTAACTAACCTAAGGACATCACACACATCCATGCCCGAGGCCGGATTCGAACCTGCGACCGTAGCAGTCGCGTGGTTCCGGACTGAGCGCCTAGAACCGCTAGACCACCGCGGCCGGCCCCCTATCAGATCCTTGCCCCCCTTTAGAACCTCTTTTTGCACCTGATCTTCGGTAGAAAATTTAATTCTACACATGTGTGCCTTCAGAGAAGTGAATAGATGATAATCTGAGGAAATGAATCCAAGAGCGCCTTTGTAGCTATGCCTGTGTGGGGAAGGGCTTTGTCATTCTACAAGCACACTTTTCCGATCAGTATTCTCCATTATGAATGTTCCTTTCTAGTTTTCATGGGGTCTCACAATACTTTTGAACATTGATGGTATCCCCCCCGAGTCAAAAATTAGTGAAAATCGAACCCTCTATGGTCCCAAAGCACTGAGGCCATGATTTTTCGCATGAAATTGTGATTTTGAATTTTTTGGAAGATGTGGAATTGGTGTGACACCACTCTGTGACGATTGTACTGTTGTCTCAGACGTTGATAACTCATCCACGTTTTATCGACAGTCACCACAAAGCTCAGTAAATCCTCTTCTTCTAAGTGACTCAATAGATACGAGGGCGCCAGGCGCCAGTGATACGCTTCCTCTTGTGCTGTTCTGTCAGCTGTTGTGGGGCCCATCTCCCGCACGGTTTCCTGCATCGCAGAGTTTCTGTGAGTGTCTCCTAACAATTTACTCGATTTGTTGCACCAACTCATTAGTCAAAATGGAATGTATTCTACTTCTTAGATCGTCATGGACATCTGTCCTGTTTTCATTAAACTCCCGAGGCCATTTACACATACTCTTTCTGTTTAGAATACCTTCACCTCAAACCGCTGGGATTCGCGATGAAATTTTTGGTGCGTGTTATTCCTTTTGCGAGTAGGAAACGGACAACTGCACATAGCTGGCACTTGGCTGGATTTGTTACCGACGTCTTTCACGTAATACCGTGATCCTGCGATGCTCACTCTATTAATCGCAACAATATCGCTCAAATCTGTCTGCTCTCCCAAGTGCCAGCTGGCCCACACAGTTGTGACTCCTGCAATACTGGAACGTGCGGACACTCTCATCGAATGTGATCGACGAATTACCATCAAACAACTCGCTTCACAGCTGGACGTCTCTGTTGGTAGTGCTGACAAACTCATCCACCAGTTCAGGTAGTCAAAGGTGTGTGTCTGTGTAATAGACGATCATAAAGAGCAACCGAGGACCATCTGTACTGAATTACTTGCGCTTAAGAGGCTGATCGTGACATGAAACTTCCTGGCAGGAGTGCTAGTTCTGCAAGGTTCGCAGGAGAGCTTCTGTAAAGTTTGGAAGGTAGGAGACGAGGTACTGGCAGAAGTAAAGCTGTGAGTACCGGACGTGAGTCGTGCTTCGGTAGCTCAGTTGGTAGAGCACTTGCCCGCGAAAGGCAAAGGTCCCGAGTTCGAGTCTCGGTCGGGCACACAGTTTTAATCTACCAGGAAGTTTCATATCAGCGCACACTCCGCTGCAGAGTGAAAATCTCATTCTGGAAACATCCCCCAGGCTGTGGCTAAGCCATGTCTCCGCAATATCCTTTCTTTCAGGAGTGCTAGTTCTGCAGGTTTGCAGGAGAGCTTGCATGGGGGCTTAATTAAATATATATGATTGAAAATGTTTTTTTTTTTTCGTTGCTGTATGTCCGATTACGCAGTGTCTCGTAATCGGTTGGCCCTGACTAGTATTATTACGCTATCTGACTGCAACAAACAATGTAAGAAAATTTTCGTAAATACAGTTAATTAATTAAGTCCCCAGCAACTATAAAACCTACAAAATCCAAGCACAAATGTAACTGTTCTGTATGTGGGAGTGTGACTCAACGTCCACATCTGGCACGGTTCTTTTCCAACAAGACAAGAATTTTTTTAAATACCAACTATGCTGACGTGACAAAAGAAATTTAGAAAAACTGTAATTGCGTAAGAAAACCAGAATTCACTCTAATACAAGAACACAAGCCAGATGCTTTGTTGACTGAACCTGTAGTGACGCATTATTTCAGATACACAATTAATAAAAGAGCATTGTAAGTTTTACCTTCATATATATTGACGAAATGCACACAATAACATCTGCTATCTCTCCCATCAAATAACTGCATAAAACATGGAACAACACTCTTTACGACAACATCTTACTCCAACTTCACGACAACCACCAGCTCTTAACACACACTGTCCTCTACGAACTCTCAACAACCACTGACTTCTACAATCTCATAACAAACACTGACTGCTACGAACTCTAAACAGGCACTGTGGAGGCGGCTTAATAGTACTCTTTGGCGCAATCTCTGGCGCAGTGGCACAGTGTAGCCACCTTTCATATGCCCCTCCTCCACAGGCCAGAATTTGATGGTATTTTTGCCAGCATTGGTGGTGAAAATACCACCAAATTCGTCCAGAAAAATACAGACAAAAATAAAAGATAATATTAATACCTAAATATCACATAATTAGTTAAAATTGTGGCTTTGCACTGACCTTTTACTAACCTAATATATGAAATACAGTAAGCAATACAACTTCTTTTCATGCATGTGGCTTTACATAATAGTTTACACAATATACAAAAAATCAGTTTATACAAATGTTCACATAAAATGCTTTCAATGATTAGTTTATACAAAAAAGAACACCAACAGGTAACATCTTTTCAGTAAAAGCAGTCCATCAGTGGCCCCCAGTAATGTTGATCAGGTGCACACAGCAACAGGGGACATCTTTTCAGTAGAAGCAGTTCATCAGTTGCAACCAGCAATATTGAGAGCAGGTGCAAACAGCAACAAGTGACTTCATTTCAGTAAAAGCAATCCATCAGTTGCACCCAGCAATGTTGAGTAGGTGCAGACAGCAACAAGTGACATCATTTCAGTAGGAGCAGTCCATCTGTGGCACCCAGCAATGTTGAGTAGGTGCAGACAGCAAAAAGTCACATCTCTCAGCAGAAGCAGTTCCAAAAAATTCACTAGCACTGATCACACTGTTTATCAGAGTTTATGAGCAGAAATTAAACATGTCCTAGTGGTACCTATCATGTAGAAAAGGTACAGGTAACAGTCCATAATTTTTTTTTTAAAATCACTGATCACACAGTTCATCAGCAGAAATTAAACACGACCAAATGTCACACATCATGTTGAAAAGTGCAGGTAACAGTTCAGAATATTTATCTTCACTAATCAGACAGTTCAGGCATGAACAATAGTTTGAATGCACATACAAATGCTTTTACAGTAAGATACAAATCATAACAAACACACAAATGATATCAGATAATTATCCTATTAACTATTACAATACACAAATACCAGTAAACCTATAATATTTATGGGTGTCAGTGCAAGCCACTACCAACAAATAAAATAATATTTAGGAGATAGGTGGGTAGGATTAGGAAAGGAAAACACACAGAACACACTCACTCATCTCTCATCCACATTAAGTACTACTGTGTAACTGAATAGTGTTAATTGTGTAAATGAAATTCTGTCTAAATCTGATGTTCATCATGTGTATCAACTAGTACTGGCAGCAATGTATAATAGTCAATAATAGTTAGTCAACGTCATAGTCATCATGTCAAGACCAATGTTTGCCAAGCCAGATCAAAATGTACTGTTGCTGAACAACTGTCAGTGAGCCAAGATATGCAATGACTTCCTCTCTTCAAAAAAAAGTATATACTGCTTAGTGATTTAACAAAGTGTGTGTATAGACTATCTTCCTTCTATTTTAGTGTTCTAGTCTGCTATTTTCATCCTCTTTGTTCCATAAGACCAACCAAAAAAAATATGCTCCTCACTTACTTTACCTCTTATACACCAAAACTCCAATAATCATCAGCATCACATAATCTCAATACGTCACTAATACTTCTTCAATACGTCGATACATATAACTCTTATCATCAACATCATTTACCTTACCTCTCGTCCACAAAACTCCAATAATCATCAACTTCATATACTCTCAATACCTCAATAATACGTCGCTACATATAAACCTCAGCACCAATATCATTTCACTTCCATAACAACTCTTTTCTCTAGTCAGTCTCCTCGAACAAGTACAGATAAAATCCTAATGCAACTTCAATTCAGCATCCCATACAATCCGAAGACACACTGTCAACACACAACCTCTGTGTAATCCATCTGAGCCCAATCTTCTACTCATTATGAATTATAAACAAAAAAATGCATACATGACCTCTAACAGACTTAGTTCGAATAACTCTCAGTTATTAAGTACGATTACGGAGTGTGAATGATCATAATATTTCACAGTGTGTACACCACTTCAAGAATTATGGCAAACAGAAGCAAACATGTGGAGTATTTCTTGTGTCAAGTGTCACTTCCTATTTCAATTGCTCACGAAAAAATGCAGTGTAATAACTGTCAATGGTCTAAACCTAGTATTGGTATGTCATGTCGTTAGCTTCCTTCCTATTAGCATAAATTTATACAGCTTCCATAAAACCTCAGCTCATGTGACTTCTATGACTTTCTTGTACTAATGTCGTTCGTCGAATTATAGCAGTTAATTTTTTTTATCTTAAAAATATAAGGCACTGAGCGTAAGCAAAACATGCAATAGCGAGTAAATATACCAGTAAAGAACAGAATGTCAACAAGTGGATGCAGCACAATTCCTACAACGAGGCTCTGCCAAGCGAACAATCTATAATTAATCCAATAGTGTGACCTAAACTCTATGTTTATACACAGTATATCAGCATTTCTATACACCAAATTAAAGAGCAGTTATGGCAACAAAACAGAAATGTGTAAATATGTAAGCCATACAAAAAGCAGCAAACATATATCTTACGTAATAAACAAGTCATTAGCATCATATCAGCATAAGCAAATAAATGTTCATATGTCATCTTAATAAGTAAACATGAAGGCGCAAGCAGATAAATCACAAAGTATAACTTACATACATAAACACATCAGCACAATAAATCAGGTTACAATTATAATTTAAATAAATAAGCACAGCAGGCACATAATTAAAAAAATATGACATCAGTGAAAAAGCAGTGCAGCCAAGCGATGCATAATATATACAAATAACAATCCTGTTCATTAATAATCATTGTCAAAATCAGTTAACGTACGCAAGCACGTCGCTTCACAAGTAAATTCATAGAACATGAAAGTAGCACATCACGTAATCGCGAGCAGCAAATTACGTCTAAAGTACGTACCTAAGTGGAAATATGTTACCTGAAAAACGAACTCAATTAATAGTTACCTTTTTTAGTTTATTAGTTTCTTCTTGGAAATTACATTCTTTCTGAAAATTTCTCGATAGCAAGTCCTCTTAACGTCGGAGACACACAGAATCTACCTGAAGTTCTTAAATATTTTATACAACCGTATCCTGAAAAATACTGAATGTTAAAAACAGAATTCATCAAGTCCTTATAGCTTTATACAGAATTTAGTCGGAGAAATTAGACTGTGTGTTTGTTTACGGCTGTCAGTGCATTCGCACTGAGCACTCGATCAGCTGTAGGCGCGTGACGTAGGAAGCAATTGTTCGCGGTCAACGACTGCCTTGTGCGGCTCGCAGACTTGACTGTTGCTTTGAGTATGTGCCGCCGCCAAAACACAGCGCGGTATCCTTGTACTCTCTGCGTGTTTACATGTAGCTGTTAGTTTCTCACAAGTATGTCATTCCACAAAAATCTTTACGTTTGATATATGATGTATTCCTTTAGAGCGTCGTGATTTAAGAGTTTCTACTTCGACAGTGTTATCATGAATAATTTTGCGAATTCTATATGGACCGTTATAAAGCAGAAAAAATTTGCGACACAAGCCTTTTCCTTTGTGAGACAAACGGTGGGACTTAATTAACACCTTCTGACCAACTGACAAGATTTTTAAACGACCAGGACGTTTCGCTGATTTCTCTCTTCTAGCAGCCGCAGATGCAATATTTTGTAGAGCCAGGTTGACAACTTCAGAATGTCGCAGTTTCCGTGAAGGCGGAAAAGGAATGATTTCAGATATGCGATTTGTTGGTACTTTATTTTTTAATATCAATAGAGGCGGTAAAGAAGTTGAGTCATTAGGAAGTTCATTCAGAATGTTTTGAAAAATATGAAGGTACTGATCCCAAGTTCTGTGATTCTGATGACAATAAAGACGACACAATTTATTGATTTCCTTCATCCATCTCTCTGAAGCGTTAGATTGAGGGTGAAAAAGTGAAATGAAAATTGGTTTAATTTTACGACGGTGTAGAGTACGAAGCCAAATTTTAGAACGAAACTGTGATCCATTATCTGATATAACCTTGTTAACATGACCAACTTCTTTAAGAAAATGTTTGATAAAAGCGTTAGATACTGAACGAGCTGTTGCTTTGCGTAAAGGTGTAAAACACACATATTTTGACGTCAACTCCACTGCTACGAAAATGTACGCAAAACCATTAATAGATCGAACCACTGGACCAAACAAATCGACTGCAGCCATCTCCTTTAATTTCGCTGGAATGACAGGAAACAACGGTGCTCTGTGAGAAATCGTTGGAGGCTTAGCCATTTGACATAATTTGCGTTTGGCAAGAACAGATCGAATACGTTTTTCCATATTACTGAAATAACAATTTTCTCGTAATTTGTGAAAGCATTTTCGGGGACCAAAGTGTGCATAACTGAGATGCGTATACCAAATCAATTTATTGACCCACTCATCAGGAATACAAACTAACCAAACAGAGTTGTCTACCGATTTTCGTTTAAAAAGAATGTCATTGCGAACTAAATAATGCTGTCTAATCGCCACGCTTTCCTTTCTCCTCCACTTCTCCTTAATGTCCTTCCAGATTGGATCCTTATTTTGCTCCTTAGCGATGTCCTGGAGCGAAGACGAAATAAAGTTCTCAAACGAAACACCTTGAATATACATCAAACAATAATTGTTTTCCTTGTAGTCCTCTTCAGCACTTTGTTTCAAACCCATAGGTGCACGTGATAAGGCATCGGCAACAATATTAGAAGAACCCTGTATGTAAACAATACTAAAGTCAAATTCCTGTAGGTACAACGCCCATCGTGACAATCTGCCATGAGTTAATTTTGTTGACATAAGAAATTCCAGAGCTCGATGATCGGTGTAAACCTTAGTATGTCTGCCAAACAAAAATGTGCGAAATTTTGTAAAAGCCCAAACAACAGCCAAAGCTTCAAGTTCCGTAATCGAATAATTCTTTTCTGATTTAGAAAGAACACGACTTCCAAATGCAATAGTTTTCTGGACTACAACGCCGTTTTCTTCTATTTCTTGAAATAAATGTGCACCTAGGCCTTTGTATGATGAGTCCGTCGCCAAACAAAATTCTTTAGATAAATCCGGATGTGAAAGAAGTGGAGCAGCAACTAAAGCATCACGAAGCTGTTCAAATTCTGACTGAGCTTCCTCATCCCAACACCAATTAGATTTCTTTCCGGATAGTTCACATAAACGAGGTGTGGCCAAATCGTCCAATTTAACAAAGCGTCGAAGAAAATTACAGACACCAAGGAAACTACGAACATCACGTTTTGTAGTAGGAACAGCATAATTACGAATAGCATCTAATTTTTCTGGATCAGGAAGAATACCTTCTGTAGAAATAATGTGGCCGAGAAATTTCACCTGAGAACGACCAAATTCAGATTTTTCCAAGTTCACTGTCATGCCAACTTTTGCAAAGATACGTAATAATGAGTCCAAAATTTTGTTGTGTTCACTCCAAGAACGTTTAGCGATAAGAATGTCGTCAACATAAGAAGTAATATTGTCACGAAGACAAACAGGTAAAATTTCATTTAAGCTACGAATGAATGCTGCTGAAGATACTGTAAGTCCAAACGGTAATTTCCGAAATTGGTAACAGTTACCAAAGGCTAAAAAGGCGGTGTATTTTCTACAGTCGGGGTGGAGTTCTATTTGCCAAAAACTTGCGCGCATATCAATCGTAGATAAAACTTTAATTCCATGGAAATGTTGAAGAAGTTCATCTAAATTTTGTGGGCGGTCAGTTTCAGGAATGATGATGTTATTTATCTGTCTGGAATCCAGAACCAGACGAATTGATCCATCCTTTTTAAGAACAACGTGTAATGGGCTAGTATAAGGACTGACTGCAGGCTCAATAATGCCCTGATCTAACATGTACTGAAGTTCATTCTTAACCTTGTCTCTGTAAGCCAAAGGAATAGCGTACGTTTTCCCGCGAAATGGTGTGTGTTCTTTTACTTTAAATGAATATTGTAAGCCTTTTATAGTTCCTGTGTGATGACTAAACACTGTAGCATGTGAAGTCAAAATGTGGTGCAGCTCTTCTCTTGCAACGTCATCTGGCACTTCAGCTTTCTTAACCTTTTCATTAATTAATTCTTCGCTATTAATTATATCATCCATCGCGTCTCTGTATCTATTGTCATTATCATGAATAAACACATTGTCGTCATAATGCTCAACGAAAACATCAGAAGTAAGAAACCTTAAACATTTTGCATCTGGTTCAGATCTTGTTAAACACTCGAAAAATTTTAAACATTTCGGCATTCCAGCAACAGTCAAATTTACACTTCCTTCTTTAAAGTTCAAAATTGCCTTATGTGCGTTAAGAAACTCCATACCTAATATAATTTGTGTACTGAGTAATGGAACAATAATAAAATTAGCAGAAAATTCGTATCCTTGACAAATGAAATTTAAGTTGGTCTGTTGTTTGACTTCCACACTTTTTCCAGAAATAGCACCTCGAATTGTAGTTTTAGAAATAGGTAACACAGGACAGGCAATAGTTCTTTCACATATACGAAAAACTGATTCACTAATGACATTCAATGGGCTCCCAGAATCTAATACTGCAGTGAACTTATTCTTACCCACGCATACTTCAATAACAGGATGTAAAAATGCGTCTACATTATTTTCCTTTTCGTCTAATAAAATGTCTCTCATGTCTTCCAGGCGTACGTAGTGTAAAGTCGTAGTGTCATTACTTTCTGAGCCGTCTATATTGCTGCCAGAAGCCGAAGCTGCAAGTCATTGTCGATTGTTTGCGTCACGTCTTTGAGTATTCGCGTCATTTCGCGGATCAATTTCTACGATTTGCACTTGTCTCTCTGAAGTTCTGTCACGTGGAGGATGCCAATTAGGTCCCTCCTGTCTGTTGGATGCAAATTCTTGGCTGTGTCTGTTATTAAAATTTCTGTTCTCCTGTCTGTCTGCATAACTACTCCTTGTGTAATTTCGACTGTCACTTCTGAAATTATTGTTGTATCTACTACCCTGATTGTTTCTGTAGAAAGAATTTCTATTACTGTATGAATAATTTCTGTCCTGATGATACCGATTACTGTTTCCGTATGATTGATCATTCCGGTACGAATTACCGCTATTGTCTGTGTAATTTCTGTTAGAACGTCTGTTATTGTCATAGGGCTGGTAAATATTGTCGTGTCTGCTACGTCTGTCATTCTCAAAATTACCCATATAACGCCCGTTCCGATCACTATCTCTTTTCTCTGGAAATCTATTGTAAATACTGTTACTGAAAAAGTTACAAGAGGTCCCGTCGTCGTTGTCATACTCAAGTTCTTGCAACAAAGTCTTAAAAGTCTCAATGTCGTCTTTACACCTTCCAGCTAGAGCAATTTGTCTTATGAATTGTGGCAGCTTAGTTAAACAAATGCGAATTAATTCAGTCGGGCTATAAGGGTTGGACAGGAACTGATTCTTTCGAATCATGTCTTCAAAGTACTCTGCCGGCGTGCGGAACTCAGACTGTTTGAAATTACGCTGCATAATAAGACTGTGTTTAACTCTGTCCTGCGTGTTTTCGGACCAATATGCCGATAGAAATGCATGATAAAAATCATTTAAATTATTGCAATCTCTAATGAGTGCGCGCATCCGCGTCGCCGGTTCGTTTTCTAAATATCCACACATGAATTCTAGTTTGTGACTTAGTGGCCAATTTGGTGGAAGTGCGTACATAAATTGATCTAACCATGCACATGGATGTATGTCATTCTTAGAATTGCGGAAGATCTTAAATTTCCGGACAGTCAAAAAGTGTTTATAATCAAAGTTTTCGCCTCGTGGCGACAAAGACCTACCGCGTCTGTCTCGGTCCGAATGTCGATTATTGTAAAGTTCGCGCGCCTGGCGCTCTCTTGTTGCATCCCGTAAATGAAACAAATTATTTTCTTCAAACCCCTCTGCTACCTGTGATTCTAAATTTCTTCTGCTATCTTTTCCTACAATTTCGCCTTCGATCTGCTTGACTTGCTTCCGTAATGCCTCAAATTCCCTTTTCACGCGTTCATTAAATTTTCCCTGATTCTCAACATGCTTATTTATGTTCTGATACTCTTCGGTTTCTGCAAATGGTAATGGGGCTGTATCATCCGAATCTCTGTCCCCACGTAAACTAAGATTTGTCAATTTATCTGAAATTTCCTCAACTCTTTCCGATAAGTCACCTATTTTTTCTTTCTGTTTGTTTACATCTTCCGTAAGTGTCGCGACTCGGGTTTCAGTATTGACACATTTGGTAGTTAACTGTTCATATTGTCGTGTTAGATTATTTATTCTGTCATTTGGTACGGATTCCTCTATTCTTTCAAATATTTCTTCCTTATCCTTTGCACGTTGTAAATTTAACTCTGAAAAATTCTGTACTATCACGCGATCTCTTTCTTCCTGTTCTCTATCCTGTTCCCTTTGTCTGATTTCCACTGCAATTAATCTATTATTGTGAGAATTCAGAATCGGTTGTACTTCTTCCCTGATTTCTTTCTTTAATTCATCTTTCATATTTTTGAAACATGTCCCTATTCGTGAATCTATCCGCGTTTCCAAAGTTCCCATCTCTGTTTTAAATTCAGATCCTAACCGAGTTTCCATTGTTCCCATCTCAGTTTTTAATTCAGCCCGTAAAGTTCCCATCTCAGTTTTAATTGTTCCCATCTGTGATCCCAGTGAGTCTAACTTTGTTCCCATATCAGTTTTTAATTCAGATTGAAAATTTAATAGTACACTCATCAACTGCTCCATATTAAATTGTTCAGAATTCTTTTCGCCCCTAACATCTCCCGCAAAACTAACTTCCTTCGTCACAGCTGTAAGGCTATCTGTGTTCGATACTATTTCAGAATCTTCTGTCGTTAATCTCAGATTCTCTGAATTTTCCGATTGAGAAAAATTTTGAAATGGTTCCGGACTGTCTTCCCGACTTATTAAATTATTTTCAACTCCATTATTCATCATACAGTTGTCCTGTGTTGGCGAGTTCGCCATGTCAACAATTTCGTTCTCACTATTCATCATTTTTGTCTTTTTCATCGATCGCGTAATCATTTACAAAATATACGAAAGATTCGTCACTGTACGAAAATTACACACCGTGACTCTTTATCTCCAACAACACTATTCACACTAGATGTTTCCCTCAAGCACGATCAATCGAACAATTGAAATAATTGCACTAAATTGTCAAACCGTTGACAAGACAACAAATTTAATTCTGAGAGAAAAAAAATACCATTAGAAGAATGACAATTACCAAATCTACACATGCAAAATAGACTACAATTACTAACTACAAATTACTACAACAGTACTACCATCTACTATTTTTACAATCAAAAGAATCCAAGGGACGATCCGAAGCAGCGGTCGCCACGTGCATGGGGGCTTAATTAATATATATATGATTGAAAATGTTTTTTATTTTTCGTTGCTGTATGTCCGATTACGCAGTGTCTCGTAATCGGTTGGCCCTGACTAGTATTATTACGCTATCTGACTGCAACAAACAATGTAAGAAAATTTTCGTAAATACAGTTAATTAATTAAGTCCCCAGCAACTATAAAACCTACAAAATCCAAGCACAAATGTAACTGTTCTGTATGTGGGAGTGTGACTCAACGTCCACATCTGGCACGGTTCTTTTCCAACAAGACAAGAATTTTTTTAAATACCAACTATGCTGACGTGACAAAAGAAATTTAGAAAAACTGTAATTGCGTAAGAAAACCAGAATTCACTCTAATACAAGAACACAAGCCAGATGCTTTGTTGACTGAACCTGTAGTGACGCATTATTTCAGATACACAATTAATAAAAGAGCATTGTAAGTTTTACCTTCATATATATTGACGAAATGCACACAATAACATCTGCTATCTCTCCCATCAAATAACTGCATAAAACATGGAACAACACTCTTTACGACAACATCTTACTCCAACTTCACGACAACCACCAGCTCTTAACACACACTGTCCTCTACGAACTCTCAACAACCACTGACTTCTACAATCTCATAACAAGCACTGACTGCTACGAACTCTAAACAGGCACTGTGGAGGCGGCTTAATAGTACTCTTTGGCGCAATCTCTGGCGCAGTGGCACAGTGTAGCCACCTTTCAAGCTTCTGTAAAGTTTGGAAGGTAGGAGACGAGGTACTGGCAGAAGTAAAGCTGTGAGTACCGGACGTGAGTCGTGCTTCGGTAGCTCAGTTGGTAGAGCACTTGCCCGCGAAAGGCAAAGGTCCCGAGTTCGAGTCTCGGTCGGGCACACAGTTTTAATCTGCCAGGAAGTTTCATATCAGCGCACACTCCGCTGCAGAGTGAAAATCTCATTCTGATCGTGACATATTTTTGTCGAATATCGTCATAGGTAATGAAACATCGGTCCATCACTACGAACAGGAAACAAAACAGCAATCAACCCAGCGTTGCCACAACAGCTCTCGTCCAAAGAAGAAGTTCAAAGCACACTCTCAGCTAGTAATGGCATGGCAACGGTCTTCTAGGACACTGAAAATGTCATTCTGTTGATGCCCTACCTCATGGTGCAACAATTAACTCTGGTGTGTGTGGTCTATCGTCAGGAAATTGAATAAACAATCTCACCCGTGTTCGTCGCCGCAAAATGCAAACTAACCTCACCTGCTCCATGACAACGCAACGCCACACGTAAGTCTGCACATCCAAGAGGAGCTCACAAACTTCTATGGACTGTTCTTTCTCATCCAGCCTACGACCTGGATCTCACACCTTCCGACTTCGATCTGTTTGGCCCAGTGAAGGATGATGCACTCCGTGGGAAGCACTACATGGATAATGATCAGGTTACTGATGTAGCATGACATGGGATATGATGTCGACCAGTAGACTGGTGCCAAGAGGGAACACAGGCAATGTTTGCTCAAATTTCTGATGGCAACAGTTGCTTCTCGTAAATGTAACAGTAGCTCCGATTGGCAGTGCTACGAGGTGCATTCAAGTTCTAAGGCCTCCGATTTTTTTTCTAATTAACCACTCACCCAAAATCGATGAAACTGGCGTTACTTCTCGACGTAATCGCCCTGCAGACGTACACATTTTTCACAACGCTGACGCCATGATTCCATGGCAGCGGCGAAGGCTTCTTTAGGAGTCTGTTTTGACCACTGGAAAATCGCTGAGGCAATAGCAGCATGGCTGGTGAATGTGCGGCCACGGAGAGTGTCTTTCATTGTTGGAAAAAGCCAAAAGTCACTAGGAGCCACGTCAGGTGAGTAGGGAGCATGAAGAATCACTTCAAAGTTGCTATCACTAAGAAACTGTTGCGTAACGTTAGCTCGATGTGCGGGTGCGTTGTCTTGGTGAAACAGCACACGCACAGCCCTTCCCGGACGTTTTTGTTGCAGTGCAGGAAGGATTTCGTTCTTCAAAACATTTTCGTAGGATGCACCTGTTACCGTAGTGCCCTTTGGAACGTAATGGGTAAGGATTACGCTCTCGCTGTCCCAGAACACGGACACCATCATTTTTTCAGCACTGGCAGTTACCCGAAATTTTTTTCGTGGCGGTGAATCTGTGTGCTTCCATTGAGCTGACTGGCGCTTCGTTGCTGGATTGAAAAATGGCGTCCCCGTCTCATCCATTCTCACAACCGACGAAAAGAAAGTCCCATTCATGCTGTTGTTGCACGTCAACATTGCTTGGCAACATGCCACACGGGCAGCCATGTGGTCCGTCAGCATTCGAGGCACCCACCTGGATGACACTTTTCGTATTTTCAGGTCATCATGCAGGATTGTGTGCACAGAACCCACAGAAATGCCAACTGTGGAGGCGATCTGTTTAACAGTCATTCGGCGATCCCCCAAAACAATACTGTCCACTTTCTCGATCATGTCGTCAGACCGGCTTGTGCGAGCCTGAGGTTGTTTCGGTTTGTTGTCACACGATGTTTGCCTTCGTTAAACTGTCGCACCCACGAACGCACTTTCGACACATCCATAACTCCATCACCACATGTCTCCTTCAACTGTCGATGAATTTCAATTGGTTTCACACCACGCAAGTTCAAAAAAGGAATGATTGCACGCTGTTCAAGTAAGGAAAACGTCGCCATTTTAAGTATTTAAAACAGTTCTCATTCTCGCCACTGGCGGTAAAATTCCATGTGCCGTACAATGCTGCCATCTCTGGGACGTATTGACAATGAACGCGGCCTCATTTTAAAACAATGCGCATGTTTCTATCTCTTTCCAGTCTGGAGAAAAAAATATCGTAGGCCTTAGAACTTGAATGCACCTCGTACTAAACATTGAAGTCATTAAATTGCTGCGTTGACGTCTTTTAGTAAATTCTGTCAGAAGTATCTTCACGTAAAGTCTTACTAATAAAGTCTGTTTGATAACCCCTTTACACAGGATGGAGGCGTGAGAGGGCAACCCATAGTATCAATGCCTTTTGTCTTTGGATTATGTTTATTCCAATAACACCAAATAATATTACAGCAACGATCAGATCCCCTCTTAACGAACAACAACCAAAGGGCATTTATATCAAAAATGTATAACAGAGGTATACACCCAGTAAAGAACAGTAGCATTTCACGCTATGAAAAAGGTGAAAATGAGGACACGGGATCTATTCCGAAATTCAGTCTGCACTCGTCTAACGTATGCTGCTAATCGCGGAAATTGCTGCAATCAGTATGATCAGTAATTTCATAAAAGGCAACAAGTTGTTTCATAGTAGCATTAACAGTACCTTATATCAAGAAAAGAAGCAAATATAGTTTTAAAGCAGAATATCCACCCCACCCCCCCCCCACCTTTTTTATACAAACTTTTTTTTGAAATAAGTAGCACTAAAGTGTTACCAGAGGGTACAGCGTGAAGGCAGTACATTGACAGCTCAGCCTAGAGCCAGTTGAAAGAAACACCTTCAAATAAATAATGAATTCCTAGTATTTGAGAAAAAGCTGGTACAGTACAATTACTTATCTCTAAAACTCTAATAAGCATCGTTTTGTGTGGGAAAGCGTACAATTTTGAATAAAAATACAGGGCGTAAAATACACAAGAGAACTTAAGTTCATCGTTCCAAAAGACAGCCTGAATTAATGTGCGCCCGCAGCTCGTGGTCGTGCGGTAGCGTACTCGCTTCCCACACCCGGGTTCCCGGGTTCGATTCCCGGCGGGGTCAGGGATTCTCTCTGCCTCGTGATGGCTGGGTGTTGTGTGATGTCCTTAGGTTAGTTAGGTTTAAGTAGTTCTAAGTTCTAGAGGACTGATGACCATAGATGTTAAGTCCCATAGTGCTCAGAGCCATGTGAACCATTTGAATTAATGTGCTTAGGTAAGTCCCCCCATCACGACACAAGTGGGCGAACAACAGGGAGGTACAGAACAGTAACAGGTACCCGCGTGAAGTGTAGAGAAGTCGGCCGCATCCTGAGGCAAGTTGGTGCAGCTAAGAAAAGGGACTAGAGAAGTGAGATCCAAAGAAGCGGTTTAACAATTATAAATGAAGCCCTTACTAGAATGTACCAAACAGTAGCAACTTATCTGCACTCTCGTAATAAAGATCTCTATTTAAGAAACAAAAACTGGAAAATTAAAGACAGCCTCAAGCTTTAACCCACTCGCTAGTCACAATTGAAATCAGAGACTCAGCATCAAATGCAGCCGAGAATTGTGCGGCCGTCAAGCTATTTGTTGGCGTGTATTACAAAAGACAATAAGGAACGAGCTTACCTAAACATAATTGGAATTAATAAGTTTCCCATGATTGTTGGCTCATTATGCAACCTTTAAGCACGGAAAACTATAACATAAATTACATATATATTAGATATACGCAATTTGAATCCACGCCCCCACAAAAAAAGAAATTAAAAGGCAACTGCTAAAATAACCAGAATCTCAAAATACAATAAGAAAATTTAAATGATTTCAGTCTCAAGCGTTCATATGGCTAATTAAACAATTCAGTTGATTCAGAATTTCATTAGCCATCCACAAGAAAACTCTGATCAAGTTACACCACAAAATTGTTTAGTGAATACTAAAAGACTATACCTTAGTTACAAACTCTCTTATTAAAGAAAAAGGGTTGTGATCAACAGTTAAATGAAACAGGCAACCCTAACTGTAGTCACCAGTACAATAAAAAGATAAATTACATTACTTAAACAACTGCTTCCTGCCACTGTAGCTGGATCTACGCAATCAAATTAAACATGCAATAAATAAAGCAGACAGCCATCATTGCAGAGGAACTGAATGGCACAAATACACAATTAATAAAAAAACAATAAATAAAAGGGAAGTGCTCAGTCAGTAATCACATTAAATTCAGCATTCAGGAGGCCATCAAGAGCAAGCAAAGCCAGAAGCTCTTGTAGTGCATAAAAGGTGAAAAAGCCGAAAGCAAACTGAATACTGTTAAAAAAGCACTCCGTCTTCAGGCCACGAGTGGCCTACCGGGACCATCCGACCGCCGTGTAATCGTCCGAGGAGGATGCGGATAGGAGGGTCGTCGGGTCAGCACACCACTCTCCCGGTCGTTATGATGGTATTCTTGACCTGCCGGTTGAGGAACAACTTGCGGATGCCCCTTCCTACGATGAATTCATTTCAGCACTGGCTAAGCTGAAAAATGACGAAACAGCAGGATTAGATAACTTGCCATCAGAGCTATATAAATATGGGGGGCCAAACATCAAGAAACCATTGTTTGCTCTGATCTTAAGGATTTGGGAGTATGAAATGATTCCACAAGACTGGAAAGATGCTTGTACTTCCAAGATCTATAAAGGCAAGGGTGACATATCAGACTGCAGCTCCCACAGGGGCATTTCTCTTCTCTCAGCAGCGGGAAAAGTCCTTGCCCACATAATTAACACCCGGTTAACACACCTTGCAGAAAAACTGCTACCAGAGACCCAGTGTGGCTTCCGCCCAAACAAAGGCACAGTGGATGTCATATTTGTTGTCAAACAAATGCAAGAGAAAAGTTTAGAGCAACATCGGCCTTTGTTCTTGTGCTTTGTAGACCCGGAAAAATCTTTTGATCGTGTCCCACGGGAAGCTCTCTGGATCATACTAAAGAAAACAGGGTGCCCTGACAAAGTTGTCAGTTTGATTCGGCAGTTTCATGAAAACATGATGGCAAAAATCCGCCATGAGGACAAGCTCTCAGAACAGTTTCCCGTGACATGTGGTGTAAAACAAGGCTGTGTTCTGGCTCCCACACTCTTCTCACTTTACTTCGCAGTTGTTATGAGAGACGCGACCAAAGCCTGTAGTAATCAAATTAGTCTCGACACAACGACAGACAAAAGTGTCTTCAACATCTCTCGCCTCAGAACAAAAAGTCGCGTAACCAAACTATCCATCTTAGAGATTCTCTACGCGGATGATGTATGCATGATGGCTAAATCTTGCGAAACTCTTCAGACTTACATAAATCTGCTAAATGCTTCCTGCAGAAGATTTGGCTTTGCCATTAGCATCACTAAGACCCAAGTTCTCAAACAGCCACTTAGAGGTCTTAATGCAGATGACTCCAGTATTGAGATAAATAACAAACCCTTGCAAAATATGTCAAATTTCAAATACCTGGGAAGCCAAATTTGAAGTGACAACAGCCTGACATCGGAAGTCGCAGCGCGTATAGCCAGCGCAGTCTCAGCCTTCGGTAAGCTTAATGACCGAGTATGGAAATCACATGATCTCAAACTACAAACAAAAATTGCAGTCTACAAAGCAGTAGCATTATCCACCTTACTCTATGCCTCGGAAACCTGGTGCTGTCACAAAGCTGACATTAAGAAGCTAGATAAATTTCATCTTCGATGTCTGAGATCAATACTGCGCATCAAATGAGAAGACCGTGTCCCAAACACGGAGATTTTGCGCCGCGTGAAACTGGATGGTATTGAAGCTTTAATAATGAAACATCAACTGAGATGGAGTGGTCACATAGTACGCATGGATGACAGTAGGCTACCTAAAGCGGTGTTCTACTCGCAGCTCTCGTGCTGGAAAAGGAGGAAAGGTGGTCAACACCTGCGGTATAAAGACACCATTAAACGCCACCTTGCAGCCTGTGGCATTCCAAGCAACCGTTGGGAGGAGCTAGCATTGCGCCGATCGGAGTGGCGATCAACTGTACATAAGAGCATCGAACAATTCGAGCAAATGCGTCTAATGAACCTGGATGCTAAAAGAGAGCTCCGAAAATCTCAGCTCAAGCCTGTCTACACGTATACTTACAACTCTGCTGGTCAACTTCACTGTGCTTCATGCAACAGGATATTCAAAGCGAAATTCGGATTCGCGAGCCACATCCGAGCCTACCACAACAAGGGCAGAGAAGATTGACGGAGTCGTTGTCGCCTTACACGGCGAGGAGGACATCATCATCATTCTTGACCGAAGCCGCTACTATTAGGTCGAGTAGCTCCTCAATTGGCATCACGAAGCTGAGTGAACCCCGAAAAATGGCAACAGCGCATGGCGGCCTGGATGGTCACCCATCTAAGTGCCGACCACGCCAGACAGCGCTTAACTTCGGTGATCTCACGGGAAACGGTGTAATCACTGCGGCAAGGCCGTTGCGGAATATGTTATGGCAGCATCAAATATCCATTCGCACACAACAGTGCATCGCCTGAATCAAAACAACGGACGTCAAGACTAATGGATTTAATGCAACACTGTGCCGTCTCCCCAAAAAGTACAGCAGGCGAAAAACGTTAAGGCTGTGACGAAAATGAGCACCTGATAAATATAGCTGCCCTGGTAGTTCGGGCCGCTGGTCGTCCTGGTACACCATGCTCAGCTGTTCGCTTCCCCTCCTCGTACATGCTCCATATGCGTTTCGCCGCCGCGTCGATGCACCGCCAGAGATGTTGCTTCACAAGCAGAAGCAATACACGGAGGGAAATGTGGCGCCGTAGTCATATTCGACTTCGGAAGGCACGGAATAACTGATAAGAAACCATGGCTTGGGCTCACTGGTGCTACGTGCCGTTCATATGTGATATATTTTACACTGATGTAGTGCCCCTTGCCCATTTGTGGGTGTGAAATCTTATGGGACTTCACTGCTAAGGTCATCAGTCCCTAAGCTTACACACTACTTAACCTAAATTATCCTAAGGACAAACACACACACCCAAGCCCGAGGGAGGACTCGAACCTCCGCCGGGACCAGCCGCACAGTCCATCACTGCAGTGCCTTGCCCATTAGCTCCATTATTCGCAGCGTATCGCCGATTCCCGTAAAAGTTCGAGTTTGGTGTACATCTGCACTGCAGGGATCATAGGCCGTCATCGCCTTAGTTACATAGGTGGTGTCTGTTTCTTCGTGGACATGCGAGGAAGAAGACGCACATCATATACGCTTTACAAACTCAGCATAGAATCCTATTCGACGGAACATGTGAACATGTGACATTATCAGGATGAAGGGGTTTTGATATCTCGTTGTAAAAAAAAGCATCAGAGATAAAATTATCGGAAAACACCATCAATAAAGACGGCGGTTTGTAGCTTAGCACAGCCTGGGAAACGCTCATCGCGAGACTGAAGCTAGTGCGACGGATGTAGGACGGAAACATTATCATATTTTGCGAGCAATGGAGCAGCAATTAAGTCAAAGCCTGCAGCACGGCCGTATAACCGCGAAGCCAGGGGAACCAGGAGTAAGTTACCACTTGACAGTGTCCGAGAAGATCTCCTTCGAAAGCTCGTGGGATTTCAACCACGTGATGCGGCTGGAGGCCTGAGAAGATTTTATTAAAGGTGGACATTACTGTAGTTTTAATAAATATCATTAGTTGTTGTTTTTGAAAGGAGGAAATGTAATTTAGTTGTCTGACATATTTAGAACCAGATTTTCTACAAAACAAAGGATTATCTGAATGATGGAGTGGGATGTAAAGGATATTTCTCTGATGGGAATGTGTGTTTCTACTGTGTTGTGCTGACATGGCAGTTTTGTCGACATTGAAGTTTTCCAAGTGTGGTACCGCGTCATAATGCATAAAACTACTGCTGCTGGAGACAAACCAACGTTTCAGTCACGGTTGCAGCGGCCTTATTCTGGGTGTAATGACATGACCCAGAAGAAGGCCGCTGCAACCGAGGCCGAAACGTTGGTTTTTCTCCAGCAGCAGTAGTTTTATGCATTATGACGCCAACCATAGCCAGAAAATTTTTATGTGGAGTGACTCTGAGCGCGGAAGACTACGCAATTACAAGGCTGTTTAGGTTTCGGAAAGAGTGCTTCTTGCTCAACAATTAATCATATTACTTCTCATCTTGATTTTACTACATTTTTGTGAAGTATAGTAAATAACATGTTCATCTTGGAGGTTGAAAGTTGAGATCTATGTAGTGACTACCTTACTTAAAGGATTAGAACTTTAAGTGCACATTAACAACCTGTCCATCCAAAAAGTAGATTACACTCATGTCATTCCAGTCACAAGTTGTTATTAAAATATATTTATGGACGACAGTTATATTCAAGATTACTTTTCTACAACAATCAGTGTGTACTTTTCTTCCTCTTCGTAGTACGTTAGTGCCTGTAGCCTACTTCACACCAAATAGTAATTTCAAAGCTAGCAAAAATTTCAGACCTCTAGCTCAAATAGATTTTTTATATATAACATAAACATGTCAGGAATCTTTACTCTCAGAAAGTTCATTTCAAATTCATATTTGTTCTACGGATACCATTGTTTTTGCTAAGATATTCCAGCCGTATAACATTTTTCTTTACAGGTTTCTCGTCTTCTCACTTCCTTTTCTTCTCTCTCTTTGTTATTCTGGCCCCTTTTTGTCTCTCCTTGTTATTCTAGCCTCTTTAGTTGCGTCAGGGACGAACTTTTCATTGTTGGTCACTTTCGGGGAATCAACGGCCAGTGGTGTTTGCCTCATACTGAACCCAGAATATATTCTTAGTAATTCTAGAACTTCACACTAGAACCAAAACACTTCTTTGGAGGCATAATATATTTCGCGGATGACAAATTAGGAAACAATAAGCTGCAGTTGTATAATGTGTCTTTCTCGAATGGGAGTCGAATAACATTTGACGTGTGAACGCAGCGGAAATATGAATGTAACCACACACACAGGGATCTTTAAGTTGATGTTTAAGTGACATTCCGATGTCCAATTCAGTTCTGTTAACTATAATTTTTTTTCAAGCAAAACAAGGAACCTATTTTTAAGGGGATTCACAAGCAAGTGACCTCAATAATAATTTCACCTTGTAGGCGAGAGATGCGTGAGAGGAGCGGTACATACTCTTTCAAGAAACCCTTAAGTGCGAGGCTGAAAAGGCCAGCGATATTTGGGACATTCGACACCCTACTTACTGTCTACTACGCAACCACAGTATTGGCTTCGAATGGCAACAGGGGGGCGAGACTGGAGATATAAAGTGGTGACGACAGGTTCAGGCTACGGATCGCAGTTGAACTGCTTAGTCGATGAGTAACTCACAACAGCACTCATTGCTGGAGGTGTTGATACGAAGCGGAGGAAAGGCAACAATAAGAAAACCGAACATTGCATTATATGTGCAACAGTTCCAGAAGCTCAAATTTTGTCTAAAAGGAGCCTAAGGAAATTCACTGAGTGAAAAACAAGTGGCTGATGAAATAGTTGCTTTTCCACAAGATGTGTCTTTGGAATGTATGAGTCATATTCATTCGACTGGGTGGACAATGAACATGAGATGTGCAATGACGACGATACGTACTTCAAAAGTGAAAGTGATACTGAAACTGGTGTCGATCCATGTATTTCATCATCCTTGTCGAACCTCGAACCACAGCACCCAACTCCAGTGTAACGTATTAAAGTACAGTCGTCATCCTAGGAGTGGTTACTAAACATGATTACCTGGAAGATCATCCGCAGCACAGTAAAAAGCAAATATGAAAATGTTTCGAATAGGTCTGCAGCAATATGACCGTGTTGTGCATCGAAAAATTACGAACATTCTAGGGAGGGCAAGACGATTTTCGAAGATGCTCGACACAATTTACATGTAGGAGAACAAGGCGCACTTATTACAAAAACTGATGTTCTTGCGTTTGAAGGATGCTCGACACAATTTACATAATCAGCGTGACAGTGACATACTACCTTATGCAAGTCAGATTGCACGCGACATAGATTACACTGATTTCCATGGAAACAGAGGGTGGCTGCGTATCTTCCAATAATGCTACAGAATTGGAAGACTTAAGATAACTACAATTCATTCAAAACGTCAACTGCGGAATCGGCCAAAAAATGTATAGATGTGAAAACCGCTCACTAAGAGCAGAATGCATATGGAAGGAACCATAGGAATCAGACGTACCAAGAGATTTGTATGTTAGTTCTAACACCGATGCCTTAACCAATTCGTATGCAATTATGTCGGCTGTTAACTTGAATGATAAATTCGCTGGAAGGTACTTTACTGTGTCGCCAGACGTTGGAGGTTATCTGACCGCTAGGATGGGTGATGTTGCAAGGGCAGTATGGAAAACTTACGTCACAGTAAGTAAGAGTGAGGAAATGGGCGTAAGAGAACTACAACCATGGTATGAGCACTGCGTTTGCCCAGTAGCTGGTCAAAATAACTTGCTTTTATTTGATTCCTGGTCTGCGTATCAAAAGCATGCTCCTCTACAGCAAGATCCCTCCTGAAAAGTGTGTGACATACTAATTCATACCGCCTAGAACCGCTGGATATATTCAGCCTCTGCATGTTCGTTTTTTTCCGTTGATATAAAATGTGGTGTCACCGCCAGACACCACACTTGCTAGGTGGTAGCCCTTAAATCGGCCGCGGTCCGTTTGTATACGTCGGACCCGCGTGTCGCCACTATCAGTGATTGCAGACCGAGCGCCGCCACACGGCAGGTCTAGAGAGACTTCCTAGCACTCGCCCCAGTTGTACAACCGACTTTGGTAGCGATGGTTCACTGACAAAATACACTCTCATTTGCCGAGACGATAGTTAGCATAGCCTTCAGCTACGTCATTTGCTACGACCTAGCAAGGCGCCATTATCAGTTGCTGTTGATATTGTAAAGAATGTACAGACAAGAGCTACGTTCAACATTAATGGATTAAAGTTAAGTATTCTACCAGTTACCTCCTTTTTTATAAGTTCTAATTACCTTCTCCTGTTCCAGACCTCACGCTAGCTTGCGTGAGCTTAAACGCGTGCCTTTCGGCTTCCTCTCAATTTAGTGGGTTGGTCTCCTGCCAATCCACAACATAAAACATATTCTCGCACAGTCAGCAGCTATGCCCTAAAGGATAACCAGTTTCGCGATAAGCTCCATGACCGACTGAATTCCATAGCATCTCACCGTTTCGCATCACCCCGCTACGCCAATATGATTCTACATGCATTCTTTAAGAGTGAGTGCCTAGCCAAATGTCCATCATGGTTTGTAACTCCCACGAAGTCCGCCATCAATCTTGATGGTAGGAATCCTTGTGATCACTGTGGCATGCCATTTTCCATTCTGTGTTCATAGTGCACCTCCGTCGTTTGTTTTGAACATTTCTTGAATGTCGATGATGTCCATTTTGTGAAGTGTAATACGTACATCCTATATAAGATTGATCTCTGGACCTAACAGACACTCATATTCGCCGGCAGGAGTGGGCAGTCTGGAACCGCGCGACCGCTACGTTCGCAGGTTCGAATCCTGCCTCAGGCATGGATGTGTGTGATGTCCTTAGGTTAGTTAGGTTTAAGTATAGGGGACTGATGAACTCAGAAGTTAAGTCCCGTAGTGCTCAGAGCCATTTGAACCACTCATATTCTGCTGTCCCCCTGATGCTCGTGGTTAATCATTAGCACCTAATATTTTTCCTGTCATATTTGTTAACACTTCCAAATAAGCGTTACAAAAGATTGAACTTGTGACGTCGCACTCAAGGGGTTCCTTGCTGAGAATAATGACAGTGAAATGTAAGGCGTTTGTTGGTGTCTTTCTGTCTGCCACTGAATGATACCCCAACGAACACGGCGCGCATGAGAAGTCGCCCTCAACGGCAGAACGTCTCCTGCCCGCCGCTTTCATTCCGGCGAGCACAATGGCTCCATCAGGAGGCTGTCTGTTCCGGTGGCGGCAGCGGCCACAGATGGGGGGCGTCAACACGGCGCGCGCTGCAATTACACGTGCGCTCGCCTTGTTAACACAGCACGCCGCACAACTCTGCAAGAACACGCGCAGCGCCGACCGCGTCTTCTCTTCCCGCACGCCGCAATCAGGTTCCCAGGCTGCTCTTGCAAAAACCGGATTTCCTCCACCTCGTCAGCCACAGCCCTCATTCAACAAGCAGTAGTGCGTCTTCATTACCGCTCGCTGGTGAATTACTTGAAGAATTACTGCGGTACAGGAGCTGACATTTCAAACAAAACCACGCCCTCAGTACTCTGTTAGCGTTACGGCGCCGACAGTGGTACTGTTTCACTATTTCCGTCTCTCTGATTTTCCCATTCACTTCAATACAGACTCGTGCCTCTTAATTATTCTTCGTTCGCGCAATACCCTGATATATTACGTCTGTTCCCTTTATTTTATTCTTTGTAAATTATTTACAACATCTGTAGTAAATCACGTACAGAACACTTGTCAGACACTTCTCCACCAGTTTGTGTGATCCCACATGAGGAGTGATACATATTATTTGCTATGTAAATGTTAGTAATACCTAGAACAGGAATTTACTGTCTACAAGAGATTTATCAGACTGAAGCATCAATTCCCTTGTAGTATTATCTCTACATACGTACCAGGAACATAAAAATTTCAGTATCATCATTCACTTTTTAAAGACGTTCAGCTTCTTCTTAAAACTGAGTCTACTCCTTTGCAATCATCCTGTACCATCACGTGGACTATCTGGCAATTTTAAAATTTCTCTACCTGATTGATCTTCTTTTTGAAGACATCATATAACGAGAAGTTTTAGTGGGGGTATCACTGAGATTGATTTAGCCTGTAATTTAGGCTCTTATTACAGGTGTTATATATCAATCATTACATTACTACTCCTCAAATGATCCCTAAACGTTATATTTGTTGCCGATTAAAATCATGTAATGTAAGGATGTTATTTAAAGTAATATGTGACAGCTTGTCATGATAAAAAAAAATCCAGTCATCATTTGTACCATATAAACCGTGCACCCTTCAGATTGCAACACGAGAAAGGTCAGAAAATAAAGATGATTTACTTGTTGTGCGCATACAGTATCGCAAGACCTACTCATGATAAATTTTTAATCAGTTTGAAAGTATACATAGGTGCCACCTTTACCAAAACAGGTATATCCATCAAGACCGAATATCGCGTGATCTTGGATTGAAAAGCACACACACGCTGACAGAAAAACTGAAGCACTGAGCAGGAGAGAAGGAAACGAAATGAAAATTAACAGGGTGAGAGTGTATTTGATATTATTGCAAGCATTACAAAATACTGTCTAATTTAAAAAGAACTTTGGAGTATGAGATGGTAACACTCCTGCACTCTCTGCTATATTAATGATCCGTGTAACACCATGTTCTGAACTTCACAGGAAAGACTTCAATTATGAACAATAATTTTTGATCGAAAATATACCTGTTATCGAACAATTAAGTGTACTGTAGAATGACGATCAGAAATAAAGTTAGCTCATGTTAATTAATTTACCGAAGTACGTGAAAAATTTTATCAATTATATAGAAATAAATTGAAACATCAGTTAAAGAATGATAGTACGAGGGGCGCTCAGTAATTCAAGCAACACTTTTTTTGGCGTTTATCTGGCAGTAAATATGGAACCATTCGCTTTTTTACGATTTATTCAACCACGAACATCTTTCCGAGCCACTCCAGGCTCATCATGAGAGAGTATTATGTTGTGGATCAAATGTAGCTAGATTCAAAGCTGGTGCAGCTGTCCGAAATATAGCGATCGATGATGAAACATATACGAATCTGAAAGAATTTTATGTTTCGGGTACCTACAATGCACTGCCTTTTGGTATCCACATCAGACTGCTTCTTATAATGTGAATTATTAAGCTATGTACACAAATAAACACAGTATTTATATACACTTGGTTTTACACTGATTCACTGAATGTAAACTTTCGATGTTTATACAAATAATGTTGATATGATAGTCTATTTATTACATAATAGTCTTTGGCAGGAGATGCATTGCATTACGGCATAAATATTACTAGTACAGATTTCCCATTTCAGTAAATGTATTTCTATTGGCAGAAATAACTTTTTCTATGTTACAGAATACCATAGTTGTTACATGCCAAGAAAAATAAGATTTATGCATTGCCATTTTTGTGGTTTTGGTTCCAGAATATCCAGAAAATTCAGGAAGAAAATGTTTTGTGCTGACTCAGTCTGTTCATTCAGGATTTTTGGGGGTCACTTGAGTTTGTGGATAAAATTTCTAATTGTTCAAGGCGGTCCATCTGTATTCCTTTCTCAGCTATGTGTAGCACAAGAAGATTGTCATTCATATCACCAACAGAGTGTTCATGATAAGGGACATGTGAAGCAAGACTGGACTTATATAAGTTTTTGAGTGTAACGGCAACCATACGTTCTTTGTAGTGCGTTGCAAAATTTCTCACTTTTTGACCTATGTAGAAGCAAGAACAGGAGCATGTGAGTCGATATATGCCACAATTTCTGTGCCAATCTCCAGTGGATATATTATTGTGAAAAATTTTATTTTCTATTTTATTCTCAGTTTGGAAGAATATATTTTTGTTGTGTTGTCTGAAAAGGTCTGTAACTTTATATGACACTTTGCCAAGGAAAGGAAGACAGACAAATTTTGGCACTACTTTCTTAGTTTGTAATGGTGATGGTGGTTGCCTGAGCTTACTTTGGATATTTTCCACTAGGAAGTTTATCAAAGATCGATTACAACCGTTATTTTGGGCTATAAATTTAAATATGTTAATTTCTTTACATGCATCATCTTCACTGATAGTCGTGCGGAGTATATGGTTTACAGATAACCTGAAGAAAGCAGTTTTATGTTGGTTCAGGTGGCATGGGGTATTGTCAATGGTAACATCACTGGTAGCGGGTTTTCTATATATTTGCAAGGTATGCTTGTTATGGTGAGTGGAGATAGTAATGTCAAGGAAGTTAATTCTTTCAGTGGTCTGGTGTTCAACTGTGAATGTCAATGGTGATATCAACTACAATCTTTCTGTGCTGCACATAGGTGAGAAAGGAACACAGATGTATCTCCTTGAACAATTAGATATTTACACCATCAAACTAAATTCGTCCCAAAAAATCCTAAATGAAAAGACTGATTCAACACAAAACCTTTTCTTCCAGAATTACCAGGATATCCTGGCACCAAAACCACAAAAATGACAGTATCAATACATACTCATCTTCATGCGTAAATCTTGTTCTTCTTGGCACGTAACGACTATGGTATTCTGTAACTTACAATAGGTTTTTAATTATGTATTAAATACTCCACTCTAGCCGTTTACCTTTTGTATAACTGTTAACCTACATTAAAATATTTTTGCCAATAGAAAGACACTCCTGCAGTTAGCAACATTTACTGAAACGTAAAATCTCTACTAGTAATATATTTTGTACCTTAATGCAATGCATCTCTTGTCAAAGACTAATGTGTAGTAAATAGACTATCATAATTATATTCTTCGTAAAGGCATCGAATGTTTCCATTCTATGTGTCAGTGTAAAACCGAGTGTAGCTGAATACTGTGTTTATTTGTGTATGTAGCTTAATAACGCACGTTATAAGAAGCAATCTGATGTGGATACCACAAGGCAGTGCACTGTAAGTACCTAAAGCATACAAAACTTTGGGGTTCGTAAATGTTACGCCACCGATTACTAAAGGCCCGTCATTTCCGCCAGCAGCACCAGCACTGCTTCTAGCTACACTTGGTCCGCAACATAATATTCTCGTGACATTTCCATCTGATGATGAGCATGGAGTGGGTCGAAAACATGTTCATGGTTGAAAAAATCGTAAAAAAGCGACAGCTAAACGCCAATTTAAATGACAGTCGCAGTTCGTCATCAGCAATTGATATACTGAAAAGAAATACTTTTTTTGTACCTCAGCAATTCAGTTAAACAAATGCGGAAATTCTGATGGGACATCGTGGAATATTTATAAGTTCCGATATGTGGCAGTGCTATATGGAGATCTCAAAACGTCGTCTGTAACGAAAGTGCGTTCCAAGCAGAGATCTTTCAATGAGTTTATTTTGGTGGAAAACCAGAGCATCGCAGATATTCATAGGCGCTTGCAGAGTATCTTTGAAGACGTAGCAGTGAACAACAGTACGGTGAGAATTGGGCGGTGTGCCTGTCATAATCGCAACAAAACCTTGCAAATCTGTCTGATCTACCGCGTGTGGATCGTCCACACAGGTGTGACTGTTGCTAGGCTAACATATAAGTTTGAGGTAATCGATGGATCACTATCAAACACCGCGCTGCTCAATTGGACGTCTCTGTAGTGCTGACACACTTGTCCAGCAATTGGCTTGTGTGTGCCCGCTAGGTTCCACACCGCCTAACAGAACACTATAATGTTGCTCGAGAGACCACATGCGCGGAACTGCTTGCGTGTTACAAGGATAATCATGACTTTTCGTTCAAAATCGGCAGAGTCAATGAAACATGGGATCGCCACTTCGAAATGTAAACCAAATGACAATCCATGCAATGCCGTCACACCACCTGTTCTCCAAAGTAAAAATTCAAAGGCACAGCCTCAGCCAGTATAGTCTTGGCGATGGTCTTCCGGCACTCTGAAAGAGTTATCCTATTTGATATCTTCCCTTATGCTGGCATGATCAACTCTGTAGTGTGTTGCACCGTCCACAGGAAATGGAAGAAACCACTTCATCGTGCTAGTCACCACAAAAATGCAAATTAACTTCTTCTACATGACAACGTAACACCTTATACAAGTCTGCTCACCGAGAGGAGATAAGAGAACTTAATTCGTCCACCCTACAGCCCGGATCTCACACCTTTTGACTTCCATTAGTTTGGCCCAATGAAGGATGCGTTCCACGGGTTGCAGTACATGGGTGATGGAAAGGTAACTGGTACAGCAAGACGCTGACTGTAACGCCGACTAGTAGAGTGGTATCATTCGGGCGTGCGGGAATCACTAACAGTTGCCGAAAGGCTTGAAGTATACAATACTCCATGCTAAAGAGACACCAAAAACGTTTGTAACATGCTGGATAACCCATACAGAGGAGCTGGCACCAGTCGGCTGTACCAAGTATACATTAAAATTTAGGCATAACAGTTTTGCACAAAACAAAGTGGTAAATATTTTCATTAACTGTCATGCATAAGATGTATCTAAAAATTACTAAAACACCAACAAACATTCAAAAAACTCCCTTATGTTAACCAATATAATCAGAGGGTGAATAACCAATGAGTAACACCCATAATAATTAAGAGTTCAATAAGTCTGTTAAGTTCAAAACATTCCGAAAAATCAATGGAATAAAAATTTTGCACTTTAAACACGTGGTAAATTTAATCTCTTTCTGAAACTCCAAAACAGAGAAGATGCCTCAGTTAATCCTAGTTTACAGTCCTTTGTAAGAACCAGAATCAAAGTGTTTCCAGGACCCAAATACAATATATGAAACAGTCGCTACACTCGTTACAACTGACGAAATCTGGAAGCTGAAGAAAAACTGGGTAGGGTGAGTGTCAACAAACACGGTTTGCAGAAGGCAAAAACATAGGAAACAAATGTTCTGAAACATACAAACCAACTTAAATTTCCTTTATGATGGCTGCTGACATGTGAGGTGGAGTTAGCAGCTGCAGCTTCCCCAGTCTGGCTGGCTTCTGCGTGCCACTTCTGGAGCACGGGGTCCCGGGTTCGATTCCCGGCCGGGTTGGGGGATTTTCTCTGCCCGGGGACTGGATGTTTGTGTTGTCCTCATCATATAATCTTCATCAATCGTGACAGTGAATAGATTGTACTTTGTAAAAATTGGGACATTGTAAAGGCGCTGGTGACCGCGGAGTTAAGTGCCCCTCAAACCAATTATCATCATCATAATCATCGTCTTCATCTGTGTGCCACTTATCGGTGTCCTCGGAGTGCTGCATTTTTTCGCAGAAGAGAGTCCTGCCAGCCAGCCAGCTACCTCCTGCGAGTTTGCACTCTAAAAGCCTTGCAGGCAAACGGGTTGTGCCCTCTCATGGGGCATAATTGAACCGTTGCTGGGTAACCATCACAAATAAAAGCAGGCAACTACTTTCGATAAGAGGTAGCACGGCTCATGGCTCACACGTAACATTTTCACACTGTTATATTCCTTGATGGAAAAATCTACTGCCATAGGAAACCTGCATGTAAAACAAGTATTTTATTTTCCCTCTGAGCTCACTGTCACACTGATTATAGAGGGCTAGTGACTCAGTAGCAAATGGGAGGTTGCAGCCCACAACCTAACATCACTATAGTCTTGACTTCAAATGATAACGTGTGTGTTGCTACCTTACATAACAATATGCGTGGAAGAGTGGAGGGCCAAGAACTGAGTGATCGGATTATAAGCGGTGTAAGAGAGGGGTGCAGTCTTTTCCTCCTACTCTTTAATTTAGACATCGAAGTGGCAATAACAGAAATAAAAGACTTTTTCTAGAGTGGGATTAAAATTCATAGTGAAAAGATATCAATGATAAGATTTGTTGATGACATTGCTGCCCTCAGTGAAAGTGCAGAATACAGAATTTGTTGAATGGAGTGAACAGTCCAATGAGAACAGAATATGGATTGAGAGTAAATCGGAAAAAGGAAAAAAAGGTAATGAGGTTTAGCTAAAACGAAAATAACTAGAAATTTAACATCAAGATTGATGACAACGATGTAGACAAAGTTAAAGAATTCCGGTAACTTGGAAGGGCAAATTATCCATGATGTACGAAGCAAGGAGGACGCAAAAACATAACTAGTTGAGAATTAGTAGACTGACGAAATAAAGAATGAAGAGGTTCTCCACTCGGCGGAGAGAGGTGTTTAGAGAAACACTGAAGAGAAGAAGGGACAGGATGACAGGACATGTGTTATATCAGGGAATAACCCCCATAATATTCACATTACTGAATAACTTCTTCGAAAAAGGCTCCAATTTTTATCTGACCGTCCTTGTGAAACTGGGCTTGCACGTTTGTAAAGGTCTGCATTATTTATGTGTTTCTTAAATTTTAGTAAAAAGACAAGTGCAATAGCCTTGTAAAAGTGATCTACAGATGAATAAAACTATATGGCCAGTTACAGGTTGTGTACCGCAAGCATTTTACTTGAGCCTCAGTATGATACACATAGCTGGCCAGAGTGGCCGTGCGGTTCCAGGCGCTACAGTCTGGAACCGAGCGACCGCTACGGTCGTAGGTTCGAATTCTTCCTCGAGCATGGATGTGTGTAATGTCCTTAGATTAGTTAGGTTTCATTAGTTCAAAGTTCTAGGCCACTTATGACTTCTGAAGTTAAGTTGCATAGTGCTGAGAGCCATTTGAACCGTGATCCAAATAAGTAATTTCTGAACTGACAGCATGTTAGACGGATCTACAGACGTTTGCATAGTGGAAGGCTCGACAGTGCACCGAGCTGTGCATTGCCGATGGGCAGAATATTAATGATAAGCTACATCTGAAGTTGGCTGTATCGAGTCACACATGAATAGTGATGGAGCGTTATCACCTAATTCCTACAACAATCAGTATGCTGCAAAATAAATTTCATCTCTCAGTGGATTAGGCTTTAGTTATGAATACTGATTCTAGTCACATACTTGAATCATTTGTAAAGTGTGCAAATAAGATTCAATTTGGCATTAATTATCAATTTCCAATGTCTTTAGTAATTATTTTTCCTATTCATAAATACTTTGGTTCTAAGAATTATGGTCTAGATTCTTCACACTCCTGTAATTTTATGTTTTACTAAAAAGTCTTGATAACTGTGGTTAAAAGATGCAAAGTTCTTTACTTTAAACAGAAAATAAGGTGATGTTCACTGCCAGAAAAAGTTACACTAAGAGAAACACTCTGAATGTAGTTTATGAGCAAAACACCACATTCTAACTATTTTAGTACGCAATATTTGTGCGGAAATTATTACTTCTAACTATATTAAATACGTCTTTCAACACAGTGATACAAATATCAAACAATAGTAGAATACTTGCTAACCAACCCTCTATGCCAGCATGCATTTCACGCCCACCCAAATGTTGTAGTAAACATTATGTAAGATAAGGTCAGTGACAATCATTGGTTCAAATAGGTATTATCGCTTAGCTCCAGAGGACACACATATTGCATGTGGATAAATTCTCACTCAATTAATACCCTGCAGAGGCTGTTTGATTGCGTTTTTAATCAAAATTTCCATTGTAATATTTGTCAAAATGTGAAGAAAGTTACCACAAAAGTGATTTGATAAAGGTGATATTTTACATACATTAGTTACAGATATCAAATAGATGTGTGAGAATTAAATTCAGGTCAATGTACTGAGCAAAATTTACAGTGTATGACTTCATATTTGTACCTCGTAGTTACACCACTTTCAGATGAGGGTAACTTTTATGATGAAGTGATGGGAATTATACTGGAAGAATGATGAGACATTTCAGAAGGAATTGGCCAGCGAGTAGGATGCCACATTAAGATTAATCTGATATTTATATTCCACTTTTCTGTCGGCCTCCACATCTTCCCACATATATGTATACGTCACATCCTCCCCCATCTTCCTGTCTATCCCAACCTCCCATTTGTCTGTCCTCCATTCCTCCTCCCTTTGTCTGTCTCTGCTGATAGCATCTCCCTATTTGCGCATCTACATCTACATGGATACTCTGCAAATCACATTTAATGCGCCTGGAAGAGAATTCATCGAACCACCTTCCCATTACTCTATTATTCCAATCTCGTATAGCGCACGAAAAGAATGAACACCTATACCTTTCCGTACGAGCTATGTCGGAGGAGAAAGTTGGTGATAGGAATTTCGTGAAAAGATTCCATCGCAACGAAAAACGCGTTTCTTTTAATGATTTCCAGCCCAAATCCCGTATCATTTCTGTGACACTCTCTCCCATATTTCGCGATGATACAAAACGTGCTGCCTTTCTTTGAACTTTTTCGATGTACTCCGTCAGTCCTACCTGGTGAGGACCCCACACCGCGCAGCAGTATTCTAAAAGAGGACGGACAATCGTAGTGTAGGCAGTCTCCTTAGTAGGTCTGTTACATTTTCTAAGTGTCCTGCCAATAATACGCAGTCTTTGGTTAGCCTTCCCCACAACATTTTCTATGTGTTCTTTCCAATTGAAGTTGATCGTAGTTGTAATACCTAGGTATTTAGTTGAATTTACGGCCTTTAAATTAGACTGATTTATCATGTAACCGAAGTTTAAGGAGTTCCTTTTAGTACTCATGCGGATGACCTCACACTTTTCGTTATATATGTTCAACTCCCACTTTTCACACCATTCAGATATTTTTCCATCTTGTCCTATCCTCTCTTTCTGTCAATCCCTCTTGCACCACTCTTCCTCTTTCCATCCATCCTCTCCTGTCCACCCCTCTCTATGCACCCCTTCATCCGCCTTTCCACAGTCATCTGCATGTGTAGTCCCTGCAAAACAGTTCAGCGGAACAGGCTGAGTAAAATCCGATAGAACATGCATGTTGTGCCAGGAAGCCTACACATCAAGGGCTTCAAACAGTTTTTTTGTCCCTTACACAAAGGCTGCACAGGAAAGTAGGTCAGTAAGGCAGGTTGCTACTTCTCCGAAATTATGTACCTGTCATGCAAGGTAGCCTATCAGCCATGGGCTGCAAAATCCCAATAGCACCGATGCTTGCGAAGTTTGCTGTTTGTGTACCAACTGCAGTTAAATTCGAGCCAGGGGTTTGAAAGAAGTTGGTGGACATACGTATGTACATACTGCACTATGTATAAATACTAGACCTTCCCCCAGACTTCAGCTTCATAAATGTTCAACATATATATTCCACAGGTCTCCTAATGCATCTGTGTGTCCATCTTTTCCTACCTTTTTCCCTGTCCCCCTCTTACTTTCTTCCTCTCTTCGTCCATGACTTCCACCCTCTTCTCTCTCTACACATTTTCTCCTGCCTTTCTCATCCTGTGCCCATCTCATCCTGCCCCCAGCTCTTAGTTCATCCCCTCTTTCTCCTTCTCTCTGCCAATCTCCTACTGCCATCATCTCCATATCCATATCCTCATCCCCTTTTTCTGTATCTGATTCCTTGTCACTACATCTCCCTACCTGTATGTGTCTGAAAAACATGCACATTTTTCGCCTAATGATGACTAAGATTCCCTCTATTTTGGCATATAGTTCTTGACTTGCTCGCCTTCCATATTGACTATTTTCTGTTCTTCGAGGTCCCACTATCCTCTTGAGAATCCTTCTTTTCACCATTTCTAATCTCTTAACTACTGCCTCCTGTTCTTCCTATGTTATGAGTTTGTACAGCGCATAAGGCTTCATGGAGTATAACTATCTGGTAATGTGTTGATCGCAATATTGCAATATTCTTGTTTGTTTCCATGCAAAATGTATCCATTGGTTTTTTTCCTGTTGGCCGATTTTCAATCCATTCCCCTAGGCATTTAAAGGTACCTTCTGAATTTTTCTTCCCTATATTGTCAGCCACATACCAGCTGCCTTGATATTAGTCTCGACAGAGGTTTGTAAATCTGCTTTACCTGCTCGGTCTCTGTAGTTGCATGTTTAGGTTAAACACATCTTCTCTATCACGTATTGCCTTTGGGGCTTTAAAGTTTCCTTAACTCAATGAACCTACGGATGAAACTGTGCTAATAATTACTGCAATCGTTCATTTGTTTGCTGCAAATTGCACCAGTAATAACGTAATTTGTGCTACTTATTGTTGCCCGTTTATGTAATTCATTTTTTTTCATTTTATGTTTTTATTATGTGCACAATATGGCGAACGAATCTTTATTTTATGTTTTGTTAATGTAGCATTTCATGCTAGAACTAATCTTTAGCTGTAACTGGAAATAGCTATGGTTAATGCAGAAACGATTACTAAATTCGGGGTTTGTTGAACACCGCCCGTTTACCATGATATGGATGGGTGTTGGCTTATGCTTACTAAGTGGCGGAAATTTATCTGACAACTTGTTTACCGTCCATGTGAGATACTTCAGATTCAGAACTGTGTACTGAAATGTAATAAAATGTTAATGTAGAACTCCCCAAGCTCGTCGCCCTTTTTGAGGTTTCTTGAAAGTAGCTCCCTTAACATTTCACGTGGAAATCTGAGGAATTTACTCAATCTTGTCACTGTCTTCTTTCCGGTTCTGTGTTTTCAAAAACACTATATATTACGGCAGGGAATTGGGATATTCTTTTGTGTGTCACACTGTTGGGAGCACAAGTTCACCATGTACATGACACTTTATATAGAAAACCCATCCATGAGGTGTGAAATTGTTGTATTGCCTCTACCGTAATGTGTTCACACTAATTACCTCAAGTTGCCTCTTTTAACCAACAATATTTAAAAAAGTGATCTTTAGGATATAAATATTAAAAGCAAATCAAGTGTTTATATGTATAAATAGGAAAGAACACACAAACACACACACACACACACACACACACACACACACACACACACACACACACACACAACACCAAAAGAAAGGAACTGAACAAGGAAATTCACTGCTTCAGGTCTGAAACAGGAACACCAAGTGGGATACTACGTGATGGGTCTATATGGCGAACAATCTCGTGTGCCTTATGGCACACATGAGGAGAATTGGGCTGCATACAAAATTTTCCTAACTTGATTTTGGGTAATACTTGTGCTTCTCCTATGTCATCGGTATATTCCATACATTTTATTAGCCTGGCGTGCTATGATGTTTTATTCTTCACGTCATCCAAAATGTTTTCTGTCAGTTTCGTTCATTAATTTTATACAGCAGAGTACCCACCTTTCCACTACTCCCTACTCGACCACCAGCCATTTCTGTAAGAATGAACATGAAAATACACCTACAAGTTCTAGTATTGAAAAAAGTAGAAAGAAATCAGTGTCGCATTTTTGAGTAGGTAACGACTAATATTTCGAATAAACGACCCCTAAACTCGAATGAACATCAATTCAAGCTGCGAAAAGTCCCACTTTGTAACTAATATTACCGATATGAACACTGGATGTAGTGAAGTCAGATGAGGCTATGAATTATGTTAATACACTAACTACTCACACTGGGTTTATAAACGTGTAGAAAATTGTACTGAAGGCAGATGCCACCTGGAATTCGTTGCACCTCTTTGAGACAGGTTCCACAATTACCTGTCTTCTGTTTTTTCTGAAACTTTAACTTGAACACCACAGCCGCTAGAGATCTCTGAATGTCAAAAACCGTAAGGGTCACAAAGATGGGAGCCTGAGACGTACCTAGTGAGTTTTAGGGGACTACACTATACGCAAAACACCTCCAATGGCTACTTCTATCGGTTTATTTGTAACTGAAGTAGATGCCCTACTCTAAAAGTTATTCAAATGGTTGTAATGGATCTGAGCGGTATGGGACTTAACTTCTGAGGTCATCAGTCCCCTAGAACGTAGAACTACTTAAACCTAACTAACCTAAGGACATAACAAACATCCTTGCGCGAGGAGGGATTCGAACCTGCCACCGTAGCGGTCGCGTGATTCCAGACTGCAGCGCCTAGAACCACTCGGCCACCCCGACCGGCTAAAAGTTATTCTTTAAACAGGGATTCTCTGGAAAGAAACTGTGAATGAATGAATGAATGAATGTCCCGGAAAAAGAATCTCGACACTCTTACAGTTCCACCTTTCTGCTGAGTACATCGGCAGAGGGACGCCATCGCTGCCCTGCTACTGGGTATCAACTTCATACAAATCGCGCTACATGAGCTTTACCCTACTCTTGCGAAATACGGAGTGCGAACACTTGACGCTCTGGAACATACTGGTTACCATAATTCCCACAGGGTAATTAAAACAGTGTTCCACACGCTCTGCTATCACCTGCATACTAAAGACCACGGGCCTGTCAGAGTGTGGGCGGGGCCCATTAAGCGCGCAAATCGCGGCTTTGTTTACCTGTTCGATTACACGGCCGCTGGCGCCACACAGGGGGGACAATGGGCCCTGGGTGCCGCCGACGGCGCGCCGCGGTTATGCGGGCGTGTGTGGGCAGCGATAGAGGTCGGCCCGAGGCGGCAGGCGGCCAAAGCCGCCGAATTACGCACTCCCGCCTGTGCTGCCGCGGTATTCAGCGTCGCCGGGATTATCCCGTAATGCAGCCGGCGGCCAGACAATAAGGCGAACTCCGCTTAACGAGCCGACCAGACCGCCCCGCCACCAGCACAAGTTTCCGCGGCGCCGTCTCGCCCCTGCCCGACTGCCAGTAACTCTGGCTTTGCCTCGGCAGTCGCCAGTGGCTGCAGTCGCATGCGACCAGTGTTCCCTATCCCTTCCAAGTAGCCGCCAGAACTACTTCAGTATTCAAAGGTCCAGCTAAACACCGAGACAGGTGTTCTACGTAGTACTTTCGGGCTGCAAGTTTCGACGAGGAGGTTGACACTCTGTCTTCACGTGCCTTCCGTATCAGCGACGACGACAACTTAGAATCGGAGTTGAATTTTTTAAAGAGGATATTGAAGGCAAATGGGTATGATAGTTATTCAGTCGACAGGGTTTTTAGGGGGAATATTTATATCGCTAATAAGAATGACGAGGAACCGCCTTCCCACTCCGTCAGGCTACCGTCCGCTTCTGGGGTCACTGACCGCATAAGTAGAATTTTAAAGATTACCTCCACAATGCAGGCGTCTATCAAGTGTCATGTGGCTGCCGCAAAGTGTATATAGGCGAAACTGGAAGAACTGTTAAAGAACGCATTAAGGAACACGAACGGCACATGCGGATAAATCAAAGTGCAAAATCGGCAGTAGCGGAACATCACGAAAACTGTGGCTCTGAGATCCATTTTAATAACGTACGTGTACTGGCTAAAGAAACAAATATTTATAGAAGAAAGGTCCGAGAAGCGGTTGAAATTTCTAAGAATTCATCAAATTTCAATAAAGAGGACGGCTATAGTAGGCTTCCGGCATCGTGGCTCCCCCCCCCCCCCCCCCCCCATCAAGGAAGTAAATACGCAGCCGCGGTGTGTGAGCGGCATAAACAACGCGCTGTAAGTCACCTCGGCGGACAATAATATTTTGGGTAAACATTCCTCCTCTCTTGCTCTGTCCGTTTCATATCTAGCCACTGATGACGACCAACCAATAGCGGTAGAAGGCATTTCAACCAATAACCCTTCTCCAGCATAATTGTGGAACAGTGCCTTTCTATCCAGTGACGATGACCGCCAATGGTATCCACAGGAGATGAGCCACCAATGTCCCTTCTTCTGTATTGGCCTATGACTATGGCCCACCAATGGTAGCCAGAAAATTCCCCCTTTATAAGTGGACGCGACACTCATCTATGACAGTGTTCTAGCAGTAGTCAACACCAAAAGATCCTGAGGAAGATCCCAGCAGAGAGGTCGAAACGTCGAACATTTTAGAAGAAACATGACGCGGCCTAATAACTCAGAAGATTTTAACTTCAAGTTGACATCTAGCAGGTAGTTACATTGCTGGCAAGATGACGTGCCTGAGCAGCAGCTGTGTGTTTTCATATGTGTGTATGAAGTCATATGAGGGTTGCTCAGAAAGTAATTCACCGCATTTCAACTATGTTCAAATGTGTGTGAATTCCTAAGGGACTGAACTGCTGACGTCATCGGTCCCTAGACTTACACACTTCTTAAACTAGCTTAAACTAACTGATGCCAACAAGGGAACCTCATAATCGCACCCCCCCTCAGATTTAGTTATAAGTTGGCACAGTGGATAGACCTTGAAAAACTGAACACAGATCAATCGAGAAAACAGGAGGCAGTTGTGTGGAACTACGAAAAAAAAAAATAAAATATACAAACTGAGTAGTCCATGCTCAAGATAGGCAACATCAAGGATAGTGTGAGCTCAGGAACGCCGTGGTCCCGTGGTTAGCGTGAGCAGCTGCGGAGCGAGAAGTCCTTGGTTCAAGTCTTCCCTTGAGTGAAATGTCTACTTTCCTTATTTTCGCAAAGTTATGATCTGTCCGTTCGTTCATTGACGTCCCAGTTCACTGTAAAAAGTTTGGTGTCTGTGTTTTGCGACCGCACCGAAAAACCGTGCGATTAGTAGACGAAAGGACGTGCCTCTCCAATGGGAACCGAAAACATTTTATCGCAAGGTGATAGGTCATAGGTCAACCGATTCCTCCACGGGAAAACACGTCTGATATATTCTATACGGACAGATATTAATCAGTTTTTCGAGGTCTATCCACTGTGCCAACTTATAACTAAATCTTAGGGGGTGCGATGGGGAGGTTCCCTTGTAAAAACAACACACACACCCACGCCCGAGGGAGGACTCGAAACTCCGGTGGGAGGGGCGCGCAGTCTGTGACATGGCGCCTCTAACCGAGCGGCCACTCCGCGCGGCTCACTGCATTACGTTATTTTTTTCTTTTGTCTTCAACAATTCTTTATTAAACGTAAATTACACACACGAAAGGACGGTGTTTTATCTACATACCCTATTCTTTTACGTAATCTCTACCCCTTTCTGTGGCCTTCCCCCAGCCCGAAACAAGGCCGTCTAAGCCGTGTTGGTACCAATCCTTGACTTGGTGGCGGAACCAGTGCTTCACTGTGTGAATCACCTCCTCATCGTCCTCAAAATGTCTTCGACGAATGGCATCCTTGAATGAATGACAACATCAGCTCGCTGCAACATATCATGTGTGACAGCCGTGGATGGTCTTCACGAACTCTGCAATTCATGGAACTTTGCCGAACCGCCTTCTGGGGGCTCTATTCTGTATTGTTTATACCTATCGATATAGTAGGTTAGCCTCGGCCGTGACGTCATTTTAGGTTCTTTATTCGAAGTTACTATTCTTTAAGCTTTTGAGACCGGTTACCGATTGGTCCTCCCGCAGATTTTTGGACAATTGAAGCCAGATATTTTGGATTTCACAATGGCCCTCTCGTTCGTTTCAGTGTGATTTATTTACACCTATAACTTGTTATATTAAACATATTGAGCGGTTTTAGGGTCGTATTTAGTGATCGTATTGCTGAAGAATCACTAGGACGCGCCAGGGTGGAAAGTGAGCTCACGATAAACCATTTTTCTTTGTGAAAAATAAAGTTTGTATTGTTGTTACTTTGAAGGATTATAACATAAAAAGACAGTCAAAGTCTTCACAAAATACCTGTTATTTTTAAGTAATTAAGAGTTTGAAAAACAATTAATTTCGAAAGGTTGGCTCTGCTTACGTGTATCACATGAGTTCTGGCTGAAATTACGAGTGACTTCACGTACTTTTTTCCGAAAATGGTTTATTTACCAACTATCGAAACGCGTTTAAAGATTTTAAGTAACAATCCAAAGAAATTTTGTGAAGTCTGACAGAGGATACCTTCCAAAATTTCACGCTTTTACGTCTTTCGCCTGTAGTACTCTGCAAGGAATTCAGCCTTCGTCTCTCTCCAATGGAATTACGTAAAATAAAGACCAGCACCCAAGTGAGTTGTAGCAGCACATTGGGCAAGGCAATGAAATGCCGTGTCGAAGGTTGTAGGTTCACATACCCCTCAGTGCCTTTATATACTTTTTTTTCCTCTTCAGGTTGGTAAAACCCTCTGAGACTCCCTTAACCGTAAGAGTTAAGCATTTTTCTGATATATTCGTTGTTATATACACTCCTGGAAATTGAAATAAGAACACCGTGAATTCATTGTCCCAGGAAGGGAAAACTTTATTGACACATTCCTGGGGTCAGATACATCACATGATCACACCGACAGAACCACAGGCACATAGACACAGGCAACAGAGCATGCACAATGTCGGCACTAGTACAGTGTATATCCACCTTTCGCAGCAATGCAGGCTGCTATTCTCCCATGGAGACGATCGTAGCGATGCTGGATGTAATCCTGTGGAACGGCTTGCCATGCCATTTCCACCTGGCGCCTCAGTTGGACCAGCGTTCGTGCTGGACGTGCAGACCGCGTGAGACGACGCTTCATCCAGTCACAAACATGCTCAATGGGGGACAGATCCGGAGATCTTGCTGGCCAGGGTAGTTGACTTACACCTTCTAGAGCACGTTGGGTGGCACGGGATACATGCGGACGTGCATTGTCCTGTTGGAACAGCATGTTCCCTTGCCGGTATAGGAATGGTAGAACGATGGGTTCGATGACGGTTTGGATGTACCGTGCACTATTCAGTGTCCCCTCGACGATCACCAGTGGTGTACGGCCAGTGTAGGAGATCGCTCCCCACACCATGATGCCGGGTGTTGGCCCTGTGTGCCTCGGTCGTATGCAGTCCTGATTGTGGCGCTCACCTGCACGGCGCCAAACACGCATACGACCATCATTGGCACCAAGGCAGAAGCGACTCTCATCGCTGAAGACGACACGTCTCCATTCGTCCCTCCATTCACGCCTGTCGCGACACCAATGGAGGCGGGCTGCACGATGTTGGGACGTGAGCGGAAGACGGCCAAACGGTGTGCGGGACCGTAGCCCAGCTTCATGGAGACGGTTGCGAATGGTCCTCGCCGATACCCCAGGAGCAACAGTGTCCCTAATTTGCTGGGAAGTGGCGGTGCGGTCCCCTACGGCACTGCGTAGGATCCTACGGTCTTGGCGTGCATCCGTGCGTCGCTGCGGTCCGGTCCCAGGTCGACGGGCACGTGCACCTTCCGCCGACCACTGGCGACAACATCGATGTACTGTGGAGACCTCACGCCCCACGTGTTGAGCAATTCGGCGGTACGTCCACCCGGCCTCCCGCATGCCCACTATACGCCCTCGCTCAAAGTTCGTCAACTGCACATACGGTTCACGTCCACGCTGTCGCGGCATGCTACCAGTGTTAAAGACTGCGATGGAGCTCCGTATGCCACGGCAAACTGGCTGACACTGACGGCGGCGGTGCACAAATGCTGCGCAGCTAGCGCCATTCGACGGCCAACACCGCGGTTCCTGGTGTGTCCGCTGTGCCGTGCGTGTGATCATTGCATGTACAGCCCTCTCGCAGTGTCCGGAGCAAGTATGGTGGGTCTGACACACCGGTGTCAATGTGTTCTTTTTTCCATTTCCAGGAGTGTACATGTAAGAGGGCGCTTTCTCAGTAATGAGTGTCTTCGAGTTCGTGACTTCCATATATTTAAGAAATGAAAGATGAAATTGCTGCGTGTGATTACGTAATGTAATGTTATAGGCATGGACGAGTTAATTTGTGAGTTGTTTAAATAATAATCACATAAAACGTCAATTCGTGTTCAAAACCATAACATCGATCCTGATCACGAACCTACACTGCGTCCTAACCAAAGTGCTACTAAAACCGAGAATCCTGCTTTAAATGAACAATTCTGGCAGTCGTGTGTTTAAAAGTGATTTCTTGTCTAAAGTAAAAGGAGTGGCAAAAATTGAGGTGGGAGTAAACTTTTGTGCAAGGTTTTGTAAATATTGTTGCCAAGAATATCTGCTTAACAAGTGATTCAGGTAAAAGTACATATAAATCTTTAAAGAACTGATTTGCGATAGTACTATTAGATGTGAAGTTGTACACATTTTAGAGATAGTGTTGTTTTAGTACCCATAATCACTGGTCCCTTTTGAGGTTAATTAAGCCAGGTGTTGTGTTTTATTACCTTACAAAGTAATTTAAGTGAATGATTAGCTTTTCCATTAGACACACATACTGTCGAAGTACGTAGCTTTTCCCGTGACAGATTTAAAGGTCTCGTTATTAGGGAATAGTGTTATGAGGCCCTACAATTCACACAGGGGTTGGATATGATGCTGAGAGTGTTGCTACGTTTCTTTTTCCCTGCAATCATCTGTTATGGATTTATTGCAGTCGCAAAATTTAAAACTTGGAATTTTCGCCAACATTGGTGACCAAATAAGTTGTGATATTTATCCGATTTCCATACTACCGTATTAAATACTCCTTTTTTAGTGAGATTGTCTTTTTATTGTCAATTTCAAAGAGAATTTCTCGCTTGTTGTTACGTGTTCCTTTCAGTTATTGAAAGGACACTTTATTATTCTTCGTGGCTGGTATAAATGTATGCGTAGCACAGTGCATGCCAAATTGGACAGCTAATGGTTGGCGTTGATACCTTCGAAATGGTTAGAACCAGGTAATGAATGCCGGCCGGAGTGGCCGAGCTGTTCTAGCTGCTTCAGTCTGGAGCCGCGCGACCGCTACGGTCGCAGGTTCGAATCCTGCCTCGGGCATGGATGTTTGTGATGTCCTTAGGTTAGTTAGGTTTAAGTAGTTCTAAGTTTTAGGGGACTGATGACCTCAGAAGTTAAGTCCCATAGTGCTCTGAGCCATTTGAACCAACCAGGTAATGAATGATAAGAGTTTCCAAAGATGCAAGCTCTAGTGTCACGACCATTGAAAATATTAATAATTTTCATTACATGTCGGACCATAAAATGTTAATAATTTTGATTACATGTTAGATCATAGCAAGAGGTGGCCACGGGCGTTTAGGCGCATTGAACAGGTGGGTGACAGGACGAGAGAAAGAGTCCCGAGGCAATAGGAAGCTATTTTGTTCTCAGCGACCGACGGAAGACCCCAGTGAGGACTATTGTCAACGGTTCGCCCAACCGACGAGATTCCGGGTCACAGTCATTAGTGTAAACTTCTGATTCACACAATGGAAGTTAGAATGATAGTGAAACATTAAGAGGATAACATGTCGAGGAAATCTTCCAAGGGTATATTAAACTCAATGTAGAGCGGAAGAAAACCTGAGAGAGTGGCAGATTGAAGCAAAGTAGAGACACTGAGTGATACTAGTAGCCTGAGTCACGTGATGCTCCTCAGCAGCATCTGATGCGGCAATACACTCTTCGACTATTAATATACGGCGATAAAAATAGGAATTTTCAGTATTCGTTGGAATTGCATTGAATGGAGACAACCTGTCACAAAGCTCTAAGTCAGAGGAATTTCACTGAATAGCAGCAACAAATTACCAAATGCTAGCTGTCTGTTGACATTTAGGGCAAGTGGTGATGATTTATAATTTAGGTCAAGTGGCCAATAGTTAGCAGACTGAGTTGTAGTGAAAACTCTCGTCTCTGATAAAGGTCCTTTCTAGTGATTATTGAAAGAATCTGACATTATACTTGTAAGTAGGCTGTTTAGGTTTTTTTTATTGGTAACGCCACCTCTGTATGAAAATCACTGGCTGTGCTGTGTGCAGTCTGTGGCTGCTTTGCATTGTTGTAATACTCGCCATTGTAGTGTTAGGCAGCTGGCTGTGAACAGCGCGTAGCGTTGCGCAGTTGGAGGTGAGCCGCCAGCGGTGGTGGATGTGGGGAGAGAGATGGCGGAATTTTGAAATTTGTCATGAACTGCTATTTTTATATATGATGATATCATGGTAAATACATTGTTTGTTCTCTATTAATATCTTTCATTTGCTAACTATCCCTATCAGTAGTTAGTGCCTTCCATAGTTTGAATCTTTTATTTAGCTGGCAGTAGTGGCGCTCGCTGTATTGCAGTAGCTTGAGCAGCGAAGATTTTTGTGAGGTAAGTGATTTGTGAAAGGTATAGTTTAATGTTAGTCAGGACCATTCTTTAGTAGGGAATTTTGAAAGTCAGATTGCGTTGCGCTAAAAACATTGTGTGTCAGTTTAAGCACAGTCATGTATAATTGTTCAAAGGGGAAGTCAATCAGAAATAATTATTTTGAAAGAAATATGAACAGAATACAGAATGCAGGCGTAGATAGGACTTTTTGGGAATAATGATGAACAAAGGGAGATCTCCATGCAAAATACTGCAGTAAAACAAACCCTGTCCTTTCCTTTTGTATTATCCCACTATATGTTTGTGTACCCTTGTGTATTTGTTTTCTTCCTGTCTCTGTGTACTGTTTCATAGAACTTTTTTCTCTTCTAATACTAAGTTACATTCACTATGATGAGGAATACTGTTATCCTCAAATACAATTGGCAGTAATAATGTGTTATTTACTTTGTAAAGATGTTTAGACATTATTTATTCTGTTTTGTGTTAATGCTCATGTGTGAAGTTGATGTTTCGAAAGTTATTCTGATCTTTTATGTATGTACTCATGTCATAATTCCTGTAACACTGACGTACATGTCTATTTCTATTCTTTTGTAACGCCTGTTTTACTACAAATGTTATCTGTATTGTTATGTTTTTAATGATGTATTTTGTACCTTTGTAATTGTATTCTCCTGTTATAAAATTGTAATTGACACCAGTTCATCTTATTATTAACTTGTAAGTTACATTTCACTGCACACGTTTCTGTTGGTCATAGTAAATTGACAATATGTGAGAAGTAGGGACTGTTAGTGTTTGCACGTGTGTTAATAATTCAGCAAGGGACTGGATAACAGCATTGTTGGTTCTAAGGACAATTCCAAAAAACTTTGTGAGTGCACAAGTTGTCGTTTATAGACTTGCTATATTGTCCGCAAGACTCTTCGATGGTGATTGTGCACCTGCACAGTCACAACAGATGGCTGCTGGCTATCTCTACAAGGACTGCAGTGGGTCTGCACCTCAGGTGGCCCACCAATACCGTAATCTCTACCAGGACTACAGTGGGTCTGCTCTGTGATGACCTACCTACCAATATTCTTCCAAACTACGACTGACACTGCTGTGGGTTTGCTCTGTTGTGGCCCATTACCTGTATGCATGTCAAGTGTCAGCACTGTCTTTCCGTTGGAAGGACAACACTACTTCTTCAAGACTGCATGGAAATCCACTACTTCTGGGTGCATTTTCTTTTACTGCTCAGACTTTGAGAAAAACTCTGCATTTTTACTGTGATGAACAATCTGGACTGTCTTTATGGACTGTGAGAAATTTTTAGCTTTTGACCAACATTGTATCAATAAGTGTGTGCATTTGATTTCTTTGTTATTGTAATTATGAAAAAAATTTTTCAAATCTGTATTGGCCACTGCCCATCCAATTTGTAAACTTTTTTGTGGGGAGCATGGGAGCTATGTAAGTAGGCTGTTTAGGTTTTTTTATTGGTAACGCCACCTCTGTATGAAAATCACTGGCTGTGCTGTGTGCAGTCTGTGGCTGCTTTGCATTGTTGTAATACTCGCCATTGTAGTGTTAGGCAGCTGGCTGTGAACAGCGCGTAGCGTTGCGCAGTTGGAGGTGAGCCGCCAGCAGTGGTGGATGTGGGGAGAGAGATGGCGGAGTTTTGAAATTTGTCATGAACTGCTATGTTTATATATGATGATATCAAGGTAAATACATTGTTTGTTCTCCATTAATATCTTTCATTTGCTAACTATCCCTATCAGTAGTTAGTGCCTTCCATAGTTTGAATCTTTTATTTAGCTGGCAGTAGTGGCGCTCGCTGTATTGCAGTAGCTTGAGCAGCGATGATTTTTGTGAGGTAAGTGATTTGTGAAAGGTATAGTTTAATGTTAGTCAGGGCCATTCTTTAGTAGGGAATTTTGAAAGTCAGATTGTGTTGCGCTAAAAACATTGTGTGTCAGTTTAAGCACAGTCTTGTATAAATTGTTCAAAGGGGAAGTTTCATACTAAGGGGCTTTGGTCTGACGCATGGATAAACAAATGTGTTGGTTACAACAATAAACGAACTGATTAAAAGTAGTAACTGGCTGCTTCAGCAGATCAATCCTGTGAACTGCACGAGATTTACGAACCTGTTGTAACCTAAGAACCATCCCAACCAAGGAGAGTATTTGCTTGACATCTTCGCTTTAATAGTTGACAAAAAACCTAAGTTAACATCCTGACTGTGCCACGTAGATAACATCGAAGCCGAAAAGAAAAAAATGGTGTTGGCAAACTGTGCTTGACGCGACACCAGCACGCTTCCCTTGAACCAGTAATACATACCATTTTGGGATCAAAGGATTAATAACGAGGATGATAATTAGTGAACACAAATGATGATGAATTTCTAATCTTACCATGTGATGACGATATTTATTGTTTGTCTTGATAATTAGATCCGTCAGTGCATGAAATGCGTTTAGATAAAAATGGCATTTAGAAAAAATAGCGTTTCTGATGTCTAATTGAGGTACACTTCTTACTACAAAGATGTATAAGATCAGACTAAGTCTATTACAATCATCTCTTATCAGACCTGAATTCTGGAGCAAATGTATTGTTGCAGAAAGGACAATGCACCTTCGGCGCTAAACACCGTCATCTCTGATACAGAAGCATACCTGCGCTACTGGAATTGTAAATCCTGCTGCTCCTATGTGTATAAACGCTTTAAGAGACAATCCGAGCAGCCCTCTTAGACTGTTTCCAGATTGTGGGGTCATTTCCCGTCTTTTAAAATCATCAAATGATCAAATCCAACTGCAATATCATTTACACAAGATACACAATGTGATCAAAAGTATCCGGAGACATGGCTGTAAATGACGTATAAGTTCGTGGCGCCCTCCTTCGGTAATACCGGAATTCAGTATGGTGTTGGCCTACCCTTAGCCTTGATAACAGCTTCCACTCTCGCAGTCATACGTTCAATCAGGTGTTTGAAGTTTTCTTGAGGAATAGCAGCCCCGTCTCCACGGAGTGATGCACTGAGGAGAGGTATCGATGTCTGTTGGTAAGGCCTGGCACGAAGTCGGCGTTCCAAAACATCCTAAATGTGTTCTATAGGATTCAGGTCAGGACAGTGAAGCACAGTCCATTACAGGAATGTTATTGTGGTGTAACCACTCCGCCACAGGCCGTGCATTATGAACAGGTGCTTGATCGGTTTGAAAGATGCAGTCGCCATCCCCGAATCGCTCATTAACAGTGGGAGCAAGAACGTGCTTAAAATATCAATGTGGGCCTGTGCTGTGATAGTGCCATGCAAAACAACAAGGGGTGCAAGCCCCATCCACGAAAAACACGGCCACACCATAACACCACCGCCTCCAAATTTTATTGTTGGCACTACAGACGCTGAAAGATGACGTTCACCGGACATTCAGAATATCTACACCCTGCCATCGGATCGCCACATTGTGTACCGTGATTCGTCAATCCACACAACGTTTTCCACTGTTTAGACGTCCAACGTTTTATGTTCCTTACACCAAGCGAGGCATCGTCTGGCATTTACCGGCGTGATGTGTGGCTGAAGAGCATGAAATCCAAGTTTTCTCACCTCCAGCCTAACTTTTATAGTACTTGCAGTGGATCCTGATACAGTTTGGAATTCCTGTGTGATGGTATGAATATATATCTGCTGCTATACATAATGACCCTCTTCAACTGTCGGCGGTCTATGTCAGTCAACAGACAAGGTCGTCCTGTACGCTTTTGTGCTGTACTTGTCCCTTCACACTTCCACTTCGCTATGACATCGGGAACAGTGGACCCAGGGATATATAGGAGTTTGGATATCTCGCGTACAGACGTATGACACAAGTGACACCCAATACCTGACCACGTTCAAAGTTCGTTATTTCTGCGTATCGCGGAGCGCCCCTTTCTACTGTCTCAGGATGTCTAACGACTACTGAGGTCGCTGATACGGAGTACCTGGCAGTAGGTGGCAGCACGATGCACCTAATACGAAAAACGTATGTTTTTGGGTGTCATATAGTCTAAGTGACAGTGGATTGTAAATAACTAAAAGTCTGAATACATCTACATTACCCGACAAGTCACTCAAATCTAAAGGCTACGGATTCAACTAAATACTTAGGGATTACAACTACGAATGATTTGACTTGGAAGGATCACATTTATTAGTATGTGGGAGAAGCGAACAACAGACTGTGATTTATTGGCAGAAAAGTTAGAAAATGCTACTGGTTTACTAAATAGACAGCCTACAGTAAGCTTGTCCTCTCTCTTTAGGAGTATCGCTGCGCTATGTGGAACCCTCATCAAATATGATTGATCAAAGTAGGGCAACTCGTTTTGTATTATCGTGAGAGGCAAGAGTGCTACCGACATGATAATTGAATTGCTATGGCAATTACTAAAATAAGGCATTTTCAATTGCGGCAAGACCCGTCCTCTGAGCGCGAAAACATTTTGTTGAGACCCACATACAAAGGTAAGAATGGCCATCGTGATGAGATAGTAGAAATTAGAACTTGCATAGAAATACTCAAGTGTTTATTTCTCCCGTTCACTGCTCGAGAGTGGAACGGTAGAGGAATAGCTTGAAGCTTTTTAGACGAACCTTCTCGCAATCACTTAGTTGTGAATTACAAAGTAATACGTGGATGCAGATGCACGTGTACTCTAAGGTAAATAAATTAAAAATATTCTGAGTTAAGTAAAGCGGTGAACATACGACTGCAGCGAAAGAGAAGCATAACAACATATACGTTGGCATCAATGAAAATACCGACATAAATTGTGGCATCTGAAAATGGACGGTGCAGATGTTAGGTACTTAAATAATGCAAATAATTTTCCGCTTTCTTTCTAAATAACAAAAAACCATTCCTAAAACCCATCCTATTGCTTGATACCTCTTTATTCATCATTACCTACATTTTTGAGCAATAAACGTTGATACAGATGTAACATAACACTTTCGACTCCATCATAAAACTGGATGAAATTATTCGTCTCTCTTCACATCACCCTCCTTTATTAGGCTTCTTCATGTTTTTGGTTCCGTTTTTAGGAATAAGGCCCAACATTCCTAACATTTCTCGCAAGACGGAATTATTTCTTACTCACAGCCCTATAACTTTCCTGAGGGAACAGCTTTTCCATGAACTTATCCTACAAAGCTTCATATGATAATATTCTCTAAATGCGTTTCTATAGCTTCCTCGTGAAGCAGTCTGAAGTAATTCAAGTTCAACAGTCGACGTATAGCTTCGAAATTCCGCTACAGGTAATTGGTTTCACCTCAAAGACCATTTTAGCTAATATCAATTAATTAATTAGTTAATTGAAAAGGGATAATGTACGAAATACTTTTTCCTCGAAAAATCCGAGTCCAAATTTGTAATCCATGAATCAAACGCAAGCTTTTGCATTACATATCAACACATTCTAGTTAAGATTTGCTTGAATTTTTTGTAGTTCTCGTTTCTTATGGTTCAAATGGCTTTGAGCACTATGAGACTCAACTGCTGTGGTCATAAGTCCCCTAGAACTTAGAACTACTTAAACCTAACTAACCTAAGGACATCACACACATCCATGCCCGAGGCAGGATTCGAACCTGCGACCGTAGCGGTCGTGCGGTTCCAGACTGTAGCGCCTTTAACCGCTCGGCCACTCCGGCCGGCTCGTTTCTTATGTTTTTAGCGGTTCCAATCTCATGAGTCTACAAGCTATAGACATGAATTGCGTACGAAGTGAACCGGCTATATGTGAGTGTCTCCGAAACTGGTCTGGTCCACTGAATCATAATGAAGTTAGGCCTTCTGTGTCATTTGAAACTGTACAAATTAGAGTGATACTCCACTCGGGTTTGTAGCTGGGTCTTTAGGCCTCAACTTAACGTTAGACGCTGCTGTTGTCGAGTCTGACCAGTAGAGAGTACTCCGCGCATGTGCTGTCCCCTTTGCAAAATACACTCCTGGAAATTGAAATAAGAACACCGTGAATTCATTGTCCCAGGAAGGGGAAACTTTATTGACACATTCCTGGGGTCAGATACATCACATGATCACGACTGACAGAACCACAGGCACATAGACACAGGCAACAGAGCATGCACAATGTCGGCACTAGTACAGTGTATATCCACCTTTCGCAGCAATGCAGGCTGCTATTCTCCCATGGAGACGATCGTAGCGATGCTGGATGTACTCCTGTGGAACGGCTTGCCATGCCATTTCCACCTGGCGCCTCAGTTGGACCAGCGTTCGTGCTGGACGTGCAGACCGCGTGAGACGACGCTTCATCCAGTCCCAAACATGCTCAATGGGGGACAGATCCGGAGATCTTGCTGGCCAGGGTAGTTGACTTACACCTTCTAGAGCACGTTGGGTGGCACGGGATACATGCGGACGTGCATTGTCCTGTTGGAACAGCAAGTTCCCCTGCCGGTCTAGGAATGGTAGAACGATGGGTTCGATGACGGTTTGGATGTACCGTGCACTATTCAGTGTCCCCTCGACGATCACCAGTGGTGTACGGCCAGTGTAGGAGATCGCTCCCCACACCATGATGCCGAGTGTTGGCCCTGTGAGCCTCGGTCGTATGCAGTCCTGATTGTGGCGCTCACCTGCACGGCGCCAAACACGCATACGACCATCATTGGCACCAAGGCAGAAGCGACTCTCATTGCTGAAGACGACACGTCTCCATTCGTCCCTCCATTCACGCCTGTCGCGACACCACTGGAGGCGGGCTGCACGATGTTGGGGCGTGAGCGGAAGACGGCCTAACGGTGTGCGGGACCGTAGCCCAGCTTCATGGAGACGGTTGCGAATGGTCCTCGCCGATACCCCAGGAGCAACAGTGTCCCTAATTTGCTGGGAAGTGGCGGTGCGGTCCCCTACGGCACTGCGTGGGATCCTACGGTCTTGGCGTTCATCCGTGCATCGCTGCGGTCCGGTCCCAGGTCGACGGGCTCGTGCACTTTCCGCCGAATACTGGCGACAACATCGATGTACTGTGGAGACCTCACGCCCCATGTGTTGAGCAATTCGGCGGTACGTCCACCCGGCCTCCCGCATGCCCACTATACGCCCTCGCTCAAAGTCCGTCAACTGCACATACGGTTCACGTCCACGCTGTCGCGGCATGCTACCAGTGTTAAAGACTGCGACGGAGCTCCGTATGCCACGGCAAACTGGCTGACACTGACGGCGGCGGTGCACAAATGCTGCGCAGCTAGCGCCATTCGACGGCCAACACCGCGGTTCCTGGTGTGTCCGCTGTGTCTTGCGTGTGATCATTGATTGTACAGCCTTCTCGCAGTGTCCGGAGCAAGTATGGTGGGTCTGACACACCGGAGTCAATGTGTTCTTTTTTCCATTTCCAGGAGTGTATATTGGCACTGCCTCCGAAGCTGGAGGCAAATAAAAGAGACGTATCGATCAAGTATGTAATGTAAAAGTCTTCTGCCGGTTGACACCATTACGTTTTAACCCTTGCAATACTGATGGGGTTATTTTATGCCCATCTTTTGAAAATATTGTAACGTAGTGAGTTTCTTTATATTTTATATTTTAAAATTTTGAAAAATATTTTTAACATATTCCTCTACAAGATTCCGTATATCTTTTAAATCACTTAGTTACTCTTAATCTAAAAACTTAAGTCTCAGAAGTACGTGTCACTTTCTCCAATAAATGTCTTATTCATCATTCCAGGATCAGGTCCTTACTTACACATCAATATTTCTTCTAAAAGTATGTTTAGAGTAAAAGTCAACAACAATGAACGAAATTTGCGTTTTTTAAAATCTTTTTTTGTAGTGGCCATAATAAAAATTGTGTTGCTAACATCATTCAAAAATAATTTTTTAAAGGATGTCATATTCGCTGTTGGCTGTAGTATCTCCACAGTCAACGACGGAAATGACCTGACTACGAACCCCAACCATGAGATGTTAATCAGCAACAATTCATGAATTACGTTGTTTTTAATTTTTTCTGTGGTTGGGGTAACGTACACTCCCCTCACAACCCGGTAATATAAATTCAGAATAATGCTTTGATATTGCTAGGGTTTTTGCAGGTCAACATAGGGTTCCACAACTTTGTCAAACAGTGGCTATGGCCCCATCATGAAAAACTAATGCTTAATAAAAATGTACCCCATCCTAATTTCCATTGACTTCTTCAAAACTGAACCCCAGTAATGTGAAGTGGCAGCAACCAACTCTCTCTCGTTATATTTCATTTCATGTCCCTCGGATATGTAAACCTCTGCCACCCGCAGGTTTTTCAGATTTTATGATCAAGTGCGGCGACAATGTTTCACACACCTCTACTCAATAGCATGGTTATTTAGTCCAACGTATTCTATACCACAGTGGCATGGGGTACAATAAACACCGGGCTTCCTTATCCCAAACCATTTTTAACAGAATCCAGAAGCCTATTAATCTTGGTTGATGGACGAAAGACAATGTTAAAATTAATTAAAATGATCCCTGTAATTTTGATCGCAATTTTGTTCATGTGACATTTCGTAATTGTGACTCAGAACGTGGCTGCAGCAAAATTTCCTGGCAGAACGATCACAGTTCGTATGCAGTCATCGAGTAGGTCTTTCCCCAAGGAAATAAATGATTAAGGAGACAATCTGAGCACCCCTCTTAGATATTTTTTTGTAGATGATTCTGTCATTCACCCTGTAGTAAAGTCATCAGAAGATAAAAATCAATTGCAAAATGCTTTAGACAAGATATCTGATGGTGCGTGTAGTGGCGGTTAACTCTAAGTAATGTAAAGTGTGAGGTATTCCACATGAGTAGTAAAGAAAAGAACCGTTATATTTCGGTTACACGATAATTAAAACAAATCTGAAGACTGTCAGTTGAAGTAAATGCCTAGGAACAATAATTGCGTTCAGCTAAATTGGGAATCACACAAATAATGTTATTTTTTACGGCAAACCAAAGATTACGTTTTATTCTCAGAACCCTTCGAAGGTGCAATACATCCAAAAAATTGACAGCCTACACTAGGCTTTCCCAACCTACGCTGGAGTGTTGCTGTGAGGTACGGGATCCTTACCAAACACAATTGACGAACGCCATCGAAAAGTTTCAAACAAGGGCAGCTCGTTTCGTACTATCGCAATTTTCCAACCTACGCTAGAGTGTTGCATTGCGGTACGGGATCCTTACCAAACACAACTGACGAACGCCATCGAAAAGTTTCAAACAAGGGCAGCTCGTTTCGTACTATCACATAGTAGAGGAGAGAGTGTCACAGATACGATGCGCGAATTAGGGCAACAAACGTTAATCCCTTTTCGTTGCGACGAGAATTTTCCAGAAATTTCGATCCTCTGCGTTCTCGTCTGATGTAGAAAATATTTTGGTGACTCACACCTGTATTGCGGGAAACAACCATCGCAATAAAATAAATGACAGCTCGGAGGAAAGGATTCAAGTGTTCGTTTTTTTCCACGCGCTGTTCAGGGAAGAATGGCAGAGGAATAATCTGAATTTCACAATAACAATGTAGGAGGAACGGTAATCCTTAATTAAAATGTGTTCAAATGTGTGTGAATCTCTAAGGGACCAAATTGCTCAGATCATGGGTCCCTAGACTTACACACTACTTACACTCACTTATTCTAAGAACAACGCACACACCCATGTCCGAGAAAGATCCCTAACCTGCGGCGAGAGGGGACACGCAGTCCGCGATACGGCGCCTCAAACCGCGCGGCCACTCCGCGCGGCCTGTAGTTGTAAATGTGGGCGTGTTTGTAGATGAAAACGATTCTACAAGCTAGATTAACAATAGAACGTAATTCAGGTGAAAGTGGGCACTTCTGTTTGTTACAATCAGTTTGGAGCGACGGCTTTAGGTGACACTAGGTTACTGCGATTCTCATTTGTGGTGTGGTGACCGCTCTGACTACGGCCACATTAAAGGGGGGCAGTACGATTTAATCTTGCACTGAGTACTACTAAACCTTTAAGGCAATATTTTCTTGGTAATTCTATCCTAAATACTTTCTAAAATAGTAAATGACGCTAAGCCCTTGCAACCTTGTTTGATCCAGTCACCGAGCCAAAATAATTGTATTCACGGGAGTTCTGGGTTTGAGAGGTCCGGCACTCGTGACTCCATAAATAAACAGACCTAATACATTTTCGCAAAAAAGCTATTCCACAAATATTTTTTAGGGTAAGTTAGGGTTATAATACGTCCCATATATGCCGTTACTAAAGGCGCACGATGTTCAGATATAAAAGTAATCAATTACAGAAGTACTCAAAAGGAGTGTTACAAGCCAATCACGTCTCGCCATCCCACCTGTGGCTGTTCGTGGATGACTCTGTTTTATACAGTTCAATGACCACGAAGGGTAACAAATAATGAAATTTTATGTGTTGCGCATATCCAGTGAAATCAGGAATTACCAAAATCAGGGAAATGATATCGAAGAACTGGCCCCTTTAACGAAAATCATTTGCCTTTGAACAACAACATTTATTTTCATACATTTTCTTTGATAAACTTACAATAACTATAATAACCTCAGACAAACTCAAGCAACAGGAACTTAACATTATTGAACCTTTTACAAACTTTAAATTAAATAATTTTAAACGAACATCCAATTAAATTATTTAAAACTGTTCTAGATAAATTTCTTCAAGTGAATTACAGTACAAGATATTAGGCGGACCCGAAAATATAAATACTGATAAAGATAACATAGGGATTACCCAAATGTTTACTCAATGCGTATTAAACACTAAAAATAAAATTTCCTGTGCCAAGCCTGTTAATCAAAGGCCTCTTGGCAGATAGCACAATTTTGTTTACAGTGCAAGCCAGACAACATAAGAGTTTCAACTTGAGCACCGATAACAAGGACGAGCGACTGCAAACAAATATGAAGCTGTGCTAGGGAATGCCCTAGAGGCATGAACAAGGCCGCAAGTTAGCCAAACCCACGCGCTTAGAAGCTGCCAACACGAGACACACTCTCAGACCCAGCAACCTAGTAAGTGCTCTTAACAAACAAGAAAAATAAGTACATTAAAGGTACTCGCAATTGCGAATAATCGCAACCATCAGCTGTAAAATGGAATGACGACATAGAAAATTTATGCCGGACGGGGACTGGAACCCACGTTTAACGTTTATCACGAGCGATCGCCTTACCATTTTTGTTAACAAAATCCATTTGGCTATCCGTTGGAACCTCCCCGCAAAAATTTTAAAAGTCAATATAAGTGAAGTTGTAACCTCCCAGCAAGAATATGAAAATCAATGTTAAGTGAAATGTTGTCTCCCCACAAAACTGCATAATAAAAATGAACCAAGCGTAACCTGCTTGCAAAATTAAAGAATAATAATGGCCCAAATGTAAAGTCGCCACAAAATTAATGTTAAGATGATTGCTCATAAAATCCACAATAATATTAAATAAATAATGATCTATGAACTGAATGTAACATCTCAACAGTAATAATTAAACCTGATAAATCTTATAAGGGCAGCTGCGCTGACTTTCGGCCCTGTGAAATAATTAAACCTGATAAATTCTTACCTCAGTAAAACTGCATCTATATCTGCTTTTATTTTTCGGCACAGCTCCGTGCAATGCTGGCCCATATTTAATTTTGATTCTTGGAGGGAATGCATAGGAAGTATTACTTGACTTGAAATGAATCGTTTTGTTTAAAAAAGTTACTTTATAAGAAAATTATTATTGGGGCAATTCTTGAACAAATTAATTACAATTAACATATGTTACTAGCTGAGTGCAATGCTGCTTCCTTACTATCAAAAACAATATACCTCGTCCTGAATCGTGACCAGAGATGGAAGGAGAGCACGCCGCCGACGCATGCCGACGCCCGCTCAGTACAACCGTCCATTCGATACAACTACTGCTGACTGAGTGCTACTGCAGACAGAGTGCAACTCGCAACTGACAACTCCCTCTGCCGACTCGCGACACACAACTGAACTCTCGCGCGGTCAAGCGCAGACTATCAACGATAAATAACTCTCTGGTCAGAGATTCTGTCATGCCTTGCCATCGCTGGTACTGAATACATATGAAACGTACGCGTTTCACCGTTTACGACAAACGGCCAGACCCAAACTTCCATATCTATGTCTCTGTCGGTCCATTATATCCAGGGACGTCGGCTGGTACGTACTTGTCAGTTCAATTTACCAACAGCCGTACAATTTATGATTTTTTATCTTATTTCAAAGCAGCCAGTTTCTGCTATTCATTTCACAATCTTCAGGCCACATGCCTCTTTTCGAATCAATGAGCTAATCGTATAGCGCCATAAAGCTGGATAACGTCCAAATCGTTGTGCAGCTGACTGACACGAAAGCGTGGCTTTAATCGGGACAGTAACAAAGAATAAGCAGCCAAGCCGTATTATACCTGATAAAAGGTATCCTGACAAATACACCTACGTAATGCGGGTTTTACCAGTGGTTATTAAGAAGGGGACCCGCCAATACAAACTGGGGTGTGGAATATATTTTTGCCAGCAGGGAAGCGGTTACAATAGAATGGATCGCCCAGGAGAGTTCTATGTCTTAGGATTTCACTGAAATAACAGATCCCTCAGAGGCGTCCCAACTCTTCTATAGCCCGTCAAATATACCGCTTGGTGATGTGTCTGTGCAATGGGAACGCGAAGGTACAGTCACAGCTAAACCAAGACCATGTACTCATGGTACTCACGTACGATAAGGCGGCAAGGGATCGTCAAGCTTTCGGAGGATGCTTGTAGAATGTATGAAAACAGCGAAAGGAATCACAAGTGCGTTTTAAAGGTCTACCAGCAGTCCAGCTAGCACAGTAGCTGTACGTGGCGAATTAAACAAAACTGGATGCATTGGTCGAACAAATCCTCATAAGCCACAAATTTCTCTAGTCATTGCCAAGCCACGTTTGGAGTGGTGGAGAGAGCGTCGCCACTTACAGTGGATGATTCGAAACGGGTGATTTGGAATGATGGGCCAACGGCCTTGCCGCAGTGGTAACACCGGTTCCCGTCAGATCACCGAAGCTAAGCGCCATCGGGCTGGGCTAGCACTTGGATGGGTGACCACTCGGTCTGTCAGCGCTGTTGGAAAGCGGGGTGCACTCAGCCCTTGTGAGGAAAACTGAGGAGCTACTCGACAGAGAAGTAGCGGCTCCGATCACAAAAACTGACAACGGCCGGGAAAGCGGTGTGCTGACCACATGCCCCTCCATCTCCGCATCCAGTGATGCCTGTGGGCTGAGGATGGCACGGTGGCAGATCGGTACCGTTGGGCCTTCATGGTCTGTTCGAACGTAGTTTGGATTTGGAATGATGAATCACGTTATACCTCGTGGAAATCCGTTGCAATGGTTTAGGTTTGTCGAGTGAATGGAGACTGTCATCTGCCATCCTGTGTGGTGCCAATGGAAGAGGCTGCGTTGAGATTTGAGGGTGTTTTTCATCTTTAGGGTGTGATCTCCGTATAGTGCTTAAGTAAACGCTAAATACGGGAGTATATGACATATTTTACGGCACTGTATACTGCATCCGGAGAGTGTGACTGTTGTATCAGCATGACAATGTACTGTGCTATATAGCACCATCTGTGAGACGATGATCTGTACTCAATAGTATTCTGAAATGGATTTACCTGGCCAGAATTCCGATCTAAACCTGTTCAGACGAGTCTGAATGTCTACGACTTCGCTCCAGACCGAAGTGCCTAGCATCAATGCCTCCTCTTGTTTCGGCCCTGGAGAAAGAATAGGCTGCCGTCCGTTCACAGGCTTTCAGACAATTCACTGAATGTGTCCACATAACAGCGTAAGCCGTCGTCTACAATGTGTTAACACACATCATACTAATGACCACTAAAAGGTTTCCGGATACTTTCAAACAGGTAGTACGTAAGAAGGCATTCACTTGAAGTGATATTGCGAAATACATAGAAGTGTGTGCAAGATGCCTTTGGAAACAATTCTGTGCCATTATTACGCTAGTACTTTGACGAATATGTACCACTGCTTTTTAGCTCCTCATTCGCCAATTCAAAATTCAGTTAGCTTCAGTTAGCGTTGAGTTCTCGTTCACTTTTCTAAATCATTAGACGTTCCGCTGGTATGATGCCATCTCCTTTCTTTACCTTTCTGGTGGCTGCACTTTTAATCTCTGCATAGCCACTAGACCCGTCGTTGTCCTCACAGTTCATAAGCTTCCATGTTTCTTTCTTCGGATTTTTAATGCTCCATGTTTCACTTACATACAATGTAGTGCTCCGCACGTACATTTTCATGAACAATTTCCTCAGTACTATACTAAAATACGATATCAGAAAACCTCTTTTATAGAAAAATACTTCCATTTCCTGTGCAAATCTAATTCTATTACCTTTCTTGCTTTGATCGTTGTGGGTAAGTTTCCTTCCTCAGCGCAGTTCTTTTGTTCCTTGCAGCATTATTCTGTTCCTAATTCCGATATTAAACGTGTTAATTTTCTCCATCCCGCTGGTCTTCATTACTGTCGTTCTTTTGATGTTGGTCAAGAGGAATTTGGTGAAATTTATATTCGCCATTCATTGCAATAGGTCTTAAACGTCTTTCATACATCCGGTCAGAAGTCATCTGAGATTCGTAGCACTGATATCCCTTTCCTCTTTTAGTCCCATTCCGCATTTGTTACCATTCCTTCATTGCTTCATCAACGATCAAGCTGGTGAGTCGTGGTGATAAGCTACGACTTAGTCTTCCATCATGAACATGGAGTAGTCTTCTTTAGTTTTCAATTGCCTACGAATTGTGAACATCTCATGCCACGATATCGAAACTTTCCCTAGATTGTCGACTGCTGGGAAGGTATCCAGATTATTCTGTTCTCTATACTCCATCAACAGAGGTTAGGCTATAACTGCTACTCTGGTATCTTCTTGGTATCATCCTGGTACCTTCCTGGTACCATCGTGAAACCAAACTGAGAACCGTTTTGCATATCGGGACTTCTTGTTATTATTCTTCTGTATTCTACTCTAGTCATGGAGTATACAAACGTGACTTCCCAAACTAGTTATTTGAGAGTTCCCATGTTAATCCCAGTCTGACGATAATGATTATCTGGAAATCTGATGGTAAAACCCCGGTTTCTTAAATTTTGCACACTGACTCAAATAACCTTCCGGTTCATACATCCATCAAAGACTTCAGTAACTCTGAAAGTATATCATCCTCTTCTCTAACTTACATCAGCTCAGATGATTCAGTTCTACGCCAAATTCTGACCACCCTATTGAATTACTTACTTGTTCCCCATCAACTTCTTCCTCTTCTTGTATCACAATGTGCAACAGCCCATCTCCGCTGTGTTTGCCTTCGATGTACTCTTTCCAAGTTTCTGCCCTGTTTCTGCATTTGATAGAGATATCTCAACCTGTAGGTTAAACCTTTAAAATTTTACTTTGAAGTTACATTTAATCTCTTTATTCCTATGTAGACTTTTCCTAAAATTATATACTCGTATTTCTTAATATGTTATTCTCGTTCGTTCTTATTTAGTAAGTTTCCACTATTTCTTAATTTCAGTCCTAAGCAATCTACACTGCTGCGTTGCTACCTATTTCGTAACACGCTTATATTTTCCTTTTTCATCCATATGCTCGGTACTTCCTTCGCTATCCACGACAAATTAGCTCACATCTTCGCTTCATTTGCGATGTCCATCAGTCCTTATTTGTTTCCATTTTTATTGTATCCCACAACATTTGTACAAAACTGCTGCTGACGATTTTACTGTCTCTCCGACAGTTTCCTAAATTCTCAGTATTATATTTCATCGTATATTCCTTTTTGATCATCGTCTCACTGTGTCATAAACTGTCCGTCATTATCCTGCCGCGTACACTCACACAATCTACATTGTAGGTACTTTCTCCTATAAAAATATTACTCGTTGATTAAATAAGGGCATAATATGAAATATTCTTCTTTTCTCACGTTCAATGTAAGAAATTTTTCTTGCAGTTTACTTAGTAAAATGATATGTCTACGAATACACAATTTCTAGCGTAAGCTACTCTTATTATAGCACTGTTAATATCTGTTCCTTGTTCTTCAAGCAGCAATGAAAATATATAAAAAAATAATTACTTCATTTCAACAAAAATTGCAAGCAGCACCTGGGGCTAGCAATGGCAAGCAATCTTAGTGGACTGATAACAGAAACGTTTGTCAGACATGTAGACAATAAAATATAGACTCAAGAGATAACATCGTAAGCACAGTTCAATTGTGTGAGACTTATATGAATGACACCGTCATTCTATTTGGCGATGTAGATGATGAAGTAACAAGCCTTATTAATAATTTCAATATCGTGGATGCAAATGCTTAGGCGGTGTAGGGTAGTGTCCTTGATTAATAACCAGAACTTCCTAGGTCCCGGCTTCGAAACCCGCCACCGCTTAAGTTTTGAACATGTGGCATGTAATTGAAAAAGTGTCATGATCATCTCTCCATTGCCAAAATATTCCGGAATACTCCCATATTCGGATCTCCAGCAACGGACTGCCAAGGGGAAAGTGACCATGAGAAAATGATTGAATAGCCAAGAGAAGGATAACGTTCTACGAGTCGGAGCGCGAAATGTCAGAAGTTTGAACGTTGTAGGGAAGCTTGAATATCCGAAAAGGGAAACACAAAGGTTCAACCAAGAAATAGTATGGCATCAGTGAATTGAAATAGAAAGAATGCAATAATTTATGCTCAGGTGAGTGTGGGGTAATATCATCAGCAACAGAAAATGATATAATGGGAGTAGGATTGCTTATGAATAGGAAAGTAGCGCAGAGAGTGTGTTACTGTGAACAGTCAGTGATAAGGTTGTTATTATCAGAATCGACAGCAAACCACTACCAACAGCGAAAGATCAGATAAACTCGCCGACGTCGCTAGATGAAGACGAAGAGATAAAGTATATGAGGGTATTCAATGGGCAATGGAGTACGTGAGTACGTAAAGGGAGGTGAAAATCTAATAGTCATGGGGGGACTGGAATGCAGTTGTAGGGGAAGAAGTAGAGGAAACGGTTAGAGGAGATTGAGGGCTTGTGGCATGGAATAAGAGAGGAGAAAGACTAATTGAGTTCTTTAATAAGTTTCAACTCGTAACAGCAAATACTCTGCTTAAGGATCATAAGAAAAGAGGTATGCTTGGAAAGGGCCGGGTGATACGGCAAGATTCTCATTATTACACCATGGTCAGACAGAGATTCCGAAATCTGATACTGGATTGTAAGGGGTACCCAGGAGCATGTATGGATTCAAATCACAACGTGCTAGCGAGAGAAGTGGGTTACGGAAATACTAAGGAATGACGAGATACGCTTGAAGTTCTCTAATGCTATAGATACAGCAATAATGAATAGTGCAGTAGGCAGTGCAGTTGAAGAGGGAATGATATCCCTACAAAAGGCGTTAATAGAAGTTGGGAAGAAAAGCATAGGTACAAAGAATGTAACTACGAAGAAATCATGGGTAACAGAAGAAATACTTAAATGAATCGGCGTAAGAAGGAAGCACAACGATGTTTAAGCAAATTCAGGATTACAAAAGTACAAGTCGCTGAGGACTGAAATAAATAGGAACTGCAGGGAAGCTAAGACGAAATGGCTGTATGAAATTTTGAAGAAATCGAAATAGAAATGATTGTAAGAAGGGCTGACTTACCATACAGGAAAGTCAAAAAAACTTCCGTCAAATTAAAGGCAAGGGCGATAACATTAAGCCTGCAAAGGGAATTCAACTTTCAAATACAGAGGAGAGAGCGGATATGTGGAAAGAGTATATTGAAGACCTCTATGAGGATGAAGACTTGTCTCATGGGATATAAGAAGAAACAGGAGTCCACTTAGAAGAAATAGGCGATCCAGTATTAGAATCAGAATATAGGAGAGCTTTGGAGGACTTAAGATCAAATAAGACAGAAAGGATCGATAACATTCCACCAGTGGAAGTGGCAACGAAGCGAATTTTCACCTTGGTGTATAGAGTATACGAATCTGGCGACTTATCATAAGACTTTCGGAAAAATATCATCCACACAATTCCCAAGACTGCAAGAGCTGACACAAATCAGAAATTATCGCACAAATGGCTTAACAGCTTATGCATCCGAGTCGCTGACAAGAATAACATACGGACGAATGGAAAATAAAACTGAGGAAGTTTTACACGACTATCAGTTCGGCTTTAGGAAAAGTAAAGACACCGGAGACGCAAATCTGATCTGCCATTGATAATGGAAGCAAGACTAAAGTAAATTCAAGACAAGGTCATAGGATTTCTAGACCTGGAAAAGCATCGACAGCTGAAAATAGTGCCAGATGTTCGAAGTTCTGAAAACAGTAGGGGTAAACTATAGGGAGTCACGGGTAATCTATAATATGTACAGGGGTCAAGAGGAAATAATAAGAGTTGACCACCAAGAACGAAGTGCTCGGATTAAAAAGGGTAGTCTTCCGCCCCCGGTGTTCAAGGTGTACATTGTTCAAGGTGTACATCGAAGAAGCAATGATGGGAATAAAAGAAAGTTTCCGAAGTAGAATTACAATTGAATGTGGAAGGATATCAATGGAACGATTCACTGATGACATTGTTATCCTGAGTGTAAGTGAAGAAGGAGACGCTGAATGTAATGAACAACCTAATGAAAACAGAATACGTATTTTGAGTAAATCAAAGAAAAACGAAAGTAATGAGAAGTAGCAGAAATGAGAACAGCGAGAAACTTAGCATCAGAAGTAATGGTCACGAAGTAGATGAAGTTAAGAGTTCTGCTACCCAGGCAACAAAATAACTAATGACGGAAGCAGCAAGGAGGTCAGCAAAAACAGAATAGCACTAGAAAATAGTAAATAAATGGTCAGAAGAAGATTACTAGTATCAAACATAGGCCTTAATTTCAGGAAGAAATTTCTGAGAATGTAAGTTCGGAGCAAAGCATTGTACGGTAGGGAAACATACATTTTGGGGAAACGGGAATAGAAGAGAATGAAAACATTTGAGATACGTTGCTACAGATGAATGTTGAAAATTAGTTGAACCGATTAGGTGAGGAATGAGGTAGTTCTTGACAGAATCGGAGAGGAACGGAATAAATGGGAAACACTGACAAGAGGAAGGGCCAGGTAGGGAATGACTTCGATGGTACTAGAGGAAGCAGTAGAGGACAAAAACTGTAGAAGAAGACAGAGATCAGAATACATCCAATAAATAATTGAGGATGTAGCTCGAACAGTCCACGGGTATGCTGCCGGTTCATAGTGTCCAACGGGCACAATATTTCGGCGACCAGACATGTCGCCATCGTCAGGTGCGCTGACGAACTGAGCTCCTGAGGGCGGGCGGCCGATTTAAATCCCCTCCCCCCGCGAGTCGCTCTCGCCGCCGTCCGCGCTCGCGCCCGCGCGCCGGCGGTCGCGAAGACGTGGGCGTCGGAATATGTCTTAGCGTCGATGTGCTTGCTACGTCCGCCCAGGTCGCCCGTTAGTACTTCTTGCTGAGAGTCTTCTTAATTACATTCAATGCCGGGTCCCAAGCCTTGCTGAGATTATAGCCGCAATCTCGGTTGATAAGATCTTCCCTGGTGCGAATTTCGATAGCCTCCCTCATAGCGCTGTCCCAACATTTAGAGGTCTGAGCGAGGATCTTGGTCCGCTCATAATCCATCTCGTGTTTCTCGTACAAACAGTGCTCTGCTACTGCCGACTTATTTGGATATTTCAGTCAAGTGTGCCTTTGATGTTCTCGGCAGCGATCTTCGATGGTGCGTACTGTCTGTCCGATATAAGTCTTCCAACGCTCACAGGGAATTTGGTATATGCCGACCTTCCTCAAACCGAGGTCTTCTTTCACACTTCCCACTAATGCCCGCGTTTTATTGGGTGGGCCAAAGACGGTTTTTTATCTCGGTGTATCTTTAATATACGACCGATTTTCCCCGATAGTGCGCCATTGTACGGAATAAAGGCAGTGACTACCTCTTCTTCCGTGACTTCATCCGTCTCCACAGGTAGTGCTGTGGTGGTGGGAAGGAGAGCGCGTCTAATCTGCCATTCCGAGTACCCGTTTTTTCGGAACCCGGTATTGAGGTGTTCCAGTTCCTGGGGCAGATTCTCTGCGCCTGAGATGCTGCGCGCCCTGTGTGCTAGTGCCTTTAGTACTCCATTCATCTGAGAAGGATGGTGGCAGCTGTCTGCATGCAGGTACAGGTCAGTGTGCGTTTTCTTCCTGTACACACCGTGGCTCAGGGTACCAGGGTGCCTGGGAACGAGCAGCTACCCAGCGAGTCATATTCTTGCTTGATCACTTTAAATTTCTACTGCTTTGTCGCACTTCCGTTAGCACGAAAGAGGTATTAATGAGTTCTGTGCAGGAGTTTGTCGTTAGGTGCCACGTTGATGAGCATTTGCGAGTAGTACTCTCGTTTTATAGACATAATATAAAAGATGTTTCGTCTGAGTGTTTGAGTAGATTACGTTTAATGACTATATAAATGTAAATGTGAAGCGAATATAATATTACTTCGTAAAGTAACGACCACAGCAACCGACACGGTTATTCAGTGAAGTTCTGCATCAAAAATGGCATTATGTTAAATTGATTTCAGCTGTTAGTTGGAAAGGAGGGCATAAAGAGAATATATATATATATATATATATATATATATATATATATATACATTAATGATACGATGAGAACGTTCGGTTATAATCCGGCTATAACCAGCAATATACAACCGTCTGTGGGCCTTGTGTTACTAATTATGCAGCAGTTCTACACTGGCAAAAACATCAGTTCACCACAAGATTTTTTCATTGATTTTCAAATTCCGCAGAGGGTATGTCACCATAAAGTTTGACTAACGACTACGGTTACATGCATTTATACATTTCACAATCTTTTATACAGCTTTTGACATGGGTTACTCGTACCAGTATTAGCCATTTTTTGTCGTATTCCATTATTGTACCGGATGAAGGAAAAAGAACAGTTTCAAAGTCAAGCATACTAAGTTGAGGAAGAAACGTGTTGGTGGGGTACGTAATGTCTCTTCAGTGATTATACACTGAAGAGCCGAAGAAAGTGCCTAATATCGTGTAGGGCCCCTGTGAACTCGCACAAATGCCTCCACACGAGGTGGCATGGTCTCGACTAATGTCTGAAGCAGTGCTGCAACGAACTGACAATAATTCTGCAGGGCTGTCCATAAATCCTTACAATTCTGGACGTGTAGGGTGTCGCATTGTCCTGCTGGAGATGCCCAAGTTATTCGGAATGCACAGTAGACATGAATGGATGCAGGTTATCAGGCAGGATGCTTACGAACGTGTCACCTGTCAGAGTCGTATCTAGACATGTCAGGGTTTCCGTACCACTTCAACTTCACTCCACCACACCATTACAGAGCCTCCAACAGCTTTAATAGTCAACTGCTGACATACAGGGTCCTTGGATTCAAGAGTTTGTCTCCATACCCGTGCATTTCCATCCACCCGATACAATTTGAATCGAGACTCGTCCGACCAGGTAACATTGAAAGGTGGCTACACTGAGCCACAGCGCCAGAGACTGCGCCAAAGACTATTATTCAGCCGCCTCCAATGGCAGTGCTTGTTCAGAACTCGTAGTAGTCAGTGCTTGGGGAGAACTCGTAGTAGTCAGTGTGCGACCGAACCGCCGAATCTTTCCATCAGTAAATGGGGTATGTTCTCAACTGACTCGGTTGTTTTAACCCCCTCCACTGATGGAATGACCCGCTTCCTACTTCCGTATGTATAAAGCCAATACGGACTTGTAGCTGTCACGCCTTTGAACTTACTGCTACGTATTTTAACCGTAAATAGCTCAGTCCTAATGGTAAGAGGTAGTAGTGAATTCACGTTATTAATCTTCGAATACAGCGCAGCTGCCACAAGCTCAGCTCACTTTTACTCCACTCCTACCCTCGCCATTGCACCACATTAAGTGGGTGCCACATGGACCTTGCTAAATTCACTTGCGTATACATTTTTGACCGTTACTCGCCAGTATTTACCTAATGATTAGTACACTCCTAACCGGACTATTTCCGAAAGAGCTGTGATAATTGAACGGGTTTGATCCAGGGCCTACAGTGCCCTACAGTTCATACGGTAACACTGCCTACCTGACCCACTTAACTTGGTAGTGAGCTTATGTATCCAATCACCACTGCTAGCAGCAGTAGATAATCCTATCAGCACGACGAGAGCAACAGACTTACCGTGGAATCCTCCTGAAAATACTTATAACTACGGTCGCCAGCTCTGAAGGAGCAAAAGAATAAATCAATTTTTTTGGCTCGTTTCAAAGTGAAACGGCTTGAGTTGAATTAAAACTTAATTCTGAACATTACTATTTCTGATCATCCTAGGTGATTCTACAAAGCAAATACTCTCTCAATTTCTGCGAGTTGGCTTGGTAATTACCACCAAGACAATTTAAGCCACTTAGGTTAACATACTTCTACCCTTCAACTTATTTAATGATTTTGGACATTACTCTTTGGACAATTTATATAGAATTAGTTAAGTGACTTTACTTGAAAGGTTACTCAGAAAAATTTAAGTAACTATAAATAGGCGACTCATTCTGGTGTGACCATTGCTCTTTTCAACATTCTTATACGCTAAAGTATTCTACAACCAAAAGAATTGTAAATGAAAGAGGCGATGGGGGCCTCAGTCTGATTTCACTACACTATATTTGAGGTTACTACACTTCACAATGAACAACATGCGTCGTAATTTTACTCATTACTATATTCTGTCCTCTGCACTTGCATAAAAGAAAACTGGTATTCTCCTTTTACATGTATACAAAGTTCGACTTAACAATTGCAAGCAGTCTTGCCTTGGGTAGACGTGTCGGTGCTGGTGGTGAGATGCATGTGGCTAACGCAGCTCTTCACGCCTCATGCCCTTAATGGCGGCTGGAACTACGAGCTGTAGCACTCGTATAAGCTACTGCACGTCCGCCATAAAATCTGGGCGCAGGAACTCTTACAATCAGCCCCAGTGGCATAGAGACGGCTTCGACAACCATTCGTCGCGTTCCACTCCACAAACGGCGACGATATTCGCCTCTTCGCTGTTGCACAATCACTTTTGCGTGAGCACGGTTACGCACGTCCGATCACGTCAACACTCCCCAGGCCATCTCATTGTTCAGTCCCTGTGTCTCCAGCTATCCCTAGCTACGCTCGTATCACCAAGAGTGGGGGCGTTCCCCTACCACCTTTTTACCGAAATCATTTAGTATTTAAGAATATTTATATTTATTATCCTGGAGTTCATACCAGTCATAATAATTTACTACTAGCGCTTTATAACATTAAATCATACAGTAATAACTTATAATTACCAAGAAAAAGAATACATTTGACTCCGAGAGCTTAGTGCATTGTCTGACAGGTAGCGCTAATTCCCAGTTTCGCCAATAGATGGCATCAGGGTGCACTCCCTGGCAGTCTCACACCAGCGCGCCCGTTTCCGACGTGCGGGCTCCAAATTACTGTCAGCCCACCATCATTTCAGTTCCGTTACACATGCCCCACTTCTTATTGAAGTATCTAACAGTGATAATTCAATAAGAAGTCTCTCCTATAATGAATCTGAAATTTTCGTTAAGCTTTTTACCAAGGGTTTTCCCTTTCTTACTGATACACCTCGATACTTATATTACATATTTAAAATTAAACACCAATTGTTTCTCTCTTTCCTGCTAAACATTACATAAATGATTTACATATATTCTTTCCAATTTTCTTACTTCTAACACAGTACACTTTAAACATATTTTTTTTTTACAAAAATTTTAAATACACTTCTTTTATCTCAGGCAAGTGAAACACACGTTATGCGCCTATTCCTTTATTGCCCGTCCTTTTCACTTTACCTCCTCACTTTTCTACCTCTTCCACAACACTTATTTACACATCTATTAAGGCTTTCTTAGAAGATCAGTCTTTCCCAGTCTGTTTAGTCTCTACTTAAACTAGAAGTTTCATTATAATACTGCAACATATTTTAGTGAACATTTACCTTTCACATAGAACAAAAACAAAACTATTTACATATTGGTTTACTTTAATATTTGTTTATATATTTATTTTCAATCTGGTAGAATTCGTGGTTCATACCTTTTGAGATCCACTATGTTTCTTACTCCCAGGCGTTTGCCTGTTAATGGGTACTCTAAATAATAAGCATTCACATTGGGTATGGACACTATTTTAAATAGTCCATTATATATATATATATATTTAAATATGCTGATCTCGTTATTAATTTCACTTGACTTTACATGTGTTTTTACAAGAACGAGATCACCTATTTTGAATTTAGGATTCCTTACTTTTTCGTCATGACGACGAATTCTCGCATCTGCTTGTTTTCTCATCTTGTCTTTTACCAAGTTCTTTTTACTATCATAATCTAATTCAACTCTATCTGGAAATTCTAGTAGGTCTTCTACTAGACTTTTACTTCTCGTCTTTTTCAGGATTTCTTATGGAGTAAATCCAGTGCTCTCGTTTGTTAATGAATTCATGATTTCTTCGAATTCACTCACATACATGCCCCACTTCTTGTGGTTACTATGGCAGTACATCCTCAATAACCGACCTATCTCACGCATATATCCTTCTGCCGGATTGTTTGATGGGTGATAAGCTGAGATATGTACCACTTCTACCTGTTTCTCAGTTATCCCATCCTTCCACATTTTTGAGCAAAACTGAACACCATTGTCTGATAGTATTCTCTTTGGCTTCCCTACTTTCACAAAATAATCACACACCATTTTATCATACACAGCTCTGGCAGTAGCTTTTCTCAAGGGATATAGCTTTATATACTTTGAGAAAAGTTCAACTGCTACAAATATATACACAAAACCCGCCATGGTTTTCGGTAATGGTCCAAAGATATCTACTGCTACTATTTCTAATACTTCATCAGGTTTTATTGATTGCATGGGCCCTTGATTAGTTGCATTTGTTACTCTCGCCTTTTGGCATAGATCACAAGATCTTATCCTCTGTGCTACCGTTCGTGCCATGTTGTTAAAGGTAATGCATTCATCTAACTTATTGGTACACTTCCGTGCACCACAATGGCCATATGCCAAGTGAACATAATCTATCAGCACTTCAGTGTGTTGTTCCGGCCAACATACTCTCCACTTCCCTGGATTATTTAATCTTTGAAGATACAGTACACCTTTATGTATTTTATATGAAGCCCTTATGTTAGTTGCGTCCGGATTGTCAAACTTGACCTTTACCGACTTGAGTGCATCATCATCACTTCGATATCTTCGCATATTCCCACATATTTCCCTAATTTTTTCTCTTCCTTCCGCTTTTTTGAAGTAATTCACCTCAAAAACATCTTCCCTAATCATTAAACTTTCTAGTGTCTCACATCCTTCTGGTAATCTCGACAAAGCATCCGGTACTGCATGTTCTCTCCCTTTAACATACTTGATCTCTATATCCAATTGTTGTAAAGACAGCGCCCATCTGGTCAACCTGTTATGTAACAATCTGCAGTCCTTCAAAATATTAAAGCTTTGTGGTCTGTATGGACCACAGTCTTATGACCCCATAAGAAAAGTGGAAATTTCCTAAAACCCCATACTATAGCTAAAGCTTCCTTCTCTGAAACCGTATAGTTTCTTTCGTACTTAGACATGGTTCTACTCGCAAATGCTATTTGTCTATGAGTTTTTTCCCCATCTATCATTACCTCCTGAAATATGGATACTCCAAATCCATAATCTGAACTATCTGTTGCCATGTGGAATGGTTCACACAGGTCAGGGTGCCATAACTTTATATTTTTAGCCAAATTGTCTTTTAGCCGGTTGAATGCTGTTTCACATTCCTCAGTCCATATATACACTCTGTTCTTCTTAAGTAGGTTGTTCAGATGTGGGCTATTGAACACCTGATCATCCACATACTTACGATAAAAGGAACAAAGTCCTATAAATGACTTTAGTTGTTTATTATTCTTGGGAGCCGGAAAATTTCTTATTCCTTTGACTTTATCGGGATCCTTTTCAATTCCCTCTGGTGTACTATGTGACCTAAAAACTTCATTTCTTTCTTCACAAACTCGCATTTTTTCAGGTTCAGTGTCATTCCTGCTTTAATTAAAGCTTTGATCACCCTGTCGCATAACTCCATGTGCTCTTCCCATGTCCTTGTAGCAATTAACAGATCATCTACATAAACCGTGATTAGCGAACAAAGTTCACTCCCTAAAATTTTGTCTAAAGCCCGAATGAACACTGAAACGGAAGTATTTAGGCCAAATGGTACCACTGTGAAATGGTAGCATTTGCCATTGACTAAAAATGCCGGGTACTTCCTAGACTCCTCACTTAATGGGATTTGCCAGTATCCTGCAGTTAGGTCTAAACTAGTCATGTACTTTACACCATTAAACTTCTGCAATAAATTATCTATGTTCTCTGGACGATCCAACTCCCTCTTCACTACTTTATTCAGAGTACGAGCATCTATCACTATTCATACACTTCCATCCTTCTTACCTACTATCACCAGTGGGTTATTATATGGGCTAGAACTCCGTTCAATGACCCCACATGAAACCATTTTATCTATTTCTTTTTGAACTGCTTCTTTCTTAGACAAGGGTACATTATATGGTGGTTTAAAGAAAGGTTCATGCTCCTCTACCTCCATGCAGTACTCATAATTTATCACTCGTCCCGGTTTGTCCGAAAATACCTCCTGATTTTCTTTCAGAATTTGCCATAGATCCTCCGTTTGGGCATCAGATAGCCCTTCCGTTTTATCCACTACATTTCGAAGGAGTGTCTCCTTATTTCCATCTTCAACTATCTGCCTCACCAGAAACCAATCGAATTTTTGACCTATGCCTGAATCATGATCATCTCTAAATTCTACCCATCTCAGCTGGTTCTCTTCCATTACTCTAGATGATTCAATTGGTATTTCTAATACCGCACTATCAACTTTACAAACTATTATCCCTTTGTCACAATCTATAATTACTTTCTGTTTTATTAACCAGTCAATGCCCAAAATGATCTCGGCACTGAGCTCTGGAACTACTAAAAATGCATTCGAAAATAGCTTGTTTTTTATCTTAAATTCCATCATCACTTGATGTTTAACAGGTTTACTACATTTCCCTGTCGCCCCTATCACTTTAACACCTGTTACTGGCATCATGACTACTCCTCGTTGCTCTTTGATCATCTCAAAAAATGCGTGCGAAATAGCACTTATTTGAGCACCCGTGTCCAACAATACATATAAATCGTACCCACATACATTAATGGGTAGGATTGTTTGCATCCTATTGTCCTCTTTCATACTTTCTTTATCTTCCCATAATAAATCCTTTTCCACCGGCACGTCTTGCCATATTATTTTTCCGGTTTTTATACTGACCATTCCATCTGGAGGTTTCTTTCTCCTTTTCATCCTAAATTCTTTCACCACTTTTTTCAATAGTCCTTCGTCTAGGCTCTTTAATGCCATCTCGTTCTCATTCGAATCTGTCATGCCGGAACTCTCGGTTGCGGGATCGGAAACTTCCTCTACTTCTTTTTCTCCCTGGATGCTTTCTGATGATTCTGACGATAATTCCTCCTCCTTAGAAATATGACCTTCTTCGGATTCAAATAATTCTCGCAAATTATAATCCATTTCTCTACTTTCCCTTTGTTGGATAGTGCATTTGCCACTCTTACTTTCATTATTTTCCCCTACTAATGGAATTCCAGTCTCACTCAACTCATTTGCTTCAGTACTACTGGGATCACAACACTCTTTCTCTTGGTTAGATACACTTTCTCTAATTTCTTTAAAAGAATCTTCATCACAGTCATGTACTCTTGCTGTCACTAGGTACACATCATAATCGGTATGGCTCTCTAACACCGTCATATTCGGGTCCAAACTAATCACTTGAGTGGAAGATCTTTCTAATTGTGCTGGCTGGCTTTTGAGCTGATGTACATATTCTGCATACGAGGTAATTTCTGAATCGGCATGCGTCTCTGCACTATGCCCCTTTTTCTTATCCACCCTTCCCTCTTTAATTACTTCTCGATGCGATTCGTCGACTATTCGTACGAACCTTTTACCATAAGTCACATCACTCCTACCTTGCCCCTGCCTCTCTGCACAGTTGCCATCCCTACCGACAAACAACGCCTTCTCTGACTCTTCCTTCATCAATTCGTCACTCTGACCTCGAATTGTACTTATTTCATTCACGTGAGCCTTCACATGCGACCGATATTCTTTTCCTACTTCATTCCCCTTAATAATTCCTCCCTGCTCTCTCTCCTCTGTTTGTATCCCTGCATTATACTTCGCAAAGTTTCGTTTATGTAACTGCTCTTCAGGCGGACGACGCACTATCCTACTATAGTACTGACTACTCCGATCTTCCCTATATCTCGGCCATTTCTTTCTTTCCGCGCGCGTTAGGCCCTTGACCTGCGCGGTATTTAGTTTTCCTGATTTTGATAATGCATCCCGTTTCCCAGATAGTGTCCTCTCCCTCGCTGAGAGTTACCTCCTCGACCTCTTCCTCTCATCATGTTAATTTGCGGTTCATTCCTACGACCTTTTACTATTCCATTCTGATTTCTGAAACCTCGAAACTCTCTAGTTTCACGCCACCTATCTTCATTCTCGATTATTTCTAAAAATTCATCCAATGTACGATGAGTGCCTCCTACATAACGCTTTGAATCGTCAGGTAGCTTTTTCCACAACTCCCACACTATCTCCGATTCTGATCTACGATCTTTAAGATACTCCAAACGCTTGAACCATCCTTCACAGTATTCTTTCATGAGCCCACGCCCATGTTCTGGCATTCTGGCGACAACGAATTCTCTCCACCACCTATCTCTCTGTTGTGTGCTCCAGAATTCCTCAAGGAACTTTTCTTTGAAGTCTGTAAACTTCAAATTGTCGATATCCAAACCCAATCCCCAACGTTTAGCATGATCTGCTAAATCGTCTATTACCAAATTAATTTTTTCTTTATCCGACATGTCTGTTGGTAAGACACGCTCACAATTTTTTATAAAATCCATTGGATGCCATCCACCTTGTTTCTTTTGAGGATCGTATTTTTCCTCCCTATTCAGTATTTCCGATTTTTGCATTACCAATGGGATACCACTACAGTTAAGAAACGTCTGATTCTGAACATGCTGACTTAACAATTTTATCTCATTACGCAGTGTATTTTCCTGCTCCTGCACACATGCATCAAAACTCAACATGGTATTGCGCAGTGTTTCAATATCAGCTGCCGTTTCTTTAACAATCTCTTTCTTCACAACTGGTACTATCACCTGTAATTTACTTTCAATTATCGGTTCTAATTTTTCACTAACCAAAGGTTCCACTGATTTCTCTATTCTCTGAATTTCGGTATCAAATCTTTTCTCTATTTCTGTGACTTTTCTCTGAACATTTGTTATTTCTGCCCTAATGCTATTTACTGATTTGTTTACCTCTGTGATACGTTCGCTTTGCGTATTCAAAATATCTAAATTGGCTTTTATTTTACCAGATAGGTTTCATCCAATTGGGATATATGACTAGCCATTTCTGCTTTCAAACTAGCATTCCCTTCTCGAATTTGCGCCATCATCCTATTTAACAAACTTGTTAATTCCATATCCTCTCCCTTGTGACTTGCATCCACAGATACATTGGGTTCATTTTTCACTACCTTTGGTTTCACTTCCCGTTCCTCGTGTCTTGTGGGTGTGGATTCATCTATAAGATTTTCCAACCCTACAACAGTATCTATGGTCCCTAATTCTGGGTCTGACCTTGTAATGTTTTCTTCTTGCTTGTTACTATTCGACTCCATCTTATGCTGCTGTATTTCGTGCCTAATAGAAATGTTAATTAAACCAAGTATTACTTGTTTACCTCCTACTATTGGATTTTCTTTTGCTGCTATGCAGGTTGTCGTCTTGAACTTACCAATTGTGGTATATTTGTCTAAAACAGGATTTTAAATTTAAAATTTTCTTGAAACTACAAGTTTATATAAAACACTTTTATTGCAGCCATTATTCTACAAACTTGGTAAGTCCTGTCACGGTCGCCACATGCGATCGAACCGCCGAATCTTTCCATCAGTAAATGGGGTATGTTCTCAACTGACTCGGTTGTTTTAACCCCCTCCACTGACGGAATGACCCGCTTCCTACTTCCGTATGTATAAAGCCAATACGGACTTGTAGCTGTCACGCCTTTGCGCTTACTGCTACGTATTTTAACCGTAAATAGCTCAGTCCTAATGGTAAGAGGTAGTAGTGAATTCACGTTATTAATCTTCGAATACAGCGCAGCTGCCACAAGCTCAGCTCACTTTTACTCCACTCCTACCCTCGCCATTGCACCACATTAAGTAGGTGCTACATGGACCTTGCTAAATTCACTTGCGTATACATTTTTGACCGTTACTCGCTAATATTTACCTAATGATTAGTACACTCCTAAACGGACTATTTCCGAAAGAGCTGTGATGATTGAACGGGTTCGATCCACGGCCTACAGTGCCCTACAGTTCATACGGTAACACTGCCTAACTGACCCACTTAACTTGGTAGTGAGCTTATGTATCCAATCACCACTGCTAGCAGCAGTAGATAATCCTATCAGCACGACGAGAGCAGCGGACTTACCGTCGAATTCTCCTGAAAATGCTTATAACTACGGTCGCCAGCTCTGAAGGAGCAAAAGAATAAATCAATTTATTTGCCGATGGGGGCCTCAGTCTGATTTCACTACACTATATCTGAGGTTACTACACTTTACAATGAACAACATGCGTCGTAATTTTACTCATTACTATATTCTGTCCTCTGCACTTGCATAAGAGAAAACTGGTATACTCCTTTTACATGTATACAAAGTTCGACTTAACAATTGCAAGCAGTCTTGCCTTGGGTAGACGTGTCGGTGCTGGTGGTGAGATACATGTGGCTAACGCAGTTCTTCACGCCTCATGCCCTTAATGGCGGCTGGAACTACGAGCTGTAGCACTCGTATAAGCTTCTGCACGTCCGCCATAAAATCTGGGCGCAGGAACTCTTACAATCAGCCCCAGTGGCATAGAGACGGCTTCGACAACCATTCGTCGCGTTCCACTCCACAAACGGCGACGATATTCGCCTCTTCGCTGCTGCACAATCACTTTTGCGTGAGCACGGTTACGCACGTCCGATCACGTCAACACTCCCCATGCCATCTCATTGTTCAGTCCCTGTGTCTCCAGCTACCCCTAGCTACGCTCGTATCACCAAGAGTGGGGGCGTTCCCCTATCACCTTTTTACCGAAATCATTTAGTATTTAAGAATATTTATATTTATTACCCTGGAGTTCATACCAGTCATAATAATTTACTACTAGCGCTTTATAACATTAAATCATACAGTAATAACTTATAATTACCAAGAAAAATAATACATTTGAATCCGAGAGCTTAGTGCATTGTCTGACAAGTAGCGCAAATTCCCAGTTTCGCCAATAGATGGCATCAGGGTGCACTCCCTGGCACTCTCACACCAGCGCTCCAAATTACTGTCAGCCCACCATCATTTCAGTTCCGTTACAAGTGCTTGTTGAGATGTGCTAGTGAAAAGTGCTTGCTGAGATGTGGTAGTGATGAGAGCTTGTCAAGAGGTCGTGGTGGAAAGTTCTTGTTGAGATGTGGTAGTAGAGAGTTGGTGTGGAGATATATTGTAATGATTAGAGTGATTTTGGTCAATATATGAAGGTAAAAGAAAAAAATTTTTCCTTTTCTTTTTATTATCTCAATGTCTTAAATAATGTGTCATTACAGGTTCAGTCAACAAAGCATCTGGCTTGTGTTCTTGTATTAGAGTGTAATTCTGGTTTCCTTACGCAATTACAGTATTTCTATTTTTTTAATTACTTCAGTATAAATGATATTTAAAATTTCTTGTCTTATTGAAGAAGAACCGTGCCAGATGTGTACGTTGAATCACACTTCCACACACAGAACAGCTACACTTGTGCTTTGTTGGCTTCGTAGGTTTTATAGTAGCTGGGGACTTAATTAATTAATTGTATTAACTGAAATTTTCATTTCATTCTTTGTTGTTGTTCTATGCAGTCAGATTGCGTAATAATACTAGTCAGGGCCAACCGTTTACGAGACACAGCGTAATTGGATATACAGTTACGAAAAATAAAAATTATTTGCATTTTATTTAATTAAGCCCCCATGCACGTGGCGACCGCTGCTTCGGATCGTCCCTTGGAATTCTTCTGATTGTAAAGATAGTAGACAGTAGTATTGTTGCAGTAATTTGTAGTTTAGTAATTGTAGTCTATATTGCATGTGTAGATTTGGTAATTGGCATTCTTCTAATGGTATTCTTCAAAATTTAAATTTGTTGTCTTGTCTACGGGTTTGACAATTTAGTGCAAATATTTCAATTGTTCGTTAATCGTGTTTGAGGGAAACATTTCGTGTGAGTGGTATTGTTGGAGATAAGGAGGCATTGTGTATAATTTTCGTACAGTGACGAGTTTTGTATGTTTTGTAAATGATTATGCGATCGATGAACAAGGCAAAAATGATGAATAGTGAGAATAACGAAATTGTTGACATGGCGAACTCGCCAACACAGGAGAACAGTATGTTGAATAATGAAGTGGAAAACAACGTAATAAGTCGGGAAAATAGTCTGGAACCATTTCAAAATGTTTCTCAATCAGAAAATTCACAGAATCCGAGATAACGACAGAAGATTCTGGTATAGTATCGAACACAGATAGCTTTATGGCTATGCAGAAGGAAGTTAGTTTTGCGGGAAATGTTAGGGGCGAAAAGAATTTTGAACCATTTAATATGGAGCAGTTGATGGGTGCAATATTAAATTTTGGATCACGGTTAGACACACAAATGGGAACAATTAAAACAGAGATAGGAACAATTAAAACTGAGATGGGAACAATTAAAACTGATATGGGAACAATGGAAACACGGTTAGGATCTGAATTTAAAACAGAGATTGGAACAATTAAAACAGAGATGGGAACTTTGGAAACACGGTTAGACTCACGAATAGGGACATGTTTCAAAAATATGAAAGATGAATTAAAGAAAGAAATCAGAGAAGAAGTACAACCGATTTTGAATTCTCACAATAATAGATTAATTGCAGTAGAGATTAGACAAAGGGAACAGGATAGAGAACAGGAAGAAAGAGATCGCGTGATAGTACAGAAATTTTCATATTTAAATTTACAACGTGCAAACGATAAGGAAGAAATATTTGAGAGAATCGAGGAATCCATACCAAATGACAGATTAAATAACCTAACACAACAGTATGAACAGTTAACTACTAAATGTGTTAATACTGAAACCCGAGTCGCGACACTTACGGAAAACGTAAATAAACAGAAAGAACAAATAGGTGATTTATCGGAAAGAGTTGAGGAGATTTCAGACAAATTGACAAATCTTAGTTTAAATGGGGACAGAGATTCAGATGATACAGCACCATTGCCATTTGCAGAAACCGAAGAGTATCAGAACATAAATAAACATGTTGAAAATCAGGGAAAATTTAATGAACGCGTAAAAGGGAAGTTGAGGCATTACGAAAGTAAGTGAAACAAATCGAAGGCGAAATTGTAGGAAAAGACGGCAAAAGAAATTTAGAATCCCAGATACCAGAGGGGTTTGAAGACAATAATTTGTTTCATTTACGGGATGCAACAAGAGAGCGCCAGGCGCGCGAACTTGACAATAATCGACATTGGGACAGGGACAGGCGCGGTAGGTCTTTGTCGCCACGAGGCGAAAACTTTGACTATAAACACTTTTTGACTGTTCGGAAATTTAAGATCTTCCGCAACTCTAAGAATGACATACATCCATGTTCATGGTTAGATCAGTTTATGTACGCACTTCCACCAAACTGGCCATTAAGTCACAAACTGGAAATTATGTGCGGCTATTAATGTCCTCAGGGGATTTACTACACTAAGTGAATATGTGCCGTAGCGTGCATAGGGCCCCGAGCTGTAGTGGTGCTATTTCTCTTTTAGTTTTCTGCACCGCTGCCTACTCTTTCACTATTCTTTGCATCTGTCAAAACAACTCTTCGACTATCAATCTATCTATAGAATCGGTAAAGAATAACCTGATATGACTATTTTTCCTAAATGTGATTTCGGAAATTACCGTTTGGACTTACTGTATCTTCAGCAGCATTCATTCGTAGCCTAAACGAAATTTTACCTGTTTATCTTCGTAACAATATTACTTCATATGTTGACGACATTCTTATTGCTAAACGTTCTTGGAGAGAGCACAACAAAATTTTGGATTCATTATTACGTATCTTTGCAAGAGTTGGCATTACAGTGAACTTAGAGAAATCTGAATTTGGTCGTTCTCAGGTGAATTTTTCTTGGCCACATTATCTCTACAGAAGGTATTCTTCCTGATCCAGAGAAACTAGACGCTATTCGTAATTATGCTGTTCCTACCACAAAACGTGATGTTCGTAGTTTCTTTGGTGTCTGTAATTTTCTTAGACGCTTTGTTAGATTGGACAATTTGGCCACACCTCGTTTTTGCGAACTATCTGGAAAGTTCTTTTTAAACGAAAATCGATCGACAACTCTGTTTGGTTAGCTTGTATTCCTGATGAGTGGGTCAATAAATTGATTTGGTACACACATTTCAGCTATGCACACTTTGGACCTAGAAAATGCTTTCATAAATTACGAGAAAATTGGTACTTCAGTTATATGGAAAAACGTATTTGATCTGTTCTGGCCAAATGCAAATTATGTCAAAAGGCTAAGCCGCCAACAATTTCTCACAGAGCACCGTTGTTTCCTATCATTCCAGCGAAATTAAAGGACATGGCTGCAGTCGATTTGTTCGGTCCAGTGGTTCGTTCTACTAATGGTTTTGCGTACATTTTCGTAGCGGTGGAGTTGACATCAAAATATGTGTGTTTTACACCGTTACGCAAAGCAACAGCTCGTTCAGTATCTAATGCTTTCATCAAACATTTTCTTAAAGAGGTGGGTCATGTTGATAGGGTTATATCAGATAATGGATCACAGTTTCGTTCTAAAATTTGGCTTCGTACTCTACAGCGTCGTAAAATTAAACCAATTTTCATTTCACTTTTTCACCCTCATTCTAACGCTTCAGAGAGATGAATGAAGGAAATCAGTAAATTGTGTCGCCTTTATTGTCATCAGAATCACAGAACTTGGGATCAGTATCTTCATATTTTTCAAAACATTCTGAATGAACTTCCTAATGATTCAACTTCTTTACCGCCTATACTGATATTAAAAAACAAAGCACCGACAAATCGCATATCTGAAATCGTTCCTTTTCCACCTTCACGGAAACTGCGGCATTCTGAAGTTGTCAACCTGGCTCTACGAAATATTGCATCTGCAGCTGCTAGAAGAGAGAAATCAGCTAAGCGTCCTGGTCGTTTAAAAATCTTGTCAGTTGGTCAGAAAGTGTTAATTAAGTCTCATCGTTTGTCTCACAAAGGAAAAGGCTTGTGTCGCAATTTTTTTCTGCTTTATAACGGTCCATATAGAATTCGCAAAATTATTCATGATAACACTGTTGAAGTAGAAACTCTTAAATCTCGACGCTCTAAGGGAATACGTCATATATCAAACGTTAAAATTTTTGTGGAATGACATACTTTAGAGAAACTAACAGCTACATGTAAACATGCAGAGAATACAAAGATACCGCGATGTGTTTTGGCGGCGGCATATACTCAAAGCAACAGTCAAGTCTGCGCGCCGCACAAGGCAGTCGTTGACCGCAAACAATTACTTCCTACATCACGCGCCTACAGCTGATCGAGCGCTCAGTGCGAAAGCACTGACAGCCGTAAACAAATACACAGTTTAATTTCTCCGATTAAATTCAGTATAAAGCTATAGTGACTTGATGAATTATGTTATTAACATCCAGTGTTTTTCAGGATACGGTTCTATAAAATATTTAAGAACTTCAGGTAAAGTCTGTGCGTGTCCGACGTTAAGAGGACTTGCTATCGAGAAATTTTCAGGAAGAAAGTAATTTGGAAGAAGAAACTAATAAACTAAAAAAGGTAACTATTAATTGAGTTCATTTTTCAGGTAACATATTTCCACTTAGGTACGTACTTTAGACGTAATTTGCTGCTCGCAATTACGTGATTCATACTTTGTGCTAATTTCATGTTCTATGAATTTACTTGTGAAGCGACGTGCTTGCGTACATTAACTGATTTTGACAATGATTGATGATTGAATAGGGTTGTTATTTGTATATATTATGCATCGCTTGGCTGCACTGCTTTTTCACTGATGTCATATTTTTCTATTATGTGCATGCTGCGCTTATTTATTTAAATTATAATTGTCACCTGTTTAATTGTGCTGATATGTATGTAAGTTATACTTTGTGATTTATCTGCTTGCGCCTTCATGTTTACTTATTAAGATGACATATGAACATTTATTTGCTTATGCTGATATGATGCTAATGACCTGTTTATTATGTCAGATAACATATTTGCTGCCTTGCTTATGGATTGTATATTTACACATTTCTGTTTTGTTGTCATAACTACTCTTTAATTTGGTATATAGAAATGCTGATACTGTGTATGAACATAGAGTTTAGGTCACATTATTGTATTAATTATAGATTGTTCGCTTGGCAGAGCCTCGTTGTAAGAATTGTGCTGCATCCACTTGTTGACATTCTGTTCTCTACTAGTATATTTACTCGCTATTGTATGTTTTGCTTACGCTCAGTGCCTTATATTTTTAAGATAGGAAAATGAACTGCTATAATTCGACATAAACGATATTAGTACATGAAACTTCATAGAAGTCACATGAGCTGGAGGTTTTATGGAAGCTGTAAAAATTTATGCTAATAGGAAGGAAGCTAACGACATGACATACCAAAACTAGGTTTAGACCATTGACAGTCATTACACTGCATTTTTCGTGAGCAATTGAAATAGGAAGTGACACTTGACACAAGAAATACTCCACATGTTTGCTTCTGTTTGGCATAATTCTTGAAGTGGTGTACACACTGTGAAATATTATGATCATTCACACTTTGTAATCGTACTTAATTACTGAGAGTTATTCGAACTAAAGACTGTTAGAGGTCATGTATGCATTTCTTTTGTTTATAATTCATAATGAGTAGAAGATTTGGGTCAGATGGATTACACAGAGGTTGTGTGTTGACAGTGTGTCTTCGGATTGTATGGGATGATGAGGTTTGCATTAGGATTTTATCTGTACTTGTTCGAGGAGACTGACTAGAGGAAAGAGTTGGTATGGAAGTGAAATGATATTGGCGATAAGGTTTATATGTGTCGATGTATTGAAGAGGTATTATTGAGGTATTGAGATTATATGAAGTTGATGATTATTGGAGTTTTTGTGGACAAGAGGTAAGGTAAATGATACTGATGATAAGATTTATATGTATCGACTTAAGAGGTATTATTGAAGTATTGAGATTATGTGATGCTGATGATTATTGGATTTTTGGTGTATAAGAGGTAAAGTTAGTGAGGAGCATATTTTTTTTTGTTGGTCTATATGGAACAAGGAGGATGAGGATAGCAGACTAGAACACTCAAGTAGAAGGAAGATTGTCTACACACACTTTGTTAAGTCAATAAGCAGTATATATATATATATATATATATATATATATTTTTTTTTTTGGAGAGAGGAAGTAATTGCATATCTTGGCTCACTGACAGTTGTTCAGCAACCGTACATTTTGATCTGGCTTGGCAAACATTGGTCTTGACATGATGACTATGACGTTGACTTAACTATTATTGACTGTTATACATTGCTGCCACTACTACTTGATACACATTATGAACATCAAATTTTGACAGAATTGCATTTGCACAGTTAACACTATTCAATTACACGGTAGTACTTAATGTGGATGAAAAATGAGTGAATGTGTTTTGTGTGTTTTCTTTTCCTAATCCTACCCACCTATCTCCTAAATATTATTTTATTTGTATGTAGTGGCTTGCACTGACACCCATAAATATTATAGGTTTACTGATACTTGAGTATTTGTAATAGTTCATATGACAATTATCTGATATCATTTGTGTGTTTGTTATGATTTGTATGTTTAGTGTAAAAGCATTTGTATGTGGATTCAAACTATTGTTCATGCCTGAACTGTCTGATTAGTGATAGTGAATATTATGAACTGTAACCTGCACTTGTTCAACATTGATGTGTGACACTTAGAAATGTTTAATTTCTGCTGATGAACTGTCTGATTAGAGATAGTGAATATTATGGACTGTTACCTGCACTTCTACATGATTGGTGCCACTAGGACATGTTTAATTTCTGCTTATAAACTCTGATGAACAGTGTGATCAGTAATAGTGAATATTATGGACTGCTCTCTGCACCTGCTCAACATTGCTGGGTGCCACTGTTGGACTGCTTCTACTGAAATGTTGTCACTTGTTGCTGTCTGCACCTGCTCAACATTGCTGGGTGCCACTGATGAACTGTTTCTACTGAAATAATGTCACTTGTTGGTGTCTGCACCTACTCAACATTGCTGGGTGCCACTGATGGACTGCTTCTACTGAAATAATGACTTGTTGGTGTCTGTACCTGTTCAACATTGCTGGGTGCCACTGATGGACTGCTTCTACTGAAATAATGTCACTTGTTGGTGTCTGCACTTGTTCAACATTGCTGGGTGCCACAGATGGAACTGCTTCTACTGAAATAATGTCACCTGTTGCTGTCTGCACCTGCTCAACATTGCTGGGTGCCACTGATGGACTGCTTCTACTGAGATAATGTCACTTGTTGGTGTCTGCACCTGTTCAACAATGCTGGGTGTCACTGATGAACTGCTTCTACTGAAATAATGTCACTTGTTGGTGTCTGCACCTGTTCAACAATGCTGGGTGCCACTGACGGACTGCTTCTACTGACATAATGTCACTTGTTGGTGTCTGCACCTATTCAACATTGCTGGGTGCCACTGATGGACTGCTTCTACTGACATAATGTCACTTGTTTCTCTGTGTACCTGTTCAACATTGCTGGGTGCCACTGATGGACTGCTTCTACTGAAAAGATGTCACCTGTTGGTGTCTGTACTTGCTCAACATTGCTGAGTGCCACTAATGGAACTGCTTCAGCTGAATGATGTCACTTGTTGGTGTCTGCACCTGTTGACCATTGCTGGGTGTTACTGCTGGAACTAATCATTGAAAGCATTTTATGTGAACATTTGTATAAACTGATTTTTTGTGTATTGTGTAAACTATTATGTAAAGCCACATGTATGAAAGAATTTGTATTGCCTACTGTATTTTATATATTAGGTTATTGAAAGGTCAGTGCAAAGCCAAAATTTTATCTAATTATGTAATATTTACGTATTAATATTATCTTTTATTTCTGTCTGTATTTTTGTGGACGAATTTGGTGGTATTTTCACCACCAATGCTGGCAAAAATACCATCAAATTCTGGCCCGTGGAGGAGGGGCATATGAAAGGTGGCTACACTGAGCCACAGCGCCAGAGATTGCGCCAAAGAGTATTATTCAGCCGCCTCCACTGGCAGTGCTTGTTCAGAACTCGTAGTAGTCAGTGCTTGGGGAGGACTCGTAGTAGTCAGTGCTTGTTGAGATGTGCTAGTGAAAAGTGCTTGCTGAGATGTGGTAGTGAAGAATGCTTGTCGAGAGGTCGTGGTGGAATGTTCTTGTTGAGATGTGGTAGTAGAGAGTCGGTGTGGAGATATATTGTGATGATTAGAGTGATTTTGGTCAATATATGAAGGTAAAAGAAAAAAATTTTTCCTTTTCTTTTTATTATCTCAATGTCTTAAATAATGTGTCATTACAGGTTCAGTCAACAAAGCATCTGGCTTGTGTTCTTGTATTAGAGTGTAATTCTGGTTTCCTTACGCAATTACAGTATTTCTATTTTTTTAATTACTTCAGTATAAATGATATTTAAAATTTCTTGTCTTATTGAAGAAGAACCCTGCCAGATGTGTACGTTGAATCACACTTCCACACACAGAACAGCTACACTTGTGCTTTGTTGGCTTCGTAGGTTTTATAGTAGCTGGGGACTTAATTAATTAATTGTATTAACTGAAATTTTCATTTCATTCTTTGTTGTTGTTCTATGCAGTCAGATTGCGTAATAATACTAGTCAGGGCCAACCGTTTACGAGACACAGCGTAATCGGATGCAACATGTTTCCAGTCATCAACAGTCCCGTGTCTTTGTTGACGGGCCCAGCCAGGCGTAAGGCTTTGTGTCGTGCAGTCCTGCTCCGGAAGTCCATATCGATGATGTTTCGTTGAATGGTTCCCACGCTCACACTTGTTGATGCCCAGCATTGAAATGTTTGAAATGTACAGAAATTTATGGAAGGGCTACACTTCTGTCACGTTGAACGATTCTCTTCAGTCGTCGTTGGTCCTCTTCTTGCAGGATGTTCTTCCGGCGCAGCGATGTCGGATATTTGATGTTTTACCGGATTTCTGATATCCACAGTACACTCGTGAAATAGTCGTACGGGAAAATCCCCACTTCATCGCTACTTCGGAGATGCTGAGACCCATTGCACGTGCGCCGACTATAACATCATATTCAAACTCACTTAAATCTTGATAACCTGCCATTGTAGCAGCAGTAACCGATCTATCAACTGCGCCAGACACACATTCTCATATATAGGCGTTGCCGACCGCAGCGCCGTTTCCGCCTGTTTACATATCTCTGTATTTGTATACTCATGCCTATACCACTTTCTTTGGTGCTTCAGTCTATAATCGAGTGACGTTTCCAAAGAAAGCGGCCGTATGAGCACACTGATCAATATGACGCTGCATTCCCCCTGTTCTGGATGCGTCCACTGATTCGGATGGGGAGGGTACAACAAGCCGTTGAACACTTTCCTGCAGTATGCTGGCGCTCAAATGTTGTAATTGATCCGGTATATTCCGTATTCAGTGGCTATGGATCGGAGTTGACATTAGAGCTGGTCGCACGGGCCTTCTCTCGGCTAGAGATCAGGCGATGTTGCTGGCGACATGAGAAAAAAAATTACGCTGACAGCTCACACCGCCACATGCTACGGGCGCACGAGCATTGTCCTGTCGGAAATTGGCACCACGATAGTGTCCCGTGAGACATAATACACAGTGACGCAGGAACTCAGTGACGTACCATTGTGCCCTCAGAGTTAGTCACTACGGGCAGTGAAAGGCTGTCATACAAGATGGATCTTCAAAACATGAGGCCAGCAATAACACCGCTGTGCCTCCAAAGTCACTGAAAGAAGGGGATATCTCCAAATGGCACTTCCACCCTCGGCGACAATTGTAATCCGGGGTAGAGCAGAACCACGATTCATTGCTGAAAACAATGCGATGTCTCTCATCTCTATTCCTACCTTACCAGTCACGGCAGCGGTCAAAATATAGGTATTCAGTTCCAGTGTTAGCGGTACCTTACGCATGAGACTGTTTACCTTTAGGCCGGCTGAGGTTAATCTCCGACCAGTGGTGCAGGACGACACAGAGGTTGCAGGTAGCCCATTATTTATTTTGGGATGAAAAACGCAGATGTGAAACGGTTACGATGTGTATTATGGACAATATGGTTTTCCTCCCTTTTGGTGACCAGAAGTGGTCAGTCGTAAATCTTTATGAGTATTCCTGCCCTCACGTTCCTATGCAGCCCAACATCTATTCGTTGTAACATACAAATGCCCCACAACAATACATGTTGAACGATTCTATCAGTGCGACAAATGAAGACCCACAACGGAAACTCTTCCACACCCCATCAGCTGATGATAACGCTGTCTCGTGTGTGGCACCTCTGTATATTTCACACTAATCACCCAGCCTGTCAGACTGCTCAGCCCGATGTATCGCTACGAAGCCTGGAAACAGCGCTAAACACAAAAATGCTAATACCCATGTTTGTCTGTTCTACCCGTCACTGAGCTCTGCATCTCTAACCATTTATATGCCCACAGATGATATATGTACACGGAATTACACTGACATCCGACCATGTCTATTGGGTGCTTCACTTTATCTTGTTAGGAAGTTTACTTTCAGTCTAGAGGAGAGAATATTTACAGTAACAGCAGTCAAATAAGTACCATGGTTAAAGGCTTTTATAATTACATAAAAACTGAACTGGACATGTCATTTCCCACTCTTCTGGCTGCAAAACGATATTTTTCAACATTTTCAGCGAATTTTTGTTACCACTTAAACTGGCAGAGAAAAATGTCGAATTCTTATGGGCGAATAGCCCGAGAAGGGTACTCATGTATTTTGTGGTGTCTTGCCCCACTCGTTACCAATAGGATTCCTACGCTATGCAGCCTTCTCGAAATGCTATACAACAATTCAATCAAATAACATTAGTAGTTTTATTCCTAGAAAACAAACCGACAATACTTGACTATAGCAAATGTCGCTAGCAAGAGGCGACATGAATACAGAACAGTCTGTTAGCGAAGCACTGAACACGTTGCAGACTCCGGCCGATCAAAACGGCCGAGGCTGGCCGAAACTGCGTATATACACTACTGGCCATTAAAATTGCTACACCACGAAGATGACGTGCTACAGACGCGAAATTTAACCGACAGGAAGAAGATGCTGTGATACACAAATGATTAGCTTTTCAGAGCATTCACACTAGGTTGGCGCAGGTCCCACAACATGATAACATGAGGAAAGTTTCCAACCGATTTCTCATACACAAACAGCAGTTGACCGGCGCTGCCTGGTGAAACGTTTCCGACTTGATAAAGGTCGGAAAGTAGCCTATCGCGATTGCGGTTTATCGTATCGCTACATTGCTGCTCGCGTTGGTTGAGATCCAATGACTGTTAGCAGAATATGGAATTGGTGGGTTCAGGAGGGTAATACGGAATGCTGTACTGGATCCCAACGGCCTCGTATCACTAGCAGTCGAGATGACAGGCATCTTATCCGCATAACTGTAACGGATCGTACAGCCACGTCTCGATCCCTGAGTCATCTGATCGGGAGATTTGCAAGACAACAACCATCTGCACGAACAGTTCGACGACGTTCGAAGCTGCATGGACTGTCAGCTGCGGTTACCCTTGACGCTGCATCACAGACAGGAGCGCCTGCGATGGTGTACTCGTTGAGGAGCCTGGGTGCACGAATGGCAAAACGTTATTTTTTGGTATGAATTCGGGTTCTGTTTACAGCATCATGATGGTCGCATCCGTGTTTGGCGACATCACACTGAACGCACATTGGAAGCGTGTGTTCAGTCATCACCATACTGGCGTACCACCTGGCGTGATGGTATGGCGTACCATTGGTTACACGTCTCGGTCACTTCGTGCTCGCAATGACGGCACTTTTAACAGTGGACGTTACATTTCAGATGTGTTACGACACGTGGCTCTACCCTTTATTCGATCCCTGCGAAACCCTAAATTTCAGCAGGATAATGCACGACGGCATGTTGCAGGTCGTCTACGGGCCTTTCTGGATAAATAAAACGTTCGACTGCTGCCCTGGCGAACACATTCTCCAGATCTCACACCAATTGAAAACGTCTGGTCAATGGTGGCCGAGCAACTGGCTCGTCACAATACGCCAGTCACTATTCTTGATGAACTGTGGTATCGTGTTGAAGCTGCAAGGCCAGCTGTACCTGTACACGCCATCCAAGCTCTGTTTGATTCAATGTCCAGGCGTATCAAGGCCGTTATTACGGTCAGAGGTGGTTGTTCTGGGTACTGATTTCTCAGGATCTATCCAGCCAAATTGAGTGAAAATGTAATCACATGTCAGTTCTAGTATAATATATTTGTCCAATGAATACCCATTTATCATCTGCATTTCCTCTTGGTGTAGCTATTTTAATGGCCAGTAGTGTAATAACTTGCTGCAGGGAGCGCGCCTGGTGCGGCGTGGTCCGATTCCCCGCACCACTGGCCGCTTTCTCAGCTCTTGCGTGCAGCCTCTTCGTTCCGGTGTTTGTTGTTACACCGGAACTTATTTTAACGCCAGGTGTTATGGTAGCTTGTAGAAATTAAGGGAAAATGCTTGACTGTTATCTAATACACTGCAGTACTCTTCGATTCGTTAAACACAATAAACATGAAAATGGAATATTAAACTGTGTTTCAGCTCTATAATTATACATATGCATGAGAGCCCTTCTTTAGCTATTGATACGTTTTACAGGCTGTAACATATCGGTGTTTTAATGGAAAGTCAAACAAATACATGTGAAAATATGCTGACATGAGTAATTCAGGGTGGGAACTCAACATAAACGCTTCTACATTTTTCAATTCTTGTGGTCATGTGTCAGATTCAGCACTTCACAGCATGAACAGTACAGATAATATTATTAGTACAAGACTGAATTTATCGTACAGAAACTCACCGGAAGACAATAGCAGTCTTAATTTACTTTGTAAAAGTCTTTGTTCAAGATACACATGTTTACCTCAACATGTGCAGAGTATGAAATTAGTCTGCTTTATTGCAGGGTCTGCCTTTTGACGTATGAAAACTGAAATGTAATTGTCATACTGAGACAGAAAATCTGACTGTGTCAGTTCTCTTCATTTGTACTACCGAAGGACACTCACAGACAGCTTCCACATAGAATCTCACGTTTGTTTCTCTACAAACAACCAGCCACTACCGACTTTCCCACTAAAAGGCGAAGCTTCAACTGTGTTTCAACATGCCACCTGCGATATCTGCAGAAACTACACCCTTGACCAAGACAGAAACTAACAGTAGGAGATGCGCGTTTAATTGATTGCTCATCCCAAGCGTCAGGGAATCCCTTGACTACGTGAGTACGATTAAGATTTTCTTCTTATTTCTACAGTGCTGGAGTTTAGGGATGTCAGCTGGGAAATATTCTTCAACTCACTCGTGTTTATTGTCATAAATTATTTGCAGTATGTTCAGAAGACACTAAGGCTTCTCCGTGAGGTACTTTTGCGTTGTTATCAGTGTGGAATAACGAAGAAATTAAGACCTGTTAATATACCGCATAATCCTCTAGTGTGTTGCACATAAGTAAATAATGCTTATTGTCCTCAGAATGAGATTTTCACTCCGCAGCGGAGTGTGCGCAGATATGAAACTTCCTGGCAGATTAAAACTGTTTGCCCGACCGAGACTCGAACTCGGGACCTATGCCTTTCGCGGGCAAGTGCTCTACCATCTGAGCTACCGAAGCACGCCTCACGCCCTACCCTCACAGCTTTACTTCTGCCAGTATCTCGTCTCCTACCTTCCAAACTTTACAGAAGCTCTCCTGCGAACCTTGCAGAACTAGCACTCCAGAAAGAAAGGATACTGCGGAGACATGGCTTAGCCACAGCCTGGGGGATGTTTCCAGAATGTGATTTTCACTCTGCAGCGGAGTGTGCGCTGATATGAAACTTCCTGGCGGATTAAAACTGTGTGCCCGACCGAGACTCGAACTCGGGACCTTTGCCTTTCGCAGGCAAGTGCTCTACCATCTGAGCTACCCAAGCACGACTCACGCCCGGCCCTCACAGCTTTACTTCTGGCATTATCTCGTCTCCTACCTTCCAAACTTTACAGAAGCTCTCCTGCGAACCTACTGAGATACTGGCAGAAGTAAAGCTGTGAGGGCCGGGCGTGAGTCGTGCTTCGGTAGTTCAGATGGTAGAGCACTTGTCAGCGAAAGGCAAAGGTCCCGAGTTCGAGTCTCGGTCGAGCACACAGTTTTAATCTTCCAGGAAGTTTCAATGTTTATTGTTATGATCGATAAGCCAGTTGAACGATTGTGGAAGTGACAAACTGATCTACGTCTCTCGAGGCTGGAGTGCTACCGGTCTGACGCTCCACATATTGTTGAACTTGTGACACAGGAGTAATGTCAATTAAAACAAAGCTCGATGCTATGTTCTTCATATATCTACTGTGGGATGGCTTCCTTCTTTCCTTCTGTTTTTCTCCTCATTTAGAATTCTATTTTCTTCTTTTCTTCCGTACAGCGGGTGCCAACAGTGGAAATAACTCACTTGCAAGTCGGTGGGACGCTTTGGCCTTTGCTTAACGGGAGTAGCTCGCACCTTGCTCCCCGCAGCAACCCATCAGTAGATGGAGAGGTAACTCGGTTTCCTGGCACCCGCTGCCGCTTTATTTGTGTGATACTCCCTGCGAGGCGAGGATTTACGGGGCCGTAACTTTTCTTTCGCGCCGCACAGACGTCTACACCATTACGAGTCACGAAGCTTGCTGTGGAACGCTTGCCGGCTACGGGAAGAAAATGGAGCTCTCACTTCTTTTTTCCTTCTCTCCTCAGAAGTTCCGACTGCGGTGCCAGTTCAACATTTAGAGCAGAATAACGACATTACCAACAACGCCGCTACCTAGCAGTCATGTGCTCAGCTTTACTTAATAACATTGTATCGTGACACTCTGTTACACGAAAACATAAAGTCAGAGCAAGAGCGGGGAGATATAGCATATCTCGTATCGAGATATTTGTTTCATGTTGACCTTTAGCAGTGGTACTTGCGTGAACTGTAATATAAACTTCTAAAGAATACGGGTCGCAGCACTACGGTACGTCTCTCGGGACTGGTACAGTGCGTAAAATATTATTATAAAAACTGAAATGAGTCAGAATAGGGGTTTCAGGGAGAAGGAGAACATCAGATAGATGGGTAGGGACAACAGCACACACGCAGTTCATCATATCATTATATATTTCGAACAGTTCTACGATGTAGGAACAGAACAATTTTTTTTATTCATTCGCTGTTTCTTTTGGTCATTTCATCTGTATATAGGAACAGGCCGAATGTTGCGCACGGACTGGCATGAGTGTAGCACATAATATTTTGACATAATTCCAAATGTGTTAGTATAAAAAAAGTATTAAGGTGTTTAAGGAGAAAGAAAATCTACCTACAATATCTACAGAAAAATAAAAACAAAAAAAAAATTTTTGAAATTCTACATACCATCAATTTGCTATCTTTCGCACAGAGACACGAGTAATGCAACATTTTCTTTCGGAAAGCAGTTTATTTTTATTCAGGGTTCCAATATACCATATTATTTCATACTCTTTTGGCTGCGAAACCATATTTTTCAGCACAGTCTCCGTTCAATGCGACTGCATTACGTCACTTTAGTGAGGGGGCCTGTATGGCCGCATGCTACGAGGGCTCTTCGGAAAGTGAGGAACGATCGGTCACGAAATGGGAAGCACTGTGAAAATCCGATTAGGCCTTTCACAGATGTATTGGGCAGTGTCTCTAGCATGCCCATTGATAGCATCAAGACACTCTTTTCAGTTGTGAGCGTACTGTGAGCGAGTAAAGGTGCCTAGAACTACAGTGTCTCCCACCAAGTAGGAGGGTCAGCTGAGAGGCTTCGATGAATGCAGCCCACCTAACACTGTTGCCACGCACTCCCTTCTTCGTGGTTATTCTTAGTCAGACTCTGCAGGGGCAGTGAAGACGTTTCTGCAGCCTTTTCGATGGGAAGAATTCGATCACCCACAACACAGCCCTGATTGTCCTCAGTATCATCTCTGTGCATATGAAACGCTGGATACGAGGACAACACTTGGGAGCAGACTACGCGCTATAGACCAGCGTAGAGAATTATGGGAAAGCACAGGCGGCTGCCTTCTATGACGATGGTGTTGGAAATTTGGTATAGCGCTCCGACTAATGTCTAAGTCAGAGCGGCGACTATGTAGAAAATTACCTGGAAGGTGTAGCTAAATGTGCAAAGAAAACACTTTTGATTTTCACTGTGGTTTGCATTTCGCGAACGATCGTTCCTTGCTTTCCGAACAACGGCTGTACATTTCTAGCGGTCGACGTAAGATCCAACGTCTTACTGCACCAGCAACCTCACGCATCATCCATGCACTGCTTCCAGCGGAGTGCATCCTTCATCGGGCCAAACAGATGGAAGTCGGAAAGTGTGAGATCCAGTCTGAGGGTTGGATGAGGAAGAACAGTCCAGTGGACATTTGCGATCTCCTCTCAGCTTCCCAGACTTGTGTCAGGCCTTGCGTTGTCAAGAAGAAGCAGAAATTTGGTAAACATTTTTTAACAATAGCACAATACACTTCCGAGTTAATCGAGGGAGGACGTCCAACAGAATAACCTCTTCAGAGCCCCAGAAGACATTCGCTATGACTTTACCGGCAGAGGGTGTGGCTTCGAAGTTTTTGTTCGAAGATAAGGTGACGTGGCGCCACTTCATCGTTTGCCGTTTTGTTTCTGGTTCGAAGTCATAAGCCATCTGTGATTTCCTGTGGAGATATTCAACAAAGAATTGTCTCGATCATCTTCGTTGCTCTATATGGTCACACATACTATTGAGTTCACCAACTGGTGGATGAGTGTCTCGACATTACCGAACGAGACGTCCATTTGTGCAGTGAGGTGTTTGATATTGTGATCCGTCGATCATCTCGAATGACAACGTCCGCATGTTCCAATTCTGCATGAGTCAACAGTTGTGTGCGGCTAGTGCGACGTGGTTGATCGAACAGGTGGTGCGCGACCTTGGTGTGATGATGTCATACGCCTCCCCCAACAGCTCGCCGCGCATTTATTCCCTCCCAGGTCCCCTATACATTCTAAAAGCGCATATGGATATCTGCGATGCTCTGGTTTTCCACCATAAGAAACTTAATATCTGTCTGCTTGGAACGAAGGTCTCTTACAGACGCAGTTTAGAAGGCTACTTAGAGTGGCGTCACCTATCGGAAATCATGAAACTATAGGGCTCGAATCGGGAATATTCCACGACATATCTCAAAAAATACCGCATTGTTTTCAACTGAAACTGCTAAAGAAATTATTTAATCAATTACTTATTGAACACCCCTTATAAATACACTCCTGGAAATTGAAATAAGAACACCGTAAATTCACTGTCCCAGGAAGGGGAAACTTTATTGACACATTCCTGGGGTCAGATACATCACATGATCACACTAACAGAACCACAGGCACATAGACACAGGCAGCAGAGCATGCACAATGTCGGCACTAGTACAGTGTATATCCACCTTTCGCAGCAATGCAGGCTGCTATTCTCCCATGGAGACGATCGTAGAGATGCTGGATGTAGTCCTGTGGAACGGCTTGCCATGCCATTTCCACCTGGCGCCTCAGTTGGACCAGCGTTCGTGCTGGACGTGCAGACCGCGTGAGACGATGCTTCATCCAGTCCCAAACATGCTCAATGGGGGACAGATCCGGAGATCTTGCTGGCCAGGGTAGTTGACTTACACCTTCCAGAGCACGTTGGGTGGCACGGGATACATGCGGACACGCATTGTCCTGTTGGAACAGCAAGTTCCCTTACCGGTCTAGGAACGGTAGAACGATGGGTTCGATGACGGTTTGGATGTACCGTGCACTATTCAGTGTCCCCTCGACGATCACCAGTGGTGTACAGCCAGTGTAGGAGATCGCTCCCCACACCATGATGCCGGGTGTTGGCCCTGTGTGCCTCGGTCGTATGCAGTCCTGATTGTGGCGCTCACCTGAACGGCGCCAAACACGCATACGACCATCATTGGCACCAAGGCAGAAGCGACTCTCATCGCTGAAGACGACACGTCTCCATTCGTCCCTCCATTCACGCCTGTCGCGACACCACTGGAGGCGGGCTGCACGATGTTGGGGCGTGAGCGGAAGACGGCCTAACGGTGTGCGGGACCGTATCCCAGCTTCATGGAGACGGTTGCGAATGGTCCTCGCCGATACCCCAGGAGCAACAGTGTCCCTAATTTGCTGGGAAGTGGCGGTGCGGTCCCCTACGGCACTGCGTAGGATCCTACGGTCTTGGCGTGCATCCGTGCGTCGCTGCGGTCCGGTCCCAGGTCAACGGGCACGTGCGCCTTCCGCCGACGACTGGCGACAACATCGATGTACTGTGGAGACCTCACGCCCCACGTGTTGAGCAATTCGGCGGTACGTCCACCCGGCCTCCCGCATGCCCACTATATGCCCTCGCTCAAAGTCCGTCAACTGCACATACGGTTCACGTCCACGCTGTCGCGGCATGCTACCAGTGTTAAAGACTGCGATGGAGCTCCGTATGCCACGGCAAACTGGCTGACACTGACGGCGGCGGTGCACAAATGCTGCGCAGCTAGCGCCATTCGACGGCCAACACCGCGGTTCCTGGTGTGTCCGCTGTGCCGTGCGTGTGATCATTGCTTGTACAGCCCTCTCGCAGTGTCCGGAGCAAATATGGTGGGTCTGACACACCGGTGTCAATGTGTTCTTTTTTCCATTTCCAGGAGTGTATATTCGTTCCGAACCCAGGGAGAACATCCTACTCGTTCACTGCAGTACTGGGAAATCACAGATTTTGTTAGCGATTATCCTGGGCTACATTACTACACAGCACTACACCAAACAGCACTACAGTACTTAACACACCCTACTGTACGCTACTGTATGTGGTATCCGAACCAAGAAGGATTTGTCATTACTCTGGATAGTTAACCCTGGCTCGCTGAGGTACTACTTGTGGTACATAAGGGTTGTGCTACTGTGCCACCAAAGACGTAGAGATGGCTGTCAGGGCCTCAGGAGTCTTTCCTGGTCCTCCCCAAGGCTCATCTTCCCACCACTCCCAGATTATTGTCGTAGGTCGGTGTTCTGCGGTGGCGCGGCTCGCTGTCATGATGTACGGCCTCTTGTTGATTGTCCTTCAGGTAGGCATGATATTTTAGCTGTCAGCAAGTTCAGCTTATATGAAATTTCCTCATTCCTCATTACGTTATTGACCGTGGCATTACCAAAACCGTTTCTGTCCTGTATCATATTTTCTAATCGCACACTCTCAGGTGATGTGACCGAGGTGCCGGTTTCTCCACATCTGCAGGCGTCTTTGGTGTGTTATCGAATTTTAAGCAAGTGACGCATATGGACCATGTTCCGACAGAAAGTGTGCAGCTCCCTTGACGGGCAAGAAGTCTGACATTCTTGTTTTCCTTTTATGTTAGAAAGGGACTTGTAGGTTCTCGTACCTGTTTCTTCCCTGTCCAAGTTTCTTGCCATCCTCCATCAACGTATGCCTTTATTTACTTATAAGATGTGGTTTTTATGCCCAGTTCCTCCTTTATCTTAACACATTTGCACTTTTTGACTCAGTACTATGCATCTCTCTTTGTTAGTGTTAGGTCCGGAGGTAGCAAACCTAGTATCAAAAGCAGCGCCTTAGTCTGTGTTGTTCCGCACACGCCTGTCTGGCACACGAGTGCACTTCTCTGCACTCGCCGTAGAGTCTGTAGTGTCCTTACCTTTCTGGCTCCGTGACCCCCGTCAGTCGACCCGTAGCCCACAACAGCAGGTAAGATTGTGTTGTGGTGTTATGCTATTATGTTTAGAGTTTTAATGCCTCTTCATTGCCTGGTACCTACATACGTCTTTTCATTTCACAGATTGGCCATTTATTCTGACTATGGGGTTTCTTGTTCTTGACACTGTTCGTTTTAGTATCATATGTACAGTTTTGTTCGCTGCTATCCTTAGTTTGCTTCCTACGCACCAGTTACTTACTCTTTCAAGAACTACCCTGCTATTTTCCCCAACTTAGCCCTTGTTTTGGCAGGTACTAAATAGCAGTTGTGTGAATAGGCGATGCTGCCTCTAGTGTTTTTATATTCAACAGCTGGTTCATTAGGGGCTCTAACCGAACATCCTGGAACTCCTGACCACAAACAGAGCCTTGTGGACAGTCTTTACTGATGTTTTTCACAATTTCCTTCCTATTACTTTCTAATAGTACTTGCCTGTCTACGCAGTAATGTCATAGGCAGTCGATGAGTTTCAGTCTTTTAAACGAGACTGATCAGCACGTCTTACCAAATGACCCAGCTATATCAATCATTATGCCTGTAACTAGGTATTCACAATATTCACTGCGCCATTTGTCGTAGCCTGGGTGGATTTCCCTTTCCTGAAACCATACTACAGGATTTCATACCTACTATCATCTGTGGTCCCTTAGTCTGAGGCACAGAATCTTTTCCAGAACTTTGGCTAGAATATTTACCCAACTCATCGACCTGTATGATTTCTGTTCCTTGGATCTTTATCTTTCTCTTTTTTTCCCAGATTGTGGGCCCCAAACAACGCAAAAGACATTCGTTTAATAATACATGTATGGTACAATTTGGCTCAGCAGCTGATGCAACCCTCCTGCTAGTATTTTATCAGGCCCGGGCTCATTCTTCTTCTTCTTTAACTTTTTCATTGCGAGCTTCACTTCATCCTGGGCTAATGGAATCACAACACTATTAGTCATTTGCTGCTTTCGTAATTCAGAGCGCAACTGCTGATGCTACTCTGTGTCTTCCATAGTTGTATCGTCTGGCAACAGAGTTCTGAGTAGGAAGTGCACTGAAGTCTCTCAGTCCATCTGTCCTGAAACATCACATAAAACAGAGGAAGAATTAGCTATGGACGTAATGGGTGATGCAGTAATGCGTTTAGAGTTTGCCACATCGCCAATTAACATGTTTCCAAATAACATATCTACACTCCTGGAAATTGAAATAAGAACACCGTTAATTCATTGTCCCAGGAAGGGGAAACTTTATTGACACATTCCTGGGGTCAGATACATCACTGATAACACTGACAGAACCACGGGCACATAGACACAGGCAACAGAGCATGCACAATGTCGGCACTAGTACAGTGTATATCCACCTTTCGCAGCAATGCAGGCTGCTATTCTCCCATGGAGACGATCGTAGAGATGCTGGATGTAGTCCTGTGGAACGGCTTGCCATGCCATTTCCAACTGGCGCCTCAGTTGGACCAGCGTTCCTGCTGGACGTGCAGACCGCGTGAGACGACGCTTCATCCAGTCCCAAACATGCTCAATGGGGGACAGATCCGGAGATCTTGCTGGCCAGGGTAGTTGACATACACCTTCTAGAGCACGTTGGGTGGCACGGGATACATACGGACGTGCATTGTCCCGTTGGAACAGCAAGTTCCCTTGCCGGTCTAGGAATGGTAGAACGATGGGTTCGATGACGGTTTGGATGTACCGTGCACTATTCAGTGTCCCCTCGACGATCACCAGTGGTGTACGGCCAGTGCAGGAGATCGCTCCCCACACCATGATGCCGGGTGTTGGCCCTGTGTACCTCCGTCGTATGCAGTCCTGATTGTGGCGCTCACCTGCACGGCGCCAAACACGCATACGACCATCATTGGCACCAAGGCAGAAGCGACTCTCATCGCTGAAGACGACACGTCTCCATTCGTCCCTCCATTCACGCCTGTCGCGACACCACTGGAGGCGGGCTGCACGATGTTGGACGTGAGCGGAAGACGGCCTAACGGTGTGCGGGACCGTAGCCCAGCTTCATGGAGACGGTTGCGAATGGTCCTCGCCGATACCCCAGGAGCAACAGTGTCCCTAATTTGCTGGGAAGTGGTGGTGCGGTCCCCTACGGCACTGCGTAGGATCCTACGGTCTTGGCGTGCATCTGTGCGTCGCTGCGGTCCGGTCCCAGGTCGACGGGCACGTGCACCTTCCGCCGACCACTGGCGACAACATCGATGTACTGTGGAGACCTCACGCCCCACGTGTTGAGCAATTCGGCGGTACATCCACCCGGCCTCCCGCATGCCCACTATACGCCCTCGCTCGAAGTTCGTCAACTGCACATACGGTTCACGTCCACGCTGTCGCGGCATGCTACCAGTGTTAAAGACTGCGATGGAGCTCCGTATGCCACGGCAAACTGGCTGACACTGACGGCGGCGGTGCACAAATGCTGCGCAGCTAGCGCCATTCGACGGCCAACACCGCGGTTCCTGGTGTGTCCGCTGTGCCGTGCGTGTGATCATTGCTTGTACCGCCCTCTCGCAGTGTCCGGAGCAATTATGGTGGGTCTGACACACCGGTGTCAATGTGTTCTTTTTTCCATTTCCAGGAGTGTATAACGTTACCGAAATCTTTGGGAAGTATCAAGTATAGGAGTTAGGTTGTTTAATAGGACGTCAAAATAAGGAGATAGCACTGTTAGTACCAAATTTAAACAAAAGAATCATTACCAAAGAAGGTACAGGCACATAAAGGTGAAAAGAACAGAACGATACATCTCAGATCTGAAGCATGAAAACTACATACTAGAAATCATGAGAATGAGGGATAGAACAAAGATACAAATCAGTTTATCGATATCTCCGTAGATAATTAATGGTAACGAACAACGAGACAGACAAATCTGCCTTAGTTAAGCCGATCGGAAGGCGGCAACTTCGGCACTCGTTACTGAAGGAATAAGTCAAAAAAACGAATGTGGACGATATTTCAGATTAGCCATTACACTATGTTCAGAACATAAATTCTAATGTTCGCAATTCGACCAAGTTTCTGTAACACAGTTTGGATCAAGAGCAAACTTAGTATGAAGAAAAAGTAAAGAATGGTTTCACATAGGCAGAAAATATCAAAGTAGGCAACTAGATAATATTCTTGTATCATGGAAGCAAGCCTACAAGGGGACTGTACGAATGTTTCCTAACCAATTTTATTCGTATTGACAGGGGGTCGAAAGCACGACTAGAGCATCAGTATATGCAAACTAGATTACCCAACTCTGAACCTTTTCGAGAAAACCGAGATTGGGAAGTTTTGAAGTTCTTAAGTACTTTGTATGGCTATTATTAACTAAGGAACGAGAAACTGAGCGTGTAAGCTCTTAGTTTCACATGCCCGAGATCTCTGGATTGAATGTAACTGCCGGTGCATCCTTTCTCATTATTCAAACGTAATTGCAACCACAGATTTATTACGAGTGTACAAATTATCATTATTTAATGATAATTTTATTATTTTCATAATATTTCACCTCAAATACGGAAAAAAATTTAGTATGTAATTTGGATATAAAAAGAAGATACGCAAGAACTTTCAGTCACATCAGTTGAGCCATTTCATTTATACACACATCAAATAAAGTTTTGCATCACCCCGGTTCCCAGACGTACTGAAGACAGACGTTGAATGTGGATATTGTATCACAGACACATTCTCTTTCACTGTTCAGAGGTGTCACTAAATTCGCCCAAAGATGTAAACAACCATGCATGAGCAGTGCCTATTAGACGGAGGGGGTCCTACAGCCTATCAGTTCCAGTCATTCCACCAGGAATGAGGTTCAAGGCTCCGTTGTCTGTATTGCAACTATGCCTAGACGGTCAGTACCGCGGCTCGAACGCGTCCGAATTGTTACTTTGTGCCAGTAAGGGCTCTCAACCAAAGAAGTATCCACTCGTCTCGGAGTGAACCAAAGCGATATTGTACGGACAGGAACTGTCGACGACATGCCTCGCTCAGGCAGTGGATGGCGGCTACCTACGGATTATGGCTCGGAGAAACCCTGACAACACGGCCACCATGTTGAATATTGCTTTTCATGCAGCCACACGACGCCGTGTTACGACTCAAACCGTGCGCAATCGGCAGCATGAAGCGCAACTTCACTCTCGACGTCCATAGTGAGGTCCATCTTTGCAAACACGACACCATGCAGTGCGGTGCAGATGGGCCCAACAACATACCGGATTGACCACTCAGGCTTGGCATCACTTTCTCTTCACCGATGAGTGCCGCATATTCCTTTAACCAGACAATCGTCGGAGACGAGTTTAGAGGCAACCCTATCAGGCTGAACGCCTTAGACACACTGTCCAGCGAGTTCAGCAAGGTGGAGGTTCTCTATTATTTTGGGGTGGCATTATGTGGGGCCAACGTAAGCCACTGGCGGTCATGGAAGGCGCCGTAACAGCTGTACGATACTTGAATGCCGTCCTCCGACCGATACTGCAACCATATCGGCAGCATATTAGCGAGGCATTCTTCTTCGTGGAAGACAATTCCCGCCCCCATCATGCACATCTTGAGAATAACTTCCTTCAGAATAACGACATCACTCGACTAGAATGGCCAGCATATTCTCCAGACATAAACCCAATTGAACATTTCTGGGATAGATTGGAAACGGCTGTTTACTGACGACGTGACCCATCAACCACTCTGAGGGATCTACTCCGAATCGCCGTTGAGGAATGGGACAATCTGGACAAACAGTGCCTTGATGAACTTGTGGATAGTATGCAACGACGAGTACAGGCATGCATCAATGCAAGAGGACGTGCTACTGGGTGTGTGCAGAAATTTGGACCACCACCCCTGGAGGTCTCGCTGTATGGTGGTACAACATGCAATGCGTGGTTTTCATGAGCAATAAAAAGGATAAGTTTATGTTCATCTCTATCCCAATTTTCTGTACAGGTTCTGGAATTCTCAGAGCCGAGGTGACGCAAAACTGTTTTTGATGTGTGTATTGTTGTATCTGCTAGGACTATTGCAATATGAAGCAAATGAAATTAAAGCAAAATTTTTGCAAGTGCATAGCTTCCCAATGTGTTTATTGAAAATTGAACTTGGCCTACATTCATAAACGGTTCTCCGTCATCTCACAGTCTCCTAGCGTACAGTGCGTATCTGTTGAGAATTACGAGGAATGAAGGAAAAGTACAGCTAACGAAATTCGATCCACTGACGTTTAGAATGTGAAACTAAGGGCTTACTAGCCCCGTTGCATACTCCTTGAATTCCAGCGATCATACGAAGCATTTAAGCTTGCCGAAAAGTTTTAATCTTGTTTTGGTCAAAAACGGCTCAGAGTTGCGTCTCCCTGTTTCTATATTTTGAAGTCAGAATCATGCCTCACAAGTGCTATAGATATGCATCAAATCGGTAAGGTGGAATTCGTACGATCCCCCTGTTAGCAGCCTCAGCTTAATCAAGAAATACGCCGAAAGCACAGTGATCCAAGAAAACAAAGTTTTATCGTATTAGTGTGTGTGTGTGTGTAAGTGTTTGCGTTGTCTGGAACTACACAAATTTTTGCATTCCCAGCACAAATGCAGCCATGCAGTATTGTTTGGCCAGCACCAATGGACAAATAAAAGTAATAATATATAAATTGACTTTATTTTTTAAAGTTTTTCTTTGGTATTTTCGTATACTCATGATTAATAAACTGGGAACTCCAGGTGAAGGCAGTGACAAAAACGGCCCATTGTTAGACGTGCAAATCTGATGCTGTTGCCTTAGTAAAGAAAATGCGGATAGTCCCTCCGATGTTGCGCAGAATTAACCAACTCCGGTCGAATCTTATTAGATTGTGCAAGCTTTCGTTTGAATCTGATTTGAAGCAGACGTTTTTGCTCTGATAATGTAGAAGGTCGGAAGTGTACCACTTTCATCTTTTCTTTGTCTGACTGAACGAAAAGCACTTTTCGTAGGACAAGAAAATAATAAAGCAATTGTTTTATGCGCGCACAGAAGTGATAAAAATTTGCCCATAATTAATGGGAAATTTAGGTGAGTGTGATTGTCGGAGCTTTCACGGGGGGAGAGGGCTGAGAGGGAAAAGCTTGTGTCCACGATTCACCGCGGTTTTGGAAAGCATCGCTTCATCGAAATTCTGTTTCCTGATATCCTGCGAAGTATAGATGAAGGGCAAGGGGGGGGGGGATTTCATATTTGTAGATTTCCGTGAAGTGTCTGATACTGGACACTATGCCACACTCCTGTCCGATACGAAGACACAAGCATACGCAACAGTTTGCCAGATATGTGAGTGACTCGAAGGCTTCTTAAGTAACAGAACTCAGGATGTTGTCCTGGACGGCCAGTGTTCACCAGAGACAAAGGTGGCGTAAGGAGTGCCCCAGGGAAGAGCAAAGGGACTGCTGTAATTTTCTATACAAGTAAATGATCTCGCCGACAGGACAAGCAGCAATCAGCGGCTTTTTGCTAATGATTCTGTGGTGTAGGGGAACTTGATGGCATTGAATGATTGTAGGAGGAGACAAGGTGACAAGTCGGATTGCTAAAGTTATCGAGAAGGTTGTATCTACAAGGTTACTGGAGCACTTAAATTCACATAATTTGCTGTCAAATGTTCAGTTTGGTTTTAGAAATGGTTTAACAACTGAAAATGCTATATTCTCCTTTCTTTGTGAGGTTTTGGACGCATTAAATAAAATGTTGCGAACGCTAGGTGTTTTCTTTGATTTAACGAAGGCTTTTGACTGTGTTGACCTCAAAATATTACTGCAGAAGTTGGACTATTATGGAGTAAGGGGAGTAGCTTACAATTGGTTCGCCTCTTACTTTAAGAACAGAAAGCAGAAGGTAATTCTTCGCAATACTGAGAGTGGTAGTGATGTTCAGTCCCAATGGGGCACTGTTAAGTGGGGCGTTCCCCAAGGGTCGGTGCTGGGGCCACTGCTGTTTCTTATTTATATAAATGATATGTCTTCTAGTATTACAGGTGATTCAAAATTATTTCTGTTTGCTGATGACACCAGCTTGATAGTGAAGGATCTTGTGTGTAATATTGAAACAGAATCAAATATTGTAGTTCATGAAATAGGTTCGTGGCTTGTGGAAAATAATTTGATGCTAAATCACAGTAAGACTCAGTTTTTACAGTTTCTAACTCACAATTCAACAAGAACCGATATTTTGATCAGACAGAATGGGAATATTATAAGCGAGACGGAGCAGTTCAAGTTCCTAGGCGTTCGGATAGATAGTAAGCTGTTGTGGAAAGCCCATGTCCAGGATCTTGTTCAGAAACTAAATGCTGCTTTATTTACCATTAGAACAGTATCTGAAATAAGTGACACTTAAACACGAAAAGTAGTGTACTTCGCATATTTTCATACGCTTATGCCGTATGGTATTATTTTTTGGGGTAATTCTTCTGATTCAAAAAGGGTACTTTTGGCTCAAAAACGGGCTGTTCGAGCTATATGTGGTGTAAGTTCGAGAACCTCTTGTCGACCCCTATTCAATAGTCTGGGAATTGTGACATTGCCCTCACAGTATATATTTTCTTTAATGTCGTTTGTTGTTAGCAATATTGGCCAATTCCCAAGAGTTAGCAGTTTTCACTCAGTTAGTACTAGGCAGAAATCCAATCTGCATGTGGACTGCACTTCCTTTACTCTTGTGCAGAAAGGAGTGCAGTATTCTGCTGCATCCATTTTCAATAAGCTACCATAAGAACTCAAAAATCTTAGCAGTAGCCCAAACTCTTTTAAGTCAAAACTGAAGAGTTTCCTCATGGCTCACTCCTTCTATTCTGTCGAGGAGCACCTGGATGAGCTAAAAAATTAAGCTAATTCCAGTGTTACATTGTTGATTTTCTTTATTTAAACTTACGACTTGTCACCTGAATATGTTATTTTTATATTTCATTTTATCTGTTTCTAATATCGTGTTATAATTTCATGTATTGACTCGTTCCATGACCATGGAGACTTCTCCTTAATTTGGTCCCACGGAACAATAAATAAATAAATAAAATAGAGGAAGACATCCAAGTAATCCTGAGGCGGGCTGTTAGATTTGTTATCACTAGTTGCGAATAACACGCAAATATTACAGAGGTTGTTCTGGAACTCAAACAGGAATCACTGGAGGGAAGGCAAGGAGCACTGTTGAGTAATTTCAGAGAAATGGCATTTGAAGCTGACTACATAACGATTCTACTGCTGCCAACGTAAATTTCGCGTAAGGACCATTAGACGGATTAAGGATCATATGGAGGCATACAGACAGTCGTTTTCCCTCGTTCTGTTTGAGAGTGGAACAGGAAACGAAACATCTGGCAGTGGGGCTAGGTACCTTCCGCAACGCATCACACGCTGGCTTGCGGAGTATGCTTGTTGATGTAGATCCCGTGCTGTTCGCGGAGGTTAAGCCTACCACTGCTCCTCGAAAAATGTGAAACAGTGCAAAACAAATGCGCCGTTCATGTTGTGGTGCCTTGTAGTTCTCCAAAGTTCCACAGGTTGTCGGCAGGGCACTGACAGCCAGCTAGGAGCGAACGCAGACCACTGAGCTGACCTCTCTTCAATGACCCCGGTACGACTGTGCCGCAGCCGGTGTGATTGCGCAGCCGTCGTCACTGCCTCGGTTATCTGCTGCAGCGTGTCAGCAAGGCGAAAGACCTGCAGCCAGCGAGGCAAGCGGCGATGCGCAATCATTGCAATCACCATTGGTAGCGTCACCCCTACCTCCACCTGCCGCCGTTGTGACGTCGTCAGCGGTATGGTGGATCTTTTCCCTGTTGAGAAGATCTCGCCGCTACTCTGGCGCGGCTGTTCTGATGCGTTTGTGCACGCGCACCCGTCGTGTTTTGTCGTTCCCAGGGGCATATACGGCTGCAGTCTCGGTAGAGGCCTGCGTTGGCTATCTACGCGGCGAGCCACCTGTCCCACTCTTTGGCAGAGGGAGCAATGCGGTGAGTCTCGTTTGATCTTCAGGTCTCAGTGCTGACTGACGTGTTGGTCATCTTCGTCAGTTGATTGGGCTTCCGGTTCTCTGCGCTGTCTTGTGCGATGACAAGCGGAGACAGCGAGTCTCTCTGTGTCTTCACCGAGCGAAGTGACGCAATGGTTAGCAAAAGAAATGTTTAAATGTGTGTGAAATCTTATGGGACTTATCTGCTAAGGTCATCAGTCCCTAAGCTTACACACTACTAAGGACAAACACACACAGCCGGCCGGGGTGGATGAGCGGTTCGAGGCCCTACAATCGAGAACAGCGCGACCGCTCCGGTCGCAGGTTCGAATCCTGCCTCGGTCATGGATGTGTGTGATGTCCTTAGGTTAGTTATGTTTAAGTATTTTTAAGTTCTAGGGGACTGATGACCTTAGAAGTTAAGTCCAATAGTGCTCAGAGCCATTTGAAGAAACACGCACACCCATGCCCGAGGGAGAACTCGAACCTCCACCAGGACCAGCCGTAGTGTCCATGACTGCAGCGCCAGAGACCGCTCGAGTGGTTAGCACACTGGACTGGCATTTGGTGGAACGTTTGTTCAAACCTGCGTCCCGCCATCCTGCTTTGGGTTTCCCGTGATTTCCCTAAATCGCTTTCGGCAAATGCCCGGATGGTTTCTCTGAAAGGGAACGGCCGATTTTCTTCCCCATCCTTCTGTAATCCGAACTTGTGCTCCCTCTCTAATGACCTCGTTGTCAACGAGAAGTTTAACACTAAACTCCTCCTCCTCTGAGTCTTCGGTGATTTGATGCGCAGTACAAGAGCGCACCGTATACACCCTGCGTCCGCACAGTATGGGAAGCAGCTGAACGCCATCTTCACCAGCTTTCCATGGATGGTAAAGAGTGTAGAGGACGCCTATGGCAGATCTGTCTCCTCGTTCGTTACCTTCCTGTACTCTTTGCAGCCTGACAACTGCCACCGAATCAGATGTTCGCACCACAGACTTGACGGTACAGGCGCTGTTGTTCGCCCTTCAGGTCACTGCAGGAAGCTTATGCAGTCATCGCTTACTTCTATGACGACTATTGGTAGTTTTCCGTCGGGCCTCCTGGTGTCGGACGCTGGGCGCCGAGCGCTAGCCTCTTCGTTTCCAGGTTGCGGTGGGCTAGGTTTCTGTGTCATACGGCTTGTGTTGTACCACCAACAGCTGGATCCGGTTCTCGGTAGGAGTCGAAGTTTCGGCGGCAGCTGCCATGGTTCTGACGGTGCATTTTTTTTTTTTTTGGTTGGACTTCATTTTTTGCAAGGCGTCACTTTTGCACTCCTTGTGATTGTATTCTGCGCGATAATTATGCCACACCTGGAGGCCGTTATCGTCCAGGCACTGCCCACCACTTTGATGTTTGCGACAGCACGGTTCTTGCTCCATGCTAATGCTCTCTTCTTTGGGCGAGAGTTTGCCCATAAGTTCAAATGGCTCTGAGCACTATGGGACTTAACTTCTGAGGTCCTCAGTCCCCTAGAACTTAGAACTTCTTAAACTTAACTAACCTAAGGATATCCCACACACCCATGCCCGAGGCTGGATTCGAACCTGCGGTCGTAGCGGTAGTGCGGTTCCAGACTGAAGCGCCTAGAACTGCTCGGCCACTTCGGCCGGCCTGCCCATAACTGTCCTGCAGCAATTCTGCTGGTGCGTCATCCCTGCTCGTATTCGAGTCAGAGAAGCACCGCCATAGACTCTTTCTTCTTGCACACCTCTTCCAGGTTGTTGCAGTAGAAATCATCGTCCGTGCTATCCATGTTCTTACCATTTGCCGCATACTATGGGAGGACCGACGGGGTCATCGGCGGAACAGGCTCCACTGGACGGTTATCCACCACACCCTTTCCTGTATTGAGCGCCCCTAGGAACAACAGGTGAGCGCACGTCAAACCTGAGGATTTGGTATGAACACTCCGATAAGACACGTGGCACGTTGTAAATGCTACCGTCGCCTCATCCAGTCACTTGTGCGGCCAAAACAGTGTCTACAACCGTGCACACGCTGCACGACGCTGATGTGTCGACAGAAGTGCCAACACAGTGTTATTTTGAGGGGGCCGATAGGCACGCTATCTCACGCAGACGGGCGTGAATTCTGGAACAGGATAACTATTGAATGGTAGCAAGAAAAGTACGTAGCTGCTTTATACTTAACTTTATTCGTGGATGAATACAGTGTTCTTCTGGAGACATTTATACTATAACTCTCAAAGTAGGTAAGGCTAATGGCGCCTTGCTAGGTCGTAGCCATGGACTTAGCAGAAGGCTATTCTAACAAATGAGAGGAAGGCTTCATCCGTATTGTCGCTAGCAAGGTCGTCGTACAACTGGGGCGAGTGCTCGTCCGTATCTCAAGACCTGCCTTGTGGTGGCGCTAGGCCTGCGATCACACAGTGGCGACACGCGGGTCCGATATGTACTAAATGGACCGCGGCCGATTTAAGCTACCACCTAGCAAGTGTGGTGTCTGGCGGTGACACCACATTCCTCCCCCGCAAATCGGCGAATGGTCGTGAGATAAGGCTTCCGCCCGCCGTGGGGAGGACCCCATGTTGACGTATGCGATGAGGTGGGCAGCCTAACAACAGGCGAGGCTGTGCCACCCGCACCCGGCCATTCGGTCCGAGTGGAGCTAGGAAACGCCTGAAAACCTAGTCCAGGGTGCACGTCAACATGCGGTGTATGCGCCCGTAAAGAGACAGGAGGGGCCGAAGGGTCGACCTCCATTGCGTCGGGGTAGCCGACGCGTGATGACGTCATGTGGTCCGGAGCGGGCGGGAGTTCCATGGCAGAGGACAGCTGGTCACGGGAAGCGATCGGTGGCGCGTGACCCAGGGAGGCGCTTGGCGGCTGCAGCGAAGCGTCGAATGCGGGCGGCGCCGGCGGGAGAACAGGCGGCGGCGGCGGCGGCGGCGGCGGCGGCGGCTGCTGCGGCGGCGCGTCGCCATGGGGCAAAATGGAAGGCATCGTCAGTAACACCTGGGGATGAGGCGAGCCAGTAGATGGGTCCCCAGGGCGCTGACCAGACGGCACCGTCGCTGAAAGCAGACGGGGAGCGGCAGAACCCGTGCGACGACAGAGGCGCAGCTGATTGAGATGCCGACGCACGTCACCAGAGGCCCCCAAAACCAAATACATCGCGCGGCCGAGGCAGCGAAGAATGCGCCCTGCGAGCCAACGCCGTGAACATCGATAGTTGCGATAGTATACAACGTCGCCTGGAGCAATAGCAGGTGGCTGCCGCTGCACAGGAACCTGATGTGGCGGATGTAACAAAGACATCAAGGTTCGATGAGGACGACCGTGGAACAACTCAGCCGGCGAGCGACCATCTCGGGGCTGAGAGCGATACGAAGACAAAAAGAGCAACAATGCGTCCTCCCGAGAATGCAACTCTTTCAATTTCAACATCTGTGACTTGAAAGTCCGGATCAATCGTTCAGCGGCACCGTTTGACTGAGGCGAAAACGGCGCGGATGTTAGATGTTGAATACCATTGGCCTGGCAGAATGACTGAAAGTCTGCGGACATGAATTGTGGGCCATTGTCGGAAACAATAGTCTGCGGAAGACCTTCAATGCAAAAGATAGCAGACAACGCTTGGATGGTGGCAGACGACGTCGTGGAAGACATCCGGACAACAAAAGGAAAATTACTGAAGGCATCTACCAGAACCAACCATCGAGCATTCCAGAACGGTCCAGCAAAATCAATGTGCAAGCGTTGCCAAGGGGAAGTGGCTTTTGGCCATGCAAAGACTTTCCGCGGCGGTGCGGATTGTTGTTCGGCACATGCCATGCAAGAAGAACATATATTCGTAATCGCAGCATCGATTCCGAACCAAGTACAGTGCTGACGAGCAAGTTGTTTCGTTCGCACTATACCCCAATGTCCGTGGTGAAGAAGCCGTAAAACAGAGGACTGTAACGAACGTGGGACCACGACTCTGGACTGATCGTTATCAGAACGCAACAACAAAACACCACGTCGAACAAAAAGTCTCTCCCTGTGAGCAAAAAATCTGCGAACCAACGGATCCTCGATCCGAGACTTTAACAAAGGCCATTGCGTAGCAACAAAACGCAAAACAGTAGCAAGGACAGGGTCAGCAGCTGTGGCGGTGGCTACACGACGAAAATCAATCGGAAACGATTCGACCACTTCATCGGTTTCCGAATCAATGAACAGGCAAGCAAGTTCGGAAGAATCGAATGCTTGATCCTCAGCAACCGGCAAACGGGACAACGCATCAGCGTTGCCGTGCTTAGCAGTGGACCGATACAAGATATCGTAGCGGTACTGCGAGAGGAAAATAGACCAGCAAATGAATTTCTGCGCTGTATGCGGAGGTACAGGCTTGTTCGGATGAAAAAGCGATGTCAAAGGTTTGTGGTCTGTGATGATGATAAAGTGACGACCATACAAGAAATCATGGAACTTAGTAACACCAAACACGAGAGCCAAAGCTTCTTTCTCTATCTGGGAATAATTTCTTTGCGCAGATGAGAGCAATTTTGACGCAAAGGCAATAGGGCGATCATGCGAGCCAACCTTGTGCGCAAGCACAGCACCGATCCCGAAATCCGATGCATCTACCATCAACAAAAGGGGTTTTGGGGATCGAATGGCGTAAGGCAAGTATTAGAAAGCAACGCCGATTTCAACTGGCGAAAGGCGCGTTCGCATTCCGTCGTCCAGACGAACGGAACACCCTTACGGCGTAAGCGATGAAGCGGAGCTGAAATGGAAGAGGCATTGCGCAGAAAGCGATGATAGTACGTAATTTTACCCAACACACTCTGCAGCTGCTTCACATTTTGAGGGGAAGGCAAATCTTGTATGGCACGGAGGTGCTCTGGACTCGGATGTATGCCTTGGGCATTGATGACATGGCCCATGTATGGTAAGTCACGAGCAAAAAACACACATTTGTCCTTCCTCAAGCGAAGACCATTTTGTCGCAAGACCTGAAATAACGTTCGTAGGTTCGCAAGATGATCTTCTTCTGTCTGTCCGGAGATCACTATATCGTCCAGATAGTTTGCTGCAGTAGGGACCGACGCACAAATAGTTTGTAAATATTGCTGAAACAATGCAGGGGCGGATGCACACCCGAACGGCAGTCTTTTGAACCTGTACAATCCAAGATGTGTGTTAACCACCAATACGCGCTGGGATTCGTCGTCCACCGGTATTTGCAAGTACGCATCGGCTAGATCCAACTTCGAAAAATATTTTCCCGGGCACAGTTTAGCAAAAAGATCTTCCGGGCGGGGCAAAGGAAAAGTAGCAGTCACTAGTTGTGGATTCACTGTGGCCTTGAAGTCCACGCAAAGTCTCAATTTTCCGGAAGGTTTTGGCAAAATTACTAAGGGTGAGGCCCAGAGAGAAGCTTGCACACGTTCAATTACACCCTGTGATTCAAGATCGTTTAATGTTCTTGTGACCTCATCACGCAATGCGTGGGGAACATTGCGCGCTCTGAAAAATTTCGCTTGCGCGTTTACTTTCAGTTCCAAATGTGCTTCATAGTTTTTAGCGCAACCTAAGCCCGGTGCAAAAATGTTTGCAAATTCGTCACACAGACGAGAAACACTGTCTGAAGGCACAGTTTGATTCACTGATAGGACCTGATTTACAATAGACATGTTAAACAACTGAAATAAATCTAAACCAAACAAGTTCACTGCAGAAGAAGAACGAAGAACGTAAAATGACACAAGTTTTGTTTGTCCTTTATATGTTGCAAGAAGAGTGCACTGTCCTAACACAGGAATTGTCTGTCCTGAATAACTTTTTAACTGAACATTTGTGGCACGCAATGGAGGTTTGCCCAGTTGTTTGTACGTGTCATGATTGAGCAATGAAACTGCAGCTCCGGTATCGAGCTGGAACGGTATGACCTTGCCATTAAAGTCCAAATCGACAAAAAGTTTATTGTCCTGCTGACGACAAGAGCGACTGTTTTGCGCAATTTGAACAGACACTTGTACAGAATCACTTGCTAATTGACGTGATTTCCGGCGACGTCGACACACAGTTTGTGTGGGACGAACACAGTCGCTGTTAGAGAAAATGGCACTGGACGAATCGGAATTAACTACATGAATGTCCATGGGCGAAGGTCCACGATCCTGAGTGTCCTTGGTTCGATTCCGGCGCGAAGCAAAGGGCCTGGAATGATTGTGATTGTCTGATCGGAGCTTTTTTTGGCAAACACTTTGAACATGTCCTTTCCTATTACAGAAAAAGCAAATAGCTTGGCGTGACGGGCAATGTTCACGCGAATGTCTAGTAGCACACCGCGGGCATGATTTCACTGCAGTTGTGGGCTGGCGCGGCACACCTGGTGTAGAGCGCGGCGGCAGCTGTATTTGTGTGCGCGAGGGCAGTTGACCGGGCTGCGCAGCTCGCCCGGCGGGCCGGTGAATGTTACACACTGCTGGCGAAGTTTCAAAAGATTCCTGAGCACAGTCAAGTGTGTCTTGTCTATCCAATATGTCTATCACTTGTTGAAGGGAGGGATTAACGAGTTTCAAAATGTGCTCCCGTATGCGAACATCAGAAACGTTCTGTGCAATTGCATCACGTACCATTGTATCTGAATAAGAAAGGCCACAGTCACAGTCAAAGGCACAGTCCCTAGTAAGTCCTTGCAATGTTGCTACCCACTCCCTATTAGTTTGACCGGCCGTAAGTTTTGTACGAAAAAACGTATACCTTTTTGCAACCACATTAACTGTTTCTTTGAAATAGGCATCTAAAGCAGACAAAATTTCCCCGTAGGACAGAGTTGCTACGTCGCGTCGGGGAAACAATTTCACTATCACACGGTAGGTGGACACACCGACACAAGAAAGCAAAAACGGCTGCCGCTCATTACCTTGAATTCTGTAGGCGGCTAGATGGAAGGCGAACTATCGGGACCATTCTGGCCACGACTCGTGGTTTTGATTAAACTGGCGAAACTGCGGTGCAACGGCATGTTGTGGCTGCGGTAGCGGTGAAGCGGCGGCTGCCGCATCGGTGTGAATGGCACGTTGACCCTGGACGAGCTGTCCAAGGGCATCCAATAACGCCTGCGTCTGCTGATTCTGCAAGCGATAAAATTCGGACAGTACATCTGGCGAAGCCATGACACAAATAAATCAGAGCAAAGCAAGGAGAAAGAACACTTCACTCGTCGCCATATGTTGTGTCGACAGAAGTGCCAACACAGTGTTAATTTGATGGGGCCGATAGGCACGCTATCTCACGCAGACGGGCATGAATTCTGGAACAGGATAACTACTGAATGGTAGCAAGAAAAGTACGTAGCTGCTTTATACTTAACTTTATTCGTGGATGAATACAGCGTTCTTCTGGAGACATTTATACTATAACTCTCAAAGTAGGTAAGGCTAATGGCGCCTTGCTAGGTCGTAGCCATGGACTTAGCAGAAGGCTATTCTGTCTCTTGGCAAATGAGAGGAAGGCTTCGTCCGTATTGTCGCTAGCAATGTCGTCGTACAACTGGGGCGAGTGCTCGTCTGTATCTCGAGACCTGCCTTGTGGTGGCGCTAGGTCTGCGATCACACAGTGGCGACACGCGGGTCCGACATGTACTAAATGGACCGCGGCCGATTTAAGCTACCACCTAGCAAGTGTGGCGTCTGGCGGTGACACCACAGACGCCATCACACCTGATTCTTTGGCGATGATTGGTTGAGCGTAGCGCCTAAGTACTCCTCGATATTTATCAATCCTGAAAATTGCGCCGTAGTTCCTTTTCTTTATCTTTGCCGCCGGTCACGTGTTGGCTCTTCCCTTTGGCTGGCCTTTCCTATGACGTGGTTGACTGTGAAAGGAGTGGGCTAGGACGGTCGTGGGGTTGGGTTGGTTTGCAGCGAGGCTCGACGGAGTTTCGGGGGCGACTACGAGAGGGCGGTACACCCGCGTGGCGTTAGTGGTCAGGGTGGTGGCCGGTGCTGGGGCGGGGCGGTATCACTGTTTGCTCCATGTGGCGCGTGTGGGCGGTGCAGCAGCGTGGGATTGCGGCGCGAGGCGATTTGGCATAGCGAAATATGGATTGGCAGTGTCCGCAGCGTAGGACTGTGCTGTACCAGTGATATTTGAAGCGTGCTTGTGTTTACGTAACTGATAGTAGTTTGCAATACGTCTGTTAAGAACGGATCAGAAATAGCATGCAAACATAGACATTTACCTCGCCGTTTATGCACTTTACCGTGTACTGCATTTTTCTGACTGCGAGAATGTAAGAGCAGTGGTAAAAATTGCTGTTTTGAAGAGCGTACCGCAGCGCGTAGTGTGAAGCAGTTGCCTTCCGTTTCTGGCGGTGGCGCCGCTGTGGCGACCGCAGCTTTTGTGTCTCCTTCTGGTGGGAAAGGAGAAAGGTTGCCTGTTCATATGCATTTAAGGGGCGCTATGAGCTCGCCAGTCGGTCAGCCTGGGTCAGTTTCTCGTCCCCAGCTTGCTAATCTGTCTCTCGTCCGTATTTGTTAGTCAGTTACTGTCTGTCTGCCGTTCCGACTGCTAGTATGTCTGTCGTTCGGACCAACCTTTAAAGACGGCAAAATGAGAGTCTTTCCACTCCGCCAGTAAGAGAACTCAGCGAATGGTCACCCGGTCGGGGCTTAGTTCCTGCATCTGAGTCTGTGCGTTAGGCCGCCGGTGAGCACGAGTTTGCTCAGGCAATGGTCATTGGCGGTTGGATCATTCTGTTGGTCGGTCGCGCACTAAGACACAAGATGGCTTGTCCGTCTCCAGCGTCGGCGAATCTGAGGTCGCCACATGAGGCCAGCGGGCTGCGGCGTATAGCGAGGGGTAGTGACTTAGCGGTCGAGACGAGAGCAACAGGATTCAATCCACGACATCAGTCTGGCCGGTGCGAGCTGCGATGCCGTGAGACGGGAGATCGGCGCGCCTTGCTCCGTCCGTTGAAGTGGCTGGCAGCAGACGGCCCGGGAGAGCGATTTGGGGGTGCTGCGCCAGGTCTTCTAGAGAAATCGCAGTTTATTAGAAGTTAAGTTATTGGTGATATGTTGTTTGATTTACTCTTGTTAAATTGTACTTGTTTTCTTGGTGAGGTCACCAGCCCTTTTGCTTTCCGGTCGTCCCACCATTCTTCTCCGTTTGCCCACTTGCGGGAAGGTGGTTGTTTATAAATTGGGAGGTCCGTTTTTCCCTTGTGGAGTAGGGGCGGGTTAGAGCAACCTGGGGTTCGCGTTGTTCGGTATCTCCCTATCAATCTACCGTACGTTAGTAGTTGCCTCTGTCATGTTTGTCGGATTTGGTGTGTTAACGAATTTATTGTTTGGAGTGTAACTGCCTAATACCTGAAAATGTATTCCAAAAATGTTCAAATGTGTGTTAAATCTTATGGGACTTAACTGCTAAGGTCATCAGTCCCAAGGCTTACACACTACTTAATTTAAATTATCCTAAGGACAAACACACACACCCATGCCGAGGGAGGACTCGAACCTTGGCTGGAACCAGCAGCACATTCTGTGACTACAGTGCCCTAGACCGCTCGGCTAATCCCGCGCGGCGAATTGTTTTTATCTTCGGAAACTTTGATATTATTGCCTATGATGTTGAGAGGCGGTATCTGTGTACTGTAGAGCATCTTAACTATTGTTTGGCCAACCTTGTAGAATTTTATATAAGTTTGCATTTCATGAGCTTTTATTTAAATAATCAAATGGTTCAAATGGCTCTGAGCACTATGGCACTCAACTGCTGAGGTCATTAGTCCCCTAGAACTTAGAACTAGTTAAACGTAACTAACCTAAGGACATCACAAACATCCATGCCCGAGGCAGGATTCGAACCTGCGACCGTAGCGGTCTTGCGGTTCCAGACTGCAGCGCCTTTAACCGCACGGCCACTTCGGCCGGCTATTTAAATAATCATTTCAGTATGTAAAGTTGCCACCTTTCACCGTAAGACATTTCTTAGAAGTTAAAATCAAGTAGCACCTTCCGTGGTAAGATAAATATTTTAATTGTTGGTGTTTTGTACCATTTCCATCCCTCGTACAGGGGTTGCGTAGTTTGTGTGCTTGTGTAAATTGTTAAAACTCTTAGTTTAAAGTTATCTGGTGTGTTGCAGATTTGCACCAGTGTAGTCTTTCAGAGGCTGTTGTGAGCGGGACGGCTGGAGTGGCCGAGCGGTTAAAGGCGCTGCAGTCTGGAACCGCACTACCGCTAAGGTCGCAGGTTCGAATCCTGCCTCGGCCATGGATGTGTGTGATGTCCTTAGGTTAGTTCGGTTTAAGTAGTTCTAAGTTCTAGGGGACTTATGACCACAGCAGTTGAGTCCCATAGTGCTCAGAGCCATTTGAATCATTTTGTTGTGAGCGGTTGCAAATACGGCCGTGTCAAAAGGGAGCGGCAAAGTTCTCTGCCCGAAAGCTCATACAGTCAAAACTTGTTTCTTTCTGCCTCTGAATGAATTGTAACTATGATAGAGGGTGCTTTCTGATTATAATTTTAAACCTTTTTTTAAAAAAAAATGCTTCTAGGCAGTATTAAAGTGAATAAAATTCCCGTTTGTTAAAAGGAATTTGGGTATGATTTCATCAGTTACTCCCTGGCAACTACTTCCATGCTCACATAGTGTGATTAAATGTGTTAATGTTCTTGATGAATCGCTAGTAAATAGAATAAATTCTTAAGAATATTCTTTAAAAATAATGAACCACGGTTCAGTGTAAACCGTCGATAACTTTAAACCAAACCAGAACTTCATGAATTTACATAACACAAAAACTGAAGCTGATGCAAAACCACTAATTTGAAGCTGGCCCTGGTAAAAATAAAAAACAAAACTTGACCAATTTGAAAATAATGGTCGCTCAGCTTAATTAACGCTGTCCCTGAAATAATTAAATTTCTCACCTTTATCTGCGCAATGGTAACGCTCTTCGACTGTTCTCTGTAGCACTTTAAATTGTATAGCTAGCATTCATCTATTCTGCAATGTTGTTACTTAGCACACATTTTAATTAATTCGAATATCAGTTCTTGATCAAAATAGTTAATCATAAACGACATGGTTTGGAACTGGTATTGACTTCTAGTAAATAACAGTATGGCATTAACATTAAAGCTTGGATTCTGACTTTTTGAAAATTAACACTCCTCACAATTAACACTCAATAAACTGATTATAAGTTAACATATAACTATACAAGATCATTGGATGCGAGTGGTATACATTGTCTCAAACATTACTTATGAATACGCACATGGTATTAGTAACAAAACAACTGTCTTCACCTTAATTAATTACAGTACAACATATTGCAAATAATAGATCATTCCTGCCCGGGCCGTCATGAGTAAGTATATATCTAGTACACATCAGATACAAAATGTCTTTACACTTGAGAGTCCTCCGTACATCTCTATCTAAAGTTACTCTGACGCATTACCCCTAACACCTTGACCCAGCGATCACTGTTGAGCAGCCACACTACTACATAATCGGTACTACATTTGACCATCTCTGGTTCAATACAAGATTTTACTCTGTGTATATACCTTTCAAGTGGCTGACGTGAGGGGGGCTGGATAAGGGGGATTTATCTCCCCTTCACCAACTGGAAAATGTACAATAACGCAAACATTTTATGAATTTGCAGAAGCGTAGTACAACAAGAAATGAAAATGCTAACGACATTATTTAACAGCTCCTGTTCCTAAGAGACCAAACTATAAACCTTTCCTCTTCAAGAACTTTGGAACAGCAGCAAGAATAAACTTTTAATAAGAATACCTATGCTTTGCGCACACAATATTTTAAAAACAATTATGAGCCAAATTGTTTCGTACTCAGACCTTTAAAATTGACGAAACAGATATTCATTCCCCTGTATTTAGGAAACTTATTAGTTGAACGATAACCTGGGTTTCAGTAATGAAAGAATACAATTTCAAAACGTATTGAGTGCACTTTCGAACTACAACCTGTTTCTGATATGATATTCAACGCCATTTTTACTGACGGCTGTCTTACTAAGTAAGCTCTGGACTATTAGTCTACTCACGACTCCCGTGCTGCAGAAAATTTGCCGAAAATTTTATTGTGAAGATATGTGAATTCAGCAACCCTGAGCCCTTGCCTGATAACACCAAACCGATTTATTTAATACAGTTTCGACCACGTGCGTTTAATTTTATGAATCTTTAGTTGCAACTAGATACCTCCCGGTAAGAACTGTATCCCACTGTAAAATGTCACATACAATACCTATGTAAATGTTTGCACTTGATAATCATAATAAATTCTCGAAAGACGTCAGATTAAGCTTGAAAAAAAATGCGTAATTAGCGAAATGTTTGATTATTTAAACCTTAATGACACAATTCCATAACATCGATTGTCACGAATGAAATGAAGAACCGGCATTTCTTAAATACCTTGTTTGTAAATATGAGGGGCTACATACAAAAGGCCAATTGAAATATTTGGTAGCCCATTCTCAAACAATTTTCATAGTTAGGTCCTCGCACTATATGCAAGGTCATGACGCATATTGAGGTGAACTGACCTTTCCTTCTTATTATCTGCAGTTTCACGAGCAACTATTTCCATTTCTCTTTATTTTCAAGCAATGCACTCTTTACCAACATCACACTAAATGCGGTTGTACAGACGATTAATCTTCCGTCTTCCATTCCCAAGCAACTATGACAAAATATTTTACGACAGTGTAATAACTCGAGTGACCTAGTTTGGTCAATGAAGTTGAAAAAAATCGTTGAGAAAGATCTTTTTCGAAGAACTTTTACTCCGTAAACAGGTCTAAAAATGAGCCGGATAGCAATGACTTGGTGTGAGTCAACATTTTCGCAATGAATTAGTGGAACTGCTGGAATCTTCTAGCTTTACACGTGTGGCACCAGTGCCACAGAATCGCGTGGGACGGCGGCGTGCCAGTATTCGTACTCGAGCGCAGATTTTACCGTTACGTCAACCATTGTCAACGGTGCAGCCCCCACGGGCACGAAGGAGACAAAACCGGAATCCAATGCGTGCTGGACCTCGGTGCCGTGTTGGTGTTTACGCCGATCGTTGATTCTGCCAGCCGCGGACAGCGTGGGTCGAGTGCCAACGCGCACTTCCCGCCGAAGCGTATGTGAATTGGAACAGGCGCCGAATCCGCGAATTAAAAGGCATTCAGAGAGCCGTGTTTTGCGCGTTAGATTGGACACTCGTCCTATGTCTCACAGCAGTGTCGTGACTACACTACACTCTCGATCACTTGAAGAGTGTGTAGTCTCCGGGATCAACGGTTGAGTTATTTACTGCAGTCCGCGACCGCGGCGTGTGAATGTTTCGGGCCAGCCGTCGCAGATAAACGTATTGCTGTTTAATCGCATGTTTGATCCATTTTTGTGAGCCTAAGCAATGAACTTAGTGCATGGTTGCGGCAGTAAAAGCTGGCTCACCGCATGACGGGTTTGAAAGCAATAAGAACAACCGGTGACCAGCTTCACAGGCTTCGAACGATCTTATCTGTTATACCGATTAGCAGGGCGTTGCAGAGATATGGGCGTTCCGACTTAGTGCAACGGAGAACAAAAGACCAGCAAGTCTGCTCTTTTTTTTTTGTCTGCGAACGAAAGAATGTGTTTAAATGCAACGGAAATTAAAGGTGTAGTGAACATCACTCAGAACCTGACGAAGACATCCCGCAGCAGTCAGAACAACAGAACTACAGTAGATGGAAGCGTACTGAACCTCATCTAATATTCAAGATACTCATCCAAACCCAAGACAAAACTACAGCCACTATGACATAGGTACTTTTTCTTCACAGAACTGCCGACTCTATGATCAGGAAATATATAACAGTATTTTAACTTGTGTTGTACCTGCAAATTATAGATTTCCTTGTGATAAAAGATATCTGAAATTTCAAAATCGGTGGTTGTCAGCGTTTCAACGGTTAGCTAATTCAAAAGTAAATAGGGTGCTTTCTGCAAATTCTGTGTTATTTTTGCAGCTGAATGCCAGTCAGGAAAAGGTACACATATTGAGTTAAGCTCGTTAGTAAAAGAAATCGTTCACAAAATGGAAAATTGCTAAATAGAATTCAGAGACCACGAAAAGAAAGGTTACCATGCGAAAGCCTACTTTTCATCTCAGTATTTTATATTAGTGTTTGAACACAAGACAGGTAATGGTAACATTCAACTGAATACAATATTTTTAAAATTGAGCATAGCCTTATCGCTGTGGTTAATATTGTTTTGTTTTGTGGACGAGAGCGATTACCACTTAGAGGACACAGAGGTTATGGACAGCTGTCAGTGGACGAAGGTGCCAATGGAAATGATGGTAAATTGAGGGCACTATTAAGAAATTCAAGCCTAGAGTTTTCATTGTATCAACGGTTGTAGCTAGACAGGTTTTGTGCCTGTCACATGGTTTAGCCAGTTTGCTAAAATCAACAGATAGTCCATAATATATTTGTTGACGTGTGTGGGAACTTGGAAAAGGAAATGGAAGATTCTCGATCACATTTACATGCAGTGAATAAGGAGGCAGAAAATGTGGTTGAACTCACTTGGACTAAGTTGGAAATTCCAAGAACCACGGGCAGACAAACACAGCGCCCTAACTTCGCACAGAGAGTCCAGAAGAGTTCTTTAGGCTTTCAATTTTCCCCCCTTTGATAGACAATTTCATCAGCCAGGCAAAGGACTCGTTTTGAAACCATAAGGGTATGAACTTTGTTGCCAAAGAACACAGTACGAGCATCATATAGAAACTTAAAAACTACTGTTGGTGCTATAGTAAATCAGAGGTCTAATGATGTAGATGCATCACCAGAGTCTTTCTTCAATAAACTGAAGATATGGAGAAGAAATTTCCTTAACCACAAAGATGTTCATTTACTGCCCACCGATTTTATTACATCTTTGAATATCTGTAATGAAATTATTTTTCTCTCCGCTCATGAAGCGCTGAAACTTCTCAGCACATTGCCAGTGATTACATCAACACCAGAACGTTTGTTCACAACATTACGACAGTTGAAGGCATCCTTAAGGAGGACTACGGGAGTGGACAGATCAAAAGGACTTGCCTTCATGTATATTCACAAAAATATATAAATAAAACATGATGAAGTACTAGATGAAATGTCTAAGAAGCCTCGTCGCCTCTTTCTGTAACTGCCATTTTGTCATTGTTTCTGTATTAATGTCATTGTAATATTTGTGACTACACTGCCTCAGTTTTGATTATTACATTTTACTAGTTGCTCGAATCACCCTGGCGGTTTATGCCTGGGCGGCCGTTCCTGATCTGAGACATGCGTGGCTTCATCGGCCTTCTCACTGCTGCTGCCAAATACACCAGTTCTTGCTGGTAAACTGTTGACTGCTAAAAGTACTCTGTCTCGACCTATCAAGTTGTTGTCGGACCCTTTGTCGTTAGAAATCTTACCGTGATATGGTTGCGCTGTGTTACGTTCTGGTTCAGCAGTGTCCGAATTCTGTCACCCCTGTAGTGCTGCATACGCTTAATCCTGTTGGTTGTGCGTGTTGATGGGGCCAGCGTAGGTTGTGGCTTCGAAGTGATTTGGCAATGGTTGAGGAAGACACGTAGTACTTAATGCGTTCTTCTGCGAAGTTAATACAAGTACTAACTACCACTAATTCTGCTGTTATTCCCAAACGGCTTTCGGAACTGCCATTGTAACCACTGTAAGATTCCAAAGCTGCCTGCTTCACGTTAAAGCAGATTGGCGTTCTTTTTTTTTATCACCTAGTACTTCCGTGAACTGTCTTATGTAACTTAGTAATGATCCACTCCCTGCTTTGGTTGGAGCTCCGCACGAAAAGCGGAGCTATGGTTTCGTAATTTTCAGTTTCCTGGTGGCCGTTTAAGGACAGAATTACGTTGGCCATATGAACGGCAACAGCCGCCGGTGTCGAGAATTATATATGAAAAACATTTCTTGCCTTCACTAATTGATTTATTGGAAGGTTCATTCTCTTATATTTATGCTTCCTAATGCTTGGTAGTTCAGCAAGTACCGTCACACTCTGGCCGTGAATTCATTGATTTTCAGATGCTCCAGAGCGGGCCTTGCTTTGTCCCTGTTGTGTCGCGCGCTGAGTGAGATCCTGTCGCTGTCCAGTACAGTCAGATCGGGCGTGCTCTCTGAAAGCTACCATAGTGGAATTGCACTATACTTCATGTAATGTATGTCTTCAAGAAAACACTTTCTCTTTAAATCATAGAAAGTCATAGTGTTTGATGTCAAAACTGAAAAGGGTTCTGATTCTACTGGGCCCTTTTGATAGGTGGTTTGATAAATGAAACTGATGCCTAAAGATTTGCTCCACAGCAATTTGTATTAGATAATTTTTTTGCAGTTGTGTTTTGCTTAACTGCTTTTCCGGAGGGGTTGCGGAATCTCTGATCCTCCTTTACTTTTCATTCATGAAGTTATTGTAATTGGACCTTTACATATAATTTCAAAGATCATTCTACTTGCGATACCCGCCCAGTTCGAGTTAGAAGTTACTTGTAATGATTGCGAACTGGTTTTGAACTAAGGCATACGCATATATATTGAATTCAAGTTTTTACTCATTGTATTTTTTTAAATTATTTTTATGGGCTAAGCGCCGGCTGTTATGATCTGGATGTCGATGTTCCTATTGGTGTGCAGTTCTGTAATGCTGTGGTAAACAGAGAATATTGTTGTATCATATCCTCCGTTGGTTTCGGACATTCCACTCCAGTAGCCCTTTGCCCTTCTATCACCTATGAAAAATTTTTACGTAACAGTTGCCAAAATGTTTGATAGATTTACCAAAACCTGCTTCCGGATTATGTTATCCCATTATGAAGTTCCACAAAACAGGGAAAAATATCTGTGAATGCCAGTACTACACATACAATAACGTAAATACCTATATAGTCCCGCAATATGATACACCTTAAAATTTCTGTGATAATAGGCACGGCCGGCAGCAAACATACACTGACAGACACAAAACTCTTTCTTGAACATCTCTTGTTGATCCTTAGTTCTCTGACAAGGCTAAGTTTCAATCTAAACGCAGCTACCTCCACCTATCAATGACTACACTGTCCTGTAGCACGTACCACAGTCTTCACCGATGCTATTGTCTAGCGTAAGATCCTTGAACAACGTGTCAAGTCCAAGTACATCCTAAAAACTTATATGAAACTTATGTTGTAATTTGTGTATGTGTACATAAAGCGACTCACGGTACATATTAAAACCTCCAGCCGCTAAGTACAATAAGACGGTGGCCGCTTCGCAAGGAGGTTATCACTAAAGTTGACCCAGCAAAGACCCTTGGACATCTCTGTCTTCTCATTTAAACGATGACGCATTACTCGATTATATCGCAAAGATTCAGTTCACCCGTGGTCTAGTGGCAGCGTCCTTCATTATAATCAAAACGTTCCAGTCCTGTCATTAGACTCTGCCAACGTTTAAATTTTGAAGAAAATTTTAATCATTGGCGACAGGAGACTTCCGGCATAAGAAGCCACCTGACGCTGGCAACGGCCTTGTCAAACATGGTGGAAGGGAGGACAGAGAATCACGGCACTTGTGGTGGGACACTGCTCGTAAAGGCAGAAGAATCAGCAATGATCAACCGCAAGAGACGCAGAAGTCAATGGAAACCACTGCATTGAAGACACACCATGTGTATCCTCATGATATTTGGCTTGTAACTGAAAAAGTGTCATGATGATCTCTCAATTGGCAAAAGATTCCAAACTACTCCTCCATTCGGGTCTCATGGAGGGGACTACCAAGGGAGAGGTGACCATGAGAAAAAAGATTGAATAACCAACGAAAGGATAACGCCCTATGAGTCTGGGCATAGAATGTCAGACGTTGAACGTGTCAGGGAAGCTAGAAAATCTGAAATGGAAAATGCAATTGCTCAATCCAGATATAGTGGGAGGCCAGAGAAACGAAACGGAAAGAGAACACGGATTTCTGGTCAGGTAGGTATACGGTAATAGCAGCAGGATCATAAAATGCTAAAACGGTAGTTACTGTGCACAGTTCAGTGATACGTTTGTTCTTATCAGAATCTACAGAAAACCAACGCCTACAACGATAATTCAGGTATAAACACCGACGTCGCAAGCTGCAGACGACGGGATAGGCAAAATATATGAGGCTAGTGAAAGCGTAATACAGAACGTAAACGAAATGAAAATATAATAATGGTGGTTACTGGAGAATATGCGCTAGGTTCTAGGAATGTGAGAGGAAAAAAATTAAGTTTTGCAACAAATACCAGCTTGTGATAGCGAATACTCTGTTCAATAACCACAAAAGGAGGATGTATACCTGGAAAAGACTGGCAGGTAGGGCTAGATTTCAATTGAATTATATCACGCTCAGGCAGAGATTCCGAAATCAGAGACTGGATTGTAAGGCGTACTCAAGAGCAGATGTAGACTCAGATCACAGCTAAGTGATGAAGAGTAGGCTGAAGTTTGAGGGACTAGTCAGGGAGAAACAATACGGAAGTACTAAAGAAAGACGAGACGATCTTGAAATTATCGATGGCTATAGAGAATGTGATAATGAATAGCTTAGTAGATTGTTCAGTTGATCTATGGAAGAAGGAAGTCGTAAAATGTTCAGGGAAGGTCAGGGATACAGAAATACAATTCACGTAGGAATGAAGGAATTAGGAAGTGCAGGGAAGCTAAGACAAAATGGCTGCATGAAAAATGTGAAGAAATCGGAGAAGAAATGCTTGCCGGAAGGACTTACTCAGCATATAAAAACGTCAGAAAAATCCTTTATGAAGTAGTAAGGGCGGTAACATTAAGAAAAAAAAATGGCTCTGAGCACTATGGGACTCAACTGCTGAGGTCATTAGTCCCCTAGAACTTAGAACTAGGTAAACGTAACTAACCTAAGGACATAACAAACATCCATGCCCGAGGCAGGATTCGAACCAGCGACCGTAGCGGTCTTGCGGTTCCAGACTGCAGCGCCTTTAACCGCACGGCCACTTCGGCCGGCGTGACATTAAGAGTTCAATGGGAATTCCAGTCTTAAATTCAGAGGAGAGACCGAATGGGTGGAAAGAGTCCATTGAAGGCATCGAGGAGGGCGAAGATATGTCTGATTGATAGAAGAAGAAACACGAGGTGATGTAGATGTGATAGGAGACGCAGTACTAGAATCAGAATTTAATAGAACAATGGAAAACTTTAAGATCAATTGAGACAGAAGGGATCGATGGGATTCCATCAGAATTTCTAAAATCATTACAGGAAGTGGCAACAAAATGACTATTCACGTCGGTGTGTAGAATGTATTAGTCTGGCGATATACCATCTGACTTTCGGAAAAATATCATCCACACAACTCCGAAGAGTGTAACAGCTGACAAGTACGAGAATTATTGCACAGTCGGCTTAACAGTTCATGCATCCAAGTTGCTGACAGGATTAATATACAGAAGAACCGAAAAAAATAGAATTTGTTAGCTGATGATCAGGTAAAGGCACTAGAGAGGCAGTTATGACGTAGCAGTTGACAATGGGAGCAAGACAAAAGAAAAATCAAGCCATGTCCATGGTATTTTCTGATCTGGGAAAAGCGTTCGACGCTGTAAAATGTTGGAAGATGTTTAAAATTCTAAGGAAAATAGAGGTAAGCTACAGGGATCGATTAGTAATGTATAACATGTACAAAGGCCAAGAGGGAATTATGAGAGTGGTAGACCAAGAATGAAGTGCTCGGATTAAAAAGGGTGTAAGGCAAAGATGTTGAATCCTCGCTTTGGAGAAGCAATGTCGGAAATAAAATAAAAGCTCACGAGTGGAATTAAAATTCAAGGTGAAAGTGTAGAAGAATTACAGGATCTGCTGAATGCAATGAGAATAGAATATGGATCGAGAGTGAAACGAAGAATGCCAGAAATGATAAGTAGCAGAAATGAGAAAAGCGATAAACATAGCACACCAAAATTTTAGGTGCAACACCAGCTTGGCTGTGCTGCTACTATCTCTCGGATTCGATGATATATACAAAGAGCAATTGTTTTATCTGATATTGATTTCTGTAGTTGGGTGATGGTTTTTCTGAAAGCCCTATAGAGCAGAAAACCTTCATGGGCTCGACTCTGGTACGCCACCAGCAAAGGAGGTTGAACCTCTGCCAATGTCAGCCACTCGTGCCAGCGACCCACAGGATAATCATTAAATAAGGGGCGGTAGAAGATCATGAGACAAAAGTGGACAGGCAGTATGTTAAATGTCTACATGAGTCTGAATGATTTTGTTCACAGAAAGTATTCAAAAACCGTCGTGTGAATTTATAATTTTGTTGCACATATAATTATTTCTTGCTTACACGGGATAACGACAGTCACGGTCCCCAGTTCTATGGTGTCCCTATCATTCTGGAACTATTTCTGTGTTAAATCATTCACAAGCGCTTTTACATGCCGTTAGTGTGTCATAAAAATGATGAACACTACATTAGCTGTAAGATTCTGAAAATTTTTGCCTCTCACAGTGCCTCCAAACGAGCAGCTGAAACTCGAAAGAAGGGCCGAAGTGGGGGCCGGCAGAAATTGGAGAGTGTAGGATAGCTTTGAGCACCTTCTGGTGGCGGCATTTTGAACTAAGTCAGCCCGTCTTTGAGGCGAACTTACACACGTGTGATCGGAAAATGTCAGGGAGAATGTGACGGAAAGTGGGGGGAGGGATGGGGGGGGTGGGAGGTCGGCGGATTGACGAGGATAATCCACCAGCAGGATATCGCCACAAAGAACACATTTCTCACCAAAATAAAAACTAATCTTAAATATTTCCTCTCCCGCAGCTCAGTACAGACTGACCGTTTCAAGCTGTTTCCAGTGACGGCATGGTGGTGGGGGTGGGTGACGTCATGGGAGTGGGGGAGGGGTAGTTAGAGGTTAGTGGAGGTACCCCAATTGCCCTATTTCCCGCAAAAATTTTAATTTTCAGCCATGACGTTTGTGCCAGGCTGTCTCATCTGTGTCCACCATGTTAGATCCACCATTCTAAAAAAATTTGGCAACAATGCAAACGGTCTCAGAAACCGCCTAGCACCACTACTCACATGCATGACAGATTAAGAGCACTGAAAAATTGAAATCCATCTGAACAGATTTCGGAAAACCCAGTTTCATCGACCACTCGCTGTGTCACGCTCAGTCGATAGGTGTCACTGGATGTGGATACGGAGGGGCGTGTGGCCAACATTCAGCACTCACAGTAGTTGATAGTTTTCAGGACTTGAGCCATTACTTCTCATTCAAGTATCTCCTAAATTGGCCCCACAAGGATTGAGTATACCCCGGTTGCCAACTGCACTCGGCAGGCCTGGACTTTCACCGATCCAAGTGCTAACCAAGCCCGACAGTGCTTAATTTTGGTGATCTGATTGGAACTGGTGTGACCACTGCTGCAGGCACATTGGCATCAGTAAGTAGCACTGTAATAAAATGTGCCCCATAACGGTTTGAGCTATGCTTTGCCACAAGCTCGATTCTTTCGTTATGTCTCATGTGTGCTGCTTAATCAGTATTAAAATACAAAGTAAATTAACATTATTGTTTAATATTTCTTAGCATGACCGAGTTTATTAAATCAGTAATGGATAATAACGTACTATTTCCATTAAGTGTGTTGAACTGTTCATTATTATTTTGTATGTTTAAATGTCGGTTTTGTTCATTGCTTGACTTACAGTGATGTGTTTTGCAGATGCTAGGAAATCTGTTGTGTTCTTTGTGTAAACTTACTTTTATAACACCTCAAAAGCTCAAATTCCATTCGTTGGCTAGAGGATGTGATAAGTTTTGTACCTATCGCACTTTTACAAGTGCATATGAAGGTGAATGTTTCTTCCTCTTTTTCATAGCAGGTCTCTGCCATTGTCGACACGCGGACGTTTTGCACCAAAATCTTCTCACTAGGTGCAAGTGATCTTAAAGGAAGGTGCCTGTCACCTCCGTTCTGTTAGTTGACAGTTTCAATTTTCTACATTTCCTCATCTCTGAGTAAATGAACAAACTTGCAAAATCGCAGCTCATTCCCGTTTTAAAGAAGGGTGGTACGACAGATGCTCATAATACGGGCCTATATCATTGAGTCCTATCTGTTGTATAATTATGGAACATGTTCAGAGCTCAAGAATTCGGACAATTTTGGAGAACGAGAGTCTTCCGCCTTAAAGTCAAGCTCGATTCTGCAAAGAGAGAACTTGCCATACTGAGGTCGCTATGTTCTTCCATGAGATCTATAGTTGTAGACAAAGGGGCTTAGGGTAATGTTGTGTTCCTTGATTTCAGACAAGCTCTTGAAATCGTCCAGAAAGTGAAAAAATTTGAACTTACCGAGTACTTGACTAAATTAGCAACTGGATTCAAGACTTCCTTGCAGATAGAACTCAGCACGTCGCGCTTAATGGAACAATAGAGTCACATGTAAAGGTAATTTCCGGAGCACCCCAAGCAAGTATGATTTGACCGTTACTGTTTATAATACTATATAAAGGATATAGCAGAAAGTATCTGAAGCTCTGTAAGATTGTTTGCAAAGAATGCTGTTGTCTGCAAGAAAGTAGCAACACCAGAAGACAGTGCAGATTTGCAGAATGACCTGCAGAGGATTCATGAATGGTGCTGGCCCTGGCAGTTCACCCTGAAAGTAAATAAATGTATCATACTGCGCCTGCATACGAAATGAAATCCACTGTTGAACAAGTACACTATCCATAACATAATTCTAAAACGGTATCTACCGTAAAATACGTAGGAGTAACTGTCCAGAGCGACCTTAAGTGGAATGACCATATAAAACAAACATCATAAAGTGTTTATTAACGATTTCGTCAACAGTTTCAGTAGTTATATCATGTGACTAGTTTCAAACCTTACATGTTCATTTCCAAAACTGGTCTACTGAGGCTGCACTGACAGAGCCTGGTCTTAATATTAAACATGAAAATGGCGACAAATGCTCTATAAATTGCTTGCAGAATAAACGTCGCAATCCGCTCATGACTCTTAACTAGTCAGAATTAAGCATGATGTGTTGCCACTTAGAAGTTTATTATTAAGATAAGGCGCTATCAGTGCACCCCTAGTAGGCTAGGCTTGAAAATGAACGTGAAAGGTTTGAAACTACTCGCCTATATTACTGAAAATTTTTACAGGATCATTAATAAATGATTTGCGAAATTTAATGAAGCTGCTGGTTCACTGTCAACAACATGTTGAAACGGAAAAGAGAATAAAAGTAAAGGAAAACGTGTGAAGCCCGCCCGGTTAGCCGTGCGATCTGACGCACTGCTTTCGGGGCAGGAAGGCGTGTCTGGCCGACGGATTAGTGTCGAGGTCTGATGTGCCGGACAGTCTGTGGAAGGTTCTTAAGGCTGTTTCCCATCTGCCTCGGCGAATGCGGTGTTGGTTCCCCTTATTCCGTCTCAGTTACATTTAGTCAGCAATTAATGCTCTCACACTTTATCAACGTACGCTACAACTTAGGTACCGTACCACGCAAACATTGGGGCTACACTCGTCTGGTGTGAGACGTTCCCGAAGGTCTCCACTGGGGACCGAACCGCACAATAACTCTGGATTTGGTGTGGGGCGGCGGTTGGGTGAGTGGACTGCTGTAGCCTGTTCTGGGGAAGTGAACCACTGAGGCTATAGCGGGAACGAAGCCTCATCGTCGTTTCTAGGTCCCCAGTTCAGTACAGTACCCTACAATACAAACAGCGGCAAAAGCAGATGCCATAATGAGAATCATAGGAATAATCTTAAGAAAATGTAGCTCCTTCACGAAAGAAGTGCCTTACAAGGCCCTTGTTCGACCGATTTTTTGTGGTGTTCATCAATCTGGTATCCTTACCAGATAGGTCTGATAGAAGAGACAGAAAATCCAACGAAGAGAGGCTCGTATCGTCAAAGCATCGTTTGGGCGTTACAGAGATGCTCAACAAATTCTAGCGACAGACGTTACGAGTGACGCATTGTGCATCACGGAGAGGTTTACTGTAGAAATTTCGAGAGAGCACTTTCCGGGAATAGTCGAGAAACATATTACTTCCTCCCATATACAGGGTGTTACAAAAACGTACGGCCAAACTTTCAGGAAACATTCCTCACACACAAATAAAGAAAAGATGTTATGTGGACATGTGTCCGGAAACGCTTAATTTCCATGTTAGAGCTGATTTTAGTTTCGTCAGTATGTTCTTCCACCTACGCTCAATGGAGCACGTTATCATGATTTCATACAGGATACTCTACCTGTGCTGCTAGAACATGTGCCTTTACAAGTACGACACAACATGTGGTTCACGCACGATGGAGCTCCTGCACATTTCAGTCGAAGTGTTCGTACGCTTCTCAACAACAGATTCGGTGACCGATGGATTGGTAGAGGCGGACCAATTCCATGGCCTCCACGCTCTCCTGACCTCAACCCTCTTGACTTTCATTTATGGGGGCATTTGAAAGCTCTTGTCTACGCAACCCCGGTCCCAAATGTAGAGACTCTTCGTGCTCGTATTGTGGACGGCTTTGATACAATACGCCATTCACCAGGTCTGCATAAGCGCATCAGGGATTCCATGCGACGGAGGGTGGATGCATGTATCCTCGCTAACGGAGGACATCTTGAACATTTCCTGTAACAAAGTGTTTGAAGTCACGCTGGTACGTTCTGTTGCTGTGTGTTTCAATTCCATGATTAATGTGATTTGAAGAGAAGTAATAAAATGAGCTCTAACATGGAAAGTAAGCGTTACCGGACACATGTCCACATAACGTATTTTCTTTCTTTGTGTGTGAGGAATGTTTCCTGAAAGTTTGGCAGTACCTTTTTGCAACACCCTGTATATTTCGCAAAATGACCGCGACGAGAAATTAGTACTAACACAGAGGCGTACCGACAATCATTCTACCGAAGCAGCGTTCACGAATGGAACACTAAAGGATGGCCCAGTTCGTAGTGGATGTACCCTCCGTCACATATCTTTAGGTGCCTTGCGAAGTATGATGTTGAAGTAGATGGACTCTACTACAGACATGTTATATAATAAGGGAACTGGAACATATATTGCGGTCCTTATATGCCATTGTAGTGTTCGGATGTCAGCATTTAAAACATGTTAAATGGTGTGTGAATTTAAACTTTACCGGGAAATTAACGGTCTGTATACTTCTTCCGAACTATACCGAACTATCAGTTTAATAAGTCACAGCTGCAAAATACTAACGCCAATTCTTTACAGACGAATGGAAAAACTAGTAGAAGCCGACCTCAGGGAAGATCAGTTTGGATTCCGTAGAAATGTTGGAACACGTGAGGCAATACTGACCCCACGACTTAGCTTAGAAGCTACATTAAGGAAGGGCAAACTTACGTTTCTAGCATTTGTAGACTTAGAGAAAGCTTTTGACAATATTGACTGGAATACTCTCTTTCAAATTCTGAAGGTGTCAGGGGTAAAATACAGGGAGCGAAAGGCTATTTACAATTTGTACAGAAACCAGATGGCAGTTATAAGAGTCGAGGGACATGAAAGGGAAGCAGTGGTTCGGAAGGGAGTGAGACAGGGTTGTAGTCTCTCCCCGATGTTATTCAATCTGTATATTGACCAAGCACTGAAGGAAACAAAAAGAAAAATTCGGAGTAGGTATTAAAATCCATGGAGAAGAAATAAAAACTTTGAGGTTCGCCGATGACATTGTAATTCTGTCAGAGACAGTAAAGGACTTGGAAGAGCAGTTGAACGGAATGGATAGTGTCTTGAAAGGAGAATATAAGATGAACATCAACAAAAGGAAAACGAGGATAATGGAATGTAGTCGAATTAAGTCGAGTGATGCTGAGGGAATTAGACTAGGAAATGAGACACTTAAAGTAGTAAAGGAGTTTTGCTATTTGGGGAGCAAAATAACTGATGATGGTCGAAGTAGAGAGGATATAAAATGTAGACTGGCAATGGTAAGGAAAGCGTTTCTGAAGAAGAGAAATTTGTTAACATCGAGTATAGATTTAAGTGTCAGGAAGTCATTTCTGAAAGTATTTGTATGGAGTGTAGCCATGTATGGAAGTGAAACATGGACGATAAATAGTTCGGACAAGAAGAGAATAGAAGCTTTCGAAATGTGGTGCTACAGAAGAATGCTGAAAATTAGATGGGTAGATCACATAACTAATGAGGAAGTATTGAATAGGATTGGGGAGAAGAGACGTTTGTGGCACAACTTGACCATAAGAAGGGATCGGTTGGTAGGACATGTTCTGAGGCATCAAGGGATCACCAATTTAGTATTGGAGGGCAGCGTGGAGGGTAAAAATCGTAGAGGGAGACCAAGAGATGACTACACTAAGGAGATTCAGAAGGATGTAGGTTGCAGTAGGTACTGGGAGATGTAGAAGCTTGCACAGGATAGAGTAGCATGGAGAGCTGCATCAAACCAGTCTCAGGACTGAAGACCACAGCAACAACAACATACTTCTTCCTTGTAGAACTGACTAATATCATTAACGAAACACGAGATTTCTAGAGCGCATCTTCCTGTCTTCTTAGGATGATATGCTCAAAATAAGCGTCGCGGTTTTGTTGTGCCCCAGTAGCTCCCCTCTGTCCCAATAATACACAGTGGCAGGTAGCGTCTGGGTTGAGTATTGGAAGGGGACCTACCATCACCGGATGCTTGGCACGAACTCCGGTCCCCCGTCGTGCGCGGAAGTAGCTCTCTGTCGATGTTCCTTCAGCTGGATGAGCGCTGCGCCCTCTGCTCTATTGAGAGTGAAGCCACTGTCAGTAGTTATTGGACCCTCGGCCACTCGTATCTCGATAGGTACCCTTACAACAGAATCCCAAAAACGACGAGGCTTGTATAGCATTTTTCAATAGACGTCTGCATTGTGGGTGACACTTCATCTTACAAATTGATCGTTCTGAAAGGCTTGGATACAGCTTACCAATATCTACGGCATCCATGGGGTTGTATTCCGTAACTGAATTTATGAGTTAAAAATAAGCGAATTAAAGTGCACTCAATGTTCTGATGACACTATCGATGTCTGGAACACACCAGAGTTTTGAAAAGACTTAGAACTGTCGTTGATTTTTGCAGTTGTTTTGAAACAGTTAATTACATTCTTTTCCGGAAATCAAGAACGTACAATGTAACAGGACAATGTTGGTGCAGAATTGGAAAGAATTTTTTTCCTTTGGTTTTGCGTTTTCGCTACACTTCGTAAAAGCCCTCTTGCAACTGGGCCACAAAAGAAATACGAGCATGTTTGACCCACACGCTCATTCAGGAGGTGCTCGACACCCGGTTTAGTTAGAGAAGAATGTCCCAAATATTTCAAGAATTCCGGCCTTTGTGGACGAGCGGTTCTAGGCGCTTCAGTCCTGAGCCACGCTGCTGCTACGGTCGCAGGTTCAAATACTGCCTCGGTCATGTTTGTGTGTGTTGTCCTTCGGTTAGTTAGGTTTAAGTACATCTGAGTCTAGGGCACTCATGACCTCAGATGTTAAGTTCCATAATGCTTGGAGCCATTTGAACCATTTTTTGAACTTCAAGATTTTGCAACGTACAATAAAGAGCCAGAATGATATGACACATTTTTATATGTAATAAATTAACAAGAACGTTGGTAACAGTATGAAAATGATGCTGCTGAAACTGATCACGTCCAGGAGAGATCCACAACGAACTCCAGAGATGCATCATGGTGCTTACTCCGAAGAAGGCAGCAGTCACAAACTGTGAGCAGTAACGAAGGTTAGGCCAAAAATTGTATGCATAAAGTATTTTCATATAGATAATGCTGAAGAGAACGGAAGATGGAGTACATTCTGCGTGAAGATCAGTCTGGATTAGGAATAAGAGAAGTTATTCTGGTACTGCCGCTTCTTATCGAAAATCAAAAACAGAAAATAAACCTACTTATCGTATATCGCCTGTTTGGACATGGAAAGGGCATTTGATAATGTCATCTGATAAGATATGTTCAGACTGATGAAGAACTCAGATCTCAGATGAAAAAGAAATGCTTGTGATATACAGTTTCTATAAGAAGGAAGTGACTGTGACTAGGCGCTTTGAATAGGAGCAAAGAGAAGGGTGAAACAAGGATATGCTCTCTCTCCTATTATAGTAAATGCGTAAGTCCAGAAGCTATAGACCCAGTTATTGAAACTTCTGAGGTGGGGATCAACATTAATTTGCAGAAGATAGACATGCTGCGTCGCGCAGACACTCTTGCTGTGATTACGGAGACGAAAGAAGAGCTAAAGAAGGTCCTCAGCACAATGCAAAGAATCTTCTATAACATGAACCTTTTATTAGTAATAATTGTAAGAGACGAGCTAAAAATGATAAACGGATATACCTTTTAGGGAAGCAGGATTACAAGAGATGGTAGAAGACTATAATAAATTCTGGAACAGAATACAACAGGTAAAAAGGGAAAATTTAATTTAAAAATGAGTATAGTTACCAGCAAAATCGTCTGAAAATAGTGGAACAGATTAGCAAAAACTTTTGTTTGGAGTGTCATTCCGTACTGATGTAAAACTTGGACGATGCAAAAACAAGAGAGAAGGCAGCTCGAAGACCTGCACATCTGGAGCTTCAGAAGGTGGAAAGACAGAGTTGCCAACGGAAAGGTGCTGACAAGAGTACAGAGACATTCAAACAAAAAGAGACAGACTCATAGGACACACATTAAGACACACTAACATCACAGATCACTGGAACAATGGCAGAAGCAGCTGTTGGGTATATGAGTCACCGTGGAAGGCTAAGGATGTCATAATGCAGCAGATAATGAATGGTGTGGGATTCACTACATAAGCGTACTGCTGCAAGCCAAACTCAGAGCTGAACAGTAAAGAGAAGAGAGATATAATATAGTCTAGAATATGGTTCAAATGGCTCCAAACACTATGGGACTTAACATCTGAGGTCATCAGACCCCTAGACTTAGAACTACTTAAACCTAACTAACCTAAGGACATCACACACATCCATACCCGAGGCAGGATTCCAACCCGCGACCATAGCAGCAGCGCTGTTCCGGACTGAATCGCCTAGAACCGAATATATTTTAGACTCTTACACAATGTTTATAACGGATTATAAAAAAATGACTCTGAGCACTATGGGACTTAACATCTATGGTCATCAGTCCCCTAGAACTTAGAACTACTTAAACCTAACTAACCTAAGGACATCACACAACACCCAGCCATCACGAGGCAGAGAAAATCCCTGACCCCGCCGGGAATCGAACCCGGGAACCCGGGCGTGGGAAGCAAGATCGCTACCGCACGACCACGAGATGCGGACTAACGGATTATAATTTGTTATTACTCTATTAAACACCTCGTCAGTATTGTGTAAGTCTTCTTGAGAACTTAAAACCGGCACATGGTGACTGGCAAATTTCGCTCGTTGTACACCACGTTGAAGTGATAGCAACATCGTGCCAAACACGTCAGATGTTATAACCTTGGCTAACACGACGCAGTGCTTCTAGTGCGGTGTTTCCAACTTGCTGTGCTACGTCCATAGGCAGCATAAGGAATTTGCCGTGTATTTCGTGCTAATATCTATCATTGTAGCGTCCGAATGCCAGAATTTAATACACTTTAGTAGATATGCAAACAAAACGTTAGTTTTGAGTCTGAATTACCGGTCGTCTTGTTTGATTTCAAACTGTCATTTTAGTTAACTTTCCCACTCGCGTTCATCGCTTGCCACTATATACCCGAGAGGCGGCTGACAATGATATACTGATCTACACATCAGGATGTTCTATCCGCGTTCAGAACAGTTGATGATGCAGAAAGGAATACACTTACATAACTGCAAAACCATTTTCTTGTAGAATGACCAAACTCTCGATTTTTTAAAGAATCGAACTCCCTCGTGTACAACGTATTCAAAAGTCTGATTACTGTTTAAATGAGTCAATGTTATAAATATTTGACATTATTCAAATAAGCCCGGCAAATCTTATAAAATATTTGAAATCATATTTGAAGTTTTCTGGAAACAGCTAAACTCTGTAATTATCAAAAAATGAATTAGAATAGTCTGGGTTATTTATGCTCCATTTTAAGCAAAATCTCAATCTTTGTGAGGCATTTACTGAAGAATGTCTCGTTTAATGATATTTCATTTTAGAGGTACATTTAGTGGTGTATCTGGAGACCGTTTACAAAGTTTGTTGCGAATAGAGTTCGTAGTATAGAAACAATAAATTAAAACATATGCTTGATACTGAAGATCTGCTGCATGAAGAGCGAAAATGTAGTAAATGATAAACTTTTTTCATCATTTTGTGAGAGGTGTCAGTGAGAAAATGTTTCACTTAGGTTTGAAATTATTTTTGATGTGTGTTCGAGACGCTTAGTGCTCTCACTCTGAGATACTGGGTGAATATGGCAGGGGTGATTTGCACATAGTGAGCCACGCTATCTCAATACATGTATACATTTCCTAACTGTGATACTTCACTTGCTTTGATAAAACTTTAAGGGAAGATGAACCTGTTAAAGTGTAGATTACAACAACATTTTAAAATTTTACATTCGATCAATAATTATATGAACCCGTCCCGTCGGAGGTTCGAGTCCTCTCTCGGGAATAGGTGTTAGGGTTGTCCTTAGCGTTAAGTTAGTTTGAGTAGTGAGTAAGTCTGGGGACCGATGACCTCAGCAGTTTGGTCCCTTAGGAATTCACACACATTTGAACAACTATATGAGAAATTGGAAAGCAAATTTTTGGTGCCCCAGGAAACCGTTATATACGCAACCTGCAGCTGGGTTTGTGAGTTATGAAGCCTGTAGCAGAAAACGTGTTGATCTGTGATACAGACGCTTCGTGCACTATTTGTATTACGTAATGAGATTCACGGGATTCTCAATATTGCTAACAACGTCGACTACTCTAAAACGTAGCACACACGTAGAAAACAATGCGATTTCCATCTCTGACCATAAGAAGGCAGCAGTAAAGAAAGGGGTTGCTTCTCCACAAGATTCTGGAACGTACTGGAACGATATCAGTGGCTTTGTAGCGCCGAAAAGATTGCCAGCGTCCTTTGGCAGAATGTACACTACACAAGCTAAACGCTGACTTTGCACAACAGTGATAGCAGATACACGGGTACGGGGTACAGATAAGGCCGCGTTTCAGAGCCGTTCTTCCTCTTTGCTGTTGCCGAATCTTTCGAAACTATCGTTGCAGCTATTCAGTTGCTGTGACGTAGTAAGTACGGTGGAGCATTTTCGAGCCAGGTCACGTACTGGGTTGTGGAAGCGGGGGAGTATCAGCAGGAACTGCGCAGCTGTAGCCATTGCTGCAGGGCCCAGCGGACGTCCCGCGGTGTGTGGGCGACATTTTTCTGAGGGCGTGGCGCGGAGGAAGGGCCGCTATTGAGTAGCCTCCTCGGTTTCTGCCATGTCTGGCACGTCGGCCCAGGATCCAGGTCGCTGCTGAGTCGCCGAAACATCGGAAAACGCGGGCAGGGACGGTGGTGAGCTGGACTCATACCTTCCGTGGTTGCTACCTTCCTTTCCGCATCGTCAGCTATTCCGAACGCGGAGAGGACATCACGGCATTTACATCAGCTTAGCAATGTCAGCTGCGTGTGGTGGATATAGCGGCAACTGCTGAAAGCGAATGAGACAATTAACTAAGTATACTCCTATTTCACGAACGACGATAGGCAATTTTCACTCACAATTACATAATATCTGTTCTCTAACTGTGTCCTTATCCGGTATCGAGGTCAGTTACCCTAACGAAACAAGACACTTATGACAGTGAATCTGGCTCGTCAAATTGTGACAACATTTTAGTACAGTTTAGTACAGTTCATGAAGAATGACTCTCAACGTCAGTTTTGTGTACATACTACGAAAAGTTTGTATTAGCAAACAGACGTGCCACGAGTCTACTGCCAAATTAATTAAAAAATTCTTCTATGAAACACAAAACTCTTGTTCCTGGTAAGTACATTCGGGTCTTCCATGCCTATCTCCTGTCCGTATTGACAGTACATACTGTCCAGTTCCATTAATGTAACCACTGTCATAAGTTGTGAATAACCAACCCAACAGCGCTGAAAGTTTTGAGCCGTGCAGGAGGAGAGTCAGTGAAAAGAACCGACATGGATTTGTAGCCTTTCCGATTTCAGTGCGCTGGCATTGCAATGACTTTTCGTTCCTCTTTTACGTCCATTTATCTTAATATTCACATCATCACTGTTTGTAGGTAAACTGCCTTACACATAACAAAAAATATTTTATGCACTTTCATATTTTCTAAAAGCCTGCATAGCAGGCGTGACAAGTACTCGAGATGAAAGGAACGTTGCTCGTTGAGACCTGGTCCGGCACACAGTGCTAATCGGTCAATAAGTTCCAGTGCTACATTTGATACTGTTGAATCATGGCACGCCGTTCGTTTATTAAGCACAGTACAGTATTTACACAGTACACAAGTATACTCCACTGTGGGCTGTACGTGACAATAAGGCCCAATCAGTAAACCTCAAAAGAGGTGAAGCACTGGAGAAGGATGAGGCACGTTGATACTGGGATAAGAAACAGAAGACTAAGCAGTTGAGTTGAGGAGGACAGAACATCTCTGGTAAGGGCAGTCACAGAAGCTGGACAGACAAACGTAGTCCTAAGGAAGGTAAATGCAATGAAAGCATTGGTAACGCAAGAAATACACCAACTGATTGATGAAAGATTTAAATACAAAAATGTTCATAAAAGACACCGAATACAACAGTATAAGTCACTTTGGAATTAAATAAACGGCAAGTGTATGGCACCCAAGGTGAAAAGGCTGAAGGCAAGATCTGATTGTGCGAAGGACTGGCTAAGAATTTACAAAAGTGGAAACAATCTAGTTGAAATTAAAAGCAAAGCCGGCCGATGTGGCCTAGCGGTTCTGGAGGCTTTAGTCTGGAACCGTGAGACCGCTACGGTCGCAGTTTCGAATCCTGCCTCGGGCATGGATGTGTGTGATGTCCTTAGGTTAGCTACGTTTAAGTAGTTCTAACTTCTAGGCGATTAATGACCTAAGATGTTAAGTCCCATAGTTCCCAGAGCCATTTCCAACCATTTTTTAAAAGCAAAGATGGTAACACTGGAGTCTAATTGGGACGCAGAGAAAAGAACGGATGGGCGGAAGGAGTAAACTGGAGGGCTCTATGTAGGGAATGCTTTGTCTGATAACGTGAGAGAAGAAGAAACTGAAGTCAATAGAGATGACACAGGGGATATAGCATTTGAGTCAGATTTTAAAAGAGCTTTGGAAGACTAGAGATAAATTAAGGCAAAAATTTCTAAAACCACTGGGGAAAGAGGGAACCAAGAGAATATTCAGGTTGATGTGTACAATTTTTTAACTGGCGATGTACGATCGGAATGTCCAAAAATATCACTCACACAGTTTCAAAGGTAGCAAGAGCCGACAACGGTAGAACGTCGCACAATCAGCTTAATAGCTCATGCATCCAAGCTGCTGACAAGAATGATACACAGAAGAATGGAAAATAAAATTAGAGATCTGTTAGATGACGATTAGGAATGGTAAAGGCCGAAGAGAGACTGTTCTCATTTTGCTGTTGGTAATGGAAGCAAGACTGAAGAAAATCAAGACATGCTCATAGGATCTGTCGACCTAGAGGAAGCATTCGACGATGTAAAATGATGCTAGACGTTATAAATTCTGGGAAACGTAGAAGTAAGCTATAGAGAAAGACGGGTAATGTACAGTAGGTGCAAGAACCAAGGGGGAACTATAGGACTGGAAGAGCAAGAACTAAGTGCTCCGGTTAAAAGGTGTGTAAGACAGTGATACTGTCTTCCTTCAGCGCATACAGTGAACAAGCAATGACAGAAATAAATGGAAGATTGAAGATCGATTTTAATATTCAGAGTGAAAGAATATCAATGATCAGGTTCGCTGATCACATTGCAATCTTGAGTGAAAACGAGGAAGTATTACAGTATCTTTTGAATGGAATGAAGAGTCAAATGTGTACAGCAATGGACTGAGTGCAAGCAGGACAAAGACAAAAGTAATGAGATGTATCTGAGATGAGAATAGTGTGAAATTCAAAAAGAAAATCGGTAATGTAGAAGAAGTTAATGAATTATATTGCCTTGGTAGTAAAATATCCCAAGAGAGACGAAGGAAGGAGGTCATAAAAAACAATGACAGTATCACTGGCGAAGTGATGTTACTGGTATGAAGCTTAGGCCTTAATTTGAGGAAGACATTTCGGAGAATATTTGGAGCACATAACTTTATCGTAGTGAATAGTAGACTATGGGAAAACCGAAACAGAAAAAAACTGAAGCGACGAAGACGTGGTGCTACAGAAGAATGTTGAAAATTGGGTTCACTGATAAGTAATGAGGCGATTCTCCATAGAATCAGTGAAAGAGGACCATAAGGTCAACGGTGACAACGAGAAGGGATAGGATGATAGGACAAATGTTAAAATATTATGGAGTAATCTCCATGGTACAAAGGGAAGCTGTGGAGCCCAAATAACTTTAGGTGAAGATAGAAATTGGAACAAATAATTGAGAACGTAGAGAGCATGTACCACTCTAAGATGAAACGATTCGCACAGGAAAGGAATTCTTGAGGCCTGCATCAAGTCAGTCAGAAGACAGGACGAAAAAAAGGGAAACTAAATGGAGAGGTCATCCCTCATTATTTAGATTCGTAATAGCCACTGTGGCGTAGTCACACGCGGGGGCCAACTGTCTCAGAGAATGTAGACAAATCATCCGCTTCGTAATGTAGAATCGAATTAATGGGTTGCCTATACTAGGCAACCCAGAGAACATACACTCCTGGAAATGGAAAAAAGAACACATTGACACCGGTGTGTCAGACCCACCATACTTGCTCCGGACACTGCGAGAGGGCTGTACAAGCAATGATCACACGCACGGCACAGCGGACACACCAGGAAGCGCGGTGTTGGCCGTCGAATGGCGCTAGCTGCGCAGCATTTGTGCACCGCCGCCGTCAGTGTCAGCCAGTTTGCCGTGGCATACGGAGCTCCATCGCAGTCTTTAACACTGGTAGCATGCCGCGACAGCGTGGACGTTGAAACACGTATGTAACGCAGCAGCGATGGCGAGGCATTGTAGCATCTGTGACCAGAGAGTATGCGCTTGACCGCGCGAGTGTTGCGAGCGGTTCTCAGTCAGTCTGTCTGTCGTTGCGAGTCAGTCAGTAGTTCGCTACTAGTCGTCATGTAGTGCAGTACTCTGTCAGTAGTCGTCGCGTGCGGTACGCTAATTGTCGTCATGCAGAGCGGTCGGTCAGTAGTAGCAGCCCAGTGCGGTTGTGTGATGTAGGCGGTCGGCAACACTGGTCAAGATGGTGAATAAGGTATACCATTAATTAATATAATCATTAGATAATGTAAAAATTTATTTATTGTAATTATTCTCCAACAAGTTCCCCAATAATAATTTTTATTTCAAAAGCATTTTTTCAAAAATTTAATTTTTTTGAACTAAAGATTTCGTTGCACTTCCCATTTCACTCCACTTCTTTAAAAGAAAATTTTTAGTAAAATCACAAAAAAAGAGAATATTATTATTTGCAATGCAGTTCCTCCAAGCGGTGCGCAACAACAAGAGCAGATATGTGACGTCCATTTATTCTGAGGTAAGACTTTAATTCTGATTGTTTTACACAGGGCCAAAGACCGATATTTCGGTTTAATTGAATTTTCTTGTCACTGAATGGACTTTAATTTTTTGAAGGATTTATATTTGAGTCAGATTGCGAATTTCACATTTTTGTTGCCATTGTCAGTACATTTCATTGTGGGCAGGTTACGCATAGAGCAATGTCCATCAGCATTTCTAATTAGTATTGTCTTTTCTTATAAAATTACGGTGGGGAGGTTACACTTGGCTCCCATTTCTATTAAGTATTGCTGTCTTTTCTTTTAAAATTTTTGTGGGGAGGTTACACTTGGCGACACCCAGTCCAGGATCGTATTTCGTTGAGAGTCTTTTGAGCGACAGTCAGATATCTGCTCTTATTTGCTTAGATATAATTAGGATTTGGCGCAACGCTTTTATTAATCTTGTGACTTTCTCTCTACAGGTCAACGGCAATTTGTTGCTTTGTTGTATTTGTGTGTTGCTTTTGCATTGTGTTGATTTGTTTTGTGAAAAATTTTGACTATTGTAAAAATGCCGCGAAAGACTGTGAATAGTGTATCGCGAAGTATTGTGAATGAAATTACCGACTTAAACAACGTGACCGATAGTAATTGTGATACGCAACGTAATGATGACAATCCTGCGTTCACTAACAATCAGTGCATTCCAACCACTAAAGATGACTTTCACCTTAATGATGAACAAACGAACTCAATTGTCTCGTCTGTTAACTTGACGACAATTGATGACGCAGAATGCTCTATGGTAATGAGCGCTGCCGAGTTTAACACACCCGATTTAGAAAATCCAAGTAATGTACAGACAAATTTTTCGAATGAAAATGATCAGTGTAGTGAGAGTATGACGGATCCATTTAATTCCGAAATAATGTCTGACAGTGTACATCCGACTGATAAACGTTTTTGTAAATTACAGAATGACCAAATGGTCACGGAAAGCGAGACAATTCCAGATCCACCACTAAACAGCACAGAGAATATAAACGCTAATTTTGACTTGGTACGAATTATGACAAGTTTGATACAACAGCAAAGTGAGAAAATAGACAAAAAATTCAAACAATTTATGAAAAAACAAGACAAACTTAGTGAACAGATCAGACAAGATAACGAAAAACTCAAACAACAACTTGATGAAAGTTTCGACAACCATTTCAAACAACTTAGCGAAGCAATTGATAAAAGTTTCGAACTCACAAACGAAAAACAAGACGACATTAAAGAACAGAAGAAACAAGTTAGTGAACAGAATACAGCTGTTACCGTGCAATGCCAGGACATTAAAGAACAATTACGTGTGAATACTAAGACTTGTGCTAATAACAGTAATGAAAAAGTTGGCACTGTTGCACAAGAATTAAATAGTACACGTGTAAGCACAACAGAATTACATAAAGGCGAAATTAATGCAGTCACCGAACAATGCCCTAAAAACGCAGTACAGATACGCGACGAGTTTAATTTGAAGTCAGTGGAAGTTTCACACACTCCGAATACGGAAGTCAATAATAAAAGTGAACGACAGAACAACCAAAATGTCGAAAGTTTTCAAGTAACAGAATTAAAAACTATTTCAGTCACCAATACGTCACAGAATCCGCCACGTTGCGAGCATTTGTCTGACTCACGCAGCGTGTATAATGTGAACAATTTACAGAGACTACGAGACGTAAAATCCAAAAAGCCACGCGACTTAAAATCTGAAAAGCTACGTAACTTGAAGTACGAAATGACACAGACGAACAGATTCACATACAAACCTGAACGTGTTCTCAAATTCGGTGACGAGAACATAGATTATGAGCAATTTTTATCCGCCAGAAAATGTAAAGAACTTAATAATGACAGCGTACAGGTACACGCTTTGCACTGTAAACGACAATTTATCTTTGTACATTCACCGCTATTACCTGTAATGCAAAAGCTAGCTTTGAACCAGATGCGACAATTTATTTTTGTATTTACAACAGCATTGCCTATAATGCAGAAACTGGAATTAGCACGGATACAACAATTTGCCTTTGGAATTTTACCGCTATTGCTTGCAACGCAAAAGCTAAAATTTATTTGCAGTGCGTAATTGACCTCAGGGGATTCATTACGCTTTAATGAATATGTGCCGTAGCGAGCATAGGGCCCCGAGCTGTAGTAGTGCTGTTTCATCTTTAGTTTTCTGCACTGCTGCCTTCTCTTCTACTATCCTTTATATCTATCAAAACTGCTCTTTAACTATTGCTCTATGTAGAATTAAGAAACGTATGTAATGAAAACCGGATACGACAAATCTTTTACCGAATGTGACAATTTTCAGTAGGCACTCCAGAACCAGCGTAATTTTAATAACAGATAAAATCGTAATCATCAGTCTGTATAAAATTAACAGCAAGCGCATTTTTGGTAACAATAGACCTTTACACCACAATAGCATGAAAGTCAGCCGCTTGGCGTACCTAACCAACAATGCAGTCTACAAGGTCAACCAGGCTTTAATGTTTCGCCGCGTGCACGTGTAGTACCAGATCCAACAAATAGTAACGCACAGCAGAAAAGAAATAACTGCGTACAGACAACACACCATTTCAATTCCTATCGCAATGCGCCGTATAGAAATTACTATCATGACAGACGTAAAAATAACGAGCACAATTTTCAGAGTACATTTAATAACAGTCGATCTCATCAGCAGCAAGAACATCATCAACAACGAATAATCATGAATGATCCAAACAATAGGTGTCATCGATAGCGTAATACGTCAGTAAGAAATAACAGAACAATTCATATAGTGGATATGCCACAACATTCTCTCGTAAATAATAACACGTACGATAAATTTTAACCAGATACAGCACAGATTGCATATTACAGTAACGCAAACATTACTTTTGACACGCAGAATTTTGTTCACGAGAATGTTATTTGAAACGTGCTTTGTTGAATGCTCCACTGTTATCGCATCCAGATCTTACCAGAAATTTCTCCATTGCCACCGACAGTTCCAACACCGCTTTAGGCGTACATATTTTCCAGGAAATTGAAGAAGATGGTTCAACAGTAATTAAAAACATCGCATTTGCAAGCCGCATTTTGTCACCTGCTGAGCGAAATTATTCTGTTACAGAACTTGAAACATTATGTGTTGTATGGGCTTTCACGAGATTTAGGCATTTTCTTTATGGCAGACACACCACCGTTTACACAGACCATAGAGCCATACAATTTTTGCTTTCAGCTAAATTCACTCACGATAGATTAAGTAGATGGAAACTGTATTTACAAGAATTTAATTTTACAATAGTTCACATTCCCGGCACGCAAAATGTTATAGCAGACGCACTATCGCGTTCTCTCGGCAACAATCAGCAAGACGTAGCAACCAACTTCTGCAGAACAAATTTCAGTGTCATGTACATTCAGCAAGTCGCATTTGAAAATTTTATTTCATCGTCATTACAGGACATAGCACAAGAGCAAAATAAAGACAATGTGTGGAAAGAAATTAAACACCTTTGGCAAGATAGGAATAATGTTACGATTAGAAACCACTACACTGTACGCAATGACATTCTGTTTCGCCGCTCTCATCCTGACAGCAACAATTGGTTATTATGCATTCCTGACGAACTGGTTAACAAATTAATTTGGTACACTCATTTAAGTTACGCACATTACGGAGCACGAAAATGTTTTCTTATACTGAGACAGAACTGTTATTTTGCCAACATGGAGAAACGTATACGACGAGTTTTAGCGTCTTGTAAAATTTGCCAGAAAGCTAAATCAGACACCACTTCACATATTCCTCCTTTATATCCCATTATACCTGTTAAATTAAGACACATGGCCGCAGTAGATATTTTTGGTCCGATTCCCAGAACTAACAGAGGTTTTTGCTACATCTTTGTCGCTGTTGAGCTCACTTCAAAATTTGTTACTTTCACTCCATTACGCAAAGCTACTGCTAAAACTGTTTCGAAAGCATTTGTAAAACATTTTCTATCTCATGTAGGGCATGTAATGAAAGTAATTTCTGACAATGGATCTCAATTTCGTAGTAGCGTATGGACACGCATGTTACGAGCTAGAAACATTTCTCCGATCTATATATCCAAGTACCACGCTTCTTCGAACCCCTGTGAAAGATTAATGAAGGAAATTGGTAAACTGTGTAGAATATACTGCCACAAAAGACATATTGATTGGGATACACACATACTCTCATTCCAAGATGTAATTAATTCCATTCCAAATGAATCCACTATGCTATCTCCGTCTGTTATACTGAAAAACGTTGAACCACCGAACAAAATTAAAGAATTAATAGAATTTCCCAAAAGTCGTCGCCTACGACACCACGAAATAATTAACATTGCGCTGAACAACGTCAAAAGTGCCGCAGAGCGCCGGAGAAGACAGCAAAAACAGGTTTGTACACGCCGCGACTTTCACGTTGGACAGAAGATACTAGTACGTACACACTATTTATCCAGCAAATTAAAAGGTAAGTGCAGTAAATTTGAACTTCTATACGCAGGTCCGTATCGGATTCGCAGCATCCCTCACCCCAATGTTGTACATGTCGAAACTTTGAGAACTAGAAAATCGAAAGGCAATCACCATATATCAAACATTAAACCGTTTATTGAGTGAAACCACTGTATGATTCAACACACTATGATGCCATTTACTAATGCAATTATTTCACGTGACTAATTACTGATGATTATCGTATTTTTTCTTGGCAAGTGCCCGGCAAGGTAAGGTTAGCAGGTCGCTCTTCTTGTCGTTACACATCGGACCGTGCACATTTTCCATTTTTTTTGTGTATATGACTGTACTCCAGTTTTGTTTGTATGCACTATGAAATAGTTAAGATATAACACACACCAGTCGACCTTGACATTTTTTTTTGCCTTATGACATCTCAACATCGTGACTGTTTCACATTTTTTTTTTGCTGCTGCATTGTATTATTCTGTGTATATTTTTGTTTTTGAACACTGTCAATGTTTTTGACATATTACGTTTTCTGTCATGTTATGCTGTAGGGTTAATTATGTTACCATAAACCAGTCATTATCTAGGGGGTATATGATTTAAATGCAGGACATTAATCTTTGTTCATCAATTTCAGAAAGGAATGATGATTCCAAGAAATAAATTTAACATAAATGGGAATTTCACCTACGGAATAAACGAAAGGAGATGCAATAACTTTATGAGGAAGAGTAAATGGATCAGGATTAACAAACATTAACAAGAATATACTATACTCATCGTAGAATAGCAGTCTTAACTAATTTTTTTCTTTCAGAATACAAGGTGATTGATGCAGGCTGTCAGAGAGAACTACACATCTTAGTTTTAGTGATGAAATATGCTAGAGATAAGAAATAGTTATGTAATGAGTAACGAAGTGATTTTTTGCAGATGATAATGAGTACTGATGAATAATGATGAAGGATATGGTATTATGAATAATGAAGTTTTTCTTTACAGGTGATGATAATGGTGAAGTTATGATGATATGGATAATGAAGTTTTTTTTTCTTTACAGATGAGGATAATGTTGAAGTAATGTATTTATGCTACGTAGTTATTTAAGTATTTGTTGCAGTTTGCTTTGACAGCAGGTGTTACATTGCATAGTAGGATGACTGAAAGTTTTGGAAAGGACAGCTATGGAATACATTTTTATACACACTTCACTGCCTGTTAATTCGAAGTTCACTACTTTTCAGCATAGTGTGCGTTTCTTCTTTCAGGTCAATAATCCGTTTTTGTATTTTTTCCAGGAGAAGTTTTTCATGACATTTACTAAACCTGTTAGTTATTGTACCTGTTCTAGTACTTGCATTTTTATTTTTTACCCATTTGTGTTTATCACTTCTAAATGTGATCACATGTACTGCCTTGTTACATAATCTTGCTACAGCTGACTCATGACGAATGACGTTACCTATCCTCATTTGCTGCAATAGGTCAAAAGCAAATAGTGTTATGTTTCAGCAATTAATTATCGATCCCAACGCAATGCATTGCTAACAAAAAAAAAAAAAATATAAAATGTATTAACAGTCCCAAATAGTGATACCAGTTTGAGAAACTTCTGAATAATACTGATCAACTCTGAATAGCATGTCACTTGAGTAATGACCTCTTAATGAGACTATATTCAAAATAATGCTTTGTCACTAGCTAATAACTGCCACTGTTTATTGTAATGATACTACGTATAATGCCTGTGATTACTAATGATTTGACTGTAATTAACTGATTTTAATAATGACTTTGTAATGGTCTGAATACTACTGAAGGAGGAACACTGTTTATTGTAATGTTACCACTTATAATGCCTGTGATTATTAATGATTTGACTGTAATTAACTGATTTTTAATAATGACTTCGTAATAATCTGAATAATACTGAATGATGATTCTATTCAATACTTGCTGGCCACTGAGTGCCAATAATTAATGTCACTCCACGAATTGTGATTAATTATGCCATTGATTAGCTCTTGTTTCCAATGTTGATACTTTGTAACCAGAAAAGAATGTGACTGTTTAATAATGCTTTGTAATTAGAAGAAGGCTAATGATTCTTAATAGATTGGAATGACAAATGATTAATTAACTGTCATTAGGATGTTTTGTAATTAGAAGGCTAATGAATCTTAATTACTGTTTAATAATGCTTTGTAATTAGGAGAAGGGTAATAATTCTTACTACATTGGAATGACACAATTAATTAGCTATGGTACTGTTTAGTAATGCTTTGTAATTAGGAGAATACTAATGATTCTTACTATATTAGAATGACAAATGATTAATTAACGACAAATGATTAATTAATTGTAATTATACAAATGGTTAATTAACTGTAATTAGACAAATGATTAATTAATGACAAATAATTAATTAACTGTAATTAGGAAAAGGCTAATGATTCTTAATTATACTCTGTAACTGGAAAAGAATGTGATTGTTTCATAATGCTTTGTAATCAGGAGAAGGCTAATGATTCTTACTATATTGGAATGACAAATGATTAATTAACCATGCTACATTTTGTAACTAGGAAAAGAAGACTACTGATTCTATGTAAAACAATTAATGAACATTTTCTGTAATACTACATACTTGGTACAGAAATGTTCAATAACTGGGCTATGAATGACACAAACTACTAATTAAGTCTGTACTTGTCAATATTATGTGACATAATGTGCTTATCCTCATAAGCTAACTACCCTGAATTACTGCAATGTCCATTTGTCCTGTTTATCCCAGTGATCATGGAGCACTATATTTGGTTTTGCACTAATTCTACGTTGGTGTGCCTTGTAAGAGTGTGGTGTTGACACGACATGCTGTCCACCACCGTGAGCAATGAAGACGTTATTATGGTCCCACTGTTTGGTGTACCTAATGTACTGCCAAAATGAAAACATGGAACATTACTACGACAGTTCAGTGTCTTTGCTACACTGATAAATTCTGATGGGAAAAGATCTTCAAGTTGTGTCACTTGGTGTTGTACTTCTGTGGAAAGATATGGACTTTCAGAACAGCTGTGTGCAATCTAAAGTGCTACAACCATGATGCAATCCTTCCCTTTCCTATCCTGATTCTTGTCACATAAAGAAAAAATTTTTTTTGGTAACATCATTTATGTTCATAGGTTATACATTTTTCGATTCGCTGAACTCCAATGCGAGTACACTTATGTCACTTGTCAACATAATATTTTTTGCCAGTCTGTTTATTTGTTCTGAATATGCTAAAGAATTTTTTCAGTGCCTGTGCACTTTATCTGTCAAAAAATTTGTATATACTTTTTTCTGATTTGCTACTATGTTTAGTATTCACATTTTGTCTTTGTCTGATATATTTTGTACTTAGTGCGTGTGCACAACATTTAAATATTCTGTAAGTTGTAGGATTTTGTTAATTAAAGAAAAATTTTGCCGCGATTGGCAAGTCCAAATGACTCACCATCGCTGCCAAATTTTTGCCCCCCCAGTGGAGGGTTATGAAACACGTATGTAACGCAGCAGCGATGGCGAGGCATTGTAGCATCTGTGACCAGAGAGTATGCGCTTGACCGCGCGAGTGTTGCGAGCGGTTCTCAGTCAGTCTGTCTGTCGTTGCGAGTCAGTCAGTAGTTCGCTACTAGTCGTCATGTAGTGCAGTTTTGTGTAATTTTTCGATTTTCATCATTTGCAGTAGTTGCTTCTCATAAAAAGTGATTTATAGTTTTCATTGAAGTGTTTCACTACAAAGTATGCGCCACCGGTACCCTTTGTCCGTGTGATATGTGTCTCAAGTCTTAAAATCCACTATATGACGCCAAATTTAATTCCATAATTAGACTCTCGTAACTGTGACATATCTTAGCAACTGAACTGCAATCTGAGGGGCAAACGAAAGCAGCAGTCAGTAGAGCAACGTATCTGTTTTTAGCAGCGGTCTACGAAAAGCAGCTCTTATCATCTGGGCGGCAGCAGATAGAATAAGACTGCAAGGTATCGTTATAGAAACGAAACGTTCCCTCTGTCTTCCTAAAGGTACCGTGCACTGGCTACGAGGGTGCGTCAGTGAATTCCAGTCCACAAGACATCCGGCGTGAAAGCGGCTAATAGCAGCAAAGAAGGAGAGGGTTATATCAATGGCCCCAACTCATCAGAGGTGGGAGGACTGATTATACTGATGACGACAGCTCATCAGATATAGGACAGCTCCATTTCTCCCAATATCGTCAGATAGAGCGCGTAACTATAAAATAAAATTGTCAGAGAAAATATATCTCTTGAATACGACATGGTGAGACGTCCTCTATGGACGAGTCTCATGTTTCTGGAAGGAACAATCCCAGTGTTTGCTTAACTGATTCTAAAAAGTACAAAAACATAAATCAAACCACATGAAAGAGGATCTGAACTCCTTTGCTGACACACGTGAGTCTACTGACTTGAACAGGGTGCTATCACGAACTGCTATTCGTTTCACGAGAAGCAAAGTAATCCATTGATGAGAAGCTCAAAATTTACTGTAATGCAGTCATCATTCGGCTCGGTCATTGTTGGCCAGCGCAAAAAAAACGAGACAAACGCATTATCTCCGGAACGATTGTCGTACATCTGCAGCTGCCCCTCCCCCACAAACCTGCAGCGCCATGAATCGTCTGTTTTTCGGTATGGAAAGCTCCATACTCTGCATTACGGTAAGCTGATTAAAAGCAGATTCGCTGTAAAGGCCATTTGCGCGCATCCCGGCAAACGGCGTAGCTCTGATTACTGCGGGTGTCCTCTCACTGGATGTGGTGTTTTGTCGGTTACGTATGTCAGTCTCTGTTCACTATTTACTTCGACTACAGCATGGTGGCTACGCTGACACTTTTAATCTGTATGAACCTATGGTGGTAGTGACGTGAAATGTTATCCTGAATACCTACTGCATAAAACATAATGAATACTTTTATTTGATTGATTTCTGTTTAATAACTTTTGATTATAAAATGAAGCGAGGACCTTATCATGTAGTTGAGATGTACAGTCTGAATTAATCCACTTAATACAGTAGCATATGATGTCTTTTTAACACAATAGCTCGATAAATGGAGAAGCTACAGGATTGTAAATCTGTTGGATAACATGTAAATAACCGACTACAAGTTCGTTACTTTCTCATTACCTATAGTAGCAAGAAATACATAATTAATCCAAAATACTAACATGAAAGTTTGTTGAGATATGAAATTTTTATAATTTCTTCGTGTTACTTCACTTCTTTAATGCATATGAATGACAAGAAAGACACCGTCTGGATCAAAACTTTTTATTATCTAATACTGGTTTCACTCTGCAGTGCAGATCATCTACAGGTATAAGTTGGACCAGGGAAAAAGGCAATGACAGTAAAATTACAAAAGTGTGACATTATAAATGTTGTGGATTCGCAGGAGCCAACCCACGGGGTTTGGAGGAAGCCGAAATGCACGCGTTTAAGCTAACGCAGGGTGGCGTGAGGTCTGGAACAGGACAAGGAATTTAGACTTCAGAAAAAGGTAGTACTTGGTGGAATACTTAACTTTCAATCCAGTAATGTTGAATGTAGCTCTTGTCTGTACATTATTTACAATATCAATAGCAACTGATAATGGCGCCTTGCTAGGTCGTAGCAAATGACGTAGCTGAAGGCTACGCTAACTATCGTCTCGGCAAATTAGAGCGTATTTTGTCAGTGAACCATAGCTATAAAAGTCGGCTGTACAACTGGGGCGAGTGCTAGGAAGTCTCTCTAGACCTGCCGTGTGGCGGCGCTCGGTCTGCAATCACTGATAGTGGCGACACGCGGGCCCGACTTATACTAACGGACCGCGGCCGATTTAAAGGCTACCACCTAGCAAGTGTGGTGTCTGGCGGTGACACCACAATAAACACTATCACCGAAGGTTGCACGTATTCAAAGGTGATGAAAGTAATCGGATCCCCCCTAATACCGTAACGGAACCTCTTCTTTTGCCCGGTATAGTGTAGCACCTCGAAGTGGCATGGACTCCAAAAGTCACGGTAAGTCCCCAACATAAATACTTAGCCATTCTGCATACATAGCCGTCCAAAACGGCGAAATTGTAGCCGGTGCAGGATTTTGTGCACGAACACAATTATGTCCGATGAATGTACGATGAGCCGGCCGTGGTGGCCGTGCGGTTCTATGCGCTTCAGTTCGGAACCGCGCGACTGCTACGGTCGCAGGTTTGAATCCTGCCTCGGGCGTGGATGTATGTGATCTCCTTAGGTTAGTTAGGTTTAAGTAGTTCTAAGTTCTATGGGACTGATGACCTCAGATGTTAAGCCCATAGAGTTCAGAGCCATTTGAACCATTTTGAAATATACGATGGCATTGATATCGGTCATCTGTGTAGCCAGATCATTTGTTCGAATCGTCCAAAATGTTCCTCGAACCACTCGCAAACAATTGTGACCCGTTGTTCAAAATGGTTCAAATGGCTCTGAGCACTATGGGACTCAACATCCGTGGTCATCAGTCCCCTAGAACTTAGAACTACTTAAACCTAACTAACCTAAGGACATCACATACATCCATGCCCGAGGCAGGATTCGAACCTGAGACCGTAGCAGTCGCGCGGTTCCGGACTGAGCGCCTAGAACCGCTAGACCACCGCGGCCGGCTGTGACCCGGTGTCATGGCACATTGTCATCCATAAAAATCGCATCGTTGGCTGATAACATGAAGTCCATGGATGGCTACAGATGGTGTTCAAGTAGCCAGACATAACCATTTCCAGTCAATGATAGGTTCAGTTGGACCAGTGGACCCAGTCCCTTCCATGTAAATATGCCCACGCCATTACAGAGCCTCCACCAGCTTACTAAGCGTCTTGTTGAGAACTTGGGTCCATAGGTTCGTGGGTTATGCAGCACACTTGAAACCTACCATCAGCTCTTACCAAACGAAATCGGGACTCATGTGGCCAGACCACAGTTTTAGATCCCAACCGATATGGCCACAAGCCCACTAGGGGCGCTTCTGGTGATGATGGGCTCTTAGCAAAGGCCCTCGCATCGGTTCTCTGCTGCTATAGCTCGTTAACAGCGAATTTTGCTGCATTGTGCTAACGGATACGTTCGTCGTATGTCCAGCATTGATTGCTGCGGTTATTTCAGGCAGTGTTGCTTGTCTGTTAGCAGTGACTCTTCCACGCAAACGCCGCTTTTCTCGGTCGTTAAGCGAAGTCCGTCGGCCACTGCGTTGTCCATGGTGAGAGGTAATGCCTGAAATTTGTTGTCCTCAGCACAGTCTTGACAATGTGTCTCTCGAAAAATTAAATTCCCTAATAATTTACGAAACTGACCTTCCCATGTGTACAGCTCCAGCTACCATTCCAAGTTCGAAGTCTGTTAATTCCCATCTTGCAGCCATCATGCCGAGAGAAACCTTTTCATATTGAAACGCGTACAGCGATGGCGAGGCATGACAGAATCTTTGATCAGAGAGTTATTTATCGTGGCTAGTCTGCGCCTGACTGCGCGAGAGTTTAGTTCAGTTGCGAGTGGTAGTCGGTCGTTGTTGTGTGTGAGGAGTCGGCGGGCGTCGACATGGGTCTCAGGTCAGGATTCGGGATGAGGTGTATTTTTTAAATAAGGTAATGAAGCTGCATTGCGCACATCAGATAATGTAATGTATATTTATTGTAAATAATTGTTCAAGAAATGCCCAAATAATAATTTTGTTTTCAAACCAAGCATTTTAACAAAACAAACATTTTATTGAAAGAAAACTTCCCATGCATTTCCTTAAAGAAAAAATTTACTTAAGTTCAAAGAATTTTTGCGATGAATTTCCTCCAAGCTATGGTGAAAAATAAGAGCAGATGCAATTTTACTGAGGTAAGAACAGGGCCTAAGATCGACATTTCGGTCTATTTGCGTTTACATTGTCACTGAAATTTCATTTTTTATTGAATTGACTTTCATTTTTGTGGGGAGGTTACAATATGGACCACGTAAGTGCAAATGACAGCTCAGCTACTGAAATTGCGCTCTTACACCTCATGTACACGATACTATTGCGATTTGTATGTGTGCCAATGGCTGTCGCAAGGCTTGGCACCTAAATGTACAACAACGAAATGTTGTGATGTAACACACATGGAGCCACAAAGCGCAAATTGCAAACTGTGGTGCAAAACCAACTTGTAATACAAGGATTTGGTGAGAAAAAGATTTACTTTAGTCCCATTGAAACAGCTACGACATTTCGCTCTCTTTCATAATGTAAGATTTCATGGCTTGATAACGTCACAATTGAAATGTATGCAGAGTATATTGGAGCAGTTTCCTGCTTCAAAGCACAGAAATTTAAACCGCTATCCTGTAACTCAGAACCAGTGGGAGGGTGCCTACCTAATAAATTCCAGGGACAACAAAAATTTGATTTTCTTTACTTCGGGTGATTGTTGACCTAATTTAAAAACTTAAATTGCTATCATAATCCATACATGACTGACCAATTCATTCAGTATTACGGGTTTTTGTATACATGTGTTAAAACTATTGAAATATAAAACTCAATGAAAAGTCCAATAGTCTCTGTAGCTGTGTTTATTCAAGTCCGTTAGAGGTTCACACAACCGGTTTCGCAATCTGTACAGAAAATTTAAATAAATTAATATTTCGATAATGGGGAAATAAAGTTATCTGAGATATCTTAAAATACTGAGTATACAGATTTAAACAAGGAAGAAAATGTTATGCATCTAGTCAAAAAACTAATCGTTGATCTGATGCGCCCGACAAGAACCGGTTTATTCGTATATAACAAATAAAATTTGCAATAGTTACTTACAAAGCTACGTCATATCGTGGAGGGGGTCATTGTAGAATGCCGCAGGGTAACAGTTCGCGCACCTTGCCAAAGTTCTCAGCCTTCTTCAATGCGTGAAACGGTCATCAATGATGAATGTCCAGACCATAAATGCGAGAATGGAATTAGCAATCAGAAACTGTTACATGACTATAAACCGATGAATTGGCATCTAAAATGAAAAAGAGGTGGAATCAATCCTCGTGTACTGTGGAACAACTGCCGCAAATGGGACTGGCCTGTGTTGAAATCAGGAACGGTCATCACTTTACCAATTGAAACGTGTTCCGGTGAACCAATGTGAAGCAACGAACCCTCAAAGTGTTTTCCAGGAAGACCTGGAGTGAGTGAAGAGTAAAACTAAAGTTAATGATTAAAGCTAATAACATTTATGTATAGAAATACACAGAAAGAAAAATCCAGAATGAGATTTTCACTCTGCAGCGGAGTGTGCGCTGATATGAAACTTCCTGGCAGATTAAAACTGTGTGCCCGACCGAGACTCGAACTCGGGACCTTTGCCTTTCGCGGGCAAGTGCTCTACCATCTGAGCTACCGAAGCACGACTCACGCCCGGTCTCACAGCTTTACTTCTGCCAGTATCTCGTCTCCTACCTTCCAAACTTTACAGAAGCTCTCCTGCGAAACTTGCAGAACTAGCACTCCTGAAAGAAAGGATACTGCGGAGACATGGCTAAGGTCCCGAGTTCGAGTCTCGGTCGGGCACACAGTTTTAATCTGCCAGGAAGTTTCAGAAAGAAAAATGTTTGTCATTTTTTTGGGGTCTCTAGAGATCAGGAGAAGGAACACTATGTTGAAGGTCACACTTACGGGAAGACGACACACTTGTGTGTGTTTGTCACCAACAAAATAATAACCGTAACGGTTGACAACAAAAACTGCGAGGTGTTCACTGTGCGTTGCCAGAGCGTGTGCGGTGGCTGCTGTCCGGGTGAGGCGGTTAAATAAATCGAATTATTGCGGGAAAAACGGTAGGTTAGAGTAGCGCGCTTCAATCGCTCTGTTGAGGAACTGTGTTCGCCAAGCGAACTATTAGACTCGGCAGTCTGTATTAGATAACAATATAACGTGACTAATACAAATATAATGTTACTAAGGCGAAAATTTTTTGAAAAATTTGCTATCCCTTTCTGTGACATTAAAACCGAGCACACATTAAATGGATTAAGACATAGAGCTTTACTGGTCAATTTTGGCTGTTTGAATTTTTGAACTAAGGCGCCTCAGTAGCTATCAGGCTGGTTAACTTCACACCGTTTCATTACGTTACAATCTAAGTTTAATTTCACTGCCGGTCTATATGTAGATAAACTAATCCATCTGGCTGGTTAACTTCGCACCGTTTCTTTACGTTACTATCTAAGTTTAATTTCACTGCCGGTCTACATGTAGATAAACTAGTCCATTGAATGTGTACGCAGTGTTAACGTTACAGAAATGGGTAGTAACTTTGAAAATTTTTCTTACCTTAAAAACGTTATATTTGTATCAGTCACGTTCAATTCTAACGTAACAAATTTGGTGGCGACCGCAATTCCACGCCAGAGCACTAGGATGCACACTTCTCATTCATTCCGTTTTGCCAGCGTGAGTTCGATTTATTTACCTGCCTCAGTACTCAGACGGTAGACGCCGCACACGCTCCGGAACACACTGTGGACGCCTCTTAACCTGTGTTGTCTGTTATGGAAGACTTTGTACCCAATGATAAAAGAGGCGAGCTACAGAGCCATCTTCATAGGAAGTTGGGCAGTAACACAAATGATTGATGAACAAGTTAACACAACGAACAGAAAATTTGCTTAACTTGTACTTCTCCAAACATACAAAGACTCATTTCACATAAGACAGCAAGTAACAGAGTCCAGCTATCTCACTGTCAACAAGGATGAAGAATGAACCCAGGTGTCGTAGCATATTGACTCCAAGAGGAAAAGGGCTGGTTCAAATGGCTCTGAGCACTATGGGACTTAACTTCTGCGGTCATCAGTCCCCAAGAACTTAGAACTACTTAAACATAACAAAACTAAGGACAACACACACATCCATGCCCGAGGCAGGATTCAAACCTGCGACCGTAGTAGTCGTGCGGTTCCGGACAAGCGCCTAGAACCGCTCGGCCACCGCGGCCGGCAGCAGAAGTGGTAAAGGCGGCCAGTCTTGCTTGCAAGATGAAATCAGAGCTGACCATTTGCAGCATAGTCGACAGGACCGATTGCGGACCTCTGGTACAGAGCCGAGTGGAGGGTCTGAATCAGAAGCTCAGACGCTTCTGCGACCGTTTAGGCTGCAGATTCCTCGACTTGCGCCAAAGGGTGGCTGGGTTTCGAGTTCCACTGAATAGGTCAGGTGTCCACTATACGCAGGAGGCGGCTACACGGGCAGCAGAGCCTGTGTGGCGTGGACTGGGCGGTTTTTTAGGTTAGAGGGTCTCGGGAAAACACAAGAAGGGCTTCAGTCACAAAGGGTGCAGGCTGAACACAAGAAGAACGTAGATACAGGAACTATTGGTATAACAGTTGCAAATTGTCGTAGCTGTGTTGGGAAAATACCAGAGCTCCAAGCGCTAATAGAAAGCACTGATGCTCAAATCGTTATAGGCACTGAAAGCTGGCTAAAGTCGGATATAAGCTCAGCCGAAATTTTTGCGAAGAATCTAACGGTGTTCCGAAAGGATAAGCTAAGCACGGTTGGCGGAGGCGTGTTTGTGCTGTCAGGAGTAGTTTAACTTGTCGCGAAATTGCAGTAGATACCTCCTGTGAGTCAGTATGGGCAGAGGTAATTATTTGCAATCGGAATAAAATAATAATTGGATCGTTTTACCGACCTCCCAGTTCAGATGATACAGTTGCTGAAAGAAAACTTGAGTCTGATTTCAAACACGTACCCGACTCATACGATAATAGTTGGTAGTGACTTTAATTTACTCTCGATATATTGGCGAAATACATGTTTACGTGCGCATAAAATATCATCCGAAATGGTGCTAAACGCATTCTCTGAAAATTATTTCGAGTAGTTCATCTGCCCACGCGAATAGTAAACGGTTGTGAAAACACACATGACCTCTCAGCAACAAATATTCCTGAGTTAATAACGAGGATCAAAACCGATTCAGGGATTAGTGAACACAGGGTTGTCGCAGCGAGATTGAATGCTGTAATACCCAAATCCTCCAAAAATAAGCAAAAAATATACCTGTTCAAAAAAACAGATAAACATTCACTTGACGCCTTCCTGAGAGACAATCTTCACTCATTCCAAATTAATAATATACGTGTAGATCAGATGTGGCTTGAATTCAAAGAAACAGTATCGGCAGCAGTTGAGAAATTTATACCAAATAGATTAACAAACGTCGGAGCTGATCCTCTCGGTACACAAAACGGGTTAAAACACTATTGCAAAAACAACGAATCAAACATGCCAAAATTAAGCTGACGCAAAATCCCCAAGACTGGCGATCTTTTACAGAAGCTCGAAATTTAGCACGGACTTCAATGCGAGATGCCTATAACAGTTTCCACAAAGAAAGTTTGCCTCGAAACCTGGCAGAAAATCCAAAGAGATTCTGGTCGTATGTTAAGTATATTAGCGGCAAGAAACAATCAGTGCATTCCCTGCGCGATAGCAGTGGAGATACTATCGAAGACAGTGCCGCCAAAGCAGAGTTACTTAACACAGCCTTCCGAAATGCCTTTACAAAAGAAGACGAAGTAAATGTTCCAGAATTCGAATCGAGAACAGATGCCAACATGAGTAATGTAGAAGTGAATATCCTCGGAGTAGTGAAGCAACTTTAATCACTCAATAAAAGCAAGACTTCTGGTCCAGACTGTATACCAATTAGGTTCCTTGCGGAGTATGCTTATGCATTAGCTCCATACTTAACAGTCAGATACAACTGTTCGCTCGGCGAAAGATCCATACCTAAAGGCTGGAAAATTGCACAGGTACCACCAATATTCAAGAAAGGTAGTAGGAGTGATCCACTAAATTACAGGCCCATATCGTTCATGTCGATATGCAGCAGGATTTTGGAACATATATTGTGTTCGTACATTATGAATTAGCTCGAAGAAAACGATCTATCGACACATAGCGAACATAGGTTTAGAAAACATCGTTCCTGCGAACACCACTTCCTCTTTATTCGCATTAAGTGTTGTGGTTATTGACAAGGGATTTCAGATAGATTCCGTATTTCTGGATTTCCGGAAGGCTTTTGACTGTACCACACAATCGGCTATTGAAATCGCGTGTTTATGGAATATCGTCTGAGTTATTTGACTGGATCTGTGATTTCCTGTCACAGAGGTCACAGTTCGTAGTAACTGACGAAAAGTCATCGAGTAAAACAAAAGTGATTTCTGGCGTTCCCCGAGGTAGTGTTATAGGCCCTTTGCTGTTCCTTATCTTTATAAACGATTTGGGAGACAATCTGAGTAGCCGTCTTCGGTTGTTTGCAGATGACGCTGTCGTTTATCGACTAATGAAATCATCAGAAGATCAAAAACACTGCAAAAAGATTTAGAAGAAATATCGGAATGGTGCGAAAACTGGCAGTTGACCCTAAATAACGAAAAGTGTGAGGTCATCCACATGAGTGCTAAAAGGACCTCGTTAAGCCTTGGTTACACGATAAATCAGTCTATTCTAAAAGCCGTAAATTCAACTAAATACCTAGGTATTACAATTACGAACAACTTAATTTGGAAGAAACACATATAAAATGTTATGGGAAAGGCTAACCAAAGTCTCAGTTGTATTGGCAGGAATGTAACATACCTACTAAGGAGACATCCTACACTACGCTTGTCCGTCCTGTTTTCGAATACTGCTGCGCGGTGTGGGATCCTTAGTAGATAGGACTGACGGAGTACATCGAAAAAGTTCAAAGAAAGCCAGCATGTTTTGTATTATCGTGAAATATGAGAGAGAGTGTCACAGAAATGATACAGGATTTGGGCTGGAAATCGTGTGAAATGCGTTTTTCGTTGCGACGGAATATTCTCACGAGATTCCAATCACCAACTTTCTCCTCCGAATGTGAAAATATTTTTTTGGCATTGACCTACATAGCGAGGAACGATCACCACGATACAATAAGGGAAATCAGAGCTCGTACGGAAAGATATAGGTGTTCACTGTTTCCGCGCGCTATACAAGATTGGAATAATAGAAATTTGGGAAGATGGTTCAGTTAACCTTCGGCCAGGCACTTAAATGTGATTTGCACAGTATCCATGTAGATGTAGTTGTAAACCCTTCCGCCCCCCCCCCCCCCCCATTCTCATCGTTGTCGTGTAGTATAGATGAGCGAATGATGATGATGATGGTGGGGGGGGGGGAGGGGGGAGGCAGGGGGTCTGGATGCAGGTGGCAATGACATGACGCGAGTCGAAACTTAAGCAGATGCCAAGCTCCCGCCCACGCCCAGACATTAGCCCGGAGCCCGCCTGGGAACACCAGCTAAAGAACTGGGCAGAGAGCGGAACCTGCATCTAGAGCTGAACCAGCAAATGGAGGCTTCTCGATGACTGCAGACGGACGTGAGGTGGCAGGTGGGACATTTGCCAGGAAAAGGATACCATCCGCTTACGAAGATTGCTCTCGAGAGGCTATGACTGTGAAACGGCGTCGAATTCCGTCAGGTCTGGGAACGGAGCCCACGAAGTGAGGCCTACGGGAGCCAGATGCAGCGAGAGCTGCTATGTCCAGGTAGACGCTGAACCTTAATAGATAAAGCCGGTGGCTAGATCGCGCAATTCACATAGATTCTGGTGGCGTCGCAACAATCCTCTCGGTCCCTGCAGGTGAAACATAGAGTGTCCGGCACGGCGTACAATGATACCTCAGCACCTTCGACCTCTAACCCATCTGTAATAGACCGGAATGTTAGTGTCATACTTTGCCTGTCAGAGCGGAGTGAGTGCCACCCGGCACGGCGTGTGCATCAACAGAAGCGAAGTACTTTGGCCCCGGCTCCGCCGTCGATGGCCTGTCGTGTGGCTGAGAGCGGTAGGAAGACAAGAAGTGCAACAGAGTTAGAATTTGTGTGCGGGAGGCACGAAGTTAGTCTGTCTGTTGTCTAAACGTTCGTACAAAGCGTTCAGCTTCGCCGTTGGAATGCGTGTGGAACGGTGCTCTCACGACGTGGCTTTGCCGGTGACGGTGCAACACAATTCAAGCCCCATATGTGAATCAAATCCACATTATATGCGCATTATGTTATCAACACAAAATCTTCATATCGTACTATCGCATTATGAAATTATTTCAAGTTCTTAATAAAAATGAAGTGTCACACTGGTTACAGCTGGGCGCATTTCAGTATGCTCCCTCTTTAATTTCATCCCGCTAACAAGGGAACCTCCCCATCGCACCCCCCTCAGATTTAGTTATAAGTTGGCACAGTGGATAGGCCTTGAGAAACTGAACACAGATCAACCGAGAAAACAACAAGAAGTTGTGTGGAACTATGAAAAAAATAAGTAAAATATACAAACTGAGTAGTCCACGTGCAAGACACGCAACATCAAGGACCGTGTGAGGTTGGGCAGCCGTGGTCCCGTGGTTAGCGTGAGCTGTTGTAGAACGAGAGGTCCTTGGTTCAAGTCTTCCTTCGACTGAAAATTTTACTTTCTGTATTTTCGCAAAGTTATGATTTGTCCGTTCCCGTTCACTGTAAAAAGTTTAACGCCTGTGTTTTGCGACCGCATCGCAAAACAGTGCGATTGTTATTGAAGTCGCGAGCTATATTTGCTGGATTCACATTGCCCACGGAATACATCTCATGTATTTAATGCACTCTCGTCCAAAGTAGCGAACAGTCAACTGCCAGCCAGGGAGCCTCGATAGCAGGAATACTCTCTCTTCCTTGCGCTACAGTCGACTGACGTCGTGTGTTTCGATGTTTGTTTAGGTGTAGCGTCCCCATACTACGGCGCAGTTACCTCGCATGGGACGGACGGACGGACAGATAATAATTGTCTGAAAATAAAAAATTAAACTTTTCGCTCGAGGGAAGACTTGAACCAAGGACCTCTGGTTCCGCAGCCGCTCACGCTAACCACGGGACCACGGCGCTCTAAAACTCAAATTGTCCTTGATGTTGCGTATGTTGCGCATTGACTACTCAGTTTGTATATTTTGCTTATTTTTTCATAGTTCCACACAACTTCTTCCTGTTTTCTCGATTGATCTGGATTCAATTTTTCAAGTCCTATCCACTGTGCCATCTTATAACTAAATCTGAGGAGGGTGCGATGGGGAGGTTCCCTTGTTATTACACTGAGAACAACTAATCCTATTGTATGACATTGAGTCCCTGGCTAAGACTTATTGAAATGATCTTGGTGTGCTACGTGGGCTGAACTTTGTATTTCTGATCTCTTTATATGATTGTTTTCTGGAGATAAATCAACCATGTTTTGTTAACTTTCAAAGCAAAGAATCACATAATTATTACTGGTCATTTCATCTCTGTACATCCGGTGCCTCTCCTAAGAGCTATGAGGAGCAGTTTCATTGGTGCTGCAACAGATATCTGCAGTTTAGCTTTGGCGTTGTGTAACTGGTGTCAACCAAAACACTTACTGCCAATCGCATCCTTCAAGCAATGTCCAATGTCAACAGAAAGTGTCAGCTTGTTTCCCATTATAAATAATGTTATTTTTAAATTGGAATTTAACATGTTCATTCGATGGACCGCTCCAAACCAATCTACTCCAGTAATTCATGTGTACTAACAGGAGCAGTAAAATACAGGGGGAAAACATTACTTCAACATTGATTCAATAGCGCTGCATGCAAGGGCGCGGCAGTCACCGCGGACCAGAACGGTGCTCTCGCTGTTGGAGTACCCTTTATCCTTCGAGTTTTACTGTCCCTGTTAATACATATCAACAAAAAAGATACCGCACTAGCCTAATCTGGAACCCCTTTATCGTGTGGGCACTTAAAATTGAGCTTTAAAATCATTTTGTTCGTAACAGGAAACAAACTGAGGCTTTCCGTCGACACTGGGAGTCGCATCAAAACAGTGTTGAACACTGTTTGTGTGGGCTGATTACAGCTTCACAATGCAAAAAATGAAATTGCGAATATCTGCTGGAGCCAGAGAAATTGCTCTTGACGACTCTTACGAGACGCCCCTTAAATGCACTGATCAGCCAGAAGATTATGACCACCTACGCGACAGCCGGTATGTACACCTGTGGCACGGAAAACAGTGACAACGCGTCGTGGGACGGAAGCAATGAGGCCTTGGTAAGCCGCTGTAGGTAGATGGCACGGCACCCCCACACAAGTCATCTAATTCCCGTAAATCACGGGGATGGGGCGATGAGCTCTGACGGTGTTCGATCTGGTTCAGATTTGACGAGTTGCGGGGCCAGCAAATCAACTGGAACTCGCCACTGTGTTCCTCGAACCACTCCATCACACTTCCGGCCTCGTGACGCTGCACATTATCTTTTGAAAAATGTCACTGCTGTCGGGAAACGTGGTCGTCATGAAGGAGCGAACGTGGTCTGCAACCAGTATACAATACTCTTTGGCAGTCTTGAAGCTATGAACCAGCTCCACTGGACACATGGATGTTCACAGGAATGTTCCCTGGAGCATAACGGAGCCGCCGCCAGTTTGTCGCCCTTCCGCAGTACACGTGTTAAGGAGCTTTTCCCCTGAAGGAGGCGGGTTCTCGCCGTCCCATAGGCATGATTAATAAGGCTTCATCGGACCATGCAACGCCCTGCCCCTGCGCTAACGTGCCAATGACGTAATGCCCATTTCAGGCGTAGTTGCCGATGTGGTGTTAACATTGTCACATGCATGGGTCGTAGGCTGCCGACGCCCATCGTTAGTAGTTTTCGGTACATTGTGTGTTCAGACATACTTGTACTCTGCCCAGCATTAAAGTCTGATGTTAGTGCCTCCACAGTGCGTCGCTTGTCCTGTTTTGCAATTCTTCCCAACACACGTCGTTTAACATTTGTAATCAGAGGTAGCCGCCAAATCCTACAACGTACGCCTTCCTCCATTATAAACAGGTACAGCGCCCTCTCAGATACTACATGCACCATGCGTGAGTCTGATTAGCAGTTATTCCTTACCAGGTGATGCTGCTATCGCCTGGAGGGGTTTATATCGATGGTAGGTGAGTAGTCATAATGTCAAAGCTGGTAAATGTATAAATGGAAGTCACCTGTTTGTTCTTTATATGCAGGCTAATTTCAGGGATTTCTGTAGGGATTTTGGTCAGGTTTTCACTAATAGATACACGAATTCACGTGGAAGGTTCGGTGTCTGAATAATGACGAAATACAGCTAACTTGTGAAACCGATGCCATTGCCACGTATCGAGCAGCTGCCATAACTCAAAGGACTCGGAGTACTTGAGAGTGCAGCAATCGTGACTAGAGTAGCATTTGGTGTGGCGGTCCAAGCGTACAGCGTGTGCCAGAAAATAGAGAGGATGTGCGATCGAATCCTGGCTGGACTGCTTTCTTTCACTCTGTCTCTTAATGTAGCTTTCACCCGTCAGTGATGTGGAGATTCACCAGAAAATAGACGTCCGTTGGATTCCACTTTACACTGTGGCTGCCCTTTCATTGCTGGATAACTGTTTAGAGACATGGAAGTCACTAAAGTGATATCAGTTGATTGTAATCGATTCCGAACAACCGACACCGAAAAGAAATGCAAATCTGAAACCAGCGGTTCTCAATTTTTTTGTGCGTAAAGTAAAACATTTTCCGAAAAACTTATGCAGCATGGTATGCAGCTTTCCTTGGTTTCTATAAAAAAAGTATTGCGGCAGCGCAGCGAATGACTCAACTCTCAGTTATCTGTGTATCTCGACTCAAACGTAGACGCGAACTCGATTCCTTGCATCTTTAGGCGAAATATATCATTTGTGGGACACTTTAAAATTACAAACAAGACTGATACAGAATTTCCGGTAGAGAGGAAGATATCACAAAGACGTGGCTACTACTACGAGCCCTTCGTCAAGGCCGTGAAGGGCGTGTCTAGCACACCGCTTTCCCGACCGTTCTACAGAATTTCCAAACCGTGGAACTGCTAATACTCGTTCTAGGAGCTCCTCAATCGGTGTGTGGAGAGAGGAAGAGATCACAAAGACGTGGCTACCACTACGATCCCTTCGTCCAGGCCGTGAAGGGCGTGTTTAGCACACCGCTTTCCCGACCGTTCTGCAGAATTTCCAAACCGTGGAACTGCTAATACTCGTTCTATGAGCTCCTCAATCTGTGTCTCGAGAGAGGAAGAGATCACAAAGACGTGGCTACTACTACGAGCCCTTCGTCCAGGCCGTGAAGGGCGTGTTTAGCACACCGCTTTCCCGACCGTTCTACAGAATTTCCAAACCGTGGAACTGCTAATACTCGTTCTAGGAGCTCCTCAATCGGTGTCACGAGAGAGGAAGAGATCACAAAGACGTGGCTACTACTACGAGCCCTTCGTCCAGGCCGTGAAGGGCGTGTATAGCACACCGCTTTCCCGACCGTTCTGCAGAATTTCCAAACCGTGGAACTGCTAATACTCGTTCTAGGAGCTCCTCAATCGGTGTCACGAGAGAGGAAGAGATCACAAAGTCGTGGCTAGTACTACGAGCCCTTCATCCAGGCCGTGAAGGGCGTGTTTAGCATACCGCTTTCCCGGCCGTTCTGCAGAATTTCCTAACCGTGGAACTGCTAATACTCGTTCTAGGAGCTCCTCAATCTGTGTCTCGAGAGAGGAAGAGATCACAAAGACGTGGCTACTACTACGAGCCCTTCGTCCAGGCCGTGAAGGGCGTGTTTAGCACACCGCTTTCCCGACCGTTCTGCAGAATTTCCAAACCGTGGAACTGCTAATACTCGTTCTAGGAGCTCCTCACTCGGTCTCTCGAGTGTACTCCGGTACCAGTTACCCATCAAGTAAAAATCTTTGGCAGTAACGGGAACCGACTGCGCTCTCTCCGTATGGCGGCCGTCTACACTGACCACTCAGCTATGGAGGCGGACGATCCTCTCGAATGGGATTCAGATATTTCTTGTGGATAAATGTGCAAGATATACTTCAAGAGCTGTTATTAGCAACGCATTGCGAAATGTGACGCAGTTTCAGACTTCAGTTTCTGCTTCCCTCAGATGAGCAACTGGATTTTGCAGTCTTAATTCACTGCAAGTTCTTCGAACAATTGGCGGTGAGTTACTCAATAAATATGACAAATAATAAACTCCCTAATCATCAGACTATGATGTGAGACTCACAGTTCGAAATAATGAAACTTTTTTAACCAGTAGTTTCACTCCAGTCGCTGGAGATCAACTGCATAGCGACAAAACGCGCGACTTCAAAATATGTGGTGTTTTATTTTTTTGTGCTACAAGTAAAAGGTTTCCCGAAAAACTATTCCAGCAACTCTGCTACGTTTACATACGGAACCTTCTGTCAGCTGCGCAGCAGATGACCCGACCAACTTCCTGCTTTCCTTGAATCAAAAGTAGATGTGGACACGATTCCTTACGTAGCACAGCGAAGACGTCTGCCATGAACTGTCCATCACAAAGAATTGGGGCATGGAGTCTCAAACATGAATGAGTGCTTAATAAGCTTCACAAGAGGAGTGTTGTAGCACGAGCCGAGCACGTACATCACGAGTGGTTTTTTTCCTTATTTTTCCTCTTATTTGACCACTTCAGACAGACTCCGAAACAAGTCGAATCACTCATGCACAACATACACCCATGATTTTCATCCAATATTTACGTTGGTTGGAAGCATGTTACTTACATCACGATGCACTCCCATCATTGCCATCACATGAAAAAATTCCAATTCCTAGATGCCTCTCTTGTCGTGTGTTGCTTACATCGCTTTCGTTATATGAGAGTGATGATATTCGTTTACTCAACATTGTTCTCTTAACTTTGTTTATAACTGTATATTAAATATTTTCTCGTTTGAGGGACCTCAGTAAACTTAAATTTGTTGGTGATTTAATGAAATTTTTCGTGTGGAGAGGAATTTCTACGTAATAAATGTTTAGAGGCTGGAAATGGTTCCTAGTTAATTCACTTCTTTCAAGCTCTCCATTCTCATTAATTTTTTTCACTTGGATAGAATGATAAAGAAATTACATGGTCGAAGACACCTCCGTGACAGAAAGAGTATCCGAATAACAAACTACCCCTTAGTATGAGAAACGGATCTATTGAGAAATAACAAGAACCGTATAGTCCTACAGAATCTCAAGTATTCTCCCTCTTGCATGCCTTAGTATTTTATTACTAAGTTAACTAGGGCTTAGTGTATCATGTAATGTTGGTTCGGTACGACCCTTGTCCATACAGTGAGCGGTGATGTTTGTATGAAAGTAACTGCAGTAAAACGTTTTATTGCGATTGCCTGAGTAGCCACGGTATTAAGTCCGATGAAAGAGGTAGCTGCCTCAGCAGGTTAGTTGAACGGTACAGAGGGTAGATGCCAAACTTAGGACTCCCAGGCTATACTTAAGCAAACTAGGGAAATTATTCGCCTTTACGAACATTATTAATATCGTCTTCAAAAAGTATTGGTCAGCTTTAATTGTGATGTGTGCATAGCTCGTAGGTTAGTGGAAAAGAGATTCCTCTGTTACGAAATAAAATACAAATAGTTAAAAGAAAATAAGAATTTAGATACCCGTTAATTCAATACTATTATCTATACTTCATTCACAGTTAAATATAAAAAAAAATGTAATAAACAAGCTCAATGTACATGATGCTTCACACGTATTCGTCCTTGTTCGTATGTTATAAGAGACAGTGCTAAATTGACAAATACGTGGAATATACATAACTTCAAAAATGTCTCTGAGGTCTATGGGACTTAACGTATGAGGTCATCAGTCCCCTATAACTTAGAACTACTTAAACCTAACTAACCTAAGGACATCACACACATCCATGCCTGAAGCAGGATTCGAACCTGCGACCGTAGAGGTCACGTGGTTCTAGACTGTAGCTCCTAGAATCGCTCGGCCACCCCGGCCAGTTGTACTTAACTACAGTCTTCCATCTGTTGAAGTACATCTTTACGAATTTCGCTTCAATTTAGTAAATAAAAACTAAAGGCATCAAATACTCTTGTCGCGAGTTAAGAAAGGCAAATGAATATACAAACAAGAACGCAAAATTACGATGCACTATGTGATGTGAGGTTGTTTATTACATATGAATTGTATCTTTCATTGTGTTACATGCCATATATACTGAATCGTATTGCTTTAACATGTCATCTAATGTTTAGGTTTTGTGAATTGTTTGTATTTTGTTTTATGATGGAGAAATCTCCTTTCAACACATTCAACGTACTAGCCTATGACGTATGCACAGTGCATGTAACAACACGAACTATTTTTCCTAACCACATCCTGGTATTTTACATAAGTTTACAATACTATCGAGAACCTGCGTTTTGCAGCGCCATGTATGTGTGGCATCATACTACTTCGTTGGTTTATGTACAACGATTGATGACAGTGTTTGCGATACGAAATTTTTCAAATTTTTGGTTTTGCTTTATTGCCTTTTTTGCTGTTCCATTTTAGATCTGAAGATGATTTGCAGCGCGGATGGAAGCCGGTAGTCGGTGATAAAGTGGGGTGATACAGACGGTGTTTGTTTATTAACTTGCGGAAAACTCACAATTTTTACTGAATTGGTCACACATATACAAAACAACTTAAAACATCTGATTACTTTACAAGTATGTGAATGTGTTAAGTTTTTGACGTTAAGCTTGTATGCGAGAAAAACTTTACAGAAGTTTCAAACTATGCATAAAATTTGTGCTCTTGTTATCAAGCACTGCATGAGTGTATTCCGGGTAATTAGAGCTCCGTTTTAGCAAAAGCTAGTTTCTCAAGCTTGTCAATGTTATCGTGTCTGTCGAAAGGTTTCCAATAATGTGGGCAAGTCGCTAAATCCTCTCATTTCCATGTATTATGTAACTGTAGCCAGGTACTTGTGCGTAGTGAGTTATGCTGTCTCAGACGTAATCATAGTTTCTAGCAGTAGCACTTCCCTTCCTGTGTTAAAACATTGATATTTGATTACACAAATTAAGGATTATATTTTTACAACATTTTAAATGTTTAAAGTCGGTCAATAATAACATGAAACAGTGGAATTCTCATTATTGTAGCCTCTGCAAGCCGCTAGGTAGGTTACCTATTAGTGAGTCCGGTTCACCAGGCCAGTCGCTTAGAAATATAGGTAACAAAACAGATCATTATACTTAGGACACAACGTCTGTCATAACTAAGGAATGTGTGGGATATAGGTATGGTATGTAGCTATCATCTTGGATTACATATTCTGGCCTGATTCTGTTTAAACGCCCACGTGTTTGTAGCGCTCAGTAGTAACTATAATCCTTGGAACTACCCTCTGCATAATTAGCTAAGCACTTCTACGAGTTAAATTTAAAATTTCCACCATAGCTTTACACAAACCTACACCAGAGGTTCGAAGATAGTGGCTGTAAGGGGTCTACTGTTTATTTTTGATTAATTTTGGGGGGGGGGGTCATCCATATAACGTACATAACAATCCGTAAGTTGCAAGTCCATCATCTGTGGTGCTGAGTAGTGATTACCTAATGACAGATTTGTCTGCACTGTGTTCGGGTTTCAAGATGAAGGTTTTTCGAGTTGTGGGCTGGTCTCCTGTTATCGTAAACTCATGACAGGCTTTGGCAATCGCTATTAGGAGGAATGATGGAAAGTAGTATGACATACTGATTTTGGCTTCACTGCCTGGATTACTAAGAAGGTACAAACCCGTAAAAGGAAGGGGAAGCCTTGTAGCTCATACTATGCTATGTGATGATGGGCAGATTTGTCTTACCGGAGTCTTTCGCGGCTGCAAGTCTGAGTGAAATCTTGTCGATTCCCCAGCCGCGTCGGTTCGAATAAAATTCAGGACCTTCGATGACTATCTCCACTATCGTCGTCAGGAGTAAAACCACGGACTGGCTATACTAGTGCTGGTATTTATGGTCAATTAATTTCAAGGGGTCATCCACAGACCGTTCGTAACCATCCGCAATCTACACTTGCATCCTACAGACTGGCTTCACTCCTGACGAAGATGTCACTGAAAGATCGAAAATTTTCTTCGAACTGACTCGGCCTAATAACCGAGAAGAATTTATTCATCGAATAGATAGCTGTTGAGCCTCAACAGTTATTTACGAGCAATCTCAAGGAACATTTTTGACCACAGTTACTGAAGGCTCACTTATAAATGACGTTCTGTATTTAGTTAGAAGCCATTGTACAGAAGACCTGAATGAACTCGACATCTAACGAACAATGGACCACAAAATTACAAAAAGCATACAAACTTACATGGAACCATTACAACAAAGTAAGTATCTCCTTAAACGCCAAATTACGACAATGTAGTACAGTACTGTTACAAGAGGCCTTGTGTACCTCAGAAACAACAGCTATCAAGGGAAATACGAAAATCAAGTACATGGAAAAAAGTGAGTAGAGAGTATTGAGAAAGATCGACGGGCCAGTTAAGGAGGATGGGATCTGGATAAAGATGCCGATAAAAGAATTGTACGAAGAGACACAGACAAATACAAAAAACATCAAGAAAAGAAGGAGAAAGTTCTACGGAGACATTCAAAGGACAAACGAAAACAGACTGACCGAAAAAGTTTTTAACATAGTGACGACTAACAGGGTAAAATAAACCATGGAGGACATAGAAACTAAGCGTGTCCAAAGAAGACATGACAGGCAGAAAAAATGCAGAAAAAAGATCAGAGAACAGAAATGTCAGCAAACACCCAAAAGAAAGGAAACAGGAACGAAATGAACTCAAGAGAGAAAGAAGAAACAGTGAATATGTATGAGAGATTTTTGGGAAGAAAACAAAAGATAAAAATATATGAGAGATTTTTGGGAAGAAAAAAAAATTAATCAGAAAAATATGCCAAGAAAATTGATTATGTTTTTCTGCTCTACTTCTGGGTAGTTAACAATAATAATAATAACAGAGGGGACGTTCCTTCCGTCCGAGCCTCATAGTTTCCATGTCGTTGCCTTACGTTACACTCACTGCTGCGGACTGAATGCACGCACTCTTGGCTATGTGCGCGTGCGAGACAAATAAACGATGCACTGATTCATAACTGTATCTCGAAACGATTACTGGCATACCCGTATTAATTGCAGTATCGACAGCATCTTCGTCAAACGCACCCGGCGCACCACTGCGACACTGAGTGCTACGCGGAAGGTCGATGATTTGAACCTCCCAAGAGTGCCACCATGCGAGATAGTTATTCCATCGCTCGCCATCTCCGCTGGGGCACACAACGCAAACATGACACGAGAATACGCTAAATTCACATGGCTTCACTACTTGCACCTCTTATCGGCCGGCATGTGTTTCTAAGGAGCAGCACTCAGAAATTTTCCCCGAGAGAAATTGGAAATTAGTGGAAAGGGCTTATGGGACAAAACTGCTGAGGTCATTGGTCCCTAAGCTTACGCACTACTGAAGCTAACTTAAACTTGGAATCTCCAACTGGGGGGGGGGGGGGGAGGGGGAGCCGCGGTGGAACGTGACAAGGCGCCTAAGACCGCGCGGCTATCACGCGCGCAGCCGAGGTAGGTGGACTGAACGATAGCATTAACAATAAGACAGACGACAGATCCCCGGGTAATGTCAGTGACTTACAGGCTTATCAGAGATAGTATAGATGACAGCACTGAGGGAAATACATCGACATAACATGATACTTCTGAACTTAACTGTTAGTGTTATATCTGAATGTATAAGAATTCAAGGCTATTTGTTACTATCAGTAACACTACTCTCAATGTATACAGAGTGTTTCGAAATTCATGTTACACACTTCTAGGGGTGATAGAGGGGACTTAGTAATCAAGTTTTACTTAGAAACCCTTGTACGAAAATGTCAGCCAATGAAGCTGCAGACCGCTAAGTTTTTAGGCGACGACGCATGTAAATTTATATGTATTCAGGATGATTCCTTAACAACGTTAAATTTTTTAGGATGATAAAGAAGGATAAATCTATCAGTTTGAGAGTTTGAGATAATGGTCACTGTACTGGAAACTAACGAGTCGGAAATTATGAGCCGCAACCCTTCTGATACCTCTGACAGTGGATTGCACGTAATGGTACTGTTGTTGCTAAGATTGCGGGAAATGCAACTTTCAGGGGTGGTAGTACAGACTGAAACAAGAAAAACTGTCTAGTAAACATGGTCTCTAAAATACACATCCTAAGAGCTTTGAACAGGTGGTTAATAGAGAAAGTAGGAGAACAAGCTCTAAAAGCTCCTCAGGTATGTACTTTGCAGCCCATATTAACTGGACATCTATTACTTGTTTTGCTCTGTATTATCACCTCTGAAAGTTGCCTACCCAACAGACTTAGCTACGACAGTACCAGTATATGCATCCTTGTGTCAGAGGCATCTGAACGGTTTTCGCTTACAACATTGGGTTCGTTCGTACAGGGACCCATAACTCAAATTGATACATTTGTCCTTCTTCATCACCCTCGAAAACGTGCAACATCATCATAGTTACACCCTACATATACACTGACAAGCCGTAACATTATTAACACCCACCTAGTAGCCGCTATGTCTACCTTAGGCGCGGATAACAGCGGCGACGATTGGTGGCATGGAAGCAGTGATGCCTTGGCGGATCGCTTGAGGTAGTTGGCACCACATTCATTTCCTGTAAGATCCGGGGAGGGGTGCGATGAGCTCAGATGCCACGTTCAATCACATCTCCGATGTGTTAGACTGGGTTCAGGTATGGCGAGATCTGGAGCCAGCACAGCAATTGGAACTCGCCACTGTGTTCCTCGGCACATTCCGCTACATTCCTGGCCTTGTGACATGGCGCATTATCTTGTTGAAAATTACCACCGCTGTTCGGAAACATGATCGCCATGAACTGGTGTACGTGCTCTCCAACCAGTATATTATACTCCATGGTCGTTATTATGTCTTGCACGAGCTCGGCTGGACTCACTGATGCCCATGTGTGTTCCCCAGGACATAATGGAGTTGCGGACAGCTTGTCTACGTCTGCACTAAAGGAGTAAAGGAGCTGCCGGCCGAAGTGGCCGTGCGGTTAAAGGCGCTGCAGTCTGGAACCGCAAGACCGCTACGGTCGCAGGTTCGAATCCTGCCTCGGGCATGGATGTTTGTGATGTCCTTAGGTTAGTTAGGTTTAACTAGTTCTAAGTTCTAGGGGACTAATGACCTCAGCAGTTGAGTCCTATAGTGCTCAGAGCCATTTTTGAGTAAAGGAGCTTTTCCCATCTCTCTCTCAGCGGCATGATGAAGATGGTATCAAGATTCATCAGACTATGCAACGCTCTGCTACTGCGCCAACGTCCAGTCTGGTGCCCATTTCAGTCGTAGTTGCTGATGTCTTGGTGTTAACACTGCCATGTGCATGGATCCTCGGCTGCGAAGGCTCATCGTTAGTAATGTTCAGTGCACTCTGTGTTCATACACACTTGTACTCTATTGTACTCTACCCTAGTTCCACCATAGTTCGCCGCCTGTCCACTTATACCACTCTGTCCAGCCTACGACGACCGACACCTGTAATGTGGGGTGACCACTCAACTCCGCGACGTCTGGACGGGGTTCCACCTTGGATTCGTCACGTGATGAAGACATTCACTACACTACTCCCCAAACACCGGAGAAATCATGCACTTTTCCTAAATGCCCGTGCTGTGCCTCTGGGCCATCACAATCTGCCCTCAGTCAAAATCGGGCTCGACGCTATCCCCGCTCTACACAGGGGCTTAACACGGATACTACATGCACCGTGCGTGTGTCTGACTAGCAGTCATTCCTCGACAGATCGGTAGTCGGTGGTACAAATGATCTGATTGATCAGTCTACACACATTTACCAGCGCCAACACCTGCCTCTCTGTAGCGTCGTTGTATGACGTCTCCAGACATGGAATCCAATGTAAGCCTTGATCTACGAAGTATCCTCTACAACCTCTAAAAGTGTGTAACAAGAATTGTGAAATATCCTGTTGGAAGCTGATTTCTCAGGATGAGGCAGGATAAGGTTTCGATAGTGGATGGGCCCATAATCAGCTACTCTCGGTCGCACAACAAATACATAAATTTTATTTAAATAGGTTAAATTTTTAAGACAATCTCTTAAAAAATCACTATTGACTGTATGACGGTTGAAAGCCTTATCACCCAAAAATAAATTCCTCAATTTTAGGGTCAAAGGCCACCAACAATAACCTCAAACAATAAACGGCTGAAGGTCTGAGTTATAAGTCAGAAGAACAATTCCAAATAGCACATATTAAGATAAATATTTCGTTTTAAAACAAATTGTAACACGGCTGAAGGCCTTATTATAAAATAAGTGAAATTATCACTTAGTTGACGGCCACAAACAATTTCAAGTAAAAAACGGCTGAAGGCCTGAATTAGAAGTCAGGAAAACAATACCAAATAGCACACTTGTCAACAAATATCTGGTTTTTAAAACAAGTTTGCTTTAAAAAAAAAAAAAAACAAAAAAAACTTATTGTAACATTGCTGAAGGCCTTATTATGAAAGAAGTGAAATTATAGCTCGGCTGAAGGCCACACACACAGCTTCAATAACCGACGGCTGCAAGCATGAATTAGAGTTATGAAGAACAATTCCAAATAGCACATATTTCAACAAATACTTTTCTTTTAAAACAACTTTGCTTCACAAAAGAAACTCGTTGTTACACGGCTGAAGGCCTTGTTATGAAAGAGAGATAACTCTTCACTCAACTTAAACGTCCAGGATACGGTGTGCAACGAAGTCGTCGCTCTCGCAGCTACCCCTCCTCGGTCCGGCAGCGGCAGCACGCCGCCAGCAGACATGGTTTGACCTCGTGCTGCGCGAACCTGGTCTCTGCTGCGCCCCCAACCGACCTGATGTCCGTTCGCCACCTTCTCACCAAATGCAGTACGCAGACAGCATTAAAATAACAGCTCATTCACAACTACAAGATACACACGGAAGCGGGAAAACAATTCCACCAACAACTCCCAACACTAAAACCAGTCACTGGGAAACAACACGGTTGAATTATAAGTCGGCACAAACACAGAGAAGCCAGAAGCGGTCAGAATACCAAATGCACGTCGTCCGGTGCCACGACCGGCCGGATGATCAACCAACGGTCGTCCCCACTCAAGTCAGGCACGGTGAAGATCCAAGTACAAATCGCCGACTGACACCTTCTTGCCATGAGGGCACTTCGACCGGCGGACACACACACACTCATCTAAAACTCGCTGAATCCGCTCCTTGACGTGGTCGTGCACTCTCACCACCACATCCTTCCGTCGGTCAGTGCATGTGTGTCGTCAGCGGTGCGGTGAGTACTGGCTGTCCGGACCTCACAGCTACTGCGTCCCAGTTCAACTCGCTCGATACACGATGACCCGGAAATACTAGAGGCCACTCCAAAGATGGTACCACGGTACGCGCTATCAATAAACATTGCTGCTGCCACTCAGGGATATTCATGGCGAACAAACGTAGTGGCACCAGTGAACACACTAAGGAAACGAGACGCCACTTTCGCTATTACAGGGAGCCAAGCTATGAATGGCATCAACGCGAGCCGCACACGGCTCACCTGTGTAACTCAGCACTGAAGGACTTTCAGACGCTTATGACCTCTGCTGCGAAGCGCTCTACAGCAGCAACAAACAAATAAAAACCTTCATCACTTCAATGTATAGCTCAGTTATTAAGGTTACATATTGTCTTATCCTTTTGTAGCTATTGGTCACCTCAGCTGCTGACCCATCGTTAATTTTCTATTCTCTTGCACTATCAGATCAGTCTATATAAGGGTCGCCAGCCTCGTGTTCATTCACCAGTCTGCGTTAAACTTCACACGACTCCAAGAATGTAGCAGAATGATTAGCATTCTGGACTCGCTTTTTGCAGGGAGATGTTTCAAATCCCCATCCGGCCGTCTAGATTAAGGATTTCTATAAATTCCATAAATTGCTGCAGCAAATGCCAAACTAATTTTTTCGAATAGTACACAGCCGGTCTTCTTCCCGATCCTTTCGTAATCCGAGCTTGTGTTCCGTCTGTACTGGTCGCACTGTCGACGGTACGTTAAACCCCAATCTTCCTGTCTTCTTCCAGTGTCACTAATCAAAGCCGTGCAGCAGTCTATTTACTTTAAGACACATTCAGAGATCCGACCACTGTACTCAAATTGTACTAAAAATCAACAGAGAAAGGATCTCAACGAAACATCGCTCTCAAATTTGCAGGGAAACAAATGAAATGTATTGGTATGAACGAACCCTCATCAAGTTCGCCTGATTTTATCCAACGCCTCTTCCTGCCAGTCAATGTCTCTCACTTTTTACTAAACAAGGTCACGCTCACTAATCGGCAAGACTCACCGCGAAAACAACGACGGCGCCTAAGCAGAACCCCAGTGAATACGCTTTGAGGCTTCCGCAGTACAATACGTAACATCGTTGATGACGAAAGATCACTTTCCCGAGGCTTCAGAAAAACACTTTGAAAATACTATCTCCAACCGAGAGGGCACAAAACATCTGAAGTCCCGTAGTGGCTAACAGCCACTTCCTCGGCTTTGTGAGTTTCAAATCAGTTCACGAAATTGTTAATCAGTTAGGTCATACTCCAATTAGAATCAGGACCAAATTGCTGTCATTTTCGCTGTCTATATCTTGCTGCCAATAATAGGACTGCTGTAAAGCGTTGTCTCGTTTCAATCCCTTTAGGACTTTTTCTGCAACGGCATAGGATCGTGGGAAACCGCAAACTTTCAAGCCATGCTTGTAGCGTCTGGCCACAATCCATTCAGGAAGATTAAGAAAAGATTGTCCCATCACTTGAAGGATGGATAACAACACTTGCACCTGGATATTGATTCTGGCGAATACGGTAGCCACCTGATGAGCACATAGACTTGGCCCGGAAGTGGTTATTGAGCTGTCCGCTAGACCGTATCGATTGCTGTGCTTAGCTGCAGTTTCCTTGGCGTCTCTAACGGTGGCGTCTTGGTGGCTTGGAAAAGGGGTTTAAGGATGTGCGCACTTCACACGCTCTTTGCTATGGTTCGGCTATTTGATGGAGTCTCGTGTTGTTTCGCAGCTTACACCTGGGAGCCATGGTGGTTGCACATAGTATCTGCATAATAAATGTTTACGTTGCAAGGGAGACGGAACTTTATCCTGTCTGTACGGTGACGGGACATAATATCGAGCTATGTTTTTGGTGTGAACCTGCTACCTTCGATGGTGGCCATGTAAACATACACGGTCAACTATTGCCTTTGGCCTCATGCAGGAACCACCCTGCGCACTATATGTTGTGGGCGTTGAATGTTGGCCACGATTTGTAAGACAACACAACCACACAGCAGCCACTTCTAGACGTCGTTTGTTATCTTCACAGTGAACTGATTATAATCGTTCTACTGGTCGTATTGGCCCTGTGCCTGTATGTGGATCAGCATTCTGGCGATAGCAACGAAAGTAAATCAGTTTAGTTGTAAGAGGATATCAGTAGCAAGAGTTGTATATGTTTTCTAAATTAAAGTCTTAATTACGGAATTCTAACATAATGTACGAGCGAATTCCAGCAACTTGGATTACGAAATTTTACTTTTTCACTTTTGTCACGGTTGTGTTTAGAAATGTTTATTTGTGTTGAAAAATTCTGGACTACATTGTCCATTACCAAACCAAAACATTCGTTATCAATCTTAACATATATTTCCGCTGGTGCACGCTTATACGATAGCCATAAACTGTACTTTTACTTGTATAAAGGTTACTATTTTATACCTGTAAAAATAGATGTTACGGCAATTGCGCCTGTGTGCTCTGGAGGAAATGTATATCAAAATTTACAACCAAGTCTGTGGTTTGAGAATGGACGTTGTAGTATGAAACTAGCCACATCAAATGAAAATTTTAGAATAAGTTTTCACGAAAAACGAAAAAATTAAATATAAGAAATAAAGTATTAATGTTTGCTACTTCCTGCATTTAAGTGCCTTTATATACAATTTTTGGGACTATTGGATGAAATGAACTCAAATGCATGCCCTGCGTTCCTGTTGTGATTGGGCTTCTGCTTATTGGCTGTCATAAATTTCATTTTTACTCCGCGTGTATGTTTCAGATTTGTAGAGCAGCCATCTGGTAGGTCGGCCGAAATGGAACCGTTACACGTATTGTCTAATTCTTGTACTCTAGACCCTTTTATTGCATGGAATTTTGTTGCTCAGTCAAGTGGTTGTTAATGCTCGCAGACGGCTTCCCTTACTTCTGCATTATTTTAAATTTTCTGTTTCTGTGATTACGGATATTAGTGAAACAGCAATCCCCTTTCGTCGCTTCACACCCGTGGGGGTAAGGTTTTAATATGTCTGATACTGACTGACAATTAAGTCTGCTTCACAGATTAGTACGTTATTTCAAATTTCACAGTTTCTAAGATTGTGTAGACTAGTGAGACAACAGTCTCCCTGGCTGCTTCACGTAAACTTACTACTGTTAAATCATCAACTCAAGTGTTCTGGTATTTATTGATGTTACAGTCTATTCTGTCTGCTTCACAGACATACATAATATTCCCAGTGTCAGAAATCCGTGTATTACAGAAACTTTGGAATAATTTTTGTAAAACTTCTGCTTATTTATAAGGACATGACTTTTGTTTTAAAACTTGGCATCCGACACAAACTTGGTTTTCTAATTCAGAGATCGACTTCTGTGGTAGGTAAATAATAAATTTTCTTTCAGACATTATTTTATTTTGGATCACTACCTATCGCCAAATCACGGATCCGTACAGTTCAATTATGTTACAACTTGGCGACACTCACATTCAATGTATAATCCTTAGTATGATGGCTAGACCCAGTAGGTGCTTTCGCTGCTGATGGTATTACGCAAAGGTTCCATTCATATTGATGGTTACATCTCCACTGTATCACGGCGATATAGCAGCTGGTGAAAAACGGCTGCTATGTGGGCAGCAGCATGGTCTCAAACGTGTAATATATGTCTTGCCTCCAGAGCAAGGTTATGATACCTAACTCGTGGTTGATGTTGGCTTGTCACTATGCAATTGTGTGCATTTGCGTCGTCGTTGAACCCATGCATCAGCCAGTACGGAATAGTTCACGGTGCTGTTTCTTAACTGATGATATTTAAGCAGTTTCGGTCTCAGCCATATGGAATCGCTGGAGCTGACATCACGAAAGTGCGGCGTCGGGCGAAAACGTTTGGTAACTGACTAACGAACATTGCATATAAAATACGCAGTGAGCAGCCGACAACGCCTTTCACAAATGCCAATCGGCTATGTATTGATGAAGTGAGTGGAGGAGAGAGACGGAGTTCACAAAAAAAAAAAAAAAGGAAAAGAAACATGGGTCAAGAAGCAACAGCCTCCATTTATCTAAACTTGTTTCGTTGCCTGTAGTGTTCATTATTCAATTTTTATGACACGCGAGGCCTTTTCGATCCACCCTTGCATAACGCCATTTCATCCGAAATGTTAGTATTGAGTGAGCCTGCTAGGGAAAGATAAGTTGCTGCCAGCCTTAGTAAAAATGGTTCAAATGGCTCTGAGCACTATGGGTCTCAACTGCTGTGGTCATCAGTCCCCTAGAACTTAGAACTACTTAAACCGAACTAACCTAAGGACATCACACACATCCATGCCCGAGGCAGGATTCGAACCTGCGACCGTAGCAGTCGCACGGTTCCGGACTGCGCGCCTAGAACCGCGAGACCACCGCGGCCGGCCAGCCTTAGTAGACGTTATGTTAGAAGTGTAGTTTTCCACTGACTACAACGAAGTTTAATCGGCCGGCCGCGGTGGCTGAGCGGTTCTAGGCACTTTAGTCCTGAACCACGTGGCTGCTACATTCGCAGGTTCGAATCGTGCCTCGGGTATAGATGTGTGTGATGTCCTTAGTTTAGTTAAGTTTAAGTAGTTCTAAGTATATGGGACTGATGACCTCAGGTGTTACGTCCCATAGTGTTGGGAGCCATTTTAACCAATTTTTGAAGTTTCATCCTTTCACAGGTTACAGAAGGGCGGACCTTGGATTGTTTATAAAGACGCCAACCGATCTTAGCAGAGCATGACGAGCACTCTTGAGAAAGACTTAGGTCCGCAAATGAGATAGGAACAGAAATGTCATAGCAAGCCAGGCGTCGATGCTAGAGAGAGCTCGCTGTTTGCCCAATATTCGTCAACTGAGGCTAAAAGTCCATACGTTATCCCTCCCATGCTCTTGCTATTGCCTACTATCACTGAATGTACTAGGGGTAAATGTGTCGTCAGCACTTTAGGGCAACAAAATATTTATGCTGAGATAACAACCCTTATTTGCACGTAGGCCACAATGATTCGTAATTCAATAATACCTGAAATATAGTTAGAAAACAAACCGAGACAATAATTATGTTGCTCAGGTTACCAATTGCACCATCGCAATTTCCACCGCCTTTTCCTTCCTCTCACCATCGCATCTCTATCTATACCTATGTGATTATTTCGCAATTCGCAATTAAGTGCCTGGCAGAGGGATCATCGAACGAACTTAAAGCTACACTCCTGGAAATTGAAATAAGAACACCGTGAATTCATTGTCCCAGGAAGGGGAAACTTTATTGACACATTCCTGGGGTCAGATACATCACATGATCACACTGACAGAACCACAGGCACATAGACACAGGCAACAGAGCATGCACAATGTCGGCACTAGTACAGTGTATATCCACCTTTCGCAGCAATGCAGGCTGCTATTCTCCCATGGAGACGATCGTAGAGATGCTGGATGTAGTCCTGTGGTATGGCTTGCCATGCCATTTCCACCTGGCGCCTCAGTTGGACCAGCGTTCGTGCTGGACGTGCAGACCGCGTGAGACGACGCTTCATCCAGTCCCAAACATGCTCAATGGGGGACAGATCCGGAGATCTTGCTGGCCAGGGTAGTTGACTTACACCTTCTAGAGCACGTTGGGTGGCACGGGATACATGTGGACGTGCATTGTCCTGTTGGAACAGCAAGTTCCCTTGCTGGTCTAGGAATGGTAGAACGATGGGTTCGATGACGGTTTGGATGTACCGTGCACTATTCAGTGTCCCCTCGACGATCACCAGTGGTGTACGGCCAGTGTAGGAGATCGCTCCCCACACCATGATGTCGGGTGTTGGCCCTGTGTGCCTCGGTCGTATGCAGTCCTGATTGTGGCGCTCACCTGCACGGCGCCAAACACGCATACGACCATCATTGGCACCAAGGCAGAAGCGACTCTCATCACTGAAGACGACACGTCTCCATTCGTCCCTCCATTCACGCCTGTCGCGACACCACTGGAGGCGGGCTGCACGATGTTGGGGCGTGAGCGGAAGACGGCCTAACGGTGTGCGGGACCATAGCCCAGCTTCATGGAGACGGTTGCGAATGGTCCTCGCCGATACCCCAGGAGCAACAGTGTCCCTAATTTGCTGGGAAGTGGCGGTGCGGTCCCCTACGGCACTGCGTAGGATCCTACGGTCTTGGCGTGCATCCGTGCGTCGCTGCGGTCCGGTCCCAGGTCGACGGGCACGTGCACCTTCCTCCGACCACTGGCGACAACATCGATGTACTGTGGAGACCTCACGCCCCACGTGTTGAGCAATTCGGCGGTACGTCCACCCGGCCTCCCGCATGCCCACTATACGCCCTCGCTCAAAGTCCGTCAACTGCACATACGGTTCACGTCCACGCTGTCGCGGCATGCTACCAGTGTTAAAGACGGCGATGGAGCTCCGTATGCCACGGCAAACTGGCTGACACTGACGGCGGCGGTGCACAAATGCTGCGCAGCTAGCGCCATTTGACGGCCAACACCGCGGTTCCTGGTGCGTGTGATCATTGCTTGTACAGCCCTCTCGCTGTGTCCGGAGCAAGTATGGTGGGTCTGACACACCGGTGTCAATGTGTTCTTTTTTCCATTTCCAGGAGTGTATTTTTCTACCGCTCCACTCTCGAACAACGCGTGGGAAAACTCTTCGTGCGAGATCTGATTTCTCTTATTTTATTGCGATCGTCATTTCTCCCTGTGTGTGTGAGTGCCAATATATGTTCACACTCTGAGGAGACAGCTGGTGCCTGAAATTTCATGAGAAGGTCCTGCCGCAGTAGAGGATGCCATTGTTTTAATGTTTGCCGCCCCAGTTTGTGTATCATATCTGTGGCACTCTATTTGCTATTTCACTATAATACAAAACCTGCTGCCATTCTTTCAAGTTTTTCGACGTTCCCCGTCAGCCCTATCTGATGCGGATCCAACACCGCACAGCAGTACTCCAGAATAGGGCAGACAAACGTGGTGTAAGCAGTCTCTTTAGTAAACCTGTTACATTTTGTGAGTGTTCTGCCAATAAATTGCAGTCTTTAATATGCTTCTGCCACAACAGTATCTACGCGATACTTCCACTTTAAGTTATTTGTAATTGTAATCGCTAAGTACTTAGTTGAGTTTGCAGCATTTAGATTTGTATGGTTTATATAGTAACTGACACTTACCGGATTCTTTTTAATTCAAAAATGGCTCTGAGCACTATGGGGCTCAACTGCTGAGGTCATTAGTCCCCTAGAACTTAGAACTACGTAAACCTAACTAACCTAAGGACATCACAAACAGCCATGCCCGAGGCAGGATACGAACCTACGACCGTAGCGGTCGTGCGGTTCCAGACTGCAGCGCCTTTAACCGCACGGCCACTTCGGCCGGCTTCTTTTTAATGCTCATGTGGATGAGTTCAGAGTTTTCATGATTTAGAGTCAATTCCCATTTTTTGCACCATACCGATATCTTGTCCAAATTATTTTGCAATTAGTTTTGATCATCTGATGGCATTACATAACGGCAAACTACAGCATCATCTGCAAACAATCTAACAGGACTACTAAGATTATCTCTTTAATCGTTTATGTATATCAGGAACAAATAGGGCCCGTAACACTTAATTGGGGTACTCCAGGTATTACTTCCAGTTTACTCAAGGACTTTCCGTAAGTTATTACGAAATGTTATTTTTCTGAGAGGAAATGACGAATCCAGTCACATAACTGAGACGATACTCCATAGGCATCCAGTTTAATCAGAAGTTGTTTGCGAGGAAAGGTGTGAAAGGCATTCTGCAAATTTAAAAATATGTAATCATTTTGACGTCTCCTGCAGATTGTATTACTTCGTGAGAATAATGTGCTAGTTGCGTTCCACAGGAACGATATTTTCTGAACCCGTGTTGACTATTTGTCACTGAATTGTTTTCTGTGAGCGAATATACGTCCAAAATTCTAACACGACGTTAATGATATGGTTCTGTAATGCAGCGGATTACTCCTATTCCTTTCTTGGGTACTGGTGTGACCTATGCAACATCCCAGTCTTTGCGGACGGACCGTTCTACGACCGAGCGTTTGTAGGTGATTGCTAAGTAAGGAGCTATTGTATCAGCATACTCTGAAAGGTACCTGACTGGTATACGTTCTGGACCGGAAGCCTTGCCTTTCTTAAGTATTTGAAGCTGCTTCGCTACACCGAGGATGATTATTTCTATTATACTCATCTCGATAGCTGTTCTTCATTTGATTTGTGGAATGTTTACTTCGTCGTCTCTTGTGAAGGAATTTCGGGAAACCGTGTTTAGTAATTCTGATTTAGCGACGCTGTCATCAATAACATTACCATCATTTTCGCGCAGTGATGGTATTGATTAAGTATTGCCACTAGTGTACTTTACATCCCAGCAGAATCTCTTTGGGATTTGAAACAGAGTTTCATTGTGGAAACTATTAAAAGCGTTTAACATTGAAGTTAGCACCAAATCTAGAGATTCCTCAAAACTTCGCTGATCTTTGGGATTTTGCTTTATTTTAAATTTTGCATGCTTTTTTCGTTGGTTCTGCCATAGTGTTCTGATCTGTTTTTTGTACCATGGGGGTCAGTACTATCTGTTATTAATTTATTTTGTACATATCTCTCAGTTACCGTCGATACTATTTCTCTGAATTTACATCACATCCAGTCTGTGTTAAGTAGTCAGGTAGGAAGGAGAGAAGAGTGTGTTCTTGGTCAGTGTCAGGCAAATTTTTATATGCTTTTATAAACTGAAGTATTTTGCATTTATTTTTAGAGGGTGTAAAGATATTCAGTCTTGCTAAAATAACCTTGTAGTCACTAGTTCATGTATCTGTCATAACACTCCTTACTTGGTCAAGAGCACTTGTTGCTATGAGGGCAGTATGTTTTGGCGACCATTTACACTTCGAATGGGCTCCTGAACTAGTTGTTCAAATTAATTTTCTGAGAAGGAATTCAGTATGATTTCGGACGACATTTTATGCCTATTACTGAACTGAAATATGTATTTTCGCCAACATACCGAGGGTAGATTTTAGTCACCACCAACTATAATTGTGTAAGTGAGGAACCTATCTGAAATGACACTCGAGTTTTCTTTAAACTGTTCGGCAGATAGTATCATCAGAGTCGGAGGGACGATAAAGTGAGACAATTATTAATTCACTCAGGCTGTTAATCATGACCTATACCCATACTAACTCACAAGAACCATCTACTTAGTCGCCTTAGGTTACTTAGGTTTAAGTAGTTCTAGGTCCTAGGGGACTGATGACCCCATATGCCACTAGTCCCGTGGTGCTCAAAGCAATTAGAACCATCTACTTCAATTTCACTGGAAGGTAAACTACGAGTACTTCTAACAGCAGTAAACACTTCGCGACTTGTTGTATTTGACCTATCCTTCCCGAACATGGCTAAGTCCCTGAAAAATTTCGGCTGAACTTATTTTCGGCCTTAGCCAGATTTCCATACCCACAGCGAGATGAGATTCAGAGTTTTCTATTAACGCTTGGAACTCCGGTTCTTCCCAACACAGCTACGACAGTTTACACCTGAAATATTTATCGTTCCTATGTCTACCCTCCTTCTGGGGTCTTCCTGCACTGTCTGAAACTGAAGCCCTTTCTGCTGTGTCTCGAGGTCCTCAGACCTAAACAAAAAACGGCCGGTCACCCCCACACAGCCCACGTTATCCTTGTAGCCGTTTCCTGTATAATGGACTCCTGACCTATTTAGCCGAACCTGGAAACCAAGCATTCCAATGGCGCAAGTCGAGGAACCAGAAACCTGCATAACCGCAGGCCTGTCTGAGCCTCTGATTCAGACCATCCACTAGGCTTTGTACTAAAGAACAACAGTCGATTCTATCGACGAAGCTACAGACGGTGAGCTCCGCTTGCATCTCGCCAGCAAGATTGACAGGCTTTACGATCTCAACTAGCCTCCCGAAACCAGAGGGAACCTCTTCCAATGCAGAGTAACACACATCGTTAGTACCAACATGAGCCAGCATCTACAGCTGGCTGCACCCTGTGCTCTTCATGGCATCCGGAAGCACACATTCAACATTTAGAGGGACTCCACCCGCTATGCACAGAGAATGCTCATATGATTCTTCCACTCCGTTGCAGCCACATTCTAAGGGGCCGCACTAAGCGCTTAATATTGGAGCTCCCAACTACCAGTAGTCAATCCCACCCTCTGTGAATGGACAGACCTTCCATGCCAAGTGGATTCCTCTAGAACAGAGCGAATGACTTCATCTGCCTCAGGGACTTTATCAGCCACAGATAACGGCCGATACTTGTTCGTCAGAGGAACTGAGGATTCCCTCCGATTGGCCCATCGGAAAGTCTGCTGCCGGCCGCACCTTTGGACGACCTCCCACTCGAGCACGGGTGAGGAATCAATCTCACTACGGGCAGTACAGGGGGCGGCCACATTAGTGGACGGACCGATGGTACTTTTACATTTCCCTTGTCTGCTATTGTTATTAATATGTTATTACATTACGGTCCACAAAGGAAACAATTATAAATATATTGTAATATTACACGCAACTGAAGAAGACAGAAATAAAAAAAGTTCAAGACTTGGTGACCACGTCACTTTCCGCGGCTACGAGAGACGCCTGTGGGCTTTTTTGGGTCTACCTTTTGATGCCATTCTTTTGGGTTTTCCTACACTTCTTTTCATGTATGGTACGTACTTCACATACTATACATGCGACCCCTTTAATGCCATTACAGTTGACTATCTGTAGAGCTCTTCAAGCTATATTCTTGACAAAGGAAGATGCCTTTGGAAAGAGCGGTTTTTGCTATACATCATCATCAATAACTAACTTGTCATCAGCGTATAAACAAGTGTTCGAGTTTCATATGATATTTTAAATCACGGTGAAGAAAAGTGTTCTTCTCAAGCGATCGCCAACATTCACTGCGTGAGAAACAAGTGGAGCGCCCAGAATTCTTAGTAGGATATCACTTTAGTTTCGTACACTAACACACAATCCTCAGGTACATGCAATGAAGAGCCAAAGAAACTGGTACACCTGCCTAATATCGTGTAGGGCCCCCGCAAGCACGCAGAAGTGCCGCAACACGGCGTGGCATGGACTCGGCTAATGTCTGAAGTAATGCTGGAGGCCACTGACACCATGAATCCTGCAGGGCTGTCCATAAATCCGTAAGAGTTCGAGATGGTAGAGATATCTTGTGGACGGCAAGTTGCAAGGCAGGTATGCTCAATAATGTTTGCGTCTGGGGAGTTTGGTGGTCAGCGGAAGTGTTGAAACTCAGAGGAGTGTTCCTGGAGCCACTCTATAGCAATTCTGGACATGTGGGGTGTCGAATTGTCCTTCTAGAATTGCAGAATGGACATGAATGTATGCAAGTGATCATACATGAAGCTTAAATACGTGTCACCCGTCGGAGTCGTATCGAGACGTATCAGGGGTCCCATATTCCTCCGACTGCACTGGCCCCATTTCAGAGTCTCCACCAGCTTGAACAGTCCCCTGCTCACATGCAAGGTCAATGGATTCATGCGGTTATCTCTACACCGTACATGTTCATCCGTCCAATGCAATTTGATACGAGACTCGCCCGACGAGGCAACATGTTTCCAGTCGTCAACAGTCCGATGTCGGTGTTTAAGGGCCGAGGAGACGCTAAAGCTTTGTATCCTATAGTCATCAAGGGTACGTGAGTGGACCTTCGATTCCGGAAACCCATATCGATGATGATTCGTTGAATGGTTCGCACGCTGACACCTGTTGTCCCAGCATTTAAATCTGCAGCAATTTTAACGATTCTATGGAGTCGTCTTTGGTTGTGTTCTTGCATGATCTTTTTCCGGCTGCAGCGATGTTGAAGATTTTATGTTTCACCGCATTCTTGATATTCATGGCACATTCGTGAAATGGTGATAGGGGAAAATCCAACTTCATCGCTACATCGAAGATGGTGTGTCCCATCGTTCGTGCGCCGACTATAACACCACGTTCAAACTCGCTTAAATATTGATAACTTGCCGTTGTTCCAGCAGTAAGCGATCCAACAACTGCTCCAGACACTTGTTGTGTTTCATAGGCGTTACCGACGGTAACACTGTAACTGGCATTATCAGCACCTGACAGGGTCTGAAAAGATCAGTCTCTGTTGGTCCACCAAGGCCAGGGGACGTTGGCTGGTTAAGTAATTGTCAATGTCAATAAAATACACAAACAGACGTGTACTTTAAGATACTATTTTATTTTATTCGGAAGACAATCATCGGAATTTCATTATGAAGCCTGAAAATAGCATATTGAATCGCCAAAACTGGTTGCTTCAGAATGAAATAAAATCATATCTTAAAGTACACGACTATTGGTGAAGATTATTGACATTGGCAGAGACTGAAAAGGATTTTGTTGTGTTCGTTTGGCTGGCCAGTGGAATCGTGCAGTATCCCGATTTTCGGGCATTGGATGTGACAACGTCCCGACACTAGAGTGCATGTGGTGTGAGGGCACTCATACACACACCGCATGAACCGGTCGACCGTCCGCCTCGATAGCTGAGTGGTGCTGACACGGTAGCTCAGCATGTTCGGTCAGAGAGCCGGATGGCATCTGTAATAAAAAACTGACTGAAAGGATCAACAACGAACTTTAATGAATGTAATGTGACGTCCGCAACGACCGCTGGCACGGTAGCTCAGCGTGTTCGGTCAGAGGGTTAGCTGCCGTCTGTAATAAAAAGAAAAAAAAAACTGAGTTAAAGGATCAAGGACGAACTGAAACGAGTGTCTCGTGACGTCCGCCATGAGCAGATACAACGAACGAAAACGAACAAAATGAGATAAAAGAAAAGTGGTCAGCGTGACGGATTGTCGTCCTACAGGCCACGGTTCGATTCCCGGCTGGGTCGGAATTTTCTCCGCTCAGGGTCTGGGTGTTGTGTTGTCTTCATCATCATTTCATCCCCATCCGGCTCGCAAGTCGCCCAATGTGGCGTTTAATGTAATAAGACCTGGACTTTCCCTCTCAAGGGGCCTCCCGGACAATGACGCCAAATGACAATTTCCATTACCCGATCGACCACGTCTGACCATCACAAGAGAGGATCGCCGTATCTTGCTACAAGCAAACCGTCGGGTGTTCACATTTGCGCGTGCCATCCGAGAACAAGTAAAACATTCCCTGTAACGTTCTGTGATATCCCGCAGCATTGGTCGGAGACGAGTACTAGCCGGACTAGAGAATAATCGTCCAATGTGTAGGCTGCACTAATACAACATAATCGGTGGCGTTTTGAGTGGTGCCGTGAGCTGAAAGCATGGCCTCTTGACGAACGGTGTTGCATTGTGTTCAGTGATATATCGCGTTTCTGCACTATCCCAGATGAGCACCATGGCGAGTACAACGGCAACCTGCGGTCCCATTGTCCATTCTTCTAATGTTTTGGAGAGTCACAGATATGTTACTCCTGGAGTAATGGTGTGGTGAACCATCGGGTATGACTTCAGATCACGGCTGGTAGGGACTGAGAAAACTCTGACAGCACATGGGTACGTCCTGGATACCTTGAGCCCTCATGCGTTGCCTCTCATGCGACCGCATCATCGTGTCTTTTTTCAACAGGACACCGCACGTGTCTGTATGATGTTTATGCATGATGTTGAGGTATTAAAGGAAGATGCCCAGATCTGTCCCCGTTTGGACATGTTCAGGACCAGCCTGGACCAACTCAGTATCAGTGCAATTATCCAGCATATCAACTACCACTTAAAACATTATTGTGCAGCGTGCCTCAGGAGAGATAAAACGTCTTTGTGATAGACTTCCCTACCGAAGCAGTTCATACATTCAAGCCAGGGGAAGCGCAGCCTCACACTGATGAGTGGTTGCATACGGCTAAGTTCTTTGTAAATTTGAGTCAGTTTTGTAATCACTGGTTAAATTTTGCAGGTGATGCAATACTGTACATCTTCTTTCAATCCCTTTTTTACATGCAGTTACAGATGAGACATCTTCGAGCCAGATTTGATTCTTGATCTTATATTACAATGTATACTGACACTTTTCCCTATCACACCTTTACAGTGGACGCATAGTAAATGGAAGACTTTACTTTATAATTCTCCCCTGAAAGAAATTATATTACAGTGCGCCTTCTTTCTTTTTTTTTTTTTTTTTTTTTTTTTTTTTGTTACACAACTCAATACAACATCTTACATGCCTTATCTGCCAGGCATACCTCCGTGATTCCGTGATTTCCGCATTCATTTCGATTTCGTTTTCTCAAGAGAGCTATAACAAAGACACTACTAATTTCGTTTGGGATTTTTCATTGAAACCATGACATATTCTAGCAAGGCACCATCAGAAGTTTCCTTATTCTGTTTTGGAAAAGTTATCTTACAGTTGTTGACCTGCACGTAAGCACCCGGTACAAGGTTTTTCTACAATATCGGCGACTCCGGCCTGATGTTGTTTCCGCATCTGTAATTGCTCTCCTTGAGCAGTCACCAACACCGAACATACTTTAATCGCTTTTCAGGCTTAGTTTTTTAAAGAAACTAATGCAATGAATATAATTTTATCTTTAATTGTTTTAAGTACAGTAGTAAGATTTTACTTCTAGGATCCTGAAACAAGCTACTTTACACTAACTACATCATACTATTTACGTAACTCAGTGCTTCATTACACAGTATGGCTCACAGTCTAATTCATGACACATTATAAAAAGTTTACGTCACACAGAAGATGCACTCACGTCCTCACTCGCTCTCTCACTTTCACTATTATTTAAAAGCAAGAACATTGAGCTACTTATTCTGTTATGAACAAAATATGGCTTAATTAGAACTTGATTGGCAAAGTGTCTCTTTTAAACAATTTCTGCTGTATGTACAAAAAGCGTCAGGAGCGGAAAACCATAAAATGTTAAATTTTACATACATACAATGTTTCCAAGAGAATGTTAATTATAGAACTGAAGCTGGAACAGCAGTAAGCTAATTTTTATTTCTCCTGAAAGTGTAAATCTCATTTCCTATCGATTGTCACACAACTAGATGACTTTATAAATTCACAGGCTGCTGTATTAATTTGAAAGAGTGCAGAACCTACGCGAGTGACTAGGCCTGCAACGTGCAACTTAACACAGGGGCAACTGGTGACCGGGTCACATCCTGGGAACACTTCCAGTAGACCACGCGACTGCTGAACAGCAGCAAGAAGAATGTTACAAATTCATAATCGTCAGTTACTACGCCAGAAGCTACGACGGGACGTACAGCTTAATGTGTACATTTACCACTGGTGGAGGTATACAAGATGGTGATTGATAGATTTTCCTTCAAATATTTCAGTTACTCTGAATTTAATATTGCAATCGTTTCCTCAGTTGTAACATTTTGTATGAATATCTAACATTAAGTGACCACAGCTGTGCGTCTTAAATTTGGTCCAATTTATAGCTATTCCTCAAAATTCTGTGGGCGTAACTAGGACGTTCATTGTCAGTGAAAATACGATCAGACAATCAGTACTCCTTTCTTTATGCAACTAAATTTCAGGTGGATAGATATTTCTTTTCTATGAGTCATGAGCAGTAACAGAAATGAGAACAGCGGAAAAGTTGTAGGCAGAATTGGGAATCATGAAGTAGTCGAAGTAATGAATTCCCCTACGTAGGCAGCAAAGATAACACATAGAGGAGCAAGGTGGACGTCAAGAGCAGACTATTATTGACCAAAAAAAAATGGATCTCACGGCGAGGAGAAGTCTTCTGGTATCAGTCACAGAAGAATAAATTTCTATGGATCTACGTGTCGAATGCAGCGTTGTATGGTAGTGGAAATAAACTGTGGTAAAACCTGAGCAGAAGAGAATCGAAACATTTGAGATGTGGTGCTACAGAAGAATGTTGATAAATAGGCTGACTGATTAGGTAAGGAATTAGGAGGCTCTCCGTAGAATAGAGCTAAGGAATACATGAAAAACATTGAAAAGAAGAAGGGACAGAACATCTGCTAAGACGTCTGGCTATACTATAGGGAGCTGTAACGGGTAACAACTGTAGGGGCAGACAGAGATTGGGATGCATACTCCAAGTAACTGAGGATGTACGTTGCACCTGTTACTGTGAGATTAAAATGTTGATACAGGAGAGGAATTCGTGGCGGTAGCTTTAAACATCACAAGATCGATGACTCAAAACAAAGTCGGAGACCCGAAGACCGACCTGCAGCCGGAACGACTGAGTTACAGTAGATCCACTGCTCACAAGGGAACCTCCCCATCGCACCCCCCCTCAGATTTAGTTATAACTTGGCACAGTGGATAGGCCTTGATAAACTGAACACAGATCAATTGAGAAAACAGGAAGAAGTTGTGTGGAACTGTGAAAAAATAAGCAAAATATACAAACTGAGTAGTCCATGGGTCACATAGGCAACATCAAGGAGGACGTGAGCTCAGGAACGCCGTGGTCTCGTGGTAGCGTGAGCAGCTGCAGAAGGGAAGGTTCTTGGTTCAAGTCTTCGCACAAGAGAAAGTTTTACTTTCTTTATTTTTGCATAGTTATTATCTGTCCGTTCGTTCATTGACGTCTCTGTTCACTGTAATAAGTTTAGTGTCTGTGTTTTGCGACCGCATTAGTGGACGAAAGGACGTGCCTCTCCAATGGGAACTGAAAACATTTGATCGCAAGGTCATAGGTCAACCGATTCCTCCACAGGAAAACACATCTGATATATTCTACACGACACTGGTGACGGCATGTGAGTCACATGACAGGAATATGTGGTCGACCCACCTAACTTGTACACTTGGCGAATGGGTAAAAAGATTCTTCTACCTTGCCCAATTTAGGTTTTCTTGTGGATGTGATAATCACTCCCAAAAAAGTGATGAAAACATAAGTGTTTGTCACATAAACTGAAAATAAAAAATTAAAGTTTTCACTCGATGGAAGATTTGAACCAAGGACCTTTTGTTCCGCAGCTGCTCACGTTACCACGAGAGCACGGCGCTCCTGCAATCGTAGTGTCCTTCATGTTGCCTATCTCCCATGGACTACTCAGTTTGTATATTTTGCTTATTTTTTCACAGTTCCACACAACTTCTTCCTGTTTTCTCAATTGATCTGTGTTCAGTTTTTCAAGGCCTATCCACTGTGCCAACTTATAACTAAATCTGAGGGGGGTGCGATGGGGAGGTTCCCTTGTCAGTATAAAGAAAACGCAAAACCTCACCAAAGATCTAAATGATCCAGACACTACCAGAATCAATGGTGTTGACCTCCCTCCCAGCAACGAGGAGTTTTGAGAACCTAGGCTCGACAACTGCTGCTGATGGAAATGTCAGCGCAGAAATCACTAACCAACTGGGCGGCACATGGGTCAAATGGTGTTCTGTGATTGTGTACTCCGTAACCGGGTGATTCCAAATAACCGCAAGTCAGTCTGTAATCAGTTCAGTTGCACTTTTTCATGCTGAATGCTGGCCTTCAATGAAAGAAGTGAGACAACGACTTGCTGTCATGGAAACAAAATTATTCATTAGGATCTTCTGACTAACCATGAAAGATCACATCACAAATGATGAAGTTCGTATGTTATGTGGAGTAGCACATATAGTAGATGAGGAAAAAAGTCTAGGATGGTATCAGCATGATTTTAAGCAGACGCAACTACAGTGGTAAAGACAGGTTTTACATCGAGAGTAAATGGTAAGTGTCCTGTAATACGACCAATGCAGCTATGAGTTGTAGTTGTCACGCTGTACGAAGGTTTCAGGATCTCGGGGCTGCTTCCTGATCATTCACAGAATAGGATAAAATGGCGATTGGGAGTCAAAACTGCCGGCCTTGGACGACTGAAGGACTAACTCTAATAAAGAAGACCTGAGAAACGAGACACAGCTTTAATTTTAATTCCCTTAAAAGAATCACTCTTATCGTTAATGCCGTTAAATAAAATATATTGGGTTGGTACAAATGTTCGTGGCGCTTTTCAGTGTTTACACAACAGCTACTATGGACGTTAATAATACTTTCTCCTTTGCCAACAGCACAACCTCAAGCTCATGTTCACATCCCTCAGAAAACACCCCAGAAAACATAAAACCTGGCGTTCACCAGTCCAGCACTTAGGCTAGTTCCATATTGACCATGTGGCAATCTCGTACCCAGTACAGAAAGACATCTATGAAATACAGATACGCAGAGGAGCCAACATTGATTCAGACCATTACCTAACACGCATCAAAGTCAAGTTCACAACCAAGAGAATTTTCTGTAAGAAAACTCCCCAACTGAAATTTGGGACACGAAAGATCGCTGACTCTGGAGTGAAAGAGGCAGACAAATAATTGGCCACATTTCAGCAAAAAATCACAGAAAAATCACAGGCGCACATTCCTCTGACGAAGAATACCAAGTACCCCTGGTGGGATACTGATTGTGAGAATGCACTTGTCACTAGGAAATTGGCATACCAGAAACACAACAGTGACAAGGCTCCAGAAAATTTACAGGTGTTCAACGAAACACGAAAGTCAACAGTCCGTCACCGTTAGCTGAGTGTTCAGCGCAGCGGAATGCCACACGAAGGGGCCCAGGTTCGACTCCCGGGTGGGGCAGGAGATTTTTCTCTGCTCAGGGACTGGGTGTTGTGTTGTCCTCATCATCATTTCATCCCCATCTCCGACGCGCAAGTCGCCCAATGTGGCGTCGAGTGCAATTAGTACTTACCCTCGGCGGCCGAACTTCCCGAAATGGGGGACTCCCGTCCCACAGTGCCATACGCTCATTTTCATATTTTTCACGAAAGACTACTGAAAAAATGGTTAGACAATCCAAGAGGAAATACCTGAACGAACACCTAGACCGCATAGAAGACAGCTTCGGCAACTACAGCGCTAGGGACTTCTACAGGACGTTTGCAGGGCACATCCAAGGATACACATTACCCAATCTCTGCTTTAGAAATAGTGACGGAAAAGTGGAACCGACGAACATGGAGAACTGCAAAGGGCTGGCACAATACCTCTCAGAACTTCTCAATTCCTCAGAACCCTCAGAGGGATTCCCAGTCGAAGAAGCTGCAGATAGAGACACAGACTCACTACCCCCGACACAAGAGGAAGTCCACAGGCACATCCTCAGTCACAAAACAAACAGGACATTTGGTGAAGATGGCATAGTGGCCGAACGACTAAAAAACCTCGGACCAAACACACTCAGAGAACTCACACAGATCGGCCGGCCGGTGTGGTCGAGCGGTTCTAGGCGCTTCAATCTGGTACCGCGCGACCGCTACGGTCGCAGGTTCGAATCCTGCCTCGGGCATGGATGTGTGTGATGTCCTTAGGTTGGTTAGGTTTAAGTAGTTCTAAGTTCTAGGGGACAAATTACATCAGATGTTAAGCCCCATAGTGCTCAGAGCCATTTTTAAACTCCCACAGATTATCACAGTCATATAGACGTCAGAAAAGTTGCCAGACGACTGGAAATGCGCACTGGTCTATCCTCTGCACAAAAAGGGTGACCACACAGATGTAAGGAATTACAGGGGCATCTCACTTACACAAGTCGCATACAAGGTACTCTCAGCGTACCTACTCCAAAGAACACGGAACCGACTGGAACATAAGAGCGGCGAGTACCAGGGGGGCTTCCACTCTGGTCGCTCCTGTGCAGAACAAATCTTCAATCTGAAGACTACCGTGAAAATCAAACTCTCAGGAACAGTCCAGTCATATGCACCTTCGTTGGTTTCAAGAAAGCAAATGACTCCAACGACCATCAACATTCTACATGAACGAGGTTTTGACGGCAAGAAACTGCGACTGAACAAACAGACACTGACAGACACAACGTCTAAGGTGAAGTTCAAGGGGGTAGTCTCCGAACCCTTTGAGATGAAGACAGGCGTTCGCCAAGGTGACGGGCTCTCACCGCTCCTATTGAGCCTAGAGCTAGATAACGTCATGAAGGGATGGGAGAAAGAGCTCCAAATATAAGGCCACTGGAAGCCAGTGCGAATTGGACGACCCAAGGACAAGCTGGAGATCGGCTGTCTAGCCCTCGGAGACGATATGGCACTATTCACATATGACGAAATTACAGTAATCAGACAGATATAAGTATTCAAAGAGTGCGCAGAAAAAGTAGGGCTACAGTTTTCCTTTGAGAAAACCAAGTTCTGTACGAAATTTAACATTCCTACTTTGAACACAAAGTATGGCAAGATCAAGAGGTCACACACTTTAAGTACATAGGTGAAGTGCTCGAACCGATAGAAGAGAGCCTTATACAAAACACAGGGTATTTAGAACAAGAAATGTCTGTCTACCTGCACCAGAATTGATTACTACAACACTGTAATCAAACATGAGGTGCTATACGCTAGTGAGACACCGATGTTACCCACAAAGGCCAACCTTGAAACATCCTCACACAGGAAAGGAAAATCATTAGGAAAATTACTGGGACAAAACTCACGGATGATGGATATAGACATCACTCAGGGACACCACAGAGATCTTCTCCAACATCGCAGCGGACTCATGACCAGTAGACCCTGGATGACACAAGTCAAAATTGATCCGGAAAGAGCTCAGATAAATTCAGCGGACATCATGGACAAATGCTTCTATAGACACAAGGTGTACAAGTGGGAAGTGATGTCAGAGAATACAGCACATGAAGCCCAAAAGCCAAAGTGGGAAGAAGAGAGGAAGAGAGCCTTTAGGGAACGAATGAAGGAATACTCGAAGAGCAGGAAGAACAAGTAGTCATGAATGTTTCGCATGTTCTGATAAAAAGCCTGTAACTTGTGTAATAATAATAATATATTCTCCTTCGCTATTTACAACAGTTTGCAAACGTTGAGGTAACTTTTCGATTCCGCGAGTTTTGAGACTAAGAATTCGTCGAGACGTCTTCGGAGTGCGTTTTCATAAGAGGAGGAAGTTCCTGTTCGATAGAAAGTGCAAGAGCGAAAGTCTGAGGCAAGATCATGTGAATAATATAGTTACAGAATTATTCCACAATCCGTCTCCTGTGTAGTGTATATTGTTAGTCCAACAGAATGCAGGCTGACGTTATCGTGGAGTAGTAACACTTCACTTTCTTCCCGGTAGTTAGTCTTGGATTGCGTCTGCAAGACGTCTCAGTTGCTGATAATAAATTTCAGCAGTGATTGCTACACCTTGGGGAGCTATTCTTAGTACACCACACCGCCCCTGTTCCACCAGGCGCATAATATTATCTTTTGTCGATGAACGCAGATCACTGTCCTACGAGTCGCTTCTTTGTTTGGGCTCAACCATTACATCCTATTTTCTACGTTAGCATGAAAACACTATTTCTCGTCACCAGTTAGAATAACCGATACCAATGATCGTGTTCACAAGCCAATTGATGACGATCAAGCAGAGATGCACGTGTGGTCACCCGCTGATTTTTGTGATTTTGGCTTAGAGCATGCGGTAACCACACTCCAGATTTTTTAATTTTCCGTACTACACGCTAATGTAGTACGATGGTGGAATTATCACTGTTCGTTACATCTGGCAGTTCTCGAGTACACTGAGCTGGATAATTGTTGATTAATGCGTTTGAACCCAGTCTCCATCAAGCCCCGAAGATCTTCCCGAACTTGAAGAGTCGCTAATATCAAAACGATCTTCACTAAAACAAGAAAACCATTTTCTTGACGTCCCCTGTCCAATGGCACTACCCCATAAGCGGATGTTTCTGGCTACCTCTACTGCTGTCACCCTCTATTAAACTCAAACAAAAGAATATGGTGGAAAGATTCAGATTTATTCAGTTGGCACTCCATTTTCTAGCTTCCACAGTTTCACTCACTATCTCGAAATGGCAAAATGACAATAGGAAAAGTGAACTACAAAAAAATGACAATAGACAAGCAACCCACGGCAACGGGAATACCAACATGCAACACAAAAACTCTACCAATTTATGCACCAGCCGAATATAACTTGTCTCTGTGGATCCACTGTTGCAGTCAAGTCTTCGATGGAAACACTTGAGAATTCACGACATCCAGAAACAGATGGCTCCAGTAGGCTAATATCCAAAATTTTTGAGAGGTGCATATGGGGCCTGAAGTTGGCATAATGAACTGCCGGAACAGATGACGAAAATAAAATAAAATAACGTCTGAATTTGCATGGTTGTCTGCCGAATTTCTTTGTTAAATAGTTGAATACAAGTTGGTTGTCTTGAAATGAACAGCCTTAGTTGCTTACAGGCTTTGACATACATCAACGGGGACAGATGAAAATGTGTGCCCTGACCGGGACTCGAACCCGGGATCTCCTGCTCACATGGCAGACGCTCTATCCATCTCTCTTTTTTTTTAAAAATCTCATTTTGTTCACTTTTTTCGTTGCATCTGCTCGGTGCGGACGTCGTAAGACATCCGTTTAAGTTCTTTGTTGATCGATCAACTTAGTTTTTTTATTACAGAGGGCAGCGAACCCTCTGACCGAACACGCTGAGCTACCGTGCCGGCTATCCGTTTGAGCCACCGAGGACACAGAGGATAGCGCCACTGCTGGGATAATTTATCTCTGACACGCCTCCCGAGAAACCCACATTCTCAACATATTGTCCCGCATATTCGTAGCTCCCCCGCCAATTATACTCATTACTCGCGGCGCGTTGCCGATTCCCGTAAGAGTTCGGGCACTGTTTGTGCATTCGCAGAGAAGAAGAAAATTGTGAAGTGGCCGGTGAGCCTTAACTATATATGCTAAAATGGTATCTGTTCTTACGGACATGTCCGAAAGAACAGATACCATCTTAGTATATTGGTTGTCGTGTAGGAACGTCGATACGTCTGTAGCTTCATTGAAGCCTGAGAACGTGCACATACATTAAAATAACAGTGAATGGCTGTAAGCGGCTACAGTTAAACATGTTTAACGTTTCGACATAGGCGTAAATATGTAGTTGAAATTAGAAGATGATATACATCCGAGATTTTTATTGCATTACAAAAGGTATAATAAACAGTTATAACACAGTTTTAATTATTAATATGTCTTCCTCCTCTACAGTCAATATTTGTCTTAGGGTATCATCCCTCTCATTTGTCAAATAACGGTGTACGCTGTCATGTGTTTATCAGGTTCCCTTTCTTAACAAACACACTGTGTGTTTTGCGTTATTTTGAAGTGTTAATAACTTGCTTTTAGTTTCACATTAGCTTTATCGACAGTTGTTAATGGATCATAGGAATATACTGCTTTTCATTGGTCGTCGCAGGATCTCACACTTTTTTTTTTAACTCTTGCCCCTTTATTGTGGGTGAGTGTTTTCCTGGGGCTACTATTATAAGTAATGTATTTACTTTCTTATCCGGATTAGTAGCTATCTCGTTGCCCAGCACCAGTCTGCGAGCTTTAGTCCATCACAAATGCATATCAGTCATGCATCTGAATTCTGCTTAATTTACATCGAACTTCGTATTAACGTACTACGACGTTACGTGTTTCAGAATGAATGCAGCGCTGTTCTGCAGTCAGAGATAGTCAGTGCAGTTACTGCGTTTTCCGGTCTACTGGACATTATCTCCTAACAGCAAACCCTTTCGCTTGGTTATTCGAGCATTTGTTACTCAATTTGAATTTTAATTGTTGAGTATGCATCTTGTTAATAAACATTGAAATTTTCTGACCCGTTGCCATCGGCTTATTTCCTTAATCTGTTTATATATGTATGTGAATACTGCAGCGAAATATTCTAAAAAAATCAGGTAGAAAGGGCCAAGCTTTATTTTCTAGAGAAGTGTATATAATTTGACTTCATTGTACGTGTGTAACATTAATTAGATATTTTCTTCTGTTTTTGTAGTTGCGCGTGCTGGTATCCTGCTGCCGGCCATTGCAAAAGCATATATCATGATTTGATGTCTTACTGTAGTCCTTCCGTTTCTTTAAATTAACGTGATCGTTGAATCTACTAGTTTTCTTGCGGTTTTACATTCGTTACAGGGCATTTATCTGCGCAGTACGATGTAGGGAAGTACACGTAATATTTTTTCTAGATACGATGTGCAATGTGCAATATTCATAGTGTCCATCATCAGACCTCGCCAATTGGACGTACTTTCACCTGCTGTGTGACAAATGTTTTTATTTGACAAACCGTTAACACCCTTTAATACGTATATTTACATCTGCCTCCTACAGTTCACTGTTATTAAGAAAAATACTGATCTCTTATTAGTTACGTCGCCTTCTGGCCATCAACGCAACGTCTGATTTCTGCTCGTTTAATCGTAGTCAGTCGTTCCCATCTCAAATCGCTATCTGTTGCGTTTCTATATTACAGATGCTAATGGTTTCGTATTTTGTATTTCTTCTTGCTGTATCGTCCGAACGAGACAGACAGGGCAAGAGAGCCACAGGCGCAAGGACATGAGGTGGTGCCAATGAAGAATCTGCACCATTACGTTCCAGTACAGGTTGCTTATCATCTTGCAGCAGCGAAAACTGTATTATGCAATTTTTTGTGTATATATATTCACATAATGTAAAGCACCACTTACACATTTAGAAATTTGATGACATGGCGATATTATAACCATAACATTGTTAATTATGTGCATATACATAAACAGAGAAGTGAATTATACAGCTTTCGCTGCTGCAAGATGATAAGCAACCCGCACTGGAACGTAATGGCGCGGATTCTTCATTGGCACCACCAACCGAAGGAAGTTTCGCCAGGTGGGGAAACAAAACACGAAATCTAATGTAAATCGTGAACTAGTCATCTGAAGATGAAACTATAGGTTCGAAACCGGTAACGGCGCTGTTTAAATAAATAAATGTTGTTGTAAAGAGTGGCTGGTTGCTGTAAACCTCTGTGTAAGAGACAACCTAAATTTTGTACACAGCCACCTGCTCAAAATGTCAGTTTTTGACAGAATGCAAACCTGTTAGCTATCTTAGTACAGGTGACCAAGGTATCCGGCGACCGGCCATTATTCAGGTCGGCACGTGGCCCCTTGCAGCAATTTATACCGAGTCATAGCTCCAGTTCGGATATCCGGAACACGCCGGCGCCAACGTTTCCGCCTTCGAGCAGCCGCCGCCGCTGTGAACAATACCCTGAGCCACAATCAATCCGCTGGCGGATCTGTCTTCAGGGTAGTGGATGGTGTAAAACTCCCTTCAGATTATGCATGAAGTACATAGACTGTAGACAGTTCCAAGAGATCTTTCAGTCAGTACATTTACAGATGAACTGAACTTTTAATTGAACTTTGTTTCAAGGCAATCTCAATGAGAACTAGTATTTTCAGTTTGTGCGACCAGCTTGCTTGTTTCTAAATTACGGTCTTCATCCAGTTACTTTCAACAAGCCAGTTTTGTATTATACTTTGTCGGAGTAGACGAAGAGTTTTTTCTTGGTTTCGACAATACACTTCCTAAGTAATCTTTGACATTGTTTTTGTCGCCTACGGCGGATTCCTCATTTATCACAAAAAGGGGGGGGGGGGGGGTGCATCTTAGATGCATGACAGTATCCTAATGGTAGTTACGGAACTGTAGAGGATACCACTCAGAATTCAGTATGTCGTGAAATCTGCACCTGCTGATATTGAGCACATAAAGGTCGTGGCAATGAAGCAAAGAGGGTGCGACGGGTCCATATGGAATCTCATTCCACTCTATTTGTGCGCAAGCTGAAAGTTGGAGCACAATGTTAAAAATGTGATTAGCCAACCATATTCGAGAAGTATTCGATAATCTAAATATTTAGCGAAAGAAGACCAAGGGCGATTAGAGTTTAACCTCTTGCGGACAATAATCTCGTAATAGACACTCGTACAGTTAGGTAATAAAGTATAACGGGCATATTCTCTCCAAAAAAATCGAGACGGAGAAACAAGTGAAACGTTTACCAGATACACCAGATGGGAATTTGAATGCCAGATGTGTTGAACTCCTCATTACTTGCATTAAATGTTTGTGTGACTGTACCACATACGACTTACCATGAATTTTCAATGGCTCGTGGAATGATTGTCTGTGTCAAAATATTCACAATATGTCACTGGCAGCCATGTGCATGAGGCTCCCACTAGATTACTCACACATATCGGTACTGTCATACAGGTTGAAAAAGAATTCTCATTTTACAAGCTTATATCTTCTGCACGCATTAAGAACTGTGGATTAAATTTCAACTTTCTCGCTGATCTACAAGTTTTTATTTCAAAAACGTCCATACGATTTTACAAGAGCGTTAAACGGGAAATTCTCTCTTTCTTTATGAATGATCAATGCCAGACTTATTGTCTCGGTTCTTAAAGGGTTGACCGTAATTTCTTAACTATAACTGGGATGACAGGTCACCACATCTGGTACCGTCTTGTCATAATAAAGCGGGAATGAACAATTGCATACTCTGTACTAATATGTGGAATCGGCTCTTGTCTTCACCTCTTAATCAAATTACACGCAACCAATCATACCGTACTACTGAGTATACAGTCACAATTGTAAAAATAATTACAATTTAATAATGATTGGTTTTCAAGTGGGTGAAACACTACGTTTCGACTGCGCCTGGGCCACTGAGTATTAGTATCGCTAACGCAAATTAACCTAACGTGAATTTCATGATTTTTGACCTATTACGTAGCTATTGCTATTTTACATGACAATATGTTGGTAATTAATCGTATTTGGACTCAAACTCTCTAAGTTTAACAAATGCGATACTCGACTGCTATGTTCAAAATTGCTTATATGTGAAATGCGATCTTTCAGCAGTATAATAACGCTGTACAGCTATCGAGCAAATTCGTGGAAAAAAGAGTGTTATTAATGAAAATGAGCGTTCGGCATTGTGGGCCGGGAGTCCCCCATTCGGGGAAGTTTGGCCGCCGAGGGCAAGTACGTATCGCTGTTGACGCCATATTGGGCGAATTGCGCGTCGGAGATGAGGATGAAATGATGATGGGGACAACACAACAACCAGTCCCTGAGCGCAGAAAAACTACTGCCCAACCGGCAATCGAACTGTGGCCCTCTTTGCTAGATGAATTACAAAAAGTTTCTGTAACCAGCATACATTCGTATCTTTCCGAAGTTGCTAAATCTGTCCAAATTTGTCTATCAGCCTTCATTGCTCACCAAAATTTCCTGTCATAAAGTAATCTGAAAACCTGGTGAGTCCCCTTATTATCGATTCTGTAGGATTTCATATTGCCCTCTTTAGTCTTATAGTGTTTCGCCTGATTTCAATAATTTTTTCTGACCCCAAATTGACAGGCACTTGTTGAGGCGTCCTTCAGTTTCCTGACCATTGCATCTGTTGTTTTGTCTCAAGTTATGGTATTCCCTGTGTGCTATATATTTTTCTATTTCTATTCCTATCTCTGTCACTCCATTGATTATACCCTCTATTTCCTCCCCAATAATAATAATAATTCCTGATGTTATTCCCTTCCCTCCTCACATGGTTATCCCAATTATTAATCTGATCCCATTCATTTGGTTGATATCTGTCATTCCTACTAAAGTTATTATCTTGATTTCTAATTTGTTCTAAGGCTCTGTCAAACTTGTCCAAATATTTTAGTAACTCCTCTATGGATTCTACTGGTCCATACACTGCTCTCTCCTTGGAAGACTTCTTTTCAAAGCTTCAGTCTAACTGAGTTCATTAAATGGTTAGATTAACTCAGTCGGTCTCCTATGTTGTGTTCCACAAAATACTTCATGCTTTCCTGCCTCTTTCTATAATCTGGCCCATTCAAAAATCTACTCCATATTGTTGCTTGCTCTGTTTCAGATTAATCTTTATTTAAAAAAATACCTCTCATATTCGTCGTAAGACATTTCAGTGTTAATACTTCGATTTGCCCATGACAGCGCCTCCACGTCCTAAAATTTCTTGACAGATTTGGTTTTTAGATTATCAGTCATACCACTTACAAAGTTGCCCCTTCATTGGTGTAAAATTTCTACAGGATAAATTTTATACATATGAGAAACGCATGTAGTGGCTACGAATGTATTACTATGTTACGTTTTCTCACGTTTTTCTCGTGTTTTCCAGATCAGAAAAAACATTTTAGCACAAATTTCGAGGGGTTCAATAGTCGATTGGTACTACTTGCAAGTTCAAATGTTGCTAGTCCATGTGTAAGGTCCAGGAGATGTATTCATTTCGTCCCAGTACTCCAGCTGTCCAATGTCTGGCGTTTTTTCACCCACGTTTATTACAGCATAGCACTTGCAATTTTCATTTTGTGATAAACATATATATGATTACATTGTGTAGTATTGCCAACTGTAGCTATGTATTTGCCTTTCGTCTTTACTTTGTGTAGCGTGTGTGTTTTGATATTTTCCATCTGTTGTGTGCAGGTGTGTGTATGTGTTTTATATATATATATATATATATATATATATATATATATATATATAGAGTGAGAGAGAGAGAGAGAGAGAGGGAGAGGGAGAGAGAGAGTAATTATGGTTATGTTTCTCACTTCGGTTTGTTATTCTTTTATTGGTTAACATGAACAGTAACTTACTGCTTGTATTGACTGGGTCATTAATCATAAAGTTAGCAGATTTTTGTTGTAACTCTAATAATTTTGATGTCTTGTTCCTTGTTGGATGGTTCATGACTATGTTTCATCAGGTGTTCAGCCAAGGGAGAATGGCCACTTTCATACTTTCAGCATCTTATATTTTCTTTAGACCTAGTATCTAAATTCCTGCCTATCATACCCAGATATACCGATTCTAGGCATTGTAACTAGTATGTACCAGCTACTTGGCATTTATCTGGTTTCGCGATTATTGAGTGTAAATGTGGCTGGAGTGTGTTTATTGTCCTATATAAGCAATGTGTGATCCCTGTTACTTTAAAATATTGGCAATCCTGTGCGTTTATTTCCATTTGTACGTTAGAGTGTAACATTTCTTTACGTTAGTCATGACATGAATATTACTTTTTGTCTCTCCATGTGAGCTGCTTTATGTCTGGGTTTATGTGGTGTTTGTATTCCTGGGTTATTTCCATTGTTCTTTAGGTGTTTTTTTGTTTTTTTAGTTAAGTGTTTGTACTATATGGGTGTTACAACCATTGACTGTGGGAACGTGCTGTACTGTTTGTAATTTTATTTCATAGTTTTCTTCAGTGAGTGAGATATTATTGGTCTGTGTAACATGTGACGTTTGGCGCTATTTTTGATTTTGTGGGTGTTTAGATGAAGCACGTTTAATTGTATTTATTGTCTTTCTGAAGATGTCAAATGTGTTCTTATTGATGACTCTGTTTATTGTTATGTCCAAAAAATTTATTTGGTTTTGTGTTTTTTTTTTCATTGCAAAGTGAATGTTTTATGTAGCCTGCTTATGTTTACTTTGTCTCTTGGTTCATCTACCAAACAGACCATGTCATCCACATATCCGTAGCAGTAAATAATTTTGTATCCTTCCTTTGTGATGTTCATATCAAAGATTGTGTTTTTTATATGGCTGATGAATTTGTTTGTCAATTTTCCTGATATTGGGGATGCCACTGAAAGCCCACCGTTTTGTAAGTAAAACTCTTTTACAAATTGGAAGTAATTTTGAGATGTGATTTCTTTAAGGGTGTGATTATTTCATTAATATTGTCTGCATGCAGTTTGATGTATGTCAGTAGAGTTTCTGTAATCAGTTTTCTTGTGTCAGCAGTGGGTATTAAGGTGTACATGTTCTCTGTGGCAAAGGAGATCAGTGTTGCTGTTTGCAGAGGGCATTAGGTTTTTATTCATATTATTATTATTATTATTATTAGCGAATGTCCCCATGGGAGAACGATAAGCAGGTGATTAACATTTCTTAATGTTCTTCTTATTTCTCCAGTATTTCTTCATTGCCTCCCCAAAGGCCTTCTTCCTTTCTTCGGTCCACTTTGGTCGGAAAGGTTTAGATTCCGTCTCTGGAGTAAACTTCCACTTGTCGATTTTTCTTCTGAATGTATCCCGGTCTGATGTGTTTGTTATGTCAATTTTTGCCTTTTTCAAATCCTTCTTAACTTCAGTTACCCAGGGTATTGTTGCCTTAAGTGATGTCATATAGTCCAATAGACGTTTAGTTAACCTGTTTCCAGGTAATCTGTCTATATGTCCATAAAACTTCATCCGCCTCTTCCTGATATCTGCCTCGATGTTTGATATTTTTTCGGTTGTCTCGGTAGTCTGCAGCCTGTATCCATCTTGTGTGTATCGTGGTCCTAGGATTTTTCTAATAATTTTTCTCTCTACTTTCTTAATTTCGTGTAAATCTAATTTTCTATTCAGGGAGAGTGTTTCACTTGCATATGTGACTGTTGGTTTGATGACTGTGTTGTAGTGTCTGATTTTAGTGCCTTTGGATAGACATTTCTTGTTATATATATTTTGAATAACTCCGAATACTTTCTTGATTTTCTGTAATCGGTTTTTTTGTGCTATTTTCTCAAGTCCTGTTGGTTCAATAACTTCACCGAGATACTTAAAGTGCTTGACTCTAGTTATTTCACCATACTTTGTTTTTAGTTTCGAAATATCTAATTTTGAGCAGATGAATTCTGTCTTCTCAAAGGAGATTTGCAGGCCAACCTTCTCAGCACATTCTTTAAGTGTCTCAATTTGTTTTACTGCTGTTTCTTCACTGTCAGTTATAATTGCCAAGTCATCTGCAAACGCTAAATAAGGGATGTTCAATTTTCCTTTACCTCTTCCTAGTTCAATTGGCTTCCAAAAGCTTTGTTTCCTTAGTGTTACTTCCCACTCTTTCATAACTTTGTCCAAAACTATATTGAATAATAGTGGTGAGATCCCATCTCCTTGTCTTACTCCTGTTTTAATTGAGAATGGTTCCGAAATTTCCCCTCTGAATTTAATTTTTGATTTGGTTTCTGTTAGTGTTTGTTCAATTAGTTTTCGGGTTTTAGTGTCTAGGCCTCGTTCTTCGAGAATGTGACATAGAGACTGTCTGTCTATGGAATCGTATGCCTTTTTGAAATCAACGAATGTGCAGATTATTGGTTTTGACCTGATTGCTTTAATCTTTAAAATAGTTTTAAGGTTGAATATCTGTTCCGGGCATGATCTATTAGGACGAAAGCCTGCTTGGTAGTCTGAAATTGTATGTTCTAGTTGTTCTTGTGCCCTCTTTAGGAGACATGCAGATAGAATTTTGTAGGTAACTGGTAAAAGTGAAATGCCTCTGTAGTTGTTTACGTCTGATCTCTCTCCCTTTTTGTGCAATGGGTGAATTAGTGCACACTTCCACTCCTCTGGGATATTTTCTGTCTGCCAAATTTCTTTGATGATGCTAGTGATCTCTTTTAACGAATTTGGACCAAGGTTTTTCAGTAGTTCAGCTACAATTCCATCTTCTCCCGATGATTTATTATTTTTGAGTTTTCTAATGTGACTATAAATTTCTTCTTGAGATGGTGGTAGTGAAGTCTCATTCGTGTGTTCTGGTTGTAATCTGAGGAATCTTGTACTTGGTTGTGGGCAATTTAGGAGTTGTGAGAAATATTTAGCTAGTTCTTGGCAATTTTCTTTGTTAGTTAGTGCCAATTTTCCATTCTGTTTCCGGAAGCAGAGATTTTGTGGAGTGTATCCTTTGATTTGATTTGCGAATATTTTATAAAAATCTTGAGTGTTGTGGTTCTTAAAGTTTTCTTCAATTGTGTTTAGCTGTTCATTAAGGTATTTTCTTTTAGTTTGTCTAAGTATTTTAGCTGTTTGTTTTCTCACTTTGAAAAATGTTTGTTGTGTGGTTTCTGATTTGTCACAATTGTAATTTAAAAAGGCTTGTTGTCTCTCTTCTAATGCCTTATCACAATTCGAATTCCACCATGGATGCTTGGATATTTTCTTTAACGGAATCAAATCTCTTGCTTTCTGTATAATTTTCGTTCGGAAATCTTTCCAGTTGTTTGTTGGTTGTTTATCCCATGCTTCTGTAATTTCTGATTCCTTGATATTTTTCAAGTCAAATTTGGGAATTAGTGGTGATTTCCTTTGGCGTTTCCTTTTTGGAGTGAATTTAATTTTAACTCTGGTAAGGTAGTGGTCAGAATCTATATTTGCCCCTCTGCGGACTTGAACGTCGTGTATTTCTTTCTGGAAGTCATAGGAGATCGCAACATGGTCTATTTGAAATTCACCAAGCTGAAGGTTTGGTGATCTCCATGTTTTTTGTTTCTTGGGGTCTTTTCGAAGTGATGTTGTCACGATTTTTAGGTTGTTTTGCTGACATAACTCGATGAGTCTCATATTATGAAATCATCAGTTTTTTTTCATTATTCCACTTTTTGTAGTGTTGCATTATGATGTTTTTCATGTTTTTTCCACATGGTGTAATGCTGCATTTATGAAGTTACTAACGAACCTCACTGGACTAAAGGGTCTGAGAACACTGGGTTCGCTTCTGAGTGTTGGTGCTTGTGGGTTCTTCAGTCTGAAGAGGTGTTGCTTCTGGTTGCTGTGTGTCTTTGGGGTGGTTTTCTACGTACATCTGGAAATGTGGCATTGTATCAGATTTCAGTGTTTAGATATTGCTGGGGAAGGTGAAATATTTGTATTTTTCTATAACCTGTTCTTTATTGATCAGTAAAGTGCTGTTACCTTTATCGACTCATGTGATAATGACGCTGCAGGCTGTAGTTTTTCGTTTAATTTCTTAGCGGTATTGTTTTCTAATTGAATTTTCGTGTTTTGTTTTTTCTTTGACATGACTCTTATGTTGTTTATTTCTTTCTTCGCTAGTCCTCATGTTACCCCAATTTCATTGTGTTATTCCCTTGTTTCTCTTCCTCTATCAGGATGGTTTCTGTTTCTACAATCAGGTTTCCTATGTAGTGATTGTCTGTCTTTGTACTGATGTTGTATTTGAGCCCTTTGTGTAATACCTGTATTTTGTTTCTCTGATGATATTGCATCTGTGAGCTTTATTCGTTTCGGGTGGAATCTATAGTGGTAGGAGTGTTTTACTTTGCTGTTTTTTACACAATCTGGCTACTTTTGATAGCGAGCGTTGTGATATTTCGTTTGTTTGTCCTAAGTACATTGCAGTGATCTTGCTGTGATGCATCCAATTTTCTGTATGAAGTTCATCACCACCGTTGGGTTGTTAATATATAGAGATAACTTGAGATGTAATTCATATAGCATTCTGTTTAGCATTAATTTCCTGCTATAAAGCGATTTGGTTTGTTTTTTAACCTAGTCTTTTCTGCAAATGATTTCATTCTTTGTGGTATCGATGAGTTGTTTTTGACCTTTACATAAATAAAACGTGCAATTGCGTTATTTATTTTGCAAATCTGATGAAGTCTGACATGTTGGTGACGGTCTTGTGGAGTCTGACATGGATATTCTTGGAACTGTAGTATAACTTGATGGGAAATGTCTAACATGTCTATGCTACCTTCATTTTTTCCTTTTCCCATAGCTCCTTGGTTGCCTCAATATTCATGGACGTGCAGCAGCTTGTTTTTTGCTATATATGTGTTTCGCTCCTTTAATTTACGAAGCACAGGGCGATGGGTTATTAATAATAAGTTATAAGTAAATGGGAATATTAGAATATTGTTAGCTGTCTTTTACGAGAGCCTGGAAACTATTTCTGTGGTCAGTCAGAAAGCGATGGAGAAACTATTGACCATAGTTTCCAGTCTGAAAGTCCACATTCTAGTCCAGCCCACTGAAGGAAGTGTTTCTATTCTGTGTTTACTCTGCGGCGTCAGGAATGGTTCAAATGGCTCTGAGCACTATGGGACTCAACTGCTGAGGTCATTAGTCCCCTAGAACTTAGAACTAGTTAAACCTAACTAACCTAAGGACATCACAAACATCCATGCCCGAGGCAGGATTCGAACCTGCGACTGTAGCGGTCTTGCGGTTCCAGACTACAGCGCCTTTAACCGCACGGCCACTTCGGCCGGCACGTCGTCAGGAACTATGATTATAAATGAATATTTTGAATTCTAATTGATAGATACATATGATGAAGTTTCACACATGAAACATAGTAGTATTCCCGACGATAAGACTAACAATAAAATGTCTCTGTCCTCAACAGCACTATGAGCAGTTTATAGGCGACCTCTTCGGTAAGTTCCCATTAAATAGTCTTTCACCTTGACTTTTGGTAATCTAAATAACTGCTCGCCACAAAAGTGGAAAATATTGTCAGCACTTGCTACTTGCGGATTTGTTAACATTACGGGGGGCACACTAAGAGTTACTTGTGCGAAATCTAAGCGACCCAAGACGATGTAAAGTCCTTGCGACTTCACTTCCTATTTGTCCCGAAAACATGAGTTTAGTTGCTGTTTGGCTGTGACGTCATCCGAGGCATCGCGTACTCCGGCGTTTAACTAACGCGGACCATAAGGTAGTTGGGTGCGAAGTGAAGTGAAGTGTTGGTTCTCAAGCCGTATTTTTATACGGGTGCAGCCGACGCCCAACGACCTGCTGTCATTCGCTCTATGCACCGGTAGTAGCCTCGAAATGGCCGCTTTCTCGGGCGTATAATATTTTATAAAACTGTTGTGTATTTATTTACATTCTTTTAAATTTTTTTATGAATGTAGTTAAGTTTGTTAAAATAACAGGAGAAGTTTTAGCTTGCCCGCATTTAAACTTAGCCGTGTTGAACCTTTAGAATGGAACTGACAGTAGAACATGCCCTCTGAACTGCAACTTGTGTTATCATTTATATCTAGGCCTTGAAACTATTATTTAATATATTATTTAATAGGATTCATCCCGTGCTGTAATCAGAACTTTCTAGCATTAATATAAGTTATACTTAATCTATTATAAATAGGGACGTTTTTGTTTCGAATTTAGTTTTCGGTAAATTACTCGAAAACTATTTGAGGTAGCTCAGTGGGGTACGTAGTTACTATTTTTATGTTAAACTGAAACTTCATACAAATTTTCATATTTCTAAGTCTAATATTTACGCGCCTGCAAATATTCTTAAAAATGTGGATTCTGACCAAAATATTACTTTAATCACGTTGAAATTTGTACCAGTTAATTTTGACTTACATCTGCACGTTACGACCAGTTACTGCCTTCCAGCCTACTTATTTAGCACCACTTATTTTTTCTTAAAACTAGGTATTTAGGGAAAGATATTCCACTGACCAATATGAGATTTGACTTTTTAAACATTCGTATATTAAATCACTTGCTGGCAAAGATTAGAAAAGCAACTTCAGCTACTAATTTCATTCTTAAATTATGGTGCAATACTTGTGTGCTACTCACAGACACGTTATGGTGACGTGGCGCTACTAGCAGTGAACTGGGGTAAGTCCCGCACACTCGCTCGCCTTTTTGTATCTCAAATGATACAGCGCTTGTTTCGCCACTCGGTGACCTGGAATATATGTTTGTTTTTACATGCATTATGTTGTGGCTACAAATATGTTACTATATTACGTTTCCTTCTCTCTTTCTCTTCTTTTTCAGATTAGGACAGAACTTTGTTGCTTAAGGTAGTGTGAGGTTAAATTATCATTTGGTTTTACGATTTCCAATTTTGCTAATCTACGTGTGTGGTCCAGCCGATGGGATCATTCGGCCCTCATACTCCAACTGGCTGATTTGTGGCATTTATTCACCCCACCCACCCTCCACTCGCAAACGCAAAACAAATGAATAACATCAACCAAACACATTATATTGACAAATAACGGAAGGTATGCAGCAGGGACAGCTGACAATGCTACATATTGTAAACACACACAATAAAGAACCATATACAAAAATATACAAAGATTTCATCTAACAGTGCAACAAAAACGATATCTGATCCAGCAGCACGTTTTCAGTCATACATAAAAACAACCTAAAAGACATCAAACACATACTTATTGATAAACGGAAACAACACATCGTCGCACAGAAGAATGTAAATCACCAACACTCAGAAGCTGACCCAAGGTTCACAAACACTTTATTCCAGTAAGGCCAGTTGTTAACTTTATAAATTCACCATCATACCACGTGGAAAACACGGGAAAACTATGAAATTAAGAACAGCAGAACAGCGAAAAGCACATATGTTCTCATAACACAAATAAAAAATTTACACAATCCACATATAGCATCACTCACCACCTTCGACATAAGAAACATATACACCTGGAATCTCACCGCAGACACAAGAAAACTAAACGAGGAAACCTACTGACATACACAAACCACCTGCAGACAATATTAATGAAACAATAAAAACCATTAAAGCAAACAATCTCCAAATTAGTAGAAATTTAAAAAGGAATATACTTACAAAAAGATGGCCCACCATAGGTATCCCCAATACCAGGGACACTGGCAGAAAATACATTAGCCACATTGGAAACAGAATCTTCAACACAAACATCACAAGAGAAGGACACAAAATTGTTTAATGGTACATTATGACTTATTGATAAACGGAAACAACACATCGTTGCACAGAAGAATGTAAATACCCAACACTCAGAAGCTGACCCAAGGTTCACAAACACATTATTCCAGTAAGGCCAGTTGTTAACTTTATAAATTCACCATCATACCACGTGGAAAACACGGGAACACTAAGAAATTAAGAACAGCAGAACAGGGTAAGCTACTACAAACAGCATAGTGAACGCATTATTGTGGCCAAGATAGACACGAAGCCCACGCCTACCACAGTAGTACAAGTTTATATGCCAACTAGCTCTGCAGATGACGAGGAAATTGAAGATATGTATGATGAAATAAAAGAAATTATTCAGATAGTGAAGGGAGACGAAAATTTAATAGTCATGGGTGACTGGAATTCGGTAGTAGGAAAAGAAAGAGAAGGAAACGTAGTAGGTGAATATGGATTGAGGGGAAGAAATGAAAGAGGAAGCCGTCTGGTAGAATTTTTAACAGAGCACAACTTAATGATAGCTAACACTTGGTTCAAGAATCATAAAAGAAGGTTGTATACATGGAAGAAGCCTGGAGATACTGACAGGTTTCAGATACATTATATAATGGTAAGACAGAGATTTAGGAACCAGGTTTTAAATTGTAAGACGTTTCCAGGGGCAGATGTGGACTCTGACCACAATCTATTGGTTATGGACTGTAGATTAAAACTGAAGAAACAGCAAAATGATGGGAATTTAAGGAGATGGGACCTGGATAAACTGAAAGAACCAGAGGTTGTACAGAGTTTCAAGGAGAGCATAAGGGAACAATTGACAGGAATGTGGGAAAGAAATACAGTAGAAGAAGAATGGGTAGTTTTGAAGGATGAAGTAGTGATGGCAGCAGAGGATCAAGTAGGTAAAAAGACGAGGGCTAATAGAAATCCTTGGGTAACTGAAGCAATATTGAACTTAATTGATCAAAGGAGAAAATATAAAAATGCAGTTAATGAAGCAGGCAAAAAGGAATACAAACGTCTCAAAAATGAGATCGACAGGGAGTGCAAAAAGGCTAAGCAGGGATGGCTAGAAGACAAATGTAAGGATGTAGAGGCTTATCTCACTAGGGGTAAGATAGATACTGCCTACATGAAAATTAAAGAGACCTTTGGAGAAAAGAGAACCACTTGTATGAATATCAAGAGCTCAGACGGAAACCCAGTTCTAAGCAAAGAAGGGAAAGCAGAAACGTGGAAGGAGTATATAGAGGGTCTATACAAGGGCGATGTACTTGAGGACAAAATTATGGAAAATGAATAGGATGTAGATGAAGATGAAATGGGAAATATAATACTGCGTGAAGAGTTTGACAGAGCACTGAGAGACCTGAGTCGAAACAGGGCCCCGGGAGTAGACAACATTCCAGTAGAACTACTGACAGCCTTCGGAGAGCCAGTCCTGACAAAACTCTACCATCTGGTGAGCAAGATGCATGAGACAGGCGAAATACCCTCAGACCTCAAGAAGAATATAATAACTCCAATCCCAAAGAAAGCAGGTGTTGACAGATATGAAAATTACCGAACTATCAGTTTAATAAATCACGGCTGCAAATTACTAACACGAATTCTGTACAGACGAATGGAAAAACTAGTAGAAGCCGACCTCGGGAAAGATCAGTTTGGATTCCGTAGAAATATAGGAACACGTGAGGCAATATTGACCCTACGACTTATCTTAGAAGCTAGATTAAGGAAAGGCAAACCTACGATTCTAGCATTTGTAGACTTAGAGAAAGCTTTTGATAATGTTGACTGGAATAGTCTCTTTCAAATTCTAAAGGTGGCAGGGGTAAAATACAGGGACCGAAAGGCTATTTACAACTTGTACAGAAACCAGATGGCAGTTATAAGAGTCGAAGGACATGAAAGGGAAGCAGTGGTTGGGAAGGGAGTGAGACATGGTTGTAGACTCTCTCCGATGTTCTTCAATCTGTATATTGAGCAAGCAGTGAAGGAAACAAAAGAAAAATTCGGAGTAGGTATTAAAATTCATGGAGAAGAAATAAAAACATTAAGGTTCGCCGATGACATTGTAATTCTGTCAGAGACAGCAAAGGACTTGGAAGAGCAGTTGAACGAAATGGACAGTGTCTTGAAAGGAGGATACAAGATGAACATCAACAAAAGTAAAACGAGGACAATGGAATGTAGTCGAATAAAGTCGGGTGATGCTGAGGGAATTAGATTAGGAAATGAGACATTTAAAGTAGTAAAGGAGTTTTGCTATTTGGGGAGCAAAATAACTGATGATGGTCGAAGTAGAGAGGATATAAACTGTAGACTGGCAATGGCAAGGAAAGCGTTTCTGATGAAGAGAAATTTGTTAACGTCGAGTGTAGATTTAAATGTCAGGAAGTCGTTTCTGAAATTATTTGTATGGAGTGTAGCCATGTATGGAAGTCAAACATGGACGATAATTAGTTTGGACAAGAAGAGAATAGAAGCTTTTGAAATGTGGTGCTACAGAAGAATGCTGAAGATTAGATGGGTAGATCACATAACTAATGAGGAGGTATTGAATAGGATATGGGAGAAGAGAAGTTTGTGGCACAACTTGACCAGAAGAAGGGACCGGTTGGTAGGACATGTTCTGAGGCATCAAGGGATCACCAATTTAGTATTGTAGGGCAGCGTGCAGGGTAAAAGTCGTAGAGGGAGACCAAACGATGAATACACTAAGCAGATTCAAAAGGATGTAGGTTGCAGTAGGTACTGGGAGATGAAGAAGCTTGCACAGGATAGAGTAGCATGGAGAGCTGCATCAAACCAGTCTCAGGACTGAAGACCACAACAACAACAACATGACTTAATATGTGTAGGAGATGACCAAGAGAAAAAACAGATAAACTTCATACAGACAGAAACAGGATACATACATTTATTAAGTTCACACTAGAACAAAAATGTGACAGCAAATACATTTCTTCGATATAACAATAAAGAGCGACAGCTGTAAGTGGACATTTGGCATCATCAGAAAGCCAACAGCGCCAACATTCATCTCAATGTGCAGTTGTTCGACTTCATTTCTATGACTAAGGCTAGCGCCACATACCAGCTTTCGTTTACTTGTGACTGCTAAATCGCCACAGCGATTTTTGCGATGGTTCTCTGAGAACAGGTAATAACACTGTTAAAAATGCCTGTATGAGATGAGACCTGTGTTACTTTCAGTCTTTATCCTCACTTTTGTGAGCGTTTTACTGAATTTTGATTTAGATTTAAGTACTACATTGTAAGGTATCAGGCAAATCCAACACCTTCCATGAAAACCCTGATATGATAAGCAAATCCAGTAGTATGTCACATAGCCCCGAATAAATCGTGACATTAAATTAACCAAAGTAATACGAGTAACGAGTGAGCAAATGGAATACCATAGACTAACACAAGAATGCCTAAATGCATGTCATACCTTCCCACCGTGAGACAGACGCAGTTCCAAGGGGAGAAACGAGAACAGAAGCCGAGAGCAGAACCGTGTTAAGCTAGAAGGCCCTACGATAAGGGACGGACACCCACGTTTCCAGCTGACCGCTAGGACCACCCCCAGCCTATGTTAAAAGCTAGAGTCCTCCTGAAGGACAGTATAGATCTTACGATAACACTAAAAGGACCACACCAGCTGCAAGTTTTAGCGTGAGACTTTTTCGCGTCTCTATTACGTTGCAAACTTTAAAAACATTGGCCCACCACGAAAAGTATAACGTTTCTTATTGGATGGACAGAATTTTTGTAGGCGGAGCTTAAGGTTAACATTGAGACCCTGATTGGTCAGATGAAAACACAGCCAGATAGTTTTTTTAAACCAACTTCGGTAAATTGTGCTAAGGAGAAGTTAGGAGAGAGTTGCTTCTGAGATGGCGAGGTGAGCGGAGCTGTGCTGTCCGCCGCCCCCTGGCGAACACCGACAAGGTAATGAACGCACGTGATGCCGCATAACAGCACATAAAGCTTCACTCAGAACAGGAGAAGGCTCATCTGTTACACCCCCTTTTTGCGTAATACTAGTGTCAATCGTCAATTAAAGCTCATGGTGTTCACATTTGCCACTTGAAGTAAAAATCTGAAACGCGATGATTTTTCTGTTATATAGTTATTGAGAAGCCACATCAGCCACTGTAATTTACGACAAGTTAGATAAGTAATTAAAGATAATTGAGGGTCACTGTAGACCATTTTGATAGTTTTCTCTTTTGTGAAACTTAATTTATACCTAGATTATAGATGTGATATGGCATAGGTCATCCTTCGATCCATTGTAAAACTTGGAAACCCATTCAGGGAATATTCGTTCACATTTTTGTAGAACGCAGTTGGTTTTTATCATCCTGTATTAAAACATTTCCTTTTATCAATAGTGCAATTTATAAACAATGTTTTGTGAGTAGAATAAAATTTTCAATGGTAAACTTAACTGCTTTTTCGTCGTTATTTTACTAGCTAACTAAAAATAGGAAAGCCTTGAACCCCTTCCACTAAATTTAGTTAGTATTAAGATTCTTTTACAGACAGTGCAGTGGAGCTGACGCTGATATCATTAAGTATTTGGTTATATCATCGGTAGTCTCACTGAACTGTTCTAAACTCTACATGTCATGTGTGGTCTGGCGTCTCCTTACCAGCAACAGGTCCCAGGTTCAAACTAGTCAATTCCCTAAAAAACACACTCAGAGCGTCGTTGCGTGAAAGTGGTAGGGAGACACGATATAGAACAACGGACACCACGCAGAATGTTAGAAAATGGCGACCCTGTCAGGATGGTAAAATACCATGACTGAAGGTCGACAACATGCCTAACTAGGTCAGAAAAATATCCTGCTAAAAAATTTTCGTAATAAAAAATTTTTTTTTTTTGAAAGGCATAAATAGTTGAAAACAGTAGCTGCATCGATAGATAGACATTCTAGCAGAGACAATAGCATAATTAAGTTATGACTTTTAAAAATTGTTAGAATTAAGTTTTCTCCTCAATGCAAGCGCACATGTGGCGGATACATCGTTGACAAGTTGGTTCTGACCCAACAAGTAAGTGAATGGATTGTCAGTCTTGAGTATAATAAGTGTCATGTCGTGAGAACAAAAAGTTTATGAAACGCGTGAGATCGTATGAGCGCATGTTGACTCGAAGTAGGGCGCGTGAATTGCTTTTAAAACAGAAAATAAGGGATTCGGAAAGATTAGCAACGGCAAATCGAGACCTTCACCGAATTGAGGTAGAGATCCAGCATGAAAATGGACAGAGAATAGAGGACAGTACAACAGACGATGCAGTATGGCGAGAAATAGGACATATAACGCACCGTAACGAGGATAATGTACGTCAAGGCATAGAAAACGTAAGTCAGCATACGACAGAGGAGTAGAAAAGTAGAGAGACAGTCGATGAGGATTCTAACTTGCGTCTTGAATACGTATAACCCATACTACAAGTAATCAGAGCTCCCTTACCACAGAGTACAAGGAATGCGAGCAGACACGTGTCGCAGCACAGTTCAATGCAATCGGTTGCGAACCAACGCTTGGGCGAAAACACAGAGCTTAGGACGTCGGAAGAAAACGCAATAGGACCCACCAATCTGGCAGAAATATTACAACAAATTACGGAAACCATGACAAGGCAAAATAAAGACATAGTGAACCAAATTCAAATTCACAACGCAGAAACCACGAGACAAATGCGTGCGATTAAAGAACAAAACAAAAAAATTCAGTTACACCTAAGTCATATTGACGATGAGGCAAAAGAATCTCGAGAAGTGATAGGAAACTTAATAACAGGTCACAGTCAATTGAGAACAGACACTGACAAGGTACAAGCGGACGTACAAACATTGCGTAATGAGATTCAGGACGAGATCAAAACATTACGTAACAACACCCAGGGAGAAGTCAAGAAACTAGAGAAACAGATAAACGAAATTACTAGACAAGCAGCAGGTACAGCGCGTGAAGTTGTTGAAAACAGTGTGTTACACAAACGTATCACAAAAGTAGCGCTGAAAAGATATGATAACCGCATAGTCAAAATAGAAGTGTAAACGAAGCGACAATTTCAGAAATTGCGAACAGAGTTGTTGCAAACCATTGAAGAGCGTAGTGAACAGAATCGAACAAGCACAGAGTCTGCAACCACAACCGTATCTGTAATAGCACCGGAGAAACAAGCAATTAACGAAGATATTACGCATTTGCGATTCCAATCACAGGCGGAAAGTAACATACGTGAAATCAGACAGCCTGCACAGCAACAAACACGTTTCGAAATTCTTGATGAACAAACGTCATCACAAACACATGCGTAACCACAAATGTATGTTTCAAGACAGTTTGGATCGTGCAATGAAGCAGCAAGGTTAGCCAGACAAGATACCGAACCAATACCTGACAATGGAAAGCCAGGTCGCGAAGAGTACAGTGCAATGCATTCAGCTACACGTTCACAACCGATGGAAGAAAATTATTGCGCACCACTCCAACGATACTACGCAAGGGTAGGCGAAAGTTACAGATCTACCACAACCGGAAAGAACGACGGGTGAAATGATCAGAAACAAAAGTGGCGAAGAATCGCGAATTTCATATGGAACTATGACGAAGTACGACAACTATCATTTCCTCACAGTCAGAAAATTTCAACACTTTCGAGAAGGAAACTCATTACATCCACGAACTTTTATTGATCAATTCCGAGTAGGATTACCAGAATACAGGACGCTAGCACACAAATTAGACTTTATATGTGCACACATGTCAGGAACAGTTGCAGAAACCATGCAGAATGTTGCAGCGACATGCCGATCGTACGAAGATTTCAGAGAGAAGTTACTCTCACGATACTGGTTCAGCGAAGCGCAGAACAGAGTGAAGTACGAATTATTACAGAACCCATATTTTGAAAATTCAGGAGAGAAGAGTCCCGTGAAATTTTTCGAAGTAATAGCAAACAAAAATCAATGCTTAGATGTACCATACAGTGACGGAGAGTTGATTAAATTATGCGCAATGAAGTTACCATTGAAATACCAGCAATCATTAGTAGGTCGCGGAGGCAATGACGTCGAAGCATTTAAAGGTATTCTAAGGGAACTAGAGTTCACATTTTCGGAAGATGACGCAAGAAAAAGACGAAGCGCATGTGAAAACGAAAGCAAAAAGCAGTGGAATCCACAAGACACAGTACGAAGAAACAATAATTACGAACCATGACATAATTTCGCACCAAGAAAAGACAATAGATTTCAACAAAGAACCGGTTATGGATTTAGAAGAGACTATGGCAATAACTATAATTCACACAGGAACGGCAACAACTATTACAGAGGGAATAACGCCAACCGGAACGGCTACTGGAGAACCAATAGACCGACAAATTATCAACAAAGAAACCACTATCAACAAGCTGAACAAGAAAAGAGAATACAGATAGAAGAGGTGGAGGTAAGACCACCAAATCCCGAAAAACGTTCGAATTGACAGCTAAGCGCCCATGCCAAAGAGACTGACGCACCGACCCAGGACAATTGCAGCACCTTGGACAGAACACAGTAACAGAGAATTAGAGGGTATTTTACGAGATAAAGCAGAGGTATTTTTACCTAAGACTGGCAGTATTAAACACTTTCAGTACAAGTTTGAAGTAGAACAGCACAAACCATTTAGAGTGCCACCCTATACAATCCCATTAAGCTACAGGAATAAAGTATTCCAGGAGATATCTAAAACGTTAGATGACGATATTATTGAACCAGCTACCCCCACATATAACAGCCCGCTCCATATTGTACAAAAACGAGATGGGAGCATCAGGTTAGTACTTGATTCCAGACAGATCAACACAATCATAATCACTGAGACAGATCGCCCAGAAAAATTAGAGGAATTAATGCAAAACTTCCACGGTGCTAAGATATTTTCATCAATTGATTTACGGAGTACTGGCCCCAGAATGTAGAAACTTTACAGCATTTATCGTATTCGGTAGATGTTACCAGTTTAAACGATTGCCATTTGGTTTAAACATATCATCAGCAGCGTTTGTTAGGGGATTTAATATTATACTCAGTCCTGAAATTTTACTAAAAATTACTTGTTATGTTGATGATGTGATTGTAGCAGAACCCTCTTGGGAACATCATAATGACACATTAAATCAATTTTTACAGATCATGAAAGAGCATGGGGTCACAGTAAATATAACATAATCCAAATTTGGAAGGCGAGAGGTCAAATTTCTAGGACACATAATTTCCGAGAAAGGGGTAATGCCCGAACAAGAAAAAGTAACGGCAATCAAAGAATTCTGTACTCCATATAATAAGAAAACCCTCAAGGGACTTCTAGGTCTCACCGGATTCTATAAAAAATTTATTTCGATCGACTCTCTCGCAACACCACGCCTATGTGCATTGACTGGAAAAAACACGCCATGGGTATGGGATCAACAAACCAACGAAGAATTTTTAAAAGTTAAAAAACGCACTTACAACAGCACCAATTTTAGCACATCCTGATCTAACACAAAATTTTTGTATGGCCACTGATAGCGCGAAAACAGGTTTAGGAGTTGTTTTATTCCAAGAATATCAACAGGCAGGGCTAAGATCATATAGAACAATTGCATTGGCCAGTCAGGTACTCACAAAAAGCGAGAACAGCTATTCAGTCACGGAGCTGGAGGCATTGGCCATTATATGGGGCTTCCAACGTTTTCGATACTTCCTGTTCGGAAGAAAAACAAAGTATACACTGACCACAAAGCATTAGAATTTCTGTTATCTGCCAAACTAACTCATGGGAGGTTAGCGAGATGAATGTTAATACTACAAGAATTTACTTCACTATTACACACATACCAGGGCCAGCGAATGTACGAGGGCGGTTCAGAAAGTAACCTCCGATTGGTCACAGTGCGGATTGTGGGGGGAGTAGCGACGCCATCTGTGCGTTCACGCACTCAACAGGTCAGTCGGCATCAAGCCGTGGTCGAGTGAACGTCGTACCCGCGCTAGTTTAGTTTTTGTGGCAGTTTGAAATGTGTGCTGCAATAGAAAACCCCGTCAAATGTGAAGTGCGTGCTGTCATAAGGTTTTTTACAGCCAAAGGATATTCTGCAGCAGCTATTCATCGTGAGCTTTGTGCCGTGTACGGACCAAGAGTTATGAGTGAAGGAGTTGTCCGTGAATGGGTACGTTTATTTAAAAGTGGACGAGAAAACGTTCATGTTGAAGAGAGGAGTGGTAGACCATCATTGGTGACTAACGAACTGGTTCAGACAGTTGATGCAAAAGTTCGTGAAAATCGACGTTTCTCAATGTCAGAGTTGTCTACTGGTTTTCCACAGATTTCTAAGACTCTCTTGTACGAGATAGTGACAGCAAGATTGGGATACCGTAAGTTCTGTGCACGATGGGTGCCCAAAATTCTTACCGCCCACCACAAAACTCAAAGAATGGCCTCTGCATTAGACTTTCTGTCACGTTATGAGGACGAAGGAGAACGATTGTTAAACAGAATCGTGACCGGTGACTAAACCTGGATTAAGTATGTGAACCCTGAGACAAAAGAACAATCAAAGATGTGGGCACATTCAAATTCGCCTACCAAACAAACAAAAGCCTCACAAGATTTTTCTGCCAGAAAACTGATGGCAACGGTGTTTTGGGATGCCAAAGGGGTGTTGTTGGTTGAATTCATGGAACGTGGTACGACCATTAATCAAGGCGTGTACTGTGAAACAATAAAAAAGTTACGACAGGCTATACAGAACAAACGCTGTGGTATGCTGACTTCCGGTATCGTTTTTTTGCACGATAACGCCCGTCCTCACTCAGCTCGCAGAACAACGACCCTTCATGAGTCCTTCAAGTGGGACGTTATTAACCATCCACCTTACAGCCCAGATCTGGCGCCAAGTGATTATCACCTCTTCATGCATTTGAAGAAATGGCTTGGGTCACAGCGGTTTGATGACGACAAAGAGCTCAAAGATGCGGTCACAGGCTGGCTCCAGGCACAAGCGGGTGATTTTTATGCAGAAGGAATTTCAAAGCTTGTGAAGAGATACGATAAGTGCCTCAATCGCTATGGAGACTATGTAGAAAAACAGTGCAAAGATGTAGTTGTAAGATGTATATATTAAAATATTTTTATTTAACTTGGTGTATTTTTTTAAATCAACCGGAGGTTACTTTCTGAACGGCCCTCGTATTAGCAGATGCTTTATCACGATGTCCACAGGGTGCATCCAATAACATAGGTTTGGAAGCAGAAAAAGACCAGTTTACAATGTACTATATGAAACAAGTACCTTTCAAAAACTACATTACGACAGTATTGAAAAACATAGACAAAGAACAGGACAAGGATCCCGAAATACTAGGAATCAAACAGAAGTGGTGAAGTAAGGATTTTCCAGACATTCGACAGCACTATCTCGTAAAAAACAACGTTTTATTTTTTAGACGAAATGTTGCAACGAATGAATGGTTAATTTATATCCCAGATGAACTAATGAATAAGTACATATGGTATACACATTTAAGTAATGGCCACTTTGGACCAATGAAATGCTTTTTAAAAATAAAACAAACAAGCCATTTTCCTAACATGGAAAGACGAATTAGTCAAATGCAAAAAATGTATGAGGGCTAAACATGTCACTTTCCAAACCAAGCCACCTATGTTTCCAATAATCCCTAAAAGATTAAAACAAGTAGCTGCAACAGATTTGATGGGGCCCCTCCCACGCACAAAAAATGGATATATTTTCATATTTGTCGTTTTGGAACTTACTTCTAAATATGTTACCTTGACACCATTAAAACGAGCAACAGGTCTTACAATAAGTAAAGCATATAGACAAGATTTTCACAGACAAGTAGGTCAAGTGGAACGAATAATTTCGGATAATGGCCCACAATACAAATCAGTGCAATAGGAGAACACGTTAAAACAACACAAAATAAAATCCATCTACATATCTAAGTACAAACCTAGCGTAAATCCAGCAGAACGATCTATGAAGGACATAGGCACTTTATGCCGATTATATGCAGGCAAAAGACACAACACTTGTGATATATACCTTAAAGATTTTCAAGAAGTAATAAATGAAATGCCACATAGCACTACACTACTACCTCCAGTTACTGTACTTAAATATGATGAACCGCCAAACATAACCAGAGAAAATGTTAGATTTCCAATTGTACCATGTAGACTTCACAATCAAGTCATAGCAACAGCACTCTCCAATATCAGAAAGGCAGCCATTAAAAGAAAAGAAAGAGGAAGAGCAATTAAAAGAACATTCACAGTAGGCCAGAAAGTATTTGTAAAAACACACCATCTCTTCAGCAAACAGAAACACAAAATACATAAGTTTTACGCTGCATACAAAGGACCTGTCATAATTAACCGAATTGATCATGATAATGCTGTGGAACTAATGAACACAAAAACAAGCAAAACCTTAGGAGTTCACCATGTGAGCCATATAAAAAATTTTGAAGATTAATTTTATTACTGGTAAATAATCAGCACAGTATTTCAAGATTATGTTGCAGATAAGATCGTCAGGAGAAAGAAGAATGAAGAGAGAGGAAGGTGGGAAAAAGAAAGTAGTTTCAACAAAAACAAAAATAACACCAATGTTACCGTAGAGTAAAGTGAAGGGATAAAGCATAGATAGTCTAACAGCATGAAATACTAAAATGCTATACACCACAACACTACACAAAAATAAAAAACTAATTTGAGGATTCTTGTAGACGTTAAGACTCAGAATATCTTAGAATTGTAACATGGAAAGGGCGCCGAAATTTGTAAAACTTTTAAGAAGGTGTAAAACAATGAAGGTACTAGACATATGTTAGATGATTGTAAGTAAAACTTTTTGTAAGAACCATTGTAAGAACTCCAGCAAGGAGAAGTTGCAACACAAGAAGTATCAAGAAAGGAAAGGACGTAATTAGCAAGACACGATTCCTACAAGGCAGAAGCGTCGAGAGAAGGAGAAGGACAGCGAGACCAACAGAAGGCCCTTGTAGCCGAAGTGGGCAGTAAATAAATTTGCTGCCAAGCTGAACCACAGGGTGGCGGAATCCTGCTGGGACAGAACATGGAACCACAGAGTGGCGGAACCCTGCAGAGACACGACAGGACACCGAACACCAGAAAGGTCTCCGAACGCCCTGACTCAGTGGAGCGAGCAAAAAACGGCCCGACAAGAAGCCCGCTTGGGCAAGCCACCACTGGCAAAAAAAGTGTGTAAAAGTCACACTACTGCTATTAAACAGCACACTGATGCACGAAACTGAAGAAAACTTCCACAAAGTAAAAATGACATGCACAAACAATTTATCAAACTGTTACTAAGAGGAGAACTTCAAAATGACTAGTTATCAATAAATATTTCCATATCCTGCCCAGAGAAGAACCAAGAAGCAAGTAAGAAGCAGAGAAAAAGCAGGAAGAACGGAAGTTGAAGATTCGCAAGATTGAGTCCAGAAAGAATATGGGTGAAGAACAGACGACATACCTTCCCAAATCCCTATCTTATTGTAAACTAGTCGTCTGCGAAATATTACAACGAAAAGCGACCGCATTCAGCGACACACAACGATGACTTTCACACTTACAAAGCCAGTAAACCACGAAATTCTGCACTCACAGCTCCATTCCATTATGGGACCTCCACAACAGCAACACACACTTGCAAAGCAAGAAGGAACAATGAACGAAGCTGTACGTCAAGTACTTACCCACATCCATCTTGCTCAAGTCCATCACCTTCGTGCAAAAACATTCGCCAACCTCAAGCTTAAACATTCATAGGATTGTGTGAATGTGTGAAATCAAATTATGTGATGTAGGAATTGTGCAAAAGAAATGTGTGAAAAACTAAATAAGTTAGGCACACCAAACAGCTAATAAACTACAAAATAACAGTCATTGACTATGGACTTAAGTAAAAAATAGACTATCGATAAAAATAAGTCATTAGTTCTGAAATGGACAGTATATAAAGAACAAAAGTAAGGCATAATAAACACTAAAACTATATGCCACTTATTTTCTCCTCATAAAAATAAAAGAATAACTATATTTTACTTATTTTCTCCTGTTAAAAACAAAGAAAAAAATTATCTTGTTGGATGTTTTCCCTTTTTTTTGTAACATTTGTACCATTTGTTAGGATAATATCTCAATACTTGTGTATGTATATTTCTTTGTCAAAGGAATTCTTGGAAATAATTCTTATTTGTTAGTGTAACAATGTTGAAATGAGTGTCTAAAAACAAAAACATTTTACTTGTACATGATATTTAGAAAATGTGTTAGGAATAGATTTTACTTAATTACTACATTCATAAAAACAAAATTTCTAAGAAAATCGATGTGAAAGACTCCTCACTTTCGATAACAAACTTCTTAAAAAACAAACTTCACAATTAAATAAAGAATGAAAATAATTAAAAAATAATAATTATAATAGAATAAAAGTATTATTCCCTTGTCATTATAAACATATTTTTAATAATAATGTGGAAGAACATAAAAATTTAAATTAGTAATACTAACTAGCTTAGAACCAGAATAACGTGGCTGAACAGTAGGCAACAAAATTTAGATAACGGAATAATTTTTACTGACTTAGACAACGATTCAATCATTGCCTAACTTCAGTGCAAAAATTAAGTTCGAAGGGTGGTGATATGTAAGGTGTCAGGCAAATCCAACACCTTCCATGTAAACGCTGACATGACAAGCAAATCCAGTAGTATGTCACATAGCTCCGAATAAATCATGACATTAAATTAACCAAAGTAATACGAGTAACGAGTGAGCAAATGGAATACCACAGACTAACACAAGAATGCCTAAATGCGTGTCATACCTTCTACATGTCATGTGTGATCTCGCGTCTCCTTACCAGCAACAGGTCCCAGGTTCAAACTAGTCAATTCCCTAAAAAACACGCTCAGAGCGTCGTTGCGCGAAAGTGGTAGGGAGACACGATATAGAACAAACAGACACCATGCAGAATGTTAGAACATTATTTAAAATATTTGCATATGAATTAGTAAGACGCATATATACTTATTTTGTTATTAACATATTAGCTATGTTAAGTTCCTTCCATACTTAATCCCACAGCTTCAATCTCATGACGAAATTTTGAAACGCATAACGCTTCACAAGGAACTGTGCGATCAAGACCATTCTATGGATCAAAATTGTGGCAGTTCCAGTTCTAGTGGAGGTATCTGTTTTAAGAAATTCGAATACTAAACTTGAAGTTATTCCTGATTGCTTGTGAAACAACACAAGACTTCTTGAAACCCCTAACTTAGCTATGACACAGACAGCAGCATTACAGAAACGAGAAAGATCGTTTGACGAAGATTGCTGTTGCTTTGCTTTGTTAGCCAAGTTTGATGTTTTATAACACATTAACTTCACACATATGTAATTTTATCCTTTATTTTCACATTCGTCTGCACTGCTTGCTTTGGGCACTTGTCGACTGGGGTATCAGGTAAACTTCGACAGAATACGTCATATGACCTAATGTATTTCATGTATTATAGGACATTGTACACTTATCTACCGTCGGTATCTTGCACTCAGTATTGTGAAAACACTGTGGTGGATTCCTCAAGTTTAGCTGCTAAAGTTAATAAATAAACTGTTTGAGTTACAACTACCTCGATGCGAATATTTTACTCACTTATTGAAAGAGTCTCTCTATACCTCGGAATTACAGACAGCTGAAAAGACCCAACGGGCACCCTCTGGTAGGTGACTTAGCAATTTCTCTATTTATATACCCATATTTACCAATCCCCCTACTTGCATCTCGCTATTAATCGGAGTAGGAGTTCACTATTAGACAAGAATTCAACATCATGGAATGGAATGGACGACCAATAAACGGTTGCTTCTTCAGCTGTGTAAATGCGTCCTGTGGTTTTTTTTCCTGTGTCTGGTTGCTTAATTCTGACCAGGTCGCTATCGACTGCACGCCCACGTGTTTCCAGGGACTTTTCTACATCGCAGATCCGGGTCAATGGTGACATAATATAACAAAATTAGCAGAATGCCCCATTCAACTTTCGGCGATCCTTCTTGTTACAAAATAGTTTTTCAACAAATTTATTGTACCTACTGTGGCAATACGTCAGACATGATATACATCTAAATCTTACTAAGAGTACGTTCGCAACCTAAGCATCCTGCTGGAAAAAAATATTAGTATCAATCAAACAAGTAATAATCGGAAGTATGTTCATGCAACATAATGAGAAATCAGTAGTAATTTAAATGCTTTTGTACGGGTACAGTACGTCTTCGAGTATTTCTTCAGATGATACGACTGATGAAAACGTAAGTAAAGCACATTTTAAATGCTCTTCTGGGATTGATACAGAGACAAAGTAGTATTACCTTTTCCATCCACGCAAATAGTTTCTACGGAAGCTTCATTTGAATTTGTAGTTAATTCACTAACTCGGCCTGCAAAGAAGATTAACATTTATCCTTTCTTATTTGATAGGTATATACTGACATCATTATTGCCGATTTATTTATGTAATTGTTTCTAAAATATCGTCTGCAAATGATTTTGGCAACTGCATATCTTTCAGGCCGAGGGAAAAAACAGGACTTGGCTCTTAAATTTATAATGGACGTGATTATTAAAACTTCATTTCAATGGAAAAGTAATGCTTTTGGTGACGGAATCCATTGCTGAGGAGCTTTAAGACCCAGATATACTCTGAACCATCTGTTGTTGTTGTTGTCTTTAGTTCTGAGACTGGTTTGATGCAGCTCTCCATGATACTCTATCCTGTGCAAGCTTCTTCATCTCCCAGTATTTACTGTAACCTACATCTTTCTGAATCTGCTTAGTGTATTCATCTCTTGGTCTCCCTCTACGATTTTTACCCTCCACGCTGCCCTCCAATGCTAAATTTGTGATCCCTTGATGCCTCAGAATATGTCCTACCAACCGGTCCCTTCTTCTTGTCAAGTTGTGCCACAAGTTCCTCATCTCCCCAATTCTATTCAATACCTCTTCATTAGTTATGTGATCTACCCATCTAATCTTCAGGAATCTTCTGTAGCACATTTCGAAAGCTTCTATTCTCTTCTTGTCCAAACTATTTATCGTCCATGTTTCACTTCCATACATGGCTACACTCCATACAAATACTTTCAGAAACGACTTCCTGCCACTTTAATCTATACTCGATGTTAACAAATTTCTCTTCCTCAGAAACGCTTTCCTTGCCATTGCCAGTCTACATTTGATACCCACTCTACTTCTACCATCATTAGTTATTTTGCTCCCCAAATAGCAAAACTCCTGTGCTATTTTAAGTGTCTCATTTCCTAATCTAATTCCCTCAGCATCACCCGACTTAATTCGACTACATTTCATTATACTTGTTTTGCTTTTGTTGATGTTCATTTTATATCCTCCTTTCAAGACACTGTCCATTCCGTTCAACTGCTCTTCCAAGTCCTTTGTCGTCTCTGACAGAATTACAATGTCATCGGCGAACCTCAACGTTTTTATTTCTTCACCATGGACTTTAATACCTACTCCGAATTTTTCTTTTGTTTCCTTTACTGCTTTCTCAATATACAGATTGAATAACATAGGGGACAGGCTACAACCCTGTCTCACTCCCTTCCCAACCGCAGCTTCCCTTTCATGCCCCTCGACTCTTATAACTGCTATCTGGTTTCTGTACAAATTGTAAATAGCCTTTCGCTCCCTGTATTTTACCCTTGCCACCTTTAGAACTTGAAAGAGGGTATTCCAGTCAACACTGTCAAAAATTTTCTGTAAGTCTACAAATGCTAGAAATGTACGTTTGTCTTTCCTTAATCTATTTTCTAAGATAAGCCGTAGGGTCAGTATTGCCTCACGTGTTCCAACATTTCTGCAGAATCCAAACTGATCTTCGCCGAGGTCGGCTTCTACCAGTTTTTCCATTCGTCTGTAAAGAATTCGCGTTAGTATTTTGCAGCTGTGACTTATTAAACTGACAGTTCGGAAATTTTCACATCTGTCAACACCTGCTTTCTTTGGGATTGAATGATTATATTCTTCTTGAGGTCTGAGGGTATTTCCTCCTCCTACTCCTGCATTAGCCCTATTTAATTTTGTATTTATAACCCTGTATTCACCTGACCAAAAGTCTTGTTCCTCCTGCCATCCATCTTCGCTAATTCCCACTATATCTAACTTCAAACTATCCATTTCCCTTTTTAAATTTTCTAACCTACCTGCCCGATTAAGGGATCTGACATTGCACGCTCCGATCCGTAGAACGCCAGTTTTCTTTCTCCTGATAACGACGTGCTCTTGAGTAGTCCCCGCCCGGAGATCCGAATGGGGGACAATTTTACCTCCGGAATATTTTACTCAAGAGGATCAATTAACCATACAGCAAAGCTGTACCCGTGGCCTAGGAGTAGCGTGTTTGATATTGAAACTTCCCCTTTGAACAATTTATATATGACTGTGCTTAAACTGACACACAATATTTTTAGCGCAACGCAATCTGACTTTCAAAATTCCCTACGAAAGAATGGCCCTGACTAACATTAAACTATACCTTTCACAAATCACTTACCTCACAAAAATCTTCGCTGCTCAAGCTACTGCAATACAGCGAGCGCCACTACTGCCAGCTAAATAAAAGATTCAAACTACTGAAGGCACTAACTACTGATAGGGATAGTTAGCAAATGAAAGATATTAATAGAGAACAAACAATGTATTTACCTTGATATCATCATATATAAATATAGCAGTTCATGACAAATTACAAAACTCCGCCATCTCTCTCCCCACATCCACCACTGCTGGCGGCTCACCTCCAACTGCGCAACGCTACGCGCTGTTCACATCCAGCTGCCGCTGCCCAACACTACAATGGCAGACAACAATGCAAACTACCCACAGACTGCACACAGCACAGCCAGTGATTTTCATATTGAGCGCTACGTAACGTTGCCAATAAGAAAACATAAACAGCCTACTTACATAGAGAAAACATAAACAGCCTACTTACATAGCCCCATGCTCCCCACAAAAAATTTTACAAAATTTTTTTGGGCAGTGGCCAATAATGATTTGATAAAATTTTTCATAATTACAGTAACAAAGAAATCAAATGCACACACTTATTGATACAATGTTGGTCAAAAGCTAAAATTTTCTCACAGTCCATAAAGATAGACCTGATCATTCATTACAGTAGAATAGCAGTGTTTTTCTCAAAGTCTGAGCAGTAAAAGAAAATGCACACGGAAGTAGTGGATTTCCATGCCGTCTTGAAGAAGTAGTGTTGTCCTTCCAACGGAAAGACAGTGCTGACTCTCGACATGCAGACAAGTATTGGGTCACAACAGAGCAAACCCACTGCAGAGTCAGTCGAAGTTTTGATGAATATTGGTAGGTAGGTCATCACAGAGCAGACCCACCGTAGTCCTGGTAGAGATTACGATATTGGTGGGCCACCAGAGGTGCAGACCCACTGCAGTCCTTGTAGAAATAATGGTATTGATGGATCATTAAAGATGTAGACCCACTGTAGTCCTTGTAGAGAAGGCCAGCAGCCATCTGTTGCGATTGTGCAGGTGCACATTCACCATCGAAGAGTCTTGCGGAGAATATAGCAAGTCCATAAACCACCACTTGTGCACTCACAAAGTTTTTGAAATTGTCCTTAGAACCAGCAATGCTGTTATCCAGTCCCTTGCTGAGTTATTAACACACGTGCAAACACTAACAGTCCCTACTTCTCACATATTGTCCATATACTATGACCAACGGAAATGTGTGCAGTGAAATGAATGCTTACATGTTACTTAGTTTGATAAACTGGTGTCAATTACAATTTTATAACATGAGAATACAATAACAAAGGTACAAAATACATCATTAAAGAACATAACAATACAGATAATATTTGTAGCAAAACAGGCTTTACAAAAGAATAGAAATAGACATATACATCTGTGTTACAGGAATTATGACATAAGTAGATACATAAAATATCAGAATAACTTTTGGAACATCAACTTTATACATGAGCACTTAAACAGAATGAATAATGTCTAACATCTTTACAAAGTAAATAACATATTATTAATGCCAATTATATTTGAGGATAACAGTATTCCTCATCATAGTGAATGTAGCTTAATATTAAAAGAAGAAAAAATTCTATGAAACTACACAGAGACAGGAAGAAAACAAATACACAAGGGTACACACACACATAGTGGGATAACACCAATAGGAAAGGACAGGGTTCGTTTTCAGTGTAACATTTGGTACTGCAGTCCAACCCAAAACTTCATATATCTTTCCTCTTATTTCATCCTTTGTTTCCACCAAAAAAAATTCTATCTAAGCATGCTTTCTGTATTCTGTTCATATTTCTTTCAAAATAATTATTTCTGATTGTACAATACTCATTTGGGCCCAAATCCTTTTTATATAACTTCGCAATGCATTCTTTACCTATTCTCCATAGTCAGTTTCTCATATAGTCTACCCCCTCTTAAGCTAACTTAAATCTACTGAGCTCAGATGCTAAACTAAGGGACGAGGCAATGCAGCAGCACGTAAAACAATTATTATAAACAGCAATGAAAAAAATGGAAAATTGCAAAGCAAGCTACAGTATAAATTAGCAAAAGTCAAATTCAATAACACTATGCCTGGCAAACAGCAGCAACTTATACCTAAACATGACATAGCGCAAGCAGAAAAAATATTACACTAAAATGGCCATGTCTAATACCTATGTCACATCTTAACATTAGAGTGATGCATCACAATTTATTCTACAAAAGAAATTACCAAGTACTTGAAAAGAAAATTATGAATGCAGTTCCTGTGAAGGTAAATGTCGCTTTGTGCTCCCTCATTTTTTTGAAAAAAAATTATTATATACTCGATCTGTAGACAGAAAGTATTTATATTAGTACATCTATAAAATTTTATTTTAACCAATGCTGCAGTGCAGCTAGAAACTTGATATTAAACAAAATGTGTAAATAAATACATAAAGCAAGCCATATGGCATTTTTCTTAACTAGCAAGGCAATAGCTGTGAAATGTTTCTCATTGTTTCATTAGGCATTTCAGTAAATATCATAAATTACGAGCTCCACAGTATGCTTTCAACAAGGAGATGTCAGTAGCGCGGACAACGGCCTTCACTTTCTTTTTTTTTTTCTACCTGTGCTTCTGACGAGGCACTCACACTAATGGCTTGTTCTCCAGGCGTCTGACACACCTGGGTGCCCACGACGCATTATGTGCAGGTGGTCACTTAACTTTCGTACGGAAATATTTACGACAGCAGTTTCCGCTACAGTGACAGTCATATATACAAAATTTCACAGGTCGAGAATTTACTTTGCAAATGTGTAGAAACAAAATCCTATGAATATAACAGTGTCCAAAAAATTTTCAGTGGCATTGTGATACATTCACACATGATTCACACATGTACACACATTTCATAATTCTAAAGTACGATTCTTGGTTTCCAACATCCTTTTCCATAAGTCAGAGTCCCTAATCACTATTCATTACTCCTTACCTTATTACACATATTTATATTCGTCGACACGTCAACCTTACGACGACACTTCAATATTTCATCATAATAAATACATAGCATAACCAAATTCCTTATATAGCACCAGCTTATTAATCATAAACATAACTCAGCAGCATAATACACATCGTCGTCGTAAAAAATATCATAACACCTCAGTCAAATCTCAAAAACGTCGTAGCTTTCTGCAATAATTTCAAAACCTAAAAAAATTCTCTGCTCATGTCAAAAGTGTCATCTGCCTCAAACGTACTTTAAAAATCATGATCCCATACCAAATACATCATTCAAAGCTCTCATAGTATCACAATGGTTCCGAAAAAATATGAGCATTTCACAAAGTACAAACAAAATACAGTTTAATAAGTGTGAAGTTATCCAACTGTGTAATTGCGTAAACATGTGTCACTGACATAGTAAAAAGAATGTTTGTTTCTCTGTCAAATAATGAGATAGCTGTGTAATTCTGTGTTAGAGAAATATGGTACCGATGTGTAAAGTTGTATAAGCAAATACCATATTAGCTAGGGTTCCTTGTGGTTGCCACACACATGGTACACAAAGGAGGCATGTACCCCCCTGAGGATTAATGTAATCATACCCTCAGGTGTTACAGATTACAGCAATGCAATGAAATGTATCACGGAAAACTTTCTTTGTAATTCAAAAATCTTTAAAAATAAATGTTTTAAGTACAAAATTAATCACTCAAATGCGTGTCCTGTAGCGCTAAATGTGCGTCTTGTTGCAACATAATCTGTGTGGAAGTGTCGTAGTTATTTTCCTTCGAAAGCTAAGTTCTGCAGAAGCCAATGTACTTACCTCATGATAAACAAAAGTAAAATGCTTTGCGTATAGATATCGTAGTTATTACGCTTATTGTTGTAATGAAGAAAGTACTGTACAGTAACGTATTGTTATGCCACGAAAAAGGCTGTCTCATTGTTGCTATACCACAAAAGTTACTACTAAAACATGTTTTTCTTCCTAGAAGAATTCAGAAAACTGTGCAGATATAAAACAGATACACTGCAAAAGCAACATTGTGAATTGTCACTCATTAGTAGCGTCGTGATAACATCGTGTAGCTGTCACACAAACTAACCACTGTGTCCTCTGGTATCTCACAGAAAGTACTTTAAACCCAGAATGTATTTTCAAGTAAACCAAAAGTTGCATTAAAATCTCATTAGCAGTACCAGTATGTGTCCTAAGTACGTAAGCCTGATAGTCGTTACGTAATCGTGCAACTAACAAGCAAGAATGTACAATTAACAACACTGTGTCGTCTGTTCATTATAACAATGCATTCGTAATTTCTGTTTAAATAAGTTCTCTTGGTTCTTGACTGGATATTTCACTTCAAACATTGTTACATGTTAACAGATTCTAAATCTGACAAAGCATACTAGAAATGTGAAGTGAAAAGTTTGATGGCAAAGACAAAGTTAAAAAGGAGATTATCTCTCAATAAATGGTTTTACATGTGAAATGTCGTGTAACCCTTTGCTCTTCCTAGTACGCAGACTTTCAACTGAAAAGCAATTGTCATGTTTTATACGTCGGTAAGGAATGCTAAACCGTTTCTCAAGGTTAGCGTCTGTGTTATTTTTCTCGGAGCCAGCGGGCGCACGCGGCTGCCTGCTGTGCGAGTCATTGTCTGTCTCTTTGTTGGCGCGCGCCGTTATTGGGATTAGGAGACCTAACTTCTACAAATTCACCGTGACGAGAGGGCCCTGCTCTGTTTGAATCCCGCCAGTTCTGATGCAATTCAGGTCTGTCGTTACGATCATATCGTCTGTCGTCATGTCGGTAGATTCCATAGTTTCTTTCTTGTCGGTCACATGGTGGAGAATTTCTCCTTGAATCGTAACTGCGCGCTGATCCGTTGCGTCTAAAGTTATTCTGTCTCCCTTGATAGTATTTATTTTGGTTCCCATAATGTCTGTTTCTCGTATTGTCTCTGTGATAGTCATTACCACGGAGAGGTGATCTTTCCCTGTAGTTATTACTACTCTGCCAACGGTTGTAATACGGGTTGTGTCTGTTTCGGTCACGATTTGTGTTGTGAGAATAGCCTTGTCGCGTCCAGTTATTATTTCTTTCATCGCGGAATTGCGACTGATGTGATCTGTAATTGTTGTGCTCCTGTGTTCCGCGATTGTCAGTGTCACTTTCCAGTTCTTGTAACAGTCCCTGAAAAGCTTCAATGTCGTCTTTGCAACGTCCTGCCAAAATAATATGTCGTAAATGTTCAGGTAATTTGATTAAGCAAATGCGGATGAGTTCTGAGGGGCTGTATGGGTTTGACAGGTACTGATTCTTGTGCAACATGTCTTCAAAATATTTCACAAGACTGGAGAATTCAGATTGTTCGAAATGTTTCATCATTATGATGCCATGTTTTACGCAGTCTTGTGTGGCTTGAGACCAATATGCTGAGAGGAAGGCATGGTAAAATTCTCCTTCACTGTGGCAATCGTGAATGACCGATCGCATTCTTACAGCTGGTTCATTCTCTAAGTAGCCACACATAAATTCTAATCTGTGCTCCAATGACCAGTTGGGAGGAAAACAATGAGAGAATTGATGGAGCCATGCTTGTGGATGAATGTCGTTGCCAGAATTCTTAAATGTTTTGAATTTACGTGTAGTAATGAACAGCTTATAGTCAAAATCGTCATGTCGGCGAGTCGCATATCGGTCATTGTTAGGTCGTGTCGGCCGTTCCATCTCAAAATTCGGTGCACATTGCCAATTTCTTTCATAACTTCCGAAATGCCCTGTGTTATTATTTTGCGGCTTTTCCGTGTTTCTAAGTCCCTCTTCCCGTGTTGGAGCGCGAGTGTCCTCTGAAATACGTAATTCTTGTATTACCTGTGTCAGCTGATCTTGTACTTCCCGGATTTCTCTTTTGTACTGTGTACTGATTTGATTTTGATTCCGTTTGAATTTTCTAATTTGTTCATACTCTTCTTTGTCAGTGAAGGCTACAGGTCTTGTGTCATTCAGATCATCATCTACCTTTGTAGATAAGTTAGTGACCTGATCCGAAAGTTCGGCTACTTTCTCCGATAGTTAACACATTTCCTCAGTGTGTTTTTCTGAACCAAGTTTCAGAGTGTCCATTTGTGTTGAAATCGAATCTACTGTGTCCTTTAAGTTTTCCTGAGTTTTTGCAAGTTGCGTAACCGAATCGGTAGATGCAACTGAGTCAATTTTAGCTTGCAAGGTGTCGTGATTTTCATGAACAATGGTTTGCAGTTCTTTTATGGCTGCTTCGTGATTCTGTAATACATTTTCATGCCGCGAAAAAATAGGTTGAAAATGCTCACAAACTTGTGTTTTTACGTCATTACAGACTTTTTGACATTTCGATTCAATGTTATGTAACTCAGTAGTTAAATCTTCACGTGTTTGTTCAAGCGTGGTGTGAAGATTTTGTTCCATTGCGTCTAACTGTTGCTGTGTTTGTTTCTGGTGTTGTTCCATTGTGTCTAACTTTTTAAGATTTTGTTCCATTTGTCTCTGATTTTGTTCCATTTGTTGCATTAATTGCAATAATAATGTATTAGTGTCTGGAATCTGTTTCTCTACGCTTTTCGGCAGTGCATTTGCACCGGCAACATTCACATTTTGACAAGCAGAAAATGTGTCTTGACTTATTTGAGAAAACGGTGATGACGCAAAACCTGAATCTACAGTATTTGCGATATTGTGTTCTGTCATTCCCGATTCCTGAGGCGAGCTGTTGCCGACCAATCGATCGATAACGCTTCCCTGTTCACTACCTGTTTCACTGTCTACACCATTGTTTGCCGCCCGCTCCATTTCCCTATGCGCAATTACCAAATTACTACTTTGAACATTAGTTAATTCATTACTCTGCGGCGCTAACACACTGCCTTCGTCTTCACTGTCATTTCTCAGTTTACTTTGGAGCCTAGTATTACGTTTTTCACACGCCATAATTGTCACAATATTTCACACGATAACACAGAAAAGCACAATTTGAAGAGCAAAATAAAATAACATAGCAATGGAAATAATGTCTACTTAATTGCCAGCGCAGCTGCGAAATACTTGGTGCAAATCTACATGCATGCCACAACTGTTTTACTGTACAACAATGAAAGTCTGCAACTACAAAGGAGATTTTCTCTACAATTACGCGCTAGCAATAAACCAAATCTACACTAATTACACAAACTACAACAAAAAATCAGAAGATTCCAGTGAAGTATCCTTGGCTAAGGGTCGACATATGAAACTTCCCCTTTGAACAATTTATATATGACTGTGCTTAAACTGACACACAATATTTTTAGCGCAACGCAATCTGACTTTCAAAATTCCCTACAAAAGAATGGCCCTGACTAACATTAAACTATACCTTTCACAAATCACTTACCTCACAAAAATCTTCGCTGCTCAAGCTACTGCAATACAGCGAGCGCCACTACTGCCAGCTAAAATAAAGATTCAAACTACTGAAGGCACTAACTACTGATAGGGATAGTTAGCAAATGAAAGATATTAATAGAGAACAAACAATGTATTTACCTTGATATCATCATATATAAATATAGCAGTTCATGACAAATTACAAAACTCCGCCATCTCTCTCCCCACATCCACCACTGCTGGCGGCTCACCTCCAACTGCGCAACGCTACGCGCTGTTCACATCCAGCAGCCGCTGCCCAACACTACAATGGCAGACAACAATGCAAACTAGCCACAGACTGCACACAGCACAGCCAGTGATTTTCATATTGAGCGCTACGCAACGTTGCCAATAAGAAAACATAAACAGCCTACTTACATAGAGAAAACATAAACAGCCTACTTACAATATATAATCAAAACGTTTTCGGTCCCGGGTTCGATCCCAGCCACTGCCTAAATTTTGATAAATAATCAGCATTGGCGTCCGAAGACTTCCGGGATAAGAAGTCAGCCTCACTCTGCCAACGGCTTTGTCAAAGAGCACGGAGGAGCAGATAGAGGTCCAGGGCACTCTCTTGTCCTAGGGGTTAGAAATTGCCCCTAAAGGCGGAAGTATCAGCAATTATCAACGACATGAGGATGCAGAAGGCAATGGAAACCACTGCATTAAAGACACATAACGTGTATCCACAGGACATGTGCCCTGTAATTGAAGAAGTGTCATGATGATCTCTCCATTGGCAAAAGATTCTGGAATAGTCCCCTATTCGGATCTCCGGGAGGGGACTGCCAAGGGGGAGGTTACCATGAGAAAAAGATTGAATAATCAACGAAAGGATAACGTTCTACGAGTCGGGGCGTGGAATGTCAGAAGCTTGAACGTGGTAGGGAAATTAGAAAATTTGAAAAGGGAAATGCAAAGGTTCAATCTAGATATAGCAGGGGTCAGTGAAGTGAAGTGGAAGGAAGACAAGTATTTCTGGTCAGATGAGTATCGGGTAATATCAACAGGAGCAGAAAATGGTATAACAGGTGTAGGATTCGTTATGAATAGGAAGGTAGGGCAGAGGGTGTGTTATTATGTACAGTTCAATGACCGGGTTGTTCTAATCAGAATCGACAGCAGACCAACACCGACAACGATAGTTCAGGTATATATGCCGACGTCGCAAGCTGAAGATGAACTGATAGAGAAAGTGTATGAGGATATTGAAAGGGTAATGCAGTATGTAAAGGGGGACGAAAATCTAATAGTCATGGGGGACTGGAATGCAGTTGTAGGGGAAGGAGTAGAAGGAAAGGTTACAGGGGAATATGGGCTTGGGACAAGGAATTGAGTTCTGTAACAAGCTTCAGCTAGTAATAGCGAATACCCTGTTCAAGTATCACAACAGGAGGAGGTATACTTGGAAAAGGCCGGGAGATACCGGAAGATTTCAATTAGATTACATCATGGTCAGAGATTCCGAAATCAGATACTGGATTGTAAGGCGTACCCAGGAGCAGATATAGACTGAGATCACAATATAGTAGTGATGAAGAGTAGGCTGAAGTTCAAGACATTAGTCAGGAAGAATCAATACGCAAAGGAGTGGGATACGAAAGTACTAAGGAATGACGAGATACGTTTGAAGTTCTCTAACGCTATAGATACAGCAATAAGGAATAACGCAGTAGGCAGTACAGTTGAAGAGGAATTGACATCTCTAAAAAAGGGCAATCACAGAATTTGGGAAGGAAAACATAGGTACAAAGAAGGTAGCTGCGAAGAAACCATGGGTACCGGAAGAAATACTTCAGTTGATTGATGAAAGGAGGAAGTACAAACATGTTCCGGGAAAATCAGGAATACAGAAACACAAGTCGCTGAGGAATGAAATAAATAGGAAGTGCAGGGAAGCTAAGACGAAATGGCTGCAGGAAAAATGTGAAGACATCGAAATAGATATGATTGTCGGAAGGATTGACTTAGCATACAGGAAAGTCAAAACATCCTTTGGCGACATTAAAAGCAACGGTGGTAACATTAAGAGTGCAACGGGAATTCCACTGTTCAATACAGAGGAGAGAGCAGGTAGGTGGAAAGAATACATTGAAAGCCTCTATGAGGGTGAAGATTTGTCTGATGTGATAGAAGAAGAAACAGTCGATTTAGAAGAGATAGGGGATCCAGTATTAGAATCGGAATTTAAAAGAGCTTTGGAGGACTTACGGTCAAATAAGGCAGAAGGTACAGATAACATTCCATCAGAATTTCTAAAATCATTCGGGGAAGTGGCAACAAAACGACTATTTACGTTGGTGTGTAGAATATATGAGTCTGGCGACATACCATCTGACTTTCGGAAAAGCATCATCCACACAATTCCGAAGACGGCAAGAGCTGATAAGTGCGAGAATTATCGCACAATCAGCTTAACAGCTCATGCATGGAAGCTGTTTACAAGAATAATATACAGAAGAATGGAAAAGAAAATTGAGAATGCGCTAGGTGACGATCAGTTTGGCTTTAGGAACAGTAAACGGACGAGAGAGGCAATTTTGACGTTACGGCTAATAATGGAAGCATGGCTAAAGAAAAATCACTTTCATAGGATTTGTCGACCTGGAAAAAGCGTTCGACAATATAAAATGGCGCAGGCTGTTCGATATTCTGAAAAAAGTAGGGGTAAGTTATAGGGAGAGACGGGTCATACACAATATGTACAACAACCAAGAGGGAATAATAAGAGTGGACGCTCAAGAACGAAGTGTTCGTATTAAGAAGGGTGTAAGACAAGGCTGTAGCCTTTCGCCCCTACTTTTCAATCTGTACATCGAGGAAGCAATGATAGAAATAAAAGAAAGGTTCAGGAGTGGAATAAAAATAAAAGGCGGAAGGATATCAATGATACGATTCGCTGATGACATTGCTATCCTGAGTGAAAGTGAAGAAGAATTAAATGATCTGCTGAACTAAATGAACAGTCTAATGAGTACACAGTATGGTTTGAGAGTAAATCGGAAAAAGACGAAGGTAATGAGAAGTAGTAGAAATGAGAACTGCGAGAAACTTAACAACAAGATTGATGGTCACGAAGTCAATGAAGTTAAGGAATTCTGTTACCAAGGGAGTAAAATAACCAATGACGGGCGGAGCAAGGAGGACATCAAAAGCAGACTCGCTATGGCAAAAAAGGCATTTCTGGGCAAGGGAAGTCTACTAATATCAAATACCGGCCTTAATGTGAGGAAGAAATTTCTGACGATGTACGTCTGGAGTACAGCATTGTATGGTAGTGAAACATGGACTGTGGGAATACCGGAATAGAAGAGAATCGAAGCATTTGAGATGTGGTGCTATAAACGAATGTTGAAAATTAGGTGGACTGACAAGGTAAGGAATGAGGGTGTTCTGCACAGAATCGGAGAGGAAAGGAATATGTGGAAAACACTGATAAGGAGAAGGGACAGGATGATAGGACATCTGCTAAGACATGAGGGAATGACTTCCATGGTACTAGAGGGAGCTGTAGAGGGCAAAAACTGTAGAGGAAGACAGTGATTGGAATACGTCAAGCAATTAATTGAGCACAGTTGAATGCGCAGTTCTGTTTTTCACAGGTGGAGGCAATCCAGCTTTCATTTTATTTTTAATTTGTACTTTACCATACAGAGTGCTGAAAGGAATGTCGTATAATTATGATGTAGCTCAAGGCTCAGCTGTCCATTCATTACGCTATTTACTGCCTTATGTAACATGTTGGACTCTGTTTACTGTTCTTTTATGGTACTTTTCGGGACATACAAGGGAAAAATAAGGGTTTTTTTTTTTTTTTTTTAAATTTGCCAGAGAAGAAACGTTAAATACACGGAACTTATTTGTATTAGATCTACAACTTTGCTTCCGCCGTTTTGCAATAGACAGCAGTAGCGGCAAATGGGGTTCGGGTGGTTGGTCATAGGTGTAATAGAATAAGCTTCGGCATCGGTAAACATAATGCCATAAAAATATTAGTCGATTTGCGATTGCTTCATAACGTTATTCTCGATTAAGTACGTCAACTAATGTACCCATTTCTCGTCATTTGCGGGAAGTTTTAATTTTCTGCTTTAACACGAAGAAATCTGTGGCTGTGGCTCTTAAAATGCTAGGTAAGACCAATGATGAGGGAATTATTAGTGGAAGAACGTGCAGAGAATGTTTCAACGCCTTAAGAACGGTGATTTTGATATCGAAGACCAGCATTGCGGTGGAAGACTGAACGTTTTCGTAGATACTGAAACAGACTAAGGCAGTCACAGGACATCATTATCGAAAGCAAATGATACCTTCAAGCCCAGCACTGAAACACAAACGGCCACAATAGACACGTAAGGGTAATTTTGCAGCAGGTCAGTTCTCGACTGCACGTCGCAAAACCCGTCAAAATATATATGGAAACGTTGAAATGAGAAGTCCTATCCCTCCCGCCGTATTCTCCATATGTTACTCGCTCTACTACTACCTTTTTCGATCAGTGGCATACAGTCTGGCTGACCAGCTCTTCCGATCATATGAACAAGTGCAAAATTGAATCGATTCATAGATCCCCACAAAAGACGCCCAGTTCTTCCGTCACGGGATTCGTCTACAATCCGAAAGATGGGAGAATGTAGTGCCCAGTGATGGGCAATACTTTGAATCATAATTGTTTTGTAAGTTTTTCACAATAAAGCCCCGAACTTCGAGGAAAAATGGCGGAAGCAAAGTTTGGAAATTTCTGGTAAGTATCTATGGGACCAAATTGCTGAGGTCATCGGTCTCTAGGCTTACGCACTACTTAATGTAACTTAAACTAACTTAACGCTAAGAACAACACACACACCTATGCTCGAGGGAAGACTCGAACCTCAGCAGGGGCAGCCGTGCGAACCGTGGCAAGACGCCTGAGACATCGCGTCAAAGTTGTAGACTTAGTAGTAATTGTGTATAATGTGTCTATAGTAACCAGTCCTGAGGACTAAACTAAAGAACTGTATTGGTCAAAATTGTACTAGGACATGGAATTTGTATCTTTCTCCTCATCGAAAACGGACATGTCGGAACGGAAAACAAGTCTCTTACCTCACTAATAGAGAATTTACAAACACATGAAAATTAGTCACTTTATAAGAGAGCGTTAATCTCTCAACAAGAAAAATTTATATATCTGTAGCACAGACTGGTGATTCCCGAAAAAGACAACAAAAGCTGCAGGAACTTTCCACACTGCAACGCCATACAAAGTCAAGTGGTACCAACACTATGAAACTGAAAAGTAGCTAGAATCCTTCTGCTGATCGGAATTGCATCTATATCGAAATTGCACCACGTTACCCTATAGTTGGGGCCAGTAAAGTCAAATGGGAAGAAGACAAAGATTTCTGGTCAGCTGAGTATGGGATAGTGTAAACAGCAGCAAAAATGGTATTGATGGAGTAGCATTCCTTATGAACAGGAAGGTTGGACAGAGAGTGAATTACTGTGAACAGTTCAGTGAAAGGTGTGTTTCATCGAAATCGACTGCAAAGAAAGACTTAGAACGATAATTCAGGTATACGTGCCGACCTCATAAGCCAAAGATGAACAGACAGAGATAGTATATGAGGATATTGAACAAGTAATTTAATACGTGAAGGGAGACGAAAATTTGATAGTGATGGTGGACTGAAATGGCGTAGTAGGGGAATGAGTAGAAGCAAGGCTTACGGTAGAATATGGACTTCGTACTAGGAATGACAGAAGAAAGACTAATTGAGTTTTGCTATAAGTTTCAGCTAGTAATAGCGAATATTCTGTTCAAGAATCATAAGAGGAGGAGGAATACATGAAGAAGGCCGGGAAATACTGGGAGACTTCAGCTAGATTACATCATTGTTAGGTAGAAATGCTGAAAACGCGTACTTGATTGTAAGGCATACCCAGGAGCAGATGTAAACTCAAATTACAATTCAGCAGTGATGGAAAGTTGGCTGAAGTTGAAGAGAGTGGATAGGAAGACTCAGTGCCAAAAGAAGTGGGTTAAGGAAGTACTGGGTGTAGCCTCCCCCTCACTTATCGACCTTAATGACAGTGAAAAATTAAACCGGGTGTATCTAATGGAAATTTGAGAAAAGCGATCGTCACCGAAGTTAATCTGTCGGTAAAGAGGGAGTAAAGTGTTAAATCTGAATGGAAGGAAAAATGCAAATGAAATTGGTGAAATTAATTTTGAAAAAGGGTAAAGTTAAAGAAGAAACCAAATGTGTGGTCGTTACATTAACAGTTAACTGGCGTTAATTAGATATTTGAGATTTGGGGAAAATTACGGTCACCAGTCCTATGGACAACTACTATAATAACTGAAAAAAGAAAGGTTAATGCACGTTTAATTAGCACTAGATGCGTGGCAACAGAAGGTTGACACGTGTTGTGTGAAAACTGAATATTTGTCAGAAGTAATAAATTTTGCTACACTCTGACTTAATTTAGCAAAAGAATTAATAAAACCGGGAAGCCGACCGGTGCGGCCATGCGGTTCTAGGCGCTTCAGTCTGGAACCGCGCGACCGCTACCGTCGCAGGTTCGAATACTGCCTTGGGCATGGATGTGTGTGATGTCCTTAGGTTAGTTAGGTTTAAGTAGTTCTAAGTTCTAGGGGACTGATGACCTAAGAAGTTAAGTCCCATAGTGCTCAGAGCCATGTGAACCAAAACCGGGAAATTGAAAGTTAATTTAATGACTGAATTTAATAGTGAACTTTGTTTCTGAAGCACTACGAAATAAAATAAAATAAGGTTAGTCTTGGGCAACCTCAACAATCACCTCAAAAGCAACTTGAATATACGCGATTTAGGAAATAAGAGATTTAACTCTGAACTTGAATTAAATGATTTTGAACAATTAACAATAGTAAAATTTAATACGTACGAAGCTGAGCTGCAGTCACAGGTAAGCTAAAATATGGTAACAAAACTCGCACTCTTAATTTGCTTGTGTAATCTAAATATTGTAGCCAGATATGAATACTTTACATTGAAATTAAAGCAGTGAAATGGAATGATATTACTTTAATGCTGGCTTTTGAATTTCAACGACACTCGAGTGCATTTCGGAAAAAGAAGGGACTCTGCTTAGTAATGCAATTGGGACAATGAGCAACAAGGGTTCATCGTAAGTTGCTGTATTTTAGTGATGCTAATGGAACAGTTTGAAAAGCTGAGGTCTGCCATACAGATAAAACTTTACGTGCTTTCAGTCTTCCTTGTTGGTTGATTGAAGGTTTGAAGTCGTCGATCGAGGAAGTGGCAACATCACTTATTGTCGGCCGTCGCTGTGGCAGAAGCTGGATGTTAAAAAAAATGGCTCTGAGCGCTATGGGACTTAACTACTGTGGTCATCAGTCCCCCAGAACTTAGAACTACTTAAACCTAACTAACCTAAGGACATCACACACATCCATGCCCGAGGCAGGATTCGAACCTGCGACCGTAGCACTCGCGCTGTTCCGGACTGCGCGCCTAGAACCGCTAGACCACCGCGGCTGGCAAGCTGGATGTTGGCGCACCTTCTTCTCGACACGGTCACCAGGCGAAACGGGCTTTTGATGTGTGCCAGCTAATGTTTCCCGTCCGCGACACCGTACCAGAAACCATCATAGCAAGTCGAGCGCAGTTACATGCTGCCAAACCCCGAAAGCGCGGCAACTCGCGGGAGCGTCAGTGAACACACCTCTCCACCGCCCTACTCCAGCCAGACTCTCCTCTCCCCGCGCTCCACGCGGCAAACATCCTAAACACTTTGGTGCTCCACCAGATCTATAGATGTAATCGTTCGATAGCATAGTTTTCCCTAGGCAAGACCCAGCGTAAAAATACAAATAATATTTACAAGAACCAGTTATACATCGACATAAATGCATAAATATATATATACAAATTGTAAAACAATTACAATATATAAAAACACAGGAATGTCCTTTCTTCAGGTAACAAAATAAGGATAAAATTTATAGTACACTAGATGACAATAGGGTGGTATGCATTTCCGGCGTTACATGGGGAATGAAGAAATACGCTCGAAGTTCTCTGAGACAATAGACACCACCACGGGAAAAAGCTAGTAGGCAGTTCAGACCTCCAAATAGGGTCATCACAGAAGTTGGAATGAAAAACATAGGTACAAAGAAGGTAACTGGGAAGAAACCAGAGATGACTCAAGAAAAACTCAACTTGAATGAAAAAAGAAGGAAGTACAAATATGTCCAGAGAAATTCAGGATTAGCGATAGACAAGTCAATTAGGAATGAAATAGGAATAGGAGGAGTAGACAAGCTAAGGCGAAAAGGGCGCTGGAAAAATGTGAAGAAATAGAAAAAGAGGTGACTGTTGCAATGACTGATTCAGCAAATAGGGAAGTCAAGAAAACCTTTGCTGAAAATAAAAGAAACTGTGGCAACATTAATAGCGCAATGGACATTCCACTGTTAAAAGCAAAGGAGAGGGCGGATACGTGGAAAGAGTACATTGAAGGCGTCTGTGAGGAGAAAGACTTGTCTCAAGATGTGATAGAGCAAATATGAGTCGATGTAGAAGAGATAAGGGATAGCGAGTTAGAATCGAAATCTAAAAGAGCATTGGATGAGATAATACCGAAAAAGGCAGATAGGATACACAGTATTCTATCAGAATTTCTAAAAACATTTGAGGAAGTGCCAACAAAAGCCATTATTCACGTTAGTCTGTGGAATGTGTGAGTTTGGTGATGTACACTACTGGCCATTAAAATTGCTACACAACGAAGATGACGTGCTACAGACGTGAAATTTAACCGACAGGAAGAAGATGCTGTGATATGCATATGATTAGTTTCTCAGAGCATTCACACAAGGTTGGCGCCGGTGGCGACACCTACAACGTGCTGACATGAGGAAAGTTTCCAACCGATTTCTCATACACAACGTTCTTCTGATGCCTCGTGTAAAGAAGAGAAATGCGTACCATCACGGTTTCGACTTTGATAAAGGTCGGATTGTAGCCTATCGCGATTGCGGTTTATCATATCGCGACATTACTGCTCGCGTTGGTCGAGATGCAATGACTGTTAGCAGAATATGGAATCGGTGGGTTCAGGAGGGTAATACGGAACGCCGTACTGGATCCCAACGCCCTCGTATCACTAGCAGTCGAGATGACAGGCATCTTATCCGCATGGCTGTAACGGATCGTGCAGCCACGTCTCGATCCCTGAGTCAACAGGTGGGGACGTTTTCAAGACGACAACCATCTGCACGAACTGTTCGACGACATTTGCAGCAGCATGGACTATCAGCTTGGAGACCATGGCTGGGGTTACCCTTGACGCTGCATCACAGGTAGGAGCGCCTGCGATGGTGTATTCAACGACAATCTTTGGTGCACAAATGGCAAAACGTCATTTTTTCGGATGAATCCAGGTTCTGCTTACAGCATCATAATGGTCATATCCGTGTTCGGTGACATCGCGGTGAACGCACATTGGAAGCGTGTATTGGTCATCGCCATACTGGCGTATCACCCGACGTGATGGTATGGGGTGCCATTGGTTACACGTCTCGGTCACCTCTTGTTCGCATTGACGGCACTTTGAACAGTGGACGTTACATTTCAGATGTGTTACGACCCGTGGCTCTACCGTTCATTCGATCCCTGCGAAACCCTACATTTCAGCAGGATAATGCACGACCACAAGTTGCAGGTCCTGTATGGGCATTTCTGGATACAGAAAATGTTCGACTGCTGCCCTGGCCAGCACATTCTCCAGATCTCTCACCAATTGAAAACGTCTGGTCAATGGTGGCCGAGCAACTGGTTCGTCAGAACACGCCAGTCACCACTCTTGATGAGCTGTGGTATGGTGTTGAAGCTGCATGGACATCTGTACCTGTACACGCCATCCAAGCTCTGTTTGACTCAATGTCCAGGCGTATCAAGGCCGTTATTACGGCCAGAGGTGGCTGTTCTGGGTACTGATTTCTCAGGATCTATGCACCCAAATTGTGTGAAAATGTAATCACATGTCAGTTCTAGTATAATTTACCAATGAATACCCGTTTATCATTTGCATTTCTTCTTGGTGTAGCAATTGTAATGGCCAGTAGTGTATATCTTCTGACGTTCGGAAAAAATCTAGACAATTCCGAAGTTTGCCAGACCCGACGAGTACGAGAATTATCACAATTGTACTTAACAGGTCATGCATCCAAGATGCTGACAGAAATATCATATAGAAGAACGGAAAAGAACACTGGAGATCTCTTGGATGAAGGTCAGCTTGGCTTTAGTACAGATAAAGATGCAAGAGAGGGAATTCTGACGTTGCGGTTCATAATGGAAGCAAGACAAATGCAAAATCAACACACTTCCATAGGATTTGTCGAACTGGGAAAAGCTTTCGATTTCAGGACGTGCAAGATGTTCCAAATTCTGAGGATAATAATTCTAAGCTATTGGGATAGATCGGTAATATTCAACGTGTGCAAGAGCCTAGAGTAATAAGAGTGGAAGACCAAGAACGAAGTGCTGTGCTCAAGAAGGATGTAGGGCGGGTATGTAGTCTTTCGCCCTACTGTTCAATCTATACATCGAAGAAGCAGTTTACGTAAATAATAAAATATTCAAAGCAGAATTAAAGTTCAAGGTGAAAGATTATATGTGGTATGTTTCGCTGACGACATTTCTAACCAAAGTGAAAGAGAAGAAGAATTACTGGATCTGCTGAATGAAATAAATTGTCTAAGGCATACACAATTTGGATTGAGAGTAAATCGAAGAAACACGAAAGTAATGAGAAGTAGCGGAAATAAGAACAACGAACACCTTAACGTCAGGATTGATGGCCTCCAAGTACATGAAGTTAAAGATTCTGGTACCTAGGCAGCAAAATAACTAGTGACGGACAGAGCAAGGAGGACTTAAAGAGCAGACTAGCACTGGCAGGAGGGGCGTTCCTGTTCGAGAGAAGTCTACTAGGGTCAAACATAGGCTTTAATTTGAGGAATAAAGATCTGAGAATGTACGTTTAGATCACAGAACTGCATAGTAATGAAACGTTGACTGTGGGAAAACCAGAAAAGAAGTGAATCGAAGCATTTGATATGTGGAGTTACAGAAGAAGGTTGAAAATTAGGTGTTCTGATAAAAAGTAAGGAATGAGAAGGATCTCCGGAGAATGGGTGAGGAATGGAATAAACAGAAAACAGTGACAAGAAAAAGAGACAGGATGATAAGACATCTGTTAAGACATCGCGGAATACATTCCATGGTACTAGAAGGAGCTGCAGAGGGTAAAAAATGAGGAGGAAGACAGAGACTGGTGCACATAGAGCAAATAAGTTAGGAGCTAGGTAGCAAGTGCTACTCTCAGACGAAGAGTTTGGCACAGGAGAGCAATTCGTGGCAGGCCGCATCAAACCAGTCGGAACACCGACGACTCAAAAAGAGAAAAAGGTGAAGACGCCTCCACAGCTTTCCAATCTGGTCCCCTAGTCCCATACAAAGACAGGAGCTTAATTAAATGAAATTAATGTTTCCAGTGGTCAGTTTCACGCTGTACACGTAATCAAGATCTAGACAATAGTAATTACGAACATATTGCTGAATTAATTAAAAAGTAAATAAAATCAATCAATTTATTCATTAAAATCGATTTTCCCCAGCCATCAGAAACCAGTGATGGCTTGCCTAAATAGCGGACTATCGAATGCTGGGGAAGCATCATCTTTCATGTGCACTGATGAATTAATTTAGAAAAGCCCCATGATGGCGTAAATCAGAAGTAGTTCGGGGCCAGCTTCGGCTGCAGACACGCGGTTGCGTAGATCCAGGTCTCTCCTGCACGAGTTGACCTGGCGCCAGGAAAGTTTACCTAACGTAACTCCAGGAGGGTCTGCGGGAGGCAGCGTGAATCGTCGCCAGTGGCAGCCTTGCTAGACCTGACTGTCCGTGTGGTCCTCAGCGGGAAGACTGGTTTAATGCATCTCTCTAAAGCGTGCAAGCCTCTTCATCTCCAAATAACTACTTCAATAGTGGGAACTATTTATTCACAACCGATACAAAATACACTCCTGGAAATTGAAATAAGAACACCGTGAATTCATTGTCCCAGGAAGGGGAAACTTTATTGACACATTCCTGGGGTCAGATACATCACATGATCACACTGACAGAACCACAGGCACATAGACACAGGCAACAGAGCATGCACAATGTCGGCACTAGTACAGTGTATATCCACCTTTCGCAGCAATGCAGGCTGCTATTCTCCCATGGAGACGATCGTAGAGATGCTGGATGTAGTCCTGTGGAACGGCTTGCCATGCCATTTCCACCTGGCGCCTCAGTTGGACCAGCGTTCGTGCTGGACGTGCAGACCGCGTGAGACGACGCTTCATCCAGTCCCAAACATGCTCAATGGGGGACAGATCCGGAGATCTTGCTGGCCAGGGTAGTTGACTTACACCTTCTAGAGCACGTTGGGTGGCACGGGATACATGCGGAGTGCATTGTCCTGTTGGAACAGCAAGTTCCCTTGCCGGTCTAGGAATGGTAGAACGATGGGTTCGATGACGGTTTGGATGTACCGTGCACTATTCAGTGTCCCCTCGACGATCACCAGTGGTGTACGGCCAGTATAGGAGATCGTTCCCCACACCATGATGCCGGGTTTGGCCCTGTGTGCCTCGGTCGTATGCAGTCCTGATTGTGGCGCTCACCTGCACGGCGCCAAACACGCATACGACCATCATTGGCACCAAGGCAGAAGCGACTCTCATCGCTGAAGACGACACGTCTCCATTCGTCCCTCCATTCACGCCTGACGCGACACCACTGGAGGCGGGCTGCACGATGTTGGGGCGTGAGCGGAAGACGGCCTAACGGTGTGCGGGACCGTAGCCCAGCTTCATGGAGACGGTTGCGAATGGTCCTCGCCGATACCCCAGGAGCAACAGTGTCCCTAATTTGCTGGGAAGTGGCGGTGCGGTCCCCTACGGCACTGTGTAGGATCCTACGGTCTTGGCGTGCATCCGTGCGTCGCTGCGGTCCGGTTCCAGGTCGACGGGCACGTGCACCTTCCGCCGACCACTGGCGACAACATCGATGTACTGTGGAGACCTCACGCCCCACGTATTGAGCAATGCGGTGGTACGTCCACCCGGCCTCCCGCATGCCCACTATACACCCTCGCTCAAAGTCCGTCAACTGCACATAAGGTTCACGTCCACGCTGTCGCGGCATGCTACCAGTGTTAAAGACTGCGATGGAGCTCCGTATGCCACGGCAAACTGGCTGACACTGACGGCGGCGGTGCACAAATGCTGCGCAGATAGCGCCATTCGACGGCCAACACCGCGGTTCCTGGTGTGTCCGCTGTGCCGTGCGTGTGATCATTGCTTGTACAGCCCTCTCGCAGTGTCCGGAGCAAGTATGGTGGGTCTGACACACCGGTGTCAATGTGTTCTTTTTTCCATTTCCAGGAGTGTAGTTTCATTTCGCACCTGGTACTGTCCTTCGAAGGAGTCACCAGTGTTGTGTAGAACCCGTTGCCAGCGATGTGGAAGGCTTAGTATACCTTTAGCAGAGCGTGTTCTGTTGAGCTCCTCAGTTTGCCTCACAATGACTGAGTGCACTCCGCTTGCCAACAGCGCTCGGCAGGCAGGATGCTGACCCATCCAAGTGCTAGCTCAGCCCGACAACGCTTAACTTCGGTGGTCTGACGGGAATCGGTGATACCACTGCAGCAAGTTCGTTGGCGATCCCTTGACGTGCATGGGAAAAAAGACCAGTATTTTAGTTCTCAATAGCCGGTATTGTCTGTATTTGTTTGTTCTCGGTTATAACAGGGTGTTTTAAATCTTTTAATAATAACCGAGTAAAAGACCGGAATATAAGTTGCCGGTGTTAAGTTTATCGTTGTTCCCATTTCTGCTACTTCTCATTACTTTTGTCTTTCTTCGATTTTCTCTCAATCCATATTCTGTACTCATTAGATTACTCATTCCGTTGAATAGATTCTGTAATTCTTCTTCAATTTCACTGCGGATAGCAATGTCATCAGCGAACCTTATCATTGATATCCTTTAACCTTCAGTTTTAATTCGACTCTTGAACCTTTCTTTTATTTCCATCAATCCTTGTTCAATGAACAGTAAGGATGAAAGACTATATCCCTGTCCTACACTCTTTTCAATCCGAGCACTTCGTCCTTGGTCTTCCGCTCTTATTGTTGCGTCTTGACTAGAGTACGTACTGTATATTACCCATCTCTCCCTACAGTTTACCCATATGTTCCTCAGAATTTCGAAACTCTTGCAGTATTTTAAATTGTCTAACGCTTTTTCCAGATCTACAAATTCCATGAACGTATTTAATTTTTCTAGTCTTGCTTCCGTTATCAACCACGTCACAACTGTCGCTCATATGCTTTATGCCTTTCCTAAAGCTAAGCTAATCGTAGTCTAACACTTACTGAAGTTTCTTTTGCGTACTTCTGTATGTTATTCTTGTCACCAACTTGAATGACTGTGCTGTTCAGCTGATTGTACGATAATTCTAGCACTTGTCAGCTCTTGCAGTTTTCGGAAATGTGTGGATGATATCTTTTCAAAAGTCAGATGGTATATCGCCAGACTGATACAAAATACACACCAACGTGAATAGTCGTTTTGTTGCCACTTCCAACAAATTCTAATGAAATCTTGTCCCTCTCTTTTAACTTATTTGATCATAAGTCTTCCAAATTAATTTTTATCTCTGATTCTAATACTGGCTTATCTCATCCGCATCGATTCCTGTTTCTTCTCGTATCACTTCATCAGTCAGGTCTACCGCTCGTAGAGACCTTCTGTGTCCTATTTCCATGTATCTGCGCTCTCCTCCATCTTTAACAGTGGAATCCTCATTGCTTTTAATTTCACCGAAGATTTGTTTGACTTTCCTATACGCTGAATCCGTCCATTCGACAATCATTTCTTTTCAATATCTTCTCATTCTTCATGCAGCCTTTTCGCCATAGCTTCTGGGAAATTCCTATTTCCTTCATTGCTAAGTGACTTGTCTTTCTGTATTCCTGAATCTCCCTGAATTTTTTGTACTTCTTTCTTTCACCGAGGAATTGCAGTATTTCTTCCGTTACCCACGGGATCTTCTCAGTTACTTTCTTTGTAGGTATTTTTTTTCTTTCCAACTTCTGTAATTGCCCTTTTTAGGGACGTTCATGAACTTAAATGCCTACTAAGCTATTCCTTATTGCAATATCCTTAGCCTAAGACAACTTCAAGAGTATCTCTTCATTCCTTAGTATTTCCGTATCCCATTTCCTTGCGAATTCATTCTTGCTGACGAACCTCTTAAACTTCAGTCTACTCTACATCACTACTAAATTGCGATCTGTATCTGCTCCTGGGTACAGCTTACAGTCCAGTATCTGATTTCAGAATCTCTGCCTGACGATGAGTTATCTAACTCACATCTTCTCGTACCTCTCGGCGTTTTCCTAGTAAATCTCCTTCTCTTTTCGTTCTTGTAAAGAGTATTCACTATTACCAGCTGAAATTTATTACAGAAATCAATTAGACTTCCTCCTGTTTCATTCCTAATACCAGGCCCATCTTCTCATGTAACGCTTTCTCCTACTCGTCCCTCTACAAAAGCATTCCAGTCCCCTGTGACTATTAGAATTTCATCTCTCTCTACATACTGAATTACCCTTTCAGTATCCTCATATACTCTCTCTATCTCTTCATTTTCAGCCTGCAATGTCGGCATCTATACCTGAACTATCGTTGTCGGTGTTTACTTCCCGTCGAGTTTGATGAAACGACCCCGTTACTGAACTGTTCACAGTAACACGCTCTCTGCCCTGCCTCCCTGTTTATAACGAATCATAGTTTCATTATACCATTTTCTGCTGGTGTTTTATTACCTTACATTCATCTGTGTTACCCCATAGTTAATCCGTGGATGTCTTTCTTAGCATTTCACTCCTATTGCTCCCTCTTGGTTCTTGTACATATTGTATATCTGTCATCTTTCCCTATGGATTGCCCCATTTTTCTAGGAATTTCAAACATCTGCACCATTTGCATTGTCGAGCGCTTTTTTCAGATCCTATGAAGTTGTCTTGATTTTTATTTTGTCTTGCTTGCATTATGAACCGAAACGTCAGAATTGCCTCTCTGGTACCTTCACCTTCCGTAAGGCTAACTGATCGTTATCTAATTTCCAGATTTCCAATCTATTCCCTGATCCAATCTCGAGACTCCTTTGCCTGCCTGATGGTTGGGAAGTACTTATCTAGTTTTATAGATTTGTTACATCAATAGGAAAAATTATAATGTTACACTGGTAATATCATTGATCTGATAAATAACAGCATGTATTCTCTGTTATGAGCACGTCGCATTTATTGATCACGACCCTTTTTATACACATTTCCAAGAAGGAATTTCGTTTCCAAATTTAATTTTGCTTCACATTTCCAGAATTCAAATGGTTAAAATGGCTCTGAGCACTATGTGACTTATCGACTGAGGCCATCAGTCCCCTAGAACTTAGTGTTGTGGATTGGCAGGAGCCAACCCACGGAGTTTGGAGGAAGCCGAAAGGCACGCGTTTATGCTCACGCAGGCTGGCGTGAGGTCTGGAACAGGACAAGCAATTTAGACTTCAGAAAAAAAGGAGGTAACTGGTGGAATACTTAACTTTAATCCATTAATGTTGGACGTCGCTCTTGTCTGTACATTATTTACAATATCAGTTGTAACTGAATAATGGCGCCTTGCTAGGTCGTAGCAAATGACGTAGCTGAAGGCTGTGCTAACTATCGTCTCGGCAATTGAGACCGTATTTTGTCAGTGAACCATCGCTAGCAAAGTCGGTTGCACAACTGGGGCGAGTGCTAGGAAGTCTCTCTAGACCTGCCGTGTGGCGGCGCTCGGTCTGCAATCACTGATAGTGGCGACACGCGGGTCCAACGTATACTAACGGACCGCGGTCGATTTAAAGGCTACCACCTAGCAAGTGTAGTGTCTGGCGGTGACACCACACTTAGAACTACTTAAACCTAACCAACCTAAGGACATCACACACAACCATGCCCGAGGCACGATTCGAACCTGCGACCGTAGCGGTCGCGCGGTTCCAGACTGTAGCGCCTTGAACCGTTCGGCCACCCCGGCCGGCCGAGAATTCCTTGGTTCATTCTGCATGTACACTTTGAAAGTGTAACTCGTCTTTTGCATTATATAGTGGGATGCTCTATTGCTGGTGAAGATGATTTTCCCTTTTCAACATTGTATATATGGTCTGTGTAGGTGAGAGAGTGCATCCTCTTTTTTTCTATGAGGTAAATTTTTCTGGTTTTATAATATTTCAAAGTAGGGTAAGTATTATCACTGTTAACGCGTGCTCTGTCTCTAGTTAAAGAAATTCTCCTAACACGCCATCAAGTTGCTCGGATAGGTGATTACGTTCATATCCACATTGCGTGTGTGTGTTTCACATGAGAAGCTAAAAGTGCAGCATGATAGCTACTCGATTTTGTTGTATTCTTTGTGTGGAGATAAAACTAGTATTGATGGTGATTATTAAGAGACCTTTCTGAACACAGGTACCTGTACGCACTGATAGATATAATGTATAAATCAATGAAGTCCTACAAATATAAAACATGTAAACCCTTAAACGAGAAGCACAAAGCATTTTTAGAAAAGGCAGACACACATACACACACACACACACGCACATTATACACTCCTGGAAATGGAAAAAAGAACACATTGACACTGGTGTGTCAGACCCACCATACTTGCTCCGGACACTGCGAGAGGGCTGTACAAGCAATGATCACACGCACGACACAGCGGACACACCAGGAACCGCGGTGTTGGCCGTCGAATGGCGCTAGCTGCGCAGCATTTGTGCACCGCCGCCGTCAGTGTCAGCCAGTTTGCCGTGGCATACGGAGCTCCATCGCAGTCTTTAACACTGGTAGCATGCCGCGACAGCGTGGACGTGAACCGTATGTGCAGTTGACAGACTTTGAGCGAGGGCGTATAGTGGGCATGCGGGAGGCCGGGTGGACGTACCGCCGAATTGCTCAACACGTGGGGCGTGAGGTCTCCACAGTACATCGATGTTGTCGCCAGTGGTCGGCGGAAGGTGCACGTGCCCGTCGACCTGGGACCGGACCGCAGCGACGCACGGATGCACGCCAAGACCGTAGGATCCTACGCAGTGCCGTAGGGGACCGCACCGCCACTTCCCAGCAAATTAGGGACACTGTTGCTCCTGGGGTATCGGCGAGGACCATTCGCAACCGTCTCCATGAAGCTGGGCTACGGTCCCGCACACCGTTAGGCCGTCTTCCGCTCACGCCCCAACATCGTGCAGCCCGCCTCCAGTGGTGTCGCGACAGACGTGAATGGAGGGACGAATGGAGACGTGTCTTCAGCGATGAGAGTCGCTTCTGCCTTGGTGCCAATAATGGTCGTATGCGTGTTTGGCGCCGTGCAGGTGAGCGCCACAATCAGGACTGCATACGACGGAGGCACACAGGGCCAACACCCGGCATCATGGTGTGGGGAGCGATCTCCTACACTGGCCGTACACCACTGGTGATCGTCGAGGGGACACTGAATAGTGCACGGTACATCCAAACCGTCATCGAACCCATCGTTCTACCATTCCTAGACCGGCAAGGGAACTTGCTGTTCCAACAGGACAATGCACGTCCGCATGTATCCCGTGCCACCCAACGTGCTCTAGAAGGTGTAAGTCAACTACCCTGGCCAGCAAGATCTCAGTATCTGTCCCCTATTGAGCATGTTTGGGACTGGATGAAGCGTCGTCTCACGCGGTCTGCACGTCCAGCACGAACGCTGGTCCAACTGAGGCGCCAGGTGGAAATGGCATGGCAAGCCGTTCCACAGGACTACATCCAGCATCTCTACGATCGTCTCCATGGGAGAACAGCAGCCTGCATTGCTGCGAAAGGTGGATATACACTGTACTAGTGCCGACATTGTGCATGCTCTGTTGCCTGTGTCTATGTGCCTGTGGTTCTGTCAGTGTGATCATGTGACGTATCTGACCCAAGGAATGTGTCAATAAAGTTTCCCCTTCCTGGGACAATGAATTCACGGTGTTCTTATTTCAATTTTCAGGAGTGTATATATATATATATATATATATATATATATATATATATATATATATATATATATATATTCACTTACGCACATATATACTGGTCGTCAGAGATGTTTTTTTTGGGTTTTGTTGGATATTTGTAATTTAGTTCTTGTAGTGAGTAACTGTAGTCGGCTCAGAAAAATGCGTCTCATAAGGTCAGGCACGCAATGCCCAGCTTCAACGGAAGGCATCGGTATGTATCCGTTTGGAGAATGTAGGCGTCTGGCTGTAGGAGAAGAAGAGTGCAAGGAAGAAATTAGAACAATAAGATGCAAATGATAACTTGTCCAGTGCCACAGTGCAAAGGGATGGGTATTTGGAGAGTTGAGATAGACCCTCGGTAATGAATGCCACGAAAGGATGTATTTAACCACTGGAAGTTACGAATACGTAAGCAAACAAAGGAACTACTCGACAAAGCTTACCGTTTCAGCACTGAGGGAATCGCAGTGCCTGTTGCTCGCAGTGAGATCGGCGCGAGTGCATAATAAAAAAGGGATATAATGGCCACGAACATTCTAACGTTAATAATATAACGTAAGACTCACTGATTCCTCTCAAGGCTTCTTCCAAAGTAATTGAAGTTACGACATGTAGAATAGGATAACTACTGCAAGGGACGGTGTGATACAGACCAAGAATACAGCTGAATGAGAGGCAGACTCCGGTCCGCATCGCAATGAGGCTCGGAGAGTGTCCTTCATTGGTTCTGTAAACTAGGCCGCAGTACCGTAGTCCGCTTTCTCTGACTGAAAAAGGTTCCTGCAGCCAGCCTTTAGCCATGCAAGCCACCCCACCGATGCAACCATAACGAAACGGTATCTGTTGAGAGTCCAGTCAAACGTGTGGTTTCTGAAGAGGGGCAGCAGACTTTTCAGTAGTTGCATGTGCAGCAGTCTGGATGATTGACTGATTTGGCCTTGTAACACTAACAAAAAGGGTCTTGCTGTTTTGGTACCGTGAATGGCTGGAAGCAAGGGGAAACTACAGCCGTAATTTTTCCAGAGGAAATGCAGCTCAACTGTACGGTTAAATGATGACAGCGTAAGTATTAAAGAGGTAAAATAGTTCATCATTCGAGTCTCTGAACTGAGAATACTCACGATAATGTCTTCAGCAGGAGAGACAAAACTGGCGGTTTACGGATTGAAGCGTGGGTTGTTAGTGCTCTTAATCGGGAGTGTAGGTTAGAAAAATTAATGAGTCAAATGGTTAGGCTGAATTTAGCTGTAGTGGGAATAGATTGAAAATCTGGAAATTCTTGCGTCTAATGTAATATTTGAGTCAGTTTTTTGTAGTATCGCCAAATATTCTACTTCTCGTGAAACAAATGGTATTAAATCTCACTCATAATTAACAAAATAATTCACTATCGTTCTGCCGGTTGTTGCTTACAGAGGGCATGCTATTTTGGAATGATATCAATAATTATTCCTCATAATGGCGACGGGATCAATTACCGAAATATTAATCTCTCAGGACAACAACTAGGAATATATCCTGGAAATATTTTGCTATAAAATATGCCGAGAGAAACAGAAGAACAAAATTCCTTAATATTACAGAGATCCCTCAGAAAGAACAATTTATTCATGGCAAACTGGTATCACGATTTTGTTGCCAGGTCACTGAGGTGAGAACGTCAAACAGCAGTTTAATAGGAACCAGCAAAGAAAAATGACGCTTTAAAAATACTCTTCGTTCGCTTTACAAGAATTTTATAGCGGACTGGACTTAGTTAGCGCTTGTAGTTTACGTGAACCACAGCCACACTGTAACTAGTTCTCATTTCGGCATTTTATTACGCCAGAGATACGCTATGAGGCAAGATTGTGTACCCGTACGAGCGGTGTTATGCGAAAGAACTGATAGAAATCGCAGCTCTCGCAAAAACGCTACCGCCGCGCCGTAAGAGAACGGCCTTGGGTTTTCCAGTGCAGCTATCTGCGTCGTTTATCCCTCTCCATCCCTCTACTACCCCCGCAGTCCCCCCACCAGGCCACCACCCCGCCATAATTACGGTTCACTGCAGCGTTTCATTCGGCCGGCTGCTATTCTTTACCACACTTGTAATTTTATTCTAACGAGGGGCCAATTTTTTCCTCGCCTCAAATGGCAATTCTCCGTTTCATTTCATTTCTCCCTCAGGAGACACATTGTGGACGTTGCGATTCCCGATGGCTTCTGTACACAAATCGTAACCCCAGAAGCCTCCTCAATTTAAAATGTACACATTTCACTGTGCCTCAGGACGGTCTACGCAACGGGCCTTTGTCATCTTTTGTTCATTACACAGAGCATCCTCACCTTACGCTGGTCGGTAGTCCAGTCAACTCAACCTCATGCGTTCCGCTCAATTTCCGCAAAGATTTAATTTATTTCACTCTGCTAAATCTTAAACTTATTTTTGACGCTTGGGATTTTCAAGCTAGCATATGAAACATATTGCTTCCAACGCTGTAACCAAATAAAAATTAACTGAGCGACGACCATCGCGTGAGCTTCAAAGTAATTAATATCGCTAGCACGCTATTCCAGATTACGTAATTTGTATATATTTTTCGTATTGTACAGAGCTGCTTTTGTAGAAAGCACGATGTAACGAGTAAAGATACGAACAGTTTAGAAGAATGACTGTTACTGTTATTTCATTGATGAGATAAGTACATGAATTTAGAAAGAGAAAAATTAATTTTGCCTTCTGTGTGGGAAACATGATTCTCTAAGCGGTCAAACAAGTACAGTTTCACAGTGTATTGAAATGTCCGTGTGTTTTGTGACTGTGAAAGGTACATTATACCGTTAAAATACCCTGATGTTATGAGGAGGAGGGGGACCACAATAAGGATACCGATTCCGTTCAAGCAGACAAGGTTAAGAGGCTCTGTGAAGTACAATTGGGCATTTGTACGGTACAACGAAACACAAAGTGAGGAAACTAGAATAAATCCGAAGAAGTATCTTTGAAAAGTTGAATAGTAAAATGGGACACTCTTTGTATCCAGAACGGACGGTGTCTAAAATGGGCATTGCCATTTTCTTTTTACTTGAAGAACTTTGCAAATGTGTTCTTAGTCTTTGATTTCTTTGACCTTCTAAGCTGTCTGTCGGGAATCTAATGGTGACAGCACTGTCTGTTGACATGCGTTGTTTTATTATGTGATGTACAGCCACTCAATGGTATTAATTATCAACGGTACTGCGTAACAAGCAGTTAAAGGACCCAAGGAGAAATTTTGATGGAATTAAAGGTGAGGTAGAAGTGATGACAACTTGAGATGTCCCGACGACAGATAACTAGGAAGTGCAGTTGAACGGAATGGGCAGTGTCTTAATAACAGATTATAAGACGAACATCAACAGAAGTAAGACAAACGTAAAAGAACCTACTAATTAAATCAGCTGATTCTGAGCGAATGACGCAGGAAATGAGACACTAAAAGTAATAGATGAATTTTTCTACTTTGGCAGCAAAAGCAACTGACGAAGGCCGAAGTAGAGAGAGTATAGCAAGAAAAAATGTTTCTCAGAAAGATTAATTTGTTAAAATAGAAGATAAAGTGTTAGGATATCCTTTTTGAAGGCTTTTGTACTGAATGTAGCCTTGTATGGACGTGAAACTTGGGCGATAAACCGTTCAGACAAGAAGAGAAAAGTAGCTTTGGAAATGTGATGTTACAGAAAATACTGAAGATTACGTCAGTAAATTGAATAACTAATGATGTCCTAAACAGAATTATCTAACCGGGGAGAAAGCAATTTGACTAAAAGATGTAATACGTTAATAGGACATAACATCCCGACCTAAGTGTGTGAGGAGAGAGACGAGATCTTTACCACAGTAAGCAGTAGGCAGGTTGAAGCAGGTATGAAAAGATGAAGAAGGCTTGCACAGGAAAGGAGTAGCGTGGAGAGTTGCATCGGACCAGTCTTCGGACTGAGAGCCACAGCAAAAACAAACTCAAATCCGACAAATGGGTAGCATTGAAGTACATATTACAATATAATGTGATCACCTATCGCATGGAGTATTAGACTCATGATAAGAGATTTCAAATTACGTATTTATTGGTTGCTTTCACTGCAGTCATTCTCTAAAGCATATATCGCAATTAGGCTGGATCAAGTATACAGATTTAAGCTTCAGTTGACCACTGCGTCCATAGCTAAACATGGCATCGAAATGGTCCTCACTAGCTGGCAAGGACTGTTCCTTGGTGATATCTGCCGACTCATGGACACATCCTATGTTGTAATGTCATCTGGGAATATTTATTTCAAAACAGCGCAATTTCACTATGTTGGTTCGCAAAATTGCCCTCTAATTACTCTTCTTAAGAAATGAAATGAATTTCCTGGCAACTGCCAGTCTAAATTTTATATCCTTCCTACTTCAGCCATCTACAGTTATTTTACTGAAGAAACAGCACAAATCACCTTCTACTTCAAGTATTTCTTTTCCTAATCTAATTCCCTCAGCGTCACCTGATTTAATTCGACTACATTCCATCACTGTTATTTTGCTTTTGTTTATGTTCATCTTATATTCTCCTTCCAAAACACTGTCCTTTCAACTGCTTTTCCAAGTGATTTGCTATCTCTGGCAGCTCTGTCATCGGCAAATGTCAAAGTTCTTATTTCTTCTCCCTGAACTTTAATTCCTACTTCAAAACTTTCTTAGGTTTCTTTTGCTGCTTATTCAACATACAGAATGAATGACATAGGGGATAGGCTACATCCCTGTCTCACTCTCTTCTCAACCACTCCTTCCCTTTCATATCCCTCAGCTCTTATAACTGCTGTCTGGTTCCTCTACAAGTTGTAAATAGAAATTCGCTTCCTGTATTTTACCACAACTACCTTCAGAATTTCAAAGAGAGTATTTCAGTCAACGTTGTCAAAGGCTTTCTCCAAGTCTACAAATGCGATAAACGTCGGCCTGTTTTTCCTTAACCTACCTCCTATGAGAAGTCATAGTGTCATACTGCCTCGCGTGTTCCTACATTTCTCCTGAATCCAGTCTCATCTTTCCCGAGGTCTATTTCCACCAGTTTTCCCACTGTTCTGTAAGGAACTCGTATTTGTATTTTGCAAAGATTACTTATTGAACGGATAGTTCGGTAGTTTTCACACCTGCCAGCAGTTGCTTTCTTTGGAATTGGAATTACTATATTCTTCTAGGAGTGTGACTAAATTTTGCCTGTCTCAAACATCTTGCACACCAGGTGAAAGAATTTCTTCATCGTTGGCTCTCTCAACGCTATCGGTAGTTCTGATGGGATACCTTCTACCGCTAGGATCTTGTTTCGATTTAGATCTTTGAGACCACTGTCAAATTTTTGTAGCAGTATCATATCTCCCTTCTCATCTTCATTTACATCCACTTCCCTTCCTACAATATTGCCTTCATGTCTCTTGTACAGAACGTGTTTATATTGCTTCTACACTTCAGCTTTTCCTTCATTGCTTAGGACTGCTTTCCCATCTCAGCTCTTGATATTAATACAGCTGCTTCTCTTTTCTCCAAGGACCTCTTTAATTTTCCTGTAGGCGATATCTATCGACGTTTCTAAATTCTCACATTTGCTTTCTAGCCACTCTTGCATAGCTATTTGGCACTTTCTGAAAATCTAATTTTTTTTAAATATTTGTATTCCCTCTCTTCTGATTCATTTGCTGCATTCTGCAATTTTCTCCATTCCTCAGTTAAATTGAATATGTCTTGTGTTATCATTCTACCGGGTCTTCTCTTTTATCCTCTACTGCTTTCACTATTTCGTTTTGTAAGGTTATCCATTCGTCTTCTACTGTATTTCTTTTCCCTTTTCTAGTCAGCTATTGCCTAATGCTCCACCTGAAAGTTTCAACAACCTCTAGTTGTTTCATCTTATCCAGGTTCCATCTCCATAATTTCCGACCTATTTAGGAAAAGCATCAAGTCAAAAAAATTGTTGTTCATGGATGTGAGATAGCGATCTGATAATCTGTTTCTGCTGTACATTTGCTAACGGGTGTCTGATTCTGCAATTGTCACACGTGACAAGTGTCAAGGTTGTGCAAATGTTAGATGACAGGATCAGCGAGTAGTTTTGGGAGGGGGTATAGTGGAAGGGGGGTGGGAGGAACATGGCGGGTGGCGGAGAGGCTGTCGCGTCATCCAATTGACACATGAGCCCCCAAGACGTCCCTGTCACACGTCAGTTACATAGAAAGATGTCCACTGGTCTGACAGTTCGCAAATTGTCACTCTAATGGAGGCTCCCTTTACCGGCTGTAGAAGTATGGACAGCTTTATTCACATCAGCAAGAAAATTCTCCGGAATGGACTAGGGCAGCGAAAGCTGTTGTTCATGTACCTCAGGCTGTTAAACTAGCGGTGCTTCTCTTAACGACATCCACTGTGCTACGCATAGTGCGTGCCCAAAGCTGTCATGAATATTTTGCCTGTTCACTTGATGATCTCTTTAATGTGTGATTAAATGCTTCTACAGGTCGGGCTGTTTTTGTTATACATGAATAGTTTTCGGGAAGAACGAAGCAAATTCTTGTGCAGCCATTTTCTTGAAACGAGAGACCTGGAAGCAGTACTTTGTTCTCTGCTTGTGTCAACATATTCATTTCATCTGAGTCAGCCGCTATTATTTACTTACTTCTAGTTGTAAACCTTGCATCATTTTCTGTAGTGTCTGAAGAAGGTAACGATCAGATCGGCACTAGATTGTATTTATTTATTAGAAAACGCCTACACAACTAAAATAGGTGCTTCTGTCACATAACCTGTACATTTTACGCGCTGTCTTCCGGTTTCATTCCTGCTAATGGCACCGAAAGTATTGTGCTCCAGAAATACACTGACCAGCCAGAAGACTGCCTAATTCAAAGCCGGTATGTCCTCTTCGAGCACGTTAACTGTGGCGACGCGTCATGGCATGGACGCAGTGACGCTTTGATAGGTCACTGGAGGGAGTTGGCACCACATCTGCACGCAAAAGTCACCTACAGCCCTCAAATTCCGGGAAGGAAGGCAATGGGCTCTGTCGCCATATTCGATAACATCCCGTGTGTGTTCGACCGGGTGCAGACCCGGCCAGTTGGGGAGGGGAGGGGGGTGGCAGGACATCAATTGGAACTCTCGATTGTTGTGGTCCTTGAATCACTCCATCACAATGTTGGTCTTGTGTCAGGGAGCATTCTCTTGCTGAAAAAATGCCACTGCCGTTGGGAAACATGATCGTCATGATTGAGTGTACGTGGTCGGTAACCAGTGTGCGATACTCCTTTATCGTCATGGTGCCTTAACACCAACTCTGTTGGACCCATGGATGCACACGCGAATGTTCCCCAGAATATAATGGAGCCGCCGCCAGTTTGTCTCCGTGCAGCAGTACAGGTATCACGGACCTGTTCCCCTGGAAGACGATCGCTTCGCGCCCGGTCATCGATATGATAAGAAGATATCGAGATTCATCAGACGATGAAACGCCCTGCCGCTCCACAATGCCCAGTGCCTACGATCACGTGCCCATTTCAATGGAAGCTGTCGATGTCATGGTGTTAGCACTGGCGGATACCTGGGTCGTCGACTGCGGAGGTCCGTTGATGGGAGTGTTCTGTTCACCATGTGTTCAGACACATTTATACTATGCTCAGCATTAAAGTCTGATGTTAGTTCCGCCACAGTTCGCTGTCATATTTTACCAGTCTGTCCAGCCTGCAACGTTCGACATCTGTAATGTGGGGTGCTCGCCCAAATCACGACGTCTGGGCGTGGATCCACATTGGTTTCTCCACGTGTTGAAGACACTCAACAAGCACTCCTGGAACACCCGTCGATTAGTGCAGTTTCCGAAACACCCGTTCCAAGCCTCCAGGCTATTATAATCTGCCCTCGGTTAAACTCAGACAGATTGCGCGCCGTCCCCATTCTATTCCCCACTCTACGCACGGAGAGCATGCTCACAGATATTACATGTATCGTAGGATATATGACTAGCAGTCTCTCTTCGCCAGGCTACTCTCCTATCGCCTGGACAGGTTCATATCGATAATAGGTAGATCGTCATAAGCGTCTGGCTGAGCAGTTTATATTGTTTTCTTAATGTGTTGTGTGTCAATCTTATAGTGGATGGAGAAGGATGTCCTACTCTGTTGCTGAATCCAGCATCTGTCACCTTGTACATGCATCTCCGTTGTCAAAAAGATTACGTGTAGCACCCAGAAATGCAGGTATTCTTCCCTAAACTTATGTAATAAATGTTCTGTTGAGCGAAATGCATTGTTGGATTTTCAGTATGCGTGTATGATGACTGTAATATAACTGCTGGTAGGCTATTATTCATTCGAGATACCAAGTATGTGTAGAAGTACCTGGATTTAGACTGAGATGTGGTTGCCCTTGCACACTTTGATATCAGTTTCTACTAACAGTATTGATCAGCAATACTAGCGTGCCTGAGCGAAATATTTAAGTTTTGTACAGTAGGGGCCAGCTTTGTAAATGAAACTTAATTTTGCGGTTTATAAGAATGGCTCTGAGCACTATGGGACTTGACTTCTAAGGTCATCAGTCCCCTAGAACTTAGAACTACTTAAACCTAACTAACCTAAGGACATCACAAAACACCCAGTCAGCACGAGGCAGAGAAAATTCCTGACCCCGCCGGGAATCGAACCCGGGAACCCGGGCATGGGAAGCGCGAACGCTGCCGCACGACCACGTGCTGCGGACGGTTTATAAGAGTTAAGAGGTTTGGTTAATATAGAATCTAGTTTATCAATTTGCACTTATCAGATGAGTTTGTTTCGAACAACGCAATATGAGAATATAGTATCAGTGAAATAAAGAAGAAACACATTTTTGATCGGCCTGTCGACGTTCGACATACATCTGACCTTTTGAAAGATACAGCAGAACTGTCGCCTGTTTTGGTCCTAGTTTTCAGACACTTCACTTGATTCGTATTTAGAAATCCGTAACATCCGATGTAACTGAATACTTTCTTCTTGCATGCTAGTGAGACTTCAAGGGCGTCATGGTGTAGCTAGCTAGGAAGGATGTACGTACATCCTTAGCCAGAAAGCTAAAGAAATAGCAGTGTAATGAAAACAAGACAGATAAGTAAAGTAAGTCAACTGTTTATTACTGCAAAAGGAATCCCCGCTCCCAGACAAGACATTTCATTCCTTCACGGAAGAACGTTTGCCGTTACTTACGGAGCCATGATTGCACCCAATCATGCACGTTCTCGTCCGAAACAAACCGGCAGCCACGAATGTCTTACTTCAGTGCTCCAAAAACATTGAAATCCCATGGGTGTACCTACATGTTTTTCTAAGGTTGTTTCGAGTATGCTGCTGAAGTTTCGTTGGGAAGCCCGTACATATCCACCATATGGTCTCCATTATTCACCATACGATTTGCCACTTTTGGAGCCCTTAAGAGAAGCATTCTTGAGTGTCGATTTTCTTCGGACCAAGAGGCGCACGCCTCTGTATAATAATGGTTCCATAGGCATTGGTCATCTTGTCCCACACTAGAATAAATCATTAACAGTCATGGTGATTACTTCCGAATGATTGAGTAGTTTTACTTTTCTTTTTTTTTTTTCTACATGTCTCGTTCTCATTTGAGTGCCCCATATGAATCGCCCTCAATAATCTGACAGAAGCTCTGTTGCCATACGCATTGAGTCATGTCACAAAAATATGCTTTTACACCGCAAAAGTAACAAATTCTCGCGTGTTTATCAGGCAGCTCTTCTAGTCGTACGCATGCGATCGGATATTACATTCATCGGTACGAATTACTCACAACACTTTTAATAAGCCAGCTGTTGTGAAAGTTTATCTATACTTTTCGCAAGATCATATTAACAAAGTGTGGATTTCAGTTTCTTAAGTAACTTTTTGGCGACAAAAAATTTAGAGATGCCTTAAAACACAGATTGATAAATATATTCCTGAATTGTTAATGTTTTGTTTAGAAGACAGTGATAAACTTAAACTAGTACCTGAAAAGCAGACATTATTTTGTGGAAAGACTACAAATTCACGGAGTGGTTTCAATTTTAGACTGATACCAATAGGTTATTTTAATGCATGACCTTATTTTCATTTTTGTTGTCTCAGTGCATGAAGTGCTATGTATATCACTGAAATTGTGGACAACTAAGTGTAAGTTGCTCAGATTGCACTACTTTGCGTGAGTCACATACATGGGAGATAATGATCATTGTAATGCAGCCAGTTTTCAGTATTTGAGAAATATAAACCTTATTTCAGTCCTTCAGATGTTCAGAGATCGGGTTAATTTGTTTTTACTTGCTTTGGGAATGTTTTATTTTGAAATTTTATGTAAGCTAATTTAGGTGAGAGGACTCGACCCAAGAATGTGAGTACCAGGTTATGTAAATTGATATGTGATGCAGACTGACTACTGTGTTGCTTAGCCAAACTGATAAGTGGTTTATAGAACACTTACGTAGTGGGAGAATAATTTCGTGCATGAGTCGAGAGAAGTCCTTGGCCACTTCATGTGGCGAGAGAGCAGGTACTCCACAGTGCTAGGTACTTTCGTTAAGATTGAATTATAATGGTTTTTTTGGATAATCAGATTACCAATAACAGTTTTGGATCATTTGTGGACGAAGTCGAAATAAATTCGGTTGTCTTGTGAGAATCGGCGCTTTCCTTCTAAGAATATCAATCTCCCGTGGTTTGAATAGCGAAACTTTAAGGTTCCTAAAGCGGTAACCTACGTAGTATCCCAGTGGGCATTCAAAACTGTTTAACACCATGCGCTTTTTAGGACCTGTTTATTAACTGATGAAAACTGCCGTCCTTCATTAAGATGTCCAAGCTGCAACCTTAAAGCTTCCGCTAAACACACAGTGTGTGCGCTGTAAGTGGAAAACTTGTGACATGTTCCTATGGGACCAAACTGCTAAGGTCACCGGTCCTTAGGTTTATGCACTACTTCATCTAACGTAAACTAACTTACGCTAAAGACAACACACACACCCATGCCCGAGGGAGGACTCGATACTCCGACGGGGGAACCCGCGTGAACCGTGGCAAGTCGCCTGAGACTGCGCGGCTACACCGCGTGGCTCGCTGTAAGTGGGAAAAGGAGTAGCAAAAACTGAAAGTAATTTCGTACGCTACGAAGAACTTGGTAGCAATTGTGGGTACATAAATGAGAACACGGAACAGTGGTTTCAATGCAAGGGCTTCTCTTCATTTAATAATTAGTGTCAGACACAGTAAAATTAACACATTTAAACTTCATAATGCCGTCCGCTGGTGGCCGAGCGGTTCTGGCGCTACAGTCTGGAACCGCGCGACCGCTACGGTCGCAGGTTCGAATCCTGCCTCGGGCATGGATGTGTGTGTTGTCCTTAGGTTAGTTTGGTTTAAGTAGTTCTAAGTTCTAGGGGACTTATGACCTCAACAGTTGAGTCCCATAGTGCTCAGAGCCATTTGAACCATTTTTGAAACTTCATAATACAGTCAAATATATCTGTGTACCTTCTTGAAACGTGTAGTGCTGCTAATCCTTTGTTTTTGTTTTTGTTTTTTATAACGTATCGCTCCAAGGCAGGTAGGGCTGCTGAAGAAATAACTTTCTATTTTAGCAGGAAGGCAGAAAAGGACCGGGCCGCCGCAGCATCACACAGCTTGTATGATATCCATTTATGGTACAGTTCACTGCTTGAAATTTCCCCAACCGAGCGCGGACTACATCCCTGACGCTAAACATTAGACTTACCTTTCCTCAGAAGAATCATTATCAATATGTTCTACATCGAACGTACATACAAATGAAAAAATGAAACAGTCAGGTAAATAACATTCAAATTACAATGCATTTTATTAACAAAAAATAACATTATCATTAGCTCTGCACTGCTACAGCTGTGTGAACAAGTGTGAACTTAGTTGTACATTTAAATGACTTGCTATTCAAATATACAAGAGGAAGCCGCAGACATAAAGCCACATTAAAGTGCAAGTATATCGATAATGAACTTTAATGTTTACAGCTGCTACGTCTAATGCTCAACACTATGTACATTATGGCTGAACTAGGCTGGACTGAGAGATAGTAGGAAGAGGAAATACAAATTTGACGCATGACTGCGCTTGAGAAAGAAATGTAGGCTACTGTACACTACCACAAGTAGGAGTAGTATACGGTAGTTGTCCTGCTAGTTTTGGTCAGTTAAGGTCGCGTCCACATTACTCCCATGTTAGATGCGTTGCATACCCGTAGAGCGGAACCTCATAACGATTGCATATGCAGTCATTGTCGTACTAGATTCCCCAAAACCAGGAAATGGGGAACCCTCTAGAAACTGAGAGAGGATATATAAAGGACGAGGTAACCCATAGAACATTTTTATTCTTTGTATTTACCCTCCAGTCTGTTACTTAAAAATAAACAGTATTTGCAGCGAAATTGAAATAGTCAAGGATTAATTCAGGTTTTATTAAATTTGTGATCCGTAACGAGAAACACAGGAATGTTGCAGCACAAATAAAGAAAACAATACAGATTTACCATAAAATGTTAGAAAACGCAATTTCCTTAACAAAAAAGTAAAATAAAGAAACGCAACACAAAAATGTATCAAACATCGCTTCAGTACTTCGTGAAACGTATATACAACATGTTTATGTTATTAGTAAACAACTTTCACATTTATCAATAATAACAGAAACTCTTGCATTTGGTCATTGTGATGAAGGTTCTATAAAGTGCAAAATTACAATTACAAATTGTACTTGCGTCAAAATTAATTCCTTCGGTTTCATTAAATTGCATAAGTTACTCGATGAAACCAATTTTTATTACTTACAAAATGCAGTATATATTCTGCATGGGTATAAAATACACGGTGGACTAAGGCTGAATCAAGGTTGGTTTTAATTGAGGGCAACACAAACAACCAAACAAACATTAAAAAAATGTGTGTGAAATATTACGGGACTTAACTGCTAAGGTCATCAGTCCCCAAGCTTACACTCTACTTAACCTAAATTATCCAAAGGACAAACACACACACCCATGCCCAAGGGAGGAGTCGAACCTCCGCCGGGACCAGCAGCACAGTCCATGACTGCAGCGCCTAAGACCGCTCGGCTAATCCCTCGCGGCACAAACATACACTCCTGGAAATTGAAATAGGAACACCGTGAATTCATTGTCCCAGGAAGGGGAAACTTTATTGACACATTCCTGGGGTCAGATACATCACATGATCACACTGACAGAACCACAGGCACATAGACACAGGCAAAAGAGCATGCACAATGTCGGCACTAGTACAGTGTATATCCACCTTTCGCAGCAATGCAGGCTGCTATTCTCCCATGGAGACGATCGTAGAGATGCTGGATGTAGTCCTGTGGAACGGCTTGCCATGCCATTTCCACCTGGCGCCTCAGTTGGACCAGCGTTCGTGCTGGACGTGCAGACCGCGTGAGACGACGCTTCATCCAGTCCCAAACATGCTCAATGGAGGACAGATCCGGAGATCTTGCTGGCCAGGGTAGTTGACTTACACCTTCTAGAGCACGTTGGGTGGCACGGGATACATGCGGACGTGCATTATCCTGTTGGAACAGCAAGTTCCCTTGCCGGTCTAGGAATGGTAGAACGATGGGTTCGATGACGGTTTGGATGTACCGTGCACTAATCAGTGTCCCCTCGACGATCACCAGTGGTGTACGGGCAGTGTAGGAGATCACTCCCCACACCATGATGCCGGGTGTTGGCCCTGTGTGCCTCGGTCGTATGCAGTCCTGATTGTGGCGCTCACCTGCACGGCGCCAAACACGCATACGACCATCATTGGCACCAAGGCAGAAGCGAGTCTCATCGCTGAAGACGACACGTCTCCATTCGTCCCTCCATTCACGCCTGTCGCGACACCACTGGAGGCGGGCTGCACGATGTTGGGGCGTGAGCGGAAGACGGCCTAACTGTGTGCGGGACCGTAGCCCAGCTTCATGGAGACGGTTGCGAATGGTCCTCGCCGATACCCCAGGAGCAACAGTGTCCCTAATTTGCTGGGAAGTGGCGGTGCGGTCCCCTACGGCACTGCGTAGGATCCTACGGTCTTGGCGTGGATCCGTGCGTCGCTGCGGTCCGGTCCCAGGTCGACGGGCACGTGCACCTTCCGCCAACCACTGGCGACAACATCGATGTACTGTGGAGACCTCACTCCCCACGTGTTGAGCAATTCGTCGGTACGTCCACCCGGCCTCCCGCGTGCCCACTATACGCCCTCGCTCAAATTCCGTCAACTGCACATACGGTTCACGTCCATGCTGTCGCGGCATGCTACCAGTGTTAAAGACTGCGATGGAGCTCCGTATGCCACGGCAAACTGGCTGACACGGACGGCGGCGGTGCACAAATGCTGCGCAGCTAGCGCCATTCGACGGCCAACACCGCGGTTCCTGGTGTGTCCGCTGTGCCGTGCGTGTGATCATTGCTTGTACAGCCCTCTCGCAGTGTCCGGAGCAAGTATGGTGGGTCTGACACACCGATGTCAATGTGTTCTTTTTTCCATTTCCAGGAGTGTAAAAACAAAGACAAGTCGTCGTCTCCCAATTTCTCTGTTATGCATTCATTCATGTTTCTTTCACCACCATTATTATCAATACTACCGGTAAACCTACCTTTTACTACGTCATTTATGTAGTGTATCAAACTATCGAACAGGATTTTTAGCAGACTGCAAGTCTAGGTTCTACTCCTTGACAGAACAGAACTGATTGGCCACTTTTGTTCCATGCGGCGGTATCTGAAGAGCGTAATGAAGCTGCGGAGCATTGAAAGGGCCGGAGGCGGGTTTTACTGCTTCTTCCTGATTAGCGTACATTAATACTGTTACGGTGTGCGGCATCTGCGCAGTGGTCGACTGTTGGTTTGCCGCGGTCGGTTATCGAAGACACCGTAATTGTTAACGGGTACATTTGAAAACAATAATACTGAGGTGATGACCAGTCATCTTTTAACTTCAATCGTCGAGTACTGATCTCGGCAACATCATATTTTCACCATAATATCTGTTCCTATAAAAGTATCCCGAATTTACTGTGAAGTGGCCTTTGCGCTGTACCACGTACATACCGTGTCTCAGGGTTTCATTGGTGTAAGATGCTCGACAAGAATGACAGCTTAAATGTGCCTGTGTGCGTTCTAATTAGTCTACCTTCGCAGTAACGACATGTTGCGGACCATAGTATATGCCAACATTCTTCTGTTAATTGCGATTGTCCAAACTTTCTAAAAGGAACTGTCGTATGAAAATGAGACAAAATTAAAGATATTAGTAAACTTTTCGTTAATACAAAAGTAATCGCCATTTCACATTTGTCGTGTAGTAAGACAAGACGCTGAATTTCTTTATGGAAAAAGTTTTGCGGTTGCCTACGAAACCGTGATTGTACCCAGCCGTGTGTCTCTTCGTCTGAGACAAATCTATTGCCACGAATGTCTTCAGTGATCCAAAAATACCGGCTATTAGGTAGGTTGTCATAATATTCTGGTTGATCAGTGTAGTTTGCGTATACATTCAAGTGTCAGCCTGATCAGGTCTTCCAGAACATGAGTGACACTCTCCTGTCAGTGAAACAATTCACCATTCTTGCTGCCTCCTTGTTATACATTAAACATTCCCAGAGATCCAATTAAGTATAGCCCCTGACACTTGAGCAATATTCTAGTTCTATAACTAATTGGCTCTGCATAAAATAGGTACTCTTGAAATCCAGACAGTATTGGCCAAGTTATATTCATCGGATTTTTAACGTCCAGTCGACATCGAAGTCATTAGAGATTTGTATTCAACCGTTTCCGACATAACTGTAGGGACACTGACGGTAGGACGGTACGTATCTTTGTTCTGAAATTTCCTTCCAAATGGTAATTTTATAGGTGTCAGAAACATAAGTTTTTGTAGATTGCACTACCCGATCCGGCAGAAATTTTCACTGTCGGCATTCTATTATATAGCTGATGGTTGATCACATTCGCAGCTTCGAATACATTTATTGTTTTTCATAACTGCTAGTCGCCACAGTGACTGTTCCATCGGATATGCAAGCATACCCGAAGGAAAATTACATTGTACTTAGGAACCACACAGGTACTGCAAGATCGTATTTCTCTAACGACACCGCGCAACTGACTTTTAATTAAAATGTATCACCTGTACGGCAACATAAGTAATGAACGCACGACTGCTGATTCTAGACACATGTTTGACGCCATATGGAAGTTTGGGAGTGGCCGAGAATCGTGCTCGGGTGGCCTAATGGTAAGGCGATCATTATCTATAAGATGGAAATCCGCATCTCCTTTTCATTTGGCTGTCCCTTATATGTAGGTTTTCATAATATAGTGTGCGTGTATTTTCAAACGTCAGCCAATTCGGGTCTTCCTGTACCTGCGAGAAACTCGATCAGTTCAAGATTCTTATATATAAAATGACCCCGAAGATCCTATTTACTGTGGCTCCCACATAGTGAGAAATTTTTTACTTCCTTAAGCAATATTATTTGCAGGAAATCGTGACATCGGCACTCATCAAATCCAGACAGTATTCGCCAAGTTAAGATACAGGGTGTTTCAAAAATGACCGGTATATTTGAAACGGCAATAAAAACTAAAGGGGCAGGGATAGAAATACACCGTTTGTTGCAATATGCTTGGGACAACAGTACATTTTCAGGCAGACAAACTTCCGAAATTACAGTAGTTACAATTTTCAACAACAGATGGCGCTGCGGTCTGGGAAACTCTATAGTACGATATTTGCCACATATCCACCATGCGTAGCAATAATATGGCGTAGTCTCTGAATGAAATTACCCGGAGCCTTTGACGACATGTCTGGCGGAATGGCTTCACATGCAGATGAAATGTACTGCTTCAGCTGTTCAATTGTTTCTGGATTCTGGCGGTACACCTGGTCTTTCAAGTGTCCCCACAGAAAGAAGTCCCAGAGGTTCAAGTCTGGAGAATAGGGAGGCCAATCCACGCCGCCTCCTGTATGTTTCGGATAGCCCAAAGCAATCACACGATCATCGAAATATTCATTCAGGAAATTAAAGACGTCGGCCGTGTGATGTGGCCGGGCACCATCTTGCATAAACCACGAGGTGTTCGCAGTGTCGTCTAAGGCAGTTTGTACCGCCACAAATTCACGAAAAATGTCCAGATAGCGTGATGCAGTAATCGTTTCGGATCTGAAAAATGGGCCAATTATTCCTTTGGAAGAAATGGCGGCCCAGACCAGTACTTTTTGAGGATGCAGGGACGATGGAACTGCAACATGGGGCTTTTCGGTTCCCCATATGCACCAGTTCTGTTTATTGACGAAGCCGTCCAGGTAAAAATAAGCTTCGTCAGTAAACCAAATGCTGCCCACATGCATATCGCCGTCATCAATCCCGTGCACTATATCGTTAGCGAATGTCTCTCGTGCAGCAATGGTAGCGGCGCTGAGGGGTCGCCGCGTTTGAATTTTGTATGGATAGAGGTGTAAACTGTGGCGCATGAGACGATACGCGGACGTTGGCGTCATTTGGACCACAGCTGCAACACGGCGAACGGAAACCCGAGGCCGCTGTTGGATCACCTGCTGCACTAGCTGCGCGTTGCCCTCTGTGGTTGCCATACGCGGTCGCCCTACCTTTCCAGCACGTTCATCCGTCATGTTCCTAGTCCGTTGAAATTTTTCAAACAGATCCTTTATTGTATCGCTTTTCGGTCCTTTGGTTACATTAAACCTCCGTTGAAAACTTCGTCTTGTTGCAACAACACTGTGTTCTAGGCGGTGGAATTCCAACACCAGAAAAATCCTCTGTTCTAAGGAATGAACCATGTTGTCTACCGCACACTTGCACGTTTGAACAGCACACGCTTACAGCAGAAAGACGACGTACAGAATGGCGCACCCACAGACTGCGTTGTCTTCTATATCTTTCACATCACTTGCAGCGCCATCTGTTGTTGAAAATTGTAACTACTGTAATTTCGAAAGTTTGTGCCCCTGAAAATGTACTGTTGTCCCAAGCATATTGCAACAAACGGCGTATTTCTATCGCTGCTCGTTTAGTTTTTATTGCCGTTTCAAATATACCGGTCATTTTTTAAACACCCTGTATATTCATCTGTTCACCATATGTCTAGTGAATGTGATGCTATGATAACGGTACGTATCTTGGTTCGGGAAATTATTATTCAAATGGTATCTATCTAGGTGTGAAAAGAACGATTTTGTTTGTTCATTTACAATAATTGTTTTATTTGGCCGTTGTTGGAGGCACTGTCACGAATCGTGCAGTTCAAGATCCCCTCTTACAGGGAAAAGGTGTCGTCATATTACAATATGTAGCTGAATCGAAAATGACAGATACTAATCCCCTTTGTCTCCCGATGTCGACGGAAAACTCTATCCTCGCAGGGCCGTAATGTGCATTTCAGCTATTGCCTGATCGATGTCCACTGGTGTTGTACGCCGTAGGACACCACCCACTTTATTCTGCGCATGGCCAGTCACCTGCTCCTGAGTGGAGAACGACAGTCATTTTCACCAAGAGGCAACCTGCCGCGTAAGAATCAGTGACGATACAACGACGGCTGGAGAACCACAGCTGTAATGTGGTCCGCTCAGTTTTTCGCCCTTTCCAGTTGTTGGAATGTTGCCAAGTGGCTGCAATTGGTCAAGTCAGGAATTCTAAGTATTCATTTCGGCGGATCTCTTTCGGGATCTGCTCCTTGTGGCTGAGGGATCCGGAAGGAGATAAGGTCACTTCCGTAAAGTCATTGTCATGCCCACTGAGCAGTGTCTGCAAGGTGGGCGGAGTGAGAGTTCTATGGCTGTAGTGATTAGTAAGTAGAGTCTAAGTAAAGGCGCATAGAGCACCATTTGTGTTGAAATATTATATAGGGAAAAAACTATAAGTGAGTTCAATAATGAGTTGGTTGGGGATCTCTTCATCAACAGGCTGGTGTACCAAGAGGTACACAGAGCACTACAGTTTTCTGTATTGTGTCTAACGATACCTGCGAGTAGTGGCATAATCCTGTCAGGTAGACCACTGAAAAGGTTTATGGATCGGAAAAGCGGGAGTAGTAAATGGGTGAGTTCACTCTCAGTAGAAAAGTTTCGCAATCTTATCTAACACTACCAATTTGCATAAGGCACACGTTGGTAACCTGAGCACATGTAATTATTTAGCCAAGAACTTTTAAAGTTGTTCATAAACTGTTTGAAAGCGCCAGTACTTAATTTGAACGTAGCAGACATCAATGTAGTTCAAAGGTGTCCGTAAGATAACTTCAAAAAATTATTTAAAAATGTCAGTGAACAGACAAAAACAATCAAGACATTTCATGGCTCACATAAAATACATAAAAATTCTACTTAAGAGCCCATAAAAATAGTAATATAGTTAAGGATCCAGATGAGCAGTCAGTAAACAGAGTTCGAATAATAAGACTTATAACACAGAATTTCTTTAGAGTATTGAAAAGCTGACCGTTAACAGATGAAGAACATTAAGGCTTCGTTCAGGAGCTGGTCTGAGCATATTCAAATTAGGTACAGGTCGCTACATGCTGACCCACTGGATTCAGGTTCAGTAAAACAAGTAGCTTTTAGAGCTCTAAAGATAACAGAAAGCCCAATATTACCACATACACTGTAATATCGTAGTTTAAAAGAAGTTCAGCAAATTCCCCACAATTTAACGGCCTAAATGGATTTATTCCTCTACCTCCCAGTACTCAGTTAAATACTCTGCCCCTTTGGCCATGTCACACACACTGAAACCAATTGGCGTCTCAAGCAGTTCAACACAAAGTATTTTGCGGCGAGACACACAGGAAGAAAAATATTTGCAGATAAATTTAAATGCACGTTCAAGTAACAGCTGTACTCCAATTAAAAATGACACGCACATTCATCACTTTGTACTCTAGCGGTTGATACTTGATTTCCCAGCAGCCAGTACAGGAGAAGTAAAGTAAATGAAGGGGCAGACAAGTCCCGGCCAGCACTACCAAGATTGGCTCATGCAGGTCGACATTGGCATAACCAAGTCCCGTTAAGATCACCCATGTTGACTGCTGTTCTTCGGTAACGAAGGCTTGAACTTACACGCTAATACCGCAACTTGATGTCTATTGAGTGGAAACAGGTGGTCTTTTCAGATGAATCAAGATTTATTCTGCCTCGGGCTCAAAGCCAAGACCCTGAAACAATCATCGGAAGAGTGCAGGTCGGAGAAGAGATTGTTATGGGCTGCGAAAATGGCATCCCCTGGTGATCTCGTCATTCTGGAAGGCACAATGTGTCAACAATAGTATGCATCCCCTGGTGATCTCGTCATTCTGGAAGTCACAATATGTCAACAAGTGTATGTATCTACCCTTGGGGACAATTTGCACTCCTTATATGCAGTTTGTTTTTTCTCAGCACGATGGCCTCTACTAGCCGAAAATGCACCGTGTCACAAAGGTCGCAGTGTAATTGCGTGCTTCGAAGAGCAGCAGGATGTGTTGACCATCTCCTCCTGACCACCAAAGTCTCCAGATTTAAACCCAGTCGAGAAACTAAGTTATCACCTCCACCGGGCTGTTCGGGTCATGAATTTTCGACTAATAAATCTAGCGCAGCTGGCCACGATACTGGAATCGGTATGGCACCATATCCCTGCAGTATCTTCTGGAACATGACTGACTCTCCTCCTGCATGTCTCACAGTGGTTCACGCTGCAAAAAGTGGTTAATCATGCCTTCCACAAGTCGCTACATTACTGTCGAACGCTTTTTCCAGGTCAACAGATCCTATGAATGTGTCTTGGTTTTCTTTTTTTTTTTAGTTTCCATTAGCAACCGCAGCGCTATGATTACCCCTCTGTTGCCTTTGCCGTTCCTAAAGCCAAAAACTGATTGCCATAGAACAGCTCCTCAGTTTTCTTTTTACATTCTTCTGCATTCTATTCGTGTCAGCGATTTGGATGCAGGAAGTGTTCAGTTGACTGTGCGATAATTCTCGCACTTGTCAGCCCTTGCTGACTTCAAAATGTGTGGATGCCATTCTTCTGAAGGTCAGACAGTATATAGTCAGGCTCAAACATTCTACACACCGATGTGAACATTCGTTTCGTTGCCACTTTCCTCAATGATTTTAGAATCTCTACTGGTATTTTATCTGTCCCTTCAGCGTTATTTGATCTCGTCCACAGCTCTCTGAAATTCTGTTTCCAATACTTGATCCCCTATCTCCTCTATGTCGACTCCTGTTTCTTCTTCTATCACATCAGACAAGTCTTCCCCTCAAAGATGCCTACAGTGTACTCTTTCCACATACCCGCTCACTCCCCTACATTTAACAGTGGAGATCCTACTGTACTCTTCATGTCACCACTCTTGCCTTTAATTTCACCGAAGGATGTTTTAATTTTCCATATGCTGAGTCAGTCATTCCGACAATCATTTCTGTTCGATTTTTTCTCATTTTTCCATAGATCCATTTCCCCTTAGACGCCCAACACTGTTTATTTCATTCCTGATTGGCATTTATTTCAGTATTCTTGAATTTACCCAAACATTTCGGTACTTCCTTCTTTCACCTATCAACCAAAGTAGTTTTTTTTACCCGAAGTTTCTTTGCAGTTACTTTCCTTGTACTTACGTTTTAGTCTCCAAACTCTATGATAGCACATTTCAGTGATGTCAATTTCTCCTCTTTAATGGAGTACCTATAGCCTCAAGGAATTTCAGGTGTATTTCTTCATTCCTTAATACTTCTGTATCCGATTTCTTTGCGCATTGGTTCTTCCTGAAGAGTCTCTAAACTTCAACCCACTTTTCCTAATTACTAAACTGTGATCTGTGTCTGTATGTGAGTCTATATGTACTCCTGCTTACGCCTTTCGATCTAACATGTGACTACAGAATTTCTACCTGGACACGACGTAATGTAACTGAAATCTTCACGTATCTTCCGGCATTCTCCAAATGCACCACCTCCTGTAATTTTTGAACAGAGTATTTCCTACTACTAATTAAAATTAATTGCAGAACTCTATTAAGTCTCCTCTGCCATTCCTAGTACTAAGCCCATATTCTCCCGTAACCGTTTCTTTTAATTCTTCACCTACTGCCACATGCCAGTCTCCCACGACTATTACGTTTTCACCTGCCTTTACGTATTGTATTACCCGTTCCGAATCCTCATATACATCATCTTCAGCTTGCGACGTAGGCATTTATATCTAAACTATAGTTGTCGATGTAGGTTTGCTGTCGATTCTGATGAGAAAAATCCTGTAACTGAACTGTTACACATTAACAAACTCTGTGTCCTATATTCATATTCATAACGAATCCTACTCCCGTTACATAATTTTCTGCTGCTATTGAAATTCCCTGTTTACTATTATCGGACTTTTTAAGGAGTTAATGGCCATTTAAACCTCACTCTTGTGGCACTACATAATCAAAAGTTACGTACAAGGTACTGTCGCAAAACATATTCGATTTAAGTTCAATAAGAACGGCTTATAACATACATCATTATCATACTAATGACCCTCTCTTTCATCGCAAGAACACTTTAACTAAAGTGTAAACTTCACTGTGCTACACTGAAAAAATTCGATCGGTTGGAACCCTACACATAACTTTCTTACCCGCACTCAGTTGACAGAGCCAATGTTCAGCAGTATCGCGGGAACCGAAACTGTGCAATCACAGGGACGCGTCGCACCTGATCCCAGTGCCGATCGGTCCACTGATAAAATACAGAAGAGCTGCTCGGGGAGCAGCCTTCCCGTCGCAGAGCAGCGGGGAAGGTAAACACCAGGTGGCACCCAGAAGAAAGCGAGGTTTGCTGTCGAGCGGTGTCCGTTTTCAGCTTCACTCGCCAGATCCAGGACACTTCCCTGCTGCAAGAAAGGCCGGGAGAAGGCGCTGTAATCCCACCGAAGCACACAACAGAGAGAAAGCACGAAGCCGACTCGATGCATCGCGTAATTTCCTCGTATTGCCATGCATAAGTTTGAAATTTCGCTCATGCACTATGTGATCAAAAATATCCGGACACCTCCAACAACATACGTTTTTCATATTAGGTGCATTGTGCTGCCACCTACTGTCGGGTACTCCATATCAGCGACCTCAGTAGACATCGTGAGAGAGCAGAATGGGGCGCTCCGCGGAACTCACGGACCTTGAACATGGTCAGGTGATTGGGTGTCGCTTGTGTCATACGCCTGTATGCGAGATTTCCACACTCCCACACATCCCTAGGTCCACGTCTTCTGATTTGACAGTGGAGTGGAACGTGAAGGGACACATACAGCAGCCGGCCGGTGTGGCCGTGCGGTTCTAAGCGCGTCAGTTTGGAACCGCGTGACCGCTACGGTCGCAGGTTCGAATCCTGCCTCGGGCATGGATGTGTGTGATGTCCTTAGGTTAGTTAGGTTTAAGTAGTTCTAAGTTCTAGGGGACTGATGACCTCAGTAGTTAAGTCCCATAGTGCTCAGAGCCATTTTTGAACCATACAGCATAAAAGCGTACAGTCCGACGTCGTCTGTTGACTGAGAGAGACCGCCGACAGAAGAAGAGAGCAGTAATGTGAAATAGGCAGACATCTCTCCAGACCATTGTACAGGAGTTCCAAACCGCATCAGGATTCACTGCAAGTACTATGACTGTTTGGCGGAAGGTAAGAAAACTTCGTTGTCATAAGCCACACATCACACTGGTAAATGCCAAACGACGCCTCGCTAGTGTAAGGAGCGTACACACTGGACGACTGAACAGTGGAAAAACGTTCTGTGGAGTGCCGAATCACGGAACACAATTTGGCCATCCGATGGCAGGGTGTGGGTATGGCGAATGCTCGGTGAACGTCATCTGCCAGTGTGTGTAGTGCCAACAGTAAAATTCGAAAGCAGTTATGGCGTTTTTCATGCGGGGTCTCGCACCCCTTACTGTTTTGCGTGGCATTATCACAGGACTGGCCTATATCGATGTTTTAAGCGCTTTCTTGTTTTCCACTGTTGAAGGGCAATTCGGGGATGGTGACTGTGTCTCTCAACCCGATCGAGCAATATGTACGGCCAGTGGCGGAGTGGTTACACGACAGTAACATCCCTGTAATGGACTGGCCTGCACGGAGTACTGACCTGAAGCCTATAGAACACCTCTGGGATTATTTGGAAAGCCGACTTCGGGCCAGGCCTCACCGTCCGTCATCGAAACCTCTCCTCGGTGCAGCACTCTTTGAATAATGGGCTGCCATTCCCCAAGAAATCTTCCAGCAGCTGATTAAACGGATGTCTCGGGTGTGGAAGCTGTCATCAAGGCTAAGGGTAGGTCAACACCTTATTGATTTCCAGCATTACCGATGGAGGGTACCACGAACTTGTAAGTCATTTGGAGACAGATGTCCGGATACTTTGTATCACATAGTATAGTTGTATACAAACTTTCTGGGTAATGGTGCAAAACCTTTGTACTCTGCCACGTCACCCCGGCATCGACAAAGCTTTCAACATTAAGTTGTCGACACGAGAAAAAGGCCACAGCACAGACGTTAATATTAGGTGTCATGTGTTTTAGTGGTGTCACATTGCCACCAAATTTCACCACAGTTCTCACCATCAGCATCGTGGGCGTGTCACAATCCCTATGATCATCGTTTCACTTAATCGTTTGGGGTCTTTGTGACGGTCAGAACTGGGATGCCCAGCATTGAAATCAGACGGTTATCTCGTGGGAAGCCGAGTAAAACATTTCATAGGCTTGACTACTCAGAACCGCCGCGTGAAGCCTCAATAGATGGCATAGAGTGCTTCAGTATCACCACCCTTTCCTTTGGGGTGTTGATTCCCCACATTTCGGACTCTAAAATGACAGTTAGCTGCGCGATGTGCAGCGGGACGATGTTCTTGAAAAATTTTGCTACAGATGACATCTCTCTCACGTAAAAAGGTTTTCATAGGACGACGCGGTGCTGCAACTCCATTTGACGTGATTTCACTCCTTTGGAGAATTGCGTGACGCCAATTTTTGCTCTGGCTACTGGGTGAACCACTAAGAACCATTCAGAAACATGAACGTTATCTGAATCAGCTAAGGGAGTTATTGCGTTTTCATCCATCCTATTTCGTGCCCTTCTGTTGCGTGTGCGCTGGGCAACGTGAGATTAAACGGGAAGGGCGTCAGAGACCCACCTCGCTCACCCTCTCAGTTTGGCAAAATCATCGATCACTCTCGACTATCTCTGTTGGGCGTCTTAAAAATGTACAGCGATCATCATTCACCAATACCAAGTCTCTGGCAGGTCAGGCGACATCCGCCACAACAGTGTCTACTGCCTGCTTGTGAAACCAGGATGTCGAACAGTTGCTTCTCTCATTCGAAAGTACATAGAAGTTTTTAAAGTGCCCAACGAACGTGCGCAGGAGGTACTGATAGCGTTCCCAATCTGGGAGTCTTAGACGTACTCTTTACGAAATTATTCACGTGTGTTTCAAGGTAACATCGCCCAGTGCACATGTAACAGGAGGTGTTTTCTCATGTGAGGCAGAGATCTCAATTAGCACAGTCCCCCTTTGACGAGCAATTTCACTGGGTTTCTAGCCACTGCAGACAACGCTTTCTGAACACAAATTTTCGTTTTTGCCTCAAATTAAAAACGGTTTCAGCGACTCGAACTGTGCTCCGTTACTAACTCCGTGTCGCGATATAATTGGTGTATGTGTTCAGGCGAAATGGACTCACCATCTCATTTACTGGGTTGGGTTGATCATCACAGGACTAACTGTCACTTAGCAGCTGAGTAAAAATGAAAATTTTCAAAATAACTGTCTTTATTTTAATTATCGTCCGGATTACCTTTAATACTAATATTTATTTCCATAAGGCTAATTACTTCGTTTTCTGATTCTTGTATCTATAAACAATCACGTTCGGAGATATGCAGGTTGTGCAGTTCATTATTATGAATACACCGTAAACTGTGACCTGAGACTGCAAAACGTATGCAGAAAGATGTGGTCAAGGAAATAAAGAAAACAGGGATGTCACTTAGATGTGTTCGGCAGCATCTGAAGTCCTTACCATGCTGTCGCCTTTCATATTCATGGCATGGAAGAGCGGCCAAAGTGCACGGCAAGTTTGTAGCAACCTCCTTTATCCGTCAGAGTTCTACAAAGCCTCGTGAGAACTTCACCTGCTAGAAGTTTTATGTAGTCTTGTCTTTTTCCAGGTGCTTGCCTCTGGAAGACATTAGTACTGATCCGCCTCGAAATTCTAAGCAAGCGGAAAGTTGACACAGTAATGAGGAGCTAAATTTACGTTCAGGTATCTTACTACCTCACAGCGTACAGTGGAACTGAATTTGAAGATTACGGGAAGTGGGAGGCAACAGAATGTTTGCCTAATTTTCAGTGCGGAAACTGAAATAATTTTCTTTCACAATTAAAACAGGTTTCCACTCACGTTGACGACATGAATCTCTATAATACCATTCTATCAACTAATGAAGTCCTACTGTATTCCCTTATATCTCCCTTTCTTCCTCGGTTCCTGTTTCACTCTCATTTAACGGCACGCTGTTTATGAACTGTTTCCGTAAACGTATCTTCTGTTCGATGTTAGGGCTGGAATGAATTTGGATTTGGAATTTAATCCAGGTAATTGGAGCAAAAACTAGTGATAAGAAACTTTACGTCTCCAGCTTTTCTCTGCTTGCCAACCAAATATTGGCAGTGAATACTTCATTCACCGCCAGGAAACGAACTGGCATACTTCCGAGTCGACTACCACAGCACAGTAGTGCTGTAGCGACTTAGGCTACGGAGACGGGTTTATGTAATATACTTTTAATAAATTTCACTTGTTAATAGCTATCGGTTTGTTCTAAATTTACAGGACTGAACAGTGTAAATGTACGGAATAAAGACACCACCGGTATTACATCATGATTAGATAAATATTATGAAATCGTATATTTCACTCTAAGACGTACACAGATATGCAGGTTGTGCAGTTCATTATTATGAATACACCTTAAACTGTGACCTGAGACTGCATAACGTATGCAGAAAGATGTGGTTAAGACGTATAAGATAGTAATTTAAACTCGAGTATAAGAGAGCCGTCAGGAGTTATCAACGTACAAAGTAGTGAGTATTCAGGAATGGTGAAGTGTGTGAAATTACGGAAACTTCGATAATCTATGTGAAGTATGAGTCAAGGAATGAAAAACACCTCTAAATTAAGGTGTTTCAGGACGTGGTACATAAAAACGTAGGAAAAAGAAGCTAAGTGATAAGAAACTGATCGACCAAAGAGTAAAATAAAATCACCGGCAGAACAAAAATGCCTATAGCTATAAAATTCACAAAAAAATGAGATACATAGGAAGAGCAAGGGAGGTAAAGAGAATCTGCTGACAAAAAAGTGTAAGTAATCTGTGGAATGAACGATCACGGAGGGATAGCTCCAATATACTGAAAACAATTTTAATTTATAAGCAAAAGATGTCAAGGTTATGGGCGCAAAATGATTTTTGCTTTTAAAGGCATTGGGAAGAGCAGATTGATTGAAATACTGCATTGAGATCATCAAGCGTGTGGAGTGAATACCAATTAGTATCTGAGAAAAGCTATATTTCCTTATGTATGTAACATCACCACAAAATAAAATTAAATATTATTATTTTTGGTTAATGATTCTAATTTTAGTGTAACCTCAGAACAAAACTGGTTCCCATTTAATGTACCCACAAAATTCTTTTCTCATTTAATATAAGCTCGAAACAGAAAAATTCCTAAACCTCGTAATAAAAAATAAATTCAGTAACCTGGTAAAATTTGGACGACAACAGTGCTCCGTCATGGCCCTGTAAGATCATTCTGAATAAAAAGCAAAATTTCTCACCTCGATAAAGTCGGCAACTATCTGCTCTTACAATAGCTCTTTTCCGGCACAGCTCTGTGCAATGCTGGCCTATACATTTGTTATTTATGAAAGGAAGCAAATGATTTTTCTTTTGCAACAATCAGAATGATCATGCATTGAAAAAAATATTAAATTCTTTAAATTGAAATGAATGCTTGTTATTATTAGAACATTTTTAAAATATATACATGGGAGTTTACATAATATTACTAGATATGCGCGAGGCTGCCTTTTTTTTACCTTATACAATAATACTCCGGCTCCGGCATCGCTGCACCACGACCCGCCCAGCCAACATGATACACCAGACCAGACCAGAGCAGACACACACACTGGCAACAACTTACTGCCACTGCTACACAGTTCGTACAGTCAACGCTGCTCTCTGGTCAGCGATTCTCTTATACCTTGCATATCGCAGGCAGCGCATGAGCAATACATCGAAATTACATCTGCTCGGCCCTCTTACATAAAATTACATCTGTATTACATCTGCTCGGATCTCTTACATAACCCTCCACTGGGGGGGCAAAAATTTGGCAGTGATGGTGAGTCAATTGGACTTGCCATGAGCAACATATTTTTCTTAATTAACTAAGTTTACAGTCACAGAGTATATATATATATATATATATATATATATATATATATATATATATATATATATATATAAGTGCAGAACATGAAATGAAATAGAGTGCACATGCACTGAGTACAGAACATATCAAGAAATCACAAAATGTATACGCAATGAGTACAAATCATATTAACAAATGACATCAAGTGCATATGCACTGTAGTACAGAACATACCTAGCAATGACAAAATGTATACGCAATGAGAACAAAACATATTAACAAATGGAATAAAGTGCATACGCACTGTAGTATTTTTTTACCATTTTACAAGAACTAGGATAGGAAAGCGAAGGATTGCATCTTGGTTGTAGCACAGTAGTTTGCACGTAGCTGCACTGAAAGTCCATATCTTTCTACAGAAGCACAACAACAAATGAGACAATCTGAAGTTCTCTCCCTGAAGTAGTAATCAGTGTAGCCAAGACACTGAAATGTCGTATGAATATTCAATGTTATCATTTTGGTAGTACATTAGGTACACCAAACAGTGGAACCATAATAACATCTCCATTGTTCAAGGTAGTGGACACCATGATTTGTCAACACCACACTCTTTCACCAACGTAGAATTAGTGCAGAAACCAAATATAGTGCTCCATGAACATAAGGATACACAGGACAAACGTATATTGCAGTAATTTCTGGTAATTAGGTCAGAAGGTGAAGGACATTAACTCTTATGCTAGTCATCATTGAGAATTACACTACTCTATCAACCGATTTGAGTAATTGGTGGCACTCATTGCCTAGTTACTAAATATTTCTGTATTATGTATGGAGTATTACAGAATATTATTCATAAGTCGTCAGATGACAGTAAATATTGGTACTCATTGGCCAGTTACAAACCATTTTTATACATTATTTAAAAGTGATCATTCAAAGCAAGAGTTAATTAATGGTATACCATTTACATAATTCATCCAGTTATAGTAATCATTGGCACTCTTTGGCCAGTTACAAACCATCAAAAGTCATCCTTCAAAACAGAAGCTAATGAGTGTAGCATCAAGCTACTGGTATTCATATATAATAGCACGTAGGTGACATAATACAGAATAAAAATAAGAAACAGTGGCATTCATTGGCCAGTTACTAAACATATAGCAAGTATTGAATAGTACAAAATATTTTTCATCATTCAAGTGACACACGACATATTTAACATAATTATTGGCACTCATTGGCCAGTTACAAAGTATTCTTATATTTTTATAAAACCTTATTCAGTATTATTCAGAAGTTATCATTCAAAATGAGAGTTAATTATTGGCATAGCATTTACAGAGTATAACAAAAATATTATTTACAGAAATTATTGGCATAGTATTTATGCATTATTACAAAACATCATTCAGTATTACTTAGAACTCATCATTCAAGTGACATAGGACATATTGAAAATGTAACACACTTTAACTATTACTCAACGTCTGTAATTAGAAAACATCATTCAGTATTACTCAGAACTGATCATTCCAGTGACATAAGACACATTTAAAATGTAACACACTGTAACTATTATTCAAGGTCTATTTTTTTGTGCTAGCAATGCATTGCATTGGGATCGATAATTAATTGCTGGCGCATGAAAATATTTGCTTTTGACTTATTGCTGCAAATGAGGATGGGTAATGTCATTCGTCATGAGTCAGCTGTAGCAAGGTTATGAAACAAGTAGAGTATATGTGATCACATTCATGAGTGACACACACAAATGGGTAAAAAAAATGCAAGTATTAGGACAGGTTTAATGACTAACTGCTTATAGCACATTAACTTCATGAATAGCTTCTCCTAGAAAAAATACAAAATGGATTATTAAACTGAAAGAAGAAAAGCATATTATGCTGAAAAGTAGTGAACTTCGAAGCAACAGGTAATGAACGTCTAATCAATATATATGTACTCTAGCTGTCCTTTCCAAAACCTTCAGTCATTATACCATGCGACATAAGACATACTGTCAAAACGAACTGCAACAAATACTTAAATAACTACATAGCATTTCTTAACTAACAGTAAATATATATACTTCATCATTATCCTCATCTGCAAAGAAAAACTTGAAAGTGGTGCGTTTAGTGGCCATATAAAATTTATCACTATCATCACCTGTAAACAAAAACTTCATTATTCATATCACCATAACTTCATTATTATCATCACCTGCAAAGAAAAACTTCATTAATCATATTACCATATTCTTCATCACTATTCATCATCATTCATTATCATCTGCAAAAAGACACTTCATTATTCATTATTCATATTACCATTTACTTCAAACAACTATTCATAGTATAGAGTTCCTTATTTCTAGCGTATTTCATCACTAAAACTAAGATGTGTAGTTCTGTCTGACAGCCTGCATCAATCGCCTTGTATTCTGAAAGAAAAATAATTAGTTAGGAGTGCTATCGTACGATGTGTATAGTATATTCATGTTAATGTTTGTTAATTCTGATCCACTTACTCTTCGTGACGAGGTATTGCATCTTCTTTCGTTCATTCCGAAGGTGAAATTCCCATTTCATAGTAATCCACTGTGGTTTGTTTTATTTATTTCATTTTCACGTTATTGCTTGCTGAAAATGATGAACAATGATTAATGTCTTGCATTTAAATCGTATAACCATTAAATAAAAACTGGTTTCTAGTGATATAATTAAGCGTACAGCATAGCATGACGGAAAACGAAATACGTCAAAAATATAGACAGTGTGCAGGTGCAAAAATGTACACAGAGTATCATAATGTAGTAGCAAAAAAAATGTAAAACAGTCACGATGTTGAGATATCATAAGACAAAAATGTCAACGTCAGCTGGTGCTTGTTATATCTTAAAGATTTCATAGTGCATACAAACAAACAGGAAAACAATCATACATACATAAAAAATCGAAAATGTGCACGGTCTGATATATAACGACAAGAAATGACTTTCTTTATGTTCAGCTTGTATGTTGTGTAGTTGATAGAGACTTTAATGGAGAAAGAATTTAAAAAAATTAATATGTCACTAGATAGAATTGCATAATTGTTCATAAAATATGTAAGTTTATCTGGAAAAATGTGCACGGTCTGATGTGTAACGACAGGAAATGCGACCTGCTAACCATACCTTGCGGGGCACTTGCCAAAAAAAAAAAAAAATTATAATCATCAGTAAGGGTTCATATAATAATTGCATCATTGGTCATATAAATATCCGGAATAGGCAGTACAGTGTGATAATGGAGGAATATGTGTAGTCGTGTCTGACTTAGCTTTCTGGCAGATTTTACATGACGCTAAAACACGTCGAATACGTTTCTCCATGTTGGTAAAATAACGGTTCTGTCTCAGTGTTAGAAAACATTTTCTGGCTCCATAATGTGCGTAACTTAAATGAGTATACCAAATTAATTTGTTAACAAGCTCGTCAGGAATGCATAGTAACCAGTTGTTGCTGTCAGGGTGAGAGCGGCGAAACAGAATGTCATTGCGTACAGTGTAATGGTTTCTAATGGTAACATTATTCCTATCTTGCCAAAGGTGTTTAATTTCATTCCATACATTGACTTTACTCTGCTCTTGTGCTATGTCTCGTAATGACGAGGAAATGAAATTTTCAAATGTAACTTGTTGAATATACATGACGCTGAAATTTGCTTTGCAGAAGTTGGTTGCGATGTCTTGCTGATTGTTGCTGAGAGAACGGGATAGTGCGTCTGCTACAATATTTTGTGTACCGGGAATGTGAACAATTGTAAAATTAAATTCCTGTAAATAAAGTTTCCATCTGATTAATCTGTCATGTGTAAATTTAGCGGAAAGTAAAAACTGTATAGCTCTATGATCTGTGTAAACAGCAGTGTGTTTTCCATAAAGAAAATGCCTCAATCTCATAAATGCCCATACAACACATAATGTTTGAAGTTCTGTAACAGAATAATTGCGTTCAGGAGGTGACAGAATGCGACTCGCAAAGGCGATGTTTTTAATTACCTTAGTACCATCTTCTTCAATTTCCTAAGAAATGTGTACTCCTAAAGCGGTGTTAGAACTGTCGGTAGCAATGGGAAAATATCTAGTAAGATCTGGATCTGATAAAAGTGGTGCGATCAACAAAGCTTCCTCCAGATTCACAAATTCAGAATGTGCTTGGCTATCCCAGAACCAAATAGTGTTTTTACCCGTCAATTGACATAATCTAGGGTTGTATAAAGCAGAGTAATGAATAAATTTACGAAAAAAGTTAATTAAACTCAAAAAACTGCGTAGTTGTTTCTTCGTCGTAGGAACAGTAACGTCACGTAAAGCTTGAAGTTTTTCCGGGTCAGGCGCAATGCCTTCTGCTGAAATTACATGTCCAAGAGATTTTATAGAAGTTTTGCCAAAGTACGATTTGCTAAGATTAACTGTGAGTCCTTGTGCACGTAAAGTTCGTAACAGTTGTTCAAGAATCAGATTGTGTTCAGACTAGTTAGCTTCTGCAATAAGAATGTCGTCTACATACGTTGTGATTCTGTCTTTTATGGAAAAGTGTGTGTCGGATGTCGTCAAAAATAACAACATTTTCGTTAACAAGATTCTGCGTGTTGCTGGAAGATGCAATCTGTACTGTATCTAGTCAAATTCTATCTGACGTGCTATCATTTGCGGGAGGATGCTGTGGCATTTCCACTTTTTGTGCTGTTCTGTTATTTCTTCCTGATGTATTACGTTCGGGATCATATCTACTGTCTGGTTCATTCATGATAATATGTTGTTGCGGATGATTTTGCTGCTGATAAGACCGACTGTTATTAAACGTACGCTGAAAATTGTGCTCATTACTTTTATGTCCGTCATGGTAGTCATTTCTATACGGTGCATTGCGATAGGAATTAAAATAGTGTGTTTTCTGTACGTACTGATTCCCTTGTTGCTGTGCGTTACTATTGTTGGAGCTGACGCTATACGTGCAGGCGGCGAAACATTAAAGCTTGGTTGACCTTGCAGACAGCATTGCTGGTTAGGTATGCTAACCGGCTGTTTTTGATGCTCTTGTGGAGAAAACCTCTGTTGTTATCAAAATCCGGATGCTGATAATTTTGACGATTGCTGAAAATGTTGTCCATACTGATGATTACAGTTTCATCTGTTATTAAAATTACGGCGGTAGTTGTCATTGCTGACACACTGCTCGGCGGCAGAAGGAGACTACGCGATTTCACACTATTAAGGTACTAAAACGCGATACGACAACTCTCAAATACTATAATACGCCCGAAATTTATGAATTAAACAATGCAAGTACCCAGAAACACGCAAAGAAATTAAGAATTAAACTATGTAACAAATAAGTGAGCTAAGAGTATACGACTTGCTGCTGGCAGCTGCTTATCCAACGGCAGCAAGGAGTTGGTATTACGCAGCGGCTGCGAGCACCGACTTCTCACGTGATCTGCAACATTGGTCTGAGGACAGTCTTATAGACAGAAACGGACTACCAGAATTAAAAGTAAAATTTTTTTGCAGACTGTGCTGCTTTTTATTAAAATATTTAGACATTTTTTAAAACAAACGAGTATTGAGATATCTGGAAATACACTATTGTAAAACTAATGCCTCAGTATTTATTTTAGAACTGAGATCCGGAATTTCTTCTTTATCTTCATGAGATAGCAAAAAACTTGAAATATTTTCGAGTAACAATGTCCCTTCTAATATACATAAAACGGTATCACATCCACAGCATAATAAATGATTTACCTAAAATGTTTTGTTCGTCCAAAATGAAAAAAGGAAGGCAAGAATTTCTCCTAATGAGCGCGTCTTTTCTTTCAGAAGATGGTTACTGGGATCGCTGCAGGCGACCTGCGTGGAGTACAGGAACTCGTTAACTAAAGCTTTTTCTTTATCTCATAAGCTACAGCCACTCGTGTTAGATTAACGACGTACCGCGTCAGTCCTTCCTTGGGATCATTTCTTCAGTTACAGAAGTTCAGAGGTATTCTGTAATCTATGGAAGTCGAGAAGACGGGAGCCATTAGTAGAAGCGGCAGTACTTAGTTCTTATACATCTCCCTGTTCAGTAGTTTTCTTACTTGCTTCAGATGGGAAATGAACTGTTACTGTTTAACTATTTGTATTTAGTAGTTTAGTTCTCCATGTTGTATATTTTACGAGTGTTAAGTGTCACTTGAGCTTTACATTGCAGTACGTATTTTAGAACTAGTTGCCGGCCGGAGTGGCCGAGCGGTTAAAGGCGCTACAGTCTGGAACCGCACGACTTCTACGGTCGCAGGTTCGAATCCTGCCTCGGGCATGGATGTGAGTGATGTCCTTAGTTTAGTTAGGTTTAAGTAGTTCTAAGTTCTAGGGGACTTATGACCACAGCAGTTGAGTCCCATAGTGCTCAGAGCGATTTTTTTAGAACTAGTTTTTGTCAATGTCGATTTTTTTGTGTGTCACAATACAATAGAGCAGATTCACTTCTCTTGCAGCACCACATACGAATAATTGGATTTTTTTATCGAGGTCTGCCTGTACTTTCTCAAGTAATGCACGAGGGGCATTCGGATTGTAAGGAACAATCTGTCTCGAAATGCAAACCACACTGAAAACTCGAGACAGCTTTGCACAGATGTATTGTCCAGTATCTCCAGTATGCACGTAGATAGCGTCTCGTCGCTCTTCTCAGTTCGGAGCGCACGGTGAGCGTGTAAAGATGTCTAGAAAATACTGTCTCCCATCAAGTATGGTTGCCTGCCAAGAGATTTTATCTGATTGCTTATAACCACACACAGCGTACCTGTCATGCAGTTAATTCTTCATGACAGTTTTCGGCCGCACACAGCGGGGACAATGAGAATTCTCCTGCGGCGTTTGCGATGGAATGTGTTTGGTCGTTCACCATATTGTACGGACCTGGCATTCACTGATTTTCATCTTTGCTCACATGAAGGGCTGGCTATGAAGACAACATTTTGGTACAGGCAACTAGCTGTAGTCCAGCACAGTGAAGGGTCGGAAAGCATAGGAGGCTGCCTTCTATTGTGAGGCTATTGATAAGGCGGTACAATTCAACGTGACATTTACACGAAGCAGCGGCGATTATGTAGAGAACAAGCTGAATTGAGTAGCTACTTGCTTAAAAAAAAAAATAAAAATTTGAATTTCAGTGTGGTTTCCATTTCGCATACGATCGTTCCTTACTTTCTAAACAGCTTTTGTAGATAAATACTTCGGTTCTCTTGATATTATGTTTTTTTTTATGACGTGTGGAATGGAATGGATGTCCTTGGCGTGTGCTCAGTTTGAAACGGAACTCATTACTGAAAACAATTACACACTGTCCAACGAGATTCCAGGCCGAAGACGTGTCTGGAGACGCCACAGACAGCAGTGGGATTCCAACCTCAGTGGCACCCTCCATGCAGCCTGACACCCAGGAATGAAAGTCTCGGGCGCCATTTCTTTTCGTAGCAGCAAACCTTTGCTTGTCATCCGCGGCACTCTTATAGCACAGCGGTACATCGACGATATCCTACGCCTCATTTCGTTGCCCTTCATGGCAACTCATCCTGGGCTTACGTTTCAGCGAGATAGTGTCCTCTGGCACACGGGAATAGTTTCTACTTCTTGTCTTCTTGCTTGCTTAACCAGGAGTGTGGTGAGAAACGTATTGGGCCTTCCTAAGTAATTTCGGGTCCGTTCATCCGGACTACATTGCCGACGTGTGGTGATTTCATCTCAAGGAGCTTTGTTCCATTTTAATTAACTGCTGTTTCAGTCACCCTGAATCATTTGTTGTATTGTCCGCCCCGGTAGCTGAGTGGTTTGCCGGCACGGTAGCTTAGCGTGTTCGGTCAGAGAGCTGGTTGGCCTCTGTAATTAAAAACTGAGTGGAAGGATCAACAAAAATAGTTTTAACGGATGTCATGTGACGTGCGCAGCGACCGAACACAATGATCAACAACGAACAAAACGCAAGAAAAAAGTGGTCAACGCGGCAGAATGTCAATCCTAAGGGCCCCAATTCGATTCCTGGCTGGGTCGAAGATTTTCTCCGTTCAGGGACTGGATGTTGTGTCGTCCTAATCATCATCATTTCATCCCCATCGACGCACAAGTCGCCGAAGTGGCGTCAAATCGAAAGACTTGCACCATGCGAACTGTCTACCCGACGGGAGGCCCTAGTCACAGGAAATTTACATTTATTTATCTGTTGAATTTTAGTCAAACACATTCTGAAGATACATGTAGCCTGCCTGTTTCAAGGACTGCTTTCTTAGAATCTTTGAAGAGATTATGTAACTTCAGTTGCTGAAATATTATCTTGCTTCTCTTATTGAAACTGACTGTAAATATTTCATCAATAGTAATCAGAGGCGCATGAAAACAGCATATTTTGAAAATAGAACTACATTTGATGTAAATTTAAATTTTCATACTTCATGTTCCAGTGAATGACGTTTTGAGGTGTTTGGAGCAAATATTTGAATTAACGTTACTCTAGCAGTAGTGGACACCAGAAGATACTGAGGAAGATCCCTGCAGAGGGGTCGAAACGTTGATCATTTTAGCAGAAACATGACGCAGCCTAAAAACCAAAAGATTTTGACTTCAGTGACAATAGCCACGAAAGCCTGCACACTTACACTATAACCTTTTGTCATTAATCTTATTAGATGGGTTGATCTCGTAACTAGTGAGGACGTACTAAATGTTCAAATGTGTGTGAATTCCTAATGGTCCCTAGACTTACACACTACTTAGGCTAAGAACAACACACACACACACACACACACCCATGCCCGAGGGAGGACTCGAGCCTCCGACTGGAGGGGCCGCGCAGTCCGTGACATGGCGCCCAAAACCACGCGGCCATTCCGCGCGGCGAGGGCGTACTGAATAGATTTGGGGAGACAAGGGTTTTGTGGCAAAACTTAACCAAAAGAAGGAATCGGTTGATATGACACATTCTGAGACATAGAAGAATCATCAATTTAGTATTGCAGGGAAGTGTGCGTGGTGAAATCCGTAGAGGGAAACCAAGGGATGAATACAGTAAGCAGAGTCATAACGATGTAGATTGCAGTAGTTATTCGGAGATGAAGAGGCTTCCACAGGATGGAGTAGCATAGAGAGCTTCATCAAACCAGTCGTCGGGCTGAAGACCACAACAACATTAATCTCACTGAAATGCTTTACACTGATGATTGATTGTCAGTAATTGTTCTTAAATGGTTTACAGCAATTACGTAGTTTCGACTTAATATATCAAGGTTATAATAACCTAGCTGTTGAGTTATATTGGCTAAGGAGTGTTAACTAAAGTTTTCGTACGGATGGTGTTCAACGTTTACCTTTCCCAGTCCACTTCTAGGAGGAGGAGGAGGAGATTAGTGTTTAACGTCCCGTCGTCAACGAGGTCATTAGAGACGGAGCGCAAGCTCGGGTAAGGGAAGGATGAGGAAGGAAATCGGCCGTGCCCTTTCAAAGGAACCATCCCGGCATTTGCCTGAAGTGATTTAGGGAAATCACCGAAAACCTAAATCAGGATGGCCGGAGACGGGATTGAACCGTCGTCCTCCCGAATGCGAGTCCAGTGTGCTAACCACTGCGCCACCTCGCTCGGTCTTCACTTCTAGGCAATTTTACGCCAGTAGTTCGTTCTACAAGTTTGCTTCGAATAATTATGAGCTCGTTTGTTATACATAGTCCTGCCATCAACTTTTATATACCAGAATCAGTATGCTTTTAAGTTAAACATTGAGACGTAAAATAAATATTATACCTTGAAGTGTTAGGATCGTTTGTGATTCACAGCAGTGGAAACATGGAATTATCACAACTTCTTCTGAGACTTGATTCAGTCGTAACATAGCTGACTAACTTCATTCTACCGTTTGGAGGAATGTCCATTCCGTCAAAACAAATTCTGCGATGGAATTATGGACGCGTAATAAGACGAGATGACCAGACGTCAGACTTGAAGCCGACGACAGCCACGTTATTACCCGATAACGGTATTATTCCACCCGGTCCCCCGCAGCCGTTATCGGAAACACGCGGTGACGTTACAGTAACCGAATATGGTGGTGGCTAAAAAAACTCTTGATGCTTTGAATAAATTCAAGCCAGTTGTACATATACTATTTAGTGTTTCAGCGTGTCCTCTGGACGATAAAAGCACACGGTAAGCGGGCAGAACTGCCCTCACTCCAAGGTGCAATAATATTGTAGATAACTAACAGCTGCTTCTGATGGTAGTGTCTTGATCAGGTATGACAGCTTGCATGATTTACGGGAGTACCATTCTCTCTGTTTAGTCTTAAGTGGAAAAGAATTACATTTCATTCGTACGTGTAAGCGTTCCAGTGAGATTTTCATTTATATACATTATATTTGGTTTTGTTTAATTTTACTATAGTGGTTTTATTTTTGTCATTGGCTTTAAATTTCCAATCAGTCCAACTCAAAAACCTTTTTGGGTTAACGGTGTGATAATGAAAGATTGAAAACGGATCAAACACAGCAAAATATGTTCTCACCGTTTTCGAAAAGAGACCACCAACCATCAGTTTTGCCGTTCCATATTACGGAAAATGCTAGAATACAAAAACAGCCTTTTAGAGTCATATACTTCTCTTCTTGGTTATTCGAAACGCATAACGAAAGGTCACATTAACGAGGAGAAATTCGTCATATTTCTGCATCATACAGACATGCAAGATCAGAGAAACGTCTGAAAATCTTTTCTGACATTGTTACTCACTGTAACATTTCCTATTTAAAACAGCTGTTGCATGTAAGCGACAGAAATGAAGAACAAGAAGCAGTCGTAAACAGTAGTCTGTTCATGTTTCGGGGCATCTAACATGGTGGCGCCGGCTTCAAAGGAACATACAGCTTACATCTATGAGGCCATCTCCTCTTACTATATCTCCATGGATGAAACTCATTTCAGTTCTGTATCACGTAATAAAAATCTTGAGGCGTCACTTTTCTGGCATTTAACGCAGCCCACATTAGCAGATGCTCAACTACAGATTTTCCGTTGATATACTTTTTCAGTTAATCTAGATTTGTCGGGATTCACATTCCATTGGCTACACGTCAAAGGTGTTAATGATGTCTGAAGATAAAACAAAAGCTTCATGGAATGTTTGTTCTTAATTTCAGTACAAACAAACATAGATTTCAGTCACTCCTATGCGTCTGACACGGGAGTTGCAACCATACTATTTTTCCTGATGAAAATAGTGGCATCTGAAGCGAGACACAAGCTGACATATCACCCACCACTGCTGATACTCGCCTGCCTATTACTGAGGCAAGTTCCTCTGTAATACTGCCTTGCCGGCCAGTGTGGCCGAGCGGTTCTAGGCGCTTCAGTCTGGAACCGCGCGAACGCTACGGTCGCAGGTTCGAATCCTGCCTCGGGCATGGATGTGTGTGATGTCCTTAGGTTAGTTAGGTTTAAGTAGTTCTAAGTTCTAGGGGACCGATGACCTCTGACGTTAAGTCCCATAGTGCTCAGAGCCATTTGAACCAGTACTGCCTTGTGAAGTTGTTACGCCGCAAATACAATATTGCCAATTGCCTTTTATATAACTGCAAAATACGCTGAATGCCAATTTTAAGGAAGATTGGGTGCATCAAAATAAAATTCAGGGTTTTCCCGTCACGTATTACCATTTCGTGACCAAATCATGTTTTATGTTACCTGCGTCTGGTCGACACGTTGTAAAACGCCTAAAACGTAGAGAAACAAAAATCAATGCCAATTGTAGCAAAAAGATTGAACAGAATGTTGCCGTTGTACACAGAACCGAAACTGCACCACAAAGTGCAGCAGGTTGTTCAGGGCTACTTCGTACTTTGGTGTTTCGACACCATGGTTTCCAGTGACTCGTTTCAGAGTAAAATATAATTGTTATTTTTTCGGCTTGTTACCCGAATTATCGTTGTCCCTGTGAAAAACTCTGTAATGTACAATTACCAAAACGTATAATATAAAACTCAGAGTAACGTAACGACGCTCGGATGCGAGAGTACTGTGAAGTGGTAACCGTCGATGCGGAAACAACTTGGTACGGCGTAGTTGCGTCGCTCTCCCATAGCATACGATGTGATCAACCACCACATTCGTCCGTACACCTACTAATACTGCCGTGTACACTGATAGGCCAAAATATCATGACCGGTTCCCACCGAGACGTTAGATGCCACCTGGCGGCGTAGCAGGCGTGTGTCCCGGCAATAACAGTATGTAAGCGGGGCAAACACGGACGGGTGATCACCGTATTGAAGATATGGGCTTCAAATTGGGAAATCTATTGAGATAAGTGACTCTGACAGAGGGCAGATTATTGTTACGCAGAGGCTGTGAACGAGTATCTCGAATATTCACGTGCTTTTGTCAAGGGCTTCTACGGAAAGAGGCAGGTCAGCTAAACTACCACTAGGCGCTACACGGTTGTAAGGTCACAACGCTTCACAGAACGTGGAGTTAGGAGGCTTGTTTGCTCTATAAAGTAGGACAGAAGATCTGTGGCACTTTTACCAACAAAGCACAAAGCTGGAGCGTGCACGAATGTTTCGGAACACACAGTTTAATAGTTCAGTATTAAACATGGAGCTCCGTGGCAGACCACCCGTAAGTGCTCACATGTTGACCCAATGACATCGTCAATTACGACTGCAGTGGGCACGGGACCATCGGGATTCTACTGTCTATTAATGGCAACTCGTCGGCTCTTCGGGTGAATCACATTTTTGCTACACTAAGTCGATGGTCATCTCCACAAACGCTGACCTGGAGGAGAATGGCGGCTCGAAACGTGCACCGCGAAAATACGCAGGCTTTTGGCAGCAGTGTTATGCTGTGAGAGATATTCTCCTGCGCTTGCATGAGACCGGTGGTAGGAATCGAAGAAACGTTGACAGCTGCGAACCACATGCATCCCTTCCTGCTCAACGTCTTCCCCTACAGCGATGTCATCTTCCATCAGTATAACTGACCACATCTCAGAGCCAGAACAGTGTTACAGTGGTTTGAGGAGCGTTATAGTGAACTCATGTTGATGTCTCTGCAACCACGTAAATCGTATGGAACTCATATGGATCGCTATCGGTCGCCATCACCTCGTCCTTAAACGAGCAGCCCGTTATTTACGTGAATTGTGGGACCTGTAGGTAGACGTGTAGTGCCACGTACCTCCACAAACCTACCAACAAACTGTCGAATCCCTAATACGCAGAATCAGTTATGTGTTTCATTCCAAAGATGGACAAACAAACTATGAATCATGTGGGCATAATGTTTTTTCTCGTCAGTGTATCTGACAACATACAACTAATGCTGCTGGAGAAAAAACACAAAACAAAAGCGAACGAATTCAATGGAAGTGTGAGGTCCAGGTTTATGTTCGCATATCTGTTGTCAACAGCAAGTACCTTGTGCGAATGGAATATTTAAGTTTAGAAACAGGACACAGCGCGTTTTACCCATACTTCCACTGTTTTGCAGATATTTTTAGTCTAATACAGATAAGAAAATTGTTGGGGGTAGGAAACGAAACGAAATGCAATGACTGTGGAAAGTGCCAACGACAACCATAGCACCCATACTTCCAAAATACTCATATGATTTCCCTGAACAGTCTCTCACATGATGTTGGCGGACTTCTGCTTCACATACCAAATGATAATTTGGATAGGACAGTAAATAATGAAATCACGTTTTACCGAGGCAAATCATGTCATTTGAAATATATCCGAAATTCAATTCTTCGGTACAAATACATCGTCTTTTGGGTGAATCTAAATAAATGAACCGAAGACTTTCGATTTTTACCTTCACTGAGACATATCAACAACTTCAGTAGTTGCTTATAAGATTCTCGAAAAATAAGTACACAGTTCTCTCCTATCAAGATTAGCGGGATTAACTCGTGTAACTCGTGGGTTCAATTACTCCCCCCCCGGCAACGTACTAATATTGCATAACTTTTGAACAACAACACAATAGGAACTGATGTAAACTATGAGATCAAAAGTATTCGGACAGTGGCTCAAAATGACGAACAATTTCTTGGCGCTTTCCATCGGTAATGCTGGAATTCAATATGATGTTCGCCTACGCTTAGCCTTGAAGACAGCTTTCACTCTTGCAGGCATACGTTCGATACGGTGCTGCAAGGTTTCTTGGGGAACTGCGGCCCATTCTTCACGGAGTGCTGCACTGAGGAGAGGTATCGATGTCGCGCTGTGGCCTGGCACGAAGTCGGCGTTCCATAACATCCCAAAAGTGCTCTATAGGATTCACGCAGGACTCTGTGCAAGCCAGTCCATTACAGGGATGTTATTGTCATGCAACCACTCCACTAGAGGCCGGGCATTAGGAGCAGCTGCTCGATCGTGCTGAAAGATGTGATCGCCATTCCCGAATTCCTCTTCGATAGTGGGAAGCAAAAAGGTCCTTAAAACAACTATGTAGGCCTGTGCTGTGATAGTGCCACGCAAAAAAACAAAGGGTGCAAACCCCTTCCTTGAAAAACACGACCACATCATAACACCAACGACTCCGAATTCTACTGTTGGCACTACACACGCTGGCAAATGACGTTCACCGGGCATTCGCCATACCCACACCCTGCCATCGGATCGCCACATTGTGTACCGTAATGCGTCACTGCCACAACGTTTTCCAACTGTTCAGTCGTCCAATGTTTACTCTCCTTACAGCAAGCGACGCATCGTTTGGCGTTTACCGAGGTGATCCGTGGCTTATGAGCAGCCGCTCGAGCATGATATCCAAGTTGTCTTACCTCCCGCCTAACTGTCATAGTACTTGCAGTGCATCCTGATCCAGTTTTAAATTCCTGTGTGACAGTCTGGATACATGTCTGCCTATTACACATTACGACTCTCTTCAACTACCGGCGGTCTCTGTCAGTCAACAGACGAGGTCCACGTGTACGCTTTTGTGCTGTACGTGACCCTTCACGCTTCCACTTCACTATCACATTGGAAACAGTGGACCTATGGATGTTTAGGTTTGTGGAAATTTCGCGTACAGACGTATGACACAAGTGACATCCGATCACCTGACCAATTTCGAAGACCTTGAGTGCCGCGGAGCGCCCCTAAGCTCTCTCAAAATGTCTAATCGCTACTGAGGTCGCTTATTTGAAGTACTTGGCAGTAGATGGCAGTAAAGTGCACCCAATATGTTAAACGTATGTTATTGGGGGTGTCCGGACACTTTTGATCAGGTAGTGTAATACATATAAATAAAATCAATACTAATAAAGGAGACCACTATTTTCAGCTGCGTTGTAGCCATAAGGTGTTAGTTACGTTGTATGAGAAGCATGTGAAATGTCTGATAATAAGCAAAAACCTCCCATACAAGCAACCCATTCGATATAGTTAGAATGTTTAAAATCGAAATTATACTGAGTCGAGATTTCGCCAGAGTTCATTTCAAAAGCTCGCAATCAACGACGTTTCCTACATTTCACATAAGTGACGTTCGCCATTAATAAGATGCTGTAGGCCTTTTTATCGGAAGTGACACTTGTCAAGGAAGATAGCGACACAGCGCCTGTCCCCTCCACGTTGCACGAGGAAGTCGATAAAAGTCTGGACTGCGAAGCGGAATGTCTCGTTTTCGCCCCGCCTGCTCATCTGGCGTGTCCTCTCCTGGGAACTGTCTTTGTTCCGCTAGGGTGCTTGTTAACGAAGGCAATTTGTTTCGGTTCGGTGGCGTATCATTCCTACACCGGGAAATTATTCAGCCTTCCCCCGCGCACAAGAAACCATCTTCTTTAAAAGGAGGCAGCCTAAGAAGGGCACTGCGCAGCTCTTATAGGAATATATGCCCCCTGGGATGGTGGAGGTGGGGCTCGTACTATTCGCTGATTTGTTACATGCTAAGCTGTTCAAAAATGGTTCAAATGGCTCTGAGCACCATGGAACTTAACTTCTGAGGTCATCAGTCCCCTAGAACTTAGAACTACTTAAACCTAAATAACCTAAGGGCATCTCACACAACAATGCCCGAGGCAGGATTCGAACCTGCGACCGTAGCGGTCGGGCGCTTCCAGACTGCCAGCTAAGCTATTCACCGATGGTACTTTCTGAGGCCGCTAACCTGAAAGTTACCACAATACGATAACATAATCGATGTTACAGAAAAAGATAATTACCATGAGTACACAATCCTAACGCCTGCTGTAGCAAGCAAACTACAGACCTTAGTCTTCTCCTTCAGTGGCTGCATTGTGCGCGATGAGCAACAGGAAAGTTCTCCAACCACCGCGGCATGCAAGTGACGTCTTTGTCTGCTGAACAAGAAGTCGGATAGTCGGATTTCACTCCTCCTTCGGGATAATGTTCATACTTAGGAAGCCTAAAATACACCTACATGAAGCCCAGAGTTTCTATTACCTTTGCCTACTGACGTTATTTCCTGTCACAGCTACTCATGTCAAATCCTATTTCAGTACGTTCCACGAATTATACGAGAGGCGTCGAGTAAGTGATACAACACACATTTTTATGAAAGATGTTTGTTGATTTTACTCATTATTCGACTTCTTTTGGTTTTTGAGTTACCAGTCTTGCAAATGTTTGTTGCGTCCCGCCGCGAATTCTTCTGTTCTGTGCCAGCGTCTTCACCTAAGAGTGGCCCATATAACCTACGTCCTCAATTATATACTGGCGGCATTCCAATCTCTGTCTTCTCTCTACAGCATTCTCTATTGACAAGGAAGTTATTCCGTGATGTCTTTACAGATGTACTACCATCCCGTCCGTCATTCATGTAGATGTCTTCTATGTATTTTTTTCCTCGGCGATTCTCCGATGAACCTCCTGATTCATTACCTTATCAGTCCACCTAATTTTAAACATTCGTCTAAAGCCCGATATCCAAAACGCTCCGATAGTCTAGTGGATTTCGCACAATCCATGTTTCACTACCACACAGTGCTGTGTTTCAAACGTATATTCTCAGAAATTTCTTCCTCAAATAACGCCTATGTTTGATAGCAGTAGACATCGCTTGGACAAGGATGCTGGTATGCTTGTTATGTCCTCCTGGCTCCGTCCGTTACCGGCTATTTTGCTGCATAGGTAACAGAATGCCTCAAAATCACCTATTTCGTCATCACCAGTTCTGATCATAAGTTTCTCCTGTTCTCATTTCTGCTACTTCTCATTACTTTCGTCTTTATTCGATTTACTCTCAATCCATTCATCACTGTTTGTTCCATTAGGCAGATCGTGTAATTCTTCAACTTCACCTAGTATAAGAAATCAACGAGTTTTATCACTGCGATCCTTTCACCTTGAATTTTAATTCCACTCCTGAACCTTTCTATTACTTCCGTCGTTGCTTCTTCGGTATGTAGATTGAACAGTAATGGTGGAAGACTACATCGCAGTCTTGCACCCTTTTTAATCCGAGTACTTATTTCTTAGTTTGCCACTCCTACAATTTCCTCTTGGCACTTGTGGATATTGCTTATTACCCGTCTTTGTATAAGCTTACCCCTACTTTTCTCAGAACTTCGAACATCTTCCACCATTTGACATTGTCGAACGCTCTTTGCAGATCGACAATTCCTATGAACGTTTCTCGATTTTTCTTTAGTTTCCTTCCATTATCAACGGCAACGTCAGAACTGCATCTCCAGTACCTTTACCATACTTCAAGCCAAACTGATCATCTGACACGGCTTCAGTTTTCTTTCCTTTCGTCTGCGTATTATTCTTCTCAGCAGCTGGGTTACATAAGCTGTTAAGCTGATTATCCTGAAGTCCTCACACTTAAAGGCTCCTGGAATCTTCAGAATTATGTGAATGATGTTTTACCGAATGTCAGGATGTTTATCTCTTGACTCATACATTCTGCACATCAACGTCAATAGACGCTTTGTTGGCAGTTGCCCAAATGGTTTTAGAAATTATGATGGAATTCTGTCTATTTCTTCGGCTTTATTCTATTTTGAGTCCTTCAAAGTTCTCTTAAATTCTGATACTAGTACTGTATCCCCTATCTTCTTGATATTGACTCTTGTTTCTTCCACTATCACTCATTAGACAAGTCGTAGCCCTCATAGAGGCCTTCAATGATCTCTTTCCACTTATATGCTCTCCCCTCTGTATTTAACAGTGGAATTTCCATTACACTCCTGATGTTACCGTCCTTGCATTCAATTTCACCAAAGGATGTTTTGACTTTTCTATAAGCTGAGTCAGTCCTTCTAACAATCATTTCTTTTTCGACTTCTTTATACTTTTCATGCAGACATTGCACCTTAGCTTCCCAACAGTACCTGTTTCTTTCGTTACTAAGTGACTTGCATTTCAGCGTTTCTGATTTTACCTGAACAGTTTTTTACTTTTTTCATCCATGACCTGAAGTCGTACCCACCATTTCTTTGCAGTTACCACCCTTGTACCTATATTTTTCCTTTCGAGCTTCTGTGTTTGCCGTTTTAGAGACGTTCATTCCTCATTCAACTGAACTGTCTACTGAGGTATACATTACCGCAGTTTCTCTAGATTCAGAGAACTTCAAGCTTATCTCTTCATTCATTAGCAATTCGGCCCCCCATCTCTTTGAGTACTGTTTTTCCCGACTACTCTATTTAACTTCAGCCTCCTCTTGTTGTTGTTGTTGATGTTGTTGTTGTTGTAGTGGTCTTCAATTCTGACACTGGTTTGATGCAGCTCTCCATGCTACTCTATCCTGTGCAAGCTGCTTCGTCTCCCAGTACATACTGCAGCCTACATCTTTCTGAATCTGCTTAGTGTATTGATCTCTAGGTCTCCCTCTACGATTTTTACCCTCCAGGCTGCCCTCCAATACTAAATTGCTGATCCCTTGATGCCTCAGAACATGTCTTACCAACCGATCATTTCTTCCAGTCACCTTATCCCACAAACTCCTCTTCTCCCCAATTCTATTCAATACCTCGTCATTAGTTATGCAATCTACCCATCTAATCATCAGCATTCTTCTGTAGCACCACATTTTTATAGCTTCTATTCTATTCTTATCAAAACTATTCATCGTCCATGTTTCATTTCCATACACATGGCTACACTCCAAACAAATACTTTCAGATATGACTTCCTGACACTTAAATCTATACTCGAAGTTAACTAATTTCTCTTCTTCAGAAACGTATTCCTTGCCATTGACAGTCTACATTATATATCCTCTCTACTTCGACCATCATCATTTCGCCGGCCGCGGTGGTCTAGCGGTTCAGGCGCTCAGTCTGGAACCGCGCGACTGCTACAGTCGCAGGTTCGAATCCTGCCTCGGGCATGGATGTGTGTGATGTCCTTAGGTTAGTTAGGTTTAAGTAGTTCTAAGTTCTAGGGGACTGATGACCACAGATGTTAAGTCCCATAGTGCTCAGAGCCATTTGAACCATCATCATTTATTTTGCTCCCCAAATAGCAAAACTCCTTTATTGCTTTAAGTGCCTCATTTCATAGTCAAATTCCCTCAGAATCAAACGATTTAATTCGACTACATTCCATTATCCTCGTTTTGCTTTTGTTGATGTTCATCTTATATCCTCCTTTCAAGACATTGTCCATTCCGTTCCACTACTCTTCTAAGTCCTTTGCTGTATCTTACAAAATTACAATGTCATCGGCGAACCTGAAAGTTTTTATTTCTGCTCCATGGATTTTAAAACCTATTACGAATTTTTCTTTTGTTTCCTTTACTGCTTGCTCAATATACAGATTGAATAACATTGGGGAGAGATTACGACCCGGTCTCACTCCCTTCCCAATCACTGCTCCCTTTCGTACCCCTCGACTCTGCGCCTCTGCCATCTGGTTTCTGTACAAATTGTAAATAGCCTTTCGATCCCTTTATTTTACCACTACCACCTTCGGAATTTGAAACAGAGTATTCCAGTCAACATTGTCAAAACTTTCTCTAAGTCTACAAATGCTATAAACGTAGGTTTGCCTTTTCTTAATCTAGCTTCTAAGATAAGTCGCAGGGTCAGTATTGCCTCACGTGTTCCAATATTTCTACGGAATCCAAACTGATCTCCCCCAAGGTCGGCTTCTACCAGTTTTTCCATTCGTCTGTAAAGAATTTGCGTTAGTATTTTGCAGTCGCAACTTATTAAACTGATAGTTCGGTAATTTTCACATGTGTCAACACCTGCTTTCCTTGGGATTGGAATTATAATATTCTTCTTCAAGTCTGAGGGTATTTCGCCTGTCTCATACATTTTGCTTACAAGATGGTAGAGTTTTGTCACGACTGGCTCTCCCAAGGCTGTCAGTAGTTCTAATGGAGTGTTGTCTACTCCCGGGGCATTGTTTCGACTTAGTTCTGTCAGTGCTCTGTCAAACTCTTCACGCAGTATCGTATCTCCCATTTCAACTTCATCTACATCCTCTTCCATTTCCATAACATTGCCCTGAAGTACATCGCGCTTGTATAGACACTCTATATACTCCTCCCACCTTCCTGCTTTCCCTCCTTTGCTTAGCACTGGGTTTCCATCTGAGCTCTTGATGTTCATGCAAGTGGTTCTCTTTTCTCCAAAGGCCTCTTTAATTTTCCTGTAGGCGGTATCTATCTTACTCCTCGTGAGATAAGCCTCTACATCCTTACATTTGTCCTCTAGCCATCCCTGCTTAGCCATTTTGCAGTTCCTGTCCATCTCATTTTTGAGACGTTAGTATTCCTTTTTGCCTGCTTCACTTAATGTATTTTTGTATTTTCCCCTTTCATCAATTAAATTCAGTATCTCTTCTGTTACTCAAGGATTTCTACTAGCCCTCTTCTTTTTACCCACTTGATCCTCTGCTGCCTTCACTATTTCATTTCTCAAAGCTACCAATTCTTCTTCTACTGTATTTCTTACCCCCATTCCTGTCAATTCTTCCCTTATGCTCTCCCTGAAACTCTGTACATCCTCTGGTTTAGTCAGTTTACCGAGCGAGGTGGCGCAGTGGTTAGACACTGGACTCACATTCGGGAGGACGACGGTTCAATCCCGCGTCCGGCCATCCTGATTTAGGTTTTCCGTGATTTCCCTAAATCGCTCCAGGCAAATGCCGGGATGGTTCCTTTCAAAGAGCACGGCCGACTTCCTTCCTCGTCCTTCCCTAATCCGATGAGACCGATGACCTCGCTGTCTGGTCTCCTTCCCCAAACCAACCAACCAATCAACCTTAGTCAGTTTATCTAGGTCCCATTTCCTTAAATTGGCACCTTTTTGCAGTTTCTTCAGTTTTATTCTACAGTTCATATCCAATAGATTGTGGTCAGAGTCCACATCTGCCCCTGGAAATGTCTTACAATTTAAAACCTGGTTCCTAGATCTCTGTCTTACCATTATATAATCATCTGACACCTGTCAGTATCTCCAGGCTTCTTCCATGTATACAATCTTCTTTTATTATTCTTGAACCAAGTGTTTGCTATGATTACGTTATGCTCTGTGCAAAATTCTACCAGGCCTCTTCATCTTTCATTTTTCCCCCTAATCCATATTCATCTACTACGTTTCCTTCTCTTCCTTTTCCTACTATAGAATTCCAGTCACCCATGACTATTAAATTTTCGTCTCCCTTCACTACCTGAATAATTTCTTTTATCTCATCATACATTTCTTCAATTTCTTCGTCATCTGCAGATCTAGTTGGCATATAAACTTGTACTGCTGTAGTAGGCGTTGGCTTCGTGTCTATCTTGGCCACAATAATGCGTTCACTATGCTGTTTGTAGTAGCGTACCTGGACTCCTATTTTTTATTCATTATTAAACCTATTCCTGAATTACTCCTATTTGATTTTGTATTTATAAACCTGTATTCACCTGACCGAAAGTCTTGTTCCTCTTACCGTCAAACTTTGCTAATTCCCACTATATCTAACTTTAACCTATCCATTTCCCTTCTTAAATTTTCTAACCTACCTGCCCGATTAAGGGATCTGACGTTACACGCTCCTATCTGTAGAACGCCAGTTTTCTTTCTCCTGATAACAACGTCCTCTTGAGTAGTCACCGCCCGTAGATCCGAATGGGGGACTATTTCACCTCCGGAATATTTTACCCAAGAGGACGCCATCATCATTTAACCATACAGTAAAGCTGCATGTCCTCGGCAAAAATTACAGCTGTAGTTTCCCTTTGCTTTCAGCCGTTCGCAGTACCAGCAAAGCAGGGACATTTTGGTTAGTGTTACAAGGCCAGATCTGTCAATGATCCAGAATGTTGCCCCTGCAACTACTAAAAATGCTGCTGCCCCTCTTCAGGATTCTCGCGTTTGTCTGGCCTCTCAACAGATATCCCTCCTTTGAGGTTGCACCTACGGTACGGCTATCTGTATCGCTGAGGCACGCAAGCCTCCCCACCAACGGCAAGGTCTATGGTTCTTGATGGGGGGGGGGGGGGGGCGGGGGGGGAGCCTACTCTTAATCATTTAAATCATTACTAAATTGTGATCTGATCCTGTGGATCGCTTACAATCCAGTATCCAATTTCGGAATCTTTCTGATCATGACGTAATCTAATTGAAATCTTCTCGCATCTCTAGTTAATTTCCAAGTACATCTCCCCCTCTTCTGATTCTTAAACGGAGTTTTCGTTATTGCGAACAGAATTTCATTGCTGAAGTCAATTTGTCTTTATCTCATTGCTAGTACTAAACCCATACTCTCCTGTCTCTCTTTGTTCTACCCCTTCACCTACAACCGCATTGCACTCCCCTATGGCCATTAATTCTCGTATCTCTTGACATACTGTATTACCCGTAGACTATTGTGATATATTCGGCTTGCGGCGTTGGCATGTACATTTGAACTTTCGCTGTCGGAGTTGGTCTACTGTAGATTCTTAAGAGAACAACTCTACCACTGAAATGTTCACAGTAATCCACTTCTGCCCTACCTTCCAACTCGTAGAACGTTATCTTTTCGTTAGTTTTTCTACCTTTTCCTCATGGTAACCTCCCCCATGGCAGTCTCCTTCCGGAGACCTTATCCCAATGGAAAGGTTATCAAGATAATTTTGGAATTGTTGGCGACATATGCATCCTCATTCAGTAGATCATTGCTGATTCTTCCACCACCAGAGGTAGTTTCCCAGTCGCAGAGGAAGAAATTGCCCTGAACCTGTGTCTGCTTCTCTGCTTTCTTTGGCAAGGCCGTTGGCATAATGAGGATGACATCGTATACCGGAAGTCTTCGGATGATTTTTGTCCGAAAGTTAAGCAGTGGTCTGTATCGAACCCGGGAGCGAGGACGTTTCTATTTCTAGTCATAGACGCTCTCTTAGACAATATTATTCCCCACTCTTTTGGCTATAAAACTCTACTTTTGAACATAATCACCGTTCAGTGGGACTGCCTCACACCTTCTCATTGAGAGGGCCCCTATTCCCGTATGGTACCCCCTCCCCCCCTGCGCTTCCCCGCTACTGGCCGACGTCGGAGCCGACGTCTTCCTGCATCAGTAATCTCCCATCTTCTATGTACCGCTTCCCATGGAATGCATCTTCCATTGTGCCAAAGAGATGCTAGTCGAAAGATGCGAGATCCAGGCTGTATGGTGTAGGGGAAAACAGTCGAATGCAGTTTCGTAAGCCCCTCTCGGATTCGTAGACTTGTGTGAGGCTTTGCGCTGAAGTAGAGAAAGAGAAGTTGGTTTTCATTTTTGTGACGACGAACACTCTGAAATCGTTTCTTTCGTTTTCTGAGGGTAGCACAGTACACTTCAGAGATGATCATTGCAGGATGACGGAGCACATCAGACAGAATAGCCCCTTCAGAATCCCAAAGATCGTCGGTTTGACTGTACCGCCTAATGGAGAGGCTTTAACCTTTTTCTTCGGAGGTGAGGTGTTGTGACGCCGTTTCGTGGATTGCCGTTCTGATGATAACAGACGCCATGCTTTTGTTCACTGCTAGCTCTGCGTAAAAATTCCGCAAGCGTCTATGACTTTCTGCCACGCTCTGGTTACTACCCATTAGAAACTCAATGACAGGTTTCTGTTTGGAATGCACCTCCGTTTCAGACCCTATTTTGACGGATATGTATCGCGCCGCCACCTCTCGCGTGTTTATGAAACTGTAGGTCTGATATGGAAATATTCCACGATGTCCCCCAGCAAATTCCACACATGTTAAACAGAAATTGGCCGAGAAAAAAAAATGCGTTGCGGTACTTATTAAACGTACCTCGTATTGTAATGCATTTAACGAAAGCGCACACAGAAAACAGCTCACCTGCAAAATACGACTTCAAAAGTAATTTCATATAATTGAGTTAGTGAGCATGTACATGTAATGTTGTTGCGATGTTGTGACAGTAAATGCGGTATTTAGTTCGTAAATACTGAAATAAGCAGTTATCAGCACAATGTATTGGACGAAATACAAACACAAACACAGTAGTGACACATTGTTAATATACTGATGCGCCAAAGAAACTGGCATAGGCATGAGTATTCAAACACACAGATACGTAAACAGGCAGAACACGGCCCTGCGGTCGGAAACGCATATATAACACAGCAAGTGTCTGGTGCAGTTGCTAGATCGTTTACTGCCGCTACAGAGGCAGGCAATCATGATTTAAGTGAGTTTGAACGTGGCGTTATAGGTGGCGCAAGTGCGATGGGACACAGCATCTCCGAAGTAGCGATGAAGTAGGTGTTTTCCTGTACGACCATTTCACAACTGTACCGTGAATATCAGGAGTCCGGTAAAACATCATATCTCCGACATCGCTGAGGCCGGAAGAAGATCCTGCAAGAACGGGACCAACGACGACTGAAGAGATTCGTTCAACGTGCCGTAAGTGCAGCCCTTCCGAAAATTGCAGCAGATTTCAATGCTGTCAGCGCGAACCATTCGACGAAACATCATCGATATGGCCCACTCTTGTACCCCTGATGACTGCACGGCACAAAGCCTCGGCCATCGGCTCACTGTTTATGACTGCAAACATGTTGCCTGATCTGAGGGGTCTCGTTTCAAATTGTATTGAGTGGTTGTATATGTACGGGCATGGAGACAAACTCATGAATCCATGGACCCTGCATGTCAGCAGGGGACTGCTCAAGTTGGTGGAAGCTCTGTGATGGTGTAGGACGTGTGCATTTGGAGTGATATGGGACCCCTAGTACGTCTAGATACGACTCAGATAAGTGACACTTACGTAAGGATCCTGTCTGATCACCTGCTTCCATTCGTATCCATTGTGCAATCCGACGGACGCGGGCAGTTCCAGGAGGTCCACGTGACACCCCAGAAGTCCAGAATTACTAAAGACTGGCTCCAGAAACACTCTTCTCAGATTGAAAACATCTGCTGGCCACCAAATTCCCCAGCATTATTGAGCATATCTGAGACGTCTGGCAACATGCTGTCCATAAGGAATTTTACTAACTTTTTATGTACTTACACCTCTAATTCAGTAGGACTAGATTGAGGAGCAAATGTCAAAAGTCAAGGATCGTGTCAGTACATGAAATTACAACACACAGATAATAACAGATAAAATAAAATTCTTATGAATCCAAAAAATGTCAGGCCATAATTTCAAGTAAACGCAATCAACAATAACGTAGGAATAAGCTTTAATTTTCAGAGCAATCCTCGACAGTAACAGGAGTGACCCCATGAGGAAATTCATCAGTTTCGTTTTGAAAGGGTGTGGATTACTGCTAAGATTTCTGAATTCTTGTCTTAGCTTGTTGAAAGTGGATGCTGCAGTACACTGCACACCTTTCTGCGCAGTAGTTAAGGAAGTGCAATCCAAACGCAGATTGGATTTCTGCCTAGTATTAACTGAGTGAAAGCTGCTAATACTTGGGAATAAGCTGATATTGTTAACAAGAAACGACAGTAAATATTACATATATTGAGAGACTAATGTCAGAATACCCAAACTAGTGAACTGGGGTCGGAAAGAGGTTCGCGAACTTATACCAATTCTTGTACGAACTGCCCGTTACTGAGTAAAAAATATCGTTTGAGAATGGGAAGAGTTACCCAGAATGTATCAATGACATAAGCGAATGGAACTAAGCAAAGTAGACTAATTTTTGTGTCGAACGATCACTTTCCTCAGATACCGTTCGAATAATAAAAATGGCAGCATTAAGGCTATGAAAAAGGTCCTAAACGTGGACTTCTCACGACAATATACTACCTATCTGAATACCTAGAAATTTGAACTGTTCAGTGTCAGTAATTATATGTCCATTCTGTGAAATTTAAGTGTCGGGTTTTATTGAACTATGTGTTAGAAACTATAAACACCGAATCTTGCTGTGATTTAGAGTTAGTTTATTTTCTACAAGCCATGTACTTATGTCATGAACAGCACTATTTGAAACACAACCAATGTTGCATACATCATCATTTACAACCAAGTTAGTGCTATCAGCAAACAGAATTACCTGTAATACTAAAGGGCATTGAACCGTGATTTATTTTCAAAGAATATTCTTAAGAATTTATTTTATTTACTACCGATTCATCAAGAACATTAACACATTTAATCACACTATGTAAGCATGGAAGCAGTTTCCAGGGAGTAACTGATGAAATCATAACAAAATTCCTTTTAACAAATGGGAATATTATTCACTTTAATAGTGCCTAAAACAATTTTTTAAAGAAACAGATTTGAAATTATAATCAGATAGCACCCTCTAAATATCAAAGCTACAATTTATTCAGAGGCAGAAAGAAACAAGTTTTGACTGTATGAGCTTTCGGGCAGACAACCTTCCCGCTCCCTTTTGACACGGCCGTAGCTACGACTGCTCACAACAGCCTCTGAAAGACATCACTGGTGCAAATCTGCAACACACCAGAATACTTTAAACTAAGAGATTTAACAATTTACAGAAACACACAAACTATGCATCCCCGTAGGAGGGATGGAAATGGTACAAAACACTAACAATTAAAATATTAACCTTGGCACCGACGGTGGCAATTTTATATACTAAAATGATCATTTATATAAAAGCCCATGAAATGCAATATTATATAAAATTCTACAAGGTTGGCCAAACCATAGTTAAGATGCTCTACAGTACACAGATACCGCCTCTCAAGATCATAGGCAATAATATAAAAGTTTCCAAAGATCAAAACGTATTTCAGGTATTAGGCCGTTACACTTGTTAACACACCCAATCCGACAAACATGACAGAGGCAGCTCTAACGTACGGTAGATTGATAGGGAGATTACCGAACAACCCGAACCGCAGGTTGCTCTAACCCGTCCCTACTCCACAAGGGAGAAACGGACCACCCAATTTATAAACAATCATCTTCCCGCGGTTGGGCAAAAGGAGAAAAATGGTGGGACGACCCCAAAGCAAAACGGCTGGTTACCTCACCAAGAAAACAAGTAGAACTTAACAAGAGTAAATCAAACAACATATCATCAATCACTTACCTTCTAATAAACTGCGATTTCTCGAGAAGACCTGGCGCAGCACCCCCAAATCGCTCTCCCAAACCGTCCGCTGCCAGCCGCTTCAACGGACGCAGGAAGGCGCGCCGATCTCCCGTCTCGCAGCGTCGCAGGTCGCACCGGCCAGATTGATGTCATGGGTTGACTCATGTTGCTCTCGTGTCGACCGCGTAGTCACTACCCCTCACTATACGCCGCGGCCCACTAGACTCAACGTGGCGACCTCACATGCGCCGACGCTCAAGACGGACAGGTCATCTTGTGTCACAATGCGCGACCGACCAAACGATCGATCCAACTGCCAATGAGCGTTGCCTGAGCAAACTCGAGCAGAATGGGGGCCTAACGCGGAGACTCAGATGCAGGAACTAAGCCCCGACCGGGCGACCACTCGCTGAGTTCTCTTACTGGCGGAGTGGAAAGACTCTTTTTTGCCGGCTTTAAAGGTTTATCCGAACGATAGCCATACTAGCACTCCGAACGACAGACAGACACCAACCGCCTAACAAATGCGGACGAGAGACAGACTAGCAAGCTGGGGACGAGAGACTGACCCAGACTCACGGACTGGCGAGCTCAAAGCGCCACTTCAATGCACGTGAACAGGCAACCTTTCTCCTTTCCAACTAGAGGGAGACACCAAAACTGCGATTGCTATAGCAGCGCCACCGCCGGAAACGGAGGGCGACTGCTTCACACCACGCGCTGCGGCGCGCTCTTCAAGACAGTAATTTTTACCACGGCTAAGGCACATCATTTATATACTCGTAAATGCCTTTAGCAAAACTCAGTTTTGTTTCTTATCCCATACATGTTTCACTGCAGCAGCAGGATGCTGCAACTGCAGTGAAACATGTATGGGATAAAAAACAAAACTGTGATTTACTAAAGGTGGATCCCATCCAGAAACACATGTATTTCCTACATAGTTTGGAATTATATGTTACAATTTGTGCATCATGGTCTCAAAGACCATTCACCCTTTCACTAACTTAATGTCCATTTAGCAACGAAGAATCAATAAAAATATTGTCTATGGCTGTGCTACTGTTCCCCTGCACCCAGGTTGAAAAAACACAATGTGCGTCAGATCATATGAGTTTAGGAGATCTATCAACATCCTTTCTCTTCCACTGTTACATGAAAAATTAATATTGAAGTCACCACATATAACTAATTTTTGGTACTTCTTATAAAGTGAACGAAGAACCTTCTCTGACTTGAGCAGAAATGCTCTGAAGTCAGAGTTAGAGCGTCTATAAACAACAATTAGAAGTTCAGTTTCACTAAATTCAATTGCCCCTGCACAACATTCAAATACCCATTCTGTGCAGTGCCGTGAGACGTCTACGGACACAAATGGAATACCTTTTTTTATGTACATGGGCGCTCCTCCATTCCGCAAAGAACTCCTTGAGAAAGAGCCAGCTAATCTGTAACCTGGTAAAGGAAGCCTCTGAACTGCCAAATTATTTAAGTGGTGCTCCGATATACAAATTTCAGAGTCAAGTCTATAAGCAGTTCACTAACTTTATCTCTAATATCTCTTATATTTTGATGAACTATGCTAATTCTTTCCCTTCTTCGATACCAGACCTCCACTGAGGGTATTTCCTTTGTTAAAGGACCTTCTTTCAAGCATGTACAGCTATTAACTGACATCAGTCTAAAAAAGTTGCAGCCCTAACACCAACTGGTACAGGTATTTTTCCTTAAGTGATCCCGCAAGCACCCACTACACTCTCAACCGTAAGCTTTGCCAGCCTCCCTTCCCATATCTATTGGGGTGCAAGCCATGCCCAGTGGAGCCCGATCTGTTGACAGACTCAACTGGTACCACGGCAATGTGAGCCACGACCTCTGCCTTCTCCAGCCCCATGTTAACACGCCTAAGAGCAGCACTAAGATGAGGCCGATCGTGATGCTGAAACAGTGGCAAGCAGTGTACATTAGTGCCACCAGTTTCAGTAGCTATCTTTACCAGGTCATCACCCACATCACATTCCCCATCCCTATCAGGCTATTACCTGCTCCACCCATAATTACTACCTGATCATCTCTCGTAAAATTCCTGGATAACTCCCTTGTCAGTTACCTGAGACAACCCTACACTAGGTTTCACAATGCTGGTGATACGTTACTCAGTCCCCAGCACTTCCTCTACCGTGCGAACTACCTAGCACCAGAACCTTTTTCTTCCTGTTAGAATTTGCAACTGACAAACTTATTAACTGCTGCGGGCTGCTGCACGTTTCCTACACCTACGGCTATAAGAGGCTCCTCTCCTCTCAACTCTGACAGTTGGTCAAATTTATTGCAAATACGCAAAGTACACCTGTCTGAATATCTCCTCTTCCTAGCTGCCTTCTTACCAGCTGCCGGTTATCTCGCATTCGGGAGGGCGATAGTTCAATTCCGCGTCCGGCCATCCTGATTTAGGTTTTCCGTGATTTCCATAAATCGCTCCAGGCAAATGCCGTGAAGGTTCCTTTGAAAGGGCACGGCCGACATTCTTCTCCGTCCTTCCCTAATCCGATGAGACCGATGACCTCGCTGTCTGGTCTCCTCCCCCAAAACAACACAACACAACACAACCCAACCAACTGCCGGTTCCCATTCCCCAGCACTCTTCACCCTCCTCAACCTATCTACTTTCTCCTTTGCGTCTTGTCACCTGAAGGGTACAGATCTTACGCTTCTGCTGCTCTATCAACTTATTTCTACAATACGTTCTGCTTCCCAGGCGTGGATCTACACTCCTGGAAATGGAAAAAAGAACACATTGACACCGGTGTGTCAGACCCACCATACTTGCTCCGGACACTGCGAGAGGGCTGTACAAGCAATGATCACACGCACGGCACAGCGGACACACCAGGAACCGCGGTGTTGGCCGTCGAATGGCGCTAGCTGCGCAGCATTTGTGCACCGCCGCCGTCAGTGTCAGCCAGTTTGCCGTGGCATATGGAGCTCCATCGCAGTCTTTAACACTGGTAGCATGTCGCGACAGCGTGGACGTGAACCGTATGTGCAGTTGACGGACTTTGAGCGAGGGCGTATAGTGGGCATGCGGGAGGCCGGGTGGACGTACCGCCGAATTGCTCAACACGTGGGGCGTGAGGTCTCTACAGTACATCGATGTTGCCGCCAGTGGTCGGCGGAAGGTGCACATGCCCGTCGACCTGGGACCGGACCGCAGCGACGCACGGATGCACGCCAAGACCGTAGGATCCTACGCAGTGCCGTAGGGGACCGCACCGCCACTTCCCAGCAAATTAGGGACACTGTTGCTCCTGGGGTATCGGCGAGGACCATTCGCAACCGTCTCCATGAAGCTAGGCTACGGTCCTGCACACCGTTAGGCCGTCTTCCGCTCACGCCCCAACATCGTGCAGCCCGCCTCCAGTGGTGTCGCGACAGGCGTGAATGGAGGGACGAATGGAGACGTGTCGTCTTCAGCGATGAGAATCGCTTCTGCCTTGGTGCCAATGATGGTCGTATGCGTGTTTGGCGCCGTGCAGGTGAGCGCCACAATCAGGACTGCATACGACCGAGGCACACAGGGCCAACACCTGGCATCATGGTGTGGGGAGCGATCTCCTACACTGGCCGTACACCACTGGTGATCGTCGAGGGGACACTGAATAGTGCACGGTACATCCAAACCGTCATCGAATCCATCGTTCTACCATTCCTAGACCGGCAAGGGAACTTGCTGTTCCAACAGGACAATGCACGTCCGCATGTATCCCGTGCCACCCAACGTGCTCTAGAAGGTGTAAGTCAACTACCCTGGCCAGCAAGATCTCCAGATCTGTCCCCCATTGAGCATGTTTGGGACTGGATGAAGCGTCGTTTCACGCGGTCTGCACGTCCAGCACGAACGCTGGTCCAACTGAGGCGCCAGGTGGAAATGGCATGGCAAGCCGTTCCACAGGACTACATCCAGCATCTCTACGATTGTCTCCATGGGAGAATAGCAGCCTGCATTGCTGCGAAAAGTGGATATACACTGTACTAGTGCCGACATTGTGCATGCTCTGTTGCCTGTGTCTATGTGCCTGTGGTTCTGTCAGTGTGATCATGTGATGTATCTGACCCCAGGAATGTGTCAATAAAGTTTCCCCTTCCTGGGACAATGAATTCACGGTGTTCTTATTTCAATTTCCAGGAGTGTAGTTAGAATGCCCACTGGCTTTCCCACTGCATTCCCCTCGATGGAAATACTTTGAACAAATGCCACACCGCAACTCACTACTCACAAACCTACGACAAAGCCCACACTTCTCACTCATGCTAAATTTTAAGAGTTACTGGAAAAACTAAACACGTACGCTACCGAAGTTCAATTACAACAGTAGGACTATTTAAAGAACTAACAATAGTAGTCTCGAAATTCTCTCTCTCTCTACTAAGATAGAAACAACTTTTATTAATGCTACTAGACCACAAATAATAACAATACCATCAAAACTTCACACAGTTTGTTAGCTGAAACTAAAAACTGAAGCGGCCATTGGATCACCCAACGAAATTAAAACAGCGAATGAAAATTTTACTGAAATATTTCACTAGAAACATTAAGAAACGTCAGCTGGAAACTACCGCACGAAATTTACTTAATGACTTTGCACACAGACAATTCTAAAAATCGCAATGAGCGAACGTTTCCAAAAGTTTATTAAACCGTTATTTCGCCACAAACAGCACGAGACACCGTTGGAAACCACTAAATGTAATAACTGTACAACAGTGGGCAGCCAATTTTTTTCAGAACTTAAGAAACGCAGCAGCTGCAACTGTACGTCATGAAATGTAAACATACAGCTAATATTTGGATGAACGATTGAAAACTACTAAATTTTATATTCGAATACAGTGCACAAACAACTTTGGCAGTACTTAGCTTTATAACCTTTACAGTTGCAACTACACACCACGAAATGTAAACACCCTGCTGATATCAGAAACTTGTACGAACGACGTAAGCACACTCACGAATAACAGACCACTCGAGTCAATAACACAGAAAGGACTGAGATGATCGAAAATCCACTAATAAGTTAATTTTGCAGCAAATATTAACACAAATAAATTTCAAAATATTTAACTGAAGATTAAAACTTTATAAAATGTCGGTGATACGTCCACACTCTCGTACTGTTACGGATTTATAGACAGCCCTGCGGGATTCATGGTGTCAGTTCCCTCCAGCACTACTTCAGGTATTAGTCGAGTCCATGCCACGTAGTGTAGTGGCATTTCTGCACGCTCGCGGAGGCCCTACAGTCCTACAAGATAGTAGGTAGGTGTACCAGATTCTTTGACTCTTCAGCGTAGAAACACCTGCAACGTCTGTATAACACAAAGGAAATGCCGCCGGCCAGAACTTGAGGTCCACTGCAGTCAACGATAGCGAATAGCCAATTCAGTGTTCCATGTAAGCTATTACATGCTGTTCAGCTGCGGGCCGCAGTTATAAACGGTCGGTGGTCGTGGGGTCGTGCCATGTGACACATCTTGTGCTGCAGGGGCGTAGGTTCTTAGAGCGCCTGTTCTGATGAATGCTTGCAGATCGCGGCACTACCGGTGGTGAGGGCTGCCTGTATGGGACGACCTCCGACAGTTGCAATAGCTCCGCGTCGCTGGTTACAGCATCCCTCTCTTCCTACCTGATATCAATAAACAAGCAATGGGGTGGAACAAGGAAAGCATGGAAGGGCCATCCTAGAATGGCACCGCCACTTGTCGTTTGAATCGTTACATTTATTTAACCACATATAATTTAGAAATATTCACGTAAGGTAATCATCAAGACAGTATCTTCTGCCTATGCAAGTTAAGAGGAAACTTAGCTATTCAAAATTTATGGTCAATACAAGCTTATTTCAAAGTAAAACTTAAATACAGTTCCCCAGACCAAAACATTAAATAACACAGCTACTACCTAACTTACACTTTGTTAGCAGGTAGTGCGAACCAGCGCGCAATTGCGGATGCACCTCAAGGGCAGGCAATAAACACCGAAGCAATGCTTAACAGCAACAAGGCCTTGCAGCCCCCAAGCACTGAAAAACTGGCTGCGATGCTCAGAAGACTAAACAGGACTGTTCGTAAACGCCACTTAGGTGGGATATAGGCCAAACAAACAAGTTAAGCAAATTTTAATAGTCACCTTCTCGAGAAATGGTGAGCATAAGACCTCTTAACATGTCACCAAATTTCAAAACTTCGTCTTTAACCAAATTTACAAAATATCAAGAACGAGTAGTAGTGGCGAAGGTAATGCCTCTTAGACCAATCAGTTGAATAAAATTAGATACAGAAAACTTAATAAATGCCCTAAAAATAAGATAGCCAAATCGCATGGCAAAGACCTTTGCATGAACCAAACAGTTAGGTAACGAAAATAATAAGTTTACCTGTACGATGCGGTACTTAATAATTAAGTCTTTACAAGCAATGCTTCCTTCCAAGGTATTTAGACGCGGAAATCTACAACGCAATTTTAACTCATACATTCAATACAGGAAACATAAAATAAAGGTGAAATTCGAAATCCTTAAAAACACTTAAGATCACAATTTAACCTACAAAATTTGTGCCACACCTTATTCCCACCATACGTTCGCAGAATACTTCGGCACAAGAAAGCCTAGGGCTATATCAATGGGAAAATCTAACTTAAGATGAACCACTGATTTCACACTCCTTATTGCCAACAGAAATACACTACAATGAAGCTCTCAGTGATACACAGAAATCCCGAATATAGGCACAGTTGCATATACAGCCAAATATTCGATTGAATATAGATAATATGAAGCAACAGTCTTAGTTCAGATAAATACGGTCAAACAACTACTTCAGTAAGACGAAAAAACACAGGCAATAAAGATGGGTGTGTCGTAGTGTGAGAATCACTGACCATAAACGCACGATGTAGCAGAGTTCTGATAATCCTGGAAATATCCAGTGCGGCTCCCAGCACCTAGTCCCTCACACCGTGGAATTTCAAAGCCGGACAAAACAGTAGGTGCAGACAGAAGGACGCTCAGTGTCTTAACTTTGACTCTACCACGCCAGTTCTTAACATAAGAAGAGCTAACGACCGAATGACCATGTCCGGAACTCGGTCAGTGATGCCCTCTAGTCTGCCGAAGCCCTCTAGTCTGCAGTCGCTCGCTGCCTCACTCTTCCTGACCCAACAATGCTGCTCAAGGCCTGCTTTCGGCAGCGCTCTGCCAGAGATAAGCTACAGTCTATTTGCGCCGCCAAAAGTAGCGCCAGTCAACAATGTCCGAAATCAAGGCACACAAAATCGATTGCAAGCCGCCACCGCCCCCCCCCCCCAATGGCTCACCTCCCTCCATCCTCCTCCACTCCACCCACCCACCCCCTTTCCCCAACCGCCCACAGATAGCGTACAGGGGCAGAATGGGGCCCATTTGAGCCAGCTCTGCATCGGGCGTGGCGGTTACCACTGCTTCGCCGTGCTACTCGCAGAAAGTTGAAATCACCTGGTGGTGCTTTGACACAGAATCCTGGTGATGCTTGAGTCCAACCAGTGACCTACCAGTCACTCTGGCGTGGGTGATGGATAACAGAGAGAAGCAGTAGCTGCTGAGGCTAGAACCACAGGTTGTATCGGTCAGATGGACATGACGGAGGTGACCTAATGTGTAGACAGTCCTCTTGGAACTTTCAGTGTTGGCCCCTGGCAGAGACCTAGTCATCGTGTAGTTTTCTGGTACCTTGATTGTGGCTGGAATCCATATGAGAGAGCTACTGAATAATCGCGCCCACACAGAGCACTTATCTGGCACTGGCAACACGCTAGAGACTAGGACAGCAGTGAGAGAAGAGTGAAGATGGTTCAAGACCCCCACCCACCCCCCCATGAAGCAATTTGGCTAGATGTTTCCCTGGCTTAGGTGTGGCCCTGTAAGTGGCCAAGGACAAGGTAAGGGCAGATTCGTATGGCTCAGATGTCGCCACGGCCCATGTCTTCTGTTTGGAAGTCCACAACATCCATCCCAGCTCGAGGTGGAATGGTTTCATGAGAGGTTTTTATATCGTGTGCTATTCTCAGAAATTGGAAGACTGGACTAACTGGGGGGCCACTGTATGAGACAAGGGCCTTCAGAAGATCGTCAGTGACAAAGATTTGCTTAAAGGCCCTGGTTGCGTTTGCTGTTGTCGTGGGGCAATTGTGCAAGACATTAGGAAATTTAAAGTGCAAGTTCACCACTATCAGCCTTATATTAAATAAGAGAAAATCAGCGAAAAGTATGTAGAAACACTCCAAAGGGCGCAACGGAGGCGAAGGTGAAAACGCCTTTCTCTCGATGTCCTTATTGATGGGCAGAGAGTGTGGGTGATGGTATGCCAGCTGCTTTATGTGAGATATGGCCCCATCATCTGCATGTTCAAAATGGTTCAAATGGCTCTGAGCACTATGGGACTCAACATCTTAAGTCATAAGTCCCCTAGAACTTAGAACTACTTAAACGTAACTAACCTAAGGACATCACACACACCCATGCCCGAGGCAAGATTCGAACCTGCGACCGTAGCAACCCCGCGGTTCCAGACTGCAGCACCAGAACAGCACGGCCACAGCGGCCGGCGATCTGCATGTGTGAGCGCAAGTACTTTGCAGCACAGAACCAGAAAAATAAAGTTGCTAGGACCTTTGTGTTCCATCTGCAGAAGGAGAACACTATCTGAGAGGGAGATGAGTAGACTGTATGCCAGTGTGGATGGAGGCTAGACTACCCTCGCTTAATCCTATGATAGCTATGCAAAGAACAGGTTTCAACATCATCTCGACCACGATCAGTGAAGCGTTGACAGAAAAATTGTTAATGGCTAATGAAGAACAGTAATCCAACTGAAATATGACGCCTTTCTCGATGTCAAAGTCAGAATCTGGTCCTGATGCCTGCCAAGACAGGGATTTGGCGTTATCAGCTTGTGTTTACATGCTGATAATAGCAACGCCCACCATTGGACTCTTTGAGCTGACCCGTCTGGGAGATTCGAATGTGGTCCAAACAACGCAATTATCGGATTGTGGTCTGTTAGCAGTTTGAATTTTACTCTAAAAAGGTAGGTGTAATATTTTTTACCCTGTAAACAATAACCAACGCTTCTTTTCTGTCTGGGAATAGCTCCGTCGCACAGCGTAGAGAGTCTTTGATACAACAGTATGTTCAGATCCACCATCTTCCTTGTGAGATAGTATCGCGCCCAAGCTATACTGCAAGGCATCTATGACAAGAGCAGGAGGCTTACCCAGAGGTAACTGGACGAGGCACGATGCACGTTTGAACTTGAAAAAAAGCTGTGTCACGCTCCGGGGACAGCAACAATTTTGCCCCTTTCTTTCGTTGCGCGTTAAGCGGGTAAGGTTCTTTTGCGTAATGCCGAGATATAAGGCCATAGTAGCCGATCTTTCCAAAAATGGATTGCAGTTCCTCGAGATTTTTGCCTCTGGTCACTTTCTCTATTGCATGGACGAAGTGCTTGGTAGGACGGATGCCCTGCTCGGTGAATATAAAAACAAGGTATTCAAAGCACTGCTAAACAAATTTACACATATAAAATGGTACGATTTTTCTTTTTGAACTGCAAATTTTTGAACCTTTACCATAAAGGGAGTGGAAGGACTTGACCCATACAGTGACCATTTCATTTCAACATATTTATTTGCTTCATAGACAAATCATTAAGAGAATTACAAGCATAAATCAGATAACAATTTCTTTAAGAAACGCCACCGAGAAAACTTTACAAACTGCTTGTTATAAAACCACAAATGAATTAATCTCTTTGAAAACATTTAAAAACCCGGCACTCAGGCAAATTTTACAAACTGCTTGTTATATGAAACCACAAGCGAATTAATCTCTTTGCAAGCATTGAAAAAAAACCGCCACTCGGGCCAACCAAATCATTTAAAATAAATTTTACATCAAATAACCAGGCAATCAATTACTTCCACATAGATTGAAAAGCGCCTCCCCCCCCCCTCCGGGCGAGATATTACCAAACAAATTTACAAGGTTATAGACAGTTTGATCAGTAATAACCCAATTACTTCTCCATCAAAATTGACATACGCCACTAAGGCTGATTTGCACAGCAATTTTAAAAAACGGTTCCAATTAAGACACATTCTTCTAGAAACCCCTTAAAATTCTTAAGACAAATATTTAAAACATTTAAACCAGACAACCTTGCAAAGCCACCACAAGCTTTGAAAAACTGCAGCTTGTACAATAACTGAGGCCCGAGATTGTGAGGCCACGGCTTGGCCACGAACGGTGGAGGCGACTGAGTACTTATCTCCGAATTAAGATGTGGACTCCGTTTGTACTTCCACCCCGTTCACAACGCCGAAATCGGAACCAAACAACACACGCGAGCTCAGGCGAAGTCCATTGCCCGTACGTCCGCTAGTAATTTAACCCTTTGTTTCCTGACATAAGAAAAAATTTGCTTTTTAACATTTTCTTTGCAGAATTTATGCTATTTTGGCCTCAAATGACGGTAGAATTTTTTGTAAAATTTTATTTTATATGCACAACCTTTTTCTGTCCTGGTACTCAGAAGTACCGTCAGACTCCATGGACAGAATCACAACATGCGCAGAAAAATGCTCCAATTTTTATAACTTGTACTTTATTCAACGTAAATATTAAATATTTTTACATTAGAAAATTAATTAACAGAAATATGATATCTCTGAATTTTTTTTTAAATTTCGCATAAATTTATTCTAGAGCAACTTCACAATGCATAGTAACTTAGCTATACATTTTTGACAGTGTATACATATCACATATTCAGTGATACCTCATGAAATCGTAGGAAACAGTTCTTTTTTTCACTGCAGCACAAATATACTTTACATGTACTACATTGTTAATGTGGTCTCGACTGAATTTTATTTTTCGCACACATTTCGCATCGTCCTCTTTTACAACTGAACACAACAAAATGGTTTCCTCAGTTGCCAAGACGTACATCCTTCGGAACAGAAAAGTTATCCTTCGTACTCTTTGGGAGAGTTATTTCATCTTTACCAGTGTTTCTCTTTTTGAGATTTGGCACTTGCTGTTCATTCATTAGCCCTAGTGCCACAGCACGCCTGAATTCCAGCAGTGGCAGTGCCCCATGTAGATCACTGAAAATGACGTAAGCATTGACAAAAGCAATTTCTATTGCTCCACAGAAGAGACGGTGCCACCATTTCTTTCATCGCTTGTCAAGACCATAAGTTGAACGTAATCTGTCTGCATGATCCACACCACCCTTGTTTTTATTGTAATCACATACAATAACTGGACATGGTATAGTCATCTTAGTTCCATCTTTCTGATTTTTTGTCACTACGCTCTGTTCAGTGCCATGGAAGTTTGACGCAAAATACACTACTTTATTTTCCTTCCAATGAAATACTGTTAGGTCTAAAGATGACTCTCTGTGATTTGATTTAGACATTTTTCTTTAGGTAAATTCCCTGGCAAACCTTTCCTGTTTGTTCTAATTGTTCCACAGGCAAATGTATTTACCGATTTCTGTGTGAGAAAAAGTGGACAGAACAACTAGTGAGAGGTAATGCATTGTTGCTACAATAAAGTGTTCACACAACCTGACGCTACTAATAAGTCCGCCTTATATTTTCCACTTTATCTCATTCACATGTAACGTAATGCTTCAAACTATTATAAAAAACAAAGAAGGTAAGTACGTACAATGGAAAACTCAACGGAAGTTTCAATAAATTGCGCACAAATTCAGGCAACACCATGGAAACAAGCACATGCAATCTTCTGCTTTCACAGCAGCGCGCGAAAAACAATTTCAAGCTCTGACCGCCAGAGAGGTCTATGTATTGCACAATAACATCTATGAAACAGTAGAGCAGAGTTACTGTTACGTACCGACAGGCTCTCAGATCACGAAACTGCACCACGAGAAAATAATGAAAGTCAAAACTTACTGGTACTTTTAAGTACCGTCAGGCAACAAAGGGTTAAAAGTGGAGGCTCTGCACTTCGGTTTCTCACTGCTTCCGATCTCAGAAACATAAATCAGAAGCGACAACAGGGAACCAAACAAACCTTCCTACACCTTAATACTCAAACTTATACAGAAAACTACATCGATAAAAAACCACGTACACGAATGATGCAAACGGAATTGGCTCATTACAACCGAAGCATCACATGGAGGACCTTATGTGGTCCTGTAAGGTACCACACGTCAATCTTTATCCACAGAATATAGATCGCTTGGTAAGGCTGCGTACTCGTATAGATTAGACCTTTTTTTTTTTTTTTGACCATTGCCAGCTGAAGTAAGAACAATACTATTAAGGAGCGAAGCACACACTTAACAAGAGGCATGAAATATCACATCGCAGTCCTTGCAACATTTTGCTGCTTCAAGAGCAATCACAAATCGTTGGTAGGACTTCAATTACTTAACTTGATGCCAGCTGCTGGATCGATGTGGCGAAGACGCCAGACGTTGCTTAGTCCGATAGTAACAGCGTGTTCCTTCACGGAAGCGAGCACATGCATAGGTTGTAACAACAACGACGCTGTGCTATTGTACAAATAAGTAATTTTTTTTTCCTCTGATTTTTCGATGAACTTGAGTAATTGATGTTCTGCTTTCATCTCTTTTTTGTTTCATGCCATTATGTTAAGAAAATTAATGTTTATGTCAAATGTCAAGCGATATTGTAATAGAATTGAAAGGTAACAAATGTTGAAACTGTTGTAACATGTTTAAAATTGTAACTGTGCGTCTGGTATATACGTAGGCAATGTGTTAGGATATGTAGAATGCAAAACGTCGGGTGAATACCCGGCCTGTAAGGGAGCGGTAAAAGGTGGATTGCAGGGAGCGCGGGAAAATGCACGCGGGCACTGTACGGCACAACGGGCTAAGGAGTAGTTAGTTGGAGTTTGGCACAGGTTTGAGCAACACCTTCTGGAGCGAGGAGGCTCTCCTGGAAGACGTAGTTTCACTGAGCCTCGGGTATGCTGTTCCAACGCCCACACAGCATGGCAAAATTTCATAGGCACTATGGAAAAGTATTGCGACGCTATGAAGAAATAAAGTGCCGATACGTCAGGAGCCATATCTATGGTTGTATGTGTGCTCTGTGCCTCGCTATCTCGCCGCCCGCCAACCGCCGCATCGAAACAAGCAGGTTGAAACTTTTAGTACTGTATTCGTATGGACCAGTATTACTTTTGTTCCATACTGTTCAATAACAACTTAAATTTTACCAGAACTTTCCTTACATTTAATTATCCTCACAACTAACCTAGATAGGGTCCTTTCCAAACGTTGTGCAATCCGAGTGTCCCGAAATGAAAAATTAAATTTTGTGTTAATAATAATTCCTTGCAGACCTAACCATGTAAGAATGGTGTTGAAAGAACTGTTTTGTTAATGAACCAGTAAATGAATAACGAAGGTCTGACAAAGTTGGAAGATAACTTTGATATTGATTTAGTAATGAAGTTTAATTATTTCGAGACAGATATAATGGTATTTAAATGAGTAGGAAATAAGATAAAAAGAGTAGTAACTCATATATTGGAAATCTTGAGTTGGAAATCTTGAGCGCATAATGATTTCAGTAATCCAGTTTTTTTTTATATACAGTGATCATAACAGTTTCAGGGTTCCCCCCCCCCTTTTTATTCATTTGAATTCTGAAGTGTTCTAAATCGATTTGACCAGCAAAAGTTAAAGTCAATATAAAAGCCAAAATTTATCAGTGTTTTATCTTTATCAAAATTGACATTGTATGTGTGACTCGAAAGTGCTATTTCTAGGGTAACCTATGCCCGATTTCAATCAGATCAATAGACAGTACGAACTTTTGTAGTATACATTATAGTGTAGTGTTATGTATTTATGGTTTTTTTCCATATCAGTACAGAACGTGAAAATATCAGTTCAATAGATTGTCTGGTTCTAAAATTCTACTATATTATGCAGTGTTACTACTTGTTGCTTTGTACGAATATCTGCCAACTTGTACAGGGAAGAAACTCAGTTAATGCCTAATTAGGCTGGCGACCGTATTATTAACAAATTGGTAGCATCTTCTGTGTTGCTTTTTGTCCGTCCTGACGTGTAGTTGTATTTCGGACTTATTTGACGTATCATTGTTATTACAGAGTGGGTGTAAGTCTGATTTGCCACCATACAGGAACACGTGGTCAATTTCTATACAAAAATCCTTTCTCATAAGGTGAAGCCCGTCAACGTACCATAGTACAGGCTTTAATGAGTATTGTGTGCCCCACGCCCAGCGTTAAAAGTGGCTCCCGGTGACAGGACATCCAGTTGTTGTCGGTCACAAATTAACGTGAATACCGAACAGTGGATGTTCAGTGGCACGAATTGCAATATTATTCAGTAAAGTAAATAGCAGTAAACGTCAAGTACGGTAGTGTGGTGTAATTTGCATTCAGTATGGACAGGAACGTAGACACGGTAGATGTGCCGAGCGTAATGGAAAATGAGGCTGGCAATGACAGGAGTTTACGCGGCCAGATAACAGATGGCGTTCCGGTAGACAATTGCCGTACATACAATACCACGAACAAGTTAACGAACAGATTGAAATTTCGAGATCGCCTCGAACACAGCAAGAAATAAAACAGGAAGTAGTGGATGACTTAGTAGATGATAGTGGATAAGTGAACGAATCCACTGATATGTTTGAGTCACCACAGATAAAGAAAGAACCGAAAGAAAATTTTGATGTAGGATCGGAACACACCGATTCCGTAGAACAAAACAGTGTGAAAATTTTAAGCATGAACGACTTATTTTAACGATTAACCAAACAAATTGCAGGACAGAATTATCGGCTTAAAACACACGTTGACGATCAGTTTAAAACACAAGTTGGTCAGCTTAAAGCACAGGTCGAAGAACAAGGAATTAAAATTAGTGAACAAATAGAACAGGTAGAACAAAAAGTGGGTAATTTAAGTTCTGTAGTAAATACTATGAAGTTTGAAATTGACACAATTAATAAAAATATGGATACTATGCAGGGGGAAATTGACGAAATTAACAGTAGGTTTGAAGTTGAAATTCTCAACATCCAAGAGAAAGTAGAGCCTCTAGTTGAAACAAAAGTAGACGAAAAAGTTTTCGGTCTTAAAACTGAGATCGTAAACGAATGCCAACATGGAATCTCACAGTTGAAAAAGGTGGTTTCAGATACTGAAAGAAATTTAGGCAAAATAGTTACCGGATGTGTACACTAGTGTGAACAAAACACATCGAAAATTCAAGGCAAAATTTTCGATCTCGAGAGTAAAATCAAAGATAGACCTGGTGTTATCTGTAATAGCGCGCCACTTACGAAGCTGTTCGAAGGTGAGGAGCGCTTCGATCCCGCCAAGAAACATAATGGATGGCATCCGCTGGAGTTCATCAAAAATTGCGAGAGGATGTTTCCTGAACACTTGTCTGGTCAGGATAAGATAAACGTAGTAATTAGCGCCTTAGCAGGTGACGCTAAGCGCTGGAGAACTAACTTGAATACCGAACTAATGACGTTCGAAGAGCTTAAACAAAAGTTTACGGAAGAATACTGGTCCAAACAAAAACAGGATCATTTGTGGCGCGAGTTTATCATGGCCAAACTTCATGATAACAGGGGCAGAAATTCTCTGAAACATTTCTGTGAATATTGGTACCGAAAGTTGACACACTTAAGAGGGAGAAGATCCGATTCTGAAATCATATGGGAGCTATATAAAAAGCTTCCAGAAGATTCAAAGAGATATGTGGAAAGCAATCATCGTAGCTTCCAAGCGTTTCTCGAAAGGGTCGAAGACGAAGATCATTGGCGCGAGAGTCGTGCCAATTATCAGAATTTTAGTAACAGAAATAATCGCAATAATGACGAGAGAAATGACGGCGATGGGTTTCGCGTCAACATGATACAGAGAGGTAGAGGCAGAGGAAGAGGATGAGGGGGTTATCCAGGTCGCGGTAGAGGGTACACCGCCCAAAATAATAACGACGCGGGAAACTGATTTCCGCGAACGTTGCGGGCCAAACTGAAGCGGACAGACCATACCGGCCCCGATTTAAGAATTGTTACCGAACTGACAGTAAAGTTATGAGACAGCTTGGAGACAGGCGTAAAACGACGCAACGTGTTGTTGCGAAACATGCGTCAGGTGCGAGCGCAGATGACTCATCTTCGCCGGCAGAGAGATTCAGGTTAACAGGCGAGTGGAGCATCAGAGGGCAACGGCCCAATCTAGCAGAACAGCTGTTCAGAGAGAAGCCACTAGCAGTGCGGCAGCATTAGGTACAAACATTGGTGTAAGAGCTGGTGAATACATTACAAGTGGTAAATCTGTGGCGAAGGAAATAGTGGACGGAACAGTGGATACACAAGGAGGTGCGCTTAGCAGTGTTGGTAATGAAGTAAATGGCGAGAATGAATTAGCAGAAGTAACTGATTGGCCTGTGCAGATCGACGATCTGTACAAGGGCCTCAAGCAGTGTGAGTGGGAGGATTTTAAGAAAGAATATGAGGCAAGGAGGTTAATTTGCGAAAAAGTAAATAGTAGGGACGTCGATAAGGTGACATGGCCCAAATTTGAGGAGGAGAGAGTAAATAGCGCTGCGCAAAGTAAGCGTGCTGCCGATAGGACGAAGGATAAAGATAAGAAGGAATTGAAGGATGAAATCCTAAGCATTGATGAGGAAGTAACTTCTGTTAACGATCCGCCAACAGTACAAGCTGTTACCAAAAGGCACCGTGGGGAAGGGGCAGGTAATTACCTAAGAGTAATTGAAGTCCATGAGGATTACACTAAATATGAAGTAACAGTGGATGTAAGTAAAGCTGATAATGAGGTCGTTTTGTCAAAAGAGGATACTGAGTTAAAATCAAAGCCTGACGAAAATGCAGAGGAAGAACTTAGTGCCTGTCTCAGAAAAGCTTTTATGTTAGAACCTGAAAGCGATCCAGAATGGTCGGGTTCGGACGATAGTTCAGATGACGAGTATTTCGGTACTAGTGAAAATAATGGGAATACAGCTAATTGCGGTATTGTACCTACTGATGACGAAGTTTCAAAACAAAACCCAGATGTTGAGACTGAACACAGAAAAAAGGAACCACCTGATGACTCAGTGTTTATTTTGCTAAGAGTTCAAGTAAGCAAAGACTCTGAACTCCAGAAACCGAGAAAGCCGCCAGATATAAATGGTTCACAGGTCAGGAACGTATCTTGGGACGATGTCACAGTCGACTAAGGTGCGTTGTGAAAAAAAAAAAAACAAAACCAGGAAGGGGCATGATTTAGAGTCTGACACAGATTTATATTGGGCTTTGAGAATATCATGAACACAGTACATCAAGAAACTATTGGGTTCCCACCGGAAGAAATTTTGTTAGGCAGCAGAAGTAAAAGTTTAATTGAGGAAAAACTAGAGTTTCCACCTTGTACAAGCTTGGGGTTGAGTCAAAAGAAAGAATTAGTCAGAAAAAGGGCAAAGCAAAAAGCTGAATCTAGATCTAAAAGACATGATGAAAACCTGAAAGTTTCAAAATTTAAAATTGGGGATTATGTTCTTTTAAAAACCCACGAAAAATCTAGTGAACTGAACCATGAAATTTCCAAATTTAAATATATTTATAATGGACCGTATATAATACAGAACATTTCACACAAAAATGCTTACTACCTGATCTACCCAAAATCCAAGAGACCTTTAGGTGTAAGAAACGTTGTGGATCTGAAACTGTATGTTCCAAGGAGTGAGTGACCTAAGTACAATCAGAAAACAATCTGCAGTAAATGTGCTGTACCTTATACTGAAACTATTTTATTCTAAATGTAACAAATCTTTGTAAATGCATGTATTCCAATGTCAGTGTGCTAATGTACTTATGTAAGATTCAGATTACCAAATGTACTATAAATGTAAAGGTGTATGGAAAAAAGAATTGAAAAGAAAAAGCAAATGCTGCAAGCCAAATAAAAGATGGGACTGCCAAAAATCAAAATGGGCAGTATATGAGTCATAATATAAAGGACTGCCATACACCAAAGAGGGCAGATAAATAGTCAAATGTGAATTGTAAGTGTGGTCCAGGTGATGTGATAAAATTTTGTGAAATGGACTGTCCGAATCTGGATAACAGGCAGCAAATATGTATAGTAATTTTTCTAAATAGTATTGTGTGTTTATTAGTAAATAAGTAAATGGACTACCATTCAATACAAGCAGCAACAAATTGTCTTATAGAGTATCTAGGTATTTGTATATGCTTTGTAGTTAAGTGTTTGTGTTTCAGATTTTGAATTTATTTCTCTGAGAAATTTAATAATAAGTAATTTGCCATTTAAATCATGTTGTGACAGGAGCTTGGACTGTGCCAAAGGCACTTAAGTAAATGATAGGTAAATGTTCTCGATTTATTAAAAAGTATAGACCTCTATAATGTGAGAGATAGGAAGTTTAGTGCTTCAAAATTTATGATGGTACATTCACACAACGATTCAGAACCCCTGTATAAATATAAAGTTTAGTGTTCCCATCACATTTGCACTTAGTGAAATTTACTGGAAACAGGGGCATGAGTAACAACAACGACGCTGTACTATTGTACAAATAAGTAATTTTTTTTTCCTCTGATTTTCCGATAGACTTGAGTGATTGATGTTCTGCTTTCATCGCATTTTTGTTTCATGCCATTATGTTAAGAAAACTGTAAACAAATTTCAATGTGAAAATTAATGTTTATGTCAAATGTCAAGCGATATTGTAATAGAATTGAAAGGTAACAAATGTTGAAACTGTTGTAACATGTTTAAAATTGTAACTATGCGTCTGGTCCATACGTAGGCAATGTGTTAGGATATGTAGAATGCAAAACGTCGGGTGAATACCCGGCCTGTAAGGGAGCGGTAAAAGGTGGATGGCAGGCGAGCGCGGGAAAATGCACGCGGGCACTGTACGGCACAACGGGCACAGCAGTAGTTAGTTGGAGTTTGGCACTGGTTTGAGCAACACCTTCTGGAGCGAGGAGGCTCTCCTGGAAGACGTAGTTTCATTGAGCCCCGGGTATGCCGTTCCAACGCCCATACAGCATGACAAAATTCCATGAACACTAAATGGAAAAGTATTGCGACGCTATGAAGAAATAAAGTGCCGATACGTCAAGAGCCATAGCTATGGTTGTATGTGTGCTCTGTGCCTCGCCATCTCGCCGCCCGCCAACCGCCGCATCGATACAAGCAGGTTGAAACTTTTAGTACTGTATTCGTATGTACCAGTATTACTTTTGTTCCATACTGTTCAATAACAACTTAAATTTTACCAGAACTTTCCTATCATTTAATTATCCTCACAACTAACCTATATAGGGTCCTTTCCAAATGTTGTGCAATCCGAGTGTCCCGAAATGAAAAATTAAATTTTGTGTTAATAATAATTACTTGCAGACATAACTATGTAAGAATGATGTTTAAAGAACTGTTTTGTTAATGAACCAGTAAATGAATAACGAAGGTCTGACAAAGTTGGAAGATAACTTTGATATTGATTTAGTAATGAAGTTTAATTATTTCGAGACAGATATAATGGTATTTAAATGAGTAGGAAATAAGATAAAAAGAGTAGTAACTCATATATTGGAAATCTTGAGTGCATAATGATTTCAGTAATCCAGTTTTTTTTTATATACAGTGATCATAACAGTTTCAGGGTCCCCCCCCCCCTTTTTATTCATTTGAATTCAGAAGTGTTCTAAATCGATTTGACCAGCAAAAGTTAAAGTCAATATAAAAGCCAAAATTTATCAGTGTTTTATCTTTATCAAAATTGACATTGTATGTGTGACTCGAAAGTGCTATTTCTAGGGTAACCTATGCCCGATTTTAATCAGATCAATAGACAGTACGAAGTTTTGTAGTATACATTATAGTGTAGTGTTATGTATTTATGGTTTTTTTCCATATCAGTACAGAACGTGAAAATATCAGTTCAATAGATTTTCTGGTTCTAAAATTCTACTGTATTATGCAGTGTTACTACTTGTTGCTTTGCACGAATATCTGCCAACTTGTACAGGGAAGAAACTCAGTTAATGCCTAATTAGGCTGGCGACCGTATTATTAACAAATTGGTAGCATCTTCTGTGTTGCTCTTTGTCCGTCCTGACGTGTAGTTGTATTTCGGACTTATTTGACGTATCATTGTTATTACAGAGTGGGTGTAAGTCTGATTTGCCACCATTCAGGTACACGCGGTCAATATCTATACAAAAATCCTGTCTTGTAAGGTGAACCCCACTCTCTTACCATAGTACAGGCTTTAATGTGTATTGTGTGCCCCACGCGCACGTTACAAGGTTCACGAGGTCGCCAAGAACCCATAGAGCCGGCCCGCTGTTACTGATCCCAGTACGATCTAGCGCTAACTGCCGCCTATACTCTGGCACACCGTGCTCGCTGTCGTCTACCCAACGTCTCGCTAATGCCCAACGTTGTCCCCCCCTCCTTCCACTCGGTACTGCCCGCTATATCCTGAGCCGCCCCAGGCTCCAAGGACGAACTTCTGCCAGAGGGAATCGATGGTGCCTAAGCCAAAGATATCCCTTGCACCAGCCACGCCACGGCTCATCAAATTTACGGGGCTGCAGTGGTTAATTTAGAAAGCAAAGATTGCTCGATCTGAATGTTATTTTATTTATTTTTTTATCTTGTGGAAGCCCCTGTGAATAAGCTGTCATACAGATAACTGCGACACCAGGCCATGTCCTGTCCCAGTGGTTTCATATGACGCTAGAATACCGCTGGGGCTCTGGAAGTGCTAAAGAGCTGCCTGTTATTCACTACGAGTGCCAACAGTTCCCGAGGTTCCAGGTGTAATGGTAACTGAAACTGGGTCTCTGATAAATAAACGTTAGTAATGTTACTGTTTCGAAAATTTGAAAACAGGTCTTCCAGGTGCAGAATTTTTAAAGTATCAACGGTCACCTAGGCATCAACAGCTTCAAAATCGTCACATAACCTCAGAGAGCCATCTGGTATCTTTACTATAAGGGGAGCAGCCCATTGGATGGATAGATGGGGGCAATCACTTCGAATTCATAGAAAGAAGGATCCTTTATTGTATGATTATATGATAGCGGAACAAACACTGGTAGCAGTTACTTCTGTGAAATATCTGGGAGTATGAGTGCGGAACGATTTGAAGTGGAATGATCATATAAAATTAATTGTTGATAAGGCGGGTACCAGGTTGAGATTCATTGGGAGAGTGCTTAGAAAATGTAGTCCATCAACAAAGGAGGTGGCTTACAAAACACTCATTCGACCTATACTTGAGTATTGCTCATCAGTGTGGGATCCGTACCAGATCGGTCTGACGGAGGAGATAGAGAAGATCCAAAGAAGAGCGGCGCGTTTCGTCACAGGGTTATTTGGTAACCGTGATAGCGTTACGGAGATGTCTAATAAACTCAAGTGGCAGACTCTGCAAGAGAGGCGCTCTACATCGAGGTGTAGCTTGCTCGCCAGGTTTCGAGAGGGTGCGTTTCTGGATGAGGTATCGAATATATTGCTTCCCCCTACTTATACCTCCCGAGGAGATCACGAATGTAAAATTAGAGAAATTAGAGCGCGCACGGAGGCTTTCAGACAGTCGTTCTTCCCGCGAACCATACGCGACTGGAACAGGAAAAGGAGGTAGTGACAGTGGCACGTAAAGTGCCCTCTGCCACACACCGTTGGGTGGCTTGCGGAGTATCAATGTAGATGTAGATGTAGATGTAGAATTCATCCAGTCTAACTCCACTTCAACCGCATCCCATAGGGCGCGTAGAATCGGGCACGCTCTCGAGAAGTGAGGCACGGACTCCCGTTTTACATGAATTTTTAGTGCCACACTCGTAGCCTTTCCTAACCCAGGAGTGAACAGACCCGAATATAAGGCAGCTCTGTCTTCGTTGACTTGGAACGGAATCGTAGTGGACATCAATCATACATTTTCCGAATGTGCTGCCTGAATGGATCTAGGCCACATACATTATCTGCATTGCTGGAGTTAACAACGTAGAATAAATAAGTCCTAGAAACGTTTTCACAAGACACTATTGTAGTAGCCGGCCGAAGTGGCCGAGCGGTTCTAGGCGCTACAGTCTGGAACCGCGCTACCGCTACGGTCGCAGGTTCGAATCCTGCCTCGGGCATGGATGTGTGTGATGTCCTTAGGTTAGTTAGGTTGAAGTAGTTCTAAGTTCTAGAGGACTGATGACCTCAGAAGTTAAGTCCCATAGTGCTCAGATCCATTTGAACCATTTGAACTCTTGTAGTAAAAATATATTCACGTGTATTTCATGGCCACTGTATGCAGTTACTCTCATACGAAACGGTTTTAGCGTAGGAGAACGGAAGACCACATAAGGTGGTACTCTATTTTATGACAGAAGGGAACACGCTTCTACCAACTCGGAAAGGCAGCTCAGTGCTATTCTCTTATGGCGTTTAACAATTTGACCAGTTCATCTGTTCCCAGGTAATTTAATGTTCGAAAAGTGAACATCGATTAGATCCGACAAAGGATAAAATAGTAGACCAATGTTCCATGTGGAACGACTCATTATGACTAATCTCCCTTGTGTCGGGTGACTGAGTTATTGACCTTAAAGCTAAGTTTTCCTTTTTTTGTTCTTTGTTTTTATTTATTTTTAGTCAGTATTCTGACTGGTTTGATGCTGCCAGCCACGAATTTCTTTCCTTCATCTCCGAGTAGCTCTTGCAACCTACATCCTCAATTATCTGTTGGATGTATTCCACTCTCGGTCTTCCTCTGCAGCTTTTGCGCTCTACAGCTCCCTCTAGTACCATGGGAGTCAGTCCCTGATGTCTTAACAATGTCCTGTCATCCTGGTCCCTTCTTTTCCTAGCTGCGGGAATTTCACTCAACTTGTTGCGTAAAACGCGTGTGAGGTCGAACTCTCCTCTTGAACAATGTAAACCTGTCGGCCCATTATCTTAGGGTGCGGCCAACGCTGTGCCGCTGTGGGCTTTGCGCATTTTGGAGCGCATGTTTACTGGTCAATTTTTCCTTGCTTTGGACTAAACTATCTCGTTTCAAAATCTGAAAAGCGGAGAGCTTGCAATAGAAGAGATTTGTTTCATAGTACCGGAGATGAAGCAGTTCTAGCTTGAGGTATGCATTTTATGGTGTATGCTTACTAGAGTTCACTACTTCGAACGGTCATTCCTGTCATATATCTGATAATGGCCATTTCTACTGCAATACACGGTATTCACAGATTGCATACGTTGATTTGATTTTATCGAGTGGACAAATTATGCTAAACCACATTTTATGAAGACAGAATTACAGTCTCGCGGTTCTAGGCGCTCAGTCCGGAACCGCGCGGCTGCTACGGTCGCAGGTTCGAATCCTGTCTCGGGCATGGATGTGTGTGATGTCCTTAGGTTAGTTAGGTTTAAGTAGTTCTAAGTTCTAGGGGACTGATGACCACAGATGTTAAGTCCCATAGTGCTCAGAGCCACTTCAACCATTTTTGAACAGAATTACAGGGTAAGTGACCTCAAATTTTTAATACTTTCAGTTCAATCGGATTTATAAGATTACACATGACTGATTGACAGTTCTCTGAGTACAACAGGTATTTAAAGAAATGCTTTAAAACTGTTAAAAAGTAAAATTGAATGTAAAGTCCAACAGTATGTCGTAGCTGCATTTCCTTAAGTCGATTAGAGACGCACACAACTGGTTTCGCTAGTTTTAAATTGCATCTTCTGATGTATATCTGCACACAAAATTTTATAAATTAATGCTTTGATAAACGAAAAATTAAGTTACATCAAATACCTTTAAGTAGTGAGAGAACAGACTTAAACAAGGAAGAAAATATTACCTATCTAATTAGGAATGTAGGTGCTGATCACGTACTCCTCACAAATAACGAGCCTGTACATACTTAATAAATAAGGTGTGTAATTTCAAACCAATAGTAGGCAACTTACAAATGCTGTATCATATGCTATCGGGAGTTATCACAGAATGCCCCAGAGTAACAGCTGACGTCGGTAGGCCAAGTTCACAGCCCTCTTAATTGATGATGGTTATTATCAGTGATGAATGACCGGTCTAAAAAAAGCGAAGGAATAGAATTAGGAATCAGAAACTGATCCTTGATTTAAAAACAGGAAGCAGTAACTAAAATGAAAAAGAGATGAGTACAGTTTCCATGCAACGCAGAACAAGTGGTAAAACACGGGACGCACTTGTGTTAAAATCAAGAATTGTCATCTCTTTACCAATTAAAATATGTGCCTTATGGTCTATGTCAGGCAACAGACAATGCCCCCTCCCCCCCCCCCCCCCCCCTCCACCCCGCAAAAGTTATCCAGAAAAGAATTGGGTCCGGGATTGAATTAAGAATAAAATAAAAATTATATTTTAAAACTAATAAAATTAATGTACTGAAGTACACTGAAACTTATTTTTAATACGTATCAAGACCACCAATAACCGAAAGGGAAAAGCTTATGCCGAGAGTAAAACTTACCGAAAGCCGAGACGCTTATGTGTGTTTGTCACCAATGCATAGAGACGTCCTGTGTGTTGTCGGAGCAAGTGCTATGGCTGCTGTCCGTGTACTGAGACGGTTACGGAAATCGAACTAAAGCGGGCAACACGGATGAAGAGAGAAAAGTGTTGCCAGTGGTCTGTTGAGTAATTGCGATCACTACGCGAACTATTAGAGTCGGTTTTTTATATTACATAAAAGATGGACATGGGTGATACCAATACAATAACGTTACTTAGGTATAAATTTATTTCTATATCATTAAAACAGTGGTTACATTAAATGGATCAGATGACTTAGTGTGGAGCGGCAGTTGGAGTAAACTTGTATATTAACACAAAAAACTGTAGTAAGCTACCAGTGGTTGAAAATACCGCCACTGTTGTAATGTTCGTTTAGCTAGAACACAATCGGTTTCGGGCTATTACATGCCCATCTTCAGGTGTTACTAGTTCGTGCTGTGAGCCATAGGGCCGCGGTGGACTAGTGAACTAATCCACTGCAGCGCTCGGGATCCCCCGAACTAATGACACCTGAAAATGGGCGTCTAAGAGCACGAATGTGGTCGTACACCAAATAAAAGAACGTTACTATTGCAGCGGTCTTTTCATCCTCTCTTGTAATGCTCTGTTGCGTATGTTCCTCCGAGGTTATTGGTTGTTGCAGTAAGCTAAACAACTAGTTAGCTGCTGAGATACCTTACTTCAAAATTCAGATAGTCAATACTGGCCAAGAAAGCTCTGTGTCTTAATTCCATTTGGTTATTGATAGTATTATCACGGGACAGTGTTACGGGATTCATTATATGCTTCTCATCAAACAATTCAAAAACACTGCCCTTTCACTTTTTATGTAGTATTTCCAAGTTATTGTGTAGATCTGAAATAGTACGTTGATTATCAAGTAAATGAGATGCTAGTGCTGGTTTCGAACTACTCATATTGAGTTGTTCCTTGAAACGAATTGCGAAGTGATAAGGTAGTAGAAATCATGGAGTGGTTAGTGGAAGAAACTATCTTCCTCAATACTTCTTTATTAACATTGTGAACAAAATTAATACCGTAACCATTAGCAAGTGCAATACATTGTGTAACCATGCACTCCCGGTCGAAAGCAAGGGGGAGCGGGATAGGTGGACTTGATGGAGGCGATGCAGAAGCAAACGCGAAAGGTAACCTTCTTAAATTTCATGGTATGTTCTGACGAAGAGTGAAGAACATTGTTTCCGGTAAATAACAAAAACAACAGAACTGTTTCTTAATGTGATTAATGGATCATGTTACAGTACAGTTCATTAATTATTCCTTTTTCGAAACGCGCCACTTTTAGTAATTATGCTCTGTAATAGGTGGTTGAACCTGAATTTTAACGCTGATAATGGAAAAACTAGTGAATACCTTCATGGTGACGAATTCCTTCGAACAACCTCGGATAATGTAATACATCATGATGAAACTACACTTCACTGCTCCGATTGTTCAGCCGCACTGAATGCTGTACATTCCCCGTAACTGATGACCCTAGACAGAAAAAAGATCTGTGAATTGAGATTAAGTGGTCTTGGAGGACAAGATACAGGCCACGATCGAACTATACATCTTGAACAATAGTCATCTTCCAAGTGACAAAACCCTAAAATATAGTAGGTTGTCAGGTTTTTTATGCAAGATGCCTTTCAATTAGTAAATGATATAAGAATCAGTCACAAGTAATGTTTGTAGCATACCTATATTTCAGTCACTGTGTTGCCATCTTCAGTGCAGTACATGTAGGATAATATATTAAAACTAACCCGGGCCACATCCGACATGAACAGTCCGGTTGGAGCTATTTTCACATACAAGCGATTTTAATGTTTTAACTTACATTTATCGGATTGAAGGCGAACACACAAGGAGAGAAATCTAGATACGCAACAAACATTATTTGAAACTAATTGCTGTACCCTTCACTATTTGAAACGAATGCAGTCGCTGGACGTAACTGCTTCCCCATGGAATCAAACCTGACCAGACGGCTTTATTGCACCATGTACGTATATCACTATCAAACAAGTAGGCGAAAACTGTAAAGGCAGCTATATTTAGGACAACTGTTTTTAGGCAAAGCTATATGTCTCCTACTTGGAAAAATTATTAGAACGGGAGTCGGTTATCCAGATATGGTATATACCCTGACTCGCTGCAAAATGGCATGCCAAGGTTTAGCCTTTGGATGAGCATGTTCCCCGCGTTTTAGAGCATACACGTTTGTATATGATGACGCAAAGGACACATTGTGCCGTTACATTAATTTCCAAGCACCATGAAGCTAGCGGTTAGTAGTGATTTTAATTACATGACGATTTGTATAATGTTCGCTTGAACGTAGCCTGAGATATGCAAGACCATAAATATATAGATGTTCGACCTATGAATGCGAACAAGCTACGTTGCCACGTAGAAGAAGCAAACAAACAAACAAACATCATTGAAACACGCCTCGAAGGCCAACGATACCGACCGGGCGCCGCGTCGCACTCAGCCCATAAGCGTCACCGTATGCGGTTATGGAGGGGCATGTGGTCAACATACCTCTCTGCCGGCCGTTGTCAGTTTTCGTGACCGGTGCCGCTACTTCTTAATCAAGTAGCACCCGAACTGACCTTACAAGGGCTTCTGGATAAACCCGACAGCTCTTAACCTCGGTGATCCACATAGCAGTAAACAGGTTTTGAATGTGATACAAACATTACCAAAGCTGTTATGTGGAGGCATAATGACGTTCACCAAAGTGTTCTACCTGTTTACTGTTCTCTCGGTATTGTATAGGTAGACATTTGAATATGGCTAAAGGCCGAAACTAGCCCCAATGTGATACATATACATGGTGCAATAAGAGAATCTTACGTAATAAAACTGACAGCCTATGGTGGTTATTTAAAGTGGTTTCATCATTTATAAGTTACAATGAGGCTGTGGTGCATAGCATGTAGAGACTACTGCTCTTGGGGCCTGAGCTTCAGGCTGGTCTTTGCAACCACCGATGTAATTAGCCACTTGCGTGCTGCAATAGCGCTGGTGTAACATCCTGTAATGCCATTTTCTGCTGTCAGCTGTTGGCGGTATTGCTCAATACAGCATTTCCACAGACGAATACCTGACGGTACCCTAGCACCGGTCAAGACACAGCCAGAGAGAGTATAAATGCTCCCAATTCAGCTGGTATCCTCATTCCTTTGGGGTCGCACATTCGGCGAGTGTCTTTGCACCTTTGAACGTACAACTATGTTGATCCAGACTCATCGAGCAGTGTCACAAAACGGACACACCAGCTGATCTATGAGCTTTCAACTGTCCCACTGCGTTCTGGTCTTTCGAATGGAAGTATTGGGATGGGGGTAAAAGGTGTAGATAGAGACCAAGACTTAAATTCAGTAATCAGGTCCAGATGGTTGTGTGTTGTAGTAGTTATGCAGAAAAGAACAGTCTTGATAATTCTAGACTACAACGGAGAGCTGAATGTGATCAGTCTTCAGTCGGAAGACCACAAAAACAAAACCAACCACAGCTATCAAACAATAGTGAAATGACCGCAGAAGCACAATATTATAAATTTATAATGCTGCAGATGAGCAAAAACAGTTTCTGGGCACGTCAGTCTCAGTATAATTCAATAGATCCGCAAAATCTCCATGATACAGTTTTCCTTACGAGAACAGTCTACACCCTCACTGATAATGAAATGCGACAGCTTGTCAACATCGCTCAGTTTCAGCTGATTATCTCTTACAGAAACTAAGGTAACTCTGGGCATTCACGAACTATCTTCCTAGCACGGGAAAAGGTGATGAGATCGATCTTAGTTGTGACCTCACGATTTGTTGCAGGTTGTTCGACAGTTCAACATTTTTGACAGTGCTATTCCGGTATTTAAGTTCCTCGTGGTATTTATGGTTAACTGTCCACATCTAAATCTCCTACAACTACGTGCATACCCCGCAAGCTACCGCTCTGTGCCTGGCGGAGGGTCCCATGTCCAACTCCCAGCCGTTTCCTTCCTTGTTGCACTCGCACATGGATCAAGGAGTGAACGACTGCCCTAATTTCTCTCATCTTTGTGGTCTTTAACCGAACTATAAGTCGGCAGCAGTAGAGTTGTTCTGTAGTCAGTCTCAGACGCCGGTTCTCTGAGGAGCGCCTCCTCGTCTTGCCTCCAGGGATTCCTATTCGAGTTCACGAACCATCTCTGTAATACTTGCCTGCTGATTGAACTTGCCGGTCTCAAATCCAGCAGCCAGCCTCTGAATTTCTTCGATGTCTACCTTTAATCCGACCCGGCGGCGATCCCACACACCCGAGCAATTCGCGAGAAAAGATTGCACTAGTGTTCTGTATTCTGTCTCTATTGTCGATATTCTACACTTTCCTACAATTCTCCAAATAAACTGAAGTGTAGCATTCGCCTTTCCTACTACCGTCCTTACGTGCTCGTTCCATTTCATATCGCTTTGTAACGTGACGCCCATCGAAGTGACTGTTCATAGCCACACACTACTGACACTGCGCACCAACGTATCCGCATTACCTTACATTTTTCTGCCATTCATCACAGCAACTCTAAATTTTGCCATCTTGTATCACCCTTCAGATCACTCAATGGTGACACCTTCCCGAACGTCGCAGCAAACTACTGCTCGGCCTGTCTGTCCGAAAATTACAGAAAATAATAGATAAATACAGAAAATGATAGCGGTTCTACCGCACTTCCCTGGGGCACTCCTGACCGTACCCCTATGTCTGATGAAATCTCACTGTAGAAGATAACGAAGTGAGTTCCATTACTTAAGAAATCTCGAGCCACTCACGTATTTCGGAACCTGTACCTTAGTTAACAGTCTGCACATGGGCGCCATGTTCAGAACTCTAGGAATTCGAAATCTACCTACTTTTCTTCATCCATGGTTTGCAGGATATCATCTCAGAAAAGGACGAGCTCAGTTTCCCAAAAGCGATGCTTTTTAAATCCATCCGGCATTGTGGAATAAAGCTTATCTGTCTCTGGGAAAATTACTGTTTTCGAACTCAGAATATATACAACAATTCCACAGGGAATCGATGTTTCGGATATAGGTTTGTAATTATGCTGGTCCGTTCTTTTACCCATTTATATGTGGAAGCAACCCACGCTTTTTCTCCAGGCGCTTTTTAACTTCGTGCCGGGAGAGAGGTTGGGGATAAACGCAACGTATGTGAGGGTACATAGCCGTAGCGTACTCCGTGCAAAATCGAACTGGAATTCCATCCAGATCTGGCGATTACTTTGTTTCCAACTCTTTCAGCTGCCTTCACATGCCAGGGATTAAGCCAGTGTGCAGTCTAACAATTGGAGCATTGACTAAACGAATATTAAATAAAAAGATCATCGCGGATAATATTTCCTATACCACTGGACGAAAATGGTTTAGTAGACTAAATTCCAAATTTTAAAACCTTAATGGGTAGCCCTCCTTGTGAGACACGCTGTTTATTCTGTGTTGAGTTCTTCGCCGTAGGTTATCCTCTTCAGCTGGGTTGATTACGTTCGTGAGTGCAGTGGCTTGTTCCCTTGCTGAAGACGTCCGGCTTAAATTTTCCCATGAGTTCCGGGGAAGAATCAAGAAATAAGGTATTTCTCCCAAGAAGTACAAATCATGAGCTACACTGAAAGACCAGCAAATTTCTGAAGCGTGTCATGTGGTCAACCTTAACCATCAGACTGACATGATTTCATTCGTCCGCAAGTTTAAATTTATAGTACCGTGTTCGGGTTGTTACATATTATAGTGGGAGGAAATATTGTGCACAATGAAAAGAGAGAAATCAAATATTTTTGGTAATCGTCCGCATATTGTCATAAAAGTCAAATTAGAAGCAATTAAACCTCGCAGTATTTATTCGACACTGAAACAGGGGCGAATGTGCATCATACAGCGAAAATGAAGTGTCAGAAATAACTGGCAAATGAATACAGCCAGAGCTGGTTGTAATGGACCGCATAAATGCTATGACTCACCGAAAATGTGTTGGAGGTGAAGCCACATAAATGGAACCGATCAATAAACGCAACAAAAAAGGAACACACCTAAGAGGCCAATAATCCAACACAGTTCATACACCCCTTACGGTCTTCCCATCGTTGAGACAGTTCACTGTTAAACAAGGACTGTGGATCTCTGTCCAACGAAAAATTAAATTTCAGGTTTGTCCTGTAGTCGTGGGAAACGTCAAATCATCAAGATGTCCGAGTGCATGATTATTGCAACCGTCTTCTCCTTAACGTGCTCTGGTTGTTGACCTGGTCACTGAAGCTGACCAAATCCTCATTACTGAACATTAAATCGGAAAGAAAATTTTTATCTACCATCTCCACGTATAGAACGAATTCTGAGAACTCTAAAAGTAGTTGTCGATCAGCATCACGGAGGGCTTGTACAAACTGAATGCTACGTGGTTTGAAACTCACAAACGTAGACTCAGAACATGCTAGGCCGCCACATATGGGGGTTAGAAAAAAGTATGGAAACACCGAGAGAAATGTATGGCTCAACATAAATGCAGATGCTAGTCAAGCCTGCAGCTGGCGATGTTGTATTTGGCCACGAACGGCACTGTACAAGTGTTGGTTGCTGACACTATAGTGTTCAGTGTAGTCGTGAGTGTATTACGTCGGAGCTAAGTTCAAATGTTCCAATGTGTGTGAAATCTTATGGGACTTAACTGCTAAGGACAAACACACACACCAATGGCCGAGGGAGGACTCTAACCTCCGCCGGGAGCAGCCGCTCGGAGCTAAGTGTCTTAGAACATTCGTAAATAGTTGATGCTCATGTGGTGGGCACTTCTGTAGCCAAGGTTACGAACTTGTTTGGGGTATGAAGAGGCAACATGTCGAAAACGTACACTGCGTACGGCGAAAACGGATAAACAGTATCTGACGAGTCACAACGCACTCGGAAATGTGATTTGAGTGAACGTGAAGTAGTGTCATGAAGAAGATTTGTGATGAAAACCTTTTGAGGCTGCAACTGCTAATGTCACAGCTGAACTGAATGTCGCATTCACAACCCTATCAGAACCAAAACAATACGAAGTGGATTCCATAAGCAGGGAATTGCAGGGTGAACTGAAAGGAAATCCAAAAACGCTCTTCAGTATTGGTAATGCAAAACGGAAACGTGGTGCCGCAGCCATGGAACCTGGACGATGGAGCAACGGAGGAAAGTCACTTCCTCGGATGAGTCTCGTTTCACATGGCTTCCAACGTACGGATGAGTATTAGTTCCCAAGAGTGAAACATGGCTGGTGCTCGGTGATGATATGTGCAGTGATTCGGTGGTGTTCCATGCTCCCCGTGGTAACTCCGTGAGGTCGCTTTACTGGCTAATGTTGTCCATTCCAAGGTACAATGTTTTCTTTTTTTCCCAGTGGTGATGCTGCGTTCCATCACGACAGGACACCTGCTCTTATAGCTCGCGCCTTCCGGGACTGTTTTTGTCTGTCTTATATCCACCACAATCACCAGATCTCGATACTATTGAGCGTTTGTGGTCCACTTTGGCGATAAGGGTGCTTGATCTACCTCCACCATCGTATCCTCAACATGCCACTGTTATGTAGGAAGAGGAGTATAAGATCCTTTTGGAAACCATTCCGGGACGACTGAAAGCTGTTTCGAGTGCCAGCTGTTTTCCTACACCATATTAGGCGTGTAAATATGTTGCGTTTTCGTATTTCAATATTTATGTCCACCCCTCTGAAATATCTTCAGCTGGTACGATGACGGCTGTGGACTACGTGGGGAACTCGACGTCCATATGTTGGGGCGCTCAGGACGAAGAGCTACTTGTGCAGGGTTGTGTTGCGGCATTTGGTACTAGCAAGGCTCCGACACTTGGTAGCTCAGTAAAACAAGGAAAACATTCATTTAAGATTTGTGCTGTGACATTTGGAGCGCTGTGGCGCGGTGGCGACTCCTCATTTAGCATGTGTCGTGGAGGATCCGTAGTGCGTTGCGATGGCCAGCTGCCGACCAAGAAGCTAGCCATGAAGTGTGCACCCGGCGATGCTGATGCCCACAGTCTTGCTCAACAGCGAGTGTACAGTTAGGCTAGGCGTGGCTGGTCGCTGAAGGCGTCACCGACACGGACCACTGCCGGAACTCTTTGTACGGAGTGACAGCCTCCGAGAGTGGAAACCGCTCGCGCAAGCAGGGGCCGTGGTGCCAGGAAACCCGAACCAGTGGCTCTACAGCTTTGCTCACGAAGAGGTATACCCTGGGGCTCGAGTATTGATCTTGCTGATCATGGAGGCACCATGTCCTGGGTGTAGGACAGTACTAGAAGAGGGTCCGCCTGGACTAGAGACCCACCAGCATGGTGGTTGCTTACTAAGCCATATCACTCCGAAATCCATCTGGCGTAGTCTTATCGTCATTTCAAGCGCTGCCACACTGCGAATACATCTGTAAGACTTGATGTTTATTTGTAGTGGTTAGAAGTTAATTTGCTGTGATAATGTACTGCTTTAAGCCACGTATGGAAATAACTAACCCGCCTCTCGACTGTGTGGAACCCACTTTGCCTTTCATGGAAGAACTCCATCTCTCACCTATATTGAAGGATTGCCGTGCCCAGTCTGTCCCACTTCGCATCGCATAATTGGCTCTATTGCTGCAACTGGCATGCCGACACTTTGACACCCGCGAGCAACTTGCAGCTTCTTCAGTTACTGTGACTGAACTGCTACCTTTCACAGTAACGCCCAAAGAATAATGTCGGCGCTACAATGACGCGAACGAACAAACCCTGGCAAATCGTCATTTTTCCCTTACATAAGCTGCCTATGTCTTGAAACTACTTTAACTTCGTCGAACACTCTGAGCTGTGCAGTGTCTCAGTCACGCAAAAATCACGCTTGCGCAGCTGTAACTGAATTGCACCTGCTGATATCTTTTAGGTATCTCAACTCGATGCACGTTCGGTAATGAACAACCGATGGAGACAGTTATTGTACTATATGAAATAAAATCGTCGTAACTTCGGAACGGTTCGCTTTAGGACGTTCAAACTGCACGGTTGGCCGCGGGGTATGACGGGAATCAGCATGCGCATTTGCTTTGGTTTAGCGACGAAGCCCATTTTCATTTGGATGGGTCCGTCAGTAAGCAAAATTGCCGGCCGTTGTGGCCGATCGGTTTTAGGCGCTTCTGTCCGGAACCGCGATGTTGCTACTGTCGCAGGATCGAATCCTGCCTCGGGCATGGATGTGTTTGATGTCCTTAGGTTAACTAGTTCTACGCCTAGGGGACTGATGACCTCAGATGTTAAGTCCCATAGTGCTCAGAGCCATTTGAACCATTTAGTAAGCAAACTTGGCGCTTTTGGGAGACTGAGAATCCGCATTTCGTGATCGAGAACTCTCTTCACCTTCAACGGCTGACTGTGTGTTGTGCAATGTCCAGTTACTGACTAATCGGTGCGACGTTCCTTGATGAGACAGTAACTACCGAAAGGTTCGTGAAGTTTTTGGAAGATCATTTCATCATCTTTATCCAAAGTGTCCCTGATTTCAACAAGATGTGGTGCACCGAAGATGTGGAGATCGAAGCTATCGAAGCAGGAGAGTGATGTCCTGGAGGAGCACTTTCGAGACCGCATTCTGGCTCTCGGGTGCTTAGAGGCCACTGGCATGGGTGTCGATAAGCCGCCTTACTCTTCGGATCTGATCACATGCCACCCCTTTTTGTGGGGCGGCAATATTAAAGACAAGCTGTACAGCAACAAACACAAATCCTGAAAAAAAACTTTCAGGGGGTCATCGACGTTCTGACACTTCAGCGGGTTGTAATGGTACTTGAATTACGTAACCATTACGGCACCTCACCTCAACCTCTCGATACCAGCAATACTCTACCGTGTTTCTGTAAAATAGTTAACATATTTCTATGACAACATTCAGATTTGATTTCATTAATGTAGAGGTACTTCGATACATCGGTATGTATATATTGCAATGATATTATTCGTATGTGTATTCTTTCTTTTGTCACTATGATGTTTGACGTACTTGCAACTCTGATTTTTGGGCGCGTAAGCGGTTATTAGGGAGTCAATCTTTGGTCGTCATGTTAAAAAGACGCAAATTGTAGCCAGTTTATGAAATGTGAACTTTAACAGCGAGGAAGATATTTTCAAGTATGTTTTATATTGTGAAGTGATGTTTTGGAACGAGTTACGTGATATTGCAACAAAAGTAATAAAAAAGAAGTGTAACTTAAATTGAGAGTGCTGATTACTTTTTTACATCACCATTGTCCTAACTTTCAAAAGTTTAATCTTTAAGAATGGTTTATGAAACACACCTATAAAACTTTTGAATATCGCAGAATAACACCTAGACCTCTTTGCATCCGAGCTTGGATAGATTTTCGACGATTGAGCCATGAGTTCACAACGAGACCAGCGTTAGTGCCTAGTTTATCCATTATTTCAAGAAATGACTTTATTAACTGTGCTCTAATGACACCTGCCACATAATATAACTTTGTTGTTTCCCGAAAATGCAATATTTAGCAGCGTGAGCAACACTACAATCATAATTAATTTTCCGACCTTTGTTGTAGTAGGATTGTTAGAGGGTCCTGCAGAATTTTGATATTCGTCAGCGCCACATCACCACCAACAAGGCCTACCGAACATGTCATAACCAAAATCCGAATATCAGTAATGACGTTTACATGTTGAATAAAGTGTGTGCACACCGTAGTTTGTAGCTAATTTACGTCTTCTTTGCGTATGGTTCAATAATTGCCAACCCTTAACTTCAGCAGAGGGACACCGACTGGCAGCAATGTGAGCCACAAACAATTGGCCACAAAGTTAACTTGCGCAATTTAATGTCTGATTTAATGTCCAGCCCAGTTTGTTATCTTCATTCATACAGAAGAAATAATCTCGTGAACTCACATGAATCTCTTTAAGGACCCTGTACACTCCGAGAACTTCCCGCCTTGTCTGCGTACATGCTGCGAGCTGACATTTGTCTTCGTCGGATGAAGGTTCGCAAGGAAACTCGCACAGACACGGGTGCGGATGAGGCTAGCAGCAGCAACAGCGGGTGGCCCGCTGCTCGTGAAGGACTAGCCGTGGGACGGAAATGAGAGCCGCGGAATTTAATCTCTGCCCCGGGTGCCGCGGCATGCGCTCCTGATCCACGGCTTCTGCCAGGAACAAGTGGCGGCCGGGACGTTCCGCTGCCGGCTGAGCTGAGCGCCGGTCCAGACAACCCCGCCCCGCGCCCCTGCCTGTCGCCCCCTTCTGTTAAGCTGCCAACTCTTGCGTCAGTCGTCGCAGAGCTGACGCCGAAACACGTGCACAAAGGATTAGGGTCGCCTCGTATTAGCGACTAGCTGAGACCGCTAGAGATTCGTTCAGAGATTCATTTGCTTACAGCGAAATTAAATACAGATTATCTGCAAATACTTACAGGTGTACCTTGATTCAATTATCCAGCTCGGAAACTATACTCTAATATGAGATGCTACAAGCGTTTCCGTGAACAGTTAGTTATGATGAAACTGCCTCCTAGAACAGTAAATGGCCGTCAACACCCGCCATGGGAAAGCTGTTTCTCTGGCTTAAGCGTTCCCGGAACAACTCACGATGTGATTCAGTGTAACGGACATTCACTACCAACCTTTTTCTTCATTCCGTAACCGCAAGATGATTCACAGATTCCAGTCCCCATTCAGTACACTCCTCCAGACGATAGTGACACTTGCGTAAAATAGAAAGAGACACATGTATTAATGTCGATTAAAACCTATTAGCAGTGTACCGAAACAGAAGCAACAAACCAACACATAGGACAAAATGTGAAACGTAACACATAACTAAAGGAAGTAGTAGTAAAACATTCAGAATATCAATGCAGATTAACTATGCAAAAGCCTACTACTACAAAACAGGGCAGAGGCCTTGGAAAAATTTGGAAATTTGTGGTAAGGTCTTATGGGACTAAACTGCTGAGATCATCCCTAAGCGTACACACTACTTAATCTAAAGTAAACTAACTTATGCTACGGACAACACACCCACCCATGCCCGAGGGAGGACTCGAACCTCCGACGCGGGGTAGCCGCACAGACCGTCACAAGGCTACCTAGAACACGCTGCTACCCCGCGCGGCAAAGAGGGACCACATCGGAGAATATTTTTTTCAGATTTTCGCCCCTTAATAGTACTGAAATAAAAGTTAAGTATACTGTCTCATTCCATTTTTAAATGATGGCATTCGTTTTTTGCGTGCTTCAATAATTCTCTGAAGTCACGAAAGCTGCTCCGAAAAATGTTTTTTAAAATGTGAGAATATGTTCCAAGGTGCAGCATGGTTTGTACTAAGGCAAAAAGCTTCTGTTGAAATTTAAAAGAGCTGCAACAAAGAAAATGTAATCAGTGCCGTTTTAAATTGTCGATCTGTTACATTATTACTCAGTTATAAGCGAAAAATCACTAAGTGAAATCACATTAAGTATGATTATTGTCAGAACCCAGTTAGAAGTTAAACATGTTTTGAAGTTGAAACTGTTTGAAACTCAATCAAATTTGAATGTCCAAGGCAGGTAAATTGTTAATACGTTAAAGAAACTCAGTTCATTTGTAGATATCACACACTGCATGGTAAAAGACCTTCTTCCGTTTCAAAGTACAAGATGCTGTACGATGAACGAAGTACAGCTTAAATTGCATGGCTTAGCTATCAACACGTTATACAGGTAGTTTTAAAAATATGTAGAATTTCAACTGTCATAAAAAATCCTTATGTGAATAATTAACAATACACTACAATTAGCTTTAGTACATTATTTAGTAGATTATGTATTACATTACATTATTTAGTACATTATATTTTTATATTATATACTAGTACATTAGACAAAACAGAAGTTTGTAGAACTCGAAATATCTACAAGTACTGCGCGAGGCACACCCTTATATTCCACAAAACTATACAAAATGATGGAAACTGCATCAGGCAGTCTGTAATGCACATTTCTTCATGCGATTGTAAAATGAGTCTATACTTTGAAGTACCGGCCAATAAACATTGTATTCACAGGTGCACTATCCTGAAGGTGCAACATTGTCTCCTACTGTGGGTGAGTGAATGCTTAATAATAATGAGAGGCCCAGACGTTGTGCAACATACTAAAATCTCTCTCCTTATCTTACAGGAATGACTCCAGAGAACACAAAAAATTATAGGAACAGTTTTACCCTCGTCATCGTCATTTAAGGTAGTGGCCAAGTACTGCGGAAGTTACGAAGCAATCTTACGTCAGAAAATAACCAATTCTCGACATAAATAAGATGTCTAGGCTTTTACGAATTTATCTACAGCAACAACTTTATGGTCCGCCGTCCAAGTACTATAAAAATTAGTTTTAAGACAACAGTTATAACAGTTCATATACGAGGGTGGTTTTCATAAGTCCGGTAAACTTATATCAAAGAATAGAACATTCATAATTTTATATAACATTGTTGGAGAATATGTATCTCATTGTGATAAAATTATTTAAAAGCAGTCTTGATATCAGCCGATGTTAACTTCTGACCGCTTTCGGCCTTTTAATTACGGACCATCATCAGAGTTGGCACTATAATGTTACAGCCATCCTCATAAAGTGCATGGCAATCTAGTGTAATTCGTTAACTGAGGTCCAGACCGTCATCTGAATGAAATAATTAGCACTGTAGGATCGTTAGTTCTATAGCTACTACTATTTATTCGTAATGAAATCAAATGTATGGTGAATTAAAATGAAAATTAAACATTTGTATTAGTAGACAGTTATATAAAGTCTTCAAGAAACAATAGAAAGAACTAAATGCAACGTTGTGTATGTGTGCCATCTCTTGGCGCCTGTAATAACGTATTAGGACGCCGTTTCCATGGAGACATACAGGCTGTTATGTCTGTCAGTTTTCAATACTTGACACTTGCATAACACGAGAGGTCGATATCAATCAGCTCAGAAAAATGGGCGTTGTTTACAGAAGTGGGACTTAACTTCTGAGGTCATCAGTCCTCTAGAACTTAGAACTACTTAAACCTAACTAACCTAAAGACGTTGCACACATCCATGCCCGAGGCAGGATTCGAACCTGCGACCGCAGCCGTCTCGCGGTTCCAGACTGTAGCGCCTAGAACCGGTCGGCCACTCCGGCCGGCTATGTTACTGTGGATAATTTGCAATACATCCCTGTTCACAAGAGGAAACGATTTGTTACAAATAAAATAAAAATATATCTTAAGAAGAACAGTAAAATTATGGGAGTTACGTATACATCTCATGTGTAAAATCGTTGACGTTAGAAATATAAAACGTGCAACAGTCGCAAAAATATTAATTCATAATGACAATATTGTCATCGATTTTACACATGACATGCATACAAAACTCCCACAATTTTACTGTTCTTCTTAAGATATAATTTTAACGATATGTTTTTAACGATTTTACACATGGCATGTTTGCGTAATTTCCACAATTTTACTGTTCTTCTTAAGATACATTTTTATTCTAAGCTCTTTGGTCCGAACAGGCCTTGGAAGGCCCAAAGGTACCGATCGGCCTCCGTGTCATCCTCAGCCCACAGGCGTCATTGCATGCGGATACGTAGGCCCTTGTGGTCAGCACACCGCTCTCCCGGCCGGATGTCAGTATACGATACCAGAGCCGCCATGTCTTTATCAAGCAGCTCCTCAGTTTGCCTCACAAGGGCTGAATGAACTCCTCTTGCCAACAGCACTCGGCAGATCGGATGGTCACCCATCCAAGTGCTAGCCCAGCCCGACAGCGCTTAACTTAGGTGATCCGACGGGAACCGGTGTTCCCACTGCGGCAAGGCCGTTGACATTCTCAGCTCTTAATATTTACAAATTATTTGTAACAAATTGTTTCCCTTTGTGAACAGTGATATAGTGCAGATTATCCAGAATAACATAACGTGGGTAAACTGGCGCCACTTCTGTAAACAACGCCCCTTTTATGTTTGGTTATATCGACCTTCAGTGTTATACAAGTGTCAAGTACATCTTTGGGAACTGAGAGACATTTCAACCTGTATGTCTCCATGAAAACGGCGTCCTAATACGTTATTAGAAGCACCTAGAAACGGTAGACATATACAACGATGTATTTAGTTCTTTATAGTGTTTTGTGAAGACTATAAATAAGACGTTATGTAAAATTTTCATATTAATACGCCATACATTTGGTTTCATTACGAACAAACAGCAGTAGCTGTAGGACAAAAGATCTTATAGTGCTACTTATTTCATCCAGATGACGCTCAGGACCTCAGTTAACGAATTACACAAGATTGTCGCACACTTTATGAGGCTGTCTGTAACATAGAATATGAACCATCAATGAATATTAACTCATTTCTTGATTACTTAAATTTAAAAAAAATAAAATTTAAGAACGAAAACTCAAATGGTACGTAAGTCATTCCCCATTGGCTGACGGTGATGCCTTACGCTCTGGAGCGTCCTGTCTCCATCCTTTGCAACTCGTGGCTGCTTAGCTATTAGCATCAGTTACATCCACCGAGACATCCACAGCGGGTCAGGTGCCATCGCAGTCAGCCACATGGGTAATGATACATCGGTTTAGAGTATACTTTTATAGCATCGGCTTCTCTATGTAAGATTGAACTGTAACTTTTGTTTTTACAGTGTAAACTCCGATAATGGCCCATAATTAAGAGACCTAAACCGGGCCGGCCAGTGTGGCCGAGCGGTTCTAGGCGCTTCAGTCTGGAACCGCGCGACCGCTACGGTCGCAGGTTCGAATCCTGCCTCGAGCATGGATGTGTGTGATGTCCTTAGGTTAGTTAGCTTTAAGTAGTTCTAAGTTCTAGGGGACTGATGACCTCAGATGTTAAGTCCCAGAGTGCTCAGAGCCATTTGAACCATTTGAACCTAAACCGGTCAGAAGTTAACATAGGCTGCCATCAAAACTGCTTTTAAATTATTTTAGAATGGAATGTTTTTTTGTTGCTCCTTCCTGGCTGGTTAGCTTGATTATTCCAAGGATGTTATCAAGAATTTCAGCAATTTACAGCGTAGAGTTCATTGTTGATGACCATCTGAATGGGTCAGTGTGTGGACTACGACTGAAAATGGAGAAAACAGAGTTTCTTGCTATTATTGAACATCTTCATTTGAAGCGCCGGACTACAGCCCAAATCAAAACAGAGTTGGATGTAGTTTACATGGACTCTGCACCATCACTGAAGACCATTTACTTTTGTATTAATGAACTTAAATGTGCTCGGACAAGCAAAAAGTAGGAGCGCGCTCTTGCCTTCCAACTGAGGTCACCACAAAGGAACCATTGACAAAACCCACGGTACTTTAATACAAGACCGCCGAATAAAATTTCTTGAGATTGCTGAAGCTGTAGGCAACTTCAACAGAGCTAGTGGCTAACATCGTGCACGGAGAACTGACTATGAAGAAGCAGTGTACGAAATGGATCCAGCGATTGCACACAGTCGACCAAAAGCGTATCTGAAACGCTTAAACTCAATGTCTGACGATGTTCATTGGGAATCTGCAACACTTATTCTACCGATTTGTCAATGTTGTTGAAGCCTGGGTTCTTCATTACACACCAGAGTCAAAACGGGAGTCAGAACAATCGACGAAGGCTGGTAAAAGTGCAGTGAAGAAGGCAAACAACATTTTTTGAACTGGTAAAGTGATGGTCATTGTTTTTTGGAATTCCCAAGAAAAAATCCTCATAGATTACGTAGAAAAAGACAGAATCATAACTGAATGCTCCTGTGTTTCTTTGCTGGGTCGATTGAAACTTGCATTGTCTGAAAAAAGACCAAGGTTGGCAAGTAAAAATGTGCACTTTCACTAGCATGACGTACCATCTCACACATCAGTGATAACAATGGCGAAAGTGCATGAACTGATCTTTAAATTGGTTCCTCATCCACCTCTTTCACCAGAGTTAGCTCTAAATGAAGTCTTCCTGTTCCCTAACTCGAAACATTGCCTTCCTGGGAAGATATTTTACTTAAAAGAGGCAATGATAGTTGTAGTCAACTACTATTTTGCACAGATTGATAAGACGTATTTTTCCGAAGGGGTGGAAAAGGTGGGCGATTGCTGGATCAAGTGCATATGCCTCAAAGGAGACTACGTCGACAAATAAGTTGAGTTTTTGCACAACAAGCATTTTATCTTGCTATTCTGCCTGACTTTTCAGGCCTCCCTCGAACAGTGATAACGTCAATGATTCTAATGGTTTCAGAGATCAGTTATTATTAATCTGAAAACATTATCAATACGTATGAGTTAAGGGATCTAACCGAAAAACAATAAAAGAAAGTGAATGGAAAATGGTAAGCGATGTATCTCCATTAAAACGACTAGAGACATAGGTAGTGTTAAATATACGTCGCTTCCATACCCTATGACTGCTTGCCTGTAATCTTCCAGCTCAGTGCACCCCTGCAGACTCTGAAAACATACAGCCTATTTTCCGTATAAGGAGCCGTTTTATGTATAGACTAAAGAGCACTGGGCGACATCGTAAACTTCAAACTGTCTACGAGACCCAAATAACGAAACCCGCACCGGTCCTAGCACGGAGATGCATCCGGCAGGAGCTTCGTCAGAACACACTGTTTCAGCGTGTCAGGAATCCTTAGTCAACCTCGTTTCATTCCGAATCCTAAAGTATATGTTTTAGAAATTGCAATTCCCACTCAGCACACAACGTAAAGGTAAGTGTTGTTTCATGGCGCTAAACTATAGAGTAATTAGCACCACTTATACAAAATAGGAAGGAGACTCAAGAGGTCAATATAGAATAAAACAGCAATAATCTCTCAGACTAAACGGGGGAATCTGTATTTTTTGTGGGAGATATCCTATAGTCACTGTTATTATATTGCTAACACCTGTGTAATGTGCAGGGATTGGACAAAAATATCGAAACACCAAAAAAGGCAAACACATTACCATGCCCAATACGGTGTAGGTATATTATTGGTATTCAAAACAATTCCCCTTGGTATGGATTATTATGGTTCCTGAATGCTTTTAAAGGTATTCTTACATCATTCCTGCAAAGTAGCGTCAAATTCAGTTAGCGACAATGGAGGTGAAGAGCGATCAAGTACTTTTATCTCCGAAGTAGACGACATAATATTGAGAACAGGTTACTGTGGTGGCCATGGGGGATGTGACAGTTCATCCTCGTGCTCACAAAACTATTCTTGGGCCTTCATGAAAGACGCCACATCGTTTTGGAACACAGCACCACTTCTAAGGAACGATCATTGTACCATGGGAAGGACCTGATCAGAAAAATTGTTCTGTGGCAGTAATGCGACCTTACGGAGTAAACGTAGGGCTCATGGAGTGCCGCGGTATGGCTGTCCGAATTGTTGGCGAACACCCGTCATATGTCACACTAGGCCTGAAATTGGAAGCAAGACTCAGCCTGCCTAATGACTTCCTTTCACTGCTACAAAGTCCACTTTTTTGGTTTCGACACCACGTTTCCCTTTTAGAGCGTTTGTACTACTGATGAGTGGCTTTGGGATTCCCTGCGTATGGATCTCCCTTCGTGTTGTTTTAGTGCCGGCAGGGTTTGCGAGCGCGATATTCAGTTCTGCATGGATAGTAGCAGCTGTCGCCCTCTTATTTTTGGTCACAATTCTCTTCAATGACTGTCCGTTATGATTGCTCACCATACGCTTCCGTCCGAATGGTGTCTTAGCAGATGAAGTTTTTCTGATTCCCCTGTGCGGGGTATAAATCTTCTGTACGGTGCCTCATGAAATACTGAACAAGCACCAACAATTCAGCCACGTTCGGTTTCTCTTAGCTCTGAAATAATGCACTCACAACTACACGTAGTACCGTTCTAACCACGAGTGGCAGTGGAAACCTGATGAGGACACTGAATATGTGCCGCTAGTGGTCAAGTACAACAGCGCAATTTGCAAGCTTGGTTAGCATCTCCATCTATGTTTAGGCATGCATTTCTCGCAACCCCTGTGTAAAGCTACCTCCGTCTAAGCGTTTTGAGATACTCCAGATGCACGACCAGCTTCGTTTATACTAGTTACCGTCGCAGGCGAATGTTGGCGAGAATATGCGCACCTAACTGTGGGATTAGAAGCCACACACACATAATGACACTGAATACGTCCCTGACTCTCGAGATACATTCACTAGTTTCTGTCAGGATTGGGGAAGTAATTCCGTACCTTTTAAGAGGAATCATTGTGACACCTGTGTTAGGAGTTTTAGAGAAATCACGGGAAAAGTAAATGTAGATATTCGGGTTGGAATTTCAACAGCAGTCTTCTCGAACTTGACTGCGTCTCAGGAACGGCGCCATCTTGCACGGTGGGTGTCATGAACAATGCCCTAATATTGCTCCTCACTTCCAGCCACTAAGCCTCTGACCAACACATGTCTCCCCATGTCATTTGCTTTAGATTTCTAGCTGGGATACTGAATAAGGAGCTGAATTTCGAAGAGAACAGACCTGCTTGATGGCTGCATCTGCAAGGTTATTTCACGAAATCAGATATACAGTTTTAGCCAAACTTAGGTATTCAACAAACAAAAATGAGCTTTCACGAACACGTCTACTTCTGATTCTTTATTTCAGCGATAGTGTCACTCAAGCTCGTTGAGTATGAAGTTGGTGAAGAAACTTACGTATGGCATGTCTGTAGGTTTCTTCATTTTGATCTCCTTTCCTATTGCACCCATGGGGAGACAGGCGGAAGAAACCGATATTCTTTGCATTAATGTCTAACCATCTTACACAGTCTCTACTGTCCCACCAAGACTTTTCCATTCTTATCTGAAAACTATATATCTACTAGTGAGTATGGAAGCCAAAGCCCTCACTCCGTCATAAAGCCACCTAACTTTCCTAGCCCCATTTCAAAAGCTGGAACAATATTATACACACATCAAAAAACGTTTTGCATCACCCTAGTTCACAGAACTCCTAAAGATAGAAGTTGACTGGATATTGTATCACATACACAGTGCCTTGACTGTTCAGAGATGTCAATAAACCCGGCCAAAGATGTAAACAACCATGCATGAGCGGTGTCTATTAGACGGAGGGGGTCCGACAGCCGATTAGTTCCAGTCATTACACCAGGAAGGAGGTACACGGCTCGCGGTTCGATAGCGTCCACATTGTTACTCTGAACCAGGAAGGGCTCTCAACAAGGGAAGTGTCCAGGCGTCTCGGGTTGACACAAAGCGATGTTGTTTGGACATGGAGGAGATACAGAGAGATAGGAACTGACGATGACATGCCTCGCTCAGGTCACCAAAGGCTACTGTTGCAGTGGATGATCACTACCTACGGATTATAGCTCGGAAAAACCCTGACAGCAACGCTACCATGTGGAATAATGCATTTCGTGCAGCCACAGGACGACATGTTACGACACAAACTGTGCGCAACAGGCGGCATGATGAGCAGCTTCACTCCCAACGTCCAAGGCGAGGTCCAAATTTACAACCGCGACACCAAGCAGCGCGGTACAGATGGGCCCAACAGCTTGCCGAATGGAGCGCTCAGGATTTGCATCACGTACTCTTCATCGATGTGTGTCGCATATGCCTTCCACTAGACAATCTTCGGAGACGTGTTTGGAGGCAACTGGATCGAGCAGAACGTCTTAGGCACACTGTCTAGCGAATGCTGCATGATGGAGGCTCCCTGCCGTTTTGGGGTGGCATTATGTGGGGCCGACGTACGCCGCTGGTGGCCATGGAACGTGCCGTAATGACTGTATGACGCGTGAATGCCATCCTCCGACAGATAGTGCAACCACGTCGGCAGCATATTGGCGAGGCATCCGTCTTCTAGGACGACAATTCGCGCCCCATCATGCACATCTTGTGAATGACTTCCTTCAGGATAACGACATCGCTTGACTAGGTTGGCCAGCATGTTCTCCAGACATGAACCCTATCGACAATGCCTGGGATAGATTGAGAAGGGCTGTTTATGGACAACGGGTTCCACCAACCACTCTGAGGGGTCTACGCTGATTCGCCGTTGAGGAGTAGGAAAATCTAAACCAACACTGCCTTGATGAACTTCTGGATAGTATGCCACGACGAATACAGGCGTGCATCAAGGCAAGAGGACGTGCTACTGGGTATTAGGGGTACCGATGTGTACATCAATCTGGACCACCACCTCTGAAGGCCTTCCTGTATGGTGGTACAACATGCAATGTGTGGTTTTCATGAACATAAAAGCGGCGAAAATGATGTTTATGTTAATCTCTATTACAATTTTCTGTACAGGTTCCGGAACTGTCGGAACCGAGGTGATGCAAACCTTTTCTTGATGTGTGTATCTCAGATCTATATGTATAGTGCAACTAAACACCCATCGATGCCACTAGGACCTTCCCCTCTCCTCCTCAATTTCTGTGATGTATGATTCGTTTTATCATAATATTTCTTAATTGCACCCTTACTGATAAATAAATTAATTTTGGTACTGACACTATTATTATTATTATTATTATTACTAAACTATTAATAGTGTTCTGGCAGTACTGTTTTTAATTTTAGTTTCGATATTTAACATTATTATCAGTTATAACATTACATCTTACTTTCATGACTCATTTACGCTGTTAAGTAGACGATTTTTTCTTCTAAAGAACAGTTGGATATAAAAAAGGGCACTGAAAACTACATACAAACTTACGAAAGTCGATCTCCTTCTACAAATGCATTAATGCGCCGACGTTAAACCGAAGGCAAAGAAATCATGTGAAACACTATTTAAAATAAACACTGAAACAACAACTGGTTAATTGGAGAAGGCTGATATCCCTGATACGATGCAGAAAACATGGATTGCGTATTTTGGCAATATTTCTCGCCTCACCCCTGAGACAATTTTCGTCTACTTTTGGAACAATAAGACAAAACAACTGGTTTCAATAGGTACAAATTGATCCAAATGAATTGAATATCAAACTGAACAGCGAGAAGAGAAACTGCAGCTGAAGAACAAGTACATACGACTGACATTCAAAACATCACAACGGAAGAAGTACGTAGTATCTGCAGAAGATCGAGCCGCCAGATGACTGCGGATGAAGTTTTGGGGAACGAAGAAATTACTAAATGCTAGGATCTAAACTTATTCATTGTAGATTCTGCTGTACAATGTTTTATTTTAGTGTTACAATCTAGGCGTAAACTATGTAAATAAAGAAATATGACCTGGCGACATTAATACCATCAGGTGAAACGACAGATATACAGATATCTTCACAAATTAAATAATTCGCTGTCAAAAGGCTCAAGAATCTCTTTAAGAACACCTGATTACTAATGTGTCCCATAATTGTGTTAACCTAACTTCTGAATCGTAATTTTCTGCCGTAATGTTGCATATTTACTCTCAAACTCTTCAGAATAATTATTTGGACGAGAATAGCTAGCTTTTTAAATGGTTCAAATGTCTCTGAGCACTATGGGACTTAACATCTATGGTCATCAGTCCCCTAGAACTTAGAACTACTTAAACCTAACTAACCTAAGGACATCACACAACACCCAGTCATCACGAGGCAGAGAAAATCCCTGACCCCGCCGGGAATCGAACCCGGGAACCCGGGCGCGGGAAGCGAAAACGCTACCGCACGACCACGAGCTGCGGACAGCTAGCTTTTTAATGGTACGTAAATGGGTAACAGAAAACTAAAAAAAAAAAACTCCTGGATTTCAGAATAATTAGTTTCATGTATCTTTACAATGTGATTGCTTTACTTATGAATTAGTTCGTTTTGTGTTCTTCCGACCAATAGTTTGTGAACTATGTGAAGCTACCCATCCGTACACATCGACTTGTCAGTCGGTGTACAAGGTGATCAGAGGCAGGCTGAAAGGCTTGCAGCAGTGTAGCAGGCTACGTTTGCAAAGAAGTAACTGTTAAGAAAACAATTGGATACGTTACGGCACGTCCGAGTTAATTCACAGTGAGATTAGCTAATCAGGCCTCTGCGCGCGTAAGAAACCAGGTATGCGGTTAGCCCTGGTGGCTCCGTGGATATCGACCCTTGCTCTCTGTTTTGATCTTCGGTCGTCGGTTGCGAAACGAGCACGATGTGGCGCGCTCTGACGGCCAGAAGAAGTGGTCGCTGGAAAGCAGTGAGAGCATCTCCTATCCCAGCAGTTCGACAACCGTAAATCCGCCATCTTGACCTAGGGAAAGCGTACGACCGCGTATGGCATTCCGGTCTCCTTTTCAAACTCCAGACTTACGCACATCCCATCAACTATGTCCGCCTCATTGTGTCCTTCCTCTACAGTCACCTGTCCTATGCCATAACATCGGTTCCTATCCATTACACCCAACTGCAGTAGTTCTCCTTCACCTCTTACGCACTGCTGACAGTACAACGAAAAACCAGTCCAAAGTTGCAAATTTCACTTTTTTATCCAGTCGATGACTAGTTTCCGGCCGGAACCCGTAATCACATCACTATACATCACTATAACACAGTCGAAAATGGTATTTCTGAAAAGCAGAAACATGTCAAAAATGTACAAATGAACACAGTTGCACATTTTTCTCATGTTTTTGCATTTTCCTAAATATCATTTGAAAATGGGTCTCGGCCAAAACATAGTCATCGAGTGAATAAAAAAAAGTTAAATTTACAACTTCGGGCTGGTTTTTCGTTGTTCTGATTAACAGAAGTTGCTGATCCACAGGTATTCCAGCGTGGTGGAAGTTCATATATACTGATGATATGCCCAAATAAACTCCTCCCATCCACATCCTTCAGTATGCTGACGACACCATTTTCCTCGCCATCTATCCTACGCTCCAGAAATCCCAACAATCCCTCCTAATCTATCTCAATCCATCTACCCTCTGGTGTAACTAATGGCTCCATAAGGTTAACACCTCCAAAACGCAACCAATAATTCCAGAACGTACAACCCGCATGTTCTATCTCTCTAACATAGTAAAGTACCTTGAACTAACCTTCTACCGACACCTAACTTGGGAATGGCACACTTCTAGCCATCCAACAGAGAGCCCGCTACAGACTACAATTACTAAAAGTATTAACCTGCTGAACATGGAGACTATGCCCTTCCACTGCCCTTCACATGTACATATCCCTGATTCGCCCTATGCATTCTATGCAAATGCTGTGTGTCTTTCCGCCTCCAGATTCTTGAATCCCATTTGCTCATCTTCTCTTTCCGCATTTGCTTACCTTCCCCCACGAGCTCCTTCGGCAATTCATCTAATTCCCACCTCTCGTCGCTCCCATTGATCACCTCCTAATAACACACAAAATCCGTAAACTTCACTCTGAAAAACCTGCTGTGTCCCACTTCCTTTCCAATTCTAGGATGCTGCCACACATCTACATACACATCGCACCAGACCTTCAGCTGTACACCCTCCACGCCCTTTCCCAAAGATATTTCAACTATCTTCCTCTTCTGGATTCCGATCATGAACTCCACCTTGGCATGTACCCATCCTAACAACTCTGACCGTTAATACCTTATCCCCCCCCCCCTTAGGGCTCCCTCCTCCGCCTTTCCTCCTACCACACCTCATCCTATTCCCTTTCCTTGCCTCTTGCCGCTACCATCCCGTTTTATTCGCCAATCTACAGTTCCCAATAACAGTTGCTCCTCTATACCTGTCCCTCACAGCAACCTTGTCTTCGTAGTCACCTCTTTCCGGTTGGCCATTCTCATCCACACTACCTTCCCATCTCCCTCCATAACTCTCCTTTTCCTCTACAGTCCACTGTCTCAGGTCAGGTCCTTTTCCAGTTACAGTCAAGCTGCACGTTGCTCAGTTTTTAATGGTCACTGGCTGTTCTGTGTTCAATGTTTTTCCTGCGTTTTCAAAATTTTTTCGTGTTCAAGTGTCCCTTGAATATTTTAACTGTACTGTCTGTACACGTTTTTATCACAGTTTTTAAAACAATTCATAAAGACAGCAATTTATTATTTATATTTCTCCCATTCCTGTCACCTTTTCAATTACTTTTAAATTCATAGTATGTGTGTCTCCACGTTCCTGTGTTTTTAGCATCTATGTTAGCAATACGTTCTACAGTTATCACTACCGCTGCCAGCCCAAACCCACTACTCCCACCCTCGCCTAACTGGGGCGTGGTGGGGAGGGGGGGGGGGGGAATGAAGTAACATTGACGAAAAAAAGGTGAGAGCAGTGTGAACCTAGCAAGTGCCTCGCAAAGTGTTCTTCGATTTAGCTAACGTCGGCAAGAATTGCTGTGTTGCGTGCTAGGCGGGGAAACTAGGCGCTTGGGGGACATTGACGGCTTTTTCTATGTGGACCTGGTTCGCTTACTAGCCAATAGGGGAACTTATGCTGCTAGACGTAGACGCCTGGTAATTTTTAGTGTGATTTTCCTGTGCTTACGTCATTTTATTTAAAGATATTTTCTGACCTCTTTACCTGCAGTTGTGTTTCCCCTGATGTTGTTTTAAGTGCAGTTTGCTCCTCAGCTCTGAATACAAATTCACGATTCATTGTGCGGCTCGGTTTTATGATCTGTTAAGTTCAGAGCCGTGCGGAACAGTACTTCCAGTCATCCGCACCAACGTTTGAGTTGTTTTATTGACTTTGTTACCTTGAAAATTTGTGATCATTGTGAGTATTTGTTGTTTTATCCTGTCTTACTTCTGGCATTTAGTCTGGTCCAGGCATCACTGCCTACTGTTGAGCGGTCATATTTAATAGCCTTGTTGTTCTACCAGATATTTGCTGGGGAGGTGTGGATGTTGCCTCTGTACCGGGTAAACAATGACCGTAAGGCATATTTATACTTGGATATTTTGTTAACTATTTTAATAGCAAATTAGAATGTGGATTTGACTCATGCCTCTTAAGATTTATGGTGAATTCCGTTGGGTTGTTCAGCTAAATATAGCTGTACCCTTCCAAATAGTTGTAATTTATACATTGTACACTCAGTTGAAATAGTCACGTAGCCCTCCATGTAGTTGTAACTTATAATTTGTACACTCAGTTTAAATCGTCACGGCATTTAGGGGTTCATTCGGGTGTTCTGGGCCTATTTGTGTTAATTTGATTGAAAACGTGGTCGTTAGGACACAGCGATGAAATCTGTCTTTCATGGGCTATGGCAGCAGACGACCGACGCGAATGCCTTTGCTAACTGCACGGTATTTAGAATAAATTAGTTTCACTAAATATTAAGATAAATTAATTACAATTATAAAGATTTCGTTATTGACACATCTGCAGTTGACATACACACCAAAGTGAGGTGAACGATTAATCACAGGGGGTACAGGTAAGTAAACACAGGCAGTAGCTGTTCAAATGTACAGAAGGAACCACCTAAACAAGGGGGCAGAAATGGCAGGCTAACAGATCCCAAGATAATTCTTACATGGGTGGATTGTTCGGAAATCGGTTAATAATAAGTAATGTGGATTTACTATAATGACCTGCCAAGCTGTCATTCCATAGTAGGTACATCTTTAACAGATGTATGAGAAACTTACATTACAAAATTGTGTGGTGAATGGCAAAAGACCAACCAAAGCATCCAATTAAGCCCCTTCCAAAGATTACTCATGAATTTAATAAACGAAGCATTGAATAATTGTTAATATCTCCTGTGACACACACATAAGCAGAATACTTTTCTGATTAAATACAAATACCTGTGAATAAAACAAGGTTGAAATGCGCTGAATGCATTAACTCTACTCCAATAAAAAGAAAACACGAGCGAATTAAAGAAGGCTGGCGAGCACCAAATAACTAATGTCAGTTAACTTTACAGAAAAATTTGACAGATAGTGCAGGCATGCGTACACAAACAACCAAGGCCCGCTACAAAGTAATAACAGACGCACTTCCCCCAGTGGTAGAGTAGCTAATAGTTTAACTCCAACCGGCTTGATGCTATCAATAACACTCCAAAAGCCAGGCCGGCGACTTCCAGCGGTGTTCGGCCCAACAGAGCGCGACGCAAAATCGACGAGTGTGAAGCATGTTTAGAATCCAACAGACCTTGCTCCAACAATTTTTAGTTCTGAAGCCCTCAGCTCCAAAAATTTACAGTAACGAACTGGTCTCTATCTTTGTAGATTCTAAAAAGCTTATGACCCAATAGACCTTAAAAATCTCTTCCGAAATATGAAAGTATAATGAATGGACCTCAAAATCACTACGGATATTAGTGCATCAACAAAATCTAATGTATACTTTTGAGAAGAGCATTCGGAATAATTAGAACTTAAAACTGAAGTGATGGACTCTCTCCATGGCTTCACTGTATCTTAGAACAAGTAATCAAAAAGTGTCAGCAGCTAAAATACGAGCTGAAAACTGACGAATCAGTCTAACTTGGAACAACCAAGATTACCAAGACAGCACGGCTTTAGCAGACACCCTGGTGAATTCATGCCAGGACATTCAACCTGACCAAATCAAGAAAAGTAATTCTTAAAGAAACAGTAGAAAGAATAAGTCTCCAAACGCTTTCTTTTTTTAAGGCAAAATACATGTCCAGCAACAACCTAGCAACAAAACTTGTAAATACTACATATGGGAAATCGGGAGAGTTGATATGTTTAAGTTACGCTATTCAGAAAACTGACCTGAAAAACACTGGTTACGAAATTCGTTGGCATGAAACGCAAAAAAATAAAAAATAAACAAAAGAAAAACCTACTGACGTACAAGATACATCTTTAACAAAACTGTATCTCAAAATATAGCAAACTTGTACATTAGAAAACAGTCCACAAACCATGATGTCTCTGTAAGGCTAATGCAGCCATCTGAAATAGGAAGAGATACATAAAAAATTTAAAACAGAGAAATAAAGCTAATAAAGAAAAATTTTGCTGCACATTATATTAAAGAAGTAACGTAGAGACAGAGCAAACAATGAAACTGAAATTCATGCCAAAACGACGCAAAACCACGCAAGCAAATACTCTATGGGCATACTAAAAGAATGAAAGGAACCACATTAACCCAACAGGTTGTGAAACTGTACGGAACTCGTTGTTGTTGTTGTTGTGGTCTTCAGTCCTGAGACTGGTTTGATGCAGCTCTCCATGCTACTCTATCCTGTGCAAGCTTCTTCATCTCCCAGTACCTACTGCAACCTACATCCTTTTGAATCTGCTTAGTGTATTCATCTTTTGGTCTCCCTCTACGACTTTTACCCTGCACGCTGCCCTCCAATACTAAATTGGTTATCCTTAGATGCCTCAAAACATGTCCTACAAAATGATCCCTTCATCTAGTCCAGTTGTGCCACAAACTTCTCTTCTCCCCAATCCTATGCAATACCTCGTCATTAGTTATGTGATCTCCCCATCTAATCTTCAGCATTCTTCTGTAGCACCACATTTCGAAAGCTTCTATTCTCTTCTTGTCCAAACTATATATCGTCCATGTTTCACTTCCATACATAGCCACACTCCTGACAAATACTTTCAGAAATGACTTCCTGACACTTAAATCTATATTCGATGTTAACAAATTTCTCTTCTTCAGAAACGCTTTCCTTGCCATTGCCTGTCGACATTTTATATTCTCTCTACTTCGACCATCATTAGTTATTTTGCTCCCCAAACAGCAAAACTCCTTTACTATTTTAAGTGTCTCATTTCCTAATTTAATTCCCTCAGCTTCACCTGACTTAATTCGACTACATTCCATTAACCTCGTTTTGCTTTTGTTGATGTTCATCTTATATCCTCTTTTCAAGACACTATCCATTCCGTTCAACTGCTCTTTCAAGGCCTTTGCTGTCTCTGACAGAATTACAATGTCATCGGCAAACCTCAAAGTTTTTTATTGCTTCTCCATGGATTTTAATACCTACTCCGAATTTTGCTTGTGTTTCCTTCACTGCTTTCTCAATATACAGTTTGAATAACATCGGGGATAGGCTACAGCCTTGTCTCACTCCCTTCCCAACCACTGCTTCCCTTTCATGCCCCTCGACTCTTATAACTGCCATCTGGTTTCTGTACAAATTGTAAATAGCCTTTCGCTCTCTGTATTTTACCCCTGCCACTTTCAAAATTTTAAAGAGAGTATTCCAGTCAACATTGTCAAATGCTTTCTCTAAGTCTACAAATGCTAGAAACGTAGGTTTGCCTTTTCTTAATTTAGCCTCTAAGATAACTCGTAGGGTCAGTATTGCCTCACGTGTTCCTATATTTCTACGGAATCCAAACTGATCTTCCCCCAGGTCGGCTTCTACTAGTTTTTCCATTCGTCTGTAAAGAATTCGCGTTAGTATTTTGCAGCTGTGGATTATTAAACTGATTGTTCGGTTATTTTCACATCTGTCAACACCTACTTTCTTTGGTATTGGAATTACTGCATTCTTCTTGAAGTCTGAGGGTATTTCGCCTGTCTCATACATCTTCCTCACCAGATGGTAGAGTTTCGTCTGGACTGGCTCTCCCAAGGCCGTCAGTAGTTCTAATCAACTCGTAGTAAAACAAAATTTCAAACGATGAAATGGATCTGTGCAGTCAAAGAAAACCTGAAAGAAGTGGCATAACACAACGTGATATATAAGACAGGAAACTATTTGAGCAGTTGACCTGGAGAAAACGCCATTGGAGATCGGAACAGTTTGGTCCGATGTGCGGAGAACAGCCCATTCTGAGAGAATCAAAACACCACTGACACGAAGGACAGGTAAAACAGAGCACTGAAAACGTCCCATGTTGTAGGAGAATATCGGGTGGTCCCTTGGGGTGGAGCCGTGAATGATAAAAATAAATAATAATACGTGGTGTAACAGGTATAAGGGCTGATATTTCTATCGGTGACTGCCTATGTTGCACTGAACAACATTACATCAGTATTTACGTCACTTTCTGTGTAATAATTATAGCCTTTTTTTTTAACTCATTAGTCTTCTCACTGGTCTGATGCGGCGTGCCGCGACATCCTCTGCTGAGCCAACATCTTCATCTCAGAGTAGCATACGCATCCAATGTCCTCAGTTATTTGCTAGATGTATACCTGATTTGGATTTCCTCTACGGTTTTAATCCCTACAGCCTTCTCTAGTACCATAGGAGTTATTCCGTCATGTCTCAACGGATGTCCTACCGTCCAGTCGCTTCTTCTTTTCAGTGTTTTCCGCACACCTCTTCCCTCGTCATTTCTGTGGAGAACCTCCTCATTCCTTATCGCACCACTCCACCTAATATTTCAATATTCTTTTGTAGCACCGCATCTGAAATGCCATTAGAAGTCGTATATTTATAGGATATTGTGAGAGAAATAATTTTCAGCTACAGGGAAAGAAAGGTAACGTACGATATGTACAAAACCAAGAAGGATAATACTCGGTGTAAGACAGAAATGTAGTCTTTCGCCCCCACTGTTCACTCCATACATCGAAGAAGCATTGATGGGACTAAAAGAAAGACTCAAGAGTAGGATTAAAATTCATCATGAATGACAGCGCAATCCTGAGTAAAAGTGATGAAGAAGTACAGGTTCTGTTGGATGGAATGAACTCTCTAATGAATACAGAAAACCGATTGAGAGAAAGACGAAAGTACTAAGAAGTATCAGAAATGAGAACAGCGAGAAACTGAACATCAGACCTTGGGATCATGAAGTAAACGAAGTTAAGGTATTCTGCTGCCTTTGCAGCAAAATAACCCCCGATGGACTGAGCAAGAACATAAAACACAGACTACCACTGATAAGAAGCGCATTTCTGGCCAAGAGAAGTCTACTAGTACCAAACACAGGCTTTAATTTGTTGAAGAAATTCCTGAGAACATGCGCTTGGAGCACAGCATCGTATGGTAATGAAACAAGAACTCAGGGAAACAGGAACAAAAGAGAATCGAAACATTTGAGACCTGGTGCTACAGATGAATGTGGAAAATTAGGTGAACTGATAAGCGAAGGAATGAGGAACTTTACAGAAGAAAACAGAAAACTTGACAGACCTCGCGAATAAAGTTCAGAAGGTAATACGTAGCGCCGAGACTCCCGGGAAATTCAAATACAGGTGGTGGAAGACAGTTTCTGCTCAGGTCAATTGGAAAGTGTGTTTTGTGATAGAAAGTACTCAGCAGCTTCCATCGGCCCTGAACCTTTAAGTTATGTGACGATATTTACGATCCAGTAAACATTTTTTAAAGATAATCTGTGTAGCTACTGTTTGGATACTATGGAAAGAATAAAGACTCATCAAGAAAGTTATGAAGAACTGAACGAATGTTAGCCTTCTGCTTATGGCGTCTGGCTGTACTAATGAGGATGTTTCCACAGTTCTGTAATAATAAGTAAGACATCAGAATCAACCCACTATCACAGTAAAATGCGAGATAACAGCGCAGCACATTCAGCAAGCAGGTAACATAGAGTCCGCCTTACTAGTCTGCACTTGTAACCTGATAGCATGCAAAGAGGAGCTACTTGCTACTAACGTTTTGCGACTGCTGCTCAACATGTGGTTGCTGATGCATTAGAATATTCACGGAAGGTGAGTCGAATCACTATAGATATTACGATGGTGGTCATGCAACGTGGTACTGTCGTACGTAAGTCATAAAGGATGACTCGGTTTCTTAGCAAAATAATTCAGAAAGAAGTTGGTTAAAGTAGTATGTATTGTCACCTCACGAAAAGAATCTATTTACAAACTTACACGGGTTCTCAAATCAACAGAGGCAAAATTCAGTTTCAGGGTGAACTAGCGAATTCATAACTCAGGATTGAGTGAGAAGCGAATAACACGGCGCACTGAAAAGAAAACATGCGCCGCTCTACGACGAACTAACAAGACAATATACGTCACTATAATCAGCTTCCATTCCGTCAAGATTGTGTGATATACAAGGTTCCATTTTACTGTGCGGTAGGATACGGTTGATTCCCTAGCTACGAAGTAATCGTGATGAAGCAATGCCTAAGTAGTTAACCTAAGATTCACAGCATAAAACAACTGAAAATGAACGGACGACTCCTTCACCACGTCCACACCAAGCCACACCGCTTCCAGATAAAACCAATCTTCCTTCAACGTCAGAAGATACCGACTTTAGTAAATTTGTCGCTTGTTGTATTTTCCGTAGCTATTGATCTGGTCTTGCCGCACGTAGATCCACAACAATATTTGTAAGTCTGAAGCATATAAGACATATCACCAAATTCTGTACTTAATGGCGTGTCGTGAAATTAATACGATCTCTTTCCTTGTAAGCGTCAAATACACTTAAGTATGACAACACAACGTTAGGGATACTGTAGATTTTGTAATTACTATTTCCCTATGCTTATTCTGTCATATAAAAGAACCAGTGATTCTTACGGACAACGAAAATAAGATAAAACTTCAGATCGGTGAAATCTATACATTATTATTATTACTATCCTTGCAACACATTTTTCCCTTAAGACATGTTTGTAATTGAATGCTACATGATTAAATTGTTTTTTGTTTCCTTCTTTGACTCTTCCGTAATCACTGCAATCACCAACTGACATCCTGTTTCCTTTGTTACGCCATATTTTCACCGTTATCTTCCTAACTTTTCTTCAAATTTCGTGTCCATAATTATGTTACTCAAGTGTCTCGTATATCATTTCCTAACTGACTTCTGTTTGTATAGGACTTCCACGATTTTTTAAAGCCTGGTAGGTTTCTTGATTAAGCGTTTACATCAAAAGTCTTCCGTGTCACTCTGTTCTTATACATTCTATGTACGTGTTCATGGAACGTAAGTTTATGTTTTTTGATTATATGCGTATATCTAAGTGTTCGTATAATTATGTGGTTGATTTCTTCATCCCTGTACCGTCTCTCTGTATTGGTCCAAAATCTTTTCGTAGGATTTTACGTTCTCTTTATTTCTTTTAAGTAATATCTGATGCTTTCTGATGCGTACAGTGCGTCTGGTAATCCAATTTTATTGTAATGCCTCAGTTTGGCCTGTCTTTATAAGTTTCTTTTATCGTAGTGCATCCATGTTGGTTTATACGCTTTCGTGAGTTTTTCTGTCAATTTTATGTTGGATGCATTATTTCATCCTCCTGTTTGTATATTTTCTTTCGACGTACAGCGTTTTCTCATGTTATACCTGTACTGGCAGAAACTTCACTTAAGTGATCCAATGCTGTTGAGGTTCTCGGCTGTTGTTGCAGAATACTTTCATGTCACCAGATAATGCCAGCAATTTTATGATTGCTTTGTTTCCACGTGTTTGTCCTAACTGAATCCCCCTTTATTTTAGCTTCCCACTGATTCATAATTTTGGCCAAGACGTGCATGGAAACACAAAGAGAGATGCATGAGTGGGACGATTGCTTTGAGGCATTATATTCCTCAACCAAGATATCGTCGAAGAACCTCTGTCTCTCCTTCTGCGACCGTTACACCAGCCTTCATTGCAGACGTCCGTCCGGCCTGTCCCGGAGTTTATAAAGTATCCCACAACTGCCACTTCAGCCCAGCGTTAGCCGGGCCGCGATATTTCCCCAGGGAGGCGACGTCCCGAGACGAGGCCTCGGGATGAAGAAGTCCAATTGGCTGTTAGGAGTCCGGCAGGACTCACATCTGGGCTTCTCAAAGTCACTGTTGTTCAAACTCAAAAGTACAAATGAAAATTATCAAAGAGTTTCGTAGTAAGGATAACTTTAAAAAAATTGATGTGCTTATTTGCAAATATAAGAACGCAATGAAAAGAAAACATCATTATCACATCATAAGTTTTGTTACAAGTATTAGTCAAAATTATACATCAAAAGTGAATGGACATTGTCGAGATTACTCCAAATGCGTAGTGCCAGACCATGAATTACGTGTGAAAAATTAACCTTAGTAATTGGGCGAAGCAAAGGTATCGGACAGTCGGAAACAGATTACTAAAAATTTAGTTATAAACACATTTATATTTTACCTAGAACGAGCACACCTCGGAGAAGGCGTTGGTACACACATTGTACCGGCAAACAAATGTTCGTCGTACAAGGTTTATAACATCTGGGTTTCACTTCTTGTTGATGACGAGATAATTAGAGCTGAAGAACATGCTTGGATTTTGGAAAGAACGTAAATAAAAATTTTCTTGGTTCTAACTTTTTAATTGTGCCTTGGATTTTTGAACCATAAAGCCATCGACTTATTTAGTTACATGTTCCAGAGATCATCTGAACGACTCTTTTATCAAAGGAATGTGGAACGAGTCGGTTTCCAGAATATTTACAGATGATTAATGTTAAATTATAGGACATTATAGTTCTACTCATGTAACTACACTTAGAAACAAGTTTTATTATTATTCTTACTATTTTTCGTGGCACCAGTTTTAAGACATTTTATGTATTTGGGCAAATTATCAAACATTTTTGTTGCTGCATATTGAACTTCTCTCTGAGTCACTAACACCTTTAATAATGAGTAATAAAGGTTTCTTTTAACTTTAGTTTTGGAGGTGTGGACCTCACTGTACTTCTTAAACAACGAATTTCATTAGCGAATATGTGTTGTGACAGCCTGTTAAAACGACAAGGTCCTTGAAGATATGCTGACATCCGTAGAGGAACGTCTCATACTCTTATTACTGCTCGCTTTTGTGCCATCAGTACTTTCCGCCTAAGTGTGAATTGTCCCAGAAAATTATTCCACAAGACACTATAGAGTGGAAACATGCAAAATATGTCAAGAGGTTATTCCGTTTTTCCAGGATTAGCAATAGTACGAAGAGCAAAAGTAATTGAGCTTGACAGTTTGAGCTCATTAACAAAAATTTTTCCGTCAATATGTGCTCGTACAATTTATTGACTCTCACATTAAATACATTAATTGTTTTTTGGCTATTGTTGCAGAGAAATTTAGGTAGAGATCAATTTCTAAGAACTATTTAATACTTCATTGGAAAACATCATTAACAACCTCTTCTGTTGCTTTCTCTCTAATGGGACTTATTATTACACTAGACTTTTGTGCAAAAAGTTGCAGCTCTGCTTGTTGAATGTTAAGTGGATAGAAATTCACATGTACAGACTGGAAAGCTTGTAAGGATATTGCGCATAGAAATAATCGTTGCAAAAATTTAGATAAGTTGCACGGTTCCAGTGTTAATTAGCACTGACATTAGCCAATGAGGCCGCTGAGCGAGCAAATTCAAACTGCTCGCCGAGACGATGTCACCAAAAGTATTCCTCCTTTGGTTTCCTAAAACCGAGCAAGAGAGCAATACAGCCATTTGACACGGGAGGGTAGTAAGGATTGAATCTGAGCCAAAGACTGAATAGTCACGTGCAATATCATCTACGGCCTACACGCTTCGGGAAAATGACATTAATTTTGTCTGGGATGCACTTTTTCTGCTCACAGTCTGATTGCTAACTTCAATATTTTAATTAACTCGGAAACTACGTAATGCATAATATTCTTTTCTTAATTCTCAGCTTAACCTCTCCCTCCACTCTTGTCTGAATAATTCAGTACAGCGTTTTGCATTCTGTTTGTTAAGTATGTTCCAAACCAGCTGTGTGTAAAGCCATCAATTACATAAAACTTGAGTTTATCTAAGAGAGTAGCACGATAACAAATCAAATCCCTCAGAAAGATCACAAAAAATACCAGCTGGCGATATTATGTTATTTAAGGCTTGTATTACTTAATGAGTCAATGTGTAAGTTGAGTAACCTTTCTGGTATGCAAGCTGTGATACGCTAACTAAATTGTTTTCACTTATGTATGAAACTGCTCTTAAGTACATTACTTTCTTGTATGTTTTGGAAGTGGATGTGAGATAGGTAAATTGGACGATAATGGTTTAAGTCTTTGTTATGATCTTTCTTACGAGCAGTTGCATACCTTTACCGGTATGGAAAGATTTCTTGTTCCGACATGCTTTACATACTGGGTTATCAAAAACTCAGTATAAAATTGAAAACTGAATAAATCACGGAATAATGTAGATAGAGAGCTACAAATTGACACACATGCTTGGAATGACATGGGGTTTTATTAGAACAAAAAAAAATACAAAAGTTCAAAAATGTCCAACAGGTGGCGATTTATCTGATCAGAATAGCAATAGTTGGCATAACAAAGTAAGACAAATCAAAGATGATGTTCTTTACAGGAAATGCTCAATATGCCCACCATCATTCCTCAACAATAGTTGTAGTCGAGTAATAATGTTGTGAACAGCTCTGTAAAGCATGTCCGGAGTTATGGTGAGGCATTGGCGTCGGATGTTGTCTTTCAGCGTCCATAGAGATGTCGGCCGATCACGATACACTTGCGACTTCACGTAACCCCAAAGCCAATAATCGCATGGACTGAGGTCTGGGGACCTGGGAGGCCAAGCATGACGAAAGTGGCGGCTGAGCACATGATCATCACCAAACGACGCGTGCAAGAGATCTTTCACACGTCTAGCAATACTTTTTTTTGTTCTAATAAAACCCCATATCATTCTAAGCATGTGTGTCAATTTTTACCTCTCTATCTACATTATTCCGTGGTCTATTAAGTTTTCAAATTTATACTGACTTTTTGATCACCCAGTATATCACTAAAGTCACTACTTATTAAGTTATAACAGCTTTCCACAATTCTGTCGGAAATTAAATCAATACCATATGAGATTCTATAGTGTTTATAACTCTGTTAATTTCGCAGATGGTTGTTGGTGCTACTTCTAATTGTTTAATATATTGTGCAACAACATTTTTAGTATAGTCTCTTGCTTCTTCAGTTAAACCGTTTAATTACAGAATCTCTCTCCTGGGTTAAGTAAAATTTATGATCAATGAAATGTTCTACAGTTCACAAACTTTCTCATGTTTCAGATACATTTAAGTAGTCTGAGATAGTTAAAAATATGCCAGTTGTTTGGTAGTATATGAGAGTGAAATTTGCCTTGTCCTATTCTAAAGCAACCATCCCAGTATTTATCTTATGCACGTCAGATAACTTAATGTTGTATGGTTAATCCAAATCCAATTCTCCCACATATGAGAACTGTGCCTTAATCTCTGTACCACTTCCACTCGTTTGTTCTTCCAAATAGACGTAAGGCTTTCTGTGGGTACCTATTTCTCCAAATATTATTTCTAATTCTTAAAGTATCCGTATAATAGCGATCAACTGCCCGTAAATGGTTTATGGTTGTTAGAATAAAACTTTTTTTGCAATTCAGTCTGTAATTCCAATGAACGTCGACGAAAGATATAATCGACGTATCTTATAGCGATGGGAACATGTAATTTTGCTTTTTTGCGTTACGCATCACAGTGTGACCCATATTCTCAGTCTACAGTCTGTAGGCTGGTGAACCAGTTAATCAGGAGAGTCTCAGAGGTGTTACTCATCAATTATAGATGCATTTAATTATTAAAAACAATTAGCTGCTTCCCGAGGGTTAAGCTGAATTCACCATAGGCATCAATTCACACCTGGTCTCTTGAGATAGTGCCGTGCACAAATTTTTGTCTGGCAATGTGTTTCATTACACATGCATTCCACAGGGATAGCAGTTTTAAAAATAACAGATTCCTGTTTGTTTCGAGTGTTGATCCCTGTGTGTATTTTGTTTTCCGTCAAGAACCAGCCAGACGACTATGTCTATAGAGATTGTTCCCTGCAAAAAACACGAGAGTCAGACTTATGCGCACACCACAACCATCACGATTTCGATGGTTCTTTAACCTTAGCTGCGTACTGGACACACATCGAAATCTACATCCATCCTCTCCAATCCACTGCAAACTGCATGCAAATGGTACGTCTCGTACGTCTCATTGTAGTCTATCGACTAACACCTATTCGCATAGGTTGCACGGAAGAGTAACCACCTAAACTTGTCTTAATACATAAGGATGCGATACATATGAGGCTGCAATGTATTCTTAGATTCCTGACTTAATACTGGAACTTGAAGCTTTGTAAGTGGGCTGGCTTTCGCGGTGAAGTAGACCGCTGTCTTCCAGCGTTTCCCAGACCAGGTTTCTAGGAATTTCGATAACACACTTATGTGACTTCAACACATTAGTGGACACACCTCCTGCCCTTGTTTGTAACGTTTAGTATTCCCTATTCGTTTTGGTCTGTCGCTCTTTTGTCATATTATTAGTAGGCAGCAGAAATTGTTTGTTCGCAAGTTACTTTTTGGACTGCGTTTTTACAGTGTTCTACCAAATGAACCGATATGTGTCATCAGCTGCCAGCGACCAAACGAGATCATTCTTTTTTGTGTTCCCATAAATTGTAACACCCAGGCATTAGTTTGTGTATATACACGCATTTATTCCATCGTGAAAGACTGAGGCCCTCCGCCCCAACATCTAGCCATACCACTTTATTTAGCCAATATTATATTAAGTATATTGCCATTTGATCGTTATGTTTTTGTCGAGTGTACGATCTCTAATATAAATGCAGCAGGAATCAATGTGAAAATTATGTTGGTTGGTCAGAGAAAGAGGCAGAGATAGTAGCGTAAAATTAGCAGATGAGACGGAAGGAAGAAAACAGAAGTAGGAAGATATAAGGATAAACATTGATTACGGGGTCATGGAGATAGTGAACCCCAATTCGAAAAATGAAAACAAGGAAAGTTATACGGATGTTTGCAGATAAGACCTCATCCTCTTCCAGAGTTCAAAGCAGTTTTGGATAACCAATAGGTTACAGTGAAGTTTGATCCAGATTGGTACAGATGAAATTGAGAACAACATGGAGGAAGATTAAGTTACGTGAAAAGGTACAGGCAAGACGCTGTACTTATCCGCTCAGGTACTGCAATTACGGAATGGTGATGCATATTTGATGTTTAGGTCAGGTATATCTTTTCAGACGTGTATTTGTAAGAGTTTGATTCCACTTCTGACTCTTTGATACTGCAGTCACAGAATTCCAAGCTTATGGCTTTCACATTTACGGCTATTTATAGGTAATGGCCAGTTTTTGGCCCACTTTGATATGTTAACAGAATCTGACAGGATATTCTTGTAGATAGTAGTTCCTTACAGATAACTGCATGATCTGCTAAATATCAGAGTTTGCTAAAATTAATTCATGTCGGGCCATTAATATTGACAGCGAGTCCACTAGTATGCAGTTTGATCAACAAGGGTTCGTACCACTTCCAAGGGAAACGACGGATGTTATTCTTACGTCTGTCGATGATTTGCCATCCAACGTAACACGCTGCATCCTCCTTTCCAAGAAATCCATAATTCACTCACAAGTGTCATTAGATATTGTATGGAACATAATATGATTTGCTTCATCTATGGCTTTTAGGATGTCATGTGGGTAAAGCGGGAGTAGGGTTTCGCAGGACAAGTATATTGAAATCAGTTACCATAGTTCATCAGGCCAGCTGTAGTCCGTTTATAGCACGGACGTTGCTGGGAGGATTACAGTTTCAATCGGTATACGTCATGTGTGATTAATGACCGTCATGTCTTCCGTGTCAGAAAGTTAGCGCAATGTTATAAAGCAGCTACGGGGAGAAAAATGACTGGTTTCATCACAACACTGTGCCTTAAGGTGCCTGCCTCAAGACGGCAGGGGTTGTTGTGAGTACCGCAGCCACACAACGACAAGTAGGTACTAGATTAGGTTAGATTAATTATTCATTCGATAGACCCATAAAAGAGGGAATCCTCCTGGGTGTGGAACATATCAGATAAACACGTTACAAAAATGTAATTAGAAAAACTTGAGTTTCGTTAATTTTAATAATCCTCAGTCAATAAACAGTAAAATTATGTACATAAATTAAATTTAAACTTCTAACATTTACGGGATTAAACTTACATCTGCATTCATTAAATCCATCATTCAGACATTTACTAGTTTCTTCACTATTACAACCAAGTATTGTCAAAAATTAAAGTAAAGTATTCATTTCATTGATCCTCAGCTAAGAACAGTCAGATTATGTACAAGATTTAAAATTAAACTTCCACTATTAGTTACATCTTCTTTCCATACATCCATCATTCACAGAGTGGTTAGTTACTTGTCTGTTACAACCAAGTATTGCCAAAAACTAAAGTGTAATAAATTTTCATTAAAATGGTCTACTGCACATGTTGAGAAACTCAGGGATGGAATAGAAGAAGTTGGCCACAAAAAATTCTTTTAAATTATGTTTAAATTATGCCTTGTCTGAAATTAAACTCTTAATGGTTGTGGTAACTTATTGGAAATATACATTGCTGAATACTGGACTCCTCTCTGGGTAAGAGTAAGAGATTTTAAATCTTTATGTATACTGTTTTAATTTATAGTACTGATACTGTGAACTAAGCAGTTAATTGGAAAAAGAGATGCATTATTTACAACCAACTTCATTAAGGAATAAATATACTGAGAATCTGAGGTTAATATGCCCAATTCTTTGAATAGGTTTCACATGATGATCTTGGATTTACACTACTCATTACTCTTAATATACGCTTCTGTACTCTAAAAGTTTTTTCTCTGTTTGTAGAGTTACCCCAAAATATGATACATATGACATAATGGAGCGAAAATAAGCATAATAAGCCAGTTTTTTTGTATTTATATCTCCTATGTCTGACATCATTTGCATTGCAAACACAGACTTGTTTAGGTGCTTTAGCAGTTGGTTAGTATGTTGCTCCCAACTGAATTTATTATCAAGTTGTAATCCCAAGAATTTTACACTCTCAACTTCTCTTATTTCCATGTCATCATATTTTATACACACACCAGAAGGAAATCTCTTGGAAGTTCTGAACAGCATATGGTGGGTCTTTTCAAAGTTTAATAAAGCACTTATTAATGTCAGTAAAAATTTGATTAGCTGCCTTTCTAAGTTTATATTTGATTTACTATTTATTGAAATGTTTGTATCATCTGCAAATAAGACAAACTTGGCATCTGGTAATGTAACAGATGACAGGTCATTAATATACACAAGAAACAGTAGTGGACCTAGTATGGAACCTTGGGGAACACCACATGTAATTTCTTCCCAATCAGATGATGTCTGATTGCTACAGCTGAAGTGTTACGGAATGACACCCTTTGTTTTCTATTAGGAAGATATGACTGAAACCACTTTGCACCACTACCAGTGACGCCATAATATTTTAATTTACTTAAAAGAATGCTGTGATACACACAGTGAAACGCGTCTGACAGGTCACAGAATATGCCAGTTGCCTCTAATTCGTTGTCCAATGAATTAAGGACATTTTCGCTGTAAATGTAAATAGCTTTCTCAATATCAGAACCCTTAAGAAACCCAAACTGTGACTTTGACAGTATGTTATTTTCACTAAGGTGCTTAAGTAAACGCTCGAATATAACCTTTTCAAAGATTTTTGAAAAATCTGTCAAAAGTGAGATCGGTCAGTAAATTGACGGCATTTCTTTGTCTCCTTTCTTGTAGAGAGGTATAACTTCAGCATATTTAAGCCAGTCTGGGAATGTTCTTGTGACAAGTGATTGGTTACACAAATAACTTAAGATATGACTAAGTTCTCATGAACACTCTTTTATAAACTTTGTTGATATGTTATCATAACCACTAGAATGCTTTGATTTCAAGGACTATATGATGGATTCTATTACACATGCCTGATGTCGTGTAGGGCCCCCGCGAGTACCCAGAAGTGCCACAACACGACGTGGCGTGGACTAGGCTCATGTCTGAAGTAGTGCTGGACGTAACTGACACCATGAATCCTGCAGGGGTGCCCATAAATCCGAAAGAGTACGAGGGGATGGAAATCTCTTCTGAACAGCACGTTGCAAGGCGTATCAGATAGGCTCACTTATGTTCATGGTTGGGAGTTTGGTGGCCAGCGGAAGTGTTTAAAATTGGAAGAGTTTTCCTAGAGTCATTCGGTGTCAATTATAGATGTGTCGGTGTCCCATTGTGATGCTGTAATTGCCCATGAGCGTCGGGGTGCACAATGAACATAAATGAATGCAGGTGATCACGCAGGATGGCGTACGTACATGTCTCCTGTCTGATTCGTATCTAGACGTATTGGGGTCTCATGTCACTGCAACTGCACATTCACCATTACACAGCTTCCACCAGCTTGAACGGTCCCCTGCTGACATACAGCGTCCATGGATTCGTCTCCATAGCCGTACACGTCCATGGATTCGTCTCCATAGCCGTACACGTCCATCCGCTCACCTTCAATTTGAAACGAGACTCGTCCGATTAGGCAACACGTTTCCAGTCATCGACAGTCTAATGTTGGTATTGACGGGCCTAGGTGAGGCGTAAAGCTTTGTGCCGTGCATCTGAAAGCCCATATCGATGATGTTTCGATAAATGGTTCGCATGCTGACACTTGTTGACTGCCCAGCGTTGAAATCTGCAACAATTTGCGTAAGGCTTGCATTTCAGTCGTCTTTGGTCCCTTCTTGTAGGGTCTTTTTCCGGCCGCAGCGATGTCCGAGAGTCGATGTTCTTATCGAATTCCTGCCGGTACACATGTGAAGTGGTTGTCCGGGGAAATCCCCACTTCATCCCTACCTCTGAGATGCTGTCTTCCAACGATTGTGCGCCGACTATAGCACCAAGTACTAACTCACTTAAATCTTTATAACCTGCCATTGAAGCGGCATTAACCGATGTAACAACTACGCCAGACAGTTGTTGTCTTAAATAGGCGTTGCGGACCGCAACGCCATGTTCTGCCTGTTTATATATATCCCTGTGTTTGAATACACATGCCTATACCAGTTTCATTGGCGTTTCAGTGTATTATCAGAGCGAAACAACCACATCAACGAGTAAACGTCTCATGAGCAACATTTAGATACATCCAGAGAAAGTCAACTTTGTCATTACCCCTGAATTCCCTTGAAGTGGATTCAGTGACGTCTTCTTCTTCCCTTCAATTAAAAAACACTTTAAGTGGCAGAAATTTCCAGACTGGCGATGCGGTGATTACGAGGCGGAACGTTTCCTTAAACAGCCGAGATGTGGACGTCTACGACCAAGCCATCCATCGTTTGGAGCAATTTGTCGCGTTAGAGACTCGATTTTTCTGATGTGGTAATTACACACATCAACAAAGGTTTTGTATCACCCCGGTTCCCAGAACTCCTGAAGACCGATATTGACTGTGGATATTGTATCACAAACACAGTCCCTTTGACTGTTCAGAGATGTCACTAAACCCGCCAGAATATGAAAACAACAATGCATGAGCAGCGCCAATAAGACGAAGGGGATCTGACAGCTGGTCAGTTCCAGTCATTCCACCAGGAAGGAGGTACACGGCTCGTGTTGTCCGTAATTCCACCATGCCCAGACGGTCAATACCGCGGTTCGATCCCGTCCGCATTGTTACTTTGTGCCAAGAAGGGCTCTTAACAAGGGAAGTTATAATGGATTATACTGTAAATGATGTAAGAATGTGAATGCAGCTTGCCGCTAACTTGGTGTAATGTCTCTCACACATAAACCTGTACAGTAAAGTAAGGGCCTCCTGTTTTATCTTTAGGCTGATCCGTGATAAGACAGGCAAACAATTATACTAATGGAGGACTCTGCGTATTTTCTCTAATTTCATTCGCTCTCTCTCTCTCTCTCTCTCTCTCTCTCTCTCTGTCCTTTATCTATATACAGTTTTAAATATAATATTTCATTACGTGAACTCAGCCCAATAGAATCTGTGGTGGAGCCCTTCGTCTTAATATTCAGCGGCTGGCTTGCTGTAAAAGATCTTTATATCTATTATTCTTGTTAAGCGCTGCATTCAGTTGGGAAAATCGATCGTTTGAACAATTCGTTCATTTTACGACAGATTTAGAATTTCAGATGTGTCCGAAGCCTTTTTGGACGATTTTAAAAAATCTCGGTGATTGCAGGCTCTCTTCGTCACAACTGAAACTTCCCCACTAATTACAGGGCCAAGACAATCATCAATGATTCAGACAAAGAACTCATTCGTCATTCACTCTAGAATAAAAGGGTCACAAACCTTATTTCTGAGGAAAATTGTATATTCAATCCATCTCCATTACATGTTCCGTTTTCTGTTGATTCCAAGTCTTACTTAATTTGCGTTTACAGTTTTTCTCTCTCTTCAAATAACCCGCTAGTGGCACAGACGTTAATAGCTCGCTTTAGCGAGAAGAAGAGCAAATATGTCTCTTTTAGCAACCCGACAATCTTCCAACAGATACTTCCGAAGCTGTCCTAGTTATCCGTCTCTAACAACCATGGAGAATACATATATGTATCTCTGTTCTTCCAAAGAATAAACGTACTAGAAAGATACCTTGGCGTCGATGAGCTGTCGGCGCATATATTACTAGAAAATCCGATAAGAAACTTTTCAAAAGTGAATAAATGTGGATGATTTGATTGACCATTATTAATTATTGCGTGGTAGAGGGTAATTTTCCGCGGGGAGATTACAAAGTGTCCAGGCATCTCGGGGTGAACCAAAGCCATGTTTTTCGGACATGGAGGAGGTACAGAGAGACGGGAACTGTCGATGACATGCCTCATCTAGGTCACCAAAGGCTACTACTGCATTGGATGACCACTACCTACGGATTATGGCTCGAAGGAACCCTGTTGAATAATGCTTTTCGTGCAGCCACAGCCACCAGTTACGACTCAAACTGTGCGCAATAGGCTGCATGATGCGCAAACTTCACTCGCGACGTCCATGGCGAGGGCCACCTTTGCAACCACGAGTCCATGCAGCGTGGTACAGAAGAGCCCAACAACATGCGAAATGGACTGCTCGGGATTGGAATCACGTTCTCTTCACCGATGATGCCGTCTATGCCTTCAACCATACAATCGTCGGAGACGTGTTTGAAGGCAACACGCTCAAGCTGAACGCCTTCGAAAACTGTCCAGCGAGTGACGGAAGGAGGAGGTTCCCTGCTGTTTCGGAGTTGCATTATGTGGGGCCGACGTACGCCGCTGGTGGTAGTGAAAGGTGCCGTAACGGCTGTACGACACGCGAATGCCATGCTCCGACCGATAATGCAACCATATCGGCAGCATATTGGTGAGGCATTTGTCTACATGGACGTCAAGTCGCGCCCCCATCGTGGAGATTTTGTGAATGACTTCCTTCAGGATAACTACATCGCTCGAATAGAGTGGCCAGCATGTTCTTCAGACACAAACCCTATCGCACATGCCTGGTATAGATTGAAAAGGGCTGTTCATGGACGACGTGAGCCACCAGCCACTCTGAGGGATCTACTCAGAATCACCGTTGAGGGGTGGGACAATCTGGACCAACTGTGCCTTGATGAACTTGTGGATAGTATGGCACGACGGATACAAGCATGCATCAATACAAGAGCACATGCTATTGGGTGTCAGAGGTACCGGGTCGTACAGAAATTTGGTCCACCACCTCTGAAGGTGTCGCAGTCTGCTGGTACTACATGCAACATGTGGTTTTCATGAGCAATAGAAAAGTCGGAAAAGAAGTTTATTTTGATCTTTTTTACAATTTTCTGTACAGGCTCCAGAACTCTCGGAACCGAGGTAATGCAAAACTTTCTTTTCGTTGTGTGTGGAACGTTATTACTGGACGTCTTTGGTCTTTGAGTGTCCATCTCTACTATTACATCCCAAACACTTTGATTCTAATAGTTTCCCGTTTCCCCGCGGTGCATGATTCATTTCAGCAGAAAATATCACACGCCATATGTCTTTTAAACCTGTTGTGTACTTTCTTCCTTTCTTTAAGAAAATGGAATTCTCAGGAAACATCATTTTGATGGCAGCCTGGTCCACAGACAATGCAGTTATTGACTTTAGTCATTCCACATGGCCAGCAGTCGTGGCTGAGCGGTTCTAGGCGCTTCATTCCGGAACCGCGATGCTACTACGGTCGCAGGTTAGAATCCGGCCTCGGGCATGGATGTGTGTGATGTCCTTAGGTTAGTTAGGTTTAAGTAGTTAAGTCTAGGAGACTGAAGGCCTTACATGTTAAGTCCCATAGTGCTTAGAGCCATTTCAACCATTTGAACCATTCCACATATGACTCTTGAAAATATGAATTGCTGTTGGAGTCAAGGTGTTTCGTCATTTTCAGACATCCTGAAAGCAAACGTTGGCACCGTATGAAATGTGCTGACATTGAAAACAATGTAATAGAACTATAAAGAAGAAAAGTGAAGTCGTGTCATCCTCGAAGGCTGTAGATTTGGTGTTGAAATTTTGCGTAAGTACTACTTACGTTTACAGTTTTAAATTTCTGTTACATTATTTTCAGCACAGGTTACGATCTCCACATTATGCTGATTCCGTGCATTCAATGCCCCCATCGTCCTCATCTGAGACCCCTCTCGGATCCGGTGTCACAGGGGAAACAACCGACGGGGAATGTAAGTTGTGCCGCTGCGTCAGCACCTCCTATATCTGTCTACGTCACATGTATTGCCAGGAAGTCTCTATGCGGTGTGTGGCGGAGGCTGCTTTGTGTAACCCACCTTCGTGTATTCTTTCTTTACAGTTCCAATTGGGAATAACGCTCTCCATGTGAGCTCATATTTCTCCAACTGAATTATTGGTGAGTCGCATGACTGACTGTTCTGGGACTCTATGCGCTTGGAGCCTTAACAGTATACAACACCATTACGCACATCCCATACCTGGTAGCGTATTACACAGGAGTTGGATGTACAGCTTCGTAACGTCTTCGTGCTTACTAAACGAACAAGTGAAGAAACATGCATCCCTTCTTTGGATATTCTCTATGTTCTGTATTAGTCCTTAAATCTAATGATCTTATATTGGTTAGTAATACTCAGTTAATGGATAAATAAATGTTTTGTAAGTTATTTCAGTCGCTGATCATTGTGATTCTTCCACTGTATCTCTGGCTGGCATCTGCCTTTGCTATTATAAGGTCTTTGAATTTTAAATTCCTTCATACACACATTCAACGGCTTCAATGCATATGACTACTTCTAATGAAACACATCAAATGATTTCGCAGTTGCCAATAATATCTACCATGAGCTGTACAAAGGTATGATGACAACAATTTTTTTTCTGGACTGGGACTCGAACCCGGATTCCCCGCTTATTGCGAGGGGTCGCATTACCATTTGGCTATCCCAAACTTGCACATAGGTGGTCAAAAATTTGCTTGCATGCAAAGAGGAACTTCACATCGTAATCAGAGTAACAAAGGCATTACAGTATCGTACTTCTAATGAATGCGAGGGGTCACATTATCATTTGGCTATCCCAAACTTGCACATAGGCGGTCAAAAATTTGCTTGCATGCAAAAAGGAACTTCACGTCGTAATCAGAGTAACAAAGGCATGGCAGTATCGTACTTCTAATGAATGTGCGGCAACCATTTAACCAAACAATAATGGGTCATTTGTACATATTTTTGCGAAATAGTTGCATTTATTTATGATGAAGATCATCTGCCAAGCCTTGCTTCATGTGTCAATCCTCTACATGTCTTCCTCCTTTCCGCCATTGGTTTGTTGCTTCGACAAACAATACCTTAATCACAAGTCGCCTTGTGGAGCTTTCTGCGTGTCCCATTATATCGTTAACATGAATAGCGAACTGAAATTTATAAAACTCTCTTGGGCTACTTTCAATCTAAGCTTACGTCAAAGTTTTCTCTCCATTAATGACATACTTTTATTTATTTGAAAGGTGGTCTAATTCCCCGTGCAGTCGTACTTTATTCACTATATAATAGCGTTGAAAACTGCTTCGCGTTCACCATACGTCAAAGAGTGAGCATGTGTATGGACCGCCTTCTGAGTCTCGTAACTTAATTGCTTACTGTAGCAGTTCCTGCAAAATAGATTATTGCTAACCAGTGCATGAAACTTATTTCTGAATTCTTATATAGACTGTCGTCATCGATGTTGACTTACAAGAGCGTTCCTCACGACAACTGTTTGCCGTATCAATTTCTGCGGAGTAGATGTTTGGTAGCAACTAAGCGTTTGGTTGAAATTTAATTCTATTTAGTACACAGTTATTGCATTAGCTTCAGGGTAGGTGAAATGAGTGTTTCTCAGCAGTAGATAAAGAAATGAGTAAAGTAGTGCAACCTCTACTATACACCACACATAAATTACAAAGATCAATCGTCTTCACCTCCTGCTTCTACCCTCTCTGTAATAAAGTGAGTTAATCTTTCAACCATTTCTTGTCAGCGTACCTTCCTCCTTCTTTCCCTCCGTCCCTCCCTTCCTCCCTCACCTCACTTGCCCTCTCCTTTCTGTATGTCTCCTTTCCTTCTATAACGTCTCGTCCCTAAATCCCTCGATTTTTCCCTACGTTGTCGTAAAAACAGTGAAATTTAAAAAATTGAGGAGTGGTTGTGAAAATTCTACCATAATCCGAAGTATTTTTTCTTCTTTCTTTCTTCCTTTAACGTCGACAATAGAATTGCAACTGTTTGCATCAGCTTTTGTGTTTCCTTCTATGTACATTTTCTAACTCCCCTCTACAAAATCACTATATTTCATTTTATGCTATTGTGAGCATACACATTAAATAACATAATGCTGTGAGCAAAAATTTCTGTGTTCACCAAACTATACACTAGTTTAAGAAGTTTAAAGGATTTTAATTACGGAGTTCTTTTGGAGAGAGATGAACTTTGTATCACATCGATAGGTAGTGTTGTAATGCCGTAGCGAAGCTGTCCAGACAGAGACATACCTGCATGGCCGAAGGACGTTGCATAGTATTATACAGACACTGTAAAATACACACCATGCAAAATTGTATTACATGCCAAGAGAGGACGAAACGACAATAACAACACTGTCTCTCTCAGTGCAGGAGTCAGAGAGAGATTGCGAACGCTAAGGCACGGAGGAGCGGTGATACACACTAACGCAAAAAAATCACAGTCAAAAAAAGTAATAAATGTTGAGCAATTAAATGTTGGGGATACATTTACTTGGTAACATATTCAAGTGATTGACATTGTATGATCACAAGCTAATGTAAGCGCGAGGTAAGACGTTGGAAATGTGAAATGCGGGTACGTTAATAACCGGCATAACAGCCAGAATGTTAAATGCAAGCGTGCAGACGTGCAAAGGTGCCGGATGTTAGTTTGTGCTACGGAATTCCGTGTCTGTTGCAATTTTTCGGTCAATACAGAGACGTTAATGCTGTTTGTGGATGACACTGAAGTTATCGTTCGATGATGCCACATATGTTCTCGATGGGAAACAGGTCTGGTACTCGAGCAGGCCAAGGAAACACGTCGACAATGCGTAGAGTATGTTGGGGGAAAACAGCGGTATGCGGGCGAGCGTTATCCTGTTGGAAAACACCCCGTGTAATGCTGTTCATGAATGGAAGCACAATAAGTCGAATCAGAAGACTGACGTACAGATTTTCAGTTAAGGTTCACCACGAGAGTGCTCCTACTCTCATACAAATCGCATCCCAGACCACAGCTCCAGGTGTAGGTCCAATGGCTCTAGCACCCAGACAGGTTGATTTCAGGTCCTCAAATGTCCTCCTTCTAACCAGCACACGGTCATCACTGGCACAGAGACAGAACGAACTTTCATCAGAAAGCACAACAGACCTCCAGCCTACCCTCCAAGGAGCTCTCCCTTGACACCACTGAAGTCGCAGATGGCGAACGTTTGGGGTCAGTGGAATGCACGCTGCGGGGCGTATGGCCCGGGACTGCTCTTGGAGTAACGGATTTGTAACAGTTCACTGAGTCACATGGTGCCAACTGCTGCTCATGCTGGTACTCCAGATGCAGTACGATGCTGCAGAGCCATACGCCGAACACGATGTCTTCGCTCTGGCCAGTGTCACGTGGCCGTCCGGAGACAAGCCTTCTGCTACCGTACATTCTCGTGACCACCGCTACCAGGTGTCACATACAGTGGCTTCATTCCTGAGAAATCTGTCTGCAGTGTCGCAGAAGGAACATTCAGCTTTTTCGTAGCCCTGTTACACGACGTTGTTTAAACTCAGTGAGGTGTTAGTAATGGATTCTTTGTGGCCTTAAAGGCTTCCTTGACTAAAATCAACTTACCTCGTCCACTCTCAGAGGTAGCTAGCGCTCACGACCGTTGCTCCATGTATTTAAACAAAACCTTATTTCCAACCCCATTCTGGCAATAAGTGACACTCTGATGCGACTGTAGCGAAATTTTAATATGCGTCATCTTTCAGATGTAGAAGTACGACTACCAATTTCCTTTTATGTCACACAGCTCCTTCGCAGTGTTGCGATTTTTTTCCGTCAGTGTATATGGAGGCCTGGATCGGTCCAGAAGATAATTTGTGACATTCAACACCGATGCAAAAGTTTGCAACTCAACTTCAGGTCTGTGCTCACAGTCAGTCACAGTGAAAGGGTCCTATAGCCCCCTTTCATTATCATTTTATTTCCTTTCTAGAGCACTTTGCATCCTACAGAACAATTCGGGTGTTTTAGTTACTAAATTTCGTTCTAGAGAAGACTGAGCTATGATTAAGCCTAGCCGTAGCCTATTTCTTTCTACGATTTGCAAGCATCATGTGGCTGTTATGTTGGTTCTTATCACACTTGAAAATGCGGCTATAACGCCATTGTAAGTCTTCCATTTTTTTATATGTAACCTAACCCACGACTATGATCCATAAAATGTTTATCCCTTCTTCTCCTATTCCTAAACTCTCTGGCATGAGTGAGTGAATGAATGTGCGTGCGTTTCTTTTGCCATACTGCGGTTTAGTCTGCTGCAGAGAATCAGAGGTGGTCTTACAGAATATCCAACCCTTGTTGTTTTCAGGTAGGCAAATACGTTTGTTCCCTTTGTGTGAAAGTTATCGGTGTTAGGTTGGTGGCGGAAGCCTCATCCCTGGGTTTTCCTGGCCACGGGGTCGTGTGGGAGAAGTTTTAGTGTGAGATGGGCAGTCTGCATCCAGCTCTCCGAGAGTCAGCAGCAGAGGTCTTGTAAGAGATCCGAGCAGATGTAATACAGATGTAATTTTATGTAAGAGGTCCGAGCAGATGTAATTTCGATGTATTGCTCATGCGCTGCCTGCGATATGCAAGGTATAAGAGAATCGCTGACCAGAGAGCAGTGTTGACTGTACGAACTGTGTCACAGTAGCAGTAAGTTGTTGCCAGTGTGTGTGTCTGCTCTGGTCTGGTCTGGTGTATCATGTTGGCTGGGCCGCTCGCGGTGCAGCGATGCCGGAGCCTGAGTATTATTGTATAAGGTAAAAAAAAAAAAAACAGCCTGGCGCATATCTAGTAATATTATGTAAACTCCCATGTATATCTTTTAAAAATGTCCTAATAATAACAAGCATTCATTTCAGATTAAAGAATTTAATATTTTTTTCAATGTATTATCATTCCGATTGTTGCAAAAGAAAAATCATTTGCTTCCTTTCATAAATAACAAATGTATTGGCCAGCATTGCATAGAGCTGTGCCGGAAAAGAGCTATTGTAAGAGCAGATAGTTGCCGACTTCATCGAGGTGATAATTTTTGCTTTTTATTCAGAAAGATCTTACAGGGCCATGACACAGCACTGTTGTCGTCCAAATTTTACCTGGTTATTGAATTTATTTTTTATTGCGAGGTTTAGGAATTTTTCTGTTTCGAGCCTATATTAAATGAGAAAAGAATTTTGTGGGTACATTAAATGGGAACCAGTTTTGTTCTGAGGTTACACTAAGATTAGAATCATTAACCAAATAATATTTATGTTATATAATTTTTTGTGGGGAGGTTACACTTGGCGACAACCGACCAGGATCGTATTTCTTTGTGAATCTCTGAGAAGTAGTCATATATCTGCTCTTATTTACTTAAATGTAGTAGGCATCTGGCGCAACGCATTTTCTAATTTGTCACTCTTTCTTTCACAGATCATCGGCAATGTGTTGCGCTTTGTTGTAATTGTGTTTGTTCCATTTTTTCTTTGTCTTTGTTTCATTTTTGTGCTTAATTTTGATTTGTGAAAAACGCCGCGAAAAACTGTTAACAGTACATCGCGATGTGCAATGAGTGAAATAGCCGACTCGAATAATTTGACCGATAATACTTGCGACACTTAGTGTAATAATGATAATCATCCATTTACAGGCAATCAGTGTGTACCGACCACTAGTAGTGATTTTAATTCTAATGTTGAGCAAACAAATGCAATTATGTCCACAGTAAATGTAACAACTGATGACGCGGCACGTTCCGATACTATGAACTCTGCCCAGCTTGACAGACCCGGTTTGCAAAATTTACGTAACGAACAGACAAATGTTTCTAACGAAAATTAACAGTGCACTCAAAGTACGTCAGATTTATTTGATTCCGAGGTAGTGACTAACAGTGCATATCCAATTGGCGAACCTTCTCAAGAATCAGAGAATGACCAAATGGTTACCGGTACACAAAACGCGACAAATGCAGATACACCATCACACAGTACAGAGAATAGAGCCGCTAATTTTGGCTGGGATCAAGTTGTAGCATTATTACTACAAATCAAGAAAGAACAAGATGACTTTCTCAAACAACTTAATGAACACAACAAACAACTTAGTGAACAGATTACAGCCGTTACCGTTCAACGTCATGATACTAAAGAACAATTACGTGACGAAATTGAGGCTTGTGCTGGGAACAGTAGTGGAGAAATTAGACCTGTTGCACAAGAATTAAATAATACACATGTAGCCACAACAGAATCACTTAGAGATGAAATTAATGCAGTCACTGAACAATGTTCAGAAAACGCAACACAGATACGCGACGAGTTTAAATTAATGTCAGCAGAAGTTTCACGCACCTTGGATGCGAAAGTAGACGCGAAGTTTGACCAACAGAACAGCCAAACTGACGAACGTTTTAATCAATACCTACAAAACAGTGAAACGCGTTACCGTAAATTTATATAGGAACAGAATAAAGTAAAGCGACAAGTCATGGAAACAGTTACTGCACAGAGACAGGAAGATAAGCATAAATTATTTACGAAGGCAAAAACATACGTAGACAACAATATTGCTACAGTATCAGACGAAATTAATGCTATCAGACAGTTGAACACCGAATTATATGATGAAATCTCTGACCTTAATACAAAAACAGACACACACACAGTAGACTTTCAGACAGTGACCGACAGACTTGAACAATTAGAAGTAATACAGGATCCCGATGCCATCAAAGCAGACGTTAAGAAATTAAACAAAACCACACATAAAATACAAGAACAAATTAATGCTTGCGATACTAAAAACGATGATCAGGTAAAATTACTGACTGAAAAATATGATGAATTGGCCAGTCGTATTGATGTTATCGAAAGTAATAATGACACCAAATCAGACGATACGTCACCAGTTTCGCTTAATCAAACAACCGAATTCCAATATTTACAGCAGACGATCAGTGAAATAGGTTCGTCCAATAATACGTTACGTAGAAAATTGTCATCTTTACAGCACGAAGTGACGGAGATGAAAAATATTTCAGCCTTTAACACATCACAGCATACGCCACTTTGCGAACATTTGTCAGACTTAAACAGCCAGTATAATTTAGGTAATTTACAAAGAGTACGTGAGTTACATTCTGAACAGTCACCTACAAATAGATTCTCATACAATCCTGAACCTGTTCAGACATACAGAGACGATAATTTTGATTACAAGCACTTTCTATCAGTGAGAAAATTTAAAGTATTTAAAAATGACAGAACAAAGATTCACCCATTGGATTGTATACAACAATTTAGCTTTGCTTTTCCACCGACTTGGCCTGTAACACACAAACTTGAATTTATTTGCAGTTTTTTGGAAGGTGAACCGGCAACTCGTATGAGACCGATCGCGAGACAATGCTACTTGGTAGAAGAATTTCGGAATGCTTTTCTGTCAGCGTATTGGTCGAAGACGACACAACGTGGAATCAAGGATCAATTAATTAATTTACCGAATTATGAGAACTCAAATTTTTCCACTGTCACGCAATTTTTTGAACACATGGTCCAACAAAACCAGTACTTAAGTGAACCATAAAGTGAATCTGCTCTTATTCAAGTAGGTATTTCCAGATTACCAAGATCGTTAAGAGTAGCACTTTTAACAGGTCAGCAGAAAGAAAATATTTCGGCATTCAGAGATCTGTTGCAGCTTTTGGAAGTTCAGCAATGAGATTATTCCTTTATAAACAAAAATTTTTCACATAATAACCAAGGTCAACAAGGATACAGCAATTACGATCAGCCACCTATTTCAATAGTAAAGCTAATAGACGCTTCAGGAACGACAACCACCAGAATTTTAATAACAGACAAAATTTTCATTATCAGTATCGTCAAAATTATCAGCAACAGGAACCGCATTTTAGTAACAATAGAGGTTTTTCTCAACAACAGCATCAAAACCAGCCGGTTAGCATACCTAACCAACAATGCAGTCTGCAAGGTCAACCAAGCTTTAATGTTTCGCCGCCTGCACGTATAGCATCGGCTCCACCAAATAGTAATGCACACCAACAAGGAAATCAGTACGTGCAGAAAACACACCATTTCAACTCATATCGCAATGCACCATATAGAAATGACTATCATGACAGACGTAAAAGTAGTGAGCACAATTTTCAGCGTACGTTTAATAGCAGTCGGTCTTACCAGCAGCAAAATCAACCGCAACAACAGATTATCATGAATGAACCAGACAGTAGATATCATCCCGAACCTAATGCATCAGGACGAAATAACAGAACAGTACAAATAGTGGAAATGCCACAGCATCCTCCCGCAAATGATAGCACGTCAGATAGAATTTGACTAGATACAGTAGAGGTTGCATCTTCCAGCAACGCAAGCAATACTTTTGACACGCAGAATCTTGTTCACGAAAATGTTATTACTTTTGACGACATCCGAGACACTCTTTTGCAGGAAAGACCAGTTATTCAAAAAACCATTTCACACCCTGTCAATGAAGTAAAGATTGGATCATCCAAATTTTCAGCAGTAATCGATTCTGGATCACCTATGTCAGTTATAAATGAGGAAACTTTCAACGAATGTAACAAAGAGAATACCTATCCCATATTACCATTAGGCAAAACTAAAGTAAAAGGAGCAGTATCTGGCAAAGGAGTAGATGTAAAATTACAGACACATTTATCATTTTGTATTGCAGGTCATACATTTCACTCAAATTTTTGGATTGTTCCCTTATTGACAACAGACGTTATTTTAGGTACGAATTTTCTGGTACAACACGACGCAATTATTGACTTTCAAAATTCCTATTTAATGTTAAAGGATGAAAATGTACAACTGGCATTAGAATTTCAGCACACTTTACCTGCAGATGAACAAACAATTAATCGTACAGAGGTCATTTCCGCATCACGTAACATAGACTGTCATTCCACATTGTTCACAGATACGTACGTACTCAACCATAATACTCCAGACGAAGCCGACTATGACGTTATGCAAATGATTTTTGATAAAGTTAAACAGAGCAGTGCAAATACAGACGACAAACGCACGCAACTGCGCAAAATTGTTTTACAGCAAGCTCTAGTTTTTGACACGTCCCTGGTACTATGTCCGGTTTTATGTATGAATTTCAAGTTAAACAGCACGACACATTTAAAGCCGAACACTATCCCATTCCGTATATTCACAGAGAACAAGTTAGAAAGAATTGCAAGCTATGCTTGACCAAGGAATTATTGAAACGGCAGTTAGTCCGTACATAAACCCACTCCATATTGTTAAGAAAAAGGATGGTTAACTTCGTCTCGTACTTGATTCGCGTCACATCAATGACATAATTATTAATGAAACAGATCGCCCACAGACACTAGAAGAACTTCTACAGAAATTTCATGGTACTGCTATTTATTCCACACTAGATTTGAAATCGGGATTTTGGCAAATTCAGCTCCATCCGAACTGCTGAAAGTACACGACTTTTCTCTGTTTTGGTGACTGTTATCAATTTTGTAAATTACCGTTCGGTTTAACTATTTCTTCAGCAGCATTTATTCGCGGTTTGAATAGTATACTTCCGACAGAACTTAAAGACAGAACCACAACGTATGTAGACGACATTCTTATTGCAGAAGCTAACAGGTCTGAACACAATCTGATTCTTGAACAACTGTTACGAACTTTACATGCACAAGGACTCACAGTTAATCTCAGCAAATCGCACTTTGGCAAAACTTCTATAAAATTTCTTGGACACGTAATTTCAGCAGAAGGCATTGGGCCTGACCCGGAAAAACTTCAAGCTTTACGTGACATTACTGTTCCTACGACAAAGAAACAACAACGCAGCTTTTTGGGTTTAATTAACTTTTTTCGTAAATTTATTCATTACTCTGCTCTAGACACCCCTAGATTATGTCAATTGACGGGTAAAAACTCTATTTGGTCCTGGGATAGCCAAGCACATTCTGAATTTGTGAAACTGAAATAATATTTGTTGAACGCACCACTTTTATCAGATCCAGATCTTACTAGACATTTTTCCATTGCTACCGACAGTTCTAACACCGCTTTAGGCGTACACATTTTTCAGGAAATTGAAGAAGATGGTGCTACAGTAATTAAAAACATCGCCTTTGCGAGTCGCATTCTGTCACCTGCTGAACGCAATTATTCTGTTATAGAACTTGAAACATTATGTGTTGTATGGGCATTTACGAGATATAGGCATTTTCTTTATGGAAGATACACTACTGTTTACACAGATCATAGAGCTATACAGTTTTTGCTTTCCGCTAAATTTACACACGACAGGTTAAGCAGATGGAAACTTTATTTACAGGAATTTAATTTTACAATTGTTCACATTCCCGGTACACGAAATATTGTAGCAGACGCACGATCCCGTTCTCTCAGTAACAATCAGCAAGACATCGCAACCACCTTCTGCAAAGCAAATTTCAGCGTCATGTGTATGCAACAAGTTGTATTCGAAAATTTCATTTCGTCGTCATTACGAGACATAGCACAAGAGCAGAGTAAAGACAACGTATGGAAAGAAATTAAACACCCTTGGCAAGATAGGAATAATGTTACCATTAGAAACCATTACACTGTACGCAATTATATTCTGTTTCGCCGCTCTCATCCTGACAGCAACAACTGGTTACAATGCATTCCTGACGAGCTTGTTAACAAATTAATCTGGTATACTCATTTAAGTTACGCACATTATGGAGCCAGAAATGTTTTCTAATACTGAGACAGAACTGTTATTCTACCAACATGGAGTAACGTATTCGACGAGTTTTAGCGTCATGTAAAATCTGCCAGAAAGCTAAGTCAGACACGACTTCACATATTCCTCCGTTACATCCCATTATACCTGTTAAATTGAGACACATGGCCGCTGTAGACATTTTTGGTCCGATTCCTAGAACTAATAGAGGTGTCTGCTACATCTTTGTCGCTGATGAGCTCACTTCAAAATTTGTTACCTTCACTCCGTTACGCAAAGCTACTGCTAAATCTGTTTCGAAAGCATTTGAGAAACATTTTTTTTTCATGTAGGGCATGTATTGAAAGTAATTTCCGACAATGGATCACAGTTTCGATCTGCTATATGGACACGTATGTTACGAGCTAGAAACATTTCTCCGATCTATATATCCAAGTATCACGCTTCTTCGAACCCTTGTGAACGACTATTGAAAGAAATTGGTAAACTATGTAGAATATACTGTCATAAAAAACATATTGATTGGGACACACAAATACTCTCATTCCAGGATGTAATTAATTCCATACCAAATGAATCTACTATGCTATCTCCGATTGTTATATTGAAAAATGTTGAACCACCTAACAAAATTAAAGAATTAGTATCCTTTCCTACATCTCGTGGACTACGACACCATGAAATAATTGACATTGCGCTGAACAACATCAAACGTGCCGCAGAGTGCCGGAGAAGACAGCAAAAACAGGTTTGTACACACCGTGACTTTCACATTGGACAGAAGATATTAGTAGGTACACACCATTTATCTAACAGAGGAAAGAGTAGATGTAGTAAATTTGAGCTTCTATATGCAGGTCCATGCAGAATTCGCAGCATTCCTCTCCCGAATGTAGTACACGTCGAAACTCTGAGAACCAGAAAAATTAAAGGCAATCACCATGTCTCCAATATTAAACCCTTTATTGAATGAACATACTTTATGATTTATCACACTGTAATGCCTTTTCCTGGTTTTTATACGACCTATGATGCAATTATTTATATGAACACTTACTGATAAGTTTAGCACGTCGCTTTTCTTGTCGTTATATATCAGACCGTGCACATTTTCCATTTTTCGTGTATGTATGATTGTTTTCCTGTTTGTTTGTATGCACTATGAAATCTTTAAGATATAACAAACACCAGTTGAATTTGACATTCTTGCCTTATGATATCTCAACATCGTGACTTTTACATTTTTTTTTTTTTTTTGCTACTACATTATAATACTCTGTGTACATTTTTTTATTTAATGGTTATATGATTTAAATGCAAGACATTAATCATTGTTCATCATTTTCAGAAAGCAATAACGTGAAAATGAAATAAATAAAACAAACCACAGTGGATTACTATGAAATGGGAATTTCACCTTCGGAATGAACGAAAGAAGATGCTATACCTCGTCACGAAGAGTAAGTGGATCAGAATTAACAAACATTAACAAGAATATACTATACACATCGTATGATAGCAGTCTTAACTAATTATTTTTCTTTCAGAATACGAGGCTGTCAGACAGAACTACACATCTTAGTTTTAGTGATAAAATATGCTAGAAATAAGGAACTCTATACGCTGAATAGTTGTATGAAGTAAATGGTAATATGAATAATGAATAATGAAGTGTCTTTTTGCAGATGATAACGAGTGATGATGAATAGTGATGAAGAATATGGTAATGTGAATAATGAAGTTTTTCTTTGCAGGTGATGATAATAATGAAGTTATGGTGATATGAATAATGAAGTTTTTGTTTACAGGTGATCATAGTGATAAATTTCATATGGCCACTAAACGCACCACTTTTAAGGTTTTCTTTGCAGATGAGAAGAATGATGAAGTTTATATATTTACTGTTAGTTAAGAAATGCTATGTAGTAATTTAAGTATTTGTTGCAGTTCGTTTTGACAGTATGTCTCATGTCGCATGGTATAATGACTGAAGATTTTGGAAAGGACAGCTAAAGTACATATATATTGAGTACACATTTCATTACCTGTTAATTCGAAGTTCACTACTTTTCAGCATAATATGCGTTTCTTTTTTCAGCTTAATAATCCATTTTGTATTTTTTCTAGGAGAAGCTATTCATGAAATTAATGTGCTATAAGCAGTTAGTCATTAAACCTGTTCTAGTACTTGCATTTTTCCTACCCATTTGTGTGTGTCATTCATGAATGTGATCACATATACTCTACTTGTTTCATAACCTTGCTACAGCTGACTCATGATGAATGACGTTACCTATTTTCAATTGCAGCAATAAGTCAAAAGCAAATATTTTCATGCGCCAGCAATTAATTATCGATCCCAACGCAATGCATTGCTAGCACAAAAAATTAGACCTTGAATAATAGTTACAGTGTGTTACATTTTAAATGTGTCTTATGTCACTGTAATGTTCAGTTCTGAGTAATACTGAATGATGTTTTCTAATTACAGACCTTGAGTAATAGTTAAAGTGTGTTACATTTTCAATACGTCCTATGTCACTTGAATGATGAGTTCTAAGTAATACTGAATAATGTTTTGTAATAATGCATAAATACTATGCCAATAATTTCTGTAAATAATATTTTTGTTATACTCTATAAATACTATGCCAATAATTAACTCTCATTTTGAATGATAACTTCTGAATAATACTGAATAAGGTTTTATAAAAATATAAGAATACTTTGTAACTGGCCAATGAGTGCCAATAATTATTTTAAATATGTCGTATGTCACTTGAATGATGAAAAATATTTTGTACTATTCAATACTTGCTATATGTTTAGTATCTGGCCAATGAATGCCACTGTTTCTTATTTTAATTCTGTATTATGTCACCTACGTGCTATTATATATGAATACCAGTAGCTTGATGCTACACTCATTAGCTCCTGTTTTGAAGGATGACTTTTGATGGTTTGTAACTGGCCAAAGAGTGCCAATGATTACTATAACTAGATGAATTATGTAAATGGTATGCCATTAATTAACTCTTGCTTTGAATGATCACTTTTAAATGATTTGTAACTGGCCAATGAGTGCCAATATTTACTGTCATCAGATGACTTATGAATAATATTCTGTAATACTCCATACATAGTGCAGAAATACTTAGTAACTAGGCAATGAGTGCCACCAATTACTCGAATCGGTTGATAGACTAGTGTAATTCTCAATGATGACTAGCATGAGACTTAATGTCCTTCATCTTCTGACCTAATTACCAGAAATTACTGCAATATACATTTGTCCTGTCTATCCTTGGTTTCTGCACTAATTCTACGTTGGTGAAAGAGTGTGGTGTTGACACATCATGGTGTCCACTACCTTGAACAATGGAGATGGTATTATGGTTCCACTGTTCGGTGTACCTAATGTACTACCAAAATGATAACATTGAATATTCATATGACATTTCAGTGTCTTGGCTACACTGATTAATACTTCAGGGAAGAGAACTTCAGATTGTCTCACTTGGTGTTGTGCTTCTGCGGAAAAATATGGACTTTCAGTGCAGCTACGTGCAACCTACTGTGCTACAACCATGATGCAATCCTTCCCTTTCCTATCCTAGTTCTTGTACAATGGTAAAAAAGTACTACAGTGCGTATGCACTTTATGTCATTTGTTAATATGTTTTGTGCTCATTGCGTATACATTTTGTTATTGCTAGATATGTTCTGTACTACAGTGTGTATCCACTTTATGTCATTTGTTAATATGTTTTGTACTCATTGCGTATACATTTTGTGAATTCTTGATATCTTCTGTACTCAGTGCATGTGCACTCTATTTCATTTCATGTTCTGCACCTATATATATATGTGTGTATATACTCTGTGACTGTAAACTTAGTTACTTAAGAAAAATTTGTTGCTCATGGCAAGTCCAATTGACTCACCATCGCTGCCAAATTTTTGGCTCCCCCAAGTGGAGGGTTATGTAAGAGGTCCGAGCAGATGTAATACAGATGTAATTTTATGTAAGAGGTCCGAGCAGATGTAATTTCGATGTGTTGCTCATGCGCTGCCTGCGATATGCAAGGTATAAGAGAATCGCTGACCAGAGAGCAGTGTTGACTGTACGAACTGTGTAGCAGTAGCAGTAAGTTGTTGCCAGTGTGTGTGTCTGCTCTGGTCTGGTCTGGTGTATCATGTTGGCTGGGCCGGTCGCGGTGCAGCGATGCCAGAGCCTGAGTATTATTCTATAAGGTAAACAAAATGCAGACTCGCGCATATCTAGTAATATTATGTAAACTCCCATGTATATCTTTTAAAAAATGTCCTAATAATAACAAGCATTCATTTCAATTTAAATAATTTAATATTTTTTTCAATGCATGATCATTCCGATTGTTGCAAAAGAAAAATCATTTGCTTCCTTTCATAAATAACAAATGTATAAGCCAGCATTGCATAGAGCTGTGCCGGAAAGGAGCTATTGTAAGAGCAGATAGTTGCCGACTTTATCGAGGTGAGAATTTTTGCTTTTTATTCAGAATGATCTTACAGGGCCATGACGCAGCACTGCTGTCGTCCAAATTTTACCTGGTTACTGAATTTATTTTTTATTACGAGGTTTAGGAATTTTTCTGTTTCGATCCTATATTAAATGAGAAAAGAATTTTGTGGGTACATTAAATGGGAACCAGTTTTGTTCTAAGGTTACACTAAAATTAGAATCATTAACCAAATAATATTTAAATTATGTATTTTTTTAGGAGAGGTTACAGTCTCTTCGAAGAATAGTGAGGATTTAACCGCGTGGTGCTCTGCCTCATAGCGTGAGGGGAGCTTTTTGTAATCCATTTTCACTGAACTTGCACTTTCTGCAGCTTTTGTCCTCGAATCTTGTCCTATAAAGATTGCTTTGCTGAGTTGCAGCAAGGAATGCAAGGCTTTTGCAGACTTCGAGTCTCATTCCTAATGCAGACGTTGGTCCTTAATAAGAACGTAGCACAAAGGTGTTGCATATGTTGAAGCGATCTCACGTACGGAGTGCACACTTTGTTCAGTGTGAATGTTTTTGTGCCTGCGACTGCGTGTGTATAAATCTTTCCGAATCTCCATAATTTTTGTGTCATTGTGAATTTTCTTTGTTTCATTACTATATGCCCGTTGGAAACCATCCCCGTGTGTTAATATTAGAGGTCGTTGACCCTCTGCCATTACTCTTAGTCTATTTCTCTTCCGTGAAACGTTAATCGTTCGCAGCTGCGTGGTTTAATGTTGCTAAAATTTGGCCACTGTACGTAGAAATTGTGTATCCACGAACCACGTGGCCACACGAGTTAACTGTGAGCCTAACTTTCCTGTGCCTCCCTTACTTATTGCTCTGATTTTGGAACATTAAATATATCCTGTCCAAATTATTCAAAAGTGTTTGTGTTTTGTGATTTCATGTTACGCGTCTAAGCGTGTATGTGTGGCCTTTGTTGTGGCGGTTTCTCCAAACGGAAGTTCAACTCTAAATGCAACTGGGATATTCAAATGAACTCTCTTATTTAATCATTTCTCAACACAGTGGAAAAAACATCCCAGTTTCGTTGCACGTTCGTGTTGGGGCCGTCCTTGCTGTTCTTTGAGTGAATGTGGGTCTGAATAAGAGTATTAGACCTTTCCCGCCCTCCTCTAATTATGACCATGATTCTAAATTAAGAGATTCTGTTGTGAATCGTATAGGTTTTCACAAGCAGTCGTACCTAGTTACCAGAAAACAGCAGTTATGTAGATGTCTTATATCAACGTGTTAAGAAATAAAGAGTTTTTTTTTTAAGTCTTATCGTGTACCGATATTATGTCTCCTTTTCTGACGTCATTTACCTTGAAGTTCCCTTGTTAGCCGATCCATAGCGTTTTCATGCGCACAGGTCCAATGATTAGTATTCCCTTTTTATTTAAAACAAATTCTTTAGAATACATCTTGTTTTCAGGAATGTTGCTGCAAGCTGCTCTTATTCACAGTGTTCACACACTTTTTACTTTATTGTAATATTCGATTCATGTGAACAATCCCTGTATCATATTAATAATTACATCCCTTTTTTATAAGTGACATTACAATGAGTGTTCTTGATTAATTAATAAATTAATTTTCCAACTCAGTCTTTTACTTTGATTTGAATGAGCCTCGCGGGGTAGCTGGGCGGTCTCGGCCGCCTTGCCGCGGTTCGTGAGGCTTCCCTCCTCGGAGATTCGAATCCTCCCTCGTGGATGGGTGTGTGTGTTCTGTTTAGCTTAATTTAGTTTAAGTTACATTAAGTAGTGTGTAAGCTTGCCACACTTCTTTTTTATTTGAATGTCATATAGCATTTCCATTTGCATGTGGCTCTTTTAGTTATCAGGAAATAGCTCGGGGATCCACTCATTTCATAAACATCACTTAAGTTCACGTCACTTACAAGAAAACTATTTGACAGACACACAATTCAATTAGCTGAGTACCATTACATTTACCGGCGATTCAGCTTAAACCTTCCAGTATGACAGGTCTGTCACATATTCATCTGATAACAGTGCATTAACATATTCCAGCTCATACCGAGCGAATGGAGGAGGTGGAAGAGGAGGAGATTGGAGTTGAAAGTCCTGCAGACAAAGCGGTTTTTAGAGACGGAGCACAATCTCGGATTAAGGAAGGATGGAGAAGAAAAGCAGCCGTGTTCTATCCAAGGAACCATTTTAGCATTTGCCTTAACCGATTTAGGAAATCAAGGAAGACGTAAATCTGGATGGCCGCTTTGAATCGTCGTTCTCCCGAATGTGAGTCCATTGTGCTAACCACTTAGCTACTACACTTAGTGAGCGATTAGTCACACACACCACAAGGCACTACTGCGTCCAGTAAATACGGTACCATCCATGCAGCAGGAAACCCCCAGAACACTACTTCGTAACTGTTACACAAATAACGCAGAGACTAATCCCAGTTCATCACTCCAGTAAGCGCACAAAAAAGACTGCTTTAATTAAACGCCACCGGCTGAGCTATACAACCAAACAGCACGCTCCTATCACCATCCATGCGCCAGCCAGCGCCCATCCAAGCAGTCTGTCCAGTATTCCTACTTGACCGCACCACATGACACTCTCTTCTTGTGACCAACTTGCTTCTTGGTGACAACCAGCGTCCTGACTCTCCGTCAAAGCCGGCTTCCCACAGTGGCCCCGTATTGTGCTGATGTAGTGTCGCTTTTACTGGAAGCGCACTGAGGGTGTAGCACGGATACAGCCACAGCCCTATTCGCGCTACCTTTCAAATTGCCACAGACGGGTGACAGCTAATGACAGCAAAAACTCTCACTCAACAACAATATTATTTATTAAGCACAGCTTCCATACGAAGATGTTATTCTGTTTGTGTCGGCTATTAGACGTAACCATGTAAAAGAGTACATTGTTTTTGTGGCAGTAACGCACAGAATTTGTATTACTGTCTACATGTACCGATGACATATTATAATGAAAAATGATGCTGGAAGCTTAAGATACGTGCTTCAATAGACCAATGATCTAACCTGGCCAGGCGCATAGATAATAAAAATTGTATAGCATACAGCCTACCTGGACCGTGTCTTCATTCACAAAATTTCACAGGAGAGGTTGTTGTCTGTACCCGATATACAGACACCGAATGCATACTCCAGATGGTCAAGTGCCGTCTCAGCATTACACGGCTGGCAGCATGCGTGGCCTTGCTGATTCACGGCTAGAGTCAACCTGGCGGCCCGTGAGATTACCGCTGGCCTCGTGCATACTGCAGGTAGCTCCAGGCGGCACACCAGGGTGGCAGAGTTGCGCCTAAGCACCACACGGCTGGCAGCATGCGTGGCCTTGCTGATTCACGGCGAGAGTCAGCCCGGCGGCCCGTGAGATTACCGCTGGCCTCGTGCATACTGCAGGTAGCTCCAAGCGTCACTCCAGGGTGGCAGAGTTCTGCCTAAGCACCACACGGCTGGCAGCATGCGTGGCCTTGCTGATTCACGGCTAGAGTCAGCCCGGCGGCCCGTGAGATTACCGCTGGCCTCGTGCATACTGCAGGTAGCTCCAGGCGGCACTCCAGGGTGGCAGAGTTCCGCCTAAGCACCACACGGCTGGCAGCATGCGTGGCCTTGCTGATTCACGGCTAGAGTCAGCCCGGCGGCCGTGAGATTACCGCTGGCCTCGTGCATACTGCAGGTAGCTCCAGGCGGCACTCCAGGGTGGCAGAGTTCCGCCTAAGCACCACACGGCTGGCAGCATGGGTGGCATTGCTGATTCACGGCTATAGTCAGACCGGCGGCCCGTGATATTACCGCTGGCCTCGTGCATACAGCAGGTAGCTCCAGGCGGCACTCCAGGGTGGCAGAGTTCCGCCTAAGCACCACACGGCTGGCAGCATGCGTGGCCTGGCTGATTCACGGCTAGAGTCAGCCCGGCGGCCCGTGAGATTACCGCTGGCCTCGTGCATACTGCAGGTAGCGCCAGGTGGCACTCCAGGGTGGCGGAGTTCCGCCTAAGCACCACACGGCTGGCCGCATGCGTGGCCTTGCTGATTCATGGCTAGAGTCAGCCCGGAGGCCCGTGAGATTACCGCTGGCCTCGTGCATACTGCAGGTAGCTCCAGGCGACACTCCAGGGTGGCAGAGTTCCGCCTAAGCACCACACGGCTGGCAGCATGCGTGGCCTTGCTGATTCACGGCTAGAGTCAGCCCGTAGGCCCGTGAGATTACCGCTGGCCTCGTGCATACTGCAGGTAGCTCCAAGCGTCACTCCAGGGTGGCAGAGTTCTGCCTAAGCACCACACGGCTGGCAGCATGCGTGGCCTTGCTGATTCACGGCTAGAGTCAGCCCGGCGGCCTGTCAGATTACCGCTGGCCTCGTGCATACTGCAGGTAGCTCCAGGCGGCACCCCAGGGTGGCAGAGTTCCGCCTAAGCACCACACGGCTGGCAGCATGCGTGGCCTTGCTGATTCACGGCTAGAGTCAGCCCGGCGGCCGTGAGATTACCGCTGGCCTCGTGCATACTGCAGTTAGCTCCAGGCGGCACTCCAGGGTGGCAGAGTTCCGCCAAAGCACCACACGGCTGGCAGCATGCGTGGCCTTGCTGATTCACGGCTAGAGTCTGCCCGGCGGCCCTTGAGATTACCGCTGGCCTCGTGCATACTGCAGGTAGCTCCAGGCGGCACTTAAGGGTGGCGGAGTTCCGCCTAAGCACCACACGGCTGGCAGCACACGTGGCCTTGCTGATTCACGGCTAGAGTCAGACCGGCGGCCCGTGATATTACCGCTGGCCTTGTGCATACTGCAGGTAGCTCCAGGCGGCACTCCAGGGTGGCAGAGTTCTGCCTAAGCACCACACGGCTGGCAGCATGCGTGGCCTTGCTGATTCACGGCTAGAGTCAGCCCGGCGGCCCGTGAGATTACCGCTGGCCTCGTGCATACTGCAGGTAGCTCCAGGCGGCACTCCAGGGTGGCAGAGTTCCGCCTAAGCACCACACGGCTGGCAGCATGCGTGGCCTTGCTGATTCACGGCTAGAGTCAGCCCGGCGACCCGTGAGATTACCGCTGGCCTCGTGCATACTGCAGGTAACTCCAGGCGGCACTCCAGGGTGGCAGAGTTCTGCCTAAGCACCACACGGCTGGCAGCATGCGTGGCCTTGCTGATTCACGGCTATAGTCAGCCTGGCGGCCCGTGAGATTACCGCTGGCCTCGTGCATACTGCAGGTAGCTTCAGGCCGTACACCAGGGTGGCAGAGTTGCGCCTAAGCACCACACGGCTGGCAGCATGCGTGGCCTTGCTCATTCATGGCGAGAGTCAGCCCGGCGGCCCGTGAGATTACCGCTGGCCTCGTGCATACTGCAGGTAGCTCCAGGCGGCACTCCAGGGTGGCAGAGTTCCGCCTAAGCACCACACGGCTGGCAGCATGCGTGGCCTTGCTGATTCACGGCTAGAGTTAGCCCAGCGGCCCGTGAGATTACCGCTGGCCTTGTGCATACTGCAGGTAGCTCCAGGCGGCACTCCAGGGTGGCAGAGTTCCGCCTAAGCACCACACGGCTGGCAGCATGCGTGGCATTGCTGATTCACGGCTAGAGTCAGACCGGCGGCCCGTGATATTACCGCTGGCCTCGTGCATACTGCAGGTAGCTCCAGGCGGCACTCCAGGGTGGCAGAGTTCCGCCTAAGCACCACACGGCTGGCAGCATGAGTGGCCTTGCTGATTCACGGCTAGAGTCAGCCCGGCGGCCCGTGAGATTACCGCTGGCCTCGTGCATACTGCAGGTAGCGCCAGGTGGCACTCCAGGGTGGCGGAGTTCCGCCTAAGCACCACACGGCTGGCCGCATGTGTGGCCTTTCTGATTCATGGCTAGAGTCAGCCCGGAGGACCGTGAGATTACCGCTGGCCTCTTGCTTACTGCAGGTAGCTCCAGGCGGCACTCCAGGGTGGCAGAGTTCCGCCTAAGCACCACATGGCTGGCAGCATGCGTGGCCTTGCTGATTCACGGCTAGAGTCAGCCCGTAGGCACGTGAGATTACCGCTGGCCTCGTGCATACTGCAGGTAGCTCCAAGCGTCACTCCAGGGTGGCAGAGTTCTGCCTAAGCACCACACGGCTGGCAGCATGCGTGGCCTTGCTGATTCACGGCTAGAGTCAGCCCGGCGGCCTGTCAGATTACCGCTGGCCTCGTGCATACTGCAGGTAGCTCCAGGCGGCACCCCAGGGTGGCAGAGTTCCGCCTAAGCACCACACGGCTGGCAGCATGCGTGGCCTTGCTGATTCACGGCTAGAGTCAGCCCGGCGGCCGTGAGATTACCGCTGGCCTCGTGCATACTGCAGTTAGCTCCAGGCGGCACTCCAGGGTGGCAGAGTTCCGCCAAAGCACCACACGGCTGGCAGCATGCGTGGCCTTGCTGATTCACGGCTAGAGTCTGCCCGGCGGCCCTTGAGATTACCGCTGGCCTCGTGCATACTGCAGGTAGCTCCAGGCGGCACTTAAGGTTGGCGGAGTTCCGCCTAAGCACCACACGGCTGGCAGCACACGTGGCCTTGCTGATTCACGGCTAGAGTCAGACCGGCGGCCCGTGATATTACCGCTGGCCTTGTGCATACTGCAGGTAGCTCCAGGCGGCACTCCAGGGTGGCAGAGTTCCGCCTAAGCACCACACGGCTGGCAGCATGCGTGGCCTTGCTGATTCACGGCTAGAGTCAGCCCGGCGACCCGTGAGATTACCGCTGGCCTCGTGCATACTGCAGGTAACTCCAGCCGGCACTCCAGGGTGGCAGAGTTCCGCCTAAGCACCACACGGCTGGCAGCATGCGTGGCCTTGCTGATTCATGGCTAGAGTCAGCCCGGCGGCCCGTGACATTACCGCTGGCCTCGTGCATACTGCAGGTAGCTCCAGGCGGCACTCCAGGGTGGCAGAGTTCCGCCTAAGCACCACACGGCTGGTAGCATGCGTGGCCTTGCTGATTCACGGCTAGAGTCAGCCCGGCGGCCCGTGAGATTACCGCTGGCCTCGTGCATACTGCAGGTAGCTCCAGGCGGCACTCCATGGTGGCAGAGTTCCGCCTAAGCACCACACGGCTGGCAGCATGCGTGGCCTTGCTGATTCACGGTTAAAGTCAGCCCGGCGGCCCGTGAGATTACCGCTGGCCTCGTGCGTACTGCAGGTAGCTCCAGGCGGCACTCCAGGGTGGCAGAGTTCCGCCTAAGCACCACACGGCTGGCAGCATGCGTGGCCTTGCTGATTCACGGCTATAGTCAGCCTGGCGGCCCGTGCGATTACCGCTGGCCTCGTGCATACTGCAGGTAGCTGCAGGCGGCACTCCAGGGTGGCAGAATTCCGCCTAAGCACCACACGGCTGGCAGCATGCGTGGCATTGCTGATTCACGGCTAGAGTCAGACCGGCGGCCCGTGATATTACCGCTGGCCTCGTGCATACTGCAGGTAGCTCCAGGCGGCACTCCAGGGTGGCAGAGTTCCGCCTAAGCACCACACGGCTGGCAGCATGAGTGGCCTTGCTGATTCACGGCTAGAGTCAGCCCGGCGGCCCGTGAGATTACCGCTGGCCTCGTGCATACTGCAGGTAGCGCCAGGTGGCACTCCAGGGTGGCAGAGTTCCGCCTAAGCACCACACGGCTGGCCGCATGTGTGGCCTTTCTGATTCATGGCTAGAGTCAGCCCGGAGGACCGTGAGATTACCGCTGGCCTCTTGCTTACTGCAGGTAGCTCCAGGCGGCACTCCAGGGTGGCAGAGTTCCGCCTAAGCACCACACGGCTGGCAGCATGCGTGGCCTTGCTGATTCACGGCTAGAGTCAGCCCGTAGGCCCGTGAGATTACCGCTGGCCTCGTGCATACTGCAGGTAGCTCCAAGCGTCACACCAGGGTGGCAGAGTTCTGCCTAAGCACCACACGCCTGGCAGCATGCGTGGCCTTGCTGATTCACGGCTAGAGTCAGCCCGGCGGCCCGTGAGATTACCGCTGACCTCGTGCATACTGCAGGTAGCTCCAGGCGGCACTCCAGGGTGGCAGAGTTCCGCCTAAGCACCACACGGCTGGAAGCATGCGTGGCCTTGCTGATTCACGGCTAGAGTCAGGCCGGCGGCCCGTGAGGTTACCGCTGGCCTCGTGCATACTGCAGGTAGCTCCAGGTGGCACTCCAGGGTGGCAGAGTTCCGCCAAAGCACCACACGGCTGGCAGCATGCGTGGCCTTGCTGATTCACGGCTAGAGTCAGCCCGGCGGCCTGTCAGATTACCGCTGGCCTCGTGCATACTGCAGGTACCTCCAGGCGGCACTTCAGGGTGGCGGAGTTCCGCCTAAGCACCACACGGCTGGCAGCACGCGTGACCCTGCTGATTCATGGCTAGAGTCAGCCCGTCGGCCCGTGAGATTACCGCTGGCCTCGTGCATACTGCAGGTAGCTCCAGGTAGCACTCCAGGGTGGCAGAGTTCCGCCTAAGCACCACACGGCTGGCAGCATGCGTGGCCTTGCTGATTCACGGCTAGAGTCAGCTCGGCGGACCGTGACATTACCGCTGGCCTCGTGCATACTGCAGTTAGCTCCAGGCGGCACTCCAGGGTGACAGAGTTCCGCCTAAGCACCACACAGCTGGCAGCATGCGTGGCCTTGCTGATTCACGGCTAGAGTCAGCCCGGCGGCCCGTGAGATTACCGCTGGCCTCGTGCATACTGCAGGTAGCTTCAGGCGGCACTCCAGGGTGGCAGAGTTCCGCCTAAGCACCACACGGCTGGCAGCATGCGTGGCCTTGCTGATTCACGGCTAGAGTCAGCACGGCGGCCCGTGAGATTACCGCTGGCCTCGTGCAAACTGCAGGTAGCTCCAGGCAGCACTCCAGGGTGGCAGAGTTCCGCCTAAGCACCACACGGCTGGCAGCATGCGTGGCCTTGCTGAATCACGGCTAGAGTCAGCCCGGCGGCCTGTGAGATTACCGCTGGCCTCGTGCATACTGCAGGTAGATCCAGGCGGCACTCCAGGGTGGCAGAGTTCCGCCAAAGCATCACACGGCTGGCAGCATGCGTGGCCTTGCTGATTCACGGCTAGAGTCAGCCCGGCGGCCCGTGAGATTACCGCTGGCCTCGTGCATATTGCAGGTAGCTCCAGGCGGCACTTCAGGGTGGCGGAGTTCCGCCTAAGCACCACACGGCTGGCAGCACGCGTGGCCATGCTGATTCACGGCTAGAGTCAGCCCGTCGGCCCTTGAGATTACCGCTGGCCTCGTGCATACTGCAGGTAGCTCCAGGTAGCACTCCAGGGTGGCAGAGTTCCGCCTAAGCACCACACGGCTGGCAGCATGCGTGGCCTTGCTGATTCATGGCTAGAGTCAGCCCGGCGGCCCGTGACATTACCGCCGGCATCGTGCATACTGCAGGTAGCTCCAGGCGGCACTCCAGGGTGGCAGAGTTCCGCCTAAGCACCACACGGCTGGCAGCATGCGTGGCCTTGCTGATTCACGGCTAGAGTCAGCCCGGCGGCCCGTGAGATTACCCCTGGCCTTGTGCATACTGCAGGTAGCTCCAGGCGGCACTCCAGGGTGGCAGAGTTCCGCCTAAGCACCACACGGCTGGCAGCATGGGTGGCATTGCTGATTCACGGCTAGAGTCAGACCGGCGGCCCGTGATATTACCGCTGGCCTCATGCATACTGCAGGTAGCTCCAGGCGGCACTCCAGGGTGGCAGAGTTCCGCCTAAGCACCACACGGCTGGCAGCAGGCGTGGCCTTCCTGATTCACGGCTAGAGTCAGCCCGGCGGCCCGTGAGATTACCGCTGGCCTCGTGCATACTGCAGGTAGCGCCAGGTGGCACTCCAGGGTGGCGGAGTTCCGCCTAAGCACCACACGGCTGGCCGCATGCGTGGCCTTGCTGATTCATGGCTAGAGTCAGCCCGGAGGCCCGTGAGATTACCGCTGGCCTCGTGCATACTGCAGGTAGCTCCAGGCGGCACTCCAGGGTGGCACAGTTCCGCCTAAGCACCACACGGCTGTCAGCATGCGTGGCCTTGCTGATTCATGGCTAGAGTCAGCCCGTAGGCCCGTGAGATTACCGCTGGCCTCGTGCATACTGCAGGTAGCTCCAAGCGTCACTCCAGGGTGGCAGAGTTCTGCCTAAGCACCACACGGCTGGCAGCATGCGTGGCCTTGCTGATTCACGGCTAGAGTCAGCCCGGCGGCCCGTGAGATTACCGCTGGCCTCGTGCATACTGCAGGTAGCTCCAGGCGGCACTCCAGGGTGTCAGAGTTCCGCCTAAGCACCACACGGCTGGCAGCATGCGTGGCCTTACTGATTCATGGCTAGAGTCAGCCCGGCGGCCCGTGAGATTACCGCTGGCCTCGTGCATACTGCAGGTAGCTTCAGGCGGCACTCCAGGGTGGCAGAGTTCCGCCTAAGCACCACACGGCTGGCAGCATGCGTGGCCTTGCTGATTCACGGCTAGAGTCAGCACGGCGGCCCGTGAGATTACCGCTGGCCTCGTGCATACTGCAGGTAGCTCCAGGCAGCACTCCAGGGTGGCAGAGTTCCGCCTAAGCACCACACGGCTGGCAGCATGCGTGGCCTTGCTGAATCACGGCTAGAGTCAGCCCGGCGGCCTGTGAGATTACCGCTGGCCTCGTGCATACTGCAGGTAGCTCCAGGCGGCACTCCAGGGTGGCAGAGTTCCGCCAAAGCATCACACGGCTGGCAGCATGCGTGGCCTTGCTGATTCACGGCTGGAGTCAGCCCGGCGGCCCGTGAGATTACCGCTGGCCTTGTGCATATTGCAGGTAGCTCCAGGCGGCACTTCAGGGTGGCGGAGTTCCGCCTAAGCACCACACGGCTGGCAGCACGCGTGGCCATGCTGATTCACGGCTAGAGTCAGCCCGTCGGCCCTTGAGATTACCGCTGGCCTCGTGCATACTGCAGGTAGCTCCAGGTAGCACTCCAGGGTGGCAGAGTTCCGCCTAAGCACCACACGGCTGGCAGCATGCGTGGCCTTGCTGATTCACGGCTAGAGTCAGCCCGGCGGCCCGTGACATTACCGCTGGCATCGTGCATATTGCAGGTAGCTCCAGGCGGCACTCCAGGGTGGCAGAGTTCCGCCTAAGCACCACACGGCTGGCAGCATGCGTGGCCTTGCTGATTCACGGCTAGAGTCAGCCCGGCGGCCCGTGAGATTACCCCTGGTCTTGTGCATACTGCAGGTAGCTCCAGGCGGCACTCCAGGGTGGCAGAGTTACGCCTAAGCACCACACGGCTGGCAGCATGGGTGGCATTGCTGATTCACGGCTAGAGTCAGACCGGCGGCCCGTGATATTACCGCTGGCCTCATGCATACTGCAGGTAGCTCCAGGCGGCACTCCCGGGTGGCAGAGTTCCGCCTAAGCACCACACGGCTGGCAGCATGAGTGGCCTTCCTGATTCACGGCTAGAGTCAGCCCGGCGGCCCGTGAGATTACCGCTGGCCTCGTGCATACTGCAGGTAGCGCCAGGTGGCACTCCAGGGTGGCGGAGTTCCGCCTAAGTACCACACGGCTGGCCGCATGCGTGGCCTTGCTGATTCATGGCTAGAGTCAGCCCGGAGGCCCGTGAGATTACCGCTGGCCTCGTGCATACTGCAGGTAGCTCCAGGCGGCACTCCAGGGTGGCACAGTTCCGCCTAAGCACCACACGGCTGGCAGCATGCGTGGCCTTGCTGATTCACGGCTAGAGTCAGCCCGTAGGCCCGTGAGATTACCGCTGGTCTCGTGCATACTGCAGGTAGCTCCAAGCGTCACTCCAGGGTGGCAGAGTTCTGCCTAAGAACCACACGGCTGGCAGCATGCGTGGCCTTGCTGATTCACGGCTAGAGTCAGCCCGGCGGCCCGTGAGATTACCGCTGGCCTCGTGCATACTGCAGGTATCTCCAGGCGGCACTCCAGGGTGGCAGAGTTCCGCCTAAGCACCACACGGCTGGCAGCATGCGTGGCCTTGCTGATTCACGGCTAGAGTCAGCCCGGCGGCCATGAGATTACCGCTGGCCTCGTGCATACTGCAGTTAGCTGCAGGCGGCACTCCAGGGTGGCAGAGTTCCGCCAAAGCACCACATGGCTGGCAGCATGCATGGCCTTGCTGATTCACGGTTAGAGTCAGCCCGGCGGCCCGTGAGATTACCGCTGGCCTCGTGCATACTGCAGGTAGCTCCAGGCGGCACTTCAGGGTGGCGGAGTTCCGCCTAAGCACCACACGGCTGGCAGCACGCGTGGCCTTGCTGATTCACGGCTAGAGTCAGCCCGTCGGCCCGTGAGATTATTGCTGGCCTCGTGCATACTGCAGGTAGCTCCAGGTAGCACTCAGGGTGGCAGAGTTCCGCCTAAGCACCACACGGCTGGCAGCATGCGTGGCCTTGCTGATTCACGGCTAGAGTCAGCCCGGCGGTCCGTGACATTACCGCTGGCCTCGTGCATACAGCAGTTAGCTCCAGGCGGCACTCCAGGGTGGCAGAGTTCCGCCTAAGCACCACACGGCTGGCAGCATGCGTGGCCTTGTTGATTCACGGCTAGAGTCAGCCCGGCGGCCCGTGAGATTACCGCTGGCCTCGTGCATACTGCAGGTAGCTCCAGGCGGCACTCCAGGGTGGCAGAGTTCCGCCTAAGCACCACACGGCTGACAGCATGGGTGGCATTGCTGATTCACGGCTAGAGTCAGCCCGGCGGCCCGTGAGATTACCGCTGGCCTCATGCATACTGCAGGTAGCTCCAGGCGGCACTCCAGGGTGGCGGAGTTCCGCCTAAGCACCACACGGCTGGCCGCATGCGTGGCCTTGCTGATTCATGGCTAGAGTCAGCCCGGAGGCCCGTGAGATTACCGCTGGCCTCGTGCATACTGCAGGTAGCTCCAGGCGGCACTCAAGGGTGGCACAGTTCCGCCTAAGCACCACACGGCTGGCAGCATGCGTGGCCTTGCTGATTCACGGCTAGAGTCAGCCCGTAGGTCCGTGAGATTACCGCTGGCCTCGTGCATACTGCAGGTAGCTCCAAGCGTCACTCCAGGGTGGCAGAGTTCTGCCTAAGCACCACACGGCTGGCAGCATGCGTGGCCCTGCTGATTCACGGCTAGAGTCGGCCCGGCGGCCCGTGAGATTACCGCTGGCCTCGTGCATACTGCAGGTAGCTCCAGGCGGCACTCCAGGGTGGCAGAGATCCGCCTAAGCACCACACGGCTGGCAGCATGCGTGGCCTTGCTGATTCACGGCTAGAGTCAGCCCGGCGGCCATGAGATTACCGCTGGCCTCGTGCATACTGCAGTTAGCTCCAGGCGGCACTCCAGGGTGGCAGAGTTCCGCCAAAGCACCACATGGCTGGCAGCATGCGTGGCCTTGCTGATTCATGGCTAGAGTCAGCCCGGCGGCCCGTGAGATTACCGCTGGCCTCGTGCATACTGCAGGTAGCTCCAGGCGGCACTTCAGGGTGGCGGAGTTCCGCCTAAGCACCACACGGCTGGCAGCACGCGTGGCTTTGCTGATTCACGGCTAGAGTCAGCCCGTCGGCCCGTGAGATTATTGCTGGCCTCGTGCATACTGCAGGTAGCTCCAGGTAGCACTCAGGGTGGCAGAGTTCCGCCTAAGCACCACACGGCTGGCAGCATGCGTGGCCTTGCTGATTCACGGCTAGAGTCAGCCCGGCGGTCCGTGATATTACCGCTGGCCTCGTGCATACAGCAGTTAGCTCCAGGCGGCACTCCAGGGTGGCAGAGTTCCGCCTAAGCACCACACGGCTGGCAGCATGCGTGGCCTTGTTGATTCACGGCTAGAGTCAGCCCGGCGGCCCGTGAGATTACCGCTGGCATCGTGCATACTGCAGGTAGCTTCAGGCGGCACTCCAGGGTGGCAGAGATCCGCCTAAGCACCACACGGCTGGCAGCATGCGTGGCCTTGCTGATTCACGGCTAGAGTCAGCCCGGCGGCCCGTGAGATTACCGCTGGCCTCGTGCATACTGCAGGTAGCTCCAGGCGGCACTCCAGGGTGGCATAGTTCCGCCTAAGCACCACACGGCTGGCAGCATGCGTGGCCTTGCTGAATCACGGCTAGAGTCAGCCCGGCCGCCTGTGAGATTACCGCTGGCCTCGTCCATACTGCAGGTAGCTCCAGGCGGCACTCCAGGGTGGCAAAGTTCCGCCTAAGCACCACACGGCTGGCAGCATGCGTGGCCTTGCTGATTCATGGCTAGAGTCAGCCCGGCTGCCCGTGAGATTACCGCTGGCCTCGTGCATACTGCAGGTAGCTCCAGGCGGCACTCCAGGGTGGCAGAGTTCCGCCTAAGCACCATACGGCTGGCAGCATGAGTGGCCTTGCTGATTCACGGCTAGAGTGAGCCCGGCGGCCCGTGAGATTACCGCTGGCCTCGTGCATACTGCAGGTAGCTCCAGGCGGCACTCCAGGGCGGCAGAGTTCCGCCTAAGCACCACACGGCTGGCAGCATGCGTGGCCTTGCTGATTCACGGCTAGAGTCAGCCCGGCGGCCCGTGACATTACCGCCGGCATCGTGCATACTGCAGGTAGTTCCAGGCGGCACTCCAGGGTGGCAGAGTTCCGCCTAAGCACCACACGGCTGGCAGCATGCGTGGCCTTGCTGATTCACGGCTAGAGTCAGCCCGGCGGCCCGTGAGATTACCCCTGGCCTTGTGCATACTGCAGGTAGCTCCAGGCGGCACTCCAGGGTGGCAGAGTTCCGCCTAAGCACCACACGGCTGGCAGCATGGGTGGCATTGCTGATTCACCGCTAGAGTCAGACCGGCGGCCCCTGATATTCCCGCTGGCCTCATGCATACTGCAGGTAGCTCCAGGCGGCACTCCAGGGTGGCAGAGTTCCGCCTAAGCAACACATGGCTGGCAGCATGCGTGGCCTTCCTGATTCACGGCTAGAGTCAGCCCGGCGGCCCGTGAGATTACCGCTGGCCTCGTGCATACTGCAGGTAGAGCTAGGTGGCACTCCAGGGTGGCGGAGTTCCGCCTAAGCACCACACGGCTGGCCGCATGCGTGGCCTTGCTGATTCATGGCTAGAGTCAGCCCGGAGGCCCGTGAGATTACTGCTGGCCTCGTGCATACTGCAGGTAGCTCCAGGCAGCACTCCAGGGTGGCACAGTTCCGCCTAAGCACCACACGGCTGGCAGCATGCGTGGCCTTGCTGATTCACGGCTAGAGTTAGCCCGTAGGCCCGTGAGATTACCGCTGGCCTCGTGCATACTGCAGGTAGCTCCAAGCGTCACTCCAGGGTGGCAGAGTTCTGCCTAAGCACCACACGGCTGGCAGCATGCGTGGCCTTGCTGATTCACGGCTAGAGTCAGCCCGGCGGCCCGTGAGATTACCGCTGGCCTCGTGCATACTGCAGGTAGCTCCAGGCGGCACTTCAGGGTGGCGGAGTTCCGCCTAAGCACCACACGGCTGGCAGCACGCGTGGCCTTGCTGATTCACGGCTAGAGTCAGCCCGTCGGCCCGTGAGATTATTGCTGGCCTCGTGCATACTGCAGGTAGCTCCAGGTAGCACTCCAGGGTGGCAGAGTTCCGCCTAAGCACCACACGGCTGGCAGCATGCGTGGCCTTGCTGATTCACGGCTAGAGTCAGCCCGGCGGTCCGTGACATTACCGCTGGCCTCGTACATACAGCAGTTAGCTCCAGGCGGCACTCCAGGGTGGCAGAGTTCCGCCTAAGCAACACACGGCTGGCAGCATGCGTGGCCTTGTTGATTCACGGCTGTAGTCAGCCCGGCGGCCTGTGAGATTACCGCTGGCCTCGTGCATACTGCAGGTAGCTTCAGGCGGCACTCCAGGGTGGCAGAGTTCCGCCTAAGCACCACACGGCTGGCAGCATGCGTGGCCTTGCTGATTCACGGCTAGAGTCAGCCCGGCGGCCCGTGAGATTACCGCTGGCCTCGTGCATACTGCAGGTAGCTACAGGCAGCACTCCAGGGTGGCATAGTTCCGCTTAAGCACCACACGGCTGGCAGCATGCGTGGCCTTGCTGAATCACGGCTAGAGTCGGCCCGGCGGCCTGTGAGATTACCGCTGGCCTCGTCCATACTGCAGGTAGCTCCAGGCGGCACTCCAGGGTGGCAGAGTTCCGCCTAAGCACCACACGGCTGGCAGCATGCGTGGCCTTGCTGATTCATGGCTAGAGTCAGCCCGGCTGCCCGTGAGATTACCGCTGGCCTCGTGCATACTGGAGGTAGCTCCAGGCGGCACTCCAGGGTGGCAGAGTTCCGCCTAAGCACCATACGGCTGGCAGCATGAGTGGCCTTGCTGATTCACGGCTAGAGTCAGCCCGGCGGCCCGTGAGATTACCGCTGGCCTCGTGCATACTGCAGGTAGCTCCAGGCGGCACTCCAGGGCGGCAGAGTTCCGCCTAAGCACCACACGGCTGGCAGCATGCGTGGCCTTGCTGATTCACGGCTAGAGTCAGCCCGGCGGCCCGTGAGATTACCGCTGGCCTCGTGCATGCTGCAGGTAGCTCCAGGCGGCACTCCAGGGTGGCAGAGTTCTGCCTAAGCACCACACGGCTGGAAGCATGCGTGGCCTTGCTGATTCACGGCTAGAGTCAGCCCGGCGGCCCGTGAGATTACCGCTGGCCTCGTGCATACTGCAGGTAGCTCCAGGCGGCACTCCAGAGTGGCAGAGTTCCGCCTAAGCACCACACGGCTGGCAGCATGCGTGGCCTTGCTGATTCACGGCTAGAGTCAGCCCGGCGGCCCGTGAGATTACCGCTGGACTCGTGCACACTGCAGGTAGCTCCAGGCGGCACTCCAGGGTGGCGGAGTTCCGCCTAAGCACTACATGGCTGGCAGCATGCGTGGCCTTGCTGATTCACTGCTAGAGTCAGCCCGTCGGCCCGCGAGATTACCGCAGGCCTCGTGCGTACTGCAGGTAGCTCCAGGCGGCACTCCAGGGTGGCAGAGTTCCACCTAAGCACCACACGGCTGGCAGCATGCGTGGCCTTGCTGATTGACAGCTAGAGTCAGCCCGGCGGCCCGTGAGATTACCGCTGGCCTCGTGCATACTGCAGGTAGCTCCAGGCGGCACTCCAGGGTGGCAGAGTTCCACCTATGCACCACACGGCTGGCAGCATGCGTGGCCTTGCTGATTCATGGCTAGAGTCAGCCCGGCGGCCCGTGAGATTACTGCTGGCCTCGTGCTTATTGCATGTCGATCCAGGCGGCACTCCAGGGTGGCAGATTTCCGCCTAAGCACCACACGGCTGGCAGCATGCGTGGCCTTGCTGAATCATGGCTAGAGACAGCCCGGCGGCCCGTGAGATTACCGCTGGCCTTGTGCATACTGCAGGTAGCTCCAGGCGGCACTCCAGGATCGCAGAGTTCCGCCTAAGCACCACACGGCTGGCAGCATGCGTGGCCTTGCTGATTCACGGCGAGAGTCAGCCCGGCGGCCCGTGAGATTACCGCTGGCCTCGTGCATACTGCAGGTAGCTCCAGGCGGCACTCCAGGGTGGCAGAGTTCCGCCTAAGCACCACACAGCTGGCAGCATTCGTGGCCTTGCTGATTCACGGCTAGTGTCAGCCCGGCGGCCCGTGAGATTACCGCTGGCCTCGTGCATACTGCAGGTAGCTCCAGGCGGCACTCCAGGGTGGCAGAGTTCCGCCTAAGCACCACACGGCAGGCAGCATGCGTGGCCTTGCTGATTCACGGCTTGAGTCAGCCCGGCGGCCCGTGAGATTACTGCTGGCCTCGTGCATACAGCAGGTAGCTCCAGGCGGCACTCCAGGGTGGCACAGTTCCGCCTAAGCACCACACGGCTGGCAGCATGCGTAGCCTTGCTGGTTCACGGCTAGAGTCAGCCCGGCGGCCCGTGAGATTACCGCTGGCCTCGTGCATACAGGCGGTAGCTCCAGGCGGCACTCCAGGGTGGCAGAGTTCCGCCTAAGCACCAAACGGCGTGCAGCATGCGTGGCCTTGCTGATTCATGGCTAGAGTCAGCCCGGCGGCCCGTGAGATTACCGCTGGCCTCGTGCATACTGCAGGTAGCTCCAGGCGGCACTCCAGGGTGGCAGAGTTCCGCCTAAGCACCACACGGCTGGCAGCATGCGTGGCCTTGCTGATTCACGGCTAGAGTCAGCCCGGCGGCCCGTGAGATTACCGCTGGCCTCGTGCATACTGCAGGTAGCTCCAGGCGGCAGTCCAGGGTGGCAGAGTTCTGCCTAAGCACCACACCGCTGGCAGCAAACGTGGCCTTGCTGATTCACGGCTAGAGTCAGCCTGGCGGCCCGTGAGACTGCCGCTGGCCTCGTGCATACTGCAGGTAGCTCCAGGCGGCACTCCAGGGTGGCAGAGTTCCGCCTAAGCCCCACATCGCTGGCAGCATGCGTGGCCTTGCTGATTCACGGCTAGAGTCAGCCCAGCGGCCCGTGAGATTACCGCTGGCCTCGTGCATACTGCAGGCAGGTCCAGGCGGCACTCCAGGGTGGCAGAGTTCCGCCTAAGCACCACACGGCTGGCAGCATGCGTGGCTTTGCTGAATCATGGCTAGAGACAGCCCGGCGGCCCGTGAGATTACCGCTGGCCTTGTGCATACTGCAGGTAGCTCCAGGCGGCACTCCAGGGTCACAGAGTTCCGCCTAAGCACCACACGGCTGGCAGCATGCGTGGCCTTGCTGATTCACGGCTAGAGTCAGCTCGGCGGCCTGTGAGATTACCGCTGGCCTCGTGCATACTGCAGGTAGCTCCAGGCGGCACTCCAGGGTGGCAGAGTTCCGCCTAAGCACCACACGGCTGGCAGCATGCGTGGCCTTGCTGATTCACGGCTAGAGTCAGCCCGGCGGCCCGTGAGATTACCACTGGCCTCGTGCATACTGCAGGTAGCTCCAGGTGGCACTCCAGGGTGGCAGAGTTCCGCCTAAGCACCACACGGCTGGCAGCATGCGTGGCCTTGCTGATTCACGGCTAGAGTCAGCCCGGCGGCCCATGAGATTACCGCTGGCATCGTGCATACTGCATGTAGCTCCAGGCGGCACTCCAGGGTGGCAGAGTTCCGCCTAAGCACCACACGGCTGGCAGCATGCGTGGCCTTGCTGATTCACGTCTAGAGTCAGCCCGGCGGCCCGTGAGATTACTGCTGGCCTCCTGCACACTGCAGGTAGCTCCAGGCGGCACTCCAGGGTGGCAGAGTTCCGCCTAAGCACCACACGGCTGGCAGCATGCGTGGCCTTGCTGATTCACGGCTAGAGTCAGCCCGGCGGCCGGTGAGATTACCGCTGGCCTCGTGCATATTGCAGGTAGCTCGAGGCGGCACTCCAGTGTGGCAGAGTTCCGCCTATGCACCACACGGCTGGCAGCATGTGTGGCCTTGCTGATTCACGGCGAGAGTCAGCCCGGCGGCCCGTGAGATTACCGCTGGCCTCGCGCTTACTGCATGTAGTTCCAGGCGGCACTCCTGGGTGGCAGAGTTCCGAAAAAGCACCACACGGCTGGCAGCATGCGTGGCCTTGCTGATTCACGGCTAGAGTCAGCCCGGCGGCCCGTGAGATTACCGCTGGCCTCCTGCATACTGCAGGTAGCTCCAGGCGGCACTCCAGGGTGGCAGAGTTCCGCCTAAGCACCACACGGCTGGCAGCATGCGTGGCCTTGCTGATTCACGGCTAGAGTCAGCCCGGCGGCCCGTGAGATTTCCGCTGGCCTCGTGCATACTTCAGGTAGCTCCAGGCGGCAATCCAGGGTGGCAGAGTTCCGCCTAAGCACCACACGGCAGGCAGCAGGCGTGGCCTTGCTGATTCACGGCTAGAGTCAGCCCGGCGGCCCGTGAGATTACCGCTGGCCTCGTGCATACTGCAGGTAGCTCCAGGCGGCACTCCAGGGTGGCACAGTCCCGCCTAAGCACCACACGGCTGGCAGTATGCGTGGCCTTGCTGGTTCACGGCTAGAGTCAGCCCGGCGGCCCGTGAGATTACCGCTGGCCTCGTGCATACAGGAGGTAGCTCCAGGCGGCACTCCAGGGTGGCAGAGTTCCGCCAAAGCACCAAACGGCTGGCAGCATGCGTGGCCTTGCTGATTCACGGCTAGAGTCAGCCCGGCGGCCCGTGTGATTACCGCTGGCCTCGTGCATACTGCAGGTAGCTCCAGGCGGCACTCCAGGGTGGCAGAGTTCCGCCTAAGCACCACACGGCTAGCAGCAAGCGTGGCCTTGCTGATTCACGGCTAGAGTCAGCCCGGCGGCCCGTGAGATTACCGCTGGCCTCGTGCATACTGCAGGTAGCTCCAGGCGGCACTCCAGGGTGGCAGAGTTCTGCCTAAGCACCACACGGCTGGCAGCATGCGTGGCCTTGCTGATTCACGGCTAGAGTCAGCCCGGCGGCCCGTGAGATTACCGCTGGCCTCGTGCATACTGCAGGTAGCTCCAGGCGGCACTCCAGGGTGGCAGAGTTCCGCCTAAGTACCACACGGCTGGCAGCATGCGTGGCCTTGCTGAATCATGGCTAGAGAGAGGCCGGCGGCCCGCGAGATTACCGCTGGCCTTGTTCATACTGCATGTAGCTCCAGGCGGCACTCCAGGGTCGAAGAGTTCCGCCCAAGCACCACACGGCTGGCAGCATGCGTGACCTTGCTGATTCACGGCTAGAGTCAGCTCGGCGGCCTGTGAGATTACCGCTGGCCTCGTGCATACTGCAGGTAGCTCCAGGCGGCACTCCAGGGTGGCAGAGTTCCGCTTAAGCAGCACACGGCTGGCAGCATGCGTGGCCTTGCTGATTCACGGCTAGAGTCAGCCCGGTGGCCCGTGATATTACCGCTAGCCTTGTGCATACTGCAGGTAGCTCCAGGCGGCACTCCAAGGTGGCAGAGTTACGCCTAAGCACCACACGGCTGGCAGCATGCGTGGCCTTGCTGATTCACGGCTAGAGTCAGCACGGCGGCCCGTGAGATTACCGCTGGCCTCGTGCATACTGCAGGTAGCTCCAGGCGGCACTCCAGGGTGGCAGAGTCCCGCCTAAGCACCACACGGCTGGCAGCATGCATGGCCTTGCTGATTCACGGCTAGAGTCAGCCCGGCGGCCCGTGAGATTACCGCTGGCCTCGTGCATACTGCATCTAGCTCCAGGCGGCACTATAGGGTGGCAGAGTTCTGCCTAAGCACCACACGGCTGGCAGCATGCGTGGCATTGCTGATTCACGGCTAGAGTCAGCCCGGCGGCCCGTGAGATTACCGCTGGCCTCGTGCATACTGCAGGTAGCTCCGGGCAGCACTCCAGGGTGGCAGAGTTCCGCCTAAGAACCACACGGCTGGCAGCATGCGTGGCCTTGCTGATTCACGGCTAGAGTCAGCCCGGCGGCCCGTGAGATTACCGCTGGCCTCGTGCATACTGCAGGTAGCTCCAGGCGGCACTCCAGGTTGGCAGAGTTCCGCCTAAGCACCACACGGCTGGCAGCATGCGTGGCCTTGCTGATTCACGTCTAGAGTCAGCCCGGCGGCCCGTGAGATTACCGCTGGCCTCGTGCATACTGCAGGTAGCTCCAGGCGACACTCCAGGGTGGCAGAATTCTGCCTAAGCACCACACGGCTGGCAGCAAACGTGGCCTTGCTGATTCACGGCTAGAGTCAGCCCGGCGGCCCGTGAGATTGCCGCTGGCCTCGTGCATACTGCAGGTAGCTCCAGGCGGCACTCCAGGGTGGCTGAGTTCCGCCTAGGCTCCACATCGCTGACAGCATGCGTGGCCTTGCTGATTCACGGCTAGAGTCAGCCCGGCGGCCCGTGAGATTACCGCTGGCCTCGTGCATACTGCAGGTAGCTCCAGGCGGCACTCCAGGGTGGCAGAGTTCCGCCTAAGCACCACACGGCTGGCAGCATGCGTGGCTTTGCTGATTCACGGCTAGAGGCAGCCCGGCGGCACGTGAGATTACCGCTGGCCTCGTGCATACTGCATGTAGCTCCAGGCGGCACTCCTGGGTGGCAGAGTTCCGTCTAAGCACCACACGGCTGGCAGCATGCGTGGCCTTGCTGATTCATGGCTAGAGTCAGCCAGGCGGCCCGTGAGATTACCGCTGGCCTCGTGCATACTGCAGGTAGCTCCAGACGGCACTCCAGGGTGGCAGAGTTCCGCTTAAGCAGCACACGGCTGACAGCATGCGTGGCCTTGCTGATTCACGGCTAGAGTCAGCCCGGTGGCCCGTGAGATTACCGCTGGCCTTGTGCATACTGCAGGTAGCTCCAGGCGGCACTCCAAGGTGGCAGAGTTCCGCCTAAGCACCACACGGCTGGCAGCATGCGTGGCCTTGCTGATTCACGGCTAGAGTCAGCACGGCGGCCCGTGAGATTACCGCTGGCCTCGTGCATACTGCAGGTAGCTCCAGGCGGCACTCCAGGGTGGCAGAGTTCCGCCTAAGCACCACACGGCTGGCAGCATGAGTGGCCTTGCTGATTCACGGCTAGAGTCAGCCCGGCGGCCCGTGAGATTACCGCTGGCCTCGTGCATACTGCAGGTAGCTCCAGGCGGCACTCCAGGGTGGCAGAGTTCTGCCTAAGCACCACACGGCTGGCAGCATGCGTGGCCTTGCTGATTCACGGCTAGAGTCAGCCCGGCGGCCCGTGAGATTATCGCTGGCATCGTGCATACTGCAGGTAGCTGCAGGCGGCACTCCAGGGTGGCAGAGTTCCGCCTAAGCACCACACGGCAGGCAGCATGCGTGGCCTTGCTGATTCACGTCTAGAGTCAGTCCGGCGGCCCGTGAGATTACCGCTGGCCTCCTGCATACTGCAGGTAGCTCCAGGCGGCACTCCAGGGTGGCAGAGTTCCGCCTAAGCACCGCACGGCTGGCAGCATGCGTGGCCTTGCTGATTCACGGCTAGAGTCAGCCCGGCGGCCGGTGAGATTACCGCTGGCCTCGTGCATATTGCAGGTAGCTCGAGGCGGCACTCCAGTGTGGCAGAGTTCCGCCTATGTACCACACGGCTGGCAGCATGCGTGGCCTTGCTGATTCACGGCTAGAGTCAGCCCGGCGGCCAGTGAGATTACCGCTGGCCTCGGCTTACTGCATGTAGTTGCAGGCGGCACTCCAGGGTGGCAGAGTTCCGCCAAAGCACCACACGGCTGGCAGCATGCGTGGCCTTGCTGATTCACGGCTAGAGTCAGCCCGGCGGCCCATGAGATTACCGCTGGCCTCGTGCATACTGCAGGTAGCTCCACACGGCACTCCAGGGAGGCAGAGTTCCGCCTAAGCACCACACGGCTGGCAGCATGCGTGGCCTTGCTGATTCACGGCTAGAGTCAGCCCGGCGGCCCGTGAGATTACCGCTGGCCTCGTGCATACTGCAGGTAGCTCCAGGCGGCACTCCAGGGTGGCAGAGCTCTGCCTAAGCACCACACGGCAGGCAGCATGCGTGGCCTTGCTGATTCATGGCTAGAGTTAGCCCGGCAGCCCGTGAGATTACCGCTGGCCTTGTGCATACTGCATGTAGCTCCAGGCGGCACTCCAGGGTCGCAGAGTTCCGCCTAAGCACCACACGGCTGGCAGCATGCGTGGCCTTGCTGATTCACGGCTAGAGTCAGCTCGGCGGCCTGTGAGATTACCGCTGGCCTCGTGCATACTGCAGATAGCTCCAGGCGGCACTCCAGGGTGGCAGAGTTCCGCCTAAGCACCACACGGCTGGCAGCATGCGTGGCCTTGCTGATTCACGGCTAGAGTCAGTCTGGCGGCACGTGAGATTACCGCTGGCCTCTTGCATACTGCATGTAGCTCCAGGCGGCACTCCAGTGTGGCAGAGTTCCGCCTAAGCACCACACGGCTGGCAGCATGCGTGGCCTTGCTGATTCATGGCTAGATTCAGCCCGGCGGCCCGTGAGATTACCGCTGGCCTCGTGCATACTGCAGGTAGCTCCAGGCGGCACTCCAAGGTGGCAGAGTTCCGCCTAAGCACCACACGGCTGGCAGCATGCGGGGCCTTGCTGATTCACGGCTAGAGTCAGCCCGGCGGCCCGTGAGATTACCGCTGGCCTCGTGCATACTGCAGGTAGCTCCAGGCGGCAATCCAGGGTGGCAGAGTCCCGCCTAAGCACCACACGGCTGGCAGCATGCGTGGCCTTGCTGATTCACGGCTAGAGTCAGCCCGGCGGCCGGTGAGATTACCGCTGGCCTCGTGCATACTGCAGGTAGCTCCAGGCGGCACTCCAGGGTGGCAGAGTTCCGCCTAAGCACCACACGGCTGGCAGCATGCGTGGCCCTGCTGATTCACGGCTAGAGTCAGCCCGGCGGCCCGTGAGATTACCGCTGGCCTCGTGCATACTGCAGATAGCTCCAGGCGGCACTCCAGGGTGGCAGAGTTCCGCCTAAGCACCACACGGCTGGCAGCATGCGTGGCGTTGCTGATTCACGGCTAGAGTCAGCCCGGCGGCCCGTGAGATTACCGCTGGCCTCGTGCATACTGCAGGTAGCTCCAGGCGGCACTCCAGGGTGCCAGAGTTCCGCCTAAGCACCAAACGGCTGGCAGCATGCGTGGCCTTGCTGATTCACGACTAGAGTCAGCCCGGCGGCCCGTGGGATTACCGCTGGCCTCGTGCATACTGCATGTAGCTCCAGGCGGCACTCCAGGGTGGCAGAGTACCGCCTAAGCACCACACGGCTGGCAGCATGCGTGGCCTTGCTGATTCACGGCTAGAGTCAGCCCGGCGGCCTGTGAGATTACCGCTGGCCTTGTGCATACTGCAGGTAGCTCCAGGCGGCACTCCAGGGTGGCAGAGTTCCGCCTAAGCACCACACGGCTGGCAGCATGCGTGGCCTTGCTGATTCATGGCTAGAGTCAGCCCGGCGGCCCATGAGATTACCGCTGGCCTCGTGCATACTGCAGGTAGTTCCAGGCGGCACTCCAGGGTGGCAGACTTCCGCCTAAGCACCACACGGCTGGCAGCATGCGTGGCCTTGCTGATTCACGGCTAGAGTCAGCCCGGCGGCCCGTGAGATTACCGCTGGCCTCGTGCATACTGCAGGTAGCTCCAGGCGGCACTCCAGGGTGGCAGAGTTCCGCCTAAGCACCACACGGGTGGCACCACGTGTGGCCTTGCTGATTCACGGCTAGAGTCAGCCCGGCGGCCCGTGAGATTACCGCTGGCCTCGTGCATACTGCAGGTAGCTCCAGGCGGCACTCCAGGGTGGCAGAGTTCCGCCTAAGCACCACACGGCTGGCAGCATGCGTGGCCTTGCTGATTCACGGCTAGAGTCAACCCGGCGGCCCGTGAGATTACCGCTGGCCTCGTGCATACTGCAGGTAGCTCCAGGCGGTACTCCAGGGTGGCAGAGTTCCGCCTAAGCACCACACGGCTAGCAACATGCGTGGCCTTGCTGATTCACGGCTAGAGTCAGCCCGGCGGTCCGTGAGATTACCGCTGGCCTCGTGCATACTGCAGGTAGCTCCAGGCGGCACTCCAGGGTGGCAGAGTTCCGCCTAAGCACCACACGGCTGGCAGCATGCGTGGCCTTGCTGATTCACGGCTAGAGTCAGCACGGCGTTCCGTGAGATTACCGCTGGCCTCGTGCATATTACACGTAGCTCCAAGCGGCACTCCAGGGTGGCAGAGTTCCGCCTAAGCACCACACGGCTGGCAGCATGCGTGGCCTTGCTGATTCACAGCTAGAGTCAGCCTGGTGGCCCGTGAGATTACCGCTGTCCTCGTGCATACTGCAGGTAGCTCCAGGCGCCACTCCAGGGTGGCAGAGTTCCGCCTAAGCACCACACGGCTGGCAGCATGCGTGGCCTTGCTGATTCACGGCTAGAGTCAGCCCGGCGGCCCGTGAGATTACCGCTGGCCTCGTGCATACTGCAGGTAGCTCCAGGCGGCACTCCAGGGTGGCAGAGTTCCGCCTAAGCACCACGCGGCTTGCAGCATGCGTGGCCTTGCTGATTCACGGCTAGAGTCAGCCCGGCGGCCCGTGAGATTACCGCTGGCCTCGTGCATACTGCAGGTAGCTACAGGCGGCACTCCAGGGTGGCAGAGTTCCGCCTAAGCACCACACGGCTGGCATTATGCGTGGCCTTGCTGATTCACAGCTAGAGTCAGCCCGGCGGCCCGTGAGATTACCGCTGGCCTCGTGCATACTGCAGGTAGCTCCAGGCGGCACTCCAGGGTGGCAGAGTTCCGCCTAAGCACCACACGGCTGGCAGCATGCGTGGCGTTGCTGATTCACGGCTAGAGTCAGCCCGGCGGCCCGTGAGATTACCGCTGGCCTAGTGCATACTGCAGGTATCTCCAGGCGAAACTCCAGGGTGGCAGAGTTCCGCCTAAGCACCACACGGCTGGCAGCATGCGTGGCCTTGCTGATTCACGGCTAGAGCCAGCCCGGCGGCCCGTGAGATTACCGCTGGCCTCGTGCATACAGCAGGCAGCTCCAGGCGGCACTCCAGGGTGGCAGAGTTCCGCCTAAGCACCACACGGCTGGCAGCATGCGTGGCCTTGCTGATTCACGGCTAGAGTCAGCCCGGCGGCCCGTGAGATTACCGCTGACCTCGTGCATACTGCAGGTAGCTCCAGGCGGCACTCCAGGGTGGCAGAGTTCCGCCTAAGCACCACACGGCTGGCAGCATGCGTGGCCTTGCTGATTCACGGCTAGAGTCAGCACGGCGGTCCGTGAGATTACCGCTGGCCTCGTGGATACTGCAGGTAGCTCCAGGCGGCACTCCAGGGTGGCAGAGTTCCGCCTAAGCACCACACGGCTGGCAGATGCGTGGCCTTGCTGATTCACCGCTAGAGTCAGCACGGCGGTCCGTGAGATTACCGCTGGCCTCGTGCATACTGCAGGTAGCTCCAGGCGGCACTCCAGGGTGGCAGAGTTCCGCCTAAGCACCACACGGCTGGCAGCATGCGTGGCCTTGCTGATTCACGTCTAGAGTCAGTCCGGCGGCCCGTGAGATTACCGCTGGCCTCCTGCATACTGCAGGTAGCTCCAGGCGGCACTCCAGGGTGGCAGAGTTCCGCCTAAGCACCGCACGGCTGGCAGCATGCGTGGCCTTGCTGATTCACGGCTAGAGTCAGCCCGGCGCCGGTGAGATTACCGCTGGCGTCGTGCATATTGCAGGTAGCTCGAGGCGGCACTCCAGTGTGGCAGAGTTCCGCCTATGTACCACACGGCTGGCAGCATGCGTGGCCTTGCTGATTCACGGCTAGAGTCAGCCCGGCGGCCCGTGAGATTACCGCTGGCCTCGTGCTTACTGCATGTAGTTGCAGGCGGCACTCCAGGGTGGCAGAGTTCCGCCAAAGCACCACACGGCTGGCAGCATGCGTGGCCTTGCTGATTCACGGCTAGAGTCAGCCCGGCGGTCCATGAGATTACCGCTGGCCTCGTGCATACTGCAGGTAGCTCCACACGGCACTCCAGGGTGGCAGAGTTCCGCCTAAGCACCACACGGCTGGCAGCATGCGTGGCCTTGCTGATTCACGGCTGGAGTCAGCCCGGCGGCCCGTGAGATTACCGCTGGCCTCGTGCATACTGCAGGTAGCTCCAGGCGGCACTCCAGGGTGGCAGAGCTCTGCCTAAGCACCACACGGCAGGCAGCATGCGTGGCCTTGCTGATTCATGGCTAGAGTTAGCCCGGCAGCCCGTGAGATTACCGCTGGCCTTGTGCATACTGCATGTAGCTCCAGGCGGCACTCCAGGGTCGCAGAGTTCCGCCTAAGCACCACACGGCTGGCAGCATAAGTGGCCTTGCTGATTCACGGCTAGAGTCAGTCCGGCGGCACGTGAGATTACCGCTGGCCTCTTGCATACTGCATGTAGCTCCAGGCGGCACTCCAGTGTGGCAGAGTTCCGCCTAAGCACCACACGGCTGGCAGCATGCGTGGCCTTGCTGATTCATGGCTAGAGTCAGCCCGGCGGCCCGTGAGATTACCGCTGGCCTCGTGCATACTGCAGGTAGCTCCAGGCGGCACTCCAAGGTGGCAGAGTTCCGCCTAAGCACCACACGGCTGGCAGCATGCGTGGCCTTGCTGATTCACGGCTAGAGTCAGCCCGGCGGCCCGTGAGATTACCGCTGGCCTCGTGCATACTGCAGGTAGCTCCAGGCGGCACTCCAGGGTGGCAGAGTCCCGCCTAAGCACCACACGGCTGGCAGCATGCGTGGCCTTGCTGATTCACGGCTAGAGTCAGCCCGGCGGCCGGTGAGATTACCGCTGGCCTCGTGCATACTGCAGGTAGCTCCAGGCGGCACTCCAGGGTGGCAGAGTTCCGCCTAAGCACCACACGGCTGGCAGCATGCGTGGCCCTGCTGATTCACGGCTAGAGTCAGCCCGGCGGCCCGTGAGATTACCGCTGGCCTCGTGCATACTGCAGGTAGCTCCAGGCGGCACTCCAGGGTGGCAGAGTTCCGCCTAAGCACCACACGGCTGGCAGCATGCGTGGCCTTGCTGATTCACGGCTAGAGTCAGCCCGGCGGCCCGTGAGATTACCGCTGGCCTCGTGCATACTGCAGGTAGCTCCAGGCGGCACTCCAGGGTGCCAGAGTTCCGCCTAAGCACCAAACGGCTGGCAGCATGCGTGGCCTTGCTGATTCACGACTAGAGTCAGCCCGGCGGCCCGTGGGATTACCGCTGGCCTCGTGCATACTGCATGTGGCTCCAGGCGGCACTCCAGGGTGGCAGAGTACCGCCTAAGCATCACACGGCTGGCAGCATGCGTGGCCTTGCTGATTCACGGCTAGAGTCAGCCCGGCGGCCCGTGAGATTACCTCTGGCCTCGTGCATACTGCAGGTAGCTCCAGGCGGCACTCCAGGGTGGCAGAGTTCCGCCTAAGCACCACACGGCTGGCACCACGTGTGGCCTTGCTGATTCACGGCTAGAGTCAGCCCGGCGGCCCGTGAGATTACCGCTGGCCTCGTGCATACTGCAGGTAGCTCCAGGCGGCACTCCAGGGTGGCAGAGTTCCGCCTAAGCACCACACGGCTGGCAGCATGCGTGGCCTTGCTGATTCACGGCTAGAGTCAGCCCGGCGGCCCGTGAGATTACCGCTGGCCTCGTGCATACTGCAGGTAGCTCCAGGCGGCACTCCAGGGTGCCAGAGTTCCGCCTAAGCACCAAACGGCTGGCAGCATGCGTGGCCTTGCTGATTCACGACTAGAGTCAGCCCGGCGGCCCGTGGGATTACCGCTGGCCTCGTGCATACTGCATGTGGCTCCAGGCGGCACTCCAGGGTGGCAGAGTACCGCCTAAGCACCACACGGCTGGCAGCATGCGTGGCCTTGCTGATTCACGGCTAGAGTCAGCCCGGCGGCCTGTGAGATTACCGCTGGCCTTGTGCATACTGCAGGTAGCTCCAGGCGGCACTCCAGGGTGGCAGAGTTCCGCCTAAGCACCACACGGCTGGCAGCATGCGTGGCCTTGCTGATTCACGGCTAGAGTCAGCCCGGCGGCCCATGAGATTCCGCTGGCCTCGTGCATACTGCAGGTAGTTCCAGGCGGCACTCCAGGGTGGCAGACTTCCGCCTAAGCACCACACGGCTGGCAGCATGCGTGGCCTTGCTGATTCACGGCTAGAGTCAGCCCGGCGGCCCGTGAGATTACCGCTGGCCTCGTGCATACTGCAGGTAGCTCCAGGCGGCACTCCAGGGTGGCAGAGTTCCGCCTAAGCACCACACGGCTGGCACCACGTGTGGCCTTGCTGATTCACGGCTAGAGTCAGCCCGGCGGCCCGTGAGATTACCGCTGGCCTCGTGCATACTGCAGGTAGCTCCAGGCGGCACTCCAGGGTGGCAGAGTTCCGCCTAAGCACCACACGGCTGGCAGCATGCGTGGCCTTGCTGATTCACGGCTAGAGTCAACCCGGCGGCCCGTGAGATTACCGCTGGCCTCGTGCATACTGCAGGTAGCTCCAGGCGGTACTCCAGGGTGGCAGAGTTCCGCCTAAGCACCACACGGCTAGCAGCATGCGTGGCCTTGCTGATTCACGGCTAGAGTCAGCCCGGCGGTCCGTGAGATTACCGCTGGCCTCGTGCATACTGCAGGTAGCTCCAGGCGGCACTCCAGGGTGGCAGAGTTCCGCCTAAGCACCACACGGCTGGCAGCATGCGTGGCCTTGCTGATTCACGGCTAGAGTCAGCACGGCGTTCCGTGAGATTACCGCTGGCCTCGTGCATATTACACGTAGCTCCAAGCGGCACTCCAGGGTGGCAGAGTTCCGCCTAAGCACCACACGGCTGGCAGCATGCGTGGCCTTGCTGATTCACAGGTAGAGTCAGCCTGGTGGCCCGTGAGATTACCGCTGTCCTCGTGCATACTGCAGGTAGCTCCAGGCGCCACTCCAGGGTGGCAGAGTTCCGCCTAAGCACCACACGGCTGGCAGCATGCGTGGCCTTGCTGATTCACGGCTAGAGTCAGCCCGGCGGCCCGTGAGATTACCGCTGGCCTCGTGCATACTGCAGGTAGCTCCAGGCGGCACTCCAGGGTGGCAGAGTTCCGCCTAAGCACCACACGGCTTGCAGCCTGCGTGGCCTTGCTGATTCACGGCTAGAGTCAGCCCGGCGGCCCGTGAGATTACCGCTGGCCTCGTGCATACTGCAGGTAGCTACAGGCGGCACTCCAGGGTGGCAGAGTTCCGCCTAAGCACCACACGGCTGGCAGCATGCGTGGCCTTGCTGATTCACAGCTAGAGTCAGCCCAGCGGCCCGTGAGATTACCGCTGGCCTCGTGCATACTGCAGGTAGCTCCAGGCGGCACTCCAGGGTGGCAGAGTTCCGCCTAAGCACCACACGGCTGGCAGCATGCGTGGCGTTGCTGATTCACGGCTAGAGTCAGCCCGGCGGCCCGTGAGATTACCGCTGGCCTAGTGCATACTGCAGGTATCTCCAGGCGGCACTCCAGGGTGGCAGAGTTCCGCCTAAGCACCACACGGCTGGCAGCATGCGTGGCCTTGCTGATTCACGGCTAGAGCCAGCCCGGCGGCCCGTGAGATTACCGCTGCCCTCGTGCATTCTGCAGGTAGCTCCAGGCGGCACTCCAGGGTGGCAGAGTTCCGCCTAAGCACCACACGGCTGGCAGCATGCGTGGCCTTGCTGATTCACAGCTAGAGTCAGCCCGGCGGCCCGTGAGATTACCGCTGGCCTCGTGCATACTGCAGGTAGCTCCAGGCGGCACTCCAGGGTGGCAGAGTTCCGCCTAAGCACCACACGGCTGGCAGCATGCGTGACCTTGCTGATTCACGGCTAGAGTCAGCCCGGCGGCCCGTGAGATTACCGCTGGCCTCGTGCATACAGCAGGCAGCTCCAGGCGGCACTCCAGGGTGGCAGAGATCCGCCTAAGCACCATACGGCTGGCAGCATGCGTGGCCTTGCTGATTCACGGCTAGAGTCAGCCCGGCGGCCCGTGAGATTACCGCTGACCTCGTGCATACTGCAGGTAGCTCCAGGCGGCACTCCAGGGTGGCAGACTTCCGCCTAAGCACCACACGGCTGGCAGCATGCGTGGCCTTGCTGATTCACGGCTAGAGTCAGCACGGCGGTCCGTGAGATTACCGCTGGCCTCGTGCATACTGCAGGTAGCTCCAGGCGGCACTCCAGGGTGGCACAGTTCCGCCTAAGCACCACACGGCTGGCAGCATGCGTGGCCTTGCTGATTCACCGCTAGAGTCAGCACGGCGGTCCGTGAGATTACCGCTGGCCTCGTGCATACTGCAGGTAGCTCCAGGCGGCACTCCAGGGTGGCAGAGTTCCGCCTAAGCACCACACGGCTGGCAGCATGCGTGGCCTTGCTGATTCACAACTAGAGTCAGCCTGGTGGCCCGTGAGATTACCGCTGTCCTCGTGCATACTGCAGGTAGCTCCAGGCGGCACTCCAGGGTGGCAGAGTTCCGCCTAAGCACCACACGGCTGGCAGCATGCGTGGCCTTGCTGATTCACGGCTAGAGTCAGCCCGGCGGCCCGTGAGATTACCGCTGGCCTCGTGCATACTGCAGGTAGCTCCAGGCGGCACTCCAGGGTGGCAGAGTTCCGCCTAAGCACCACACGGCTTGCAGCATGCGTGGCCTTGCTGATTCACGGCTAGAGTCAGCAGGGCGGCCCGTGAGATTACCGCTGGCCTCGTGCATACTGCAGGTAGCTACAGGCGGCACTCCAGGGTGGCAGAGTTCCGCCTAAGCACCACACGGCTGGCAGCATGCGTGGCCTTGCTGATTCACAGCTAGAGTCAGCCCGGCGGCCCGTGAGATTACCGCTGGCCTTGTGCATACTGCAGGTAGCTCCAGGCGGCACTCCAGGTTGGCAGAGTTCCGCCTAAGCACCACACGGCTGGCAGCATGCGTGGCCTTGCTGATTCACGGCTAGAGCCAGCTCGGCGGCCCGTGAGATTACCGCTGGCCTCGTGCATTCTGCAGGTAGCTCCAGGCGGCACTCCAGGGTGGCAGAGTTCCGCCCAAGCACCACACGGCTGGCAGCATGTTTGGCCTTGCTGATTCACAGCTAGAGTCAGCCCGGCGGCCCGTGAGATTATCGCTGGCCTCGTGCATACTGCAGGTAGCTCCAGGCGGCACTCCAGGGTGGCAGAGTTCCGCCTAAGCACCACACGGCTGGCAGCATGCGTGGCCTTGCTGATTCACGGCTAGAGTCAGCCCGGCGGCCCGTGAGATTACCGCTGGCCTCGTGCATACAGCAGGTAGCTCCAGGCGGCACTCCAGGGTGGCAGAGTTCCTCCTAAGCACCACACGGCTGGCAGCATGCGTGGCCTTGCTGATTCACGGCTAGAGTCAGCCCGGCGGGCCGTGAGATTACCGCTGACCTCGTGCATACTGCAGGTAGCTCCAGGCGGCACTCCAGGGTGGCAGAGTTCCGCCTAAGCACCACACGGCTGGCAACATGCGTGGCCTTGCTGATTCACGGCTAGAGTCAGCCCGGCGGCCCGTGAGACTACCGCTGGCCTCGTGCATACTGCAGGTAGCTCCAGGCGGCACTCCAGGGTGGCAGAGTTCCGCCTAAGCACCACACGGCTGGCAGCATGCGTGGCCTTGCTAATTCATGGCTAGAGTCAGCCCGGCGGCCCGTGAGATTACCGCTGGCCTCGTGCATACTGCAGGTAGCTCCAGGCAGCACTCCAGGGTGGCAGAGTTCCACCTAAGGACCACACGGCTAGCAGCATGCGTGGCCTTGTTGATTCACGGCTAGAGTCAGCCCGGCGGCCCGTGAGATTACCGCTGGCCTCGTGCATACTGCAGGTAGCTCCAGGCGGCACTCCAGGGTGGCAGAGTTCCGCCTAAGCACCACACGGCTGGCAACATGCGTGGCCTTGCTGATTCACGGCTAGAGTCAGCCCGGCGGCCCGTGAGATTACCGCTGGCCTCGTGCATACTGCAGGTAGCTCCAGGCGGCACTCCAGGGTAGCAGAGTTCCGCCTAAGCACCACACGGCTGGCAGCATGCGTGGCCTTGCTGATTCACGGCTAGAGTCAGCCCGGCGGCCCATGAGATTACCGCTGGCTTCGTGCATACTGCAGGTAGTTCCAGGCGGCACTCCAGGGTGGCAGACTTCCGCCTAAGCACCACACGGCTGGCAGCATGCGTGGCCTTGCTGATTCATGGCTAGAGTCAGCCCGGCGGCCCGTGAGATTACCGCTGGCCTCGTGCATACTGCAGGTAGCTCCAGGCGGCACTCCAGGGTGGCAGAGTTCCGCCTAAGCACCACACGGCTGGCACCACGTGTGGCCTTGCTGATTCACGGCTAGAGTCAGCCCGGCGGCCCGTGAGATTACCGCTGGCCTCGTGCATACTGCAGGTAGCTCCAGGCGGCACTCCAGGGTGGCAGAGTTCCGCCTAAGCACCACACGGCTGGCAGCATGCGTGGCCTTGCTGATTCACGGCTAGAGTCAACCCGGCGGCCCGTGAGATTACCGCTGGCCTCGTGCATACTGCAGGTAGCTCCAGGCGGTACTCCAGGGTGGCAGAGTTCCGCCTAAGCACCACACGGCTAGCAGCATGCGTGGCCTTGCTGATTCACGGCTAGAGTCAGCCCGGCGGCCCGTGAGATTACCGCTGGCCTAGTGCATACTGCAGGTAGCTCCAGGCGGCACTCCAGGGTGGCAGAGTTCCGCCTAAGCACCACACGGCTGGCAGCATGCGTGGCCTTGCTGATTCACGGCTAGAGCCAGCCCGGCGGCCCGTGAGATTACCGCTGGCCTCGTGCATTCTGCAGGTAGCTCCAGGCGGCACTCCAGCGTGGCAGAGTTCCGCCTAAGCACCACACGGCTGGCAGCATGCGTGGCCTTGCTGATTCACAGCTAGAGTCTGCCCGGCGGCCCGTGAGATTACCGCTGGCCACGTGCATACTGCAGGTAGCTCCAGGCGGCACTCCAGGGTGGCAGAGTTCCGCCTAAGCACCACACGGCTGGCAGCATGCGTGACCTTGCTGATTCACGGCTAGAGTCAGCCCGGCGGCCCGTGAGATTACCGCTGGCCTCGTGCATACAGCAGGCAGCTCCAGGCGGCACTCCAGGGTGGCAGAGTTCCGCCTAAGCACCACACGGCTGGCAGCACGCGTGGCCTTGCTGATTCACGGCTAGAGTCAGCCCGGCGGCCCGTGAGATTACCGCTGACCTCGTGCATACTGCAGGTAGCTCCAGGAGGCACTCCAGGGTGGCAGAGTTCCGCCTAAGCACCACACGGCTGGCAGCATGCGTGGCCTTGCTGATTCACGGCTAGAGTCAGCACGGCGGTCCGTGAGATTACCGCTGGCCTCGTGCATACTGCAGGTAGCTCCAGGCGGCACTCCAGGGTGGCAGAGTTCCGCCTAAGCACCACACGGCTGGCAGCATGTGTGGCCTTGCTGATTCACCGCTAGAGTCAGCACGGCGCTCCGTGAGATTACCGCTGGCCTCGTGCATACTGCAGGTAGCTCCAGGCGGCACTCCAGGGTGGCAGAGTTCCGCCTAAGCACCACACGGCTGGCAGCATGCGTGGCCTTGCTGATTCACAACTAGAGTCAGCCTGGTGGCCCGTGAGATTACCGCTGTCCTCGTGCATACTGCAGGTAGCTCCAGGCGGCACTCCAGGGTGGCAGAGTTCCGCCTAAGCACCACACGGCTGGCAGCATGCGTGGCCTTGCTGATTCACGGCTAGAGTCAGCCCGGCGGCCCGTGAGATTACCGCTGGCCTCGTGCATACTGCAGGTAGCTCCAGGCGGCACTCCAGGGTGGCAGAGTTCCGCCTAAGCACCACACGGCTTGCAGCATGCGTGGCCTTGCTGATTCACGGCTAGAGTCAGCCCGGCGGCCCGTGAGATTACCGCTGGCCTCGTGCATACTGCAGGTAGCTCCAGGGGTTACTCCAGGGTGGCAGAGTTCCGCCTAAGCACCACACGGCTGGCAGCATGCGTGGCCTTGCTGATTCACGGCTAGAGTCAGCCCGGCGGCCCGTGAGATTACCGCTGGCCTCGTGCATACTGCAGGTAGCTCCAGGCGGCACTCCAGGTTGGCAGAGTTCCGCCTAAGCACCACACGGCTGGCAGCATGCGTGGCCTTGCTGATTCACGGCTAGAGTTAGCCCGGCGGCCCGTGAGATTACCGCTGGCCTAGTGCATACTGCAGGTAGCTCCAGGCGGCATTCCAGGGTGGCAGAGTTCCGCCTAAGCACCACACGGCTGGCAGCATGCGTGGCCTTGCTGATTCACGGCTAGAGCCAGCTCGGCGGCCCGTGAGATTACCGCTGGCCTCGAGCATTCTGCAGGTAGCTCCAGGCGGCACTCCAGGGTGGCAGAGTTCCGCCCAAGCACCACACGGCTGGCAGCATGCGTGGCCTTGCTGATTCACAGCTAGAGTCAGCCCGGCGGCCCGTGAGATTATCGCTGGCCTCGTGCATACTGCAGGTAGCTCCAGGCGGCACTCCAGGGTGGCAGAGTTCCGCCTAAGCACCACACGGCTGGCAACATGCGTGGCCTTGCTGATTCACGGCTAGAGTCAGCCCGGCGGCCCATGAGATAACCGCTGGCCTCGTGCATACTGCAGGTAGCTCCAGGTGGCACTCCAGGGTGGCAGAGTTCCGTCTAAGCACCACACGGCTGGCAGCATGCGTGGCTTTGCTGATTCACGGCTAGAGTCAGCCCGGCGGCCTGTGAGATTACCGCTGGCCTCGTGCATACTGCAGGTAGCTCCAGGCGGCACTCCAGGGTGGCAGAGTTCCGCCTAAGCACCACACGGCTGGCAGCATGCGTGGCCTTGCTGATTCACGGCTAGAGTCAGCCCGGCGGCCAGTGAGATTACCGCTGGCCTCGTGCATACTGCAGGTAGCTCCAGGCGGCACTCCAGGGTGGCAGAGTTCCGCCTAAGCACCACACGGCTGGCAGCATGCGTGGCCTTGCTGATTCACGGCTAGAGTCAGCCCGGCGGCCCGTGAGATTACCGCTGGCCTGGTGCATACTGCAGGTAGCTCCAGGCGGCACTCCAGGGTGGCAGAGTTCTGCCTAAGCACCACACGGCTAGCTGCATGCGTGGCCTTGCTGATTCACGGCTAGAGTCAGCCCGGCGGCCCGTGAGATTACCGCTGGCCTCGTGCATACTGCAGGTAGCTCCAGGCGGCACTCCAGGTTGGCAGAGTTCCGCCTAAGCACCACACGGCTGGCAGCATGCGTGGCCTTGCTAATTCATGGCTAGAGTCAGCCCGGCGGCCCGTGAGATTACCGCTGGCCTAGTGCATACTGCAGGTAGCTCCAGGCGGCACTCCAGGGTGGCAGAGTTCCGCCTAAGCACCACACGGCTGGCAGCATGCGTGGCCTTGCTGATTCACGGCTAGAGCCAGCCCGGCGGCCCGTGAGATTACCGCTGGCCTCGTGCATTCTGCAGGTAGCTCCAGGCGGCACTCCAGGGTGGCAGAGTTCCGCCTAAGCACCACACGGCTGGCAGCATGCGTGGCCTTGCTGATTCACAGCTAGAGTCTGCCCGGCGGCCCGTGAGATTACCGCTGGCCACGTGCATACTGCAGGTAGCTCCAGGCGGCACTCCAGTGTGGCAGAGTTCCGCCTAAGCACCACACGGCTGGCAGCATGCGTGGCCTTGCTGATTCACGGCTAGAGTCAGCACGGCGGTCCGTGAGATTACCGCTGGCCTCGTGCATACTGCAGGTAGCTCCAGGCGGCACTCCAGGGTGGCAGAGTTCCGCCTAAGCACCACACGGCTGGCAGCATGCGTGGCCTTGCTGATTCACCGCTAGAGTCAGCACGGCGCTCCGTGAGATTACCGCTGGCCTCGTGCATACTGCAGGTAGCTCCAGGCGGCACTCCAGGGTGGCAGAGTTCCGCCTAAGCACCACACGGCTGGCAGCATGCGTGGCCTTGCTGATTCACAACTAGAGTCAGCCTGGTGGCCCGTGAGATTACCGCTGTCCTCGTGCATACTGCAGGTAGCTCCAGGCGGCACTCCAGGGTGGCAGAGTTCCGCCTAAGCACCACACGGCTGGCAGCATGCGTGGCCTTGCTGATTCACGGCTAGAGTCAGCCCGGCGGCCCGTGAGATTACCGCTGGCCTCGTGCATACTGCAGGTAGCTCCAGGCGGCACTCCAGGGTGGCAGAGTTCCGCCTAAGCACCACACGGCTTGCAGCATGCGTGGCCTTGCTGATTCACGGCTAGAGTCAGCCCGGCGGCCCGTGAGATTACCGCTGGCCTCGTGCATACTGCAGGTAGCTCCAGGGGTTACTCCAGGGTGGCAGAGTTCCGCCTAAGCACCACACGGCTGGCAGCATGCGTGGCCTTGCTGATTCACGGCTAGAGTCAGCCCGGCGGCCCGTGAGATTACCGCTGGCCTCGTGCATACTGCAGGTAGCTCCAGGCGGCACTCCAGGTTGGCAGAGTTCCGCCTAAGCACCACACGGCTGGCAGCATGCGTGGCCTTGCTGATTCACGGCTAGAGTTAGCCCGGCGGCCCGTGAGATTACCGCTGGCCTAGTGCATACTGCAGGTAGCTCCAGGCGGCATTCCAGGGTGGCAGAGTTCCGCCTAAGCACCACACGGCTGGCAGCATGCGTGGCCTTGCTGATTCACGGCTAGAGCCAGCTCGGCGGCCCGTGAGATTACCGCTGGCCTCGTGCATTCTGCAGGTAGCTCCAGGCGGCACTCCAGGGTGGCAGAGTTCCGCCCAAGCACCACACGGCTGGCAGCATGCGTGGCCTTGCTGATTCACAGCTAGAGTCAGCCCGGCGGCCCGTGAGATTATCGCTGGCCTCGTGCATACTGCAGGTAGCTCCAGGCGGCACTCCAGGGTGGCAGAGTTCCGCCTAAGCACCACACGGCTGGCAACATGCGTGGCCTTGCTGATTCACGGCTAGAGTCAGCCCGGCGGCCCATGAGATAACCGCTGGCCTCGTGCATACTGCAGGTAGCTCCAGGTGGCACTCCAGGGTGGCAGAGTTCCGTCTAAGCACCACACGGCTGGCAGCATGCGTGGCTTTGCTGATTCACGGCTAGAGTCAGCCCGGCGGCCTGTGAGATTACCGCTGGCCTCGTGCATACTGCAGGTAGCTCCAGGCGGCACTCCAGGGTGGCAGAGTTCCGCCTAAGCACCACACGGCTGGCAGCATGCGTGGCCTTGCTGATTCACGGCTAGAGTCAGCCCGGCGGCCAGTGAGATTACCGCTGGCCTCGTGCATACTGCAGGTAGCTCCAGGCGGCACTCCAGGGTGGCAGAGTTCCGTCTAAGCACCACACGGCTGGCAGCATGCGTGGCCTTGCTGATTCACGGCTAGAGTCAGCCCGGCGGCCCGTGAGATTACCGCTGGCCTGGTGCATACTGCAGGTAGCTCCAGGCGGCACTCCAGGGTGGCAGAGTTCTGCCTAAGCACCACACGGCTAGCTGCATGCGTGGCCTTGCTGATTCACGGCTAGAGTCAGCCCGGCGGCCCGTGAGATTACCGCTGGCCTCGTGCATACTGCAGGTAGCTCCAGGCGGCACTCCAGGGTGGCAGAGTTCCGCCTAAGCACCACACAGCTGGCAGCATGCGTGGCCTTGCTAATTCATGGCTAGAGTCAGCCCGGCGGCCCGTGAGGTTACCGATGGCCTCGTGCATACTGCAGGTAGCTCCAGGCGGCACTGCAGGGTGGCAGAGTTCCGCCTATGCACCATACGGCTGGCAGCATGCGTGGCCTTGCTGATTCACGGCTAGAGTCAGCCCGGCGGCCCGTGAGATTACCGCTGGCCTCGTGCATACTGCAGGTAGCTCCAGGCGGCACTCCAGGGTGGCAGAGTTCCGCCTAAGGACCACACGGCTAGCAGCATGCGTGGCCTTGCTGATTCACGGCTAGAGTCAGCCCGGCGGCCCGTGAGATTACCGCTGGCCTCGTGCATACTGCAGGTAGCTCCAGGCGGCACTCCAGGGTGGCAGAGTTCCGCCTAAGCACCACACGGCTGGCAGCATGCGTGGCCTTGCTGATTCACGGCTAGAGTCAGCCCGGCGGCCCGTGAGATTACCGCTGGCCTCTTTCATACTGCAGGTAGCTCCAGGCGGCACTCCAGGGTAGCAGAGTTCCGCCTAAGCACCACACGGCTGGCAGCATGCGTGGCCTTGCTGATTCACGGCTAGAGTCAGCCCGGCGGCCCGTGAGATTACCGCTGGCCTCGTGCATACTGCAGGTAGCTCCAGGCGGCACTCCAGGGTGGCAGAGTTCCGCCTAAGCACCACACGGCTGGCAGCATGCGTGGCCTTGCTGATTCACGGCTAGAGCCAGCCCGGCGGCCCGTGAGATTACCGCTGGCCTCGTGCATTCTGCAGGTAGCTCCAGGCGGGACTCCAGGGTGGCAGAGTTCCGCCTAAGCACCACACGGCTGGCAGCATGCGTGGCCTTGCTGATTCACAGCTAGAGTCTGCCCGGCGGCCCGTGAGATTACCGCTGGCCACGTGCATACTGCAGGTAGCTCCAGGCGGCACTCCAGGGTGGCAGAGTTCCGCCTAAGCACCACACGGCTGGCAGCATGCGTGACCTTGCTGATTCACGGCTAGAGTCAGCCCGGCGGCCCGTGAGATTACCGCTGGCCTCGTGCATACAGCAGGCAGCTCCAGGCGGCACTCCAGGGTGGCAGAGTTCCGCCTAAGCACCACACGGCTGGAAGCACGCGTGGCCTTGCTGATTCACGGCTAGAGTCAGCCCGGCGGCCCGTGAGATTACCGCTGACCTCGTGCATACTGCAGGTAGCTCCAGGCGGCACTCCAGGGTGGCAGAGTTCCGCCTAAGCACCACACGGCTGGCAGCATGCGTGGCCTTGCTGATTCACGGCTAGAGTCAGCACGGCGGTCCGTGAGATTACCGCTGGCCTCGTGCATACTGCAGGTAGCTCCAGGCGGCACTCCAGGGTGGCAGAGTTCCGCCTAAGCACCACACGGCTGGCAGCATGCGTGGCCTTGCTGATTCACCGCTAGAGTCAGCACGGCGGTCCGTGAGATTACCGCTGGCCTCGTGCATACTGCAGGTAGCTCCAGGCGGCACTCCAGGGTGGCAGAGTTCCGCCTAAGCACCACACGGCTGGCAGCATGCGTGGCCTTGCTGATTCACAACTAGAGTCAGCCTGGTGGCCCGTGAGATTACCGCTGTCCTCGTGCATACTGCAGGTAGCTCCAGGCGGCACTCCAGGGTGGCAGAGTTCCGCCTAAGCACCACACGGCTGGCAGCATGCGTGGCCTTGCTGATTCACGGCTAGAGTCAGCCCGGCGGCCCGTGAGATTACCGCTGGCCTCGTGCATACTGCAGGTAGCTCCAGGCGGCACTCCAGGGTGGCAGAGTTCCGCCTAAGCACCACACGGCTTGCAGCATGCGTGGCCTTGCTGATTCACGGCTAGAGTCAGCCCGGCGGCCCGTGAGATTACCGCTGGCCTCGTGCATACTGCAGGTAGCTACAGGCGGCACTCCAGGGTGGCAGAGTTCCGCCTAAGCACCACACGGCTGGCAGCATGCGTGGCCTTGCTGATTCACGGCTAGAGTCAGCCCGGCGGCCCGTGAGATTACCGCTGGCCTCGTGCATACTGCAGGTAGCTCCAGGCGGCACTCCAGGTTGGCAGAGTTCCGCCTAAGCACCACACGGCTGGCAGCATGCGTGGCCTTGCTGATTCACGGCTAGAGTTAGCCCTGCGGCCCGTGAGATTACCGCTGGTCTAGTGCATACTGCAGGTAGCTCCAGGCGGCATTCCAGGGTGGCAGAGTTCCGCCTAAGCACCACACGGCTGGCAGCATGCGTGGCCTTGCTGATTCACAGCTAGAGTCAGCCCGGCGGCCCCATGAGATTATCGCTGGCCTCGTGCATACTGCAGGTAGCTCCAGGCGGCACTCCAGGGTGGCAGAGTTCCGCCTAAGCACCACACGGCTGGCAACATGCGTGGCCTTGCTGATTCACGGCTAGAGTCAGCCCGGCGGCCCATGAGATAACCGCTGGCCTCGTGCATACTGCAGGTAGCTCCAGGTGGCACTCCAGGGTGGCAGAGTTCCGTCTAAGCACCACACGGCTGGCAGCATGCGTGGCTTTGCTGATTCACGGCTAGAGTCAGCCCGGCGGCCTGTGAGATTACCGCTGGCCTCGTGCATACTGCAGGTAGCTCCAGGCGGCACTCCAGGGTGGCAGAGTTCCGCCTAAGCACCACACGGCTGGCAGCATGCGTGGCCTTGCTGATTCACGGCTAGAGTCAGCCCGGCGGCCAGTGAGATTACCGCTGGCCTCGTGCATACTGCAGGTAGCTCCAGGCGGCACTCCAGGGTGGCAGAGTTCCGCCTAAGCACCACACGGCTGGCAGCATGCGTGGCCTTGCTGATTCACGGCTAGAGTCAGCCCGGCGGCCCGTGAGATTACCGCTGGCCTGGTGCATACTGCAGGTAGCTCCAGGCGGCACTCCAGGGTGGCAGAGTTCTGCCTAAGCACCACACGGCTAGCTGCATGCGTGGCCTTGCTGATTCACGGCTAGAGTCAGCCCGGCGGCCCGTGAGATTACCGCTGGCCTCGTGCATACTGCAGGTAGCTCCAGGCGGCACTCCAGGGTGGCAGAGTTCCGCCTAAGCACCACACGGCTGGCAGCATGCGTGGCCTTGCTAATTCATGGCTAGAGTCAGCCCGGCGGCCCGTGAGGTTACCGCTGGCCTCGTGCATACTGCAGGTAGCTCCAGGCGGCACTGCAGGGTGGCAGAGTTCCGCCTATGCACCATACGGCTGGCAGCATGCGTGGCCTTGCTGATTCACGGCTAGAGTCAGCCCGGCGGCCCGTGAGATTACCGCTGGCCTCGTGCATACTGCAGGTAGCTCCAGGCGGCACTCCAGGGTGGCAGAGTTCCGCCTAAGGACCACACGGCTAGCAGCATGCGTGGCCTTGCTGATTCACGGCTAGAGTCAGCCCGGCGGCCCGTGAGATTACCGCTGGCCTCGTGCATACTGCAGGTAGCTCCAGGCGGCACTCCAGGGTGGCAGAGTTCCGCCTAAGCACCACACGGCTGGCAGCATGCGTGGCCTTGCTGATTCACGGCTAGAGTCAGCCCAGCGGCCCGTGAGATTACCGCTGGCCTCTTTCATACTGCAGGTAGCTCCAGGCGGCACTCCAGGGTAGCAGAGTTCCGCCTAAGCACCACACGGCTGGCAGCATGCGTGGCCTTGCTGATTCACGGCTAGAGTCAGCCCGGCGGCCCGTGAGATTACCGCTGGCCTCGTGCATACTGCAGGTAGCTCCAGGCGGCACTCCAGGGTGGCAGAGTTCCGCCTAAGCACCACACGGCTTGCAGCATGCGTGGCCTTGCTGATTCACGGCTAGAGTCAGCCCGGCGGCCCGTGAGATTACCGCTGGCCTCGTGCATACTGCAGGTAGCTACAGGCGGCACTCCAGGGTGGCAGAGTTCCGCCTAAGCACCACACGGCTGGCAGCATGCGTGGCCTTGCTGATTCACGGCTAGAGTCAGCCCGGCGGCCCGTGAGATTACCGCTGGCCTCGTGCATACTGCAGGTAGCTCCAGGCGGCACTCCAGGGTGGCAGAGTTCCGCCTAAGCACCACACGGCTGGCAGCATGCGTGGCCTTGCTGATTCACGGCTAGAGCCAGCCCGGCGGCCCGTGAGATTACCGCTGGCCTCGTGCATTCTGCAGGTAGCTCCAGGCGGGACTCCAGGGTGGCAGAGTTCCGCCTAAGCACCACACGGCTGGCAGCATGCGTGGCCTTGCTGATTCACAGCTAGAGTCTGCCCGGCGGCCCGTGAGATTACCGCTGGCCTCGTGCATACTGCAGGTAGCTCCAGGCGGCACTCCAGGGTGGCAGAGTTCCGCCTAAGCACCACACGGCTGGCAGCATGCGTGACCTTGCTGATTCACGGCTAGAGTCAGCCCGGCGGCCCGTGAGATTACCGCTGGCATCGTGCATACAGCAGGCAGCTCCAGGCGGCACTCCAGGGTGGCAGAGTTCCGCCTAAGCACCACACGGCTGGAAGCACGCGTGGCCTTGCTGATTCACGGCTAGAGTCAGCCCGGCGGCCCGTGAGATTACCGCTGACCTCGTGCATACTGCAGGTAGCTCCAGGCGGCACTCCAGGGTGGCAGAGTTCCGCCTAAGCACCACACGGCTGGCAGCATGCGTGGCCTTGCTGATTCACGGCTAGAGTCAGCACGGCGGTCCGTGAGATTACCGCTGGCCTCGTGCATACTGCAGGTAGCTCCAGGCGGCACTCCAGGGTGGCAGAGTTCCGCCTAAGCACCACACGGCTGGCAGCATGCGTGGCCTTGCTGATTCACCGCTAGAGTCAGCCCGGCGGTCCGTGAGATTACCGCTGGCCTCGTGCATACTGCAGGTAGCTCCAGGCGGCACTCCAGGGTGGCAGAGTTCCGCCTAAGCACCACACGGCTGGCAGCATGCGTGGCCTTGCTGATTCACAACTAGAGTCAGCCTGGTGGCCCGTGAGATTACCGCTGTCCTCGTGCATACTGCAGGTAGCTCCAGGCGGCACTCCAGGGTGGCAGAGTTCCGCCTAAGCACCACACGGCTGGCAGCATGCGTGGCCTTGCTGATTCACGGCTAGAGTCAGCCCGGCGGCCCGTGAGATTACCGCTGGCCTCGTGCATACTGCAGGTAGCTCCAGGCGGCACTCCAGGGTGGCAGAGTTCCGCCTAAGCACCACACGGCTTGCAGCATGCGTGGCCTTGCTGATTCACGGCTAGAGTCAGCCCGGCGGCCCGTGAGATTACCGCTGGCCTCGTGCATACTGCAGGTAGCTACAGGCGGCACTCCAGGGTGGCAGAGTTCCGCCTAAGCACCACACGGCTGGCAGCATGCGTGGCCTTGCTGATTCACGGCTAGAGTCAGCCCGGCGGCCCGTGAGATTACCGCTGGCCTCGTGCATACTGCAGGTAGCTCCAGGCGGCACTCCAGGTTGGCAGAGTTCCGCCCAAGCACCACACGGCTGGCAGCATGCGTGGCCTTGCTGATTCACAGCTAGAGTCAGCCCGGCGGCCCGTGAGATTATCGCTGGCCTCGTGCATACTGCAGGTAGCTCCAGGCGGCACTCCAGGGTGGCAGAGTTCCGCCTAAGCACCACACGGCTGGCAGCATGCGTGGCCTTGCTGATTCACGGCTAGAGTCAGCCCGGCGGCCCGTGAGATTACCGCTGGCCTCGTGCATACAGCAGGTAGCTCCAGGCGGCACTCCAGGGTGGCAGAGTTCCTCCTAAGCACCACACGGCTGGCAGCATGCGTGGCCTTGCTGATTCACGGCTAGAGTCAGCCCGGCGGCCCGTGAGATTACCGCTGACCTCGTGCATACTGCAGGTAGCTCCAGGCGGCACTCCAGGGTGGCAGAGTTCCGCCTAAGCACCACACGGCTGGCAACATGCGTGGCCTTGCTGATTCACGGCTAGAGTCAGCCCGGCGGCCCATGAGATAACCGCTGGCCTCGTGCATACTGCAGGTAGCTCCAGGCGGCACTCCAGGGTGGCAGAGTTCCGCCTAAGCACCACACGGCTGGCAGCATGCGTGGCCTTGCTGATTCACGGCTAGAGTCAGCCCGGCGGCCCGTGAGATTACCGCTGGCCTGGTGCATACTGCAGGTAGCTCCAGGCGGCACTCCAGGGTGGCAGAGTTCCGCCTAAGCACCACACGGCTAGCTGCATGCGTGGCCTTGCTGATTCACGGCTAGAGTCAGCCCGGCGGCCCGTGAGATTACCGCTGGCCTCGTGCATACTGCAGGTAGCTCCAGGCGGCACTCCAGGGTGGCAGAGTTCCGCCTAAGCACCACACGGCTGGCAGCATGCGTGGCCTTGCTAATTCATGGCTAGAGTCAGCCCGGCGGCCCGTGAGGTTACCGCTGGCCTCGTGCATACTGCAGGTAGCTCCAGGCGGCACTGCAGGTTGGCAGAGTTCCGCCTAAGGACCACACGGCTAGCAGCATGCGTGGCCTTGCTGATTCACGGCTAGAGGCAGCCCGGCGGCCCGTGAGATTACCGCTGGCCTCGTGCATACTGCAGGTAGCTCCAGGCGGCACTCCAGGGTGGCAGAGTTCCGCCTAAGCACCACACGGCTTGCAGCATGCGTGGCCTTGCTGATTCACGGCTAGAGTCAGCCCGGCGGCCCGTGAGATTACCGCTGGCCTCGTGCATACTGCAGGTAGCTCCAGGCGGCACTCCAGGGTAGCAGAGTTCCGCCTAAGCACCACACGGCTGGCAGCATGCGTGGCCTTGCTGATTCACGGCTAGAGTCAGCCCGGCAGCCAGTGAGATTACCGCTGGCCTCGTGCATACTGCAGGTAGTTCCAGATCTCACTCCAGGGTGGCAGAGTTCCGCCTAAGCACCACACGGCTGGCAGCATGCGTGGCCTTGCTGATTCACGGCTAGAGTCAGCCCGGCGGCCCGTGAGATTACCGCTGGCCTCGTGCATACTGTAGGTAGCTCCAGGCGGCACTCCAGGGTGGCAGAGTTCCGCCTAAGCACCACATGGCTGGCAGCATGCGTGGCCTTGCTGATTCACGGCTAGAGTCAGCCCGGCGGCCCATGACATTGCCGCTGGCCTCGTGCATACTGCAGGTAGCTCCAGGCGACACTCCATGGTGGCAGAGTTCCGCCTAAGTACCACACGGCTGGCAGCATGCATGGCTTTGCTGATTCACGGCTAGAGTCAGCCTGGCGGCCCATGTGATTACCGCTGGCCTCGTGCATACTGCAGGTAGCTCCAGGCGGCACTCCAGGGTGGCAGAGTTCCGCCTAAGCACCACACGGCTGGCAGCATGCGTGGCCTTGCTGATTCACGGCTAGAGTCAGCCCGGCGGCCCGTGAGATTACCGCTGGCCTCGTGCATACTGCAGGTAGCTCCAGGCGGCACTCCAGGGTGGCAGAGTTCCGCCTAAGGACCACCCGGCTAGCAGCATGCGTGGCCTTGCTGATTCACCGCTAGAGGCAGCCCGGCGGCCCGTGAGATTACCGCTGGCCTCGTGCATACTGCAGGTAGCTCCAGGCGGCACTCCAGGGTGGCAGAGTTCCGCCTAAGCACCACACGGCTGGCAGCATGCGTGGCCTTGCTGATTCACGGCTAGAGTCAGCCCGGCGGCCCGTGAGATTACCGCTGGCCTCGTGCATACTGCAGGTAGCTCCAGGCGGCACTCCAGGGTAGCAGAGTTCCGCCTAAGCACCACACGGCTGGCAGCATGCGTGGCCTTGCTGATTCACGGCTAGAGTCAGCCCGGCAGCCAGTGAGATTACCGCTGGCCTCGTGCATACTGCAGGTAGCTCCAGATCTCACTCCAGGGTGGCAGAGTTCCGCCTAAGCACCACACGGCTGGCAGCATGCGTGGCCTTGCTGATTCACGGCTAGAGTCAGCCCGGCGGCCCGTGAGATTACCGCTGGCCTCGTGCATACTGTAGGTAGCTCCAGGCGGCACTCCAGGGTGGCAGAGTTCCGCCTAAGCACCACATGGCTGGCAGCATGCGTGGCTTTGCTGATTCACGGCTAGAGTTAGCCCGGCGGCCCATGAGATTGCCGCTGGCCTCGTGCATACTGCAGGTAGCTCCAGGCGACACTCCATGGTGGCAGAGTTCCGCCTAAGTACCACACGGCTGGCAGCATGCATGGCTTTGCTGATTCACGGCTAGAGTCAGCCTGGCGGCCCATGTGATTACCGCTGGCCTCGTGCATACTGCAGGTAGCTCCAGGCGGCACTCCAGGGTGGCAGAGTTCCGCCTAAGCACCACACGGCTGGCAGCATGCGTGGCCTTGCTGATTCACGGCTAGAGTCTGCCTGGCGGCCCGTGAAATTACCGCTGGCCTCGTGCATACTGCAGGTAGCTCCAGGCAGCACTCCAGGGTGGCAGAGCTCCGCCTCACCACCACACGGCTGGCAGGATGCGTGGCCTTGCTGATTCATGGCTAGAGTCAGCCCGGCGGCCCGTGAGATTACCGCTGGCCTCGTGCATACTGCAGGTAGCTCCAGGCGGCACTCCAGGGTGGCAGATTTCCACCTAAGCACCACACGGCTGGCAGCATGCGTGGCCTTGCTGATTCACGGCTAGAGTCAGCCCGGCGGCCCGTAAGATTACCGCTGGCCTCATGCATACAGCAGGTAGCTCCAGGCGGCACTCCAGGGTGGCAGAGTTCCGCCTAAGCACCACACGGCTGGCAGCATGCGTGGCTTTGCTGATTCACGGCTAGAGTGAGCCCGGCGGCCCGTGAGATTACCGCTGGCCTCGTGCATACTGCAGGTAGCTCCAGGCGGCACTCCAGGGTGGCAGAGTTCCGCCTAAGCACCTCACAGCTGGCAGCATGCGTGGCCTTGCTGATTCACGGCTAGAGTCAGCCAGGCGGCCCGTGAGATTACCGCTGGCCTCGTGCATACTGCAGGTAGCTCCAGGCGGCACTCCAGGGTGGCAGAGTTCCGCCTAAGCACCACACGGCTGGCAGCATGCGTGGCCTTGCTGATTCACGGCTAGAGTCAGCCCGGCGGCCCGTGAGATTACCGCTGGCCTCGTGCATACTGCAGGTAGCTCCAGGCGGCACTCCAGGGTGGCAGAGTTCCGCCTAAGCACCACACGGCTGGCAGCATGCGTGGCCTTGCTGATTCACGGCTAAAGTCAGCCCGGCGGCGCGTGAGATTACCGCTGGCCTCGTGCATACTGCAGGTAGCTCCAGGCGGCACTCCAAGGTGGCAGAGTTCCGCCTAAGCACCACACGGCTGGCAGCATGCGTGGCCTTGCTGATTCACGGTTAGAGTCAGCCCGGCGGACCTTGAGATTACCGCTGGCCTCGTGCATACTGCAGGGTCTCCAGGCGGCACTCCAGGGTGGCAGAGTTCCGCCTAAGCACCACACGGCTGGCAGCATGCGTGGCCTTGCTGATTCACGGCTAGAGTCAGCCCAGCGGCCCGTGAGATTACCGCTTGCCTCGTGCATACTGCAGGTAGCTCCAGGCGGCCCTCCAGGGTGGCAGAGTTCCGCCTAAGCACCACACGGCTGGCAGCATGCGTGGCCTTCCTGATTCACGGCTAGAGTCAGCCCAGCGGCCCGTGAGATTACCGCTGGCCTCGTGCATACTGCATGTAGCTCCAGGCGGCCGGCGAGGATGGGCAAATGTGCCGCATTGAACCCAGGTTTCTTGGAGTCGACCTGAGTGTCACTTCATGACACCGAGGGAGATGCCTCCTCACGGCGGTACCAGTTCGAGACATAGATACATTACGTTTAGTTGGCGCCTCATAGACCAGTGGCTTCACTGGCACTACGCGATGAGGCTGCAGTGGTTCTCCCACACACTGATCGGACGACTGGCGTCGAGATTGTCATGGCGCTGGCGGACGTCAGAAGGGCATTTCTACTCGCTGGGCTTCCCATCACCTAAGTGGCAGCGGAAATGCTGTTTTGTGCCATTTCACGCAACAACCCACCGCACCCCTACAGCTGAACACAGCGTTGCAGTGTGTTACGCCAGTGTAGTTGTAGACATACAGCTGCAGTACTTCGCCAGTGGAGGGCATACACATCCCTAGGTTGGTTGAAAAGTTTTGCTTGTGGCAGCAATAATGCGAAGTACAGAATGACAAGTCGAGAATTGTGTTTACTGTACTTAAACAGACTGGCACAATCATAGGCACACGTTTTAAGATGACGTTTATCCGCACTGCAACAAAACTGAGGTTCAAACGTTTGCATGTGGCATGTCTAGTAGTTGTCAATTCCACGTTTCCACTTAATTGACTTACAGGGTGCCGCACAAAGTATTACATTTCAAATGCCTCTAAGCACCATGGGACTTAACATCTGAGGTCATCAGTCCACTAGATTTAGAACTACTTAAACCTAATAAACCTAAGGACATTATACACATCTATGCCCGAGGCAGGATTCGAACCTGCGACCGTAGCAGCCGCGCAATTCCGGACTGAAGCTCCTAGAACCGCTCAGCCACAGCGGCCGTCCCATTTTAAATACAGTCTTAGCTATACGAACTGTGGTTTCAACATAAACAGGCGTTTCATGAGTTGGTTGTAATTAGTTTTGTTTAATGCAGTGATGGATGGTACTGTTGTCAGTTTAATACTGACTTTAAATCTTTAAATTTATACATTTTGTGCTGCGGTGCACAGAACTCTGAGTCGGTTGCTTACACTTAGTCCCCACAAGTAGAGGACTTCGTTTGTCGTATACCAAATGCAGACTGCAAAATAAACGATGTTTTATATGAACTATTTTCCTTGTTCGTATGACAAAGAAGCCACGACCTTACTGTGTTACAGAAGAAAGTGGTTAACGATACAAATTAACCTTTGGTGACATTGGTAAAGGTTGCTGCCTGGCGAATGTAACCTACTTGAACGCTAAAACATTTTTCTCCACGCCCTGATTGGCAACTTTTAAGAGGATATCTATGTTTACGGTATCGACTACGACTGTCGGCAATGCATTACGATGTGCAGTTTGTGAACAAGGGGCAACACCAGGCCGCTAGCCGGCCGGCGTGGACGAGTGATTCTAGGCGCTACTGTTTGGAACCGCGCGACCGCTACGGTCGCCGGTTTGAATCTTTCCTTGGGCATGGATGTGTGTGATGTCTTTAGGTTAGTTAGGTTTAAGTAGTTCCTAAGTTCTAGGGGACTGATGACCTCATATGTTAAGTCACATAGTGCTCAGAGCCATTTGAACAATTTGAATCAGGCCGCTTACGCCAGTTACATGAGATGCAGTGAACCTTCTGGCTAAGACGTTCTCGCTACAAACAGTTACAACTTGTTTGAAAGCTCCCTATGTCTTTAATGCATTCTGTTTGGTTATAAATTTAACTAGTAAATGTATTAATCATTTGCTGAAATTCTCTGCTTCTCATTGGGATATCCTAAACCACGTACTGTTTGTTCCACTATCTTTTAAAACACATTCAATAAATAGCAATAAATTTTCCGTCGTGGAAACTAGTGCTGTAGTTAAGTTCTTTTTCATAGTAATGGGTGAAGAGAAAATTAATGCAATTTAGCGATCTACTTTCTCTTCCATGTCATTTACTATTTAGAAATTTCTTACCGTATTCTCAATATATTCACCTCTTTCTTTCAACATAATTGTGTATTTTCCAGTCCTTGTATTTGTGTATATACAAACATGTAAACTGTTTGTAGCAGTGAGACGAAGTATTAGTGGAACACATACGACATACTGAATCCGTCATTTGGTGTGTTAGGTACAGATCGTCAGGATATTATCGTCCCAGAACAATGAAACATGTTTCTTCGGCATTAGTACAATCTTTATGTCATTTTTCATAATCCGGAAGATTATTTCAACAAAAATTTTAATATATTCGTGGTCGTTTTCCTGTCGGAGTTTCGTTAGACATACGTTTTGCTACAAGCTGGGGCAGCTACTTATGTTTCCAGGCGATCATGCCATCCACCATTTAAGCAGAAACACTAGATATTGATAGACAAACAGGAAAAAGATCTACAAAAATTTAAATTTTTGTTTTAGTACTACTATATGTATCATGCTACTGCGCGTATTAATTTTCGGTCTTTTCGAAACGTTGCTTCCATATATAATGTTGTCTCTAGTATTACACATTTTTTCCGTCTCTCTTAGCAGGAAGAGAGAGTAAAGCTTAACTTCCCGCTGTTTGTGAAATCATTAGAGAGGAGCACTTGTGCCGTTGGAGGAAGTAAATCGGCCTTCCCCTGTCACAGCAACCTTCTGGGAAATACCTTTAGCTATTTAGGGAAATCACCGAAAGCCAAGACGTGACCTACGTTCGGTGACTTGAGTTTTTATCCACCTCGCTCGGTGTGTTTATTAAACGTAAAAAGATTAGCTGCGAAATATTTCATTTATAAGTTCACGTTCCATTTGCGATGAATATCTTTCCCATAGAAACAAATCACGGCACAAAACTACCTTTTTCCCACAGACGCACGCACTCTTCCCTTAGCCAACTTCATCCACATTGAGTTTGAGGCTATCAGTTGCAAATTTCTTTCAGCTTCACAGTCACATTCACAGTCATCAGAACTGAATGTCCTGCGATTTAGGAAGACATTAATCCTATACTGTTCTATGAGTGACGTCCTGCCAAAAAATGAATTTTATTACCTTGCTCTTGACGTTTGTGACCAGTTACACCAACGTGTTCGGATAAACGTTGTTTGGCAGCGTTTGCATTATTGCCAACACACTTCCCAGTTTGCCTAACAACAGCAGACCATATCTAAAAGGAGATATGCCGAAAGTGTAATTTTGTGGTTTCATAGCATTTACATTCGGAGTAAAGGGATATTAAATTGTGGTGCAATTACTCGGCGTAATTGTTCTCTCTATTAAACGCTCATTTTCGTCTGGTTTCAAGGCGTGATGAGAAATTTGTACTACTCCAAAACAACAGCTGAATAGAAATTTCCATTACAGGATCAAGAGATAAGCTGAAACATGAAACAGCTACGTATAAACAAAAGACTACCAGTTTGGCATCAAAGAGGAACCGCTTAATCTCTCACTATGATGAAAATTAACGTCCCATCGATTTTATAAAAATGGAAACCGATTCAAGACAGGCGTGGAAAGACTATATGACATCCATAAACTTTCAATGAAAAGTGAACTTTTAGTTCACCAAATTCTAATATTTGCTGAAACACAATGATAATTAAAGTCTACGTAGTTATCGTTATTTCTACGAGCCATTTCAGTGAAACGAAAGTACATTTTTCTCAATATTACAAGTAAACATTGTATTTCCGGTGGAGTGAAAGCAAAAGTTTTCTCTTCACAATACATAAATTTCTGTTATATCTTGCAAATGCGTGGAGAATCACTATGACAACGTAAAAATTATTTATGTAATACCTGTAATATTAATCATCATCTTTATCGTTCAGCTGTATTAACAGGCCCTTTGCATCTCGATTTTCTGCGAACTGTTGTTTCATTATTAATGCTGCTGAATGTGATGCCATCCGTAGAATCATCCAGTATCTGAAATATATTCCACCCTCTCCTCCCCTCGCACATATCCCTCTAAAATTGTTTCTATAAGCCTTTCTGTCTGTCTTGTTATATGTACAATCCAGTTTCGTTTCCTTCTTTTCATTACATCCAGTAATTCGTCTTTGCTCTCCCATTCTTTGTAATACCTCTTTATGTTTCATTCTATCCATCAAAATTATTCTTACCATCCTCCTCTATTTCCACATCACACTGTATAGCATTGCTTTCTTCCTTCCTCAGTGCCCACGTTTTAGCACCGTAGAGGCGGACATTGCATTCAAACAGTTTTACTAATATTTTCCTCATATCATTTCTTTATTCCTGTAGAATTCTGTCATTTTCTTAAAAATGCCACTTTGACTATTAAACTTCTGGTTTTACTGCCTGTGCTGCTCTTACAGTCGGCTTCTATACTGATTACGATCTATTTAAAACTTTGCACATCTTCTAATACATCTCCAGTCAACTTTATTATTTCTTTCTAGCAACATTGCTTTTGTTTTCTTTGTAATGATTTCCTTCAGGTACAGTGGTATCCTCTATATCCTGTAATTCATATTCATAAGTTGCTAGACGGACTACTTCATCTGCAAATTTCAAATACCATATTGCTTTTTCTCCTATTTTTACCCCCTTTTTCATCTAATAGACAATCATTTTCTTGTAAGTATAAATATTGAAAAGTAGAGGAAATCTCCCTTTTCTTAATCGTTACCCCAGTTTTATCCAATTGTTATGATGCGGCCCGCCAAGGATTCCTCTCTTGTGCCAACTTATTCTGCTCTGAGTTGTAATTGCGACCGATATCCTCAATTATTTGCTAGATACATTCCAATCTCTGTCTTCCTCTACAGTTTTTCCCCTTTACAGCTTCATCTAGTACCACTGAAGTCATTCCCCCATGCCTTAACAGGTGTCCTATCGTCCTGTCCCTTTTCCTTATCAGTGGTTTCCAAATATTCCTTTCCTCTCCGATTCTGCGCAGAACCTCCTCATTCCTCACGTTATCAATCCATCTAATTTTCAACATTCGTCTGTAGCACAAACATTACAATTGCTTTGATTCTCTTCTGTTCCGGTTTTCCCACAGTCCATGTTTCACTACCATACAATGCTGTGCTTCATGCGTACATTCTCAGAAATTTCTCCCTCAAATTAAGACCTATGTTTGTTACTACTAGACTTCTCTTGGCCGGGAATGGCCATTTTGCCAGTGCTAGACTGCATCTAATGCCCTCCTTGCCACGTCCATCATAGGCATCAGAATTCCTTAAACCTCATCTACTTCTTGAATATCAATTCTGATGTTAAGTTTCTTGCTGTTCTCATTTCTACTACTTCTCATTACCTTCGCCTTTTTCGATTTACTCTCAATCCATACTCTGTACTCATTTGACTGTTCATTCTGTTCAGCAGATCATGTAATGCTTCTTTACTTTCACTCAGGATAGCAATGCCATCAGCAAATCGTATCACTGATATCCTTCCACCTTGAATTTTAAATCCATTCCTGAACCTTTCTTTTATTTCCACCATTGCATCCTCAATGTGCAGATTGAACAGTAGGGGCGAAAGGCTACAATCTTGTATTACACCCTTTTCAAAATGAACACTTCGTTCTCGGTCGTCTACTCTTATTATTTCCTCTTACCTGTTGTACATATTGTATGTGACCCGTCTCTCCCTATAGCTTACCCCTACTTTTCTCAAAATTTCGAACATTTTGCACCATTTTACATTGTCGAAAGCTTATTCCTGGTCGACAAATCCTATGAAAGTGTTTTGATTTTTCTTCAGTTTTGCTTCCTTTACTAGCTGCAACGTGAGAATTGCATCTCTCGTGTCTTTACCTTTCCTAGAGCCAAATTGATCGTCATCTAGCGCATCCTCAATTTACTTTTCCACTCTTCTGTATATTATTCTTTTAAGCAACTTGGATGCATGAGCTGTTAAGCTGATCGTGCGGTAATTCTCCCACTTGTCACCTCTTGCGGTCTTCAAAATTGTGTGGATGAATCTTTTCCGAAAGTCAGATAGTATTGACTCACACATTCTAGACACCAACATGAATTGTCGGTTTGTTGCCACTTTCCGTAATGATTTTAGAAATTATGATGGAATGTTATCTATCACTTGTGCCTTATTTGATCTTAAGTCCTTCAAACCTCTTTTAAATTCTGATTTTAATACTGGATCATCTATCTCTTCTAAATCGACTCCTTTTTCTTCTTCTATCAGACAAATCTTCCCCCTCATAGAGACTTTCACTGTATTCTTTCCACTTATTCGCTCTCTCCTCTGCATTTAACAGGAGAATTCCCGTTGTACTGTTAATGTTATCACCCGTGCCTTTAATGTCACCGAAGATTTTTTTTCTTTCCTGTTTACTGAGTCTGTCCGGACGATCATTTATTTTTCGATGACTTCAGATTTTTCCTGCAGCCATTTCGTCTTAGTTTCCTTGCACTTCCTATTTACTTCATTTCCCAGTGACTTGTATTTCTCTATTCCTGAGTTTCCCGGAACATTTTTTTACTTCCTCCTTTCATTGATCAATTGTTGTTCTGTAACTCTTCAGGTTTTCCCGGCGATCTAATGACATCTTGGGTTGTCGTGTGGTTTGCCGTATATCAGCGTTGTACTTGCACGATATTTCGGTCATGTAGCTCGTAACCTTCATCAGGTGCGACCTGAGACTGCTCCTCGAGTGGACCTGATCCACTATCTATGCCTATGGCCTTCCCCATCCACCAACGGCTGCAGGCGCTTACTCTGTGGTCCGCGCCCATTCCCTGCTGGAGCGTTGCTGGTCCGTTTTCCGTCCGCTGCGGTTCTAGGTGTTCCGTCTGCGGTCCGCGCCCACCAAACCCGCTCCTGGGGGTTTCATCTACGGTCTGGGGTACCAAGCGTCCCCCCTGCGGTCCGCGCCCGCTCACCACGACCTGTTGGGGCGTTGCCGCTCCGTTTTTCGTCCGCTGCGGCTCTGGATGTTCCCTCTGCAGTCCGCGCCAACCAGTCCCACTTCTGGGTGTTCCATCTTCGGTCTGGTGCGCCTGGCAGTCCGTCAGGGGCTCGTTTTCCATCTCCATGTCTCTGGTTCTTCTGTTTGTATAGTGTTGCAGCTGGTCCCGTTGCTCCTTTAACAATTCCAGAGCCGGATCCCAGGCTCTGCTTAGCTGGTAGCCTGTGTCACAGTTCATAAGATCGTCAGCCAGAAGAACCAGAGACATGGAAAACGAGCCCCTGACGGACTGCCAGGCGCACCAGACCGAAGATGGAACACCCAGGAGCGGGACTGGTGGGCGTGGACCGCAGAGGGAGCATCCAGAGCCGCAGCGGACGAAAAACGGATCGGCAACGTTCCAACAGGTCGTGGTGAGCGGGCGCGGACCGCAGGGGGAACGCTTGGTACCCCAGACAGTAGATGAAACCCCCAGGAGTGGGTTTGGTGGGCGCCGACCGCAGACGGAACACCTAGAACCGCAGCGGACGGAAAACGGAGCAGCAACGCCCCAGCAGGTCGCAGGGAATGGGCGCGGACTACAGAGGAAGCGCCTGCAGCCGTTGGTGGAGGGGGAAGGCCATAGGCATAAATACTGGACCAGGTCCGCTCGAGGAGCAGTCTCAGGTCGCACCTGATGAAGGTTACGAACTACGTGACGGATATATCCTGCAAGTACGACGCTGATATCCGGCAGAACACCCGACAACCCAAGATGTCAATTGTTCTAATCATCTTGGGGTTGAAGCTTTTTTTTCCCATGTGTGCTTTAACAATACAATTATTTTGGATCGGTTCCGCTTTTAGCAAACACACACAGACAGAATTAATTAATTTCAGACATAGCCGTAACAATTTTCAAATCGTAATTTCGGCTTAGACAATTTATCTACTTTAAGGTGTAAGTGGTTGCAGATGACAATCTCTGAAAGAAACCAATCACTGTAGAAACACAATAAATAAGGAAAACCACACAATGTGGTAAAAAGGTGTGAATTCATAATTTTATGTAGTTTTTTTCTTCAAATATCTGCAATTACGATTTAAAATTAATATTTACATGTATACAAACAAAGATGCTGCACCCGCAGTGAAACATGTTTGAGTTAAAGAACTAAATTGTGTTTTGCTAAAGGCAGACCCTATCCAGAAATATATGTATTGTTCTTCTGTTACCCATGGTTTCTTCACAGCTACCTTCTTTGTACCTACGTTTTCCTTCTCAACTTCTGTGATGGCCTTTTTAGAAATTTTCTTTCCTCTTCAACTATACTGCATACTGAGCTACTCCTGATTGCTGTCTCTATAGCCTCAGAGAACTTCCACCGTATCTCGTCATTCCTTAATACTTCCGTATCCTACTTCTTTGCGTATTCTATTCGTCCTGGCTAATGTCTTAAAATTCAGCCTACTCTTCATCACTACTATATTGTGATCTGAGTGTATGTCTGCTCCTGGGTATGCCTTACAATCCAGTATCTGATTCTGGAATCTCTATCTGGCCATGATATAATCTAACTGAAATCTTCCCGTATCACCTGGCCTTCTCCAACTATACCTCCTCGTCTTATGATTCTTGAACAGTGTATTCGCTATTACTAGTTGAAACTTGTTACAGAGCTCAATTAGTCTTTCTCCAATTTCATTCATTGTCCCAAGCCCATACTCTCCTGTAACCTTTTCTTCTACTCCTTCCCCTACAACTGCATTCCAGTGTCCCATGGCTATTAGATTTTCATATCCCTTTACATACTGTATTACCCTTTCAATATCCTCATTGACTTTCTCTATCTATTCATCTTCAGCTCGCGACGTCGGCATGTATACCTGAACTATCGTTGTCGGTGTTGGTTTGGTGTCGATTCTGATAAGAACCACCCAATCACTGAACTGTCCACAGTAACACACTCTCTGCCCCACCTTCCTATTGATAACGAATGCTACTCCCATTATATCATTTTCTGTTGCTGTTGATATTACCCTACACTCATCTGACAAGAAATCCTTGTCTTCTTTCCACTTCACTTCACTGACCCCTACTATATCTAGATTGAAGCTTTGCATTTCCGTTTTCAGATTTTCTAGTTTCCCTAACACGTCCACGCTTCTGACATTCCACTCCCCGACACGTAGAACTTTATCCTTCCGTTGGTTATTCAATCTTTTTCTCATGATAACCTCCCCCTTGGCAGTTCCCTCCCGCAGATCCGAATGGCGGCTATTCCAGAATCTTTTGCCAATGGAGGGATAATCATGACACTTCTTCATTTACAGGCCACATGTACTTTGGATACACGTTACGTGTCTTTAATGTAATGGTTTCCATTGCAACCTCATGCCGTTGATCATTGCTGATTCTTACGCCTTTGGGAGCAGTTTGCCGCCCCTGAAACAAGAGAGTGCTGTGAACCTCTTTCCGTTCCTCCGCCATTTTTGGAAAGTCCGTTAGCAGAATGAGGGGTGAATTCTCATGCCGGAAGTATTCGGACGCCAGTGCTGATAATTAATCAAAATTTAAGCACCGGTGCGATTCATACTGAGGACCGAAGAAGTTCTGAATCAATGACTCTCCCACTAGACCACGATTGTCGTTAGTTTGTTCATACCTAGGGCTTTCTTCATTATTCATTTGCATGATTTATGATGTTCTATTGCGTAACTACCAGTTACTTTAAAATATATAAGTTCGTTCGCATCTATTTCAACAGCATCACCTAGTCCCATGCATGTTTTGTACTGTTCACATTTTTAAAGTAAAGGCCTTGGCGGTTTCTATTCAGATTTGAAAATTTTTCGTCATTTAATAATAAGGAATTAGACTAAAATTTTTGAAACTTTTGGTAAATGCCCAGGTGTCGTGGTCTTCTTTGGCCACTGATATGGAAAACACTCAAACACTACAAAACCCCACCTAGCATGGAATGTACCCTCCATGCTTCTGATTAAACGTCTGACGCCACAATGTTCGCTCAAAACTGCTTCAAGTGCCCTGTGTTCAATGAAAACTGTCATTTGTGTCGGATTCGAAATCGATTGTCGTTAACACCATTTTACGACCATTGTTTTGACTCCGTGTAACATGGCTACATTTGGTACAGCATGCCTTATAGATACGTTGAATAGTCCGCGGTGATGTATCAGAACACAGGACACGTCCAAGCATGGTAGTTTTTTTCAGCCATTTGGTTTCACCTCCGTGTCGAACAATCTCACTGTACTGACTCTATAAAATTACGACTTGTAACTTCGTGAAACTGGCTTTATACTCAGAATTTGACAATCAAAATCATCAATTGCCATGTAAAATTAAGTACTGGAACTCTGGCGTTGGCGATAACATTACACAAAAACTGAAAAAATAGCTTGCCCCATAGTTCGTTTGGAAACAATTCGTCTGGTATTTTGCGTGACCGTGAAATGAAATGAAGATTTCTTTCAGAATAATTGTACTCAAAATTTTGATCGGACTTCGTGAAAAATATCTAACTGCAGGTGAAGTTTAAAATAATCACAAAATAAACGAAATGCCTCCATATTTAACTAGCTCACTTTTATTATAGAAAATTAACTTTTGTTCTGATTTGATATGCAAGGATTTTTTAAATGACGTAACCGTGATGCAAAAAATTATTTTTTAGGTTTTTAATGCACATCCAACCGAAACACGAAAATTAGAGTCATATTAATCATACAGTTCAGCGGCAGAATAAAACATCCAAGTAAAGAGATCTCCGTCCAAGTGATCTAGATCCAAGTAAGTGAGAAAGTGATCTTTTTTAAATTGGTACATTGTATTTATAAATAATTGATTTACACCGTTTTCTTTGTTTTTTACAAACAACAGTGGTTACAATGTTCACATGTCGCTTTATTTCACGGACGACAAATTGACAGTATATTAAATATTATTTTTACTGCACTTACTTAACACTGTCCTTATAGATATTAATCTGGATGAAGAGGAGAAAATCTTTAAATACCGCTGTCAGGTTACAACAACATAAAGACCAGCGGCACACGCGCATCACGACTGGTAGAGAGTTACACCAGTTACCACGTCTACACCATCTACAGTGTTCCTTAGCGACCAGTTTGTGGTGGATTTCGCTGAGCGAGGTTGTGACTACTTCAGCGCTACATACGCTACAAGTTTCTAAGAAATAAGTTAATTTGAATTGGACACGTTTTGTTGTAGGGAAAAATTTATTTCAGTCGACAAGCATTTTACGTCGCTATGTATGTGATCGTAGATTTCTTGCAACGAATTTATTCAACCCTTTATGAACTTAAGTGTCTTGTAACGAGGAGTAATAAAAGCAACTTTTTTTCATATTTCATCTGTGAATTGTGGTGCATATTTTACAAAATAAATGGTGTTCCACAGTAATAATTAACAATCTAGGTTAGTCGGTTGGTTGATGTGGGCGAGGGGACTAAACAGCCTGGTCATTGGTCCAACTAGATTGGGCGAAGGAAGTCGGCCGTGCCCTCTCTAAGGAACCATCATGGCATTTGTCTGAAGAGATTTAGGAAAATCACGAGAAATCTAAATCAGACAGGCCGGACGCGGGTTTGAATCGTCGTCCTCCCGAATGCGAGTCTAGTGTGCTAACCACTGCGCCACCTTGCTCAGTAGTTATGTAGGTAGCAAATGTACTACATTCAGAAATACTACAACTCTTTTCTTTACACTAGGTATGATAATATATCGTCACGTTTCATGTAGTGTATTGGAGACAGTAAAATCTACTCCTTACCTTGCAGTTCAATACTACACTTATATTCCCGTTAGACTAGTACCTGTGCGACATTTATAGGGAAAATATGACGAAAATAATTTTCACACAGGAGACTGAGATCTCTTACTGAAACGAGAAACTAATATGATTTCCGTGTATTATTATCGACTGATTACTAATAATAAATAAATACATAACACCGTTTAAAATAACGTAACATTTGATGACACGAGCTGATACGTCGCTCAGTCTCTGAGGAGGCTGTATATCATACAAGATCACTTTACTGCGGAGCTCGGTCTTCGCAGGCGGCAGATCCGTAAAAGAGAGCCTTGATTGAGTCAGCAGCGTAAAAGCAGTTACCAGGCACCGGAGTTTCCCTTCTACAGCGACGATGACACGTGTGTGCACCGCTTTATTTCGGAGATCGTAATTACATAAATAACAGCCAGCGGAGCCGAACCAATATTCGAGTGATAATTGAGTCCGCGTTTATAAATTGGAATGCCGTTGCGTAAAATAACATTTGAAAGTCCCGTTCCAGCTGTTTAGAGTTTCAGCGCATACCGTTCACAGCGTTATGATACGAAATATTGTCTGATGTGTACGTTTCAGAATGCTACATCTACACGAAACTCAATTTGTTCGATTCACATAACTATTTATTTACCAACTATGTACCTAAAAACACTTCTTTGCGTTTTCCTTTTAATATAATGACCCCTGCAGTTTTAAGCATAAAAAACTCAGGAGACGCAGACGAACTCTTGTCAGTATCGTTTCAGACTTACCATACCTAAAGCAAATTAATTGTTTTCTCGTATATATTTACACAACTTGGTCATTCACTTTGTGATACAGAAGGTGACATTAATATTAACTGGTATAACGTTTTATTCGATCATGCCACCGTCACGAGAGTCGATAAAGTAAAATTGTAAGTTTCAGTCTAGGATTATATTAATTCCACCAAGTTAATTCTTAAGGCCACGTTCACTTGCAATAACAGATTAAGCACAGAGCAGCTTTTAAAAGTCGTCATTCTGTTAAAGTTCCCACAAGTGATTTACTAGACATTTTCGTCAGTTTTTTGTCACTAAAACTACTGCCCAACACATTTAAGTGAACATTTACCTTACTTTGAAATGTAAAAGTTTCTTATTATTTACAGTAATCCAAAGCCGTTCTAGCTTGGGAATGCTTGTTCTTTTTCAATTTCCTTTGAAGAAGTGGAATACATTGGTTCATCTGAAGATATACTGCAGTTTCAAGGAATGTGGCAAAGAGGTTCTACATCTAGTTCTACGTGATTACTCTACTATTCACAATTAAGTGACTGGCAGAGCGTACAATGAACCACCTTCAAGCTGTCTCTCTACCGTTCCACTCTCGAAGGGTGTGCGGGATAAACGAGCACATAACTTTTTCTGTGCGATCCCTGATTTCTCTTATTTATTGTGATGGTCATTTCTCCCTATGTAACTGGGTGCCAACAGAATGTTTTCATAATCGGAGGACAAAAGTGCTGACTGAAATTTCATAAGAAGATCCTGTCGCAACGAAAAACGCCTTTGTTTTAATGATTGCCACTGCAATTCACGTGTCATGTTTGTGGCACTATCTCCCCTATTTCGCGATAATACAAAACGACTTGCACTTCTTTGAACTTTTCGATGTCTACCCACAACATATCTATGTGATCTTTCCAATTTAGGTTATTTGTAATTGTAATCCCTAAATATTTAGTTGAATTTACAGCTATCAGATTCGTGTGACTTATCACGTAATCGAAATTTAGCGGACTTCTTTTAGTACTCATGTGAATAACTTCATACTTTTCTTTATTCTGGGTCAATTGCCATTTTTTGCACCACACAGATCTTATCTAAATAATTTTGCAATTCTTTTTGGTCACCTGATGACTTTACAAGACGGTAAATGACAGCATCATCTGCAAATAATCTAAGAGGCCTTCTCATATTGTCTCCTATGTCGTTAACAGAGATCAGGAGCAGTAGAGGGCCTATAACACATCCATAAGGAACGCCGGATACTACATGTGTTTTAATCGATGCCTTTCCGTCTGTTACTACGAACTCTGACGTTTCTGACAGGAAATCACGAATCCAGCCCCACAACTCAGACGATATTCCATAGGCACGCTGTTTGGTTAGAAGACGCTTGTGAGGAACGATGTCGAAAGCCTTCTGAAAATCTAAAAATATGGACTGTCGATAGCACTCATTACCTCATAAGTATAAAGAGTTAGGTGTGTTTCACAAAAACGATGTCTCCTGATTCCGTGCCGACTATGTGTCAATAGCTCGTTTTCTTCGAGAGAATTCATACATAAAGTCTGAACACAGTACATGTTCCAAAACCCTACTGCAAATAGATGTTAGGGATATGGGTCTGTAATTCAGCGGATTATTCCTATTTCCCGTTTTGGGTATTCGTGTGACTTGAGCAATTTTCAAGACTTTAGGTACCGAACTTTCTTTGAACGAGCGTTTGTATAAAATTGCTAAATATGAAGCTATTGCATCAGCATACTGCGAAAAGAAGTTGACTGGACCGAAGGCCATGATTTAACTAAGTGATTTAAATTGCTTTGCTACGCCGAGGATACCTAAATCTATGTTTCTCATCTTCGCAGTTGTTCTTAATTGGAGTTCAGAAATATTTACTTCGTCTACTTTGGTGAAGGAGTTTCTGAAAACCGTGTTTAATAACTCTGCTTTAGTGGCACAGTCATCAGTGACTTCATCGTTGTTAATGCTCAGTGAAGGTATTGATTGCTTCTTGCCACTGGTGTGCTTTATATAAGGCCAGAATCTCTTTGGGTTTTCTGCCAGATTCGGAGACAGAGTTTCGTTGTGGAAATTATTAAAAACATCTCGCATTGAAGCACGCTCTATATTTCGAATTTCTGCAAAACTTTGCCAATCTTTGAGATTTTGCGTTCTTTTAAATATGGTATGCTTTTTTCGTTGCTTCTGCAAGGGCGATCTGATTCGATTTGTGTATCATGAGGGATCAGTACCATCACTTCTTAATTTATGTGGTATATGGCTTTCATTTACTTTCGATACTATCTCTATGAAATCATTCCACATATTTTCCACGCTTACGTTATCAGATCGGAAGGAGTGGAGACTGTCTCTTAAAAATGCGTTGAGAGAATTTTTATCAGCTTTTTTTTTAATAGATGTACTTTATAGAAGGAAATTTTCACTCTATAGTGGAGTGTGCGCTGATATGAAACTTCCTGGCAGATTAAATCTTTGTGCCGGACCGAGACTCGAACTCGGGACCTTTGCCTTTCGCGGGCAAGTGCTCTACCAACTGAGCTACCCAAGCACGACTCACGCCCCGTCCTCACAGCCCTACTTCTGCCGAGTTCGAGTCTCGGTCCGGCACACAGTTTTAAAATCCCAGGAAGTTTCAGATGTACTTTGCGTTTCTTTTTTATGGATGTCCAGTCCCACAACTCAGACGATATTCTATAGGGACGCAGTTTGGTTAGAAGACGCTTGTGAGGAACGATGTCGAAAGCCTTCTGAAAGTCTAAAAATATGGACTGTCGATAGCACTCATTACCTCATAAGTATAAAGAGGTTGTGGTTGACCTGTTTGTCAACGAACCTGGGAAGCCCTACGATCGGCCCCTCGGAAATTCTTTCGCTACCTGCGAGACTTTGGAATGATGTCCCACTCGACTACGATTGAGGAGTCAACCTTAGTGTAGGCAGTACCCGGAGCAGCCACAGCAGTGGACGGATCGGGGGACACGCGGATCTTGCTCGAAGTCCGTCGCATTCCCGCATCCGACCCCCCCACAGTGATATACTTATATGGATATGGAGTCTGTTCTTTCGGACATGTCCGAAGGAACAGACACCATATCCATATAAGTATATACTCGTAGTTCTGGCAACACCGGCGCTGACCTTCTTCTTCTGTGCGGATGCCGACTCTTCTTGGAGCTGTGAACGAAGGGTCGCCAACTCATTGCGCACCTGTACACAGCAATCACAGTGCCTATCCATTTCTGAAGTCAGCATGGTTGAAACTCGTAAAAGTGTGTAAACTAACGGTGTACTCGCCTTACTAGCAGCACGAACACGAGCGGCTCTGCCATTGACCTTCTAGCCGACACTGAGCTGTTCTAAGCAAACCAAACAGAAGCCTGTACGATACAACGGTCGATTGAAAAGGCGGTACTGTACACTACACTGTTTTTAAAATAAAACGTCATGCATAGTAAGCACTCAAACCCGCAAGAAATTACAAAAATAAACTAGTAACTAAACAGATAACTAGAATAAGTTGCTCCTGTTTGAAGCTCGTAAACATATGTAATAAACGAACAGTGTACTCGCCTTATTAGCAGCAGGAACTCGCAATGCGCTCTCCCTGACAATCTAATGGCTATAACCTGTTACCATATAAAGGTAACCTTCTCTTTTAACATAGATGATACCGTTGTTTTATTGCTTTGTCTTAGCCACAACTTGAATTTTTTCTGCTTTACCCATCGTGTACGATAAACATTCGAGGCGGAAGAGCTAAATGACGCGCGGACCATTTTGGTGCCTCCCTCAAACAGCACATTGCTTTTGTGGCATATTCATTCTATGTTCCCCCCCCCCCTCCCCCTCAGTTTCACTCCATTATATTCGTTAAATACTACATTAATGTGTGCTACCCTGCGCGTCTTTTCCAGTGAACTACGTGCCACGGATCTGTTTATCTTCTCATAATATTGCACATAAACATAATCTCCGACCTTTTTACTGCTCATGAAAACCACACGTTGCATGTTGTACCACCATACAGCGAGACCTTCAGAGGTGGACGTGATGGTCCAGATTGCTGTTCACACCGGTACTTCTAATACCCAGTGGCACGTCCTCTTGCATTGATGCAAGTTCAAATGGCTCCGAGCACTATGGGACTTAACATCTATGGTCATCAGTCCCCTAGAACTCAGAACTACTTAAACCTAACTAACCTAAGGACATCACACACATCCATGCCCGAGGCAGGATTCGAACATGCGACCGTAGCAGTCGCGCGGCTCCGAACTGAGCGCCTAGAACCGCTAGAGCACCGCGGCCGGCATCATGCAAATGATGTCGTTAGCCTGAAGCAAGCCATTCATAAGACGTGCACGATTGGGCTCGAATTGTCGTCCATGAAGACGAATGCCTCATCAATATGCTGCCGATATCGTCACACTGTCGGTCGGAGGATGGCATTAACGTATCGTAGAGCCATTATGGCGCTTTCCATGACCACTAGCGGCGTACGTCGGCCGCTGACCAGGTGACCTCCAAACACGTATCCGACGATTGTCTGGTTGAAGACATATGCGACACTCATCGCTGAAGAGAACGTCACGCCAAACCTGAGCGGTCCACTCGGCGTGTTGTTGGACCCATCTGTACCGCGCTGCATGGTGTCGTAGTTGCAAAGATGGACCTCGCCAAGGACGTTGGGAGTGAAGTTGCGCATCATGCGGCCTATTGCGCACACAGTTTGAGTCGTAACAGGACATACTGTGGCTGCACGAAAAGCATTATTCAACATCGTGGCGTTGCAGTCAGTGTTTCACCGAGGTATAATCCGTGCGTAGTTGTCATCCAATGCAGTTGTAGCCTTTGCGCGGCCTGGGCGAGGCATCTCATCGACAGTTTCTGTCCCTCTGAATCTCCTCCATGTCCGAACAAAATCGCTTTGTTTCACTCCGAGACAAATGGACACTTCCCTTGGTGAGAGCCCTTTCTGGCACAAAGTTACAATGCGGACGCGATCGAAGCACGGTATTGACCGTCTATTCGTGGTTGAACTACAGACAACACGAGCCGTGTACCTCCTTCCTAGTGGAATGACTGGAACTGATCAGGTGTCGTACCCCTTCCACCTAACACGCACTGCTCATGCATGGTTATTTACATCTTTGGTCGGGTTTTGTGACATCTCCGGACAGTCAAAAGGACTGGATACAATATCCACAGTCGACGTCTATCTTCAGGAGTTCTGTGAACTGGGCTGATGTAAAACTTTCTTTGGTGTATGCAAGTAATCTAGAAAATTTTGTCTTCCATAAAATATGTGTGATTTCTAGAATACATTTGACTGGATAACTTGTGGAAATAACAGAACTTTAAACATTTATGCAAAACATCGAGTAGATCAGATATACATATGTTTCAAACTATCCTTTTCTGTCTAAGTATACAGATAGTTCTCGAAATAACTCTTACTTTCAAATAGAATGATCCGAAAAATCGTTAATATGGAGGTCAGACTCGTGTAAGTTTCTAAACAATCTTTTTTTTTCTAACTACGCACAAAAATCTTTATCTAAACACATGTTACTTCCATGACTTCGCGTACTTACCCTATTGACCCACAGTTTTATTCCTCGCCCTCTTCTCTCTCATATCACCACATTTACAACATGCTACCGATTTATGGATATTCCATTGTCATCCTTCCCAAGCGGTAACACCGGTTCCCGTTAGATCACCGAAGTTAAGCGCTGTAGGGCTGGGCTAGCACTTGGATGGGTGACCATCCGTTCTGCCAAGTACTGTTGGCTCTCAGCCCTCGTGAGACAAACTGAGTAGCTACTTGATTGAGAAGTAGCGGCTCCGGTCTCGTAAACTGACATACGGCCGGGAGAGCGGTGTGCTGACCATATGCCCCTCGATACCAGCATCCGATGACACCTGTGGACTGAGGATGACACGGTGGCCGGTCGGCACGGTTGAGCCTTCCGAGGCCTGGTCGGACGGAGTTTAGTTTACTTTCTGTCAGCAGTACTGATGTGGCGTTCTCAGGAAGGAAGAAATGGCCGACCAGATGTTGTACAATGACTATACTTATTCGGTAGCACTAACACTTCTACCTTGCAGTCCTCGTAACGGCAGTGAGCCATTCTCATCATACAAATTATATGATCCAAAATACCCGCATACGTTAATATAGTCTAGAGTGTACATATGCTTTAAATTTGTGATAACTTGAACATCGCTGGGGACGCTTTCACTGAGGTGTCTGGAGGTCTGTGAATGAAAGGCAACCCATTCTTCTTCAAGAGCCGAAATCAGGTATGATATAGGGCGTTTTGGCGTTTCTAAGATGTTCCATTGGAAGGATATCTGGGCTCTGATCATTCCAGTTCGTTTCAGGAATGTCACTGTACTCAAACCATTGCCCGGCAGAAGATACTATATGGCAGGGTGCATCAGTTATCATCATCGTCATCGTCATAGCTCTACGTAATGCTGTAAAATGTGCTTCCATCTTTCCGTATTTAGCATTTTCTCAAGCGCTACAGGGAGACTACACTCTAGTCACGAAAAACTACTCCATACCACAACCCTCCCCCCCTCCCCTCACAATAGTTCACTGTTGGCTCTACACGTGATGGTAGGTAACGTTCTTCAGGCGCTTTCTAAACACAAGCCCCTTAATCGGTCTGACAGACGCTACCAGTCATCTACTGTGAAGTGACGTAGCTCTTTGGTCCATTTGCTGCAGTGCTTGATGACACATGTTCGTCACTATACGAAGTCTGCCTACTCTTGATTTAGCGTCATTTTTCCCTCGTGTTCCCCCCTCACAGTTACATCACCAATTGCCGGCTTTTGCCGCTTTAGAATGGGTGACATCTATTGACTAGTACAAGTTCAAAGTCATTGAGCTCTTATGACCAACCCTCTCCTCTTTTACTGCTTCTCTATTGATGACACAGCGCTCCACGCCTTCTTTTATGTTGACATTGCCGCCTCTCGTGGCATCTAATGATCAAATCTGTATTACACACGGGGGTCCGGATACTTTTGATCAGAGACTATAGCATGGGTCACTAAATCTTCTAAACCTATATAAATTTGCCTTTGAAATTTGCATAACCAAACAATGATACGATGCTTGTAAACTTTGTAATTTAGGTGATCATCATTAAAAACTCAGGACACGTGTAATTCTTTATTTTCATATATCAGTATAATCAGCAATGGATCAGATCTATCAAATTAATGTTTTTTTACAGTACCTGCACGATCACCCAGTCGCCATTAGATGTACAGTACAAGCGGTTGCCTTTCAAGTCTACAATAGCGCTTTCACAGCTCCTAAGAGGAAAGATCTCAGGACAAGAACGTAAGGTTCGGTACTTGCTAACCTTATGGCGATATCTGATGTCGCTGCACTTACGTACAAATCATACCTCGCTGACTGGTGTTGCCATTGCTGTGGTACTCAGTCATGACGCTGTTATAAAGCGATCTAAGAGGGAGTCTCTACGTCTTGGGATATTCACTGCAGCCAACATTCATCAGTCAAAATTGCTTAATGTAGTCAAGCATGGTCTCAATCTGCTACTTTAATCATTCCCACCCCCTTCCAGCCCCCGTTCCCCATATACACATATTTCCCTTTAAGAGACAGGTTTAAACTCGTCCGATCATATGTCATACCATAAATCGGTTACAGTGAATGGAATGATAGTTCCTTTTCCCATTCTTTCACAATTCGTGCTCTGCCAACCTCGCCGTCGACTGGAACCAAAGTTTTAATCTCTATTATCCATAGGACGCCTAAGGAGGGGGTTCGTTGAACCCACAATTTTTTTATGTCCCCTGCTTTTGCCCAAGTAACTTTCATACTACATATTCCCTTTGAGTTATTGTTTGTTGGCTGTTTTATAAAACGTTAGTGTCAATATATTTTGTACAAAATTCCTGCTTTGAAAGAAAAAATAAATAAACTTACTATGGGTCCAACACACCCCCCGCCCCTTAGGCTTCCATGGTATAGAAAATTTCCCTTAGTAGGATTTCGTATTTCTCATCTCTACAACAATTCAAGTTGGTTGGTATTCTTGATATTCACAACAATCGGTTTACTTTCAGAGGAAGTGATTGTTGCTGTCAGTCAGCTGTTATTTATCTTGTAAACTTGCAGTGAGTTAGTGCAGTTCCCAACAGGTAGGCCTCCAGTACCTTTGGTGTCCTACGCAGCAAAAACGAAAGCAAGTAAAAACTTACTGATGTTGTCAACAATGCACGAAGATAAAGGCACTGTTGGAGGAGAGAAGAATAAAACTGAGATAAATGCGTATTATAATTCCACTAAAGGTGTAATTGATATCATTGATCAAATGGCGCTTATGTACACCTGCAAGAGGGGAACAAAGAGATGGCCTCTATCTGTATTTTACTCTCTCATCGACATTTGTGCTATCAATGCAATCACCATATTCATCCAGCAACATCCAAGATGGAATGAAAAGAAACACAACAAACGGAAAGTTTATCTTCTGCAAGCTGGGATGGAACTAATGAAATTGTAGGTAGAAGAAAGAAGTGCCAATACAAGAGGGTTATCTAACCAAATTTTTAAATCAATGGAGACTATTCTACAAAAGAAAATCAAAGAAGTGACAACAGTAGCACGTCAGCCTCCTGCAGGGAAAGGTCGGTGCCATATTTGTGTAAGTAAAGCTAAAACAAAGAAGCAGAAGTACAACAATCTAAGTAATCAAAGACAGTATTGTGGACAGTGTCATAAACATGTGTCTAACACACATTCAGAAAAAATTGTGAAGTGTGTCTCTTGCCTTGAAGTTGAGGACTCAGGGCAGTCTATTGTATATGAACACATCTGTATTTTGTATATTAAAATGTCAATTTTTTATTCACTCAATCCAATATATACAACAATTAACAACATTTATAAACCGATGCATTAGTTAAAATACGTAAACCATTTTAAAAGTTGCAATTTTTCGTCAGTAAACTTATTTAATACCTGTGGGGTCGCCGAAACCCCCCCCCCCTTATGCATCCTAGTTAGAAAAAAAGGCTTGGGCGTCCTTGGGTTATTACTTCACTCTCATATATCCAGCACACTAAATGTGACAGTTTTACCTTTATTAGTTCTTCCGAGCATATTAACAGCGTTGAGGACGGGTTGTTCACTTCAGGAGCCTTGTTTCGACTTTTTTCGGTCACAATTTTGTTTCCTCTTTCTCATCTTCGTTATCATTAACTCTCCTTACTTTTCCATAATACCTTATCCACATTTTTTACCTGTATTTCTTCTAATTACTAATTCGGTTTTTGAATTTTCCCTCTCTTGCTGATTGCTGGTTTGGCATCTGAACTCTCGATATTCATACACCTGATTCTCTTTACTACAGACTGCACTGCTTCTCTTGCTGTTCCCGTTATCTCATTTGCATCTTCCCCTGCTTAATTAGCTGCAATATAATATTTCCTCCATTCGTCAATTTAATTTAATATCGTGTGTCCTCCAAAGATTTTAAATAACTTCAATATGTTTTCTTCTACAGTATCCACAATGCTTCAGTGTAATTTGTTGCGTCACTACAGAATGGGACAATTAATAATGAAGCAGTAAGAAACTGCTAGCCGCATCTGCTACTGCAAAATATGTTTCTGTAGCTGCGAATTCGACGGCCCAGAACTCTGAAAAGGCACAACGCTTGCAGCCAACGCGCACAGCTGCAAATTATAGCCAAACAGTAGGAAGGCAGACGCGTAATTTCGTAGCAGCAACGTACGGCTCTCCTGCAAACATCAGTCAGCAGCTCTTGTTCTGCGGGCTGCCTACGTATGCAACGCACAGGCAATTTGTCTGCAGTCGGTCGAGCATGTATGCAGACGTTCCTCGTTAATCTTTATCGCAGGGAAAGACGCCCCACTGCGACTGTGCGTTCTCATTGACCTCTTTTGGTTGAATTTAGAAATCAGATGCCGTTGTCTATTAGATTTCCACAACACTGTAACAATAACATTTATTTATTGTCCGTATACGTGTCAGTTGGCAGTCAGTACCATAGTTTCGGCGTTTCCCTAGCTGCCGAACACACTGACGAAAGAAATGGCCTTTAAGTGCCGTTGCTTATATCTCCATCAACACGGCTCTATATCGCATCAAGACACAAAGAATTAATGACAATGAGCACTGATTTAAATAAATGTGAAGTTGGAAAATTGTGTCGGTCGTTAGTTCGAACCAGGTTCTCCCGCTTACTAGGTAGATGTGCTGATCACTGCACCATCCTTTTTTTTCTTAAACCGCTTTTTTTGTTTTTCTCTTTATTTTTTTTGGAACTAAAAAAAACCTAAGTGCCACCGCCACTTTTCATTCTATAACAAAAAAATCTGGTGCACTTCAGGCGTTGGCTCCTGACAAACTATTCCAGAGAGCTACCTATATACCAGGGGATATACAGGAAATTAAGGTTAGGGCTATCCTACATACAAAACAAAATCTTCCTTTTTCTGAATTTTATTTTTATTGTTTTTATTGTTTTATTTTTTTTATTTTCCTTTCTTTTTCCTTCATTTTTTTCCTTTTTGTGGTGTAATTGATCAGAGGCCTTCTGCGCCCCGCTGGTAATATGTTGAGACACGTCTTCTCGAAATTGATGTGTTCCGTTAAATTGTTCAGAAATGTTCATTGGTTCAAATGGCTCTGAGCACTATGGGACTTAACATCTGAGGTCATCAGTCCCCTACAACCTAGAACTACTTAAACCTAACTAACCTAAGGATATCACACACATCCATGCCCGAGGCAGGATTCGAACCTGCGACCGTAGCGGTCGCGCGGTTCCAGACTGAAGCGCCTAGAACCGCTCGGCCACTCCGGCTGGCAAAATGTTCATTGGTTCAAACAGGAAACCTTCTTCTCTCTTGGCTTAACACATTCCAGCCGCGAGGCGGGTCGTGGAAAGCACTCCCAAGGAAGTTTGAGAAAAATTTTCTGTATTTTAGGTGACGGACAACGACATAATGTCGGTCATTCAGGTATGTCCAAAAATGGAGTACAGAGTCTACAGTTTGTCCAAATAGGTAGTGAATGGCATGTCCGCGAATCCAATTCACAGCATTGGTCTTTGTCCGAGGAAGATAGTCACGTTCCGGAAATAATAATGAAAGGGGTGTAATCCGATCCGGAATGTCACGCGTTACAAAAGCCACAATACGACGAACCAAGTGCCAAACCTCCGCCGCCGGTCCGCAAACAAACCGATGTTCATCATTGTCTGGCACTCCACACGTGGAACATAGAAGTGATTGGACGAGGTGGATACGATGAAGTCGAAATTGGTTGATTTGCTTGCCATTGACAGTTAGGTACCAGACAGATTGAACATTCGTGTCAAGATAACAGGCGAACACCGCGCGCCATACATGACGCCAGTCAACCTGGGGGAACTTTCGTTCAATCGGGTTAGGTGGACGGCCTAATTGGAGGAATTGTATACTGCCTTTGTCTTGAATAAAAGTTGTCTTGGTAAGGTGAGGCGTGGATAACTGAGTTCAAGAAAGAAGTAACGTATATAATGGAACTGGGCCGGAACATCAGAGTTCATCACTGGGGCTGACAGTGAGACCGGCGAATATGCCGACAGAAGGAGACCAGTGAGGCTCGTTGGGCAACGTGTCCATACCATCATCTGGGAGCTGACAAATAGGGCGCGAGCTCTATCCGGAACGTGAAACAGACCTATCCCGCCTCGTTCACGGGGAAGAGTAAGGGCTGCATAGTTAACTTTAAACAACAGCCCAGAACTGAAGAAAGATGCCATCGCTGCCAACATGCGACGTGCCACAGTAAGCGGGAAAGGTAGAACTTGTGCTACATGGGGAACTCGGGATGAGATATATATATTTACATATCGAGCTCATTGGAGAATATCGAAGGATCGAAGGCGATGGTCCATAAGACCTGCTCTGATCATTAAAAGGAGGCGTCGGCAGTTGATGGTGGCTGAACGCCGGAGATCAGATGAAAAATCTATTCCCAAACAGCGAATGGTATCAATGGTGGTAAGAGGTGTAACGCACTCCACGGGAAGTCCCGTGCCAACTAATATAACTTGTGACTTGTGTAAGTTTAAAGAGCTACCCAATGACTCACCATAAGTCGCTACCCACGTCAAAACGGCATTACGTAAACAGATGACTACATCGTCAGCATAGGCCGTGCAACAGAATCGGTAGCGATCTATGGACAACCCTACCAAACGTTGTCTTAGTCCACATAGCAAGGATTCCAAGGAAAAGGCGTACAAAATCGCTGATAGAGGGCAACCTTGACTTACGGATCGACCTATTTTTATCGGAGGAGTGAGTCTGCCACTGTACATAATCCTGGACGAGGCACCCCGCAGAAGGCGCATCACTACCGTGATAACGGCGATTGGTAAACCCATATGGTGGAGAACGGCCGTAAGGAACGAATGGTCAACCCTATCAAAAGCTTCACTAAAGTCCAAAGACGCAAGTGCCCCAGACAGGAGTTGTGCCTGGGTAACGGCGATCATATCCCTGTAGCGGCATAAAGCCGTGCGGGTATTATTATCCCCTCCCAAAGATGCTTGTTCTGGCGACACAACATATCGGGCAACGTTTTCAAGTCGTGCCGCCAAAAGGCGAGAGAAGATTTTCATATCACTGTTAAGGAGGGTGATGGGCCGATAATCACTGATATTGTTGCCACCTTGCGGTTTATGTACAGGAATAATAATTCCTTCCATGAAAGCGTCTGGCACAGGTACTTCCGGAGACGTTCCCGACAGATGGAGGTGAAGGTGGAATCTAACAAATCACGGAAGGTGCGATAAAATTCGAGGGGAAGACCGTCAGGTCCTGGGGAGCGATTGATGGTTCCTGCCCGGATTGCATCGCGGACTTCATCATCAGTCACCTCTGACATCAAATCAATCGCCGCATCTCCTGAGATACCACCGAAGTTGAGCTATGAGACTTCCTCGATCAACTCTGGGGAATGTGGAATTGCGGCGTAGAGCTGCTGGTAGTGGGCGTGAAACACATTCCCTATTGCAGATTGGGTTACGTAGCGACGCCCTTCTTGGTCTGTTAGGACGTGAATCAATTTTCGGCGTCGTTTTTGGCGTTCTTGGATGATATGGTACATCGACGGATGTTCATGAGGCATGCGATCAGCAGTACGAGATCGTACTATCGCTCCTTCCAAATGCCTCCGCATGAGATTGGAGATTTAGGCCTCAGCATGGTTCATCCTTGTATGGCGCTCAGGGGAGGCTGGCATCGTGGAGCATTCTCGTAGGATCCTGTAGTAAAAGTCCATAGTGCTCTTCCTCCAGGCTACAACATCTTTGCCATACCGGATCAAAGTTTTTCGAAGAGCAGGTTTTGCATACTGTATCCACCAGGATATGGCAGACGGATACATGGGATGGCGTCTTTTACATGTGATCCAAGTGTCTTCTATTAGAAGTCGACAGCCAGGTGAATTAAGAAGTGCCGTGTTCAGTTTCCATAAACCACGTCCGTGCCATACTGCCTGTCTTGTGAGAACAACATCACAGAAGTAAGCCTCATGATCTGAGAAAGCAACAGGCCAGATTTCAGCCTGTCGAGTGTGTTGAATTAGGGATCGCGAGATGTAGATGCGATCCAGTCGGCTAGAGGAGTGCGCAGTGTAGTACGTAAAGCCCATAAGATCACCGTGAACACCGTGAACATGTCTCCACGTGTCGACAAATTGTAGCCGCGTGACGACTGTTTCCAGAGCTGCGCATGGTGAGTGACGCGGCAATTGATCCTGAGGTCGCTGGGTGCAGTTGAAGTCTCCACCCATGACCCAGTCATCGTGTGGTCCCATAAAAAGGGGTGTAACTTCATTCGTGAAGAAGGCATTGCGTTCACGACGGTAGCTGGAGCCCGACGGCGCATAAATGTTGACGATGCGTACACCAAAGAGAGTAAGGGCCATACCTCTGCCGTTGGGGAGGTATAGGGCATCTTCGGCAGGAAGACCTTCTCGTAAGATGATGGCAACACCACTACCGGTGTCCGAAGCGGGAGAAAGGTGCGCCGTGAAGCCACGTGGTGGTGAAAAATCTATGTCCGCATCATAAATCATATCGCGGAGCAGCGCTAGATTGTGGGGCACACGAATGGTCGCGAGTTCAATCGTTGCGACACGATAATGGTGGTGTTGGAGTCCCACATGCACAGGTGGGGCTCCTTCTTCAGGAGCGAGAGGTCGTCGATCTTGCCGGTCCGCTGAAGAGGCTGCTATTGTGGAGAGTTTGCGGGCGCTGGCGCAACCGATGGGGGTGTCCCATCATCAGCAGCGTCCACCCCAGCCCCTTCGATCTCCACGTCGTCCGCCCAGGAGACTGATACTGCGGTAGGGCATCGGCTGTGCACACCATCCACGTGGAGAGGAGACGTAGTTTTCGTCTCATCGGATAGGCTCTCTTCAACGTCGACCTGTGGGGGCGACGGCGCCAGTAAGGAGGGGTGTTCGTTGCCAGTGGTCGCCTGTGGCGGGTCGTTCGAATCAGACTTTTGGTCATCAAAGAGCGGTTTGCCGTCCATCTTTGGGTCTGCATCCCTGGTCTCCATCCGTAGAATGGAGTCATCAGGGGGTGTACGGCTACGTTTCTTTCTCTTTCGTGTCGACCCTTGTTTTCGAACATGTCGTTCAGAGTCTGATTGCGGGTGGCTTTCGTCTGACTCCGGACCAGTCTGAAGGAAAGCAGAAGTAGGTACCACTCCCGAATTAACGTCCATCTCAGTAGAATTTTTAGTCACAGTGCTGCGAAGATTCGGCAGGTCAGGATCTGGTGTCTGTGGCACCTCAGGAGGAATCTTAGTAGCGGTTGCATCTACCTGATCAGACGACGTCAACGGAGCAGGAAGACCCTGCGTAGAAGTGCTACCTTCCTTGGCAACCTTGGCATATGTGACAGGGATCTGAGTGATCACCGCTACGGATGCTTCCTCGCCGACCGGCGTCTGGATCAGGCGGCGTCGCATGCAGGCGGATCTGACGTGGCCTTCTTGTCCACAACCCGCACATGTTCGGGGTTGGCCGTCGTACATGACAATGGCTCGCACCCCGCCAATGGTCAGGTATGATGGTATATGTTTTTTCAGTTCAATTTTGACCTGACGCAAACAATTAAGGACATGGTAGGTCGTGAAGGTTTACCATTTTTCCTCTACGTAACCGATGACGTTACCGTATGGTTTTAACGCAGGGACATCTTCGTCCTTCGGAACTTCAAAAGGTAGTGCAAACACCCTAATCGTGCGTTGACCGTACTCTGAAAATTCAAGTGTTACAGCTCCGACGTGACCATCAGAGTATTTGAACTTAAGTCCATTGGCATGGCGGCGAATAACATCTTCACACACCTCGGTGTTTGTCATTTTAGTATAAACGACACTACTCGTTCAAATGGTTCAAATGGCTCTGAGCACTATGGGACTTAACAGCTGTGGTCATCAGTCCCCTAGAACTTAGAACTACTTAAACCTAACTAACCTAAGGACATCACACACATCCATGCCCGAGGCAGGATTCGAACCTGCAAACGTAGCAGTCGCGCGGTTCCGGGCTGCGCACCTAGAACCGCGAGACCACCGCGGCCGGCGATTCTACTCGTGATCGAAAAATGGATTCCGATAACGTGGTTAGGATCTAAACGAACTTCTTCACGTATGAACGTTTCAACTTCATGTGCACGAGGTCGCGCATGTTCAGCTGGGAAGGAAACTTTAAGGGTCGCACGGCGGTAAGCGCTCGACATGTTGTTCACGGTGGACCGACACAACCCTTAAAGCTACGACGCGGAAGTAAACAAAGCCTGCAGCGGAGCACTGGCCGGCACGCGGGTCCGTCCGCACGCTGCCACAGCTGAAAGCCGACTACACCATCCAGACGGACTGTCTTAACACTCCTCCCGTCAGACCCCAATTCTCTACTTATCCACACACTGCTTATGTAGTGCCGCTTGCCCATTATCTTCATTATTCGCATTCCTGTAAGAAGCCGGAAGAACGTTAACCACATACATTATTAAAGCGAGAACGGCCAATGATCACTTCAGAGCGGATGCACACCACGTTCCACCTCTTACTAGAATCGACGAAATGCCGCAAATATTGATAGCGGCCAAGAGGCAGTACATAAATAGTATATGGATAAGTTGACGATTTGTGTTTGACGGGAGGCGTACTAGAGAAGTTTGTGCAAGTTGCGTTGGCCCATATCTCCGGACGGCGCAGTGATCAGCGCATCTTCTTAGTAAGCAACAGACCAGCGTTCGAATCCAAGTTCAGCAGAAAAATTTTCAGCTTTCACCACCTATTTAAATCAATGCACACTGGCAACTAATGTCACAAATTCCTTTGTGTACTGATTCGTAGTTGCTGCAGGTTCAAAATGGTGTTTACTCTTTCGGATATATGCGGAAGAACAAACACCGCGCACATGCTATACTATAAGTTTGCAATGCGAAATTAATACAGGGTGTTTATAAATGAATATCGGGTTTTAACGCTTTATAATATTTATTACATTAAACTAACATAAATGATACGTCAAATGAAAGAGCCACTCATACAGTTTTACCAAGAACCTTATAAACGTTAACTGGCATAGTGAAGTACGCGATTGGTTGAACTTCACTGTACCCAAGCGCTGGATAGGCCGTAAGGGGCCCAATGACAGAAGAGCCAACACCGTGTTGCTAGAGGAGGCCGAAATGCACGCGTTTAAGGTTCAAATGGCTCTGAGCACTATGGGACTTAACATCTATGGTCATCAGTCCCCTAGAACTTAGAACTACTTAAACCTAACTAACCTAAGGACAGCACACAACACCCAGCCATCACGAGGCAGAGAAAATCCCTGACCCCGCCGGGAATCGAACCCGGGAACCCGGGCGTGGGAAGCGAGAACGCTACCGCACGACCACGAGATGCGGGCACACGCGTTTAAGCTCAAGCAGACTGGCGTGAGGTCTGGAACAGTTAAAGGAATTATAGTAGCCTAAAATAGTACATAGCTTCTGGAATACTTAACTTTAATCCATAATTGGAGAACATCGTTCTTGATGATACATACTTACAATCTCAATATAACTGGTAATGGTGCCTTGCTAGGTCGTAGCAAATGACGTAGCTGAAGGCTATGCTAACTATCGTCTCGGCAAATGAGAGCGTATTTGTCACTGATTCATCTCTGGCAAAGTCTGCTGTACAACTGGGGCGAGTGCTAGGACGTCTCTCTAGACCTGTCGTGTGGCGCCGCTCGGTCTGCAATCACTGACAGTGGCGACGCGCGGGTCCGACGTATACTAACGGACCGCGACCGATTTAAACGCTACCACCTAGCAAGTGTGGTGTCTGGCGGTGACACCACATTCCTCCCCCGCAAATCGGGGTACGGGTGTGTTATAAGGCTTCCGCCCGCCGTGGGGAGGACCCCACGTTGACGTATGCGACGAGGTGGGGAGCCTAACAACAGGCGAGGCTGTGCCACCAGCACCCTGCCGTTCGGTCCGAGGGGATCTAGGAAACGCCTGAAAACCTAGTCCAGGGTGCACGCCAACATGCGGTGTATGCGCCTGTAGAGAGACAGGAGGGGCCGAAGGGTCGACCTCCATCGCGTCGAGGTACCCGACGGGCGAAGACGCCATCTGGTCCGGAGCGGGTAAGAGTTCCATGTCGGAGGACAGCTGGTCACGGGAAGAGATCGGCGGCGCGTGACCCAGGGAGGCGCTTGGCCGCTGCAGCGAAGCGTCGAATGCGGGCTACGCCGGCGGGAGAACAGGCGGCGGCAGCGCGTCGCCATGGGGCAAAATGGAAGGCAGCGTCGGTAACACCTCGGGATGAGGCGAGCCAGTAGATGGGTCCCCAGGGCGCTGACCGGACAGCACCGTCGCTGAAAGCAGACGGGGAGCGGCAGAACCCAGGCGACGACAGAGGCGCAGCTGATTGAGATGCCGACGCACCTCACCAGAGGCCCCCAAAACCAGATACATAGCGCGGCCGAGGCAGCGAAGAATGCGCCCTGCGAGCCAACGCCGTGAACCTCGATAGTTGCGATAGTATACAACGTCGCCTGGAGCAATAGCAGGTGGCTGCCGCTGCACAGGAACCTGATGCGGCGGATGTAACAAATACAAAATGGTTCAAATGGCTCTGAGCACTATGGGACTCAATTGCTGAGGTCATTAGTCCCCTATAACTTAGAACTAGTTAAACCTAACTAACCTAAGGATATCACAAACATCCATGCCCGAGGCAGGATTCGAACCTGCGACCGTAGCGGTCTTGCAGTTCCAGACTGCAGCGCCTTTAACCGCACGGCCACTTCGGCCGGCGTAACAAATACCTCAAGGTTCGATGAGGACGACCGTGGATCAACTCAGCCGGCGAGCGACCATCTCGGGGCTGAGAGGGATACGAAGACAAAAAGAGCAAAACGCGTCCTCCCGAGAATGTGACTCTTTCAACTTCGACATCTGTGACTTGAAAGTCCGGACCAATCGTTCAGCGGCACCGTTTGACTGAGGCGAAAACGGCGCGGATGTCAGATGTTGAAGACCATTGGCCTTGCAGAATGACTGAAATTCTGCGGACATGAATTGTGGGCCATTGTCGGAAACAATAGTCTGTGGAAGACCTTCAATGCAAAAGATAGCAGCTAACGCTTGGATGGTGGCAGATGACGTCGTGGAAGACATCCGGGCAACAAAAGGAAAGTTACTGAATGAATCTACCACAACCAACCATCGAGAATTCCAGAATGGACCAGCAAAATCGATGTGTAAGCGTTGCCAAGGGGAAGTAGCTTTTGGCCACGCAAAGTATTTCCGCGGTGGTGCTGATTGTTGTTCGGCACACACCATGCACACCATGCACATATTCGTAATCGCAGCATCGATTCCGAACTAAGTACAGTGCTGACGAGCAAGTTGTTTCGTTCGCACTATACCCCAATGTCCTTGGTGGAGAAGCCGTAAGACAGAGGACTGTGACGAACGTGGGACCACGACCCTGGACTGATCATTATCAGAACGCAACAACAAAACACCACGTCGTACAAAAAGTCTCTCCTGGTGAGCAAAAAATCGGCGAACCAACGGATCCTCGATCCGTGAGTGTGACATGGGCCATTGACGAGCAACAAAACGCAAAACGGTAGCAAGGCCAGGGTCAGCATCTGTGGCCGTAGCTACACGACGAAAATCAATCGGAAACGGTTCGACCACGTCTTCGGTTTCCGCATCAACGAACATGCAAGCAAGTTCGGAAGAATCGAATGCTCTATCGTCAGCAACAGGCAAACGGGACAACGCATCGGCGTTTCCGTGCTCAGCAGTGGACCGATACAAGATATCGTAGCGGTACTGCGAGAGGAAAATAGACCAGCGAATGAATTTCTGCGCTGTACGTGGAGGTACAGGCTTGTTCGGATGAAAAAGCGATGTCAAAGGTTTGTGGTCTGTGATGATGGTAAAGTGACGACCATACAAGAAATCATGAAACTTTGTAACACCAAATACGAGAGCCAAAGCTTCTATCTCGACCTGTGAATAATTTTTTTGCGCAGGCGAGAGCAATTTGGACGCAAAGGCAATAGGGTGATCATGCGATCCTTCTTTGTGCGCAAGCACAGCACCGATCCCGAAATCCGATGCATCTACCATCAACAAAATGGGTTTCTGGCGATCGAATGGCGTAAGGCAAGTAGTGGAAAGCAACGCCGATTTCAACTGGCGAAAGGCGCGTTCGCATGCCGTCGTCCAGACGAACGGAACATCTGTACGGCGTAAGCGATGAAGCGGAGCTGAAATAGAAGAGGCGTGGCGCACGTATCTGTAATAGTAATTGATTTTTCCTAGCACACTCTGTAGCTGCTTCAAATTCTGCGGCGAAGGCAAGTCCTGTATGGCACGGAGGTGCTCTGGACTCGGATGTATGCCTTGTGCATTTATGACATGTCCCAGATGTGGTAAGTCCCGAGCAAAAAACACACATTTGTCCTTCCGCAAGCGAAGACCATTTTGTCGCAAGACCTGAAATAATGTTCTGAGATTGGTGAAATGTTCTTCTTCTGTCTTTCCGGAGATCACAATATTGTCCAGACAGTTTGCTGCAGTAGGGACCGACGCACAAACAATTTGCAGATACTGCTGAAACAATGCAGGGGCGGATGCACACCCGAATGGCAGTCTTTTGAATCGATACAAACCAAGATGCGTGTTAACCACCAAAACGCGCTGGGATTCTTCGTCCACCGGTATTTGCAAGTACGCATCGGCGAGGTCCAACTTCGAAAAATATTTACCCGGGCACAGTTTGTCAAAAAGATCTTCTGGGCGGGGTAAAGGAAACGTTGCAATCACTAGTTGTGGATTCACTGTTGCCTTGAAGTCCACACAAAGTCTCAACATTCCGGAAGTTTTTGGCAAAATTACTAAGGGTGATGCCCAGAGAGAAGCCTGCACACGTTCAATTACACCTTGTGATTCCAAATCGTGTAAGGTTCTTGCGACCTCATCACGCAATGCGTGGGGAACATTGCGCGATCTGAAAAATTTCTGTTGCATGTTTACTTTCAGTTCCAAATGTGCTTCATAGTTCTGAGCGCAACCAAGGCCCGGTGCAAAAATGTCTGCAAATTCTGCACATTGACGAGAAACACTGGCTGAAGGCACAGTCTGGTTCACTGATAGGACCTGATTGACTATAGACAAGTTAAACAACTGAAATAAATCTAAACCAAACAAGTTCACCACAGAAGAAGAACGAAGGACGTAAAATGACACAAGTTTTGTTTGTCCCTTGTATGTTGCAAGAAGGCTGCACTTTCCTAATACAGGGATAGCTTGTCCTGAACAACTATTAAACTTAACATTTGCGGCACGCAACGGAGGTGTGCCCAGTTGTTTGTACGTGTCATGATTGATCAGTGAAACTGCAGCTCCGGTATCGAGCTGGAATGGTATCACGTTGCCATGAATGTCCAAGTCTACAAAAAGTTGATTGTCCTGCTGACGACAAGAGCGACTGTTTTGTGCAACGTGAACGGACACTGGTACAGAAGCACTTGCTACTTGATGGGATTTCCTGCGATGTTGACGCACACTATTTCTGGAACGAATGTAGTCACTGTTAGAGAGAGTGGCACTGGGCGGAGTGGAATTAACTACATGAATGTCCATGGGCGAAGGTTCACAAGCCTGAGTATTCTTGGTTCGATTCCAATTCCGGCGTGAAGCAAAGGGTGTCCAATCTAAGCTTTTTCTGGCAAACACTGTGAACATGTCCTTTTTTATTACAGAAAAAGCAAATAGCTTGGGGTGTTGGGCAATTCTCACGCGAATGTCTAGTTGCACACCACCGACATGATTTTAGCACTGTATTTGCTTGCTTGCGCAGCACACGTAGCGGAGAGCTTGGCGGCAGCACCGCGGACGGGCGCGAGGGCTGTTTACTGTTCCGTACAGCGCGCCTGGCGGGCCGGTTAACATGACTCACGGCTGGCGAAGTGGCAAACGATTCCTGAGCAAAGTCAAGTGTGTCCTGCCGATCCAATATGTCCATCACTTGTTGAAGGGAGGGATTGACTAGTTTCAAAATCTGTTCCCTGATACGTACATCAGGAACGTTCTGTGCAATTGCATCACGTACCATAGTATCTGAATAAGGGAGTCCACATTCACACTCAAAAGCACAATCCCTAGTAAGGCCTTGCAAAGTTGCAACAAACTCCTGATTAGTTTGACCGTCCGTACGTTTTGTATGAAAGAACGTATACCTTTTGGCAACAACATTGACTGAGTCTTTGAAATATGTATCTAATGCCGACAAAATTTCGTCGCAGGACAGAGTTGCTACATCGCGTCGGGGAAACAATTTCACTATCACACGATAGGTGGACACGCCGACACAAGAAAGCAAAAAAGGCTGCCGCTCATTACTGTGAAACCTGTGGGCGGCGAGATGGAATCCAAATTGGCGTGACCACTCCGTCCAGCTTTCCAGTGCCGCATCAAAAGGACGAAAAGGTGGTGCAACAGCGTGTTGTGGCTGTGGTAGCGGTGGAGCGGCGGCGGCCGCATCGTTGTGCATTGCACGTTGACCCTGGATGAGCTGTCCAAGGGCATCCAATAAGGCCTGCGTCTGCTGATTCTGCAAGCGATAAAATTCGGACAGTGCATCTGGAGATTGTGGCGAAGCCATGACACAAGTAATTTAAGCAAGTATAAAGAAGAAGACCGTTTTTACTCTCGTCGCCATGTGATGTGTTGGCAGAAGAGCCAACCCTGTGTTGCTAGAGGAGGCCGAAATGTACGCGTTTAAGCTCACGCAGACTGGCGTGAGGTCTGGAACAGTTAAAAGAATTATAGTAGCCAAAAATAGTACATAGCTTCTGGAATACTTAACTTTAATCCATAATTGGAGAACATCGCTCTTGATGATACATAATTACAATCTCAATACAACTGGTAATGGCGCCTTGCTAGGTCGTAGCAAATGACATAGCTGAAGGCTATGCTAACTATCGTCTCGGCAATTGAGAGCGAATTTGTCATTGATCCATCTCTGGCAAAGTGTGCTGTACAACTGGGGCGAGTGCTAGGTAGTCTCTCTAGACCTGCCATGTGGCGGCGCTCGGTCTACAATCACTGACAGTGGCGACACGCGGGTCCTACGTATACTAACGGACCGCGGCCGATTTAAACGCTACCACCCAGCAAGTGTGGTGTCTGGCGGTGACACCACAGACAGAGCTAGCTTTGCATGGTCTCCACGTTCACCCACCTAATTCCCTTCCGATTTTTTCCGTTGGGGCTTCATCAAGGACCGTGTGTACATGCCTCCGCTACCACCAGACCTCCCTGAATTAAGAAACCGTATTGATTCAGCTGTTGCTACAATCACTGAAGATACACTTATCAACGTTTGGGAAGAACGCGGCTATAGGCTTAAGCCAGCCGCTTTGACCGAGCGGTTCTAGGCGCTTCAGTCCGGAACCACTCTGCTGCTACGGTCGCAGGTTCGAATCCTACCTCGGGCATGGATGCGTGTGGTGTCCTTAGGTTAGTTAAGTTTATGTAGTTCTAAGTGTAGGGGACTGATGACAACAGATGTCAAGTCCCATAGTGCTTAGAGCAATTTGAACAATTTTTTTTCTTGTTTATAGACTTGATGTGTACCGTGTGACAACTGGTGCTCACATTGATAATTTATAAGACTTTTGGTGCAACTGTTTTATTTGCTCTTTTATTTGACATATCTTTTATAACTGTAAGTTTAATTCAATATATATTATAAAGCGTTAAAACCCCAATATTTATTTATAAACACCCTGAATTTTTTGTATCTGTTGACGACATTTATTTATTATGAGTGGTTTATTTATTAAACCCTCTGACTACCATTCTCATTTCTATAGCCACGAAAATCCACTAAAACATGTCGCTAACACAAGAGTGGTACCTCCGTAGGAAGTACTTGCCGTATAAGAGCACGTATACAACATTCCAAATATCAGTGTTACCTCTGCTTGCGGAACGTCCTTGCGTTTTGTTACCTAGCTATAGTTTCTCTGGCGACTCGATATATGGTGCTCTCTTGGTGCCTCGAGCGGGGCGGTTCGCACTAGATGTCTGTCTGCTGGGTGTTGACCTCCTGGGGAGCTGCCTCTCTGGACAGCGGCCAAGCATTGGAGGTGTGCTCCCCACAATTTCGTCCTGGATGCTTACTTTCACGAGCGTGCCTGCTGCCGCAAAGCCGCTTCTTCCTTTTGCCTGTGCGGTAGCGGCCCTTATTCCGGGGTTCGACTGCGCCTGTCTAGTGTTGCATTGGTCGGTGGACGTGGCCACATTCATCGTCCTTATTTCTCCTAGGCGTAATGCAAAAATAACAGTAATCACCACTTCTTGTGTTTCCGTAAAGTATCCGGAACGTCTAGAAAGACTTGTTTTCGCATTTTCAACGTGATCTATAAAGATACGCCTTTACTTCTAAAACTGATTTGGGTTTATTGTAGATTTAAATATCTATAAATGCTTTTTTACCCAGTTGTTTTGATATAGAAAAATTTACCTTCACCTACACTAGAGGGGCGTATGCTCTGGAGGTTTAGGTATCTTTAACATTTCTTCATTTTCGGGTAAGATTCTTGTGTATGTTATAGTTTTTTTTATTTATGTAAATTCGACTCTGATAACCCCAAGTACTTACAAGGCAGATGGACTGAATTTTCTACCCTCACTTTTTCTGTCATCGCTGGAGTCCCCTGTGCTGTTTGTCATTTATATGAGACGTAAATCCGATGTATTTTCGGTGCGTATGTTTTATTTTAAAGTTTGTATAGAAGTATCTATTATCTTGCATAATATGTTCTCTTGGAAGATTTTCTAATGATTAAAGTCTATCCACTTTATGGGCTTTGTTATATCGGTTTAAAAGTAGCCAAAACTATAGTGAGACCCAGTAAAAAGACTCTGAAGCGATATTGTAATGATATAGAGGTCAAAGGTATTGCTTGGGTTTCAATTTCTCTGTACTGATACAGAAAGAATAATTTAAATTTTTGACCTGTGTTTGAAATAAGTACAAGTATTGGACATATTTTTGATTTTAAATTTGCTGTCTGGTAAATAAATATGTTGGAAGGATTAATTTCTTAATAAGGAAGGATAGGAATCAGTCGCAATCTCCTTGGTGTTTTGATCTTACTTATTCAGAGTTCAGACATAAGCAGCCATCGTTAGTGTATTTGAGTGAGTTATAAACCATCAAACTAGCAGGGTCATATGTACTGCTGCAAGTCTGCTGGATTACAGCTCACTCAAATGTACTGAAGACGGCCTTTTACAGTTGAAATCTGGATATGCAAGAGCAATAAAAAACTAAGGTTACTCCTGTATTCCTATCTTTCCTTATAATAACGTGTAGTCGTTATGCGTAATGGTTTAGTATGGAGTCAAATCTGGTATTTTCTTAATACCCATCACTCCCCGATCCCAGTCCTCTACCATTTCAGAAGACAGTTCTAGAGTCACACTATTACACCCTCCCGTACCTGGAGACTCCACCATGGTAAATCTAACATCAGAAATTGGTTTTCTGGAAGACACGGTTAACCTGAAAGGCTATTGTGATGAGCACTATGCTCCAACCTGATTTCCTCAGAAAATAGAAGAATGGGAAAAAGAAGTGGCCATCGACTTGTCCCAGACGTTGGCACTCTGTCGGAAAAGACTGGGTGGATCCTCGGAAAGCAGTGTTGACGCATTATTCTGTCCGCCAACGAAAACTACGGCACTACTTGGGCGCGTAAAAGATGATCTCGAGCTACGTAAAGTGGGGTGTACCTAATTCCCGGGTAATATGGAATGAAGTAAGTATTTGAAACGGAGCACACATGGAAGATCGATGCCGTGAACACCAGCTGCATTCTTGTTTACTGCAAACGAATCACAGTTTTTCTGAACTGAACGCCATGAAATACGACTACAGCAGGATTGGGACTGTCATATAATAAGTTACCCAAATACCAACTGAGTACGAAATAATAAAGCATGACGGTGGCTACCTATTGTGTCAGCACTGGAACCTGCCCGCACTATGATTAACGAGAAGAAAAATTTATTCAGCAAATGCAATGAGATGACTTATGAAGAGGGTGGAGCACAGACAGCTATGCCGCTGATATCGCGTCTGTAGCCACTGTCGCTAACACTGCCACCTATTCGACGAGCGCGCTTACTTGGCCGCGGAAGCTCTACGGAATTCCGCACCATATACGTGGGAGAAGGGGATCTACACTGAAGATCCAAAGAACCTCATACACGTGCCTAATATCGTGTGGGGTCCCAGAGATCGTCCAAAAGTGCCGCTACACGACGTGGCATGGACTCGACTAATGTCTGAAGTAGTGCTGAACGGAACTGACACCATTAATCCTTGTGGGCTGTCCATAAATCCGTAAAAGTTGAAACGTCCCCTTAGGAAAATTATATATGACTGTGCTTAAACTGACACACAATATTTTTTAGCGCAACACAATCTGACTTTCAATAATCCCTACAAAAGAATGGCCCTCACCAACATTAACCTATACCTTTCACAAATCACTTACCTCACAAAAATCTTCATTACTCGAACTACTGCAATACAGCGAGAGCCACTACTGCCAGCTAAATAAAAGATTCAAACTACGGAAGGCACTAACTACTGATAGGCATAGTTAGCAAATGAAAGATTTTAATAGAGAACAAACAATGTATTTACCTTAATAGTCATAATATATATAGCAGTTCATGACATCCATTCTTACAAATGTACTGTTTCTGATGGACACACCTACAGATTATCCATTCTCAAAAATCTGCCATCTCACTTCCCCACATCCACCACTGCTGGCGGCTCACCTCCAACTGCGCAACCCTACGCGCTGCCAACACTGCAATGCCGAATATTACAACAATGCTAACCAGCCACAGACTTCACACAGCACAGCCAGGGATTTTCATACAGAGCGGTACGTGGCGTAACCAATAAGAAAACCTAAACAGCCTACTTACATAGCCCCCATGCTCCCCACAAAAAATTTTACAAATTGTTTTGGGCAGTGGCCAATACAGATTTGAAAAAATTTTTCATAGTCCCCCACATCCACCACTGCTGGCGGCTCACCTCCAACTGCGCAACGCTACGCGCTGTTAACATCCAGCTGCCCAACACTACAATGCCGAATATTACAACAATGCTAACCAGCCACAGACTGCACACAGCACAGCCAGGGATTTTCATACAGAGCGCTACGTGGCGTTACCAATAAGAAAACCTAAACAGCCTACTTACAAAGTTCGACAGGGTGGAGATCTCTTATTAACAGCACGTTGCGAGGCATCCCAGATATACTCAATGCGCGTTCTGCGGAGTTTGGTGGTCACCTGAAGCGTTTAAACTCAGAAGTGTGTTCTCAGAAGTGTGTTCCTGGAGCTATTCTGTATTAATTGTGGACGTGTGGGGTGTCATATTGTCCTGCTGGAATTACCCAAGCCCGTCGGAATGCACAATCGACATGAACGTATGCATGTGATCCGACAGGATGCTTATGTACGTTTCACCTATCACAGTTGTATCTAGGCGTATCAGGGGTCCCATGTTGCTCCAATTGTACACGCCGCATACCATTACAGAGCCTCCACCAACTTCAACAGTCCCCCACTGACATGGTTCAAATGGTTCAAATGGCTCTGAGCACCATGGGACTTAACTTCTAAGGTCATCAGTCCACTAGAACTTAGAATTACTTAAACCTAAAAAACCTAAGGACATCACATACATCCATGCCCGAGGCAGGATTCGAACCTGCGACCGTAGCGGCCACGCAGTTCCAGACTGTAGCGCCTAGAACCGCTCGGCCACTGCGGGCGGCCACTGACATGGATTCATGAGGTTGTCTCCATGGCTGTACATGTCCATGCGCCCACCTACAATTTGAAACGAGACTCATCCAAACAGGCAATATGTTTCCAGTCATCAAGAGTCCAATACCGGTGTTGACGGGTCCAGGTGAGGCGTAAAGCTTTGTGTCGCGCGCTTTTCAAGGGTACACGAGTGAGCCTTCGGCTCCGAAAACCCATATCGATGATATATGAAGCCTTCAAGGGTTGTCAGCCGAGTAGCGTCGAGTGTAGTCGTTTCATAGCAACGTTTCAATGGAATGCGTCTCCGTCATCTTTGCCTGAAGATGATGGAGACGCATTCCATCGGAACGTTGCTACGAGACGATGACGCTACTCGGCTAACAACCTGTGAAGTCTTCCTATATGAAATTCACCGAGAAAGCGTGCTCTCACATATAACATATCGATGATGTTTCGTTGAATGGTCCGCTCTCTGACACTTTTGATGGCCCAGCATTGAAATCTGCAGCTATTTGCGGAAGGGTTGCACTTCTATCACGTTGAACGATTTTCTTCAGTGGTCGTTGGTCCCATTCTTGCAGGATTTTTTTGCGGTCGTAGCGATGTAGGAGATTTGATGTATTACCGGATTCCTGATATTCATGGGTCACTAGTGAAATTGTCGTACGGGAAAATCCCAACTTCATCACTACCTCGAAGATGCTGCGTCCCATCGCTCGTGCACCAACTGTAACACCACGTTCAAACTCATTTAAATCTTGATAAAATGCCATTATAGCAGCAGTAACCGATGTAACAATTCCGCCAGACACTTGTTGTCTCATTGTCTTATATAGGCGTTGCCGACCGCAGTCAGCCCCATATTCCGACTGTTTACATATCTCTGTATTTGAATGCGCATGCCTATACCAGTTTCTTTAGCGCTTCAGTGTATGTCAATCAGGTGCCGCCAGGAGTTCAATTCGTTAGGGCACCTGAGTTGCTCTCCGAAATAATGTACTTAGTTAACACTAAGTCGAGCAGTAAAGGAGTCAACTTTTCTGTAATTTTTTTACTTCTTCCTTGCTCTGATCTACTGAAGTATATTTTTCTCTTACCCAAAGTTTGTTTGCCGTTACGTTCCTTGTATCTGTATTCCTCTGCTCCACTACTGTGACCGCCACTTTTAGAAATGTCAGTTCCTCTTCAACCTAAATGCATACCGTAATATTCATTATTGCAGTATTTACAGAAATTGAAACGCGCATCGTCATTCCTAAGTATAACAGTATCCCCTCTTGCATTATCCCTCTTTACTGCACTCTGATAAAACCGGATGATCCCTTTAAGCTTGAATTTACTCTTCACCATGGCAAAATTGTGGCGTCAGTTTGTATCTGCGCATCGGTATGCTTCACGATCAATTACTGATTTTATCTCTATAATATTTTAAAGGAAGCAACGGCTGGCAGACCTTACGAAACTTTTTAGATTAGCATCGACTACAATGATCACCGTTTCCTACAAGTTTCCACGAACTATCTAGCAAGTGGAAGGTCGTCAATTACGTTTCTTAGTCACAGTTCAGGGTATTCAAGCTCTAGTCAAATCTACCTCTGCAACACGGTGCAAACAACCCATGAGGAGGTTCAGAAATAACTGCCAAAACACAAAGAGCAACTGAAACATATAAAAATAGCAAAACAAATTCTAAAGAAACAGACCCACCGACAAGATAAACTCCGCTTCACCCAACCAGCACACAACAGGGAGTTCAATGGAGCAACGTAGAAGGCATTGGCGCCCACAACCAGTAATACGTTGAGCTGTCAAACTACACACCGTCATGGACTGTGCGGCTGGTACCGGCGGAGGTTCAAGCCCTCCCTCGGGCATGGGTGTGTGTGTTTGTCCTTAGGATAATTTAGGTTAGGTAGATTGTAAGCTTAAGGACTGACGACCTTAGCAGTTAAGTCCCATAAGATTTCACACACATTTGAACATTTTGAACTACACACCGTGTTGGACAGCAACAACATGATGAGTAAAATACACTGCCTGAGTTTACGTCAACGGCCAGGGCAGGTAACCGGAACGTTAACGGCCACCAGGTAGAAGATTCCACTGGTGTACTTCAGTTCAAATAACCAAATACAGTTGAACTCCACTGGAGGGTGGCTAAAATTGCCAACTTGAAAACACACGTTCTTTCTTGCGGGAATATCCCAACAGCCGACTACGAACTCCAAACGACAGAGTGTGAATAGTCGTGACTTGCTCTAACATTAAGCCAAAACTCAACTTTCATGTTCAGGATCGGTAGGCCACGAGCCTCGTAGCAATGGGAACAGCACCACACACTCCGACACCGCGTAGAAGCCGCCAGCGAGCCCGGCTAAACAACGCGTCGCAGAGATTTCCTCGCTGCTCCACGCCAACCGACAAACTGCCCGCACTCAGGCCAGCTGGAAACTACAAGAGCCAGGCCAAAGATAGTCCAAGGTGTGAATATCGATACACACCGCTGCTGCCACCTTCGGAAGGAGAGGATAACAGCATAATAACGATAACCGTGGGAGCCTAAACACAGAATAGCAACCTAGGTTCAATACAGCGCATAGTATGAGGCAGCCACGGCTCACGAATGAGTACCGCAAATAATCTTACGACTTCTGAACGTTCCAGAATGGGGCAGATGGATCTTCCACAATAGGAATGTCGTCAGTGGTCAGCAATGAAGCCAGTTAACACTGTTTATACTGTGTATATTCTCTGAACAGAGTCTGCTTAATTTCAAAAGTGTCTCCAGTGTCGCATTGATGGGTACTGGTGAAATCTACAGATGATTCGCTCATCAGACGAAGACGTTAAGCGCAACGGCTCTATCACGCTACTGGACAAAAACCGGACTAGTTTTCCTGCAGATTTCAAGTTTAGTTTTCCACTGGAGGAGAGAGATGTTAGAGAGCAGGTGCAAGACGATATTCAGCACTTCGTTTCAAAGTAACCACAGCAAAGTAAAGACGCCTCAAATACAATTTCCATTCAGAAGTGTAAGAGTGTCGTTTACATACCACTCCACCAAAAAATACACACAAGACCTTTTTGTATCCGCGGGAGTAAATTCCGAACTGTTGTTCACATCTACCTGCAACCTCATCGGTCTTTGATAACAAGGGTAGTTTATGACAAACAGTAAATAGAAGTCAACAAACAGACGCACGTATATGATAAAAAAAAATGTTTTGGTTTCGACAGGATTTGGTAATGAGAGAGGTTTTGTATTGGTTTAGAAGTAATAGGACGTTCAAATCGTTACTCAAAGCAACACCATTACAGATATGACCTTTAACTCACGTTTGCATGACTTCATAGTTTCGGTTTATCCGAGGCAAACTACGGGACTAATTCATAAAGAATTGCGCCGTATCCATAGGCCTGCTTGTATTATCTTACGGGGATCCAGAGAGTTAAGTCAGAACATAATAAAAGCATGTACATTGTAATAGTCGCAGTCGCAATGTGAATGTTTAACTACAGCTAGTAGCCTATCAGTTCAGCTCATATCGAAACCATCAGATTAACTTTGATTGATACACGAACATATTTCTTCCTGCTGCAATACTACCAACGTTAAGGCAACGCAGAGTTTATCAGGCTTTATTGAAGCCATTGTTCTTGGTTACACAGAAGAGTACTTAGATAATCATCCATAATGCAGTCTAATGAATAAATATACACCATACAATAACAAAGCACATGAAATACTATCTCGGTAAATATAATTATTCAGAATCATCGCCAAAGTAATTGAACTAAACGGGACGACAATGTGCAGTGTATTCGACTAGAATTATTATCAGTATCTTCCTTAAGCTGCCCTGATGAAACCAATTTTTTGTACAAAAGTGTAATAGTTCTACTTACACTTTACCATTAAACAAGCTATTTTGGAACGGGAATTGCCAGTTACAACAACATATTTTAATACTAGGTAACTAGTGGGTCAATCAATTTTCGAAAGCATGAATAATTTACATAGTCAGTTTTGCAGCAGGACAACCTATGTCAAAAAATAAGCACTATAAAATCCTATGTCCTTGTTGAATCCAGTGGCCTCCTATCACAATCTGTCTGTCCATGAAGTTGGCAGCTGTATTTACACCAACGTAAATGATGGGATACAGCTGATTTCACTGAGCAGAGGAATCAATTCTGTGGTATTTAAGTGTTCCTCTATTCTTCGAAAACTTGCAGGAGAGTAATGTGGGGTAGAAACGGACTGCTTCAGACAAGATCAGCATTCTTGAACTCTAGAGGAGCTCCTCAAGTACAGCTGTAGTGCGAACTATGAGGGTTGGGGAAGGGGGCGGGGGGTTACAGGACTCCTCAAAAGATTTCTAGTCAAAATAACAATGCCTTTAGGGGTGCTGATAAGCTATCTTCTGCTAGTCGCTGCATGAGTTTAACTTTGGAGTATTGCGTTTTGAAGTAAGCAACATTACATTTTTATAGTATTGCTAGATATAATTGATATTATACACACATCAAAAGAAGTTTTGCATCACCTCGGTTTCGAGAGTTCCGGAACCTGTACAGAAAAATTGAACAGACATCAACACAATCATAATTTCCGCCCTTTTTATTGGTCATAAAAACCACACGGTGCATGTTGTTCAGAGGTGGTGGTCCAGATTGCCGTACACACTGGTACTTCTAATACCCAGTAGGACGTTCTCTTACATTGATGTATGCCTGTATTCGTCGTGGCATACTAACCACAAGTTCATCAAGGCGCTGTTGGTCCATAATGTCACAATCCTCAACTGCGATTAGGCGTAGATCCCTCCGAGTGATTTATGGGTCACGTCATCCATAAACAGACCTTTCCAATCTATCCAAGGCATGTTCGATAGCCTTCAAGTCTGGAGAACATGCTGGCCGTTCTAGTCGAGCGATGACGTTATTCTGAAGGAGGTCATTCACAAGATGTGCACGATTGGGGCGCGAATTGTCGTCCATGAAGAGGAATATCTAGCCCATATGCTGCCGATATGGTTGCACTATCGGTCGGAGGATGGCATTCACGTATCGTACAGCCGTTATGCCACTTTCCAAGACCACCAGCGGCGTACGTCGGCTCCACATAGTCCAACCCCAAAATGGCAGGGGACCTCCACCTTGCTGCACTCGCTGAACAGTGTGTCTAAGGCGTTCAGCCTGATCTAGTTGCCATCGACGATTGTTTGGTTGAAGGCATATGCGACATTCATCTTTGAAAAGGACGTGATGTCAATCCTAACCGGTCCATTTGGCATGTTGTTGGACCCATCTGTTCAAAAAATGTTCAAATGTGTGTGAAATACTATGGGACTCAACTTCTAACGTCATCAGTCCCTAAGCTTACACACTACTTAACCTAAATTATACTAAGGACAAACACATACACCCATGCCCGAGGGAGGACTCGAACCTCCGCTGGGATCAGCTGCACAGTCCATGACTGCAGCGCCTAATACCGCTCGGCTAATCCCGCGCGGCGGACCCTTCTGTACCGCGCTCCATGGTGTTGTGGTTGCAAAGATGGACCTCGTCTTGGACGTCGCGAATGAAGCTGCGAATCATGCAGCCTATTGCGCACAGTCTGAGTCGTAACGCGACGTCCTATGGCTGCACGAAAAGCATTATTCAACCTAGTGGCGTTGTTGCCAGAGTTACTCCTAGCCATAATCGATGGTGGTGGTCATCCACTGCAGTAGTAGCCCTTGGGCGGTCTGAGCGAGGCATGTCATCGACAGTTCCTGTCTTTCTGTATCTCCTCCATGTCCTAACAACATCATTTTGGTTCAATCCGATCGACATGCTGAAGGTTTTCTTAGTCCAGTACTGTTTCTAAAACACACATATAGAAAATATATTAAACTAATACAATTGGCATATCGCGTATGTGCCCACACATGACAGAGGAAATGACAGCAGACGAGCTAGTCCTTTTGATACATAAGCGTTTTAGTAGAGCAGACATTTATATAACTAAATGAACTAGGACATACACTGCCATTTTAATCTTAACTGGTAATTAAAGTTAAAGATATTCGAAGTTAAAAAAATCGTGCTTTTGTAGGGCAGGTAAATTTTTATTGACAGAAGTAAAACGACAATGAAAGAGTTTAAAAATTCGAATGCTAGAAAAATACACGCACCAATAGCGCATTTAAAACAAATCGCTGACAAACTGTTCCTACAGTGAAGTCAATGGGGACGTTTGTATAAGTAAGATGCTTATCCACATAAAAGGCAACGACCACGTAAAGGCCAGCAGAATAAATAACGACAGCTTATGGCAAGAAAACTAAACCAAACAAATTAACAAAAGCATAGGAGTTTTCATGAACTGCGGTGTACCCTTAACAGCGTAATGCTCTCCGTTATTCCTGAATCAGGCCTAGGGGAAACAAGGAGGGCATCATGTGGGCATGTCCACCAAGTAAGGCCACAAGGAGAGCAAGCCAGGCTCCAGAGCAAATTCGGTGGGCGGACGTTCATGGCGACTAAATCCACGTCGCAATCTAGTAAGGATCTTTCTGAGTTATTCAACCCCAGCGGACCGTGGCGCTCGATTCAATGTATCACTGGTTCGCGATCCTTGCATGCAGAATTAGCTGGCTAGCGGTATGAGGAAAGTGCAGCGGAGGGCGCGAATGGTACATCGGGAGCCAGTGAGGCTGCGGCATATATAGGGGCCGCGGCGCTGTGAGAAGTGGAGGAGGTTTGAAACTTGGGGTGCATGCGGTGAGTGGCGTGAAGTGCAGAGGGACCGTTCCCTGGTCGGTGGGGTTGCTGCCAACATGTTGGCGCCTGTGGTGTTTGGACGTCGTTATCGCGGCAGGGAGGAGCGACAACCTTCAGGCAAGACTTCTCGGCAACCTATGTGGTCAGTTACAGTTTCTGAAGACAGCCGTTGTTCCGAGCCAGTATTAAATGTAATGCTCAAAATGTTAAATAGCTGTGACTATCAGACAAAACCAAATATTCTACCTGGAATTCGGGGTCATTACTGATGTTCCAGGAACAATATTAATTGCTTCTCTTGTGACTTAATGGCTTCTTGAGTTCCCAGTTTGTTGTAGCTTGAATTCGGAGCTGTTGTTGATGTGTACAGACACTGTTTGTGTGGACAGATGTAGGAACGTCACTCTCACTTCCCTTGAGTGGAAGTGATTTGTTCCCCTTTTATAATTGTCCATCCTTGCGCTAAACAATTTGTTGACTTAGAATTTCAGTGTGTTATAGTTCAGTCCATCCTTGGGCTTCTCTCATTTCCGCAGTTGACGAACGAGAGGTGAAAGTAGATTTCCGCAGTCCTGGTTGGCCACAGGCCTGGCGCCGCTCTCTTAGCGACCAACCGACCGACCGATGTGACGGTGTTTGGAAAGGTCGAATCACTTTGCTGACGGTACGGGTTCTTGCTATATGACAATAAGAAGTTTTCTGAATTTATGTTACATTCTTAAACACATCTGGCTTTGTTGTGATGGATGACATTTGAATTTGGAGCTTTCTTCGCAATGACCTGTTGATATTTAAATAATCATTTGTTGAATGCCGTGGCGTTTTTTGATCTTAAATACCTTGTAACATGAATAGCTATCAGTTAAAGAGATAATGACTGTGGTGGGCCATGTTTCTTAATTACGACTGTGAATTAAAAGCTTGGTAACTGAGTTTACTAAGTGCCGTTTGCGCATTTTTCTAAAAATGCAAATTTCGGTTTCATTGTTTTGAGAAGGCAAATTGGTATACAGAGATAGTTTAACAAACGCTAGGCACATATTTTAATTTTTATAAAATGAGTTTCAACTATCCGCTGTTTATTTGTCCCATTCCTCATCTATTGACGAACTTTTGCTGATAACCGAAGCTTGTAGATGACTAATGGGTCAATTAAACAGATTATGGCAGAAATGAATTTTATAAAATACTATACGACTGTTCCATCTCATCTTAGTAAACATTGCACATTTTCTTAAGTGTAGAGATTAGTGAAATTCTTAAGAACATCTGCTTTACTGTGTCTTCTAATGTATTTTTCTTAACAACAAATACGCTACTGGCCATTAAAATTGCTACACCACGAAGATGACCTGCTGCAGACGCGAAATTTAACCGCCAGGAAGATGGTGCTTTGATATGCAAATGATTAGCTTTTCAGAGCATTCACACAGGGTCGGCGTCGGTGGCGACACCTAGAACGTGCTGACATGAGGAATCTTTCCAACCGATTTCTCATACACAAACAGCAGTTGACCGGCGTTGCTTGGTGAAACGTTATTGTGATGCGTCGTATAAGGACGAGAAATGCGTACCATCACGTTTCTGACTTTGATAAAGATCGGATTGTAGCCTATCGCAGTTGAGGTTTATCATATCGCGACATTGCTGCTCGCGTTGATCGAGATCCAATGACTGTTAGCAGAATATGGAATCGGTGGGTTCAGGAGGGTAATACGGAACGCCGTGCTGGATCCCAACGGCCTCGTATCACTAGTAGTCGAGATGACAGGCATCTTATCCGTATGGCTGTAACGGATGGTGCAGCCACGTCTCGATCCCTGAGTCAACACATGAGGACGTTTGGATGACGACAACCATCTGCACGAACAGTTCGACGACGATTACAGCACCATGGACTATCAGCTCGGAGACCGTGGCTGCGGTTACCCTTGACGCTGCATCACAGACAGGAGCGCCTGCGATGGTGTACTCAACGACGAACCTTGGTGCACGAATGGCAAAACGTCATTTTTCGGATGGATCCTGGTTCTGTTTACAGCATCATGATGGTCGCATCCGTGTTTGGCGACATCGCGGTGATCGCACATTGGAAGCGTGTATTCGACATCACCATACTGGCGTATCACCCGGCGTGATGGTATGGGGTGCCATTGCTTACACGTCACGGTCACCTCTTGTTCGCATTGACGGCACTTTGAACAGTGGACGTTACATTTCAGATGTGTTAGGACCCAAGGTTCTACCCTTCATTCGATCCCTGCGAAACCCTACATTTCAGAAGGATAATGCACGACCGCATGTTGCAGGTCCTGTACGGGCCGTTCTGGATACAGAAAATGTTCCACTGCTGCCTGGCCAGCACATTCTCCAGATCTCTCACCAACTGAAAACGTCTCGTCAATGGTGGTCGAGCAACTGGCTCGTCACAATACTCCAGTCACTACTCTTGATGAACTGCGGTACCGTGTTGAAGCTGCATGGGCAGCTGTACCTGTACACGCCATCCAAGCTCTGTTTGACTCAATGCCCAGGCGTATCAAGGCCATTATTACGGCCAGAGGTGGTTGTTCTGGGTACTGATTTCTCAGGATTTATGCACCCAAATTGCGTGAAAATATAATCACATGTCAGTTCTAGTATAATATATTTGTCCAATGAGTACCCGTTTATCATCTGCGTTTCTTCTTGGTGTAGCAATTTTAATGGCCAGTAGTGTAGTTTACTGTGTAATCAGCATTTCATTCGAGTACTTCATGCAAGGAAGGAATTTGCTTCATTGTGTCTGTGAACTCACTGGCTAAACTTGTGCAAATAAACTGTCGTTAAACCAACAGTGATTGATGTTGCTGTAGCTGGACTGACCCTCCCATTCCACAGCCTTGTGGACTGACACTTGTGACATGTACCATCATTTCACCAGAGGACAAACCCAGAGCGACGCTTAAACGCCGCTCGAGATGACGATTCCATGCCTTGAACTCGATCGGAAAACATCACCTTGTTATCTAACAAGGCATTACACAATTTTAGCCGGTTAGCGGCGCTGACTGTTGGGGACCTCTGCCTGTCGGCGAGCTGGATTGAAAGAGACTTAATTTGCCCCATTTCAAAGCGCCTGTTGGCCAGCGCTACACTCACAGAATCGATCACGTACCCTGTGATTTTTCTCAAACTATTACAAAGAAACTATTCGGTTGAAAATTCTAAATTTCACGCTACTCATATCTTTATACGTCAGATACATAGTGAAGTGCTAATCGTTTCGTTAATAGCAATAGTTATTGTGGTATTTCGCTTACAGATATCATAGTGCTCGAAGTCGGAAAAATGCTGTAAACTGATGTTCGAATTTGCCGAACTACCAAAGGAAACTCCGAGAAGACAGGGTCAGTTATCATTGTAACTTCACCTTCAAAAAATGGTTCAAATGGCTCTGAGCACTATGGGACTTAACATCTGAGGTCATCAGTCCCCTAGAACTTAGAACTACTTAAACCTAAATAACCTAAGGACATCACACACATCCATGCCCGAGGCAGGATTCGAACCTGCGACCGTGGCGGTCGCGCGGTTCCAGACCGTAGCGCCTAGAACCGCTCGGCCACTCCGGCCGGCACTTCACCTTCAGCGGGTAAATAATTGGCATTAGAATTTTCTATAATAGGTACAACTGCCACCAGAGTACTTTAGCGTTGTTGGTCATTAGTGCTGTTACCAGGCCTAGTAGGGTACACACACTGAGGTGGCGAAACTGGGCTAGTGATATACACACATACAGATGGCGGTAGTATGGCGTACACGAGGTTCAAGAGGACAGTGCATTGGCGGACCTGTTATTTGTACTCAGGTGATTCATATGAGGAGGTGTCTGATGTGTTTGTGTCAACTCGACAGGAACTAACAACTTCTAAACGAAATGGTGGTTGGAGCTAGACGCACGGGACTTCCAATTTCGGAAATCGTTACGGAATTCAGTATCCCGGGATCCACAGTGTCAAGAGTGTGCCACGAATACCAAATTTCTGGCATTACCTCCCACTGACAACGCAGTGGCCCACGGCCTTCACTTAACGACTGAGAGCGGTGACATTTGCGTAGAGTTGTGAGTGCAGAACAGGCAAGCAATACTGCGTGAAATAACCGCATAAATCAATGTGAGAGTTATGATGAACGTATCCGTTAGGGAAGAGCTGCAAAATCTGGATTTCATGAGCTATTGCAAAAGACGACAGACATAAATGGCTCGTCATAACAATACAACGTCTCCTGCAGTGCCTATCCTGGGCTCGTGGCCATATCGATTGGGAAATAGCTGACTAGAAAACCGTGGTGTGCTCAGATGAGTCTCGATTTGAGTTGGTAAGTGGTCGTGGTAGGATTCGAGTGTTGTGCAGACACCACGAAACCACCGACCGAAGTTGTTAACAAGGTACTACACAAGCTGGTGATGGCTTCATAATGGTAGTATTTACACAGACTGAACTGGGTCCTCTGGTTATGTTCGGCTACTTTCGAGTTATCTGCAGCCGTTCATGGACCTCATGTTCCCAAACAACGAAGGAATTTTTATGGATGACAACGCGCCACAGATGTTCGTGATTGTTTTGAAAAACATTCTGGTCCATCCGAGCGAATGGTTATGGTTTTCTTAGCTATTTCGATCAACTTTCACTATGATTTATAACTTACATTACGTACTTAAATTTTTTTCATGTTTGTAGCCATTTATGGGCAATTTGAAACGGTTTTCGTGAAACTGAAATTCTTACAGATAATTTTCATGACAGATATAATCCTCAAACATGTAAACGACCAAAATGCAAACGGAGAAAATAATATTAAAGGCATCAATTAATTTATATTTCTACGAAAATGATTTTTGTAATTGTGCTATTTGAAAAACCCCAGGTATTTATTTTTTCCAATCTATAAATACATCTCCTCCTCCATCCCCTTTACTCCACCTTCCCAGTCTCTCCAACCATCTCCCCCTACCTCTCCTCTCTGTCCATTGTTGCCCACCCCCTTTTTCTGCCCACCTCTTCTCCATTGTCTTTATCCATCTCTTCACCCCCTCTTTCTCTATGTATCCATCTCCTTCCCCCTCCCACCCTCTCCCCATTACCTCCTTCTCCCTTGCCAATGCTTTCCCCCTCTCCCTTCCCATGCTCTTCTCCCTCCACTCTCCATCCCAATCTTCCTGTCCCCGTCTATGACCATACCTTTCTCAAACCCTCCATTTCCCCATCTTCCTCTGTCCACCTCCCTTATGCCTGTCCATCATCTCTTCATTTTCTCTTATCCATCTCCTCCTCTCCCCTCTCTCTGTCCAGCTCCTCCTGCCCCCCCCCCCCCTCATCACGTACATCTCCTCCTCCGCCTTTCTCTTGCATCACACCGTCAAGACACCCACCCACACACCGATGGGAAGTTGGTGGTTTTTGTGCCCCATAGTATTTATTTTCAGATAATAAGTAACATGTGTACTGTATTCGATTGAAAACCGTCTATGGCCTTAAAATGAGATGCTGAACCTCTGTGACATATCTGTGTGTCCGATTCCCTGTTGTTTTACACCATACGACTGCAGACAGGATGTTAAACTTATCTGTAGTATTCAGCAGTGTGGCTTCATTTTAGACAACTAAACACGTTGACAGCATTATTAGCTCGCTGCAGAGCTCATTCTCGCGACTCAATTGACACACTGGACAGAAATAATAAGAGGTAAATTGCAATTCAGACTGTTACAAGCAAATCAACTAAGTAGAGAAAATAAATACTAACAAGTTGTTTTTCAAAAGTTTTACCCTCCTATGCTCATCCAAACCCAGTCCCAATTGGTAGTGGGAAATCTAGTCCCACAGAAATTTTATGCAAGTAATGACTCATGTAAATAACAAATTAGCCTGAAATTGCTGCAGGTTACACTTCAATGCCATCCACTATTCATTCGCACCGGTCTGTGATACAGGTGGTTATAAATCTCAGAGTTCTTCTTTCCAGGTAGTAAGTAGCCAAAAAACCTCCAATCTTTTAAAGAAGCAGACTCTCCCGTATAAAAGAGCTTCAGACTTATGATTAATTTACAAATTAAAGTGCAGCTCCTCACAGAGATCCAGTGTCAGCTGAATTATCGTATTTCATTGAGACTTGGTGGATATTATAATGCTTCAATATGGAACGGATCTAGGTTGGAAAAAGATTAATTTCAATTTTGGCAAATCTGGGGCAGTGAATGCGGTGAAAACTATAGAAGTATTTCCATATGTAATGGATTAGAAGCGGTATGTGCACAGAAGACGTCAAACAAGGGAAAAAGGCTCAATGCTAATTTTATTATTTACAGTTTGTTCAGTCGTCGTGTGTCTAGGGCCTCCCGTCGGGTAGACCCTTCGCTGGGTGTAAGTCTTTCGATTTGACGCCACTGCGGCGACTTGCGCGTCGATGGGGATGAAATGATGATGAGGACAACACAACACCCAGTCCCTGAGCGCAGAAAATCTCCAACCCAGCAGGGAATCGAATCTAGGCCCTTAGGATTGATATTCTGTTCCGCTGACCACTCAGCCACCTAGGTCGGACATTTGTTCAGTATTACCATCGGAGACGCCGACGAGATCCTGTATAGCGCCAGATTTGCTCCACGTAAATTGTATCTGGGTTAAACCATTAGCATGTCTACCTAGTTTCGCTGTCGTACGGTATTTATAGCCCGCACTTTACCTCCGTCAGTAGCTGACTTTAACTATAAAAATCCAGTACAATCAGTGGTACGAGAAGATACTGTCCTCGACATGTGTTACCAACAGAGGTAGCAGTAATAAACTAACCTGATGGGCCAGCTTTACTTAATTAACAGTGAGAATGCAGTAAGTTATAAACTTTCTTCTTCTTATTATTTTGAGCTTTTCCTCATTACAGAGGCTTATCTCCAACATATTAATTTACTTGGAAATTACAATACAAGCAATAAACGTTCATAAACTATATTTTCGAAATATTCCTCCAGGTGTTTCGATCTTGTGTGTCCTCTTCCTCTGCGCCCATTCTCCTCATTGTGTGCTGTATATTTTGGAGCCAGGTGTTCATAGGTCGTCCTATTCTTCTTCTCCCCCTGGTTCCCACTCCAGTATCAATTTTGGTATTCTGGTTTTCTCCATTCGTCGTACATGCCCGTACCACTGTAATTTCTTCCCATCCATTACGTCACATATTCTTTGTTTTATTTCCATTCTCCTTATTATTTCGGTGTTCCTTATCTTTACTTCCCTGGAGATTCTTGCCGATCTTCTCCAGAAGTCCATCTCTAGAGCTTGTAATTTTTTAATGTGCTTCATGTTAATTGTCCAGGTCTCCGTTCCATACAGAACCACACTCTCTAATATGGATTTGTGTATTAATTTTTTAGTTCTGCTCATTACATTCCTGCTCCATAAGACTGAGTTAAGCATCCCAATGACCCTCCTTTAGCTACTAATTCTTTTATTGATTTCTGACTCTGATTTTCCCTCGATTTCTAAAATGGATCCCAAATAAGAGAAAGTGTTAATGTTTTTGATTTTCTTTCCTTCAATGTATAGCTCATCTGAATCATTAGTCAAGTATTCTGTTTTTTGGTAGTTAATCTTCAAACCCCACGTTTTGTATGTTACTGCTAGTTGATTGCACATATAGTTAGCATCCTCCCCATCTTGTGCTACGACTACTTGATCATCAGCAAACAATAAATGATGTAGGTAAACTCTATCTCTTATTTCAAATCCCATGTTCTGAGACCATGTTCTAAGGCTAATATCTATATACATTTTAAATAATGATGGTGACATGGGACAGCCCTGTAAAAGGCCTTTGCTTGTTCTAAATTTCTGTAAAAGTTTATTACCAACTTTCACTTGGCAAATGTTATTTTTGTTCATCTGTTGTATTATTTTGATCAAGGAAGGATTTATGTTTACCATATGTAGTGCTCTCCAAATTACTTTTCTTGGAACAGTATCATACGCTTTTTCTAGATCTATGAAAATTAATCCGATATTTTTTGATTTATCCCTATGTTTCTCCAAAATCTGTCGTAATGTGAAAATATGGTCTACACATGATCTCCCAGCGGTGAGTCTACATTGTTCTTCTTGGGTTCTAAAATTTTTTTCCAGTTTGTTTTTAATTACTTTCGCAAAAATTCTCATTAATGTGTTTGTAACACAAATTCCTCGATAGTTTGAACAAATTTTGCGATCCCTTTTTAAATATTGTATTAATCTAACCTAGCTTCATCTCATTGGGTATTGAATCTCCATGTATCATTTTGTTGAAGAGCTGTGTTATCAGTTTCACAATTTTGTCACCACCATATTTCAGACACTCCAGATTGATATTGCCTGGTCCCGGTGATTTACCATTCTTTTCTGTTCTCAATGCATGAAGTACTCCACTTTCCAAAATTTGGATCTCATCATCTACATGTCCTTTTTCTTCCACTGTTCCTTCTTCTAGATATTCTTCTCTGACCTCATTTAATAATTTTTGGAAATACTCTTCCTATTCCTTTTGTGCTATCAGTTGGAGATTAGTTTTGCTTTTTGTATCCTGTCGAAGCCCTTTTAATACTGACCATGCTTCTTTTGCTCTCCCGAATCCTAATTTGCTATTCACCTTGGCACATGTTCTTTCCCATGCTTCATTTTTTGCCGTCCTTATTTTTTTCATCACTTCATTCTTCTTTTCCTTCTATATTGATCTTGTTTCTTCTGATTTATCATTCAACCACTGAAGGAACGCATTTCATTTTGCTCTAACGAGGACCTCTAGTTCCTCTGACCACCACTCTGCTGCACGGTTGTGGTTGCTATCACTTTTACCCAACACCTCTGTTGCTATGATTTTCACATTAGCTTTTATATAGTCATATATTTCCTCTGTACTTCCTTCAAATGATTCAACCAGTTTCCTTTCCATCCTGGCTGCAAAGAGTGTTCTGATACTCTAGTCTTGTAGGCTGTCAATATTAAAAGTTAATTTTTCATTTTTCTCAGTCTATTTCGTTTTATTTATGTTACTTGTATCATTCCTTTCATTCTTCCATGGCCAGAAAGACTTCATTTTTACTAAATAGTGGTCTGATCCACACTGGGCTCCTCTATAAGATCTGACGTCTACTGCCTTGAAACTACTTGTTTGCCTGGTGATAATATAATCTATTATAGAACGAAGTTCTTTAGTGTTTTGTTGCCAAGTTTATACACTTTCTCCCTTTCATATATTTTGGATTCTGGGATGGGGGTGAGGGGTTGAAGTAGTGTTCAAAAATGGTTCAAATGGCTCTGAGCACTATGGGACTTAACATCTGTGATCATCAGTCCCCTAGAACTCAGAACTACTTAAACCTAACCAACCTAAAGACATCACAAACATCCATATCCAAGGCAGGATTTGAACCTGCGACCGTAGCCGTCGCGCGGTTCCAGATTGAAGCACCTAGAACCGCTCAGCCACAATGGCCAGCTTTGGTTCATGTCGATTGAGTTTAGGGAGATTTGCTGAACATACACTGACGGGAAAAATCTCTACTCTAAGAATTAATTAATGTACAGAAATGAAATTTGTGGAATGCATTTGTCTAGTCGACATATTTAAGTGATTACATTCCAGGTCACATTTTAATGTAAGTCTGAGACGAGACATTGCAAACACTTAATGTTGATACATTTATAACCAGTCTAACAGCCAGAATATTGAATGCAAATGTGCAAACGTGCATAAATTGTACTGTACAAGTGGCAGAATTCAGTTTGTGGGATGGAGCTCCAAGCATGTTATATTTGATAGGTCAATACAGGGACAGTTAATGCTGTTTCTGGATGTTCCTGGAGTTGTCATCCGATGATGTTCGACGTATATTCTATTGGAGGCGGTTATGGTGATCGAGCAGACCAAGGCAAAACGTCTGTAGAGCATACTGGGTTGCAACGGCGATATGTGGTTGAGCATTGTCCTATTGGAAAACACCCCCAGGAGTGCTGTTCACAAATGCCAGCCCATCTGGTGTAATCGCCAGACTGAGATACAAATTTGCATTCGAGTTGCTTGGGATAACCACTGAAAGGTATCTTTACATTTAAGGGATAGCCTTACAACTAACCTGAATATGGGGGGGGGGGGGGGGGTGAAGTGTCACCTCAATACAAATGTCGCGGAAAGTGAATGCAGTAGGATGCGCCGTACATTAGGACTGGTTGAATCGTGGAGTCGAATTTTAGCAGTGATAGCGTACACAAATTATTCTGGCAAAAGAACATATATTAGATCGCTAATTACAAACATGAATGCCGGCCGACGTGGCCGTTCGGTTCTAGGAGCTACAGTCAGGAACTGAGCGACCGCTACGGTCGCAGGTTCGAATCCTGCCTTGCGCATGGATGTGTGTGATGTCCTTAGGTTAGTTACGTTTAATTACTTCTAAGTTCTAGGCGACTGATGACCTCAGAAATTAAGTCGCATAGTGCTCAGAGTCATTTGAACCATTTGAACTAACATGAACGTGTATAATGAGTAATATGACGGTTGCTGTTGCCTGCAATCTATTAAGTCACATATTAATAAACCCAAGAACTTTACTTCGGAGTCCATGATCTATGGAAGAGGAATGATCAACGGATGGTTTAATCACGAACACTTACATTCACACGAACGTAAAAGACAAACAGGAAGGAAAAGAACTAAAACCTTCACCACAGCACACGTGGGTAGCAAGAGGGGCTGTTCCCTTGATTTTAAGAACTGGAATAAATGAGTAAAATTTCTATTTGAAGTGAAATGGTATAAAAATGAACGATAATTAAGAATCATAATTAATTCAGATATTCTACAGCGGAAGATCACTATGGCCTTGGCACTGTAAACTTTCTCATGATATCACGACCACGTGGTCCTCACAAACAAAAGGGTGCACAACGAAAGTTATCAAGTCAGACGATTTTCACAAAATGCACTCATAAAATCACGCAAATCATACGTAGTGTACATGCTCTTGCGAAAGGGATACTAAACAGGATGATCTGAATCACAATAAACTCAACACGGCACCAAGTGTCTGAATAACAGTTCAACTGAACAATACCCTACACTGTCCCTGGATTTTAAAGCATTTAACGCTCGTGAATTAGCAAGCACAATTTGTCACACACGATAATAAACAATGAAGGATGAAAGGAATCATTTACTTTGACTAGCTTTGAAAAACTTAAAATAAAACTTAACATTAGCTTCTCATCGAAAAGGCACACCTACCGCCAGTAGGTCTCACCCGTCTCTCTTCCCACGGGAGAGTCCACGAACATCCGCTCTCCAACCAAAACCGCTCCCGGTACCTACGGAAGTGGTCAGAGGAACCCCTATTGTGGTGCCGATGTATACAGGAGGTTCGTCCAAGGCAAACACAAACCTCTTTGCTTTCTGGTACGTGTTTCCCTCAGTTGGCTTTTCTGACACAGTGGCACACTACTACACTCCCATGGATCTACACACTGAAATCCTTGCACACTCTCATTTATACATTCAATTGATCGGACAAGAAGGGGAAAGAATAGATACATTGAAATATGGCACTTAAATGTATGAAACATGCGTTTTAACTGGCTGAATTGCCGTAAGTTATTTGAAAGTTGTATATGCCAGGAGAAAGTCAGGTCTCTTGCGTGTAGGGCTCCGACAAGTACCAATAACCTAATGAAATGTTCAACGAAATATGGATAGCATACTATGGTTACCACAATCAGACTCAGCTGCTGAGCCATTTCCCTTTTCTTCTTTACATCTAGGGTAATACACCTTTTGCACCAACAATTGAGGTGCCAGAGGCAAACAAATGAATCTGTGTGGTATTGCAAAATCATGAAGAGGCTCGTGTAGAGACCCCTCTTCACAAGAGTGTTCTTCCTTTCATTAGAAATCGTACCACCTACTGTAGCTTTGGGTGTAGGTCCAGTGCGTCTATAGCATGCAGGTAGGTTTGGTACAGACTCTCAATTGGCCTTCTTCTGAGAATCACACGGCCATCATTGGCACCGAAAAAAGACCAACTTTCATCGAAAACACAGCAGACCCATGCCCTCAAATGAACTCTCGTTTGACAACCCCAAAGTCGGAAACGGTAGGTGGTTTGGCGTCAGTGGAATGCCTGCTACAGGGCGTCTTACTTCGAGCTGCCCTTAAAGTTCATTATGTCACTGTGATGCCAACTACTGAAGAAACTGCTACTGTAGATGCAGTACGATGAGCTATATCCGTGTACCGAACATGGTTTTCCCTCTCGGTAAGGCCACGTAGCCGACCGCAGTGCGCACCTCTTGCGATCTTTCATTCCCGTGATCACCACTGCGAGCAATTACATTCCTCACAAGTCTTTCTGCAATTTCGGAGAAGAAGTATCGAGCTTCTTGTAATCTAATTAGGCGACCTTATTCAAACTCAGTAAGGTGTAGATAATGGCATCTTTGTCGCTTTAAAGAGGTTCTTGACTAACATCAACGCGACACGTCCAGTTTCAAAGGTAAGTCTCACGACCGTTACGGTGTTTACTTAAAGCAAACGTGATTTGCATACTTATAGCGGCGCCACTACTGCTACTATTAAGCGCCTGGCTTCAAATCTGAATGGACATCGTCTTTAAGAAGTGAAAAGACACCTACCAACTTTCGCTTATGTCCCGAAAATTTTTGTAATATAGTGTAAGAGATAGAGATTAAGTAACGCATCGTAACACGGTTTGATGTGAAGACTGTTGTAATGCTATCTTCAGATAAAATTATAATTTCGAAAGGGCTTACGTACTCGGTAGTATCAATCTTTCCCAATGTCATGGGGTTCCCTCTCAGCTTTTCTAATAACCTAACAAGAACGTATGCTGCAGAACGGCACACTTTCTTTTGTGTGTGTAGCACTCAAACGATATTCGCTTTAAGCGATTTACCCCTAGCGTTTCTCCTACATTTCTTAGATAACCAGATTCTCACAGCTTATTCTGGAGGACGACGGTTCAATCCCGCCTCCGGCCATTCTGATTTAGATTTTCCGTGATTTCCCTAAATCGTTCCAGGCAAATGCCGGGATGGTTCCTTTCAAAGGGTACGGCTGACTTCCTTCCCTGTCCTTCCCTAATCCGATGAGACCGATGACCTCGCTTTCTGGTCTCCTTCCGCAAAACAACCCAACCCATCACAGCTTATGCACGCACTGCTTTAAGTAGCCTTTAACGCCACGCCTTATTGGAGCTAGGCTTTTGTGCGACCTTCGGCTGCCGTACCTCCTTCCGGCGAAGCCACCAGCGGTAGCCGGAAAGAGTCGCTGGCTGGCTGGCTGGCTGGCACAGTGGCGAAGGTCCCCGCGCGAAGCTGTGGGCGGCGCAGGAAGCGCAGATGTGGGCGCCATCCGGGGTGCGATAAATCACGCCAGACAGCGGGCGGGGGCGGCGTCTGCGCCTGCGTCGGCCGCCATCATTCACGGTGGATCTTCAAAGGCGGCCGCCAGGGAGGACGCGAGGCCCACGCGGCCTTCTGGTCCAGCCCGGCCTTCAACCGTGTTCATCGTCGTTGACGGAGTAATCGCGTACTACTGAGGCAGTGGGAAGGCAGAGCCACCCTAAAACGGATTGGTTTCCTATTCGAAGTTGCCAGTTAGCCAGAGTAAGCACCCAGAAGACATGGTCGGATGTCACTGTCACATCGTGCACCTACACACCACCGGAGGGTACGTAAATGATTAGGACTGGAATATTCGGTGACAGGTACAACGGGGAACAGATTTCATCCGTGTTGTTTGTGTTTAGTGTTCTTCTCATCCTGTACGGCACATATGAGGCGTGAAGACAATCGATGTTGAATGATACCTGCGAAAGACACGGTGATGCCGGTGCTGACGTGAGGCATCATTGTAAATGTTCGAAAAGACATAGTTTGTAGGGGCCTCGCTGGGTACCTCCATTTGGCCATCTTACCGAAACGTGCAGTGACAGTTTTTTGAGGCGTTCGGATGCTATAATGGCTCATTGTTGGACTGTACGGGAGCTTGAGGGCATGTATACTCGTCGACAAGGTTCTGACCGATCAGTCTGACCGCCACAAGGAAGTGTCACAGTGTTGAGTAGGAAGCTCACACTAACCTCTTCACTGCCCATTCGGCACTTTCACATACAGGCGCTACCAGTTACACTGCCGTGTTTCCTACAGCCAACACCGCTGCACGAAGGCCGCTGCCAATGAGATACGAGCATCCACTCTCCGGAGCTCCAGTGGCTTGAGCACTTCAGTTCGAACATTCAAGCACTTACCCCCATTTTTGCTTGTCAGCTGAATAACATATCATTGAAGATTTTGTATCTGTATATATTTCAACACCTACTGTTAGCAACTGACTGTGCACCTACAGCAAAAATGTTATGTATTATGTTTCCTATTCAATATAACATGTAGACATGTAGGATACATTAATACGCGAATTCACTTTTAATTAACGGCGTCTATTCCTCGCCTCTGTATTCACTAAATAACCACACAGAGTCCAAGGAAGTCGTTACACTAAAATTAAAATTAGTGGCATTACAGCTCTCGGTCGCAACGATTAAGTCTTTTGACCTGGTTTCGGTACTTCTACGAGCTCCTTAAGCAGAAATAAAACATTCAAACTGGCCTATAACGTAAGTACAATAATTATGGAAATTTTTTTATTAAATGGGAATTTTTTTATTAAAGTGTAAGTACGGACTAACAGTACAAGAAAAAAGCAATACTTACATGACACGTACAGCCAGATGCTGTGGCCGAGCGGTTCTAGGCGCTTCAGTCTGGATCCGCTCGACCGCTACGGTCGCAGGTTCGAATCCTGCCTCGGGCATGGATGTGTGTGATGTCCTTAGGTTAGTTAGGTTTAAGTAGTTCTAAGACTAGCGGACTGATGACCCCAGATTTTAAGTCCCATAGTGGTCAGAGCCATTTTTTGTCACGTATAAAATACATATCAAGTGATAAAGTTTTAGAAGCAAAATTTTCTTCAAAAAAGAATACACGGAAGGGAAACCACTATGGTCTGCTCACACATGTCAAGCCACAGGTAGCAACAGACTGGGGCGCCTGCGTTAGCAACTGCGGGCAGGTGAACATTACACCAACAGTGCCAACTACGAGCCGCAAATATAAGCAGGCTACTTAACATTTAAAATATAGACAGATGAACGTTAAGATGAAATTATTTAGTACATAAAGTAAGTACATAAAGTAAGAGACAATGTTTTATTTGAGAGAAAGACAATGTTTTACTTGACACCAGGGGACACTGTAACGTTTTGTTTTCGTACGAGCCTACAAGGACAGTTTTAAGACTGAAAACTGACTAACAGCACAAAGAAGATACAGTACTTACATGCCACGTATAAAATAAATATCAAGTGATAAAGCTTTAGTCACCTAATTTTTAAAGTACAATACGTGGAAAGCAAGCCACCACGGGCTGCTCACATATGTCGAGATACATTTATTTATTTATCGTATGGCAATACAGGCACATAAGAAACAAACAGACAAATCACTAATATAACAAACGTTAATAATTGCAAACCAACATTACTAATATAACAAAGTTTACGGATTACAAACAAACATCAGGTCTATTAATATCATATATCGACTCTGGAGTTGCGAGCAGAAAGTCGTCGGGGCTCCCATTATATGCTCTTCTGGAACACTCTTCAACAATGTGGCTCATGGTCTGACTTTCTCCGCAGTCACACTGAGGGGATGGTACTTTACTCCATTTATACAGGGAGTAAGCACACCTGCCACGACGAATTCTAATCCTATTTAGAGTGGACCTCGTTTTGCGTGGTAGGTCAAAACCAGGTGGTTTTTGTGTGATAGAAGGCATGTTACGATTTTGCCATGCGTTCCATTTTTCAGACCATGTGTTTGTGATACTGAAACCTCCTTGTACACAGTTCCTTGCTGTTCTTGTTGGCGGGTTCCTAGATCGAATCCTATTACTGTTTGCAGCCTCAGTGTCTTGGTGGATTGGCAGGCTTCGATTTCCCATGATGTTTTTGTATTCACGTACAAGGGCGTCAGTACGTCGCAGGTGTGGCGGCGGGATGTGGCTTAATATTGGGAGCCATTTCGTTGTAGTGCGTTTAATTACTTCAGAAATCATCCTCAGAGAGTTATGCAACTGGACATCCACCTTTTTTAGATGTGGGCTGTTTAGCCAAATCGGAGCACAGTATTCGGCAGCCGAGAATACAATTCCTAAAGCAGAGGTGCGGAGAGTGGAGGCCGTTGCTCCCCAGGTAGTACCACAGAGCTTTTGAATAATGTTGTTTCTTGTCTTTAATTTTTCTGCAGTCTTTGTTAGGTGCTCTTTGAAAGGTAGTCTTCTGTCCAGCGTCATGACTAAGTACTTCGGAGTTTTATTATGCCTGAGAACAGTGTTTTCAAATCGAATGTTGAGTTCCTTTCCAGCGAGTTTGTTGTTGAGATGGAAGCAACTAACCTCTGTTTTGGAAGCATTTAGTTGAAGTCTCCACTTACGGAAATATTTACCCATTATCTTCAAGTCTTTCGTTAGGACATCCTCAGATGCTTCAATTGTGCTGCATCTTGTAGCGAGAGCCCATTCGTCAGCATACCCGAACTTTCTTGATTGTGTTTCCGGCAGGTCTGCAATATAGAGGCTAAACAGCAGTGGTGCAAGCACTGATCCTTGTGGTAAGCCATTCTTTACTTTTTTGATGGAGCTGTAGTCAGTGTCCATACTTATTTGGAACACCCTATCATTGAGCATGCTGTCTATTAAGCGTGCTATAGATTTGCAAGGAATTACTGGAAGAATTATGTACAATATGATTTCTCTCCACACAGTGTCGTAAGCTGCTGAGAGGTCAATAAAGGCGACTGATGTTTTCAATTTTCTCTGGAATCCCGCCTCAATGTAAGTAGTGAGTGACAATACCTGGTCAGTACAACGTCTCCCTGGCTGAAAGCCTGCCTGTTCAACAGGGACCGCCCTGAACAATTCTGGGCTAAATCTGTTATATGTAAGCCTCTCTAGTAATTTGTAAATTACAGACAGCAGCGCAATTGGTCTGTAGCTTTTTGGGTTGTCAGCTGGCTTCCCAGGCCTTAGATTATCTATTACCTTAGGACGTTTGAGTTCTTGTGGGATATGGCCAGTTTGCATTATGTTTGTGAAAAATTGAGCCAGCCATACTTTTGTATATTTGCCACAGTTTATTATGAATACAGAGTGAACGTTATCGAAACCTGGTGTCTTTGTTGGTTTGACATCTTTCAGAGGTTTTTCTATGTCTTCGCTAGAGAAAGGGCGAGAGTGTTCAGTTTCTGTTGCTTCATGTTTTAAGATTTAGAGTTCTCGCTTCACTTGGATTGTATGAGTTTTATCCTTTGGTGTCCTAGATGTGTTAACTAGATGTGCAGTTATGGCATTTGGTCTTACAGCTGCTTTTTGTCGTTGTGCTAGTGGGCTGCTACCTAGTTTTCTCAGCAGTGACCATGCTTGCCTGCTAGATGTTTGGAAGTTGAGGCTTTCTACAGTTTCCGTCCACTTTTGTCTTCTGGCAGCATCCAAGCTAGGAAGCAGTTCATCCGCTATTTCCTGATCTCTGGATTCAAGGTAGCCCTGGTACCTGGTTTGGGACCATCCAGGGATGTAGTCTTCGCGGTACCCTCTTGGTATGTGCTTCTTGGCCGTGCTTATCATGGCACCAACAAATCTTTGGTAATTTTTGCTAGTAGGTGGTATCCATCCCAAATAATTGTCCAGATCTGTGGAGAACCCAGACCAATTGGCTTTTTTTAAAATTCCATCGTGGGTGAGGAATAGAGGTAATTAGGGTAATTCTAGTTCCTACTTCTATTATGATTGGACGGTGTTGACTGTGCGGAAAGTCGGACAGAGCTCTACGCGAGGCTATGAGAAGTTGGTCTCTGTTGTTGGACGAGACAAAACACAGGTCAGGGTTGTATTCCTGTCTCCAGGCAGCTGATCTAAACGTAAATCGATCCTTAGCATCGATTACATGGTATAAGTATTCGTTCTGCCCGTTTTGCTAGTGCTTCTCCATTTGCATCATTGTCTTTATACTTCGATTGTTCATGATGACTGTTGAAACCCCCAACGCATGCAGCAGGAAGTGGATGCGTTTGAAGAACGTGGGCTGGCCAAGGGGTATCAGGTGGCTTATAAGTATCGGAGACAGTAATGCTTCCGATTTTTGTGACAACGTTTTGAATGTCTACGTTGGTGGATGTAGAAATTAGGAAAGGCAGCATGGAACACATCTGCGACTGATATCTGAAAGCAAGTAATAGACTACCTGCAACATTCTCTGTCATTCCTCAGCATTCATCGGATGCTGGCAACAGTCGGAGTAGGAAATCATCGACCCAAGCGTAAGCTGCCGCTATCTCCACAACACAAACGGTTGCGGTGGGAATGGTGGTGTTACTGTTCCGTATAGACTGCTGATGAATCAAATGGTTCAAATGGCTCTAAGCACTATGGGACTTAACATCTGAGGTCATCAGTCCCCTAGACTTAGAACTACCTAAACCCAACTAACATAAGAACACCACACACATCCATGAAGTGGCAGGATTCCAACCTGTGACCGTAGCAGCAGCGCAGTTCCGGACTGAAGTGCCTAGCCACAGCAGCCGGCTGCTGATGAATCGCGGCGCGTTCTGTTCAGTGTTGAATCGTGGTTCTGTAGTGCCATAGATGACTATAGAGCAGAGCACGTGCTCGGGGAGATACCTCATATTCCAGTGTTCAGGAAAACAGAGAAGTGTCCCTACCCCTCACCGTGTGGGGAGCCGTCAAGTATAACTTCAGATCGCGCTACTAGTGGCTGAAGGAGGCTTAATGGGTCAACAATGCGTCACAGACATCCTGTGTCGTCACGTGTTACCTCTCATGCGGCACCAACGTGGTGCCATTTTTCATGAAGACAATGCTCGTGAACACGTGACTCTTGTCCCTATCAATTCTCAGTTTGATGTCAAGGTACTGCCGTGGCTAGCAAGATGCCCAGATCTGCCCCGATAGAACAGGTGTGGACCCACTTCGGACGTCAACTCTGTCATAGGGAGGGAATAAAGGAAATCAAACAATTGCAACACTTGTGGGTCAGCCTGCCTGAGGTTAGAACGGCATAGGGTTTGGTGTTACGAACAGCCATTCATAGTTACAGTGAATAAGCAGCATGCCCACAAAATAATGGGACTGAGCCTCTGCGTTAAAGGGATTTTTTTCAAGAAATTTGGCAGCACTGAGTTCGAGGACGGGGAGTGGGTAGTAGAACGCACACCTGTTTGTCTCCATCGGATGAAAACTTTTGTAACGCCGTGCTGAAATTAATCTCTCCAATCACATTCCCGTCAGCTATGAGGGGAAGAGGGTAATTTTGTTTCATCCTGAGATGGAAACGCGTAGTTTCAGATATTTAACGAAATCTGAATTCTTTTTAGGTATGGTGTAATGAATGGCGCTAGCGTGAACAAGAGGTGTCGTCAATTTAAAGCTGGCCTAACGAATGTTCTACATGAATAAAGGAGTGGGCGTCCCTCAACCATGACTGAAGAGATGGTGAACAGGACCAAAGAAATGATTCGTGGCAACACAGTCAGTTGACTTTGGATGAGATGAACGCAATGTTTCCAGAAACCTCCAGATCACTTCTATGTGAGGTCAGTTCTGAAACACATGAGTTTTAAAACTTGTTGCAAGGTCGGCACCTAAACAGGTCTTAGATGAACACAAAGTCAACGGAACAGCATCTTAACGGGTGTTTCTCGAGTGTTTCGAGCTGCCAGGTGATTGCGACGAAACACATGTAGCTCACTTCATCATTGAAACTAAAAGACAACCAAATCAGTCGCAACATTCCTCCTAACCTACAGTGAAATTATTCAGAACTGGAAATCCCTGTAGACATCGCAATCACAGCTGTGACCAATCATCTTGGGGATGATGAATTCGCTTCAGCTGTATTCAAACTTTTTATTATCAGGTGACAACTGGTTTCGTGCACTGAAAATCGAGTCTTCAGGTGATATTTGTATAATATTGAATCATGAAAGAATAACGGGCCCTAAAATACAAAAATAAAAATATTTTGAAATATGTAAAATATAAATTACGAAATTCTTTTCAAGACCTATGCTTTTCACAATTCAGACTAATCTAACAACCTTAGGATTTCCAAATAAAATTTCGACCTTTTTTTAATCCTTGGAACCAAATATGTAAGTAACATAGACGAATGCCCTCTATGGGTACCAGGGACATCCGTCTAGTTTTTTTTCTTATAGTGCTTTCAAGTATTTATTTAAAAAAGTTGTTATGGATTTTATATATTCTAAGGTTATTAGAGCCGTCTCCTTTGTAAAAACAAAGGTTTCAAAGGAATTTTGTGATTTTTATTTTAGATTTTTAACGTTTATATAGTGGATATTGTTACTGGTATCAGCTGGATCTATTCCCTTTGCCGCAATATATGTGCCTGGTTGTTTTCATTTGAGACATTAAATGCTCTTAGTTCATGCTGCTCCTGTATAGGCGTTATTACTGATATATTTTAACAAATAGCAACTGTCAGTGTTACATTGTCCATACAAGTTTTCTGATAATATTTTATTAATAACGCGTTCCCCAACGAATCACCGATTCTTCTGAGACGCCGGCCCATCATCCGCACGTGTGTGAGCCGTACGCGGGCTGGCGGCTTATTTTCACAATGTCAGTATATCATAGTACGCGACCGTGACCCATGTTCCCGGAATGCGCATAGACTGGACTTGTGGTATTTGTTTATTTTATTTATGCAATTTCCGTTAATAAGCCACTTGCTTGACACGTACTGTCACTTCACTGCATGCTCTTCCTCTGTTCTTTAAATTAGCTGCCCCTCACGTCTTTTTTATGTATCTTCATCTACATCTACAAGCTTACTCTGCTATTCACAATAAAGTTACCGACAGAGCGTTCAATGAACCACCTTCGACGGCCGCTGTGGCCTAGCGGTTCTAGACGCTTCAATCCGGAACCACGCTGCTGCTACGGTCGCAGATTAGAATCCTGTCTCGGTCATGGATGTGTGTGATGTCCTTGGGTTAGTTAGGTTTTAGTTGTTCTAAGTCTAGGGGACTGATGACCTCAGATGTTAAGTTGCATAGTTCTCAGAGCCATTTGAACCATTTTTCTGAGATATAAATCGACGCGCTCCTTTTGAAACAGATTGGCATAATGTTTTACACATGAGATTCCTCTCTTTGTCACTGTACAATCCTTTCAGAATATTTACCGAAGTAATTTATTAACACAAAAAAGGAAGGAAAAAATACTGACAGGGCGTCCTCAGTGCCAAAAACGGGTTTTTATCTGATGATAAAAAAAACATTAATCACAGCTGAAGCGCCTTCTTAATCCTCTAGATGATATTCGAAACCACTGTTTCGTCCCGAAAGATCATGGCCTCCTCCTTTTGGGTGCGTAGAGCGGTTGTCCTCAGTGAACGTTTCCCGAATAGCAACAATGATTTGTGGTACGGCAAAACACCAAAAGACTACGGAGGGCGGTACAGAACGAAAGAACGAGAAAAGTTAAAGAAAGGAGAGGGCGCTTATTGCTGCAGAATGCACGTCCCCAAACAGCACTACTCTTGGATTCATTCAGTTTAAACATCAACCATCCCGTTCACACCATGATCTGGCACCTACGGATTTTCAAATTTTCACCTCTCTGAAGTTGTTTATGGGTGGGGAAATGTTTTTTGTCGACGATGTAGTTTAGAATACCAGAAATCAATGGGCCAAACAGGCAGCGGGAGAGTTTTTTGACGAAGATATCAGAAAGCTCATCCCAAAGCGCTCGGAGTACATTTACGCCGAAGAAGAACAAAAACTCCTATGAGTTCATAAATTCATACTGAATTTTCGATTTTTAAACAACCGAATACTCTAAATTTCCGGAAATGCCTCCTACTGTTCGATTGTTTCATGCTCGCAGCATTTCGTAATCCCTGGTTCCTATTCCTGAAGTAATTTATGTAAACTATCCTTTCGGCTAATTTTCCTCCAGCTTTTAGAATACATTCGTCGTCGCACACAAATTACGCATAAAAAAGAGATGACTGAACACATTAAGTACGAGACACAGCACTGTGGCAAACTACGCTTTAGCGACGTTTCACAACGTCAGCGGAGATTAGTTTCGCTTCTTTAAAAACGTTTTCACGCCTTCCGGTCAGCCATGTCGTCCAGCTAGCTTTGAGCATCTAATTTAATTTCGCTGGAACTTAATCCAGTTACAGGACTCAAAGCCGGCATGCAGACGCCCACATTCCCACGCTTCTTTGTGTTCCAAAATGCAAGCGCTTATAGATCGCTTTCAGGCAATGCTTATACAGTTTTTAGGGCGGGTGGTCTTCTTCGAACTCTTGTAGGCAATGTAGAAAAAGGAAAGAGGATGGAACAAAGGGAAAAAAAGGAAGTGAGAAGTTGTACATAGCACTACTAAAGAAAATTGTATCTGAATGAAACTTAATGTTAGCCGCGGACAACTTACTCCTTCAAATAAAGTGCCATCACAAGTGAGATTAGCGTATTTGTGCACATATGGTCTGACAGCTCTTCTAATGCTTTCTCTTGTACTAAAAATCATATGTCTCATCCATGGCAGTGTCAGTGACATATTGTGTTATTCAACGACGTTTATGTGTCTATGTGTGTTTTCCTGTAAAAAGGAAACAATTAGGCAAATATGTAAACAAATAATAATGAAGCGGAACATACTACTGAGTGTGGCGAATTAGAACAAATTCCGCAGAATCCGAGGGAGAGAAAAAGAGATATATCAGTGACATACAAAATATCTACTAAAATGTTGCTGTAAAACTGAATTATTCCGTGAGAAGGATAATTAAAATATGTAAAGAAATAGAGACATTATATGTATTCGTGCACGATTAATCAATCTCATTTTCATAAAAAGGAAGTTTCATTGAATTATGCTTATTGTAGGATAGTACATCTTTTCTCCAATGTATTCTTAGGGATGACAGAGAACATACATAAAGTGCTGCAGATGGTAAGGGAGATAGGCAGAAGGTAAGGAGAAAGAACTTTAGCATTTATTTGCAGATTTGTGTTAAACTGGAGGGAACAATGATCGCAATGAACGCTGCACTTATGTGACGGTGGAACTGAACGTGTAACATTTAGCGCTGGATTTAAACACAGATACCTATTGAGGCGATATGACTGTTAACGGGCAACAACCTGAATCACCTGGTAAACTCAGTTGCCTTAAGCATAAAAGATTACGCTAAATTCTTCCTAAGTCGACTCTTAATTCACTTTCGTTTACTGGAACCCTAATAGGATTATGTAAATCCTCTAAAAGCAGTATCAGTATATCAGTCATAAGAGAGTTTTTCAGACACACCCACCCATCAGAGCAAGCAGGGGTGGACATACTAACAGTAAAAAGAAAAGGTCAAAACATTAAAAAATAAAACAAAATTTACTGATCACATTTGAATCTAAATGTATCGCTAGTGATAAAATGCGAAGAATGTATATTCGGGACGTTTTCTACATTACAGACAGCGTTACAGACAGTAACAGAAGATCTCAGATCTAAGACTGAGGAATGGCATTCATATAATTCGAACCTCAACATCCCATCAAGCAGAACGCAGTTTCCAATACAAGAACGTGTGTGGGTATACCAGTACTGTCAAAAATCTCACTGCACTTAACTGCAGCAATGTCTGATGTCTTCTAGCCTTCTCATAGTGTCGACTGAAGCATCAGAGCTTCACAGTGCGTCGAGGAGTGAGGTGAAGATAAAATTTCGTTATAAATGTAGAAAAACTGGCTACTAGATTTACTTTTACCGAAGGAATATCTCGTGAAGGGTTTTTCCATTTACACAAGCGGCAACATATACCTAATCCTACATTGTGCTCCAAGTGCCAAAGAATATTCCACTTTACGCTTCTGCCGAGAAATAACTGGGAGATGTGGATAAACTACTCAGAAAGTATTGACTACATTACCTTCTTATTGTTTGATGTATAGTAGAAACGTCCTGTATTGGCTGGAGTAGAAGAAAGATTCCTGAGATAAATGTGACAAAATAACTCCGTATGCTAATTCAAGGAAAGTTTGAAAGGTACGTGTGTTCGTGTTAAAGCATCAGTCATTTTCAGAAGCAATTACGTACAAGCTCTGACATTTTAGTGTTATACAAAACTAAAGTTATAGAGGCGAGGAAAGAATTATTAACGTTGTTTGACTCGTGAAAGTGCTTCAGAAACAGTTACACAACATACACATTCAAGCATCTGTACAAGTACATTTCCATGGCACTCCCACATACCTCGTATGTAAATTGAATACGATTCCGTGATCAGTGTTACCACACAAGTAGACTAAGGTTCACTAACTGCAACCCACACCACCTTACCCTATTTGCTGGCTGAAAATAACTACCATACAGATATAACGCACCAAAATCTATCCTAAACTTCCATGTTAGATTCACAGAATATAACTTAAAGAGAATAAACTTGATTTTCGGTCACCATTCGTGTAACCCGAGATCGACAAGGTGTCCACGCCCTGCGTTCTCTGTATTTAAAGAAAACGGCAATAAAGGTAATGATGTGCCTAAAAAAGATTGTGCAACACATAATGTTAAGAACGAACGTACTGCTCTTCAAAAACATAGACACAAATTAAAAACTAAAAATGAAAATTAGGTATGTATTCAATATCAAAAACAGTCTTCCGCAACAACAGTAACCTGCCTTATGGATACAATGCTTATTTACAGCTAGTTTGTGTCATACTGTCGTTATCACGTCGAAGTAAATGTCATTAAATAAAATATCCTCACTAGGATAATTTATTATCGTCATATGTTGTATCTGCGCTGTCATGTATGGTGTATTCACGCACACATGTGACCTTGCTGTTTGTGCGGTAGTCATTAATGTCACTCATATATTGATCTCATGTGGGAGCATCCCCAGGCTGTGGCTAAGTCGAGTCTCTGCAGTATCCTTTGTTCCAGGTGTGCTAGTCTTGTAAGGTTTACAGGGGAAAATATGTGAAGTTTAGTAGGTTGGAGACGACGTATTGGAGGCGGTAAAACTGTGAGGATGGGTCGTTCGTCGGTGGAGCACTTTCCCGTAAAAGACGAAGTGCCGAGTTGGTGTCTCGCTCCTCCACACAGTTTTAGTCAACCAGAAATCATTACTGGTTTTTATGATGTTAATTTTCCCTACTTTTCTGCATTAAAAACTGAGCCACAAAAAATATATTGTTCCATTATAGTCGGATACATTTTCATATTCTTTTCTGGTTAGCGACGTACTGACACTCATAGAATCAAAGCAGTGTCTTTAGTTGTTGACCTGTAATGTGTTCCTATTAAAGGAAGGAATGTATTTCATGTGTTTCTAAGAGAGTGTACCGATGCCACGCTTTATTAATTATAAATAACTGCACAAAAATTGAAGGCATGAGAATGATAAGTGGCTAAAGACCAACTCACGAATTCTGAGAAAATAAAGAATAATTATTTTCATCATTCTATTTCACCATTTAGTAATTTTTTGTAGTCCCAACTATGTTACCGATCTTTTAATACTTTTTGGTAATGAAGTAAATATTATTTAAAACTTAAGTAACTTATTAAGAGGAAATGTCGATGGACTTATCCAGTTCTCATACTCAATCAAAGTCGTGGATTTTTTCTAGCACAAAATCACTTATATGTGAATTGAAACACCACTGATTTCAATTATTTATCGTACATTGTGTTATAATATGCATCAGATAGTATTACTTAACTGTATGGAAAAAATTAACAAATTAATTAGAAAATATAACGCACATTAATATACATGGTAGTCTTTTCATTCATTCTTTTCAATAACTTCACCAAGTCTTTCAATACTTTCGTACCACTACTTATACACTGGAGGAATAAACTTTTCCAGCTTCGTAGTGTCATCCAATTTCTTTTGATTTATTGGCAATGTCGAACTGTATAGATTTGTAGCTAAATCAATTTCGTTAGCGAGCACTCCTTTCTTCATAGCGGCAAATTTCTGATTTACGAAGATGCTGTGTGCTACAGACATTGAAATACTATCTCTTGAATATACAAACATTCTGTTCTTGGATATTGTGAATGGTTGTTTATCATTTTTCATAGACTTTTCAACAAATGGTGACAGTTGGGCTTTGAAATTTTTAATGAGATCTTGAGTCACGAGGACAACTTCAAATTTCTTTGAGGCACTCCTTACTAGAGAATACCAATCTTCTGGAATGCAGACATACTCTTTTTCCTCTTTAATTTCTCAATAAGTAACGTAACCAAAAGCTTCTGTCCACAGTCAGTAAACAAACTTACATTAATAAGATTTCTGTTGACTTTTTTCCACTGTGCCACATTTCTAGATCTTTTCTTGGACTTTTGAGGAGATTCTTGAATAACATTAACATCAGTGTCACTATAATCTGTCACAACACAGCTAGGATCATCAACAATTTCATCAGAGGAACACGTAGATGTAGCCATGGTATATCTCTCACATTCACTGTGAGAACATGATTTTACTGGCCTTTGTCCACTTCTCATTCTCAGTGAAAAGTGGATATCTATGAAGTGATAACTTGCAGAGCCATATAGCACCTTCTGTGGGAGGTATTTTAGTACCATTCGGACACCAACAGTTGGAGCATGCATTCTAGTTGTATTTCGTGGTAATAACTCAAATCCAAAAAAAAGGTCTTTATTCACTTATTATTCTTATGCCTTCACTTCATAATTCTGACTAGACGGAAATCACATACTTGGTTCCCCGAGGATAATATTAGGTCCGCTATTGTTCCTCATACATGTAAAAGGTCTTCCGTCCAACATAACAAGCAGAATTAGTTCCTTTTGCAAATACAAGTACTGTAATCAAACCAAACATAAATAATGAAATAGAGAAAAAGGTAAACAGTATTCTTAAAAGTATTATTGACTTGTTTCCTGCGGTTTGTCTCACCCACAGCATTAAAAAGACAGATCATATTCAGTTCTGCACATCTAGGGGCACTATACCAATGATAAAAATAACACCTGGAGAGGAAATAATAAATAGGCTGGGAACTTCAAAATTCTTACGTTTCCACAATACGGAGAATTTATACTGGAAGAAATGCATTTCAGAACTCTTAAAACAAGTTAGTTCATCCATATTTGTACTTAGAACCATTCCAAATCTTGGAGAGAGGCAGATCAGTAAGCTGACATATTTTGCGTACTTTCATTCAATAATGCCTTATGAAATAATTTTCTAGGACAAGTCATCTTTAAGAAAGAAAGTCTTCATTGCTTAACAAAATTCTGAGTGATGTGAAATGTCTGACAGACAGAAAATTAAAATTTGGAAGCAAACTGAAACAGTTTCTCCCTCACAAATCCCTCTGTTCGCAGAAGAATTTCCCTTGTAACATAGTAGAGTTGGGGGGGGGGGGTAGTAATTACACGTATATTACAAAACAATAAGTGTTAGCATGTAGGCATATTTACAAATTCATTTGGGATGTGAATGTAAAGTGATTCATTTCATATTATTAGGGTTTATCGTGCCGAATTATGCATGGACAATTTAACTGAGTAACTAACTAACTAATTAACCAACTAGTACATGGACCATCCAACTGCAACTGTGAGGAATCTTTGTGCCGACTAGCCCATAGATCCCAGTGTAATAGACCAAAACCGCTGTAACTTTCGAAAAATCAGGAAGTCTGTATTTGGTAAAGGGTTTTGTATTCTGTAAAGTGCCCTTCAGAATGTAGCGCGTGAATCTTATTACTGTATCAGTCTTCCGAATAGAAAAGAAATGTAATGAATATTCTATCCTCGAACTCTGAGTGCCTTTATTAATCGCTTTGTCTAAGTACAAAATGTATTAAAAAGACAAATTCTGGAAACAGGCCTACCAAACTCACTTCCGATATGATACGTACAAAATAATTTTTAGATTACAAGATAACACTTTTCTACGCTAAACTCAACCAATTACTCTTTTTTAAATAAAACTGTAGCTATTTTGAGACTGAAACTTCGTTGCAGCTGTTTGCTCCAAAAAATATAAACCAATGGGAACTGCATAAAATTATGAGAAGAAAGAGATAAAATAACCGGGAATACATTGTAAATAATATTTCCAACATTATATGGAACTGAGAAAGTGACAAGTATAAGAAGAAAAATTGATACTAGGTTCGTCCGTCTAAATCATGTGTGGTATAACAGCGTTCCATATACAGTATTTTATTCAGTACAAAATTGTCATACATTGCTCAGAAGCAATGTAAAAATATTTTTACGGTGATAGACATATGAAAATGACTTGTACGGACGTTAATCAGAAACCGTTACAACGAAGTCTCTACGTTTGTCCTTGCAATAATTAGAAATGGTGGGTTATGGTAATCAACGAATAACAGACATTTCCTCGCCTTTTGAAGAAACGTCATTGTACGTCGCTACAATTGTAATCCCGGCTATAATTGCTAAATGAAACTTGTCTAGTCTCATCCCTTCGTATGCAGAAACACCACCTGGCTAAAAGCGTTCTGGAAACGGCTGCAATGTAGACTGTTCGTGCTGTTCTGCGCAAACACTAACTGAGTGATTATTATTGTTACCAGCTCTGTACTGTCCCGTTGGGTCTTGATTTCTGGAGGGGCACCGGTCCACGAACGACTTTTACATGACCTACATTCCTAAGATTTAATCCATGCATGTGACTGTTGGGAGAGGGAAGAGGGAAGAATCTAAAGAAAATTCCCATAAGTCAGGTATTTAATTTTAATCAATCTATTCAGTTTCCTGTCCCACACATCACTTGAAAGGTCACACTGTGTGACGAACACCGCTATTCGTGTAAGGAACTCTCTAAGACATGAAGATAACGACGCACCGCGTGGGAATTACATGAATGAGGCGGAAATTGCTAGATGAGATTTAGTTGTACCGACAAACAAAAGACTGAAATTAACGAAAAATTGTGTAGTTTGTTTAAGAGAAGCAGCTGCACAAAATGAGCAAATCAGTAACGCGTTGATCCACATCTGTTCCTTATGGAAGCAGTTATTTTGCTTGACACTGATTGACAGAGTTGTTCGATATCCTCCTAAGTGGTATCGTGTCCAGTTGTGTCCAGTTGTCGCGTTATTTCTTCAACATCCCGCGATGATTGGAGGGCCTTGCCCATGATGCTCGAAACGTTCTTAATTTGGGAGAGATCCGGGTTCAAATGGTTCAAATGGCTGTAAGCACTATGGGACAACGTCTGAGGTCACCGGTCCCCTAGATTTAGAACTACTTAACGTAACTAACCTAAGGACACCGCTACAGTCTGGAACTGCGCGACCGCTACGGTCACAGGTTCGAATCCTGCCTCGGGCATGGATGTATGTGATGTCCTTAGGTTAGTTAAGTTTAGATAGTTCTAAGTTCTAGGTGACTGATGACCTCAGAAGTTAAGTCCCATAGTGCTCAGAGCCATTTGAACCATTTTTTGCCTAAGGACATCACTCACATCCATGCCCGAGGCAGGATTCGAACCTGCGTCCGTAGCAGCAGCGCTATTCCGGACTGAGGCGCCTAGAACCGCCAGGCCACAGCGGCTGGCGAGGGATCCTGGGACCCTGCTCCAAGGTAGTGTATGAAAAGAAATGGCGCCCAACACCATTACTCCTGGTCATCGAGCTGCGACAGCCATGTTACTATCCCATCACTCTCGGGGTCTCCAGGTACATCTTCGGCCTGTAATCTCGTCGAGTGGAGTGGAATTGTCTTCAGTGATGAATCTCTCTTCAAACTGAGCCCCAATGACCAGCGAGGACGTGTTTGGAGACGCCCCGAACAGTGGCGGGTTACCAACCGTACTGTTGCCCGCCGTATAGCCTGACACCTGGGAGTGATTGACTCGGTTGCCATTTCTTTTCATAGCACAGCCCTTTTGGTTGTCGTCCGCGGCACTCTTATAGCAGACAGGTGCAACGACGACATTCCAAGCTTCGTTTTGCTGTCCTTCATGGCAAGCAATGCTGGGCTTACATTTCCGCAGGATAATGCCCACCAGCACACGGTGATAGCTTATAGTGTTTGTCTTCGTGCATGCCAACCCTGCCTTTAAGATCGCCAAATCTCTCCCCAAGTGAGAACGATTGGAGTATTATGGGCGCCCCCCCCCCCCCCCCCTATTATTTAAGGATGCTGACGATGTTTATACGCCAGTTGAATAGAATTTGGCACGATATCTCTCAGGAGGACGACCTACCACTGTATCAATCAACCCTAAGCCGAATAACTGCTTACATGAGATCTAAAGACGAAACGACGCATTATTGACTTTCTCAATCTGTGAAACTCTTACACTTGAATAACCATCCAATTTTTCTAAAACTGTAGTTACTTGTTTGCATGTAAGTGTTCATCATATCTACCGATTTCCCTCCCATTCGGATTATTCCTTCGTGGTGCATAGTATTTTTCTTCTTAGAGTGTATTTGTTACCAAAAAAAAAAGGAATTATTACCAGCCGATGTCCATTTCTAAATGGTTCAAATGGCTCTGAGCACTATGGGACTTAACATCGATGGTCATCAGTCCCCTAGAACTTAGAACTACTTAAACCTAACTAACCTAAGGACATCACACAACACCCAGTCATCACGAGGCAGAGAAAAATCCCTGACCCCGCCGGGAATCGAACCCGGGAACCTGGGCGCGGAAAGCGAGAACGCTACCGCACGACCACGGGCTGCGGACTGTTCATTTCTAAGATTACAGTGTTCCAATGGTGGCCCAATACCTTCTATAACACGGAACACAGGAATATGATCGCGTCCTTGGCATCAGTAAGCATGTCGGGAAATTCTCGTTCGAAGCAAAAATTATGATTTTGTGTTCAGGTGATGAAAGATGACGCAAACACTTTAGAAACATATAAATAGCGGTAAGACCGCCAAACTGGACGCCTTGTGCGATTTCTTCCTGCAAAGAGAAAACAGCTTTATGTTCCCGCCTAAGACTTCAAACACTTTAATTAAAGGTATCGACATGTGTGACAGGATAAGTGAAATCCGGACATCAATGCCACCATCAGGAAATCTGCTGTCACAAATGACACTAATATCCAAAGGGCACAAGCACCGTCATACGTCCAGTAGAAGAAGATTTTTAAGCAATGAGACAACGAAACGCATGTTGATCAATTAATCAGTTATTACTTAATATGTCCATTAATAAAGGATAATCATGTTAACATAAAACTGCACTTTTATGCTTGTTCACGTTATGTACGATTTACTGTTATTTGAATACGACATTGCTTTGTATGCTCACCGAAACGTGCTGGGGTTTCTACTCCACCGCCACATGCCCGGCGAACAATTACAGGTCAAATGTGTTCATTTTCTTATTCTTATATTGTGCACGTTCTGTGTCCTTTTACCGTTTCAAGAATGTTCTGCTCTTCCTTAAAGTAATGTGTCGATTATGAATGAAGTAGGAGACGAACCAAAGGGGTGCACTGAGTTTTTGAATCTTCTACCCACTTAAATTCTGTCGGGGGTAAGCAAACAGCGGGAACAAAGAGGCTAGACCAAAGATGGGCAAGAGCTAACAGTTTTGCGTGCAAAGGTTTGTCATGGCCTCTTCCACCACCCCAGTTGCTCGGAGGGGGTCTGGCGTGGCCGTTAGTCGTTGAGTTTGCAATAGGACGGGTAAGCTAACAGACGTTCCTTCAGAGCGGCTGTGTCATAAGTTAGACGAAAGTATTTGAATGTTTTATTTCGTAACTAAATTTAATCATTTCATTTTCATAAGTTATTCTTAGTGAGTTACGGGAAATGAGGTCATTTTTATTGATTTTTCTGATAAGAGTAGGGACTTAACTACGTGGCAGCCAGCAAAGACCACGTGGCATCCAAATTGTAATTTGCGCTTTTCTTAGTTTCAACAGCTTGTTCATTTCTTACATTATCGATTCTACATTGTGTGGCGACGCTAAAGTACATTTTTATCGAAATTTTGACTGCTTTTCTCTACACAGAGTAAGGTCGTTCGAGAGCGTTGTAACGAGAATAATTGTGCCCCATGCAGCCACAGATACTTCAAAGTGGGCCTGTGTACCTGTTTAAAATAATTCCAATCCAAAAATTTCCGCCACTTCATGGCAGACATTATGAAAACTAACCAGCTTACAGGCGATGTGCGTGGAAACTTTTTCCGCGCTTCGCTAATGCGTACGTTGGGTTTCGATCTCTTGGAAACGGTATTGACTGTTAGAGCTCGTATGTAACCATTTTCGTTTACAAGCCGCTCAGCTCAACAACATTTTTAAAAGTGCTTCATGCATGTAAAATGCCGGCACAGAAAGCTATTCATTGCCTAAGTGACGGAAGGTTGTGTATACTTTTGTGTTGCGTAGCTTTTGCAAAGTTTGCCTTTCCGCTGCTCTCTCTCTACATTGGATGTGGTAATTGGCTGTTGAATCCGAATGGTGACCACATGATTTCCTTAATATTCCTCCCTTCCCCCCTACCCCCCCCCCCCCCCCAGGACCGTACCACATAGACCCAACAGCTTAGTAGATTATCAATTCGCTTTGATTAAAAATGTATACAAATATTTTAATCATATAAAGAGCATGTGATTCAACTTCTTTGCCAATTGTTTACCTGTGTTTACTAAAGGAATAAACTTTCTTGTTAAAATGATAATAATTCCTTTCGCCTACGTCATTTAAAAGCCGCTGCCTGGAAAACATTTCCTTCTTGTGAGCATTTGAATAGTATAGTGAATATCAAAGAAGTGGTGATCGTAGGTTCACGAGGTCCTAACTCAAATCCATGGCAAAATTCAAGCTAGAGAAAAGTACGTATCTTTCTCTGACCGCCTCAATTTCCTATTTTTGCGTTATCCGTTGCGTGTTTCAATGATTTCCGTAGGTACGTAGTGGTGTCAGTCAAAATCTTCCGTCTAGTGTAGATTGAATTAATACATAACTGGACCAGATTTCCTTCCACTTACGGGCATAATAAATAGTTAGAGAAGGTTCTGCCACCAACTGAGAAACGCGCCTACGATAGTTTTACGAAAGAAAGCAAAAGCAAATATAAACTGAACAGAGTAGAAATGACCGCCCTCGTAGCCAGCCATGATAAGCAAAAAGTAAAGATAGACAAGTCAGTAGAGAAGTAAGATGGGGTGGGGGTCGTGTAGCAAGCTTTATTACAAAGAGGAAATAATTTTATGAGTGGTAACGCAAGATGGTCATAAAATTAATTTAAAAAAAAAACCTACACGCTCTGAAAGTTCACTTAGGCACCATGAGATCAATTTCATCTATTGTTCTTCAGTGCTATGATGTTTAGAAATCTATGAGCACACAGTTAGATACAAATTCAAACTGACGAGTGAACGTTAAGTAACACGTTTACTCGTACCACAAAAATTGCATTTAGCCGTCAATGTATGCTGAGATTTTACCCGTGATCTAGGGGTAGCGTCTTTGATTCATAATCAAAACGTCTTCGGTCTTGGGTTCAATCCCCTTCACTGCCTAAATTTTGATAAATAATCAGCACTGGCGGCCGAAGACTTCCGGCATAACAAGTCAGCCTCATTCTGCCAACGGCCTTACCAAAGAGGGCGGAGGAGCAGATAGAGGTTCAGGGCACTCTCTTGTCCTAGGGGTGGGAAATTGCTCCTAAAGGCTAACGAATCAGCAATGATCAACGACATGAGGATGCAGAAGTCAATGGAAACCACTGCATTAAAGACACGTAACGTGTACCCAAAGGACATGTGGCCTGTAGTTGAAGAAGTATCATGATGATCTCTCCATTGGCAAAAGATTCCGGAATAGTCCCCCATTCGGATCTCCGGGAGGGGACTGCCAAGGTGGAGGTTACCGTGAGAAAAAGATTGAATAATCAACGAAAGGATAACGTTCTACGAGTCGGGGCGTGGAATGTCAGAAGCTTGAACGTGGTAGGGAAACTAGAAAATCTGAAAAGGGAAATGCAAAGGCTCAATCTAGATATAGTAGGCGTCAGTGAAGTGAAGTGGAAGGAAGACAAGGATTTCTGGTCAGATGAGTAAGGGTAATATCAACAGCAGCAGAAAATGGTATAACAGGTGTAGGATTCGTTATGAGTAGGAAGGTAGGGCAGAGGGTGTGTTACTGTGAACAGTTCAGTGACCGGGTTGTTCTAATCAGAATCGACAGCAGACCAACACCGACAACGATAGTTCAGGTATACATACCAACATCGCAAGCCGAAGATGAGCAGATAGAGAAAGTGTATGAGGATATTGAAAGGGTAATGCAGTATGTAAACGGGGACGAAAATCTAATAGTCATGGGCGACTGGAATGCAGTTGTAGGGGAAGGAGTAGAAGAAAAGGTTACAGGAGAATATGGGCTTGGGACAAGGAATGAAAGAGGAGAAAGACTAATTGAGTTCTGTAACAAGTTTCAACAAGTAATAGCGAACACTCTGTTCAAGAATCACAAGAGGAAGAGGTATACTTGGAAAAGGCCGGTAGATACGGGTAGATTTCAATTAGATTACATCATGGTCAGACAGAGATTCCGAAATCAGATACTGGATTGTAAGGCGAACCCAGGATCAGATATAGACTCAGATCACAACGTAGTAGTGATGAAGAGTGAGCTGAAGTTCAAGACATTAGTCAGGAAGAATCAATACGCAAAGAAGTGGGATACGGAAGTACTAAGGAATTACGAGATACGTTTTATGTTCTCTAACGCTATAGATACAGCAATAAGGAATAGCGCAGTGGGCAGTAGAGTTGAAGAGGAATGGACATCTCTAAAAAGGGCCATCACAGAAGTTGGGAAGGAAAACATAGGTACAAAGAAGGTAGCTGCGAAGAAACCATGGGTAACAGAAGAAATACTTCAGTTGATTGATGAAAGGAGGAAGTACAAACATGTTCCGGAAAAAATCAGGAATACAGAAATACAAGTCGCTGAGAAATGAAATAAATAGGAAGTGCAGGGAAGCTAAGACGAAATGGCTCTAGGAAAAATGTGAAGACATCGAAAAAGATATGATTGTCGGAAGGACAGACTCAGCATACAGGAAAGTCAAAACAACCTTTGGTGACATTAAAAGCAACGGTGGTAACATTGAGAGTGCAACGGGAATTCCACTGTTAAATGCAGAGGAGAGAGCAGATAGGTAGAAAGAATACATTGAAAGCGTCTATGAGGGTGAAGATTTGTCTGATGTGATAGAAGAAGAAACAGGAGTCGATTTAGAAGAGATAGGGGATCCAGTATTAGAATCGGAATTTAAAAGAGCTTTGGAGGACTTACGGTCAAATAAGGCAGAAGGGATAGATAACATTCCATCAGAATTTCTAAAATCATTGGGGGAAGTGGCACCAAAACGACTATTTACGTTGGCGTGTAGAATATATGAGTCTGGCGACATACCATCTCAATTTCGGAAAAGCATTATCCACACAATTCCGAAGACGGCAAGAGCTGATAAGGGCGAGAATTATCGCATAATCAGCTTAACAGCTCATGCATCGAAGTTGCTTACAAGAATAATGTACAGAAGAATGGAAAAGAAAATTGAGAATGCGCTAGGTAACGATCAGTTTGGCTTTAGGAAAAGTAAAGGGACGAGAGAGGCAATTCTGACATTACGGCTAATAATGGAAGCAAGACTAAAGAAAAATCAAGACACTTTCATAGGATTTGTCGACCTGGAAAAAGCGTTCGACAATATAAAATGGTGCAAGCTGTTCGAGATTCTGAAAAAAGTAGGGGTAAGCTATAGGGAGAGACGGGTCATATACAATATGTACAACAACCAAGAGGGAATAATAAGAGTGGACGATCAAGAACGAAGTGCTCGTGTTAAGAAGGGTGTAAGACAAGGCTGTAGCCTTTCGCCCCTACTCTTCAATCTGTACATCGAGGAAGCAATGATGGAAATAAAAGAAAGGTTCAGGAGTGGAATTAAAGTACAAGGTGAAAGGATATCAATGACACGATTCGCTGATGACATTGGTATCCTGAGTGAAAGTGAAGAAGAATTAAATGCTCTGCTGAACGGAATGAACAGTCTAATGAGTACACAGTATGGTTTGAGAGTAAATCGGAGAAAGACGAAGGTAATGAGAAGTAGTAGAAATGAGAACAACGAGAAACTTAAGATCAGGATTGATGGTCACGAAGTCAATGAAGTTAAGGAATTCTGCTACCTAGGCAGTGAAATAAGCAATGACGTACGGAGCAAGGAGGACATCAAAAGCAGACTCGCTATGGCAAAAAAGGCATTTCTGGCCAAGAGAAGTCTACTAATATCAAATACCGGCCTGAATTTGAGGAAGAAATTTCTGAGGATGTACGTCTGGAGTACAACATTGTATGGTAGTGAAACATGGACTGTGGGAAAACCGGAACAGAAGAGAATCGAAGCATTTGAGATGTGGTGCTATAGACGAATGTTGAAAATTCGGTGGACTGATAAGGTAAGGATTGAGGAGGTTCTACGCAGAATGTGGAAATGGTATATGTGGAAAACACTGATAAGGAGAGGGGACAGGATGATAGGACATCTGCTATGACATGAGGGAATGACTTCCATGGTACTAGAGGGAGCTGTAGAGGGCAAAAACTGTAGAGGAAGACAGAGATTGGAATACGTCAAGCAAATAATTGAGGACGTAGGTTGAAAGGAATTCTGGCGGGCCGCATCAAACCAGGCAGTAGACTGATGACCAAAAAAAAAAAAAAGAAAAAAAAATATCCTGAGAATGTTGTCCGGGATCACTGCGGCCCCACGAAGTGCAGCTGCACGTACTACAACATTAATGGCCACTGCTGGCCAGCAATTTTAGCGGGAATCCATTTCCGGGCCAGAAGGTTTTACAAGGGACCACACTATTACCATAAAATTGTCTAACGCGAACCACTGGAAGTAAGTACAGCTCCACTGCTTTTACGGCACACAAGGAATCAAGTGAGAAAGGAGGAGAATTCGGACTTTGTGGATGCGTACTTCTTTACGTAAGTGGAAGGTTTCGGAAAACTTGGGCTATCTCGTACAAACATGTTGTCCGAGGACTGCTAAAATCGGTACAAATACGAAAAAGTGTGTTACAGTTACAGCCTTATCGGCGATCATCCCTCCGTATTTTGGTGCTGTTGCCTACCTCTTTAAAATTCACTTTTCATCACTAAGACTCGTGGTACAATAAATATACAGTGCTTTGGTAGAACGACTGAAAGATTTTAGTAAGGGAAGTTTAAAATTAGAATACAATTTTCGTTTCATTAGCGCCTAACATTGTTTGAATTAATCTATTCCGGCTTCAGGTATGTTTAGATATTACATAAACGCATAGATATCCATATACCATCTTTTATGACTTCGGTACTACGGTTTGCAGTTACAAGCATTAACATTACTGATGTGTCGTTTTGTTATTCCAGCTCGCCCTGAAATTCCCAGCTTAAGGAGTTCCCTTTGTGTTGCTTTGGTGCTGACAGCGTTCACGAGTGCGACACTCAGTTCGGTGGTGTCTTATTCTGCTGTTGTTATCTCGTTTTTAGTCACAGTCCTCTTCAATGACTGTCTGACACCACCACTCAGCACACAGTTTGGTCTGCGTTGCGACTTACAGCACAATGTTTTTAATCTTTCCCTGTATGAAGTCTAAATCTTCGGTACAGTGCCTCTTGAAAAACTAAGCACTTAAGCTATCTTGGCTACGGAAGCACTCACTGTACGAGCGCCAACAATCTGAACACGTTCGAAGTCACTTAGCTCCGATTTAATATACTCACAACTACATAGAATGCTGTTGTGACCACGAATAAGACTTGTGACGAATTGAGAACATGGCACAGATGTTGTACGTTGTCACATACACTACGGCAAGCTGCTGGCTTCTCCTAACATCTGCATTTATGTTGAAGCACACATTTTTTGGCGGTGTTTGCATATTTTTAGCCAACTCTTGTACGTCGGTGGCAGTGGTATCGTTCTGCAGTCAGCTTAAAATGCCGGTCCTCTAAATTTTGTCAGTATTGTTCCGCGGAAGGAATAGCAACCCTTCTCTGAACGGCTTCAATGTCTTCCTTTAATCTCATCTGGTGGGAATCCCAAATAATCGAGCAGAGCTCAAGACTGGATCGGTGTTTTATTTCATTTATTTGGTTTTACACGTCTAGTTCCGTAGGAGAAATTGAGAAGCAAATCTCCAAGGTCATGGAACATGTCAGTACATGATATTACTACATAAAAATAAAATGACAACATAAAAATAAAATCCTTACGATCCTAGAGAAAGACAAGCCATAAGTTTAAGTAAAGGCAATCGACACTATAACATTGGTATCAGCTTAATTTTTGAAGCAACTCCTCGACACAATAGAAGGAATGACTCATAAGGAAACTCTTCAGTCTCAATTTGAAAGCACATGGGTCCCTACTAAGATTTTTGAATTCTTGAGGTAGCTTATTGAAACTGGGTGCAGCAGTATACTGTACACCTTACTGCAAAAGAGTCATACGAGTGCGATCCAAATTCAGTTTCCATTTCCGTCTTGTATTAACTGAGTGAAAGCTGCTAATTCTTCGGAATAAGCTGATACTGTTAACAAGGAACGGCAGTAAGTAATACATATATTTAGAGGCCAATTTCAGAATACCCAGGCTAGTGAACAGGGGTCGACAGGAGTTTCGCGAACTTGCACCACTTATTGCTCCAACTGCCCGTTTCTGAGCTACAAATATCGTCTTAGAATGAGAAGAGTTAACCCAAAATAGAATACCACACGACATTAGCTTTTCGTGTCGAATTATCACTTCAGATGCCATACGAATAGTAAAAATTGCAGCATGAAGTCTTCCAACAAGATCCTGAATGTGGGGTTTCCACGACAGTCTGAACTGTTCAGTTTCACTAATTGTGTTCCATCCTGTGACATTAAAACATCAGGTTTTGTTGAACTGTGTGTTAGGAACTGTAAAAACTGAGTCCCACTGTGATTTAGCGTTAGTTTATTTTGTACAAGGCACGAACTTATTTCATGGACTGCAGTACATGAAATATAGATAATGTTGCACACAATATCCTTAACTACCAAGCTTGTGTCATCAGCAAACAGAAATATTTTAGCATTACCTGTAAAGCTAGATGGCATATCATTTACATAGATGAGGAACAGGAGTGGCTCCAGCATTGATCCCTGAGTCACACCCCATTTGACTGTACCCCAATTAGAACCTACACCACAGCCATCCTCAACACCGTGAATCAAATGCCTTAGTTAAACCAAAAAAGATGCCAAGCGTTCGAAAACTTTTCTATAATCCATTCAGCACCTCACAGAGAAAAAGAGAATATAGGGTTTTCAGTTGTTAAGCCACTTCTAACGCCGAATTGCATAGCTGATAGCAAATTATGTGATATAATTTATCGATTAACCTTACATATACAACTTTTTCAATAACTTTACCAAACACTCTTCTGTACGTGTTCTCCTTTACATAAGGACCATACTTTTCCAAAATTCTTCCATTAAACTGAAGTCTTAACAAGAACCTTATCAATCATCTACAAACATCAAAAGACCTTTATACGAGACATCTCCTTGCCCTTTGTTACGTGACTGCTACTGCAGTCATGTCAGCTCTTGAGTTCTGGACCACAATTACAGTAAATCTACAGATTTATTAAGACATTCGTCTTTTAACAAACAATATATTCAGTATCTTTACAATTTACTTTTATCCCCTTATTACAAAGATTAATTTTTTACAGAGAAGAAATCATGTTATTAGTAACTGTTCTACGCTAAATATCGCAACCGCAAGAACCTGATTAAATTCACATCATTCTTCCTACACATGTGGTGTCATTCTAATCAAATGTTCTTCTTGAAACATTACCATGGTAGGTTTTCACATTAAATGTTTCTAAATAATTGGAAAGAACAAGATCAATTATTGATACTGTCTCTAATCTTTGGTGTGAATGAAGAGAGCTAGTTATTCTGGCGCTCGGACAAAACTCATTCTACAACTTGCGTAAAATAATCACTTAGTTGTTCCCTATTACAAAAAATTTTCTCACATTACAGCTAACTTCAAGCTTTGTCAGAGAGGATGTTGTACGATGCTGTAGAGTGTTCGAATCTTTTGTTATTATTATTACTATTATTATTTGCTTTTATGGCCTCGTTGGACCACTTTACTCAGTCATGTTCTGGTCCTCTTCTTCAGTAAGCGCATGCATCGTTCTTTCTTAACTGCGGAGTATCTTTTCATTCGCTCTGATCTTTCCTGTGTTTCCTCATCTGTAAATACCCTTTTCATTGTGTGTCGTTCATGTACTTTTGGTTTAAATCTTACTTTCTTGTCTTTCAGGTTCCTCAGATTTTCTGTCTTGTTTTGCAGGTTATACAAGGTTATATCTAGTTCTCCTATATCCTCTATAATTTCCTTGATCCATTGCATTTGTTGCTTCAGATTCAACAGTTTCTGCATTATTTTTCTTGCTGATCTAGCTCCTGGTAACATCATTATGTGGCCAAAGAAAGAAATCCTCTTCTGACGTATGGTATCTGTTATGGGCTCCAGATCCTTGTACACTACTTCATTTGGCAATATCCGCCATTGTCCCTTCTTCTGGTATTTTTTACTTATGCATGTTCTAGGTATTGTTCACTCTACTTTAAGTATTCTGTCAACAGTGTTTCTCTGAGAGACTTTAAATGTGTATGTTATCTCTGGTGGAGCCACCGTCTCGTAGTGTCTTAATTTTGTTTGAACTGATAGACATTTCTTATTGTATGAAGACCATGTTAGGTTTTGAGCTTTTATCATTTTATTAATTCTTTCTGGCCATACAGGCTTTTCATCTGTGGTGTCACCGCCAGACACCACACTTGCTATGTGGTAGCCTATAATTCGGCCGCAGTCCAGTAGTATACGTCGGACCCGCGTGTCGCCACAATCAGTAGTTGCAGATCGAACGCCGCCACACGGCAGGTCTAGAGAGACTTCCTAGCACTCGCCCCAGTTGTACAGCCGCTTTGCTAGCGATGGTCCACTGCCTACTTACGTTTTCATTTGCCGAGACGATAGTTTAGCATAGCCTTCAGCTACGTCATTTGCTACGACCTAGCAAGGCGCCATTATCATATACTATTGATATTGTGAATCATGTACCATCAAGACCGACGTTCACCATTAATGGATTAAAGATAAGTATTCCACCAGCTACATCCGTTTTTCGAAATTCTAATTTCCTTGTCGTGTTCCAGACCTCACGACAGCCTGTGTGAGCTAAAACGCGTGCATTTCGGCATCCTCTAGCAACCTGGTGTTGGCTCTCCTGCCAACCACAAGATTGGCGACGAGGCAAAACCGCGTTCTTATCGATATTGCCCTGATTTACTTGTGTAATGGCTTCGCCACAATCTCCAGATGTACTGTTCGAATTTTATCGCTTACAGATTAAGCAGATACAGGCCTTACTGGATGCCCTTGGACAGCTCGTCCAGGGTCAACGTGCGATGCAAAACGATGCGGCAGCAGCCGCTCCACCGCTAACGCAGCCACAACATGCAGTTGCACCAACTTTTCGACCTTTTGATGCTGCACTGGAAAGCTGGACGGAGTGGTCACGCCAATTTGGATTCCATCTCGCCACCTATAGAATTCAAGGTAACGAGCAGCAACCTTATCTCTTATCATCGGTCGGCATACAAACGTACCATGTGATAGTCAAATTATTTCCGCGACGCGACGTAGCAACTCTGTCCTACGACGAAATTTTGTCTGCATTAGATGCATATTACAAATAATCAGTCAATGTAGTTGCGAAGCGATATACCTTCAAAACGTACAGCAGGTCAGACTAATCGGGAGTGGGTTGCAACCTTGCAAACCTTACTAGGGATTGTGCTTTTGAGTGCCAATGTGAACTCCCTTATTCATATACTATGGTACGTCATGCAATTGCACAGAACGTTTCTGATGTTCGCATAAGGGAACAGATTTTGAAATTAGTCAATCCTTCCCATCAACAAGTGATGGACAGATTGGATCGGCAGGACACACTTGACTTTGCTCAGGAATCATTTGAAACTTCTCCACCCGTGTGTCAGGTTAACTGGCCCGCCGGGCGAGCTGCACGGAACAGTAAACAGTCCTCGCGCCTGGCCGCGCCGCTGCCGCCAGGCTCTCAGCCATGTGTACCGCGCAAGCAACCAAATGCAGTGCTTAAATCATGCCCGCAGTGCGCTACTAGACATTCGTGTGAGAATTGCCTGTCACGCCAAACTATTTGCTTTTTCTGTAATAAAAAAGGACATGTTCTGAGTGTTTGCCAGAAAAAGCTAAGATCGGAAGCTCAAAACCATTCCAAGCCCTTTGCTTAGCGCTGGAATCAGAATCGAACCAAGGATACTCAGGCTCACGAAACTTCGCCCATGGAAATTCATGTAGTTCATTCCACTCCGCCCAGTGCCACTCTCTCTAACAGTGACTGTGTTTGTCCCACAAATAGTGTGCGTCGACATCGCCGGAACTCCCGTCAAGTCGCAAGTGATTTTGTACCAGTGTCAGTTCACATTGCACGAGACAGTCGCTCTTGTCATCAGCAGGACAATAAACTTTTTGTGGACTTGGACATTAACGGCAAAGTGATACCATTCCAGCTCGATACCGGGGCTGCAGTTTCACTGATCAATCAAGACACTTACAAACTGCTGGGCACACCTCCGTTGCATGCCGCAAATGTTAAGTTAACTAGCTATTCAGGTCTAGAGATCCCTGTGTTAGGACAGTGCAGCCTTCTTGCAACATACAGAGGACAAACAAAACGTGTGTAATTTTACGTCCTTCGTTCTTCTACAGTGAACTTGTTTGGTTTCGATTTATTTCAGTTGTTTAACTTGTCTATAGTAAATCAGGTCCTATCAGTGAACCAGACTGTGCCTTCAGACAGTGTTTCTCGTCTATGTGAAGAATTTGCAGACATTTTTGCACCGGGCCTCGGTTGCGTAAGAACTATAAAGCACATTTGAAACTGAAAGTAAATGCACAACCGAAATTTTTCAGAGCGCGCAATGTTCCCCAGACATTGCATGATGAGGTCGCAAAAACATTACACGATTTGGAAACACAAGGTGTAATTGAACGTGTACAGGCTTCTCTCTGGGCATCCCCCTTAGTGATTTTGCCAAAACCTTCGCGAGAATTGAGACTTTGTGTGGACTTCAAGGCAACAGTGAATCAACAACTAGTGATTGCAGCTTTTCCTTTACCCCGCCTGGAAGATCTTTTTGACAAACTGTGCCCGGGTAAATGGTTCAAACGGCTCTGAGCACTATGGGACTTAACATCTATGGTCATCAGTCCCCTAGAACTTAGAACGACTTCAACCTAACTAACCTAAGGACATCACACAACACCCAGTCATCTCGAGGCAGAGAAACTGGTAAATATTTTTCGAAGTTGGACCTAACAGATGCGTACTTGCAAATACCAGTGGATGTAGAATCCCAGCGCGTTTTGGTGGTTAACACGCATCTTGGGTTGTATCAATTCAAACGACTGCCATTCGGGTGTGCATCCGCTCCTGCACTGTTTCAGCAATATCTACAAACTGTTTGTGCGTCGGTCCCTACTGCAGCAAATTATCTGGACGATATTGTGATCTCCGGAAAGACGGAACAAGACCATTTGGCCAATCTCAGAACATTGTTTCAGGTCTTGCGACGAAATGGTCTTCGCTTGCGGAAGGACAAATGTGTGTTTTTTGCTCGTGATTTGCCATACCTGGGACATGTACTCAATGACCAAGGCATACTTCCCTGTCCCACGCACCTTCGTGCCATACAAAACTTGCCTTCGCCGCAGAATTTGAAGCAGCTACAGAGTGTCCTGCAGAAGATAAATTACTATTACAGATATGTTCCACATGCCTCTTCCATTTCAGCTCCGCTTCATCAAAAAAATGGTTCAAATGGCTCTGAGCACTATGGGACTTAACTTCTAAGGCCATCAGTCCCCTAGAACTTAGAACTACTTAAACCTAACTAACCTAAGGACATCACACACATCCATGCACGAGGCAGGATTCGAACCTGCGACCGTAGCGGTCGCGCAGTTCCAGACTGTAGCGCCTTTAACCGCTTGGCCACCCCGGCCGGCTCCGCTTCATCGCTTACGCCGTAAAGGTGTCCCGTTCGTCTGGTCGACGGAATGCGAACGCGCCTTTCGCCAGTTGAAATCGGCGTTGCTTTCCAATCCTTGCCTTACGCCATTCGATCCCCAGAAGCCCCTTTTGTTGATGATGGATGCATTGGATTTCGGGATCGGTGCTGTGCTTGGGCACAAAGATGGATCGCACGATCGCCCTATTGCCTTTGCGTCCAAATTGCTCTCGTCTGCGCAAAGAAATCATTCACAGATCGAGAAAAAAGCATTGCCTCTATTGTTTGGTGTTACAAAGTTTCATGATTTCTTGTATGGTCATCACTTTACCATAATCACAGACCAGAAACCTTTGACATCGCTTTTTCATCCGACCAAGCCTGTACCTCCAAATACAGCGCAGAAATTCATTCGCTGGTCTATTTTCCTCTCGCAGTACCGCTACGATATCTTGTATCGGCCCACTGCTAAGCACGAAAACGCCGATGCGCTGTCCCGTTAGCATGTTGCTGAGGATAGAGCACTCGATTCCTCTGAACTTGCTTGCATGTTCATTGATTCGGAAACCGATGACGTGGTCGAATCGTTTCCGATTGATTTTCGTCGTGTAGCTACAGCCACAGCTGCCGACCCTGTCCTTGCTACCGTTCTGCGTTTTGTTGCTACACAATGGCCCTTGTCAGAGTCATGGATCAGGGATCCGTTGGTTCGCAGATTTTTTGCTCAACAGGAGAGTCTTTTTGTATGACGTGGTGTTTTGCTGTTGCGTTCTGATAATGATCAGTCCAGGGTCGTGGTACCAAGTTCGTTACAGTCCCCTGTCTTACAACTTCTCCACCAAGGACATTGAGGTGTAGAGAGAACGATACAACTTGCTCGTCAGCACTGTAGTTGGTTCGGAATCGATGGCGCGATTACGAATATGTGCTCTTCTTGCATGGTGTGTGCCGAACAACAATCACCACCACCGCAAAAAATTCTTTGCATGGCCAAAAGCCACTTCCCCTTGGCAACGCTTACACATCGATTTTGCTGGTCCATTCTGGTATGCTCGATGGTTGGTTGTGGTTGATTCATTCAGTAATTTTCCTTTTGTTGTCCGGATGTCTTCCACGACATCATCTGCCACCATCCAAGCGTTATCTGCTATCTTTTGCATTGAAGGTCTTCCACAGAGTGTTGTTTCCGACAATGGCCCACAATTCATGTCTGCAGAAATTCAGTCATTCTGCGAGGCCGATGGTGTTCAACATCTGACGTCCGCGCCGTTATCGCCACAGTCAAACGGTGCCGCTGAATTATTGGTCAGGACTTTCAGGTCACAGATGTTGAAGTTAAAAGAGTCGCATTTTCAGGGGACGCGTTATTGCTTATTTTGTCCTCGTATCGCTCTCAGCCCCGAGATGGTCGCTCGCTGGCTGAGTTGCTCCACGGTCGCCCTCATAGAACCTTGATGTTTTTGCTACATCCGCCGCATCAGGTTCCTGTGCAGCGGTAGACACCTGCTTTTGCCCCAGGCGACTTTGTCTACTATCGCCACTATGAAGGTTCACGACGTTGGCTCGAAGGGCGCGTTCTTAGCTGCCTCTGCCGCGCTATGTATCTGGTTTTGGGGGCCTCTGGTGAGGTGCGTCGGCATCTCAATCAGCTGCGCCTCTGTCGTCGCACGGGATCTGCCGCTCCCCGTCTGCTTTCAGCGACGGTGCCGTCCGGTCAGCGCCCTGGGGACCCATCTCCTGGCTCGCCACAGCCCAGGTGATACCGACGCTGCCTTCCATTTTGCCCCATGGCGACGCGCTGCCGCCACCGCCGCAGCCGCCTGTTCTCCCCCCGTGGACGCGTCGCTGCAACCGCTGGGCCCCTTCCTGGGTCACGCACCGCCAATCGCTTCCCGTGACCGGTTGTCCTCCGACATGGAACTCGTGCCCTCTCCGGACCATATGTCGTCTTCGCCCGTTGGGTGCCCCGGCCCGATGGAGGTCGACCCTTTGGCTCCTCCTGTCTCTCTGCGGGCGCATACACCGCATGTTGGCATGCGCCCTGGAGCAGGTTTTCCGGCTTTTCCTAGCTCCCCGCAGTCCGAATGGCAGGGTGCGGGTGGCACAGCCTCGCCTGTTGTTAGGCTCCCCACCTCGTCGCATACGTCAACATGAAGTCCTCCCCACGGCGGGCGGAAGCCTTATGCCACAACCGTACACCGATTTGCGGGGGAGGAATGTGGTGTCACCACCAGACACCACACTTGCTCGGTGGTAGCCTTTAAATCGGCCGCGGTGCGGTAGTATACATCGGACCCGCGTGTCGCCACTATCTGTGATTGCAGACCGAGCGCCGCCAAACAGCAAGTCTAGAGAGACTCCCTAGCACTCGCCCCAGTTTGTACAGCCGACTTTACTAGCGATGGTTCACTGCCTACTTACGTTCTCATTTGCCGAGACGATAGTTTAGCATAGCCTTCAGCTATGTCATTTGCTACGACTTAGCAAGACGCCATTATCAGTTACTATTGATATTGTGAATCATGTACCGTCAAGACCGACGTTCATCATTAATGGATTAAAGTTAAGTATTGCACCAGCTACATCCGTTTTTCTAAATTCTAATTTCCTTGTCCTGTTCCGGACCTCACGCCAGCCTGCGTGAGCTAAAACGCGTGCATTTCGGCCTCCTCTAGTAACACGGTGTTGGTTCTCCTGCCAAATACAACATCATCCAAGGTGCATGTCCGTGGCTCGCTGTCTTGCAGTAACGTTCTCGCTTCCCGCGCACGGGGTCCTGGGTACGAATCCCGGCAGTGTCAGGGATTTTCTCTGCCTCAAGATGTTGTGTGTCTTTCCATCATCATTTCATTCTCATTCACTCGCAAGTCGCCATAATGGCGTTGAAGAACTTGTGGAGCGGCGGCTGAATAGCCCCACGAGGGGTCTTCCAGCCAGCAATGCCATACGATCATTATTATCCAAGGTGGGTTACAATCTTTCCAACATATTTAAATTGCTTCACTACTTTAATTATTCTGTTGTCTACTTTTACGTGGTCTACTACTAGTGGGTCTGTTACCATCGTCTCGGTCTTTTCGAGAGATATCTGGAGTTATACTTCTTGCACTATATTTTGAAGGCTCATAATGTGATTTCTAGTTTCTTGTACATTACACAGGCCAATCATGGAAAAACATTTTTGCTGAAAGTACCTTATTATTATGTTTTTTATGGTGTGAAATCCAAATATGATACTTAAAAAACTTTGTCACCCACCATTTCTTCACATTTTACAGTTACATTTATTAAATTAAGCCATTTTTTAAAGAATTTAACAGCTTTTATATTGTTAAAATAATTTGAAAAGTTGTGTAATGAGTGTAGACGACATTGGCAGCACAGATGAAAAACATTTGCTGGAAAACAGGTAGATTTTACTTTTGTGTTAACAGATGGTTTTTTGTTTATGGCAAACTAACCTCCCTTTCCCGTTTCCTGTACAGGTGCTCAGTACAATGCCTAATCATAGTTAAAAAACCTCTGCTGACATTTTTTGCTATATTTGTGGCGAATTTGTGATTAAAAACACCAAAGAAACATTACAGGCTTTGTGAAAAAGGTATATCTATCGGACTTTGGATCTAAACTTGGTGATCAAGATAAATCTTGGGCACCGCATAAGGTATGTTATGTGTGTGTTGAAGATTTCAGAAAATAGTCCTAAAAGAGGAAAACAGCCTTTAGAATTGCTGTTCCTGTGATATTGAGGGAGACAAGATATCATTCTGATGATTGCTACTTTAGCAGTGTCTATATTACTGGTCATAATTCGAAAAACAAGAAGGTAATAAGCTACCCTAGCCTTCTGTCCACCATCCGACCAGTAGGGCATGGTGTAGATTTGCCAGTTCCTGAACCACCAGATGGTTTAAATTCTATTCCAACAGAAGTATTTTCTGATGTGCAATATGATTTAGATGAACCAGATGATGATGAATTCCATTGTAATACAGAAATTCTAGAGCCCAAATTTTCTACTCAGACGGAGCTTAACGATTTGGTTAGGGATCTAGGCTTAACGAAAGAAAAAGCTAAATCGCTTGGGTCTAGATTAAAAGAAATGAACTTATTGGCAGTTGGATCTAGCATACACATGTATAGAAAGAGGGAGCATCCGTTTTCTTAGTTTATTCAACAAGGTGATTTAGTGTACTGTTCAGACATTCCCAGTTTGATGAATGAGTTTGGTACTGAATACAAAAAGGAAGACTGGAGGCAGTTTATTGATTCATCCAAAAGTTGTTTCAAGCCTGTTTTATTACACATGGTAACATGTATGCATACTGTACGTATGAAAGAAAGCTATGAAAACTAGAAATAATGCTAAATAAAATATTCTGCTCATAGTTGGATAATATCTGGCGATCTGAAAGTAACATGCATGTTCCTTGGTCAGCAAGGTAGCTTTACCAAATTTCCATGTTTCTTATGTGAATGGGACAGTAGGGCTAGGGATCAACACTGGTGTACGTAGAAAGAACTGGCCGGCCTGTGAAGGAGTCTATAACATTCAACCAAAAACCTTGTAGATCCAAAAATCTTCTCCTACCACCTCTACATATAAAAATAGGCCTAATGATACACTTTCTAAAGGATTTGCCTCAAGATGGACCATGTTTTAAGTATCTCTGCCAAAGTCTCCACACATTTCAGAAGCTAAACTTAAAGAAGACGTGTTTGTCGGACCTGACATTAGAAAATTGGTGTTTGATGTTTACTTTGAATCCACAATGACCTTAAATGAGAAAGAAGCACGGATATCATTCAAGCAAGTTGTTACAAAGTTCTCACGACATCAAAATGACCCACAATATGTTTTTATCATAGCTACAAAGATAAAAAAGTTTAAAACTTTAGGATCTTTAATGAGCCTGAAAGTTCAATTTGAACAATCGCCTTGATTACTTCCGGGACAATATGGAAATGTTAGTAAGGAGCAAGGAGAGCGTTTTCACTGGGACATTACAGTGATGGAGAAACGCTACCACGGCCGCTGGAACACCAACATGATAAGGTACTACTGTTGGTCACGTGACTGAGAAGTTCAGCAAATGATTCATCAAAGAAAAAGCTACACAAGAAGCGTCAAAGAAAAAACAAAGAAAGTGCAAACTAATTCCATCTAATAAGTGAAACCTCTCTTAACACATATCGTTGTTTTAAGTACCTTACTGTAAATAGAAACCATATTTATGTTGTAACAAAGTGTTTCATTAATTTCCCCCTTTACCACACAGCATATAATTTTTATACTGTATACTAAAAATAATAATGCTCGAAAACCATGGGTGATACAAAAAATTAAGGCTAGATTTGGATTCAGTTCATAAAAATCTATAGAAGTCAGCTGTCAAATTAAAAAAAAATTTTTTTATTTTTTTCATTGACCTGTGATATTAGCTAGTAATGCCAAGTCATCTGCGAATCGCAAACAATTTAGGTTTATATCATCTTCCTTGGTTCCAGTTGTTATGTTTTTAAGATTCTCTTTCTACCATTCTCTTACCAAGTATTCAAGAGCACAGTTGAAGAGCAGTGGTGATGGACCATCTCCTTGTCTTAACCCTGTTTTAATCGTAAATGGCTCAGATAGGTCTCCTCTCAATTTTACTTTGGACTTGGTGTTTGTAATGGCTAAATTTATCATTTTTATTAATTTGGGATCAAGTCCAAAATTTCTTAATATGTCCAGCTTAGAAGATCTGTGGATGAAAGCATAAGCTTGTTTGAGGTCTACAGATGTTGTGACTAGCTGCTTCTGTCTCCTTTCGTAGACATACATTATTAGTTGTAATGTGATGATCTGTTCTGGCCAGCTTCTCCAGGGTCTAAATCCTCCTTGATATTCCCCTACAACCTTTTCAAGTTAATCTGTTCAGCGATTATAGAGAATTCTTGTCAATATTTTATATGTGCAATCCAAAAGGGAAATCCCTCTGTAGTTGTCCAGATTTGATTTTTCTATTTTTTGTGTAATGTGTGTATGATAGCTGTAGTCCAGCGATCTGATAGATCTTCTCAAATCCAGATTTTAATTATGCATTGATGTATTGATATCTTTGCGGCTTTTGCTGCGTATTTCCAGAGTTCTGTAAATGATTGGTCTTCTCGAATTGCTTTGTAGTTCTTGAGGTCACTCAAAGTTTTGTAGACTTCCGAAATTGTCGGTGGGTTTATATTTTCTGGTGGGGTTTTTATTGGAGTTTCTGTGTTTATTTCAAGAAGCTCGAGAGTATCAAATTGTTCAAATGGCTCTGATCACTATGGGACTTAACATCTGAGGTCATCAGTCCCCTAGAACTTAGAACTACTTAAACCTAACTAACCTAAAGACATCACACACATCCATTCCCGAGGCAGGATTCGAACCTGCGACCGAAGCATTCGCGCGGTTCCGGACTGACGTGCCTAGAACCGTTCGGCCACCACGGCCGGCCTCATGAGTATCCTCGATTAATAGTTCGTTACATGTTTCTGCTAAAATTTATGAATTTATTTTATCACTATGGGTCATGTTATCGTTCTTATCTTTCAGCATTAGTGTTCGGCGATCATATCTTTGTAGTTGTCTGCTATATGTTTTGTAGTAATCTCGTGAGTTTGTTTTCTTCTATTTGTTACTATCATAGAAAGTATATCTTTTTGATATTGATGTTTAACCGTCCTTAACACTTTCTGAGTCATCTTTCTTTGTTTTGTAAGTTTCAGGTAAGATTGTTCTGTTTTCTGACTCTGACTCCTTAACCAGGCGAACTTTTGTCAGTGTTTTATCACATTCGTCTTTCCACCACTGATGTCTTTCCCTAGGATTTATTGGGGCTTCTTTTCAGCTCTTTGTTTCAATTGGGGGATTATTTCATCTAGATCATCTGTTATTTTTATATTCCTAGTTTATACTTCATATTCTTTGTTATTTATCAGTTTATGAGGGTCATGGGTTCTCTTCTTTTCTGGTTGAGGTTTTTCCTTTTCCACCAATCTCATGCCATTCTGTTTTGCTCTTTGTTGTGCTGGAAATTTCCCTATTACATCTCTGTATCTCTTTTCCCTTTCTAATTGGGAATTAAAGTCTCCAATTAAAATTTTGGTTTGATTTTTGTTCATGTTTGTTGCTGTCTGATCCAAAAGCTCCCAGAATCCATCTATATTATCTGTGTGGTCTTCTCTATTTTTTTGTCATTAGTTGTGGCTTGCGCATTTATTTTTGTATATATTCTATTTGCTGCTGTTATACTTAATTTTGAGACCCTGGGAGACTTTGCTTTGAATTCTATTATGGAATCTATCATTTTGAGGTTGACCACGAATGAAGTTCAGAATTGCTCTTTTCCCTGGCATTCCCTTGTAAATTCTGTATCCTTGTGATTCCATTGGTTAGTGACGAGAGTTTCTCATTTCTTGAAGTCTGGTTGTCAGAATCCCCTGTAGATCCATATTGTCTATTAAAATTTTGAGTTACCTGGTTGAATGAGATAATTTACATCGTGCATCGCTATGTTACTTATCTGTCCTGTCTTTAGTTAAGGTTTCGGTCTGCTGCTAGTCTTGGGCATTTTCAGGTGCTCTGTCTCATCTAAGTTATCTTTGAAGAGACTGTTGACCATATCCACATGCAATCTTTCCTACGGTTGTGAGTCGTGGAGGGGCCCAGTTGTTCGGCGTTGAAGGGTCGACATTTCCTCCATACCCTATGAATGCTATGGTTTTCCCGCCAATACTCAGGTGGCTGTTTCCATTGGTTACCCACTGGGCACTGGGGTCGAAACATCCCTACGCCATTTGTTAATATTATTTCAAATAGTTTTACATATATATGTTAATAAAATTGTCAAAATTTATTGCTCAAACATGGTGATAATATTACTGAATTCGTCTCTTTATTGCGATTTCTACAGTGTCACTAGCTTTTTGTAGCTCTTCATGATGTGATTTCGGTGTTTCTGGCAAATATGGAAGATCTGACACGGTCAGAATCTTGCCAGAATCTTTCTGCTCAAAGTCCTTATGGACCTGTTTCAGCTAGGGGAATACCCTGGTCACTTCCGCTTACTGGCTTGTACGTCACTACTCATGTCCTCCCATAGTTTCCTGCGGCCCCACGCACTCGCAGAAAGTAGTAAAAGTTATGTTTTAAAACCATGTAATATTTACTTTATAATATGCAGCACCACTTCCACTTTTCTCTTAGAAAAAACTTTTGAAAAGATATTATAATAAAATTATTTTCCAAAATTGTTGCACTTAGCAAATCTAAAATATTGTAGCCAAAATCCGGCCCCACCTACAAACAACCAAAATAACACCAACAAAGTTACAGGAAATTATTAAATCAGAGAAAACATAATTTAGTTTCAAAGTATGTGAGTAATACTGTATAACATCTTCCACAAGGTTAGAGAATTTATCTCTATTTCCTTTGTTGAACCCATAGCATCTTTTTGTAGCCTTTCTTACTGACTGCTTGGTTTCGTGTCGTTTATGAAAAGAAAACTAACTCACTTTAACCCAGCAAATTCGCCTTTGAAACAGTGTTCACTCTTATTTCTTTCTGCCAATAGTGCAGTAGTTCTTCATAAGTTATGACAAGTAAACCCAAAGAAATTCGCTTCGAAAGCTGAGCTACAGTAAATCATTCTATCTTCAAGATTAAAATTATGGATGAGCATCTTTTTGTTTTTGTTGCTTCCTCAGGTGTATGGTACTTCATTTGGACAGTCTCATAACTGTTTGGGACATTAAACTGGATACTGACCTTTATCCAACCCATATTTTTCTGGGCTGCTTCATTAGCTGTAGTCATTTTATACGGATTCCTCCTTCTCTGGTCAATATTCCCCTTTAGTTTGAACAAGAATGTGTGCCTATACACGCAGTCTTTAAACTAAAGTATTGAGTTCAAATTTAAATAACCATAGGTGATCCTATTTAAGCATCAGAAGATTACATTTTTCTGACCGAATACATTTTTAACCAAACATCGAGGTGAATTGGTTTAATCATAAACATTGAACTTAAGGCTTCTATTCAGGATATAAGTTACGAGGACAGTTCAATAAGTAATGCAACACATTTTTTTTCTGAAACAGGGGTTGTTTTATTCAGCATTGAAATACACCAGGTTATTCCCCAATCTTTTAGCTACACAACACTATTTTTCAACGTAATCTCCATTCAATGCTACGGAGTTACGCCACCTTGAAATGAGGGCCTGTATGCCTGCACGGTACCATTCCACTGGTCGATGTCGGAGCCAACGTCGTACTGCATCAATAACTTCTTCATCATCCGCGTAGTGCCTCCCACGGATTGCGTCCTTCATTGGGCCAAACATATGGAAATCCGACGGTGCGAGATCGGGGCTGTAGGGTGCATGAGGAAGAACAGTCCACTGAAGTTTTGTGAGCTCCTCTCGGGTGCGAAGACTTGTGTGAGGTCTTGCGTTGTCATGAAGAAGGAGAAGTTCGTTCTGATTTTTGTGCCTACGAACACGCCGAAGTCGTTTCTTCAATTTCTGAAGAGTAGCACAATACACTTCAGAGTTGATCGTTTGACCATGGGGAAGGACATCGAACAGAATAACCCCTTCAGCGTCCCAGAAGACTGTAACCATGACTTTACCGGCTGAGGGTATGGCTTTAAACTTTTTCTTGGTAGGGAAGTGGGTGTGGCGCCACTCCATTCATTGCCGTTTTGTTTCAGGTTCGAAGTGATGAAACCATGTTTCATCGCCTGTAACAATCTTTGACAAGAAATTGTCACCCTCAGCCACATGACGAGCTAGCAATTCCGCACAGATGGTTCTCCTTTGCTCTTTATGGTGTTCGGTTAGACAACGAGGGTCTCAGCGGGAACAAACCTTTGAATATCCCAACTGGTGAACAATTGTGACAGCACTACCAACAGAGATGTCAAGTTGAGCACTGAGTTGTTTGATGGTGATCCGTCGATCATCTCGAACGAGTGTGTTCGCACGCTCCGCCATTGCAGGAGTCACAGCTGTGCACGGCCGGCCCGCACGCGGGAGATCAGACAGTCTTGCTTGACCTTGCGGCGATGATGACACACGCTTTGCCCAACGACTCACCGTGCTTTTGACCACTGCCAGATCACCGTAGACATTCTGCAAGCGCCTATGAATATCTGAGATGCCCTGGTTTTCCGCCAAAAGAAACTCGATCACTGCCCGTTGTTTGCAACGCACATCCGTTACAGACGCCATTTTAACAGCTCCGTACAGCGCTGCCACGTGTCGGAAGTCAATGAAACTATACGAGACGAAGCGGGAATGTTTGAAAATATTCCACAAGAAATTTCCGGTTTTTTGAACCAAAATTGGCCGAGAAAAAAAAATGTTGCATTACTTATTGAACTGCCCTGGTATAAAGTTACCTACCAATGGTGCGAAATGGCAAAGCAGGGATGGCTAGAGGACAAATGTAAGGATGTAGAGGCTTATCTCACTAGGGGTAAGATAGATTCTGCCTACATGAAAATTAAAGAGACCTTTGGAGAAAAGAGAACCACTTGTATGAATATCAAGAGCTCAGATGGAAACCCAGTTCTAAGCAAAGAAGGGAAAGCAGAAAGGTGGAAGGAGCATATGGAGGGTCTATACAAGGGCGATGTACTTGGTGACAATATTACGGAAATGGAAGAGGATGTAGATGAAGATGAAATGCGAGATACGATACTGCGTGAAGAGTTTGACAAAGCATTGAAAGACCTGAGTCGAAACAAGGCCCCGGGAGTAGACAACATTCCATTAGAACTACTGACGGCCTTGGGAGAGCCAGTCCTGACAAAACTCTACCATCTCATGAGCAAGATGTATGAGAAAGGCGAAATGCCCTCAGACTTCAAGAAGAATATAATAATTTCGATCTCAAAGAAAGCAGGTGCTGACAGATGTGAAAAATACCGATCTATCAGTTTAATAAGTCACAGCTCCAAAATACTAACGCAAATTCTTTACAGACGAATGGAAAAACTGGTAGAAGCCGACCCCGGGGCAGATAAGTTTGGATTCCGTAGAAATGTTGGAACACGTGAGGCAATACTGACCTTACGACTTATCTTAGAAGAAATATTAAGGAAAGGCAAACCTACGTTTCTAGCATTTGTAGACTTAGAGAAAGCTTTTGACAATGTTGACTGGAATAGTCTCTTTCAAATTCTAAAAGTGGCAGGGAGCGAAACGCTATTTACAATTTGTACAGAAACCAAATGGCAGTTATAAGAGTCGAGGGGCATGAAAGGGAAGCAGTGGTTGGGAAGGGAGTGAGACAGGGTTGTAGCCTCTCCCCGATGTTATTCAATCTGAATATTGAGCAAGCAGTAAAGGAAACAAAAGAAAAATTCGGAGTAGGTATTAAAATCCATGGAGAAGAAATAAAAACTTTGAGGTTCGACGATGACATTGTAATTCTATCAGAGACAGCAAACGACTTGGAAGAGCAGTTGAACGGAATGGACAGTGTCTTGAAAGGAGGATATAAGATGAACATCAACAAAAGCAAAACGAGGATAATGGAATGTGGTCAAATTAAGTCGGACGATGCTGAGGGAATTAGATTAGGAAATGAGACACTTAAAGTAGTGAAGGAGTTTTGCTATTTGGGGAGGAAAGTAACTGATGATGGTCGACGTAGAGAAGATACAAAATGTAGACTGGCAATGGCAAGGAAAGCGTTTCTGAAGAAGAGAAATTTGTTAACATCGAGTATAGATTTAAGTGTCAGGATATCGTTCTGATAGTATTTGTATGGAGTGTAGCCATGTATGGAAGTGAAACATGGATGGTAAATAGTTTGGACAAGAAGAGAATAGAAGCTTTTGAAATGTGGTACAACAGAAGAATGCTGAAGATAAGATGGGTGGATCACATAACTAATGAGGAGGTATTGAATAGAATTGGGGAGAAAAGGAATTTGTGGCACAACTTGACAAGAAGAAGGGACTGGTTGGTTGGACATGTGCTGAGGCATCAAGGGATCACAAATTTAGCATTGGAGGGCAGTGTGGAGGGTAAAAATCGTAGAGGGAGACCAATAGTTGAATACACTAAGCAGATTCAGAAGGATGTGGGTTGCAGTAAGTACTGGGAGATGAAGAAGCTTGCACAGGATAGGGTAGCATGGACAGCTGCATCAAACCAGTCTCAGGACTGAAGACCACAACAACAACAACCAATATCTAGGAGAAATGAAGAGAAACGTAGCACAATGTAAAACTTTTTCCATTGCGGAAATATGTAAAGGTGAAATGATAAGAAACAATGGACCTCAGAGAACAAACTGTTGAAGTGTGGTAGAACTCTAAACTCCTGTTTAAAATTGATCCAAGTGGAGTTCACGAAGATGCAGAACCAGAAGAGCAGGTGATCCGCTTTTAATGAATTATGTCGGTACCTATGACGTTTGTCGCTTAGAATTGGAGGGGATTCTGTCTGGTTATGGGCGTTAGTGGAAATGGTAAAGACTGCCAGTCTTGCCTGCGAGATTAAGACGGACCTCGCCATCTGCAGCATCGTCGATAGAACAGACTTTGGTCCTTTGGTGCAGAGTCGAGTAGAGGCTCTGAATCAGAGGCTTAGGTGGTTCTGTGACGGTCTGGCTGCAGATTCCTTGACTTGTGCCAACGAGTAGTGAGTTTTTGGGTTCCGCTTAACACACAGCAAGGGCTACACGGATAGCGGGGGCTGTGTGGAAGAGACTGGGTGGTTTTTTAGATAAGAGGGTCTCAGGGAACCACAGAAAGAGCGTCCATCTAAAAGGGGGCAGATAACACAGCAAATTAGCTGTACAAATGATCGGTATTGTAGTTGTAAATTGTCGTAGCTGTGTTGGGAAAGAACCAGAGCTCCAAGCCCTAATAGAAAGCACTGAAGCTCGGATAGTTGTAGATACAGGAAGCTGGCTAAACCTGGAAATAAGTTCAGCCGAAATTTTCTCTAACAATCTAAGAGTGTTCAGAAAGGATAGATTAAATACAATAGGTGGTGGAGTATTTATTGCTGTGAGAAATAGTTTGCCTTGTAGTGAAATTGAAGTAGATAGTTACCGCGAAACAGTGTGCCTAGAGGTTATACTTGACGATCGGACTAAAGTATTAATTGGGTCGTTTTACCGACCCCCGACTCAGAAGATGTAGTTCCTGAACAGTTCACAGGAAACTTGAGTCACACACTCATGCAATTATAGTGGGTGGTCACTTTAATCTTCACTCGATATTCTTGAAAAATTATGTGTTTAAAGCCGCCGGCAGACGTAAAACGCCATCCGAAATTGTACTGAATTCTTTATCAGAAAATTATTTTTAACAATTAGTTCATGAGCCCACTCGAAGCGTAAATGGTTGCGAAAGTATACTTGACCTCTTAGCAATAAATAATCCTGGACAAACAATATTGTCAAGAATACGGGGATTAGCGACCACAAGGCAGTAGCTGCTAGGCTGAATACCGTAACACCTACTAGCATCAAAAAGAAACGCCAAGTATATCTATTTAAAAAAGCTGATAAAAATGCTCTTAACGCCATTATAAGATACAGTCTGCACTCCTTTCGATCTGATGATGTAAGCGTAGAAAAGTTGTGTAATGATTTCAAAGAGATAGTATCGACAGCAATATATACCACATAAATTAATAAGTGATGGTACTGTTCTCCCATGGTACACAAAACGTGTCAGATCGCTGTTGCAGAAGCAGCCAAATTAAAAAGAACGCAAAAACACCAAGACTGGCAAAGTTTCGCAGAAGTTCGAAATATAGAGCTTACTTCAATGCGAGACGCTTTCAATAATATCCACAACGAAGCTGTGTCTCGAAATCTGGTATAAAAACCAAAGAGATTCTGGTCAGACATAAAGCACACCAGCGGTAGGACGCAATCAGTACCTTCACTACGAGATGACAACGGTGAAGTCATTGGTGTCAGTGCCACTTAAGCAGAGTTATGAAACACGATTTTCCGACACTCCTTCACTGAAGAAGACGAAGTAAATATTCCTGCGTTCCAATCAATAACAACTGCCTGTATGAGAAAAACAGAAATAGATATCCTCGGTGTAGCAAAGCAGCTTAAATCACTTAATAAAAGCAAGGCTTCCGGACCAGATTTCATACCAGTGAGGTTCCTCTCAGATTAAGCTGATACAATACCCCCACATTTAGCAATTATATACCAACGCTCGCTCACAGAAAGATCCGCACCCAATATCTGGAAAATTGCTCAAGTCACACCAATACCCAAAAAGGGAAGTAGGAGTAAACCGTTGAATTACAGTCACATATCACTAACGTCGATTAGCAGTACGGGGTGGGAACATAAACTGTATCCGAACATTATGATGTACCTAGAAGAAAACTATTTATTGATACGTAGTCAGCACGGATTCAGAAAATATCGTTCTTGCGAAACACGACTAGCTCATACTCGTGAAGTAATGAGTGCTATCGACAGGGGATGTCAAATTTATTCAGTATTTTTTTAGATTTCCAGAAGGCTTTCCACACTGTTCCTCACAAGGGTCTTCAAACCAAACTGCGTGCCTATGGAATATCGCCTCAGTTGTGCGTCTGGATTCGTGACTTCCTGTCAGAAAGGTCACAGTTCGTAGTAACGGACGGGAAGTCATCGAGTAAAACAGAAATAATATCCGGCGTTGCCCAAGGAAGTGTTATAGGCCCTCTATTGTTCCTGAGCTATATTAACGACATAGGAGAAAATCTCAGTAGCCGTCTTAAGTTGTTTGCAGGTGATGCTTTCATTTACCGTCTTGTAAAGTCATCAGATGACCAAAACGAATTGCAGATATCTGTATGGTGCTAAAAGTGGCAATTGACCCTGAATAAAGAAAAGTGTGAGGTTATTCACATGAGTACTGAAAGAAATCCGCTAAATTTCGATTACTCGATAAGTCACACAAATCTGAAGGCTGTAAATTCGACTAAATACTTACGGATTACAATTACAAGTACCCTAAATTAGAACGATCACAAAGATAATGTTGTGGATAGAACAAACCTAAGACTGCGATACATTGGCAGAACACTTAAGAGGTGCAACAGGTCTACTAAAGAGACTGCTTACGTCACACTTGTCCGCCCTATTCTGGAGTATTGCTGTGCGGTGTGGGATTCGCAAGAGATCGGACTGACGGATGACATCTCGGACAGCTCGTTTTGTATTATCGCGAAGTAGCGGAGATAGTGTCACAGATATGACACGTTAATTGGAGTCGCAATCATTAAAAGAAAGCCGTTTTTCGTTGTGACTGGATCTTCTCATGAAATTTCAATCACCAGTTTTCTCCTCCGATTGCGAAAACATTCTGTTGGGACCCACTTACATAGGGAGAAATTATCATTACGTTAAAATAAGAGAAATAATTGCTCGCACAGAAAAATTTAAGTACTCGTTTTTCCCGCGCCCCCATCGAGGGTGAACGGAAGAGGGACAGCTTGAAAGTGGTTTATATGAAATCTCTGCCAGGCACTTTTCTGTGAATAGCAGAGTAATGTCGTAGATGTAGATGTAGATGTAGATAGAGGGGGGATGGGAGGGGGAGAAGGGTCAACTTTAGGGATATATCAGAAATGAGATTAGCTGTAAACTCAACATAAAACTTTGACAACGACGGTAAGGAATTCTGCTGCCTTGGAAGCAATATACCATATCGTCATAGTTGAGGACATAAAAGCCGACTAGCACGTTTTGTGGACGCATTCCTGTTCAAAAGAAGGGTAATAGTATCAAAAAGGGACATTATTTTGAACAATAAATTCCTAAGATTGTTCGTTTGGAACACAGCATTGAAGTTTGTTGATCATGGAGTGTGAGAAAGTAAGGAAAGAAGAGAACTGAAGCGTGTCAGATTTGTTACTACAGTATAATGTTGGAACTTAGGTGCTCTGATAAGTTAAGAAATGACGAGTTTCTCCACAGGTCTGGCGAAATATTGAACACATGGAAAATAATGGAACGAGAAGGGAACATGGTGTTAAGAAATCAGGGAATAACTTCCGCGGTAATGGAGGGAGCTGCAGAGGCAAAATACTGTAACGCAAAACACAGATTGTAATACATCTGTTAAGTAATTGAGGATGGAGTGTGTTACTCATCTACAGCTACATCTACATTTATACTCCGCAAGCCACACAACGGTGTGTGGCGGAGGGCACTTTACGTGCCACTGTCATTACCTCCCTTTCCTGTTCCAGTCGCGTATGGTTCGAGGGAAGAACGACTGTCTGAAAGCCTCCGTGCGCGCTCTAATCTCTCTAATTTTACATTCGTGATCTCCTCGGGAGGTATAAGTAGGGGGAAGCAATATATTCGATACCTCATCCAGAAACGCACCCTCTCGAAACCTGGCGAGCAAGCTATACCGCGATGCAGAGCGCCTCTCTTGCAGAGTCTGCCACTTGAGTTTATTAAACATCTTCGTAACACTATCACGGTTACCAAATAACCCTGTGACGAAACGCGCCGCTCTTCTTTGGATCTTCTCTATCTCCTCCGTCAAATCGATCTGGTACGGATCCCATACTGATGAGCAATACTCAAGTATAGGTCGAACGAGTGTTTTGTAAGCCACCTCCTTTGTTGATGGACTACATTTTCTAAGCACTCTCCCAATGAATCTCAACCTGGTACCCGCCTTACCAACAATTAATTTTATATGATCATTCCACTTCAAATCGTTCCTCACGCATACTCCCAGATATTTTACAGAAGTAACTGCTACCAGTGTTTGTTCCGCTATCATATAATCATACAATAAAGGATCCTTCTTTCTATGTATTCGCAATACATTACATTTGTCTATGTTAAGGGTCAGTTGCCACTCTCTGCACCAAGTGCCTATCCACTGCAGATCTTCCTGCATTTCGCTACAATTTTCTAAAGCTGCAACTTCTCTGTATACTACAGCATCATCCGCGAAAAGCCGCATGGAACTTCCGACACTATCTACTAGGTCATTTATATATATTGTGAAAAGCAATGGTCCCATAACACTCCCCTGTGGCACGCCAGAGGTTACTTTAACGTCTGTACACGTCTCTCCATTGATAACAACATGCTGTGTTCTGTTTGCTAAAAACTCTTCAATCCAGCCACACAGCTGGTCTGATATTCCGTAGGCTCTTACTTTGTTTATCAGGTGGCAGTGCGGAACTGTATCGAACGCCTTCCGAAAGTCAAGAAAAATAGCATCTACCTGGGAGCCTGTATCTAATATTTTCTGGGTCTCATGAACAAATAAAGCGAGTTGGGTCTCACACGATCGCTGTTTCCGGAATCCATGTTGATTCCTACATAGTAGATTCTGGGTTTCCAAAAACGACATGATACTCGAGCAAAAAACATGTTCTAAAATTCTACAACAATTCTACGAACAATTTGGTGCGGGAGAGAAATTGGTGGGGAGGACTTATAACTTGAAAATGAAATTCCATTTAGATGTAATTATTTGAGGATGGCTTAATTGTTCGCGTCGCAGGCCAATGAAACATGTGAAAGAAAAATAATTAGATGAAATTAAATAATTTAAATGAAAGAATTGAGTACACATACGCAAAGAATTAGCTGAGAACATCAGTATGGAGAGCTAGCTAGTGATATGGGTGAGGTCGAGGTTAGCGACTTACCCGGCAGTCCACTTAGTTTTATCTGGTGGCAGCCAGCAACACAATGGAGGGTGGCGCCGTGGTTAACTCCTGACTGAGCCGGGGGAGCACCCACTACTGCAGACGTGCGCCTATCTCACGGCCGAATTGCTGCCGCCAGGGTAAGCCCGGATTAAGGGCACGAGGACCTCCCTCGGCGGACTGTATGAGAGGGACGACCCTTGGAGCCGAATGATATCTCCCCCAGCTTTTGTCTGGCGGCTTTACTTATACACTGTGCTCTTATATTGGCAATAAAGCGAGCACGAACAAAGGGCAACAGTGACGCCTGCTGCATATTTAAGCAGCCACGGACAATCTCCCGGAACTTAGCTGCCAACGCTGTTAACATGACGACTTCTCTACGGACTTTATACACGTCCATGCTAAATGACTTTCCTTATGAATCGTTTTGGTTTCTCATTGTTAACTACTGTCAACAGCACTGCCATTTCCTTAAAATTCACACGTACTATCATTACATTCTAATAGAGATAGCAAATCATGCTTAGTCGTGTAACGCACACTTTCCGTTCTTTGAACGGAAAGTATGCATAACGTATACTGAAATAATGAAATAATATGAACACAGTAATTGCTGCCTTGACATGTCAAAGCATGTAATGCCCCTCAAATATCAGAGATCTCTACTTTGGCAGATAGCGTAGTGCTAAATGGAGTAAAGTATCCGCACCTCTCTGAGAATGCGATTAGCTAGCTGTACGAGCGCATTAGCATGGAGAAGGCAGTAATCTCGCCCGACAGAAAAGATTTATAACAAACAGTAACATTCCTGTTTTAATTGCTGTCATTGTCTTAGCAACTTTTTTTCCAAGGGACCATAAAAATATTTCCTTTCTAGCTGGTAAGCAGAGACATTTTCATGTCAAACTCGTTAGGGAAGCTCAGTGTTTTAGAAAATACCTAAAAGTTCGGCTACGAGTCTAGTTTTTTGTGGGTTTTCGAAATAAACGATGGAAAATGCTCCCTCCACCTGTACGGAGACTTTAAGTCAACGATTAATGCACAGGAACACGTAGTAGCCTGCCGTATACGGCATGAAAAAAACGCCTTCCCAAAACTTACTGGAGTAGAATATCTGTCTAAAAGCGACCTTGCTGACGCCTGTTTGCGAATATCCCTGGGTTAGGATCGTAAAAAGACGTAGTTATCAAAACTTCCTTCTGGTTTTACAACCACTAGTGCTTGCCTTAAGAATCTCGTCCGCTCCTGCTATCTATAGTTTTACTTCCCCACATAGATGCAGAAAGGGCACAGTTTTCGGCAGCAATTCCCATTGCGCCTGCACGAACAGCTGCTTACATGCTCTGTGGTCCGGTAATGCACATCAAACACTATGTGCTCAATCGGTGGCCCACATACATTCCAAAAACGAAAAATCTATAGCTCCAGCCCAGTCCAGCGTCTACTACAGATTTTAAGTCGTCAACTCGTCACTCAAGGGATTCCCAGTTCAAGACAACAGCTTTCACTCAGTCCACGACAAAAAACACCTTAGTAGTTCGCCATCTATCCCAGCTCCAATGGCGAAGCTGAGCATAGTGTATCGAGTTTAAGCAAGAAACGCTGAAAGCAATGGAGACTATTACCGCCGGCAGCAACACTCTCAGATGTCATTTGCACTCACGAAACCAGCGACAATTCCACTGTACACAAAAATGGGGATGTGGATCTCCACACAGCCTCCACAACCATAGGCAAGACGGCCACATCGGCACGTCCCAGCATAATGCTGGATGTTTCTGGTTGCTCACAAAAGCAGAAAAGCTCAAGTTAAAGGACACCTACAGAGAACTTGTTCACCTAACCTTAGTTGTCCGCCAATTCATACATCCTCCAATGGCTATGCAGATCATTCATGTGGAGCCTACGTTTAAGCAGCAAACGTTGAAAGCAGTAGTAACCACCACAACAGAATGTTCACAGATCTGACTAGCGCCCACGAAACCAGAGAAAATTTCACTGTATGCTCACACAGTGCTATAAATCTTCACGAATTCTCCAATCACTACGTCCCACATAATGCTGCATGTTTCCAGTTCTCACACCAGTAGGCTGTCATAAGTGTCGGGACACAAAAAACAATAGTTCACCTCCCGTGACATCGCACAGGAGTGTTCGGATAGCCGGAGTGGGTAAGATGACCCCTCATGACCAGTAAGGTGTCCGTTCGAGTCCCGGTCCGACACAAATTTTCGTTTTCACAAGTAGCTGAAACTAATGCGTATTCAAAATATATGAATGTAGTTCATGAATTTCACAGCTGAAAATAGTGCAAGACATTGTGTTATGAAAAAAATGCAGCTACTGCCGAAAAAAAGACATTGTCGCAATTAATGGCGAGTCTAAAACCACAGTACAAAATAATAACAAAGATATTCCTAAGCTCAAAAAAATGGGTCAAATGGCCCTGAGCACTATGGGACTTAACTTCTGAGGTCATCAGTCCCCTAGAACCTAGAACTACTTAAACCTAACCAACCTAAGGACATCACACACATCCATGCCCGAGGCACGATTCGAACCTGCGACCGTAGCGGTCACGCGGTTCCAATCTGAAGCGCTTAGAACCGCACGGCCACACCGGCCGGCCTCCTAAGCTCAGTTTTACGAACGTGCAAGCAGCTGGGTTGTGACTGCGTGAAATACGAATGTTTTCATCGGCACTGGGAGCGTGCACGGATAGCCATATTAGTTAAGGTGACGGCTTAGGTTAAAATGACAGTTTATGAAACGCAGGAATTCGGGTTCTAATTTCTGTCAGGCATAAATTCCCATTTGTCACAAGTAGCTCACGCAGATATATGTATTCACAATATGTGATTCCATTTCACATCTTATTAATTTATAAGGCATAAATCTTTCGTTTACAAATGGTACTATTTCTTTTGTTGTGTTTCACATCTGATCTGTGATTACGTAGTTAGTTTAAAAGAGTGTAGGCTGTTTCTCAATAGGGCGTCAAACAAATTTTTAAAGCTTTAGCAAATAGAGATGATTTGTATTTATCTTTGGTGGATATGGATGTTCCGATATGCAGTCGCAACGACCTTGTCTCATTAATCCATATTTCCTTCATGATTCTCCCTGTTTACTCGGGATTATGTGTTCCTAGGAGATTAACTATGTTTTCGCTATCATTTACTCTTAGAGTGGGCTCCTGATATAACTGCTCAGAACAGTTTTATTTAAAGCATTTTGTGCACTTTCGGACGATGTTTTACGCCTACCAGGCACTGAACGTGTATTGTCGACAACAATTCGAGGGTAGATAGAAGTAAGCACTAACTACAGTTGTATAAGTGGGGCACCTATTTGAAATCAGTAAAGTTCTTTGAAACTTTCGTAAACTGTGTCATCTGAGTCATTAGGTCAGTAAAAAAGAACCCATTATCAATTTATTCCGGTTCTCATGTGTAATCTCTACCTACACTAACTCAAAGGAATTTCCTACTTCATTTCCACTACAAGACAAAATATTAACTACAACAGTTTTATTTAACACACATATTTAGAACATCGTTAGCTTCTTTGTAGCAATTTCGGCTGAACTTATTTTTGGTTTTAGCCAGCTGTTAGTACGTAAAACGATTTGAGCTTCAGCCTTTCCTATAACTGCTCGAAGCTCCAATTTTTTCTCAACACAGCTACAATAATTTAAAACTATGATTCTGACGGTTCCTAGGTCTACCATCATCCATTGTTTGACATGCACACTCTGGGACTGAAAACTTTTTGTACATTAGCGAGAGCCTCTAACCAAATCACCGCCTTCCTCCATAAATTCCACCATTATGAGCATAAAAGTCAAAATCTTGTAGAGCACATTATTACTTGAACCTCCCTCGCTAAAGCACTGAATGCCGGCTACTTTACTCACTTCAATCTGTTTGCTGTACTCTTCCTTCCAAAGAAAATTCGCACCAAAAACGGAAAAGGCAATTATGTAGAAACGCTGTTCACTGCATCAGTCTCCCATGGAAAAGGCGTTCCAGAAACGGAGAGGACAGTGGAATAGGCTTCACTTTTAAATGGATTCCTTACTTCGGCGGTTAAATTGTACACTTTTATTTATAGTAACTTATTACTTCCTCAAAAGAGACGGGACGTTAGCAAAATTGATTGTTTTAAATGCAGACAGTAGTTGGACAAAAATTGGAAACTTCGCGAGAAATGTGTACTTGAACAAATATTCAAATGTCAGACAAACCTGTAGATTTGGTGTTGTGTTTGACCACGTACAGCACCCGTTCAATCTCCACAGCACGTTGCAACTGCTAATCATAAGCATAAGAGTGTTCTGTGTAGTTGTGTGTGCATTATGTCGGAGCTAAGTGACTTGGACGTTCGCAAACTTTGGTGCTCTTACCGTGGGTGTTTCCATAACCAAGGGCCGGCCGTTGTCGCCGAGCGGTTCTAGGCCATTCGGTCTGAAGCACCCAGGCTCGAATCCTGCCTCGGGCATGGATGTGTGTGATGTCCGTAGCTTATTTAGGTTTAAGTAGTTCTAAGTTCTAGGTGACTGATGACCTCAGATGTTAAGTCCCATAATGCTTAGAGCCATTTTTGAACCCTAATCAAGGTGACCGAAGTGTATGACGCCACATCCAGAGAAAGCGGAATGACATCATCCACTAAGTCCCAGCGCAGGCGACATAGTGAGCGAAGTTTTGTGACGTATGGTCGTTGAAGAAGATTGTGACGACCAACAAGAGGATGTCAGTTGTAAAAGTCACTGCACAAGTGAGTGTCTAGATCTCCGGATTCCATACAATACATAAAAGCTCCATAAGCTGGGGATTGCAGGGCGAGCTGAGTCTCATTTCAAACAGGTAGGCTACTCATACAATTACAGGTGCTGGTGACTTCAATTTACCCTCAATATGTTGGCGAAAATACATGTTTAAAGTCGGAGTTAGGCACATAACGTCGTCCGAAATCTTTCTCAATGCGTTCTCGGGAAATTATTTTGATGTTCAGGAACTAATTTGAAGCGTAAATGGTTGCTATAACGTATTTGACTTCTTAGCAACAAATAATCTTGAGCAAATAGGGAGGATCATAATGGATACAGGGATCAGTGACCACAAGGTGGTTGTAGCTAGACTGAATGCCGTAATATCCAAATCCACCAAAACTAAACGGAAAGTAAATCTATTTAAAAATGCAGATAAAAGATCGAATGAGGCCTTTCAATCTGAGTATGAGGCGCAGACCACATGTATAAATTCAGAGAAACAGTATCGATGGCTATGGAGAGAAGCATAACATATAGACTGTTAAAAGCGGCCACTAATCCTCCTTGGTACACAAAACACGTCAGAGCACTGTTGCACAAGTAACGAAACAAGTGTGCCAAATTTATAAGGACGCAAATCCCCCAAGAGTGGCGAAGTTTTTCACAGCTCAAAATGTAGCGCGAAGTTCAATGCGAGATGCTTTTCACAGTCCCCACAACGAAACTCTGTCTCAAAATCTGGATGATAATCCTAAGAGATTCTTATCTTATGTAAAGTACACTAGCGGAAAGACGCAATCGATACCTTCACTGCTGAGTAGCAATGGGGATCTTACTGATGACACAGCAACTAAAGGAGAGTTACTAAATAAGGTTTTCCGAAATTCCTTCATGGAAGAAGATAAAGTATATATTCCATAATTCGAAACAATAACAAATGCCAAGGTAACTTTGAAGCATGTGTCCTCGGAGTCTTTCGCGGTTTTCAAGCCACGTCAATTCGAATAAAATCCTCGAGCTTTCGATGACCATCTCCGCCATCATCGTCAGGAGTTCACTGACTGCCGGGGCTGCTACAGCTTCTCGCTTATATAGGCATGATGACAACATTAGCAGCCGATCAGATAGACCCAATGTAGCGCCCTCGCGTACAGAAGAAAGCGTTCCTGAACACGTTGGTTCATAGAGCCAAGGTTAACTCTGACGACGACCACCTACATTCTGAATTACAGAACTTCAAAAACGCGTTTTCGGGGAAAATGGATGCAGCAAAAGAGACATCACAAACACTTTCAACGGCCGCCGACGAAAGAAACCTGTCGAATCAGTAGAAGAGGCCAAAAGGACTGCGTTCCTGCCGTACTGTGGAGCAACTAGCAGTACGTTTGGACGTCTGCTGCAGAAACATGGGCTAAAACCAGTGTTCCGGACCGCCCCCAAGATACGAGATATGCTGCGCCCTGTTAAAGACGACATCGCTCTGTCCGGTCTGTATGCTCTGCCGTGTGAATGTGGCAACATGTATATCGGACAAACAATTCGCACGGTTGCGGAGCGTTGTGCTGAGCACAAGCGCCATATAAAACAAAGGGAGCCTGACAAGTCGGCTATAGCGGAGCATTACCTAGAAAACGGTCATAAAATAAAGTTCAAAAACACAAATGTGTTGGCTCATGCATCTACACATTGCGGCTCCGTTATAAAGGAAGCGGCCAAGATTCGTTTAAACAACAATAATTTTAACAGAAACCAGGGATAAACACTCAGCTAGGCACGGGGGCGGGCGTTGGACATCGAAAGAAATCAAAGACAGATGCTCAACGCGGGAGTGGCAGTTTCAAACGTGGCGCCTGCCCTTGGCGCCACCTGCCGTCACCGGTGTTGCCACGGGCAACGGCTCCGCTAGCTGCCCGGGTCGACTTACGCGCGCGCGCCACATTGGGTCTATCTCATTGGCTGCTGATGATGTCATCATGCATATATAAGAGAGAAACCGTAGCAGACCCGGCAAGTGGTTCAGTGTTATTCGTTTTTGTGCACCTACGTTCACGTGTGACAATATTTGTCTCTGTCCAAGTGTCTGAACAAATTTTATCTTGGACTCTACGCCCGTGAACGGCTCCATGTATTTTAAAAAGTGTTTGTCTCCGTTTCTACAGGGTGTTTCAAAAATGACCGGTATATTTGAAACGGCAATAAAAACTAAACGAGCAGCGATAGAAATACACCGTTTGTTGCAATATGCTTGGGACAACAGTAAATTTTCAGGCAGACAAACTTTCAAAATTACAGTAGCTACAATTTTCAACAACAGATGGCGCTGCAAGTGATGTGAAAGATATAGAAGACAACGCAGTCTGTGGGTGCGCCATTCTGTACGTCGTCTTTCTGCTGTAAGCGTGTGCTGTTCACAACGTGCAAGTGTGCTGTAGACAACATGGTTTATTCCTTAGAACAGAGGATTTTTCTGGTGTTGGAATTCCACCGCCTAGAACACAGTGTCGTTGCAACAAGACGAAGATTTCAACGGAGGTTTAATGTAACCAAAGGACCGAAAAGCGATACAATAAAGGATCTGTTTGAAAAATTTCAACGGACTGGGAACGTGACGGATGAACGTGCTGGAAAGGTAGGGCGACCGCGTATGGCAACCACAGAGGGCAACGCGCAGCTAGTGCAGCAGGTGATCCAACAGCGGCCTCGGGTTTCCGTTCGCCGTGTTGCAGCTGCGGTCCAAATGACGCCAAAGTCTACCTCTATCCATACAAAATTCAAACGCGGCAAACCCTCAGCGCCGCTACCATTGCTGCACGAGAGACTTTCGCTAACGATATAGTGCACAGGATTGATGACGGCGATATGCATGTGGGCAGCATTTGGTTTACTGACGAAGCTTATTTTTACCTGGACGGCTTCGTCAATAAACAGAACTGGCGCATATGGGGAAACGAAAAGCCCCATGTTGCAATCCCATCGTCCCTGCATCCTCAAAAAGTACTGGTCTGGGCCGCCATTTCTTCCAAAGGAATCATTGGCCCATTTTTCAGATCCGAAACGATTACTGCGTCACGCTATCTGGACATTCTTCGTGAATTTGTGGCGGTACAAACTGCCTTAGATGACACTGCGAACACCTCGTGGTTTATGCAAGATGGTGCCCGGCCACATCGCACGGCCGACGTCTTTACTTTCCTGAATGAATATTTCGATGATCGTGTGATTGTTTTGGGCTATCCGAAACATACAGGAGGCGGCGTGGATTGGCCTCCCTGTTCGCCAGACATGAACCCCTGTGACTTCTTTCTGTGGGGACACTTGAAAGACGAGGTGTACCGCCAGAATCCAGAAACAATTGAATAGCTGAAGCAGTACATCTCATCTGCATGTGAAGCCATTCCGACAGACACGTTGTCAAAGGTTTCGGGTAATTTCATTCAGAGACTACGCCATATTATTGCTACGCATGGTGGATATGTGGAAAATATCGTACTATAGAGTTTCCCAGACCGCAGCGCCATCTGTTGTTGAAAATTGTAACTACTGTAATTTCGAAAGTTTGTCTGCCTGAAAATGTACTATTGTCCCAAGCATATTGCAAAAAACGGTGTATTTCTATCGCTGCTCGTTTAGTTTTTATTGCCGTTTCAAATATACTGGTCATTTTTGAAACACCCTGTATGTCCACCATGTTTTTTCTCTCGATGTCTTCATTTGTATCTCGTGTGTTCTCTGCGGCCAAAGAGCGGCGTAGCATGCTGCTGTTGGCCTGCCTGTTAACAGGTTTGAAAATAACAATAAAGGAAAAAAAAGCAGACCCGACAGTCACCTGTTGCTGGAGTAAAGGCACGCCGAAGCATGAGCCAGATGAACTAAAAGAAGCAACGCAACTGTGAGGAAGTTTCAGACGAGAAGATAACTTCCAACACCCCCAGGAAGAAGTAGGAAAGGCATGATCCGCTCACCCTACAACACACCAGGGTACGAATCTCCTTCAATTTGCGTAGCCTAGACCCGGCAGTCGGTGAATCCCTGACGGCGATGGTGGAGATGGTCATCGAAAAATCGAGGATTTTATTCGAATTGACGTGGCTTGAAAATCTGAACGTTTTATTCGTAACTCAGAAGCAGCTTAAATTTCAAGGCAAGGCCTCCGGTCCACCTGTATACCAGTCAGGTTCCTGTCTGAGCATGCTGATAGAATAGCTTCAAATTTAGTAGCCCTGTACAACCGATCGCTCGTCGAAAGAAAAGTATCCTCACGTAATGGAAAGTCACACAAATCCCATCAGTTCCGAAGAACATAAATAGTAATCCGCTGAATTACAGACCCATTTCGGTAACGCTGATTTTCAGTAGGGTTTTGGAACATATGCTTTTTTCTAACACTATGAATTATCTCGAAGAAAACGATTTATTGGCAAACAAACATCATACTTTCAGAAAATATCGAGCTTCTGATACACATCTAGCTCCTTATTCTCACGAGGTAAGTGCTACACACAGGGGATGTCAAATTGGTTCCATATTTTTAATTTCCAGAAAAGGCTTTTGACACCGTACTCACAAGCGACTTCTAATAAAGTGGCGTGCCTACGGAATATCGTCTCAGTTGTTCGATTGAATTCGTGTTTTCCGATCAGGAAGGTCACAGTTCGTAGTAACTTGCGGATAGTCATCGATTAAAGTAAAATTAATACCTGGCGTGTCTCAAGAAAGTGTTGCCGGCCGTCTGGTGTTTGTGATCTACGTAAACAATTTGGAGACAATTTGAGCAGTCCTTGTAGATTCTTTGCAGATGATGTTTCATTTACTGTCTTATAAAGCCATTAATGATCAAAACACATCTAGGCAAGGTACTGCTGTGTTAGGGTTTTTAGTGGAAGTAACTGTAGAAGATCAGCAATGGAGCTCCGAGCGTCAATATTCCCTAGCAGGTCACTCGCCTGATCTTCTGTTCCATGGGACCGATTTCGTCTCTTCTGCAGGTCTTTCTTAGCCTGGAAATAAAGCGGTCTACTAAAGGATAGTGGGGAAGCCACAGACAATGACAGTCAGGGTAATCATGTGAAACACATATTGAGAAATGAACACAGAAATTGAAAGGTAGCCTTGTCACAAATATTCTTATATTGTTACACACGGAATGTAGCCGCTGGGCCAGCGTACTTGATGTAAGACAAGTTGAAAGTACACAAGATCACTCACAAATCCATTTTCAGTATGAAAGACCAATCCCCAAAGAGAGAATGGAAATGAAATAGGCGGTATCACTACAGTCAGAGAAACTATCCATGGGTCACGCTAACAGCGCAGGGGTCGCTCAAAACAGCTTACGACGTTGGTCTGCAGCGTTAGTATACAGCTGTACAGACGTAGCACTAACGCGTTCGCAACCATCGTCATTACGGAGTGCTTCAGAAACATCACGAACAGTTCCCGGATGGTTAAATTTACGCCGTTCCCAGGGAAATGGGAAGCACCAGCCTTTAAATGGCGGTAACTGCCGCACACTGAACTTCGCGATGTTGATTCCTCCAGAAACTGCAACGGAATGGGGCTGGAGAGCTGCTCTCCAGGTTATTTAAAGGTTCGACCGATGAACAGCAGTGCACCTTCGGGGTGCGCCGAAACGTCCTCGTAGCCAACCTAACAGAGGTGAGAGGTGGAATATTTCCTGCTGTTTTGACGCCTGAAGTGGTTAGTTGCGCCCCTCGCTTTGGGTGCCTTCAACTGACGAGAATTCTAGGTGGGAGAACTGCGCATGTCTGCGCAACCACGTGGTTCCAACGACGATTTGCAATAGTGGCCATCACAGAAAAGTAGATTTTTCCATCTTGGGCGTTACCTGTATTAATTAAACGGGGAATGCTAAAATTATCCTGGCCCTCTAACAGATGGTCCTCTACGTAGACATGGGAAAATTTATGTAGTGGTATTAACCCACTACACACTACACACCGGAAGCAGCTACTGGGGTAGCAGAGTACGTGTGGCGTGCACACGGGGGTTTTTTAGGTTAGAGGGACCCCCCCTTGGGCGAAACGATAAAATACCTGACGGCTTACCAGAGAGGACATTATCATCGTTGATAAAGAATGTCCGTCCTCAGAGACCAAAAACAGGAAAAGTTAACGTAATATTGGTAAACTGCAGGAGTATCCAGGGCAAGGTTCCTGAATTAGTATCTCTTATTGAAGGAAATAGTGCGCATATAGTATTAGGAACGGAAAGTTGGTTAAAACCGGAAGTGAACAGTAACGAAATCCTAGACACAGAATGGAATATATACCGCAAGGATAGGATAAACGCCAATGGTGGAGGAGTATTTATAGCAGTAAAGAATTCAATAATATCCAGTGAAGTTATTAGCGAATGCGAATGTGAAATAATCTGGGTTAAGTTAAGTATCAAAGGTGGGTCAGATATGATAGTCGGATGCTTCTATAGACCACCTGCATCAGCAACCGTAGTAGTTGAGCGCCTCAGAGAGAACCTGCAGAACGTCGTGAAGAAGTTTCGTGATCATACTATTGTAATAGGGGGAGACTTCAATCTACCAGGTATAGAATGGGATAGTCACACAATCAGAACTGGAGCCAGGGACAGAGACTCTTGTGACATTATCCTGACTGCCTTGTCCGAGAATTACTTCGAGCAGATAGTTAGAGAGCCGACTCGTGAAGCTAACGTTTTGGACCTCATAGCAACAAATAGACCGGAACTTTTCGACTCCGTGAATGTAGAAGGGGGTATCAGTGATCATAGGTCAGTGGTTGCATCAATGACTACAAGTGTAATAAGAAATGCCAAGAAAGGAAGGAAAATATATTTGCTTAACAAGAGTGATAGGGCACAAATCGCAGAATATCTGAGTGACCACCATCAAACGTTCATTTCTGAGGAAGAGGATGTGGAACAAAAATGGAAAAAATTCAGAAACATCGTCCAGTACGCCTTAGATAAGTTCGTACCGACTAAGGTCCAAAGCGAGGGGAAAGATCCACCGTGGTATAACAATCATGTACGAAAGGTACTACGGAAACAAAGAAAGCTTCATCATAGGTTTAAGAGTAGTCGAATCATAGCTGATAAGGAAAAGCTGAACGAAGCGAAAAAGAGCGTAAAGAGAGCAATGAGAGAAGCATTCAACGAATTCGAACATAAAACAATGGCAAACAATCTAAACAAGAACCCTAAAAAGTTTTGGTCATATGTAAAATCGGTAAGCGGATCTAAATCCCCTATTCAGTCACTCGTTGACCACGATGGAACCGAAACAGAGGACGACCGAAGAAAGGCAGAAATACTGAATTCAGTGTTCCGAAACTGTTTCACTGCGGAAAATCGTAACACGGTCCCTGACTTCAGCCGTCGCACGGACGCCAAAATGGAAAATATTGAAATAAACGATATCGGAATTGAAAAACAACTGCTATCACTTAGTAGCGGAAAAGCATCCGGACCAGACGAGATACCCTTAAGATTCTACAGTGATTATGCTAAAGAACTTGCCCCCTTTCTATCAGCAATTTATCGTAGATCGCTGGAAGAACGTAAAGTACCTAGCGACTGGAAGAAAGCGCAGGTCGTTCCCATTTTCAAGAAGGGTCATAAATCAGATGCGAATAATTATAGGCCTATTTCGCTTACGTCAATCTGTTGTAGAATAATGGAACATGTTTTGTGTTCTCGTATTATGACGTTCTTAGATAATACAAATCTCCTTCATCATAACCAACATGGATTCCGCAAACAGAGATCATGTGAAACTCAGCTCGCCCTATTTGCCCAAGAAATTCACAGTGCCGTAGACACTGGCGAGCAGATTGATGCCGTATTCCTGGACTTCAGGAAGGCATTTGATACGGTTCCGCACTTACGTTTGGTGAAAAAAATACGAGCTTACGGAATATCGGACCAGGTTTGTGATTGGATTCAGGATTTCCTAGAAGAAAGAACACAACATGTCATTCTTAACGGTTCAAAATCTGCAGATGTAGAGGTAATTTCGGGAGTACCGCAGGGAAGCGTGATAGGACCTTTATTGTTTACAATATACATAAATGACTTAGTTGACAACATCGGTAGCTCCGTGAGGCTATTTGCAGATGACACGGTTGTCTACAAGAAAGTAGCAACATCAGAAGACTCGTACGTACTCCAGGAGTACCTGCAGAGGATTAATGCATGGTGCGACAGCTGGCAGCTTTCCCTAAACGTAGATAAATGTAATATAATGCGCATACATAGGGGCAGAAATCCATTCCAGTACGATTATGCCATAGGTGGTAAATCATTGGAAGCGGTAACGACCGTAAAATACTTAGGAGTTACTATCCGGAGCGATCTGAAGTGGAATGATCACATAAAACAAATAGTGGGAAAAGCAGGCGCCAGGTTGAGATTCATAGGAAGAATTCTAAGAAAATGTGACTCATCGACGAAAGAAGTAGCTTACAAAACGCTTGTTCGTCCGATTCTTGAGTATTGCTCATCAGTATGGGACCCTTACCAGGTTGGATTAATAGAAGAGATAGACATGATCCAGCGAAAAGCAGCGCGATTCGTCATGGGGACATTTAGTCAGCGCGAGAGCGTTACGGAGATGCTGAACAAGCTCCAGTGGCGGACACTTCAAGAAAGGCGTTACGCAATACGGAGAGGTTTATTATCGAAATTACGAGAGAGCACATTCCGGGAAGAGATGGGCAACATATTACTACCGCCCACATATTTCTCGCGTAATGATCACAACGAAAAGATCCGAGAAATTAGAGCAAATACGGAGACTTACAAGCAGTCGTTCTTTCCACGCACAATTCGTGAATGGAACAGGGAAGGGGGGATCAGATAGTGGTACAATAAGTACCCTCCGCCACACACCGTAAGGTGGCTCGCGGAGTATAGATGTAGATGTAGATGAATGATCAAGTTTGCTGAATAGTTAATTAATTATTCGATTGGTCGGGGTAGGTATCAGTTTATTCGGAATTTTATATGGTATTTGAATCTGTGATCAAAATTAAAGGAATAATTTTATTTATCTCTCTTCCTTTGTGGTGGGGACTGGTCTACGCACATGCTGTGGCCTTGCCTTATTCTTTGCGTTACAGTATCCGTGCGGCGCGAAAAGTGGCAACTGCCTCTAAATAACGAAAAGTGTGAAGTTATCCACATCAGTACTAAAAGGAATTTACTAAATTTCTGTTACAGGATAAATCACGCGAATCTGAAGGTTGTAAATTGAACTAAACATAGTACTTAGCGTTTACAATTACGATTAACCTAGGGTAATGTCATGGGTAAAGCAAACCAAAGACTACGATTTATTTGCAAAACACTTAGAGAACTCAACGAGTCTTCTAAAGAAACTGTCTACACTACGCTTGTAATTCCTCTTCTGGAGTACTGCTATGCGGTGTAGAATCCGCTTCTGAAAGGATAGGTGGTGGACATCGAAGAAGTTCAAAGAACGGCAGCTCGTTTCTCACTATCAAGAAATAGATGAGGGAGCACCACGGTTATGATACGTGAAATGGGATGGCGATCATTAAAACAAAGGCGATTCTCGTCGTGGCAGAATCTTCTCGTGAAATTTCAATCATCCAACTTCCTCCTCGGAGAGTGAAAGTATTTAGTTGGCATCCACTTACATAAAAAGGAATGATCATCATAATAAAATAAGACAAACGAAACCACTCATAGAAATATTTCAGTGTTCGTTTGTCCCGTGCCCTGTTCGACAATGGAACGGAAGAGAAATAGCTTGAAGGTGGTTCGATGAACCCTCTGCCAGGGTGTAATTATGTAACTGTAGATGCAGATTCCAGAGCCACTCATCATTGATGCATGAGGCCGTAACAGGAAAACGAGGGGCCGAATCCACAAAACCTGGACTATGGAGCAATAGAAGAAAGTCATTTGGTCGGATGTGTACTGGTTTTGTGACCACGAGAGTAAATTGTCGCATCTGTTTTAGCTACCGCGATCACCAGATCGCATTGTTACTGAGCCTTTGTCATCTACTTCAGATAGCGTGATCACTGCCCATTTCCACCACTGTTACGTGGATATGTCACTATTTTGCAGGAAAAATGGTATGAAATACCCTTGAAATCCATACAAGACCCTTATTTACCCATTCCAAGACGACAGCAAGTTGTTTAGAGCACCATTCGGTTTCAAATGGTTCATATGGCTCTGAGCACTATGGGACTTAACAGCTGAGGTCATCAGTCCCCTAGAACTTAGAACTACTTAAACCTAACTAACCTAAGGACATCACACACAACCATGCCCGAGGCAGGTTTCGAACCTACGATCGTAGCGGTCGCGCGGTTCCAGACTGAAGCGCCCAGAACCGCTCGGCCACAAAGGCCGGCCACCATTCGGTTTCCTATAACATACTGGGCATGGCAGTGTGTTGTGTTTCCAAATTTTTGTCAAACTACTAACAATAAGATATGTGTAGGATGATGATATCTCTACCCCAACATAAAACGCATTGGAATAATATTTATTAAGTTATCTATGTTACTAACAGTACGCTACCAAAAAGTGAACGTAACGCGGTTCTGTTACAACGAGACTCATTGGTGATTCGCATTCCCGTGATCTTGTTATCGTAATGCATCGTCGGTTCTTTACCTCCGCTTTTGCTACGCCTTTTCTCTCTCTCTCTCTCTCGCTCTCCTGATTTTTTCGACTAAATTTCACTATCATTTGTTAAATCTTTCAATACTGGCCTTACACGATCTTTTCAAGACACGACACATTCCATTCAGTTGGTCTTTTCTGGTAGTATAACGTCGTTAGACTAACATGAACTGTTTTATTTTTTCTCCGCGGACATCGGTTCGATTTTAAAATCTTTCCTTCTTCTGCTTCACAGCCATCTCAATGTATAGACAGCCATCTAAATGTATATTCGGAATAGCATCGGAGATATTTTACAACCCTGTCTCACTCCATTCTCAATTACTGCTTCTCCTCATTTTTGTCCACTCGTTCAACAACAGAGTGGCGTCTGTACAAGTTTTGAATAACCATTCGCTTCCAGTGTTTCATCTCTGTTAACTTCAGACTTTATAAAAAGTGCAGTACGGTCTACACTGTCAAAAGTATTATGTATAGTGATTTTGTATATAGATTTTATAAACGTACTTTTGTCTTTCTTTAACCAATCTCCTAAGGTATGTGGTATCGCCTCGCGTTTGAGTATGTACAGGGTGGTCCGAAACATCCTTAAAAGCTCGTAAGGGTGTTTCAGAGCGGGTTGTACCGAGAAATACTTACTAACAAAACATTCGATCCGTTGAGCCGTTTCCGACATAATTAGCATTGAAGTTATCCAATCAGGCCACTGCGTGCGAGAATTCATATGGCCCGCCACACAAAATTAGTCAGTTGTTTTCATAGCGTAGAAGATGACACACGAGGCTGTACACTCATTGGCTACGGTTCGATCCTTACTACAGTCTCACGTCCAGTTTTTGTGTCCCTCTCTTGTTCGGTTTTATGAAACGAAACGAAGAACGTGCTTGGCGGTACCGCCTCTGGGAGGCCTCTTGAATTTATGAGCGCAACGGCTTGATTAGCTAATTTCAATGCTAATTAACTCGTAGGCGGCTCAACGTAACAGATTTTGTTCCCAACAATTAGTTCTCAACACAACGTACCCTGCTGTACCTTTACAAGCTTTTGAGACTGTTACTGACCACCCTGTATATGTCCAGAAAACAAAATAATAGTCTCTCAGGTCGGCCTCTGCCAGTTTTCCCATTTTTGTAAGCACTTCTTGTCAGTGTTTTGAAGTCATAACTTCTTAAACAAACAGTTCGATAATAATCTCATATGATGGTATCTGCCCTTTTTGGATTAGGAATTAGTACATTCCTGAAGTCGAGCGTATGCGCTAAAAAAATTTTGTGGAATTTGTACTTACGATTACGTTAAATGAGAACAGTTAAACTTACGGTTTACTGACAAACGTTTGGGATCTTTGCATTAGATGTAGTTTACTGGTATTAAAACAATATTATTCGATGAGAAGATTAGTTTGAAATACCAATACAACCAAACACAAAAGAAAATGGCAGTGTACGTGAAACAAGTAATTCAGAGTAAAACTGTCCTTGTTTAAATGCATGGATGATTAATGTACGACGGATGACCAGAAACGGGCAACCTTACATGCATTTAGGGTCGCTTGCGGTAGCTCTTCTTCGGTGAAGAACGCAGAACAAGGCCGGCAGTGCAGCAAGTGGTGCGTGGTTTGCACATCTGCGCAGTCGCAGTTGGTAGTGACGTCTGTAAATCCTAATTTTTTTTAGATTACACCCGGCTCCTCCTAATCCAGAATGCCACGCAGTCAACTTCTATCGGTGAGCAGGAAGGATATTTTCAGATGGTTTAGGCAAATTACGATCGTTTAGTACTTGCGAATTCCACATTACCATTCTTGATTTGGATGGACTGATTTGCAGAATACTGTTGATTCTCATAAAGCTTTTCCGGGATTGTAATCTAGGGAAGGCCTTTACATAGTCGTGCAATGGATAGCTGGGCTTGGCGATCCGGTTTGTACCTTCTACACTAACAGCAACCTCACAATGGCGGTCTGGGAGGAACAGTACCTTTTAAAGCCACCTACATCCACACAAATACTCTTAAACCTACTGCGTGGCGAATCGCGGAGGGTACACCTTACTGAAATTTTTGATTTCATTTCCTATTACATTAGCGTAGTGAAGGAGGGAAGCCGGCCGCGGTTGCCGAGCGCTTCAGACCCAAACCACGCGGCTGCTACGGTCGCAGGTTCGAATCCAGCCTCGGGCACGGATGTGTGTGATGTCCTTAGTTAGGTTTAAGTAGTTCCAAGTTTAGGGAACTGATGACCTCAGACGTTAATTCCCATAGTGCTTAGAGCCATTTACCCCATTTTTTTGAGAGAGGGAAAAATGACCATCTAAACTCCTTCGTACTCCTTCGTACGTATCCTTATTTTTCCCATATGTTTCGCATGATCCCTACCGAAGATACTGGTCGATGACAGCATAATAGGCGCACAGCTTTCACTGAATGTAGGTCTCTAAATCTACCCAACAGCGTATCGACTGATGTACGCACAGCGGCAAATAAAAGTGGACCGGAGAGCAAAGTTTCAGGGTACAAAGAAACAAAGGCGTCAGGTTGATTTTATAGGACTGTTTAGCACTTTATGGTGAACTGCAGTCAAATTCTGGTGTGTGGGCACGTTTCGTAATGTTTCTTGACTGCTTCAAAACATATCCTATCTGACGCAATTTTCGGACTAACTGTCGCATTTTGCTGGGGCTTTGACAGCATTAAACATCTTAGCAAACAACTGACCACGGCTTTGTTGCCACGTAACTTTCCACAACGAACACCTGCTGCTCCGTTATGAGCACCATCGTCCCCTTTGCACTGTTCCACCCTCGCTGATACAGCCCCCACTACGCTCTGAACTGATGCGGGTCACGTGACGGGCGTACGCGTGGTGTGCGCATCACAGGGGGCGGTTACATGCATACATTCACGTCCAGTCGAATCCACTCGTCCGAGATACTTATATTTTCCCAACGCTGTATTTCTCTCTTTTCCACGAACATGTCATTAAGTTCCCAGAGCATTTATGTTACACTTTCCTATTGTCTACACAGATTTATTACGATACTAGCATGCCGCCTCTCAATTCATTTGATATCTGTTGTCGTACAGACTCGATAAGAACTCCAGACACTGAAGAATATTTTATAATTGGTATGAGATTTCATTTATCGATCCACCGCAGTCTCCCAGAACCCTTCCCACAAATTTGTCTTCCATTAGCATTCTCTACTACTGATATTAGTTGATCGTTTCGTTTCATATCACTCCTCATTATTGCCTCTAATTATATGAAATGACTTGCTCAAAACATTTACAGTTCTTCTTGTAATCGAGTACCAAACACATCTTTCCCTTTATTGTACGTATTATCTTACATTTATCCACATTTAAACAGGGATACCATTCATACACATAACTGAGATTTTGTCGAAGCCTTTCTTGTAATTCCTTATGATCGTGTAACTACGATACTTCACGTACACAACTGCATCGTCAACAAACAAGCTGATCCTGTCAAATAAGCACTTTATGTACACAATCTGATCAAAAGGATCCTGACGCACCCACCTCCAACCTCACCTCCCCCCCCCCCCCCCCCTACGTAATGCCGAACTAACCACAATATGTCACAAGCAGCGGACAAGGAAGTAAAAAAGGAGGTGGGGAGAATTTTCGTGTTAGTACAGAAGCGGTAATATCAATGGGGCGTCGAACATCGGACTGGCCTTTGGACACCACCTGAGAAACAGATCCATTAGAGACATTCTAATCCTCCTAAAGCTGCCCGAGTAAACTGTTGATGATGTAACTGTGAAGCCTAAACGCATAAAGGAGACCAGGCAGATCTTAAGCTTGTACTTATGAACAGGCGATGATATCACACGTGACTACCGAAGCAGTATCAGCAATCTAACTAACGCAACGACGCTATTAAAAATAATGAGGTACTGTTTTCGAGCAGCTCCTCATGAGTCACTCATATCTGTAGCCAATGGGAAGTGACGACGGATGACTGGAAACGAGTGATTGGCATTAATGAATTACCCTGTAGGCTGTGGAAATTCGGTGGAAAAGTGTAGGTTTCGCGAATGTCTGCAGAACGTTACCACCCGTGGTACATAGTTCCAACAGTGAAATATGGAGAGGGTGGTGTTACGATATGGGGAAACTTTTCGTGGTTAAAGTGGGATCCCCCTATTGGGCTTAAGAAAGCACTAAATGAGGAAGCGTATTAACACATTTTGCAACATTGTGTACTGAATATACCAGAAGAACTTCACGGAAAGTATGAATGTATCAGCATGAGACCGCACCTTGTCTTAAAATACCATCTGCGAGGCAGTAGTTTGTAGGCCATCCTGAAATGGATTGGCCTGCCCACATTCCCGAAGTGAACGCAGTGAGATATCTTTGGGATGAGTTAGAATGCCGACTTCATCCCAAACGCCAGCGTCGAACATCACTACTGAGAAATTGGATAAGCAGAAACAGTGGAGTTAACAGAAACGAAACTTCCAAAAATTTTCTATGCTGTCGTCTGACAACAAATGTAAATATCGCGCAAAGATCTGTCTGTCTAGGTTGTTAGTGGAAGTATGAAACAGGGAAATTGTAAATTTCAATATTGGCTATGCTGTCAGTTGATTTTGTATTGACTCAATGACAAATATTGGTTGTGGTGGTGAATTTACTTACTTCGTAATTTATCTCTAAGTATCAATGAAAACGCTGTTGTTTTAGTTTACTTACTTGGAAAGGAAATTCGAAATTCCGTTGCATTAACCAAAAATTCAGTTGTACTGTTCTCACGTGTGTTTAGCTAATTGGAAACGGAGGGTTGTGTTTTTGAAATTTAGTGGAGTCAACAGAAAGAGAATCGTCAGTGTTTCTTCAGAAGAAGACCAAGAACAAGACGGATATGAATAACCACCTGGCTCTGATCTAAACCCATAAGTTTAAGCTTTGATTAAAATATGTGGTAAAACTAAGAAGTCGTTTAGATTGTATGCTTGTAAGATTCGTTATTTAAAAGGCAAATGTTGTTTTCGTACTGCTTTGAAAAAAATCATGACCGACTGAGCACGTTTGTTTTAACAGATTACGAGTCATTTTGTACCTAAGGAGATGTTGCTCAAACACTCTCCCTTACTTCTGTGGATTCCTACGACCCGCTGATTCAAAGGCAGGAAAGTTTTTGAAGTTTCCGTCAGTGACAGGATAAAAAAATCGAAATGCATCCAGTATTATTAATTTTGTACCGAATAACTTTTCTTGGGCCAGATAAATTTGGTTTCTTATTCTTCTGAAATAGATTTTGACATGTCGCTGTTCACCCAAAGAAGCAGTAAATAGAGGATAAAAATTAAAACTGCTGTGTCTATTCGCCCGTCTCTATGGGGTGAGCATAAACACCAAGCTAATATTTTTTATGTAATACACTGAAGCGCTGAAGAAACTGGTATAGGCATGCGTATTCAAATACAGGTATATGTAAACAGGCAAAATACGGCACTGCGGTCGGCAACTCCTATTTAAGACAACAAGTGACTGCCGACCCTGTTAGATCGGTCCCTGATGCTACAATGGCGGGTTATCAAGATTTAAGTGAGTTTGAACGTGGTGTTATAGTCCGCTTAAGAGCGATGGGACGCAGCATCTCGGAGGTATCGAAGAAGTGGAGATTTAGCCGTACGACCATTTCACAACCGTACCGTGAATATCAGAAACCCCGTAAAGCATCAAGTCTCCGACATCGCTATGGCCGGAAAAAGATCCGCAAAACGGGACCAACGACGACTGAAGGGAATCGTTCAACGGGACACGAGTGCAACCCTGCCGCAAATTGCTGCAGATATCAATGCTGGGCCATAAACAAGTGTCGGACTACAAACCATTCAACTAAACAACCCAGATATTGGCTTTCGGAGCCCACTGCACGACATAAGCTTTACGTTTCGCATGGTCCCGTCAACATCGATATTGGACTGTTGATGTCAGGAAACATGTTGCCTGATCGGACGAGTCACGTTTGAAATTGTATCGAGCGGATGGACATGAACCGGTATGGAGACAACTTAATGAATCCATGGACCCTGCATGTCAGCAGCGAACTTTTCAAGCTGATAGAGGATCTGTAATGGTGTAGGGAGTGTGCAGTTGGTGTGTTATGGGACCCGTGATACGTCTAAATACGATTCCCACATGTGACACATACGTAAGCATCCTGTCTGATCACTTGCATCCATTCAGGTAAGTTGTGTATGCCGACGAAAAAAGATTGGAAATTTGTGGTAAGTTATAAGGGACCAAACTGCTGAGGTCATCGGTCCCTAGGCTTACACAAAACTTAAACTAACTTACTCTAAGGATAACACAAACACCCATTTCCAAGGGAGGACTCGAACCTCCGACAGGGGGAGCCCTCGAACAGTGGCAAGGTTCCCAAGGCCGCACGGCAACCCCGCACGGCTTCTGACGAACTTATGTAATTCCAGCAAGACAATGCGACACCCCACACGGCCACAATTACTACAAAGTGGCTCCAGGAACACTCTTCTGAGTTTAAACACTTCCCCTCGCCACCGAACTCCCCAGACTTGAACAACATTATTGAGCATATCGGGGATGTCTCGTAACGTTCTCTTTAGAAGAGATCTCCACCAACTCGTATTCTTACGGATTTATGGACAGCTCTACAGGATTCATAATGTTAGTTACCTCCAACACAACTTCACACATTATTCCAGTACATGCCACGTCGTGTTACACCTATTCTGAGTGCTCCTACACGAAATTAGGCACTTGTACCAGTTTCTTTGGCTCTTCAGTGTATATACAAAAACTAATTATCAGTTTAAAGATAGGCACAAGACCCATTAGGCGATATAATTTTTATTTTCACTTTTGTTTTTAAAATCATCAATTTTTTTTCTTTAAAGGTTCCAAAGACTTTCAGAAACCTTTTTGAAACTGTCCGCAGCAGACTTCAAGCCGTCGAAAAGGAGAACAGTGCACACGCCCTATATTAATGTTCGGTTCCTTTTGATCAGATAGTGTATATTGAAAGCATTAGTGGTCGTACTGCGGTACTTTCAGGCACACCCGATGTAACTTTTGTTTGTCGTTATCATACTGTATAACGTACTTGTTCCTCGCTGTGAAATATTTCTCGACATAGTCACATATCTGAGGAGATACTCCATATGATTGTGTCATGGCTAGTAGTCGAATGCCATTCGGAAGATAGAATCTACCTTCTCACCTGTTCCCAGTGTTACAAGGTGTCATCTGTGAATAACATAAGCTTCGCCTCGTGCATTTGAGTTACATTTTTTTTTTACGATATTTGAGCTTATAACGCAAAAGACGGACATCTTCGATACTGGTCTCCAGTTCTGTACCTCCAATCCGTGACGTGTTTTCTAAACAGAAGTGGCATGTGCTCCTTTCCAGTGTCCATATCTATAACGACAAGAAATGACTAACGTGAGTCTAAAGGTCAGTGCGTTGTGAATTTATAATAGTAACAGATCTGTGTAGGCCCGACAGACGTCAGCTAGTTAATACATATAGACTACGTTCCAGTATTAAATCCCTACTCAACTTCGCTGTAACATAATGGAAACTATTCGGACAACTCAGACTGCGCTTCTGGCTGCCTCAGAAGCTTCTCGGTATCCGAGACAACGGCACAAAATATGTCAGCATCTCGGCAGCGCACGGGCTCTAGGAATGCGGGCGGCGGAGTTTCCATTGACGCCGTCGGATATTCCAGGGAAAGGCGAGCCGTGGGATGCTAGCGCTGCCCTATCGTGCAAGCCCCCAGCTCGGAGGCTCCCGCAGGCCGCACCAGATCCGGATTTGCCGCGGAGCTCCAGCCGACAGCGTCGCTGGAGGGTACGAGGGCCGGCCGAGCCGAGCACTGGAAGGAGGGAGGGAGGATGTTTATCCAGCGGCCGGACCGACTCAAATTGAAAACCGAGCCACTTGCTGGGCGCTGCGGGGAGGGAGGCGCCGCCGCGTGGGTTGGAATCCGGGACGCGCGGTAAGGCTGCGGTGTGGCGCGACCGTGATTGCGCTCCGGGGATGGAGAGAGCCCTGCGCCCCCGTCTGGAGCCGGAGGAAATACGGAGGTCGTCTCGATCAGCGCTGGGCGGGACAGTATCGCCAGCCTGGGTAGGGGTTGATTCAGCGGCATGGCTGATTCGTTTCTAACCGGGCGGAGTAGAAAACTTGTCGAACTCCGATGCGACTTGCGCTGAGTTTACGAACCTTGACTAACAAACACGCAGTCCAGTCGTGACTGCCTTCGGTTCTCCAGTCTTCAGATAAAAAGAAAACTGGAAATATCTCTAAACGTTCCATATTTATTATGAATTCAAATGCTACAATTTTAAACATGCCGCACGGAGTGGTCGCGCGGTTTGAGGCGCCATGACACGGATTGCGCGGCCCTTCCCGCAGAAGGTTCGATTCCTCCCTCGGGCATGGGTGTGTGTGCTGTTATTAGCATCAGTTAGTTTAAGTACTACGTAAGTCTAGGGACCGATAACCTCAGCAGTTTGGTCCCCTAGGAATTCACACACTTTATTTAAACACGGCTATAACTCTGGAACCGTAAACTAGCTGAACAGAGGATTAGACAGCCAACTGGTTGCACAGTACTTGTGGATACATTAGCCTAGTTTTCCACATCTACTAGGGTTGTCTACATCAGAAGGGAATTATGACAAATCGTAAAATTACGCTGCCAAAAAGCAATGGTCTGAATTTAGAGCAGCTACGCTCAAGTCAAAACTGAAAGTTTTATTTCACTTTTGAGTTGAGCATAGCTGCTCTCGATTCTGACCATTGCTTTGTATCAATGAAATTTTAAGATTTATCATAATTTCATTCTGATGCAGACACCTTTAGTAGGGGTCGAAACCTAGGTCGATGTACGTACCAGTTATGTGCAACCGGTTGACTGTTAAACCTATATTGAAATTCTAATGTAAGATGTCCGAGTAACCTTTGTTTGTTTGAACACGTCATTCCTTCTTGTACTCAGTTTGGTTGTTGCGACAGAATAGCTTACATTATCTTCTTACAATTTGTTTAGTGCGTAATCCAAAATTACTCTCCATCAGTGTAGATTCTCTCGCTCTGTCACAGCTGTTTCCTTCCCCTCTGTCTGTAATCTACTCTTGCTTTACGCACAGCTTTCTGTATCTGTTTTCTGATTTCCAGTTCATCTGCTATTATAACCGGTTCTCGCTTTTCCCCATACCATTTAATTTATTTCTTCCACATTGTCACCAAATATTTCAGTCAGATGTGATCACCCACAGTCTACAAGAAAGTAATGAGAGAATTTCCATACGTGTGTATGTGTGTGTGTGTGTGTGTGTGTGTGTGTGTGTGTGCATGCGTGCGTGCGTGTGTGTGTGTGTGTGTGTGTGTGTGTGTGTGTGTGTGTGTGTGCGTGCGTGCGCATGCGTGCGTGTAGGGTGAACGTTAATGAAATCAAGACTTCAGGGACGGGTTTTTGACTGGAAGTGGAGAGAAAAAGGTCCTATAAACATTCACCGGAAATGGACGTTGTGCGCGGAACTTCAAGAAACCACCTCCGAACTTAGTACAGAAACACCTCGGATCCTCGCCACAGCAGGTTGTCAAAGTGGCCTCTATGTGCTTTCAGGTGGTAGGGATAGTAGCGATTGACGTGTATAATACACGTAATCGTACTTTGGCTTAGACCATGTTGGCGAGCCACTTACCTGCAGCTTATAGTGGGGTTTGTCTCAACATCCTGAAGAGCCCAGTCCTCCAAATCTGAAGCACGCACTCTGCGTGCTTCAGACATGGGGAACTGGGCTCTTCATGATGCATGTCTGAAAGGACCCATGATCACACAAATGCCTAAAAAGGCTTTGAAATGTTGTGTGATGTGTTTAGGCTCTGTGAGGGTACTTGTATTGGTATAGCCGTGCGGCCTATCCACCGTTTCCAACTGCATGGTCGTACACAGACGTCATTCGGTATATTCCCGACATGAATATCAGACCATTTTGCTGCTTACAGTACGCTGCATCATTCACACAGACTTCAACACAAAAGGACACGTGGTCAGAAGAACAGGAATTCGTCAACGCCATCTCCCGTAGCAACGATTCCTTTCCGGACACAAGTTCATAGGATCTTTTCTCCTCCATGTCCAGTAACGAATCCGTCCCTGAAGTTCGTCTGTTTTACTTCTGGTCATCCAGTATATATCATCCTCATCACTAATGATATAACTGTCGATTTTGTTGTCGTTATACGTTTTATTGTTATTATACGTCGCTCATGTACTACATTACATTACAATGTGGACGGACTAATAATATCTGGTTATACGTAACAGTGGGCCAGAAACCCCTAATATTGTGTTGGCAACAAATGTGCGAATAAATAATGCGAACAAACTGCTCAGAAATGAATGACTATACTTCCATCTTTTGACAGTAAGTTCTTATGATTTTAGTTATAAGAGGCAGTCAAATGAAAGCGGTACGGAAGGAAAAAAGTAGGTAAACAGTTTATAATTTGAAATGTTGTCGCCATATCCATGATTGCATCCATTTACCAACTCTTCATTCGAAGCAAACTGACGGTCATCAATACCTTTCTTCAAGATTCCAAATACATGGAAATAAAATGGGGAGAGATCGGGATTGTACGAGATATGTGCAAGGGCTCCACAGTGAAAGTCATGCCGCATAGTGGAAACAATCTTGTCAACATGTGGACCAGCCGACACATCATCAAAACAGTCCCGATCCATTCCTAAGACATTCCTGTATTTTTTGAGCTCCGAAGAAAGACATTCGCTCAGGGATTCGCAGTGTATGCTCGTTTAGGTGAATGGTTTGATCTCACCTAGCTAGGGCATAGTCGTGTGATATCACATTTATCTTGGAACTCCATAGACGCCAGAGGTGGCTCTGAGGTCTGTAATACGTAGAAGAGGTTCACAGATAAGGGAACCTGCAGATGAAGCGTCACTTTTTTGGACCTGCCAGCCTAGGTCTGCAGCTCCAGCAACTCCATAGCCGCAACGATTTCGTCACACTCAGATCGAAATCTACGACTTCAGTTACACGCAGTGTACGAGTGACATTGGTTTACTGATTAGGTGCCGTTACAGATACTTAACTAGTACAGGAAAGAATGCTTAACTAAAGTTTTTTTTTTTTATTTTACTACCCTCGCAATGAAAAGACGGCCTTCAGATCTATGTAGCTGCCTATGCAACCACTCATATCCTTCCCGCTGTTAGTGTCTGCACTTACGTGATTCGCAAGGAGTGAATAGACACTGCCTGACAAATAAATAAATAAATAAATAAAATGAAGAATTCAAAATTGGGGGAGGACGCGAAATGAAACACCGCAGGTTGATGGGATGTGTGATATTATTGCACTGATTAGAAAATCACTCAATTTTAGAAAAAAAACTTAGAACAAATTGACTGTATGAGCCCAATCAAGGATGCTTTCACTGATTTAGTTGGGAAGGTTGTCATAAAGCGTTTGTATTCTCTCCTGAGGCAAGCTGTCACACAGTTGTAACTAAGCTTTGAAATTATGGATACTGGCATTGGTACACAGTTGGCATATGAGCTGGTCTCAGTTTTGTTCTCTCTATGACAGAGCTGAGATCTCTCTGGGCACACGAGTACCCCACTGTCACGCATCACGCAGACACTTCATGGAGACACGTACCACGTGTGGACAGGATCTGTCCTGTCCAGAAATGGCACCACGGTCCTGTCACATCAGCACGCAGGATGTTCGAGCTCTGCCGTTGTGCCTTCGTAATTCCCTCCAGCACTACTGGCCGTGACCTGAAATCTTGCGCGATGATTTCCCACAACATGATGTCAGGAGTAACAATGCTATCCCTTTCCTACACATGCGCAGAACAGAACCTCTCCCCAGACCGCTGTCATATTCGGTGACAATGGGCATCCAGGGTAGTACAGAACAGTGATTCATCGCTGAACAGAACGTGGCACCATTCATCAGAAGTCCATGTTTCTGGTTAAGGCACCAATCGAAACACGTCCGTCAGTGTCGTGGTATTAACAGTAGCCTACGCATAAGACGGTAATTCGGCAGTCCGGGTCCTGCTAGTCTCAGACCAAATCTAAGAAAAGAAACAGAATGTTGGTGGTAGTCCATTACTTTCTCTGGGATTACAGGCACAGAAGACAAGGTGCTAGAGTGGCCTTGGAGCGCAATCTGGTGATCTTCCCTTGTCATGGTCAACCTGAATCTTCGGTAGAGGTATGCCTGCTCTCGTGTTCCCATGCAGTCAAACATCTGGCAACTGTCACGTACAAATGCCCTATAAATGTGGATGTTGCCCGATTCGACCATCCGGCCAAAAACAGAGCAACATTCAGGCTCCTTTCAAACCCTGTTATGTGCTGATAAACCTGTCTCACATGAGTGCGTGCTATCCCCGCCTCCTTCACAGTAATCCCCCAACACCTGACGCTGTTCATGTCCCTAACATATCCTACCAGGTTTGGTAACAATACCAAACACGATCAACTCTAAGGCGCTCCGGTTGCCGTTTGCTCAGTCACAGAGAAATGCGCCTCAATTAACATATCCTTCAATGGTGTGTACGTGACTGATGTTACAGTGACATCCGGCAATGTCTTCTGGTTCAAATGGCTCTGAGCACTACGGGACTTAACTTCTAAGGTCATCAGTCCCCTAGAACTTAGAACTACTTAAACCTAACTAACCTAAGGACATCACACACATCCATGCCCAAATCAGGATTCGAACCTGCGACCCTAGCGGTCGCGCGGTTCCGGACTGTAGCGCCTAGAACCGCTTGGCCAACTCGGCCGGCAATGTCTTCTGGTGAGCTGTGGCGGATTTATTGGAATGTATCAATATCACTATTCTTATTATCTTTGACTAACATATTGCCGTTGGAATGTACCAACCAAAGTGTTCAGATTTTTCCATCGGGCCTCTTCGCCGTGGTATTTGCTGTTGGCGGGCCACCAATATTGGGGTCATGTTACCCCATGTCAGTTATTGAGTACCGACGTGGCTTGTGGTATGGTTTATCAGAAAGGCAACGAGCTGCCAGGACAATTTTCAGTTAATTTGTTCTGTCTTCCGTCTCTTTCTTGGGTACGAAATCCCTGTCATCATGGAATTCGAAGGGCAATGAGATTCCAAGATCTGGTTAACATTTTAGCTAATTCGTTGAATATATCTTACTGTAATTTGTTTCATGAAGAAGTGTTAACCTTATGCATCCACGGTGCCTGTGAACCTTTAGTCATTGTAAAACGTAATGTTCCAGAAAAAAGCTTATTTTGAAGGTTGACGGTGTGCATTGGTACATGTGTTACCTGTTCTTATCCGCCGCTCATTAGTTCTTCTGATTTTATAGTAAATAATTGGTCACGTAATTTTCGTTTGGAGGCGTAGTGAAATGTTTAGATTACCAGTTATCACGGATGTTTAATTATGCATGCCACAATGTGTGTCGGTTTTGCTATTTTATTGGCCTGTTTATAAATTGCTGTTGCTGTTCTGGTTCCCTTGAAGCTAAAGCCAAAGGCCTATGCTGCCTAAGATGTTCTATAGTGCCTCTGTTCTATTTAAGTGGTTCAGATAAAATTCAGTCTGTTCCTGGACGCATGTGTTCTCTCCGAACCGCCATGGACCAACGTGTGTACGGATGAGCTTTGAATGACATGCGAATCGTATCGCGACATTACTGTTCGCGTTGGTCGAGATCCAATGACTGTTAGCAGAATATGGAATCGGTGGGTTCAGGAGGGTAATACGGAACGCCGTGCTGGATCCCAATAGCCTCGTATCACTAGCAGTCGAGATGACAGGCATCTTATCCGCATGACTGTAATAGATCGTGCAGCCACGTCTCGATCCCTGAGTCAACAGATGGGGACGTTTGCAAGACAACAACTGTTGTGGGTTGGCAGGAGAGCCAACACCGGGTTACAAGAGGAAGCCGAAAGGCACGCGTTTTAGCTCACGCAGGATGGCGTGAGGTCTCGAACCGGACAAGGAAATTAGAATTTAGAATAAACTAACGTAGCTGGTGGTGCTTTGAAGAGTAAATGGATGGCAGTGGCTTCCCTTTCATGTATTCTTTTTTTTTTTAAATTGTGTGACTATACCTTTATCGCTTGATATTTATTTTATTCGTGACATGTAAGTATTCTTTCTTTCTTGTACTGTTAGTCAGTACTTACACTTTATAAAAAAAAATTTCCCATGATTTTTGTATTTCTATTATAGGCGAGTTTGAATGTTCTACTTCTGATGTAGGCACTCATTGTAGTGCCAAAACCAGGGCAAAAGACTTAATTTTTGCGACCGAGAGCTGTTATTGCTTTATATTTATAGACAGTTTACTTATTTTATTCCATGGGCCTCTTTCCCGCTGGACTATCACTTATACTTTAAAGCTGTACAGCTCTCTCCCAAAACCCGCACTTCAAATGAAAGTGCTTTATTTGCCTTCTCTGTTGTGATTTTATATATTCTCCTCATTTTGTATTACCTCTTAATGTTAACGTTTAATATTTGACTTCCTTATTCAGCTTACGGATGCCCATTTTGATTCATGTCCAGAAACCAGATAGCACAGTACATTACATCTCATAAAATGCGATAACTAGAATGGAAAATGAAAGTTTAATGTCCCGTCGACAGCAAGGTCTTTACAGACGGAGCACAAGCTCTGATTACTAAAGGATAGTAAATACGCCGAGCTATTTCCAAACGAACCATCCCAACATTTATCTGGAGCAATAAGGAAACTCACGGAAACCTAAATTTGTATAGCCGACAGAGGTTTGAACTGTCGTCCTCTAGAATGCGAGTCATTAGTGTTAACCACTGTGCCACATCGCTAGGTCAGTTGCGAGAAATCCATCCGCTATGAAAGAGTATTAAAATTGCTACACCACGAAGATTACGTGCTACAGACGCGAAATTTAACCGACAGGGAGAAGATGCTGCGATATGCAAACGATTAGCTTTTGAGAGCATTCACACAAGGTTGGCGCCGTTGGCAACACCTACAACGTGCTGACATGAGGAAAGTTTCCAACCGATTTCTCATACACAAACAGGAGTTGACCAGCGTTGCCTGGTGAAACGTTGTTGTGATGACTCTTGTAAGGAAGAGAAATGCGTACCATCACGTTTCCGACTTTGATAAAGGTCGAGTTGTAGCCTATCGCGATTGCGGTTTATCGTATCGCGACATTACTGTTCGTGTTGGTCGAGATCCAGTGACTGTTAGCAGAACATGGAATCGGTGGGTTCAGGAGGGTAATACGGAACGCCGTGCTGAATCCCAATAGCCTCGTATCACTAGCAGTCGAGATGACAGGCATCTTATCCGCATGACTGTAATGGATCGTGCAGCCACGTCTCGATCCCAGAGTCAACAGATGGGGACGTTTGCAAGACGACAACTGTTGTGGGTTGGCAGGAGAGCCAACACCGGGTTACAAGAGGAAGCCGAAAGGCACGCGTTTTAGCTCACGCAGGATAGCGTGAGGTCTCGAACCGGACAAGGAAATTAGAATTTAGAATAAACGAACGTAGCTGGCGGAATACTTAACTTTAATCCATAAATGGTGAACGTCGGTCTGACGGAACATGCATCACAAGATCAATAGCAACTGATAATGGCGCCTTGCTAGGTCGTAGCAAATGACGTAGCTGAAGGCTATGCTAATTATCCTCTCGGCAAATGAGAGCGTATTTTGTCAGCGAACCATCGCTAGCAAAGTCGGTTGTACAACTGGCCGAGTGCTAGGAAGTCTCTCTAGACCTGCCGTGTGGCGGCGCTCGGTCTGCAATCACTGATAGTGGCGACACGCGGGTCCGACGTATACTAACGGACCGCGGCCGATTTAAAGGCTACCACCTAGCAAGTGTGGTGTCTGGCGGTGACACCACAACAACCATCTGCACAAACAGTTCGACGACGTTTGTAGCTGCATGGACTATCAGCTCAGAGACCATAGCTGCGGTTACCCTTGACGCTGCATCACAGACAGGAGCGCCTGCGATGGTGTACTCAACGAAGAACCTGGGTGCACGAGTGGCAAAACGTCATTTTTTCGGGTGAATTTAGGTTCTGTTTACAGCATCATGATGGTCGCATCCGTGTTTGGCGACATCGAGGTGAACGCACATTGGAAACGTATATTCGCTATCGCCATACTGGCGTATCATCCGGCGTGATGGTATGGGGTGCCATTGGTTACATGTCACTTTGAATATTCGATCCCTGCGAAGCCCTACATTTCAGCACGATAACTCACGACCGCATGTTGCAGGTCCTGTACGGCCCTTTCTGGATACAGAAAATTTACGACTGCTGCCTTGGCCAGCACATTCTCCAGATCTCTCCCCAATTGAAAACATCTGGTCAATGGTGGCCGAGCAACTGGCTCGTCACAATACACCAGTCACTGCTCTTGATGAACTGTGGTACCGTTTCGAAGCTGCATGGGAAGAAGTCAAATGGACATCTTAAAACCAGCATATGTGGCTACGGTATGCCATCAGTTCTTTAACAGCGTCCCAGCGTTCGCAAAATATGCACAATATGAACTGTGTACTTCAAAGAATGTGGATGCTTGACGTATCTAACTCGTTACTTAAACATAAACAGGTGCACAAATGTCCACTGTAACGCAGTTGGACATGTAACAAACATCAGCGGCATGTTATGTATATCGATACCCTTAGTTACGCAAGTTGCATCTTAACTGTCTGTTTTTAATTGTGACAAACCTGTTTTAATTTTAGAAAACCTGTGCAGAATATGCTACATACTGTCCACTATAATGTCAGCATGGCATGTGTGATTCAGTCGCAATCGAACAATATGTATAGGAACAGGTATTTTGAAGATCAAAAGATATCAGCCTTAAGTATTGAAACCGGTCAACAGGAATAAATCATATCGAATACGAGTTTATAAATTAAATTTTCTCTTTTTTTCAGAAAGTATTTGTTTGAAGTTTAGCCTTGTACGCAAGTGAAGCATTAACAAACTGCTCAGACAAGAAAATGATGAGAATTTTTCAAATGTGGTGCTACAAAAGAGTTTGGGAGATAAGGGTGGTGGGTCGAATAACTAAAGAGCAGATACTGAACAATTTGGAAAGAAAATAAATGTAAGACACAACCATACTAAAAGAAGGGATTGGTTGATAGGACATATCCTGAAGCATTAAGAAATAGGCTATTTGGTAATGGATGGAAGGAAGAATGGGGGATACCGAGGAGAATTTTTGAGAGAGACCCAGGCTCGATTATACTAACCAAGTTCAAACAGATGACAATTACAATAAGGTATTTACGTATATGGTTCCCTGCGTGAAGGTATTATATATGATTTATTAACTACACAAATTGCACTTCAAGGGAATACCGAGTTGCTGTTGAACGACACAATATCCAGTAACGTAAAGAAGTTGTTACACTCAACTCTCCTTGTTAAGTTTTTATTCATTTAACTGAGTAGGTAGCATACTATCAATCCCTCTTGCCTTCGTGTTTATTGTAATACATAGTAACCACACAAAACTTCATAGGGAGAATCCAAATTCTAGGTCGCAAAGTAAACGGGGCACAACAAACATTATAAACCTACACCACAGCCGACATATTCGTCGCAGGAGATTCCGCAACTCAGTTGATATTTAAAATGTATTGTTTATTTTGTCGTTTCAGTTTGACCTAAATTTTTTATGATATGGTTAGTTTCTATCAAAGTTGATAATCTTCAGATCTTGGTAGATACGTCCAGTTTCCTGATTTGTAATTTGAGATGGATACGACGGATTGCTTAAGCAACTACAAAGACGTAAAGGTCGTCGACTTTAAACGAAACTTCATATCACAAAAAAATGTACTTGGTTTGACATTTTGTGACAATTCAGAAGTCGACACTGCCGCAGTCTGCAACTGTCTTACATGAAGTCCGTTCCAAAACGTGCCCAGATAGTCACCATGCAATTTTAAACCAGTACCCAGAGGCTACACGGAAGCATGACAGAGACGTTATGGGCCTAACGCTTTGTTCAGCGTTATCATTAGATCACTTGCCATTTCAAAGCAAAGACTATTTTTTCACCACTCAGAGCGCCACTTATTAACTCGTGAACGCTGACCTCTGCCTTTTCCCTATTTTACTTATATCTCTCGACAATTGCGTTTAAAATTGGAAAAACTCGAGTATATATCTCATTCACAGGCCCTTTTTACTCATATTGAGCATCTTCATTCCGAAAGACCTCTAGGCTTACATAAATTACTTATTAAAGACGAGGACTTCCAAGGTTATACCTGTCTAAATCCTCTGAGATCTTCTGAAGCTGAATTAAGATGCATAATTGACTGTAGCAAATGGTTCGTGACGTGCAATGGATACTACAGGTAAATCAACGGGAGTATTGCACGTTTGCTGTGTTGGTCACTAAATAAGAGACACCATATGATAAACCAATGACTTTATTTGACGTTTTGCTAGACGTCAACATCTGATCAGATGGTAAATACAGTATGTGACAAACAAAGCTCACATCCGATCACCAAAGTGTTAATGACAATCTGATGATGGGTTCTACCCGAAAAGCGTCAAATAAAGTCTTTGGTCTATCAGATGGTACTTCTTCCTTATTTAGTGAATAATACAGCAGTTGTGCAGTAGTCCGATTGATCTGCAATATAGTTGTATTCTTCCTGCGTGACTTTGTGTCACAATCACGTGGTACATAAAAGGCAGCAGATGCAGAACCAGATCGACCATCATGAACACATAGGTAAATTAGAATGTATGCCAAGTTATGTAACCATTTTGTTCACCACACCGGCCCATTAAAACGGATTTCCGAATACTGTGTAGCTTAACGGAGTACGAAATACACTCGGGAGCCAAAACTCATGGAAAGACACAGGGTGTTATGATAATAGTTTGTCACTCCTACGCCAGACCTCAGTACTGCAGTAACACAGCACGCCATGTTCTGTAATGTGTTGCAATCGTCGTGTAGCTATATTCACCCATGTATCTTTCGGTATTGCCCGTAACTTTTCTTGTAGGTGATATGTTCATCTAATATGCACTAGTGTTCATAGCATCCTAGAAATGCTCTGTTTGGTCAAGATCAGTCAGTTTTGAGTAAAGAGGGAAGGCTTCGCGTTGCTGGAAGGCCATAGTTAAAGAAAAGCGGTGCCATTTTGCGTTGGCCTGTTGAAACATTGGATCTCCATCAGGGTAGTCTTATGCTAGAAAGGGATCCAGATGGTGTGCATGAATGTGCACATTATATCTCTTTGGTTCCTGTAGCCAGACACAGGGAACTAATTGTAAACATGTGAAACCAGCCAAGACCGTAACTGGGGCGTGAGGGCAGATTCTGATATCGATAGTTCCTGATCGTTATTAGAGTCTTTGGCAGCAATATCTTCTCGAGCGCTTCGTCGCATGCACAGAGCAGGTCTGTGGGCCACCATTTAAGAGCTATCGCAGCCAGGACGCGCTCTTGGCCCGCTGCTAAAAGTTGCGTTTTTAGTCATTGCGGGATCGGTGGGAATGAGTGTTGATTGGGACCGAGAAGATTGCTCGTTAAAAATGCTATCTCTTCGGTATGCATGGAAGCCGACTTCTTCTCGGCTTTCGAATTTGCAAGAATCCTGTGACTACTGTGGCGCCGGGTTGGGTACCTGTCTGCAAGTTTTAAGAACCTGGTGCATGGGTATGTGGTGTGTAGCATCCGTTGGTTCCTGATTCTTAGCAAACTCGTCGTAACACATATTTGATGGCAGCTTTTGGTCGAGCGCTTGTCAATTTACGCTTCCATCTGCAAGAAATTATGGTGGGAGTCCGAATACTGGGTGCATGGTATTGTCGTGTAGCGCAGTAGCTATTCTAACTAGTCATTCTAGTTATCCATAGTGACATGTAAACAACCTCATTCTGGAATACATAAATGATCTAACTCAGGTAACGCTTCTGTCACTGTGTATGACTAAACAAGCTGTTTCACTAAATTTTGCCTCACCTATAACTAAAATTTGTTGTTTATTTTGGAATTAGGTGCTTTATGCGCAACACTCGCCTTTTTAAAGTGTATTTACCATGTCTATTTGTGCTGTAAATGCAAACTGTTAATTAGTAGTTGGTGTGTTACAGGAGAGCTCACGGTTCTCCGAAAAGCCCTTTCTTTCCAATGTTAGAATAGTGCATATAAATCACATCTTTTCTCAGAAAGTATTTCTGCTAGGAAGCTGAAATTCTTAGAAATTATTTATTGAAGTATTGGCTACAACTTAATATAAGAATTTTTAAAAATTTGAGTTCAGTTGTTAGAGATTAATTTTTTCTATTGTAATGAAAATTCACCACTGTTTCGTCATTTTTAGTGATAAATTCAACAGTACACAGGTTTTAGGTAAAAGGTTTCGTTAAGTTACGCAGAAGGGATTGCGTAGCATTTGCCGAAAATTTAAAGCAAATTGTTTTTGAAGATCCTGGGAAAACATGTAAATTATATGAAAATATAATACTTTTGGAAATCGACTGCCGAAGTATGGATTACGTTTTTAGTACATTCCAGGTCCATAGGTTGGATTATCTTCATCTTCTGCAAACTCTTCCTCCAGCCTCCCCTTTGTCCTCCTCCTGTTACTCTAGAAATTCTTACAGCCCTGTCAGCAGCCCAAAGACGTTCTCTGGCTATAAAGCAAGCATCGTTTGTTTGAAACGTATCTTCATTTCCATATTTCGAAATATTTTACACTATACAACGTTGCCGTCATTGGAAGTAGCAACAGCATGATAAAAACCACATAAAAGTGTTAGTATTTCAACAGACAATCTGGGCGATTGTTGATCATACGACACTGTTTACACTTTCATTCATGTTTTCCGATAGCTCAGGTGCTGCTAATTCTCTGGATATAAAATTTATCACCTACATTACTGCATCAGGCACACAATTTTTATGAGTGTACACTCCACCAGTTACAAATTCCTTGTTGTACTTACACTAACTGTTTTCTCCTTTTGCGCATAATAAAAGAGACTTGCATCGGTTGCAAAAGTATGAAAAAAAAAGCCCAAAGAACCTTCTTCATTTATTCGACACTGTGTGCTTTTCCTAAGAGCCATTCCACAATAGTTTTGTATTTTGTCAGTTACACTGTCAGTTAACCTTTTCTTCCCAGCCAACCCTTTATCATCTCTGAGTTTTTGTTTCCTTGTATGAAACTTTCAAGCTCCGAAATGTTGATCCCATTCGTTTCTGTACGTGCCCAACAAACTCAAATATCTGCACTGCAACATCATCACCAGAGTGCTTCAGTTCCTAAATATGTTTGAAACTTTTAGAATAATCGTCACACCGTCACCAAGGTGATTCACATATCGCACTTTATCTCACAAAATAGACTGTTGAAATATACTGGCAACACCAGCCACTTCCATTATTCCACTACTGTCATTATAGTTAGCTGTGTAATTATTGCATGTGTAGCTTTATTTTCCTGTGAACACCGACAGTATTTAGATATTAACGTTACATCTAGGGCTTTCTCTGTATACATACCGGTAGCAGATGCTATACCATGAAGAGATGTGTCGAATGCTTCAGTCAAGTTGCTATTACTACTGTTTCCTATTACTGCCTCTTCCACAGCATTCTTCATAGATTCTTGGGAGATTAGGAAGAGTCATAACGCCACAGAACTCAGCACCTGCAGTACCACCCTTGTCAACTGTACGCAAGGCATTAACAAATCTGATGCTGTGTTCATAGATTTTGCTACAATTTTTTTCTTCATTTGGAGTTACTGCACACTATTCCAAGAGGTGGTCATAAATGTATACTTACCAGACTTCTGTTACATTTCACTGGCAAGTCTTACGTGGTTCTTTTTGTAGAGGGTTTCAGACCGACTTCACTACAATACATCTTACAGAGTTTGCAAAAATTCCGATGAGAACTGACATATCAAATATTTGAATCACATCCGATTCACCCATGAAACATTCATATTTTTCACTAACTGAACCAAACTCACTCTGTAAAGTACTTCTTTCTCACCTTCATTGCAGTGGGGAGGTATACCAGCAAGGCTAGGTACACACTTTATTATCGTCTTTACTGTTTACGGCACTAACACCTACTTTGGCTTTCCAACATTTCTCCTTTTATTAAAAGCCTTCAGAGGATTCGTGGTAACTTTACATTTACCATGATTATCCTTCAGTAAAACAGACTTCACTGAAAGAGAATTCACTACGAATATTTTCAGGATTACAAAATAGTAAATAAACATGAAACACACAACAATCGTGCAAGCGATATACATCGAACTATCACAGGTTGGCCACAACACTCATTTTGTAACACTTATTTTCTCTCACATCACTAAAGTGTAAATGATGAGCATGTAGATTCATAAGTACAACATTTGACAGCAGTTTAAGAGCGCAACAGTGAATCACACCCATGCGAAACTTATTTCAAAAATTGCTGCTCATATTGTCATGCATCATTTCCTATGCTGCAATAAATTTATTTCTTTTTTTAGTAAATATATTAATAAATTTGTGACCCAAAATCCTTCCACTCAACTCCAGTTCCCTACCACATTGCAGTTCCCATCCACTGATCCACCAGGACAGAACCATGCTGACATGCAGGAGGCGTAAGTTCAAGCGGTGCACGGTACCGAACACACCACACTCAAGTGGCGGAGATTAGATTCATATTACATCATCCATCTCTGGGAGTTTGACGAAATGTGATTTCGTCAAGCGTAGCTGGTCGTCCAGTGAGTCAGTTTACCCGAATGAGAACTTAGTGTATCTGTTATTGAAGTTCCATTTATGATGGTACTGATCACGAAAACCTAAATTCTTAAGTAACCTGCTATAGGATGTGTCTTACGCCACTGTCACGCTGAAAGTCGATCCGTTCACGCCCTCCGACCAAGTTAACTGCACAGCTGTCAGTAACAGAGTGCTCAGATACAGTGTCGGTATTATCACAATACTCCACATCTATCCACAACACTAGGGCGTAGTACTTGGCACGTCTTCAAATCGGACAACCTTTCCATCGAATTAAGGCCACATACGTTTTTAGGCCACAGTAGTAATGTTTGAATGACATTTCCACCACTTGACTGCTCAAATTTCTTCATTTTATATTACTATTATGATATCTGCCTTAAGCCATTAAGTACAGCATTTTTGCTGTACTTAGACGTTTCTAAGTGTAGCCATCGCAACATCTTTTTGAACTCGGTGTCCCAGCGCGTAGGTAAATACAAAATGACAAATATATATGAAAGACAGATTGCAAACATGTTTTCGAGCCATAAAACAATTGAGCCACAGAACGAACATCATTATAGTAGTTACATGTACAGTGAACATGGTCTAAAAACATACTGTGGAAGTTACTGGTTGACTGATGGTTAAAGACGAACAGTGTAGGCTATAAGTCCATGTTGCGACATAGACTTACAACAAAGGCTGTTCCAGCAACTTCCGTAGTATATTTTCAGACCACGTTCAGTGCATGTGTAAGTGTTGTATTGATGCTAATTCTGTGGATCAGTTGTTTTATGGCTGATAAACATGTCTTCCACCTGTCTGTCATACATATCTTTTATTTTGTACTCAACTACACTTTGGGACAGAGAGCTCAAATAGATCTTGTGATGACTTCAATTAGAAAAGTCTCTTTATGCGCAGCACTGTTGTACTTTATAATGGCTTAAGGCCGAAATCATGGTAATAGCATAAAATAAATAAGTCTGTATAGTCAAATGCCAGGAATATCATTCAGACATTAAGAACACTCCATTTGTGAGGGAAACGAATGGTACGTTTTCCAAACCTGTCAAGTATGTGTTAGTCAGGAAAATAGAGATTATTTATAGTGACAGATAGAGCGCGGCATTTTCTCACTACACAAGTACATAGGACCTTATGTTCATGACGTGCAGTACTATATAATAGAGACTGCCGTAGTATTTAGACAGGAGCGTTTACCTTACGTCAGCGCGTCTGGCATTTGATAAAGTTACCAACAAGTCACTCTCTGTACTATGATGGCAGCTTCTTACAACACACAGAGCACCATCAAATAAACAAAACAAACAAACAAGCGTCGATTTAGGTTGTCACTGTTGTTACACATAACTTTACAGGAGGCTATCTTTACCATTTGTTCATTTTCCAACTGTGGAAGGAACGTTTGTAGGAAAAATCTGTGAACAGCATTGATTCATCAAGTGCAGTGTAGCAATGTTTAAGACAATCTGATAAATGACATGTTTTTCAAACAACATGGTTAAGCTGAATACATACTGTTTATAATTTGGTCTTGGGACTAGCCCATTATTAAGAACCTCACACCGCTTCTTGTATTCCTGGGAGCGCCTGTTAACAAAAATAATAAGAACATATCTCATTTGACTTCTTAACAGTCTCCTTGCAGAACGTACGGTCACCACATGCGTTCCGCAAAAATAGTTTCAATCATATTTACGTGTGATTGATTCAGTAGACTTTCCCAACTCAAACGAATTGCATTTCCGTTCTATTAGTGCGCTAGATATTAGATTAGATGTTCTTCTCGGTCCAATAGATCCAGAGTGAGGAGGTACTCCAGCATAAGGAACATTGGTGGTGATTAGTTTACCAGTTTGCGAAAGGTGATAAATATGCAATTTTGTCATCAAATTGGTGAAGTGTATACGAGTGAGACGATGTGCTGTCAGTGGTGAAGATGTAAGGAATAAGGATTTAGGAACTTCACGTTTGAGACATGAATATTCAGAATGGAGATCTTATTACTTACTTTGATAAAGAACTGGAGATGTTCGTGAAAAGATTTCATTCTGACAGATGTTTGATTTGATGGCGTGAAATAAATTATCAGAGACGTTGTTCTTTGCTGTAGACAGCCTCTCTGTAATGAATGTAATAATGGAGACGTGTAACATAAAACACAGAAGAGCAATGAAGTGTACTGTACCAGTACATCAGACTCGCTATTAATATCTCCCCACAAAGAGTAAAAAGACTGCTTTCTCCATCCCTACGCAACAGTTCTAGGTTTCAGTGTCTACCGTGGAGGAGTTGAAGTGTTCATCATGTACTAGCGTTACAGACAACAGCGAAGGAAAAAGTAGCAATGAGGCGGTGGAAAGAACACACGTGTCATAAATTTCGAAGCTACAGATTCTTTCATTTAGTACATGCGAAAAATCGATAATTACTGCAGACCCATGTTACACATTTTGCATTACTCTGAAAATGAGTAATTATGGTAATTTCGTGCATATTATATTTTGCATTAATAACGCTATATTTTCGTCGAATAAATGCTCATTTTTGTATTTATGAGAAAATTTTAATGGAAACCGTGGGACAGCGCCAGAGATAACATTTTACCTCTTGTATTCCTGGGAGCGCCTGCTAACTAAAATAATGAAAAAATATTTCATTTGATTTTGTAACGGTCTCTTCGCAGAACGTAGGACCACCACGTAGGTTCCGCAAAAACATGAGAGTAATCTTTATTCATATTTACTTTTACTTGATTCATTAGACTTTCTGACTCAAATGAATTGTATTTCCGTTTCATTGGTGTACTGTAGATTAGATTAGATGACTTTTCGTTCCACCAGATCCATAATGAGAATGTACTCCAGCATGCAGAACATGACAGAAAATCAATAATACACAATAAAAATTTTCAAAGGAACACAAGCACGTTACATGTATCTTATGGTCCTCATGGATGCCGAATTAGTCAGGAACCCTTAAACATATTGTTTAAAAGGTAAAATATAGCTTGGCGCAAAACATAAAAATTTTCAGTACACTAAGGTGTGTCTGGTAATTCTTAGGCCACTGTAGCCTCACATCGTCAAATATAAAAACTGTTATACAAGAATTATCTAAAATGCCCGCATAACTGCACTGAATTTGTAGAGAAGTCAGATTGTAATAACACTCGCATCGTTTGCTATAACTAGAAACATATACAGATCAGTTGGATCTACTACGGTATTCATCAGAGGAGTGGAAACAGTAGCCCGCAATGATTCCTTTAGTCTCGTCTGAAACTCAACTGTTAGTAGTTAATCTATTTATGGCTGCTGGCAAGATACTGAAAATGTTTCTTCCTGAATAAATGACACGTTTCTTGATGAAAGTAAGTGGCTTTAAGTCTTTGTAAAGATTCTTATTATTTCTAGTGCTGATTCCATGAATGGAGCTGTTGGTTTGAAAAAGAAATATGTTTTTCGTGGCAGATTTCATATACGGATAAGTATAGTAGAAAGAAGTATTTGGAATTCCTAGTTCACTACACATGCCTGTGCACGATGTTCTTGTGTTCACACAGCAAATAATTCTTATTACATGTTTTTGGATCCAGGAAACTTTAGCTTGGTTGATGAGTAACTGCAAAAAATAACCCAACATGGCATTTTATAATGAAAGTAATCACACTATGATAGTTTTTTTACTATTTATGGATCACTCATGTCTGATAATATTCACATTGCAAATAGAGATTTTTATAGGTGCTTCACGAGTTTTGTAGTTTGCTCTTCCCAGCTGAATTTATTATCAACCTGTAATCCCACTAACTTAACGCTTTTAACGTCTCCTATTTGTGTGTTTTCATATTTTAAACAAATACCGCCAGGAAACATCTCAAAAATTCTAAACCACATGTAGCGTGATTTTTCAAAGTTTAGTGATAACGAATTGGTGAGAAACCATCTATTAATCTCTATTAAATTTTCATTAACCTATCTTTCCATGACTAGTCTTTGTTTGTTATTTATTACTATTTTTGTGTCGTCTGCTGACAAACAAAAAATTGGCATTTGGTAATTTTGCAGATGAAAAGTCACTGATACGCACAAGAAAAAGTAAGGGCACTAAGACTGAACCTTGTGAGACATCAAAGTGCTTAGGTTCTAGTTGGATGATACCTGGCAGCTAAATGCATGTCTCTTTCCTAATTACGTCTTTCATTTCCTGTCAGATACAAGGGATTAGAACCACTTTGCGGTATTTCTTGTTGTGCTGTAATATCTTAAGTTACTTAAAACGATTCTGTGATTTTCACAGTAAAATTATTCAGACAAACCCCAAAATACACCAGCAGCATGTAATTCATTGCCAGCTGAGGACTGTATCTATCACTGTTTGACATCAGATTTTACTACAGACGCCTCAAGCTGCTCTTCATGTAATCGATGACAAAACACACTACTGTGACTGAAAGAAAATGCTTCACTGTATTAATTTCACATCGAAACTGTCTTGAGAAATAAAAAGCACTCCTAATGAACTGGTCATTATGCAACACATGTACTGAGAAAATAAGTTGAACATTCATTCTCCTCAATGTACGGTCACAAACAACCAAAATTAGAAGACTTCTTACCCCCCTCATCTCTTCCCCTCCCTCCTTCCACCCCTCCAGTTGGGGATATAGGCTTTTCTGTGGCCCACCACCATTCAGCCAGTGGACGAGTGGCAACTGGCCCACCTTGAGGAGATGGTTTTTCACTAACACAAAAGCATGGAATACCAACTAAACAACAGGAGATGAAGAAGGACCACTCCAAACGCAAATTGTTTGTTCGTCTAAAATAATTCAGCACAGCCTCATCCCACATCGTGCTCCCTGATCAGGCATATCTGGCTACAACGATCACACATGGCCCACAAGTGCCCGCCATTCTGAGGGGGAAAACAATTCACTGCAACAATTATATTTAACACAATACATCTGTTATTATCAAGCATCTATTAAAAAGGAAAACAAAATCACAATGGTAATAAATGTTCTCTTTCTATGAAAATAGTTTCATGAGCAGTCAGTGTAGCTTTTATGTTCGACTGGAAGATACTAAGCGCATCTCATTATGTTGAGACATCGAATGAAGTGCACCACCACCAATTACAGATGACCAAAATTCAGAAGTCAGGCAATACACCCCATACACATGTCCACCATGTGTAAAGTTGGGAATAAAGAACTTCCATTATTTTGCTATGAAAACTACCGATCACAACAGAATGCCCTTTTTATTTCTAAACCACAGTTAAAGTAAAGAAAAAGCAAGAATTTAAACTCTGAAAAAAAATCTATATTAAGCAATTTCATTCAGGTTGATGGAAAAATTACATTACCACAGAGTGTCTCTCACATTTGTATCAGTGTGTGTAGATAAACTATCATGCATGTCTGTATTCCAGACATTTCGGACATGTTAAATAACATTAGAAAATGCAATCATCCATGCCATTAGCTCACATGTCAGAAAGAAAACAATCATTTTATATTTGACAGCAACTGTCTATTATTCAAGAGGACATAGCTGTTTTGTACACTATGGGAAGTCACGTTTTACCTATGTGAAGCTATATCACACCTGCATTTATGAAACAAATGGTGAGAGCTTGACTTGTGATAGAACTTCCTATAAGATTTTACCTCATCTTTCTCTCTTCTATTACTTCGAAACAGATTACTGTCTCTGTGCTTACATTTGATGTTTTTCTCCATAACTCTCCTCTATCGACATATCTGTAAAGTTTCTATCATACAGCAGATTTTTGTATTCTAGTTTTGTAAACAATTTCATCTTCACAGCCTACTTTTCCCAATGTATTCACATGTATGCAGAAAACACATTCATTTCTAGATTCCACAACAAGCTATGATTCAAGTGGTGTCTGCTTTATAATTATAGGTTGTGAAGTATGAATTAACATAGGTATTTACAGTAACACATATCTTTACACACACAATCGTAACGATGATGAAGACAGTCATGATCCCATGAGAACAGATTCAGCCGATTTCTGTTAATTTTATGAGCAAAATCAGTGTAGTTTTCTGAGACCTTTCTGTACGCAGAATATAAGCAGCCATACCACCCATTGTAATAGAACCTCCTGCCAAATTGTACTGTGTCTCTCTTTTCCCATAATCGAGAAACGAATACCATCTGCATGTTGACATTGAGCATATTACACATAAATGTATCCCTCAACTGGAGCAGGTGACTAGTGGTCAAAGTTTCCAGAATGAGATTTTCACTCTGCAGCGGAGTGTGCGCTGATATGAAACTTCCTGGCAAAGTTGTTTGCACAGACCTGCATAAATTTTTATCAACTGTACTGGAAGAAGACCATATGCAGCAAATTATCAGTCACACGAGAGGGCTTCTGTATTGCCCCTTCATAAATGGTTTAGTCATTACTTTTTTCAGCTGTAATATATCCAAGCAGTGTACGACTACCGCTTAGGACACTCTCATACACTTCGTTTTTATACCACGACTTGGAGGTATGTGTCAGGTGCTGAATCGTCATTAACACGTTCAGATCCACTGGCCCTCACATAAACGTGAACATTGCATGATATAAACTACGCCTCTCCCACAACACCTAAGTAGGTAGAAATAAAACAAAGAAGCAATGTTTCTCAGTTACAAAAATGTCAAAGACATCGTAACATACGGAAACTGGAAGCGTCTTATAGCACTGTAGAGCATTTCCAACAGCGATCTGAAAGAGATGGCCTATACAGTTATTCTGTGATAGGGTAACAGATGTCTCGGTGCTGGGTTTTGAAGAGCATTGTTTCCTCATTTTGCAACCAGGTGCATGATTACTGTTTCGGAGATGACCATCACCGTAAGCTTCTGTTCACAACATGTGCAAGATAGTAGAATAAAAATAAGTATTCTTATCTTACTAGTGAGAAAAAAAGAAAAACCTGTGCAGGGTATCGCAACATATGGAAAAACAATGAGTCTACAGCGTTAAGAAACACTTCCAAACAATTGTCTGAAAGTGGTGACACATTTAATCCCATGTTCCACCATGAAAAGTAGCAGATGTCAAGTGTTCCACCAAGGCTCTCTCCATCTCAACCAAGTGGTTTCAGTCAATCATTATGTGGTAATCAACAGCATATCACTGGATGCACGGGATGTGAAAGACACCATTGACAAGGGACAATGTACCGTAACGAGCTTCGCACTTCATAGTGTGCTCAATTTTAACAATTTTACCAGCTGTTCTCTAGTTTCTACACCAGCCAGTGACACAGCTGAATACTTCCTAATTTCTATATCGTCGCTAAATCACCCCTCCACTACCCTGAAGGTGCAATATACTAGATGGTGAATGCTGATATATGATTGTGCAGTATGTCCATTCGGCCATATACACCAAATTATACACGACAGCGTCCTATACCGATGCAATTAGATTATCTACATATTTCCAGCACATCGATAAGAGCGCAGAATTTACAATTACGGCCATCCTCCTTTCCCTGTGTGGGTGGGTGTCACGGTGGATTCTCGCATTCCTAAGATAAAGTCAGAGATTGAAAGATCCCTCCCACATTGTTCTTAAGCAATACCCCATGAAACACCAATATTATCCATGGCACTAGTACTAATATACAAGATCTCTCCAGATGCATGTGTGTCGAGGAGGGTAGCAGCTCCTATCGGTGTATGGTAGACATGCGAGTGTTGCAGTGATGTAACACATGGATAAGACGAAATGTATGGTTAATACTTGGTGGAGTTCCAGTCAGCTGGAGTTTGAAACGTTTCATGTAAATCAATCGTGCTATCAATTCTGAAGCATTATTCCACTGTCTGGATCAGTACCATGCGGGTATTGGCATGAGAGACATGATCATAGATCATAAACACATACTTCAATGGTTACATGGCTCTGCTTCTAAAAATGCTACATTTTGTATATGCTCTTATTGTTTACCAGATTAGCTTCGCTAGTTTTGTTTACACCTTCCAATTCCGATACGTCCCCACAACCATGTTAGGACACCTACAAACGATAAATTTCGGGTATTTTTTCATCCTAGTAATACGTTATTCGTTAGTTGACGGTGTGTCGACTGCACTTAGCACCATATAACGTGGGAGTTTCTCCTTCCTGTAACTATAGAGTGTGCACTCCCCCCCACCGCGACGTAGTTTATTGACGAACATTTAGCAAGTTATGCATTCGAACCGCAATCGTCGGCCGCTGACAGCTCTACACGCAAACATTATATACAGACTTTGCATGCATATTACCAATCGCGAAGTCTCGACTAGAACCGCTTGTACGTTATTATCGAGTGTGCTGCAGCCTCAAAAATAGTGAAGAACCCTCCGCAAAACAGTTCTGTAGAGGACGTAAGCACATTTAAATTCATCCTGCTAAAGAGCATGACATCTTCGATGCAAGTTTTATTACCGATATTTTGTAACAATATTGTCTAGATTCTCCAGTGGTAACAACAAACCAAGGGAATCTGCTGCGCCTGTGACACCTCCTTTTATACTTCATAGCGCCTGTAGAATATTTGGTTGTAAAGTGACTGGGTGCATTAGAATACATTACTATACTATCCGACTAATGTGCTGTTCTGTGCCGTACATAAGAATAATAGTCATGAATGACTGTCTGCCTCCTCCAACGGACATCTAGCACACACAGTAGCGGAATAGGGATGATTATGTGCCATCATCGTGGATCTTTAAGAGTATAAAAGGAGGTGGAATGGTGATAATGATAGTAGATTCCATTGTATATCAACCTACTCTTCGTCATTAGTAAACAGATGTCTGAATCTGTATCTGCTCTTTGGCGCACCCCTACAATCCGCTGCCCGATTTCGAACCTCTGACTGAGCATGACGTAATACAGTTGGAATCTTCCGTGTCTGCAGGCCTTTTGAAGGAGCACCTCTTCATCTTGTGATTTTTGGAAAGTGTATTTGTTACTATTAACTGAATTGTATTGCAGAACTCGATCGCTCCACTCTCTCATTACTAAAGCCGAGTCATTCAAGTGTATTCTTTCTGCAATTACACCCGCTATTATGGCGTTCCAATCGTGCACAATTATCAGATTTTCATCTCGTTTTACACACTGTATTACCCGTTCAGTGTCGTCATATACTTTCTGTGGCCCTTGTTCGTTTGCTTATGACGTCGGCATGTTTATATGAATTGTTGTTATTGCCATGGGTTTGCTGTGGTTCTGATGAGAAAAATTCTGTCATTGAATTGTTCAGTGCAACCCGCTCACGGTCACTCTCTCTCTCTCTTCACCACGTTCTTATTCATAATGAATACAATTCCCGTTGTACTATTTTCTGTTGCTGTTTAATAACTGTATATCCGTCTGGCCAGAATTACATATCTTCTTTCCATTTCACTTTACTAACTCTCACTGTAACTAACTGAGACTTTGCATTTCTTTTTTCATATTGGGTCTCCAGCCGGAAGATAACGTAATCTTCATACAATACAGGGTGATTCAAAAAGAATACCACAATTTTAAAAATGTGTATTTAATGAAAGAAACATAATATAACCTTCTGTTATACATCATTACAAACAGTATTTAAAAAGGTTTTTTTCACTCAAAAACAAGTTCAGAGATGTTCAATATGGCCCCCTCCAGACACTCGAGCAATATCAACCCGATACTCCAACTCGTTCCACACTCTCTGTAGCATATCAGGCGTAACAGTTTGGATAGCTGCTGTTATTTCTCGTTTCAAATCATCAATGGTGGCTGGGAGAGGTGGCCGAAACACCATATCCTTAACATACCCCCATAAGAAAAAATCGCAGGGGGTAAGATCAGGGCTTCTTGGAGGCCAGTGATGAAGTGCTCTGTCACGGGCTGCCTGGCGGCCGATCCATCGCCTCGGGTAGTTGACGTTCAGCGCCTCAAGCGAACAAATGTACAACTAAATGAAACTTTATAGCTCCCTTAATTCGCCGACAGATAGTGCTTAGCTCTGCCTTTTGTAGTTGCAGAGTTTTAAATTCCTAAAGTGGTGGTATTCTTTTTGAATCACCCTGTATTTCGGCACTCCACCTGGCCGCCATCGTCAGATGAGCAAGCCATCGCACTCACTCGTCGGAACTGAAATCAAACCCCAGCGCCGGCCGGTGTGGCCGTGCGGTTCTAGGCGCTTCAGTCTGGAACTGAGTAACCACTACGGTCGCAGGTTCGAATCCTGCCTCGGGCATGGATGCGTGTGATGTCCTTAGGTTAGTTAGGTATAAGTAGTTCTAAATTCTAGGGGACTGATGACCATAGATGTTAAGTCCCATTGTGCTCAGAGCCATTTGAACCATTTTTCAAACCCCAGCGGTAGTGTAGTGAAAGAAGCTATTGAAATCCGGCCAGAGATGATGGGTATCCTTTAAGGAAGAGTTAGAACCCTGTTTTCTTTTACATTAAAAAACAACGGTCTGTGTTTCTGTCATCAGAAGGTGCCAACATTGTTTCATATCGATTTATCGATTCCACTAGTTTTTACCACCGGTGCGCTGTCGTGCTTTGCAGTAGAGGGCAGTTATCTTTGCGCTTATGCATTGAACTTGAAGGCAGTGTATAAAGGAGCCACTGCGGTTTGATTTCAGTTATGGCGAGTTACTGCCACGTCTTACTCACCTGAAGACGGCGGCCAAGTGGACCGCCGAAATATTGTGTCAAGATGACGTTATGTTCCGGCTGGAGACCCGATATGAATATTATAAATTACTACGCCGGGAAAGTTTACGGGATTGTCTGGATTACTTGTCAACGAGTTGAATATCTATATTTCTGGGTATCGAAGTTGCAACATCATGAAAATGGCATGCAACAGACGTCAATTAGGCGTGGTGGGGCATGGAAATGATATATATTTCGGTGCTGCTGCACAAAGCAGATAGAAGTTACGCCACATACGTACTGAGAAAAGTAGCTAAGCCTTTGGGCTCACTTTGCTTTATCATTGTTAACTAAATAGTCAGTAAAGAGGCATTATCGCCATCTCAGGTACGTATTGACCCATCAGGGCAATTAAATGAATGTATGATATGGAATGGCCGAGTATAAAAGTAACGCCACATACGTACTGAGAAAAGTAGCTAAGCCTTTGGGCTCACTTTGTTTTATCTTTGTTAACTAAATAATCAGTAAAGAGGCATTATCACCATCTCAGGTACGTATTGACCAATCAGGGCAATTAAATGAATGTATGATATGGAATGGCCGAGTTTGTTTGCCACCAGGACTGATAGATAGTAGCTGTTGATAATTAGAGTGTTGACATTATTTCACATCGGCGAGATGCCAGAAAGATGTTCCTATCACGTAGTGAGAATGGGAGCACGGCCCTTGTGAAACCAAAGTGGGTCCGCGGTTGGCAGATTCTCGGAAGGTAAGTCCGCCTCACCCGAGGAGGCACCGAAATGTGGACATGGGCGGCGCGTGGCGGCTTTCGTGTTTGACCAGCTCATTCCTTGGGCGAACGACCTGCCACAGGGCATCGTCCTGAGCTTTGCGTTAAGATACGAGACGCATTGTCTATCTCGGGAGGCGCTGTCCTTCCACGATTTCCGGATGCAGCTTGAAACACTCTGGTGCCTACTTAACGTATCTCTGGGAAGAAAAACATTGTTTGCAGTTGGGAAAGGTATTTGCACGACTCTTGGGAGCCTATAGCCGGTCATAATGTTTCTCAAAACTAGACACGGTAGCCGTGCGGGATTAGCCGAGCGGTCTGGGGCACTGCAGTCACAGACCGGGCGGCTGGTCCCGGCGGAGTTCGAGTCCTCCCTCGGGCATGGGGGTGTGTGTTTGTCCTTAGGATAATTTAGGTTAAGTAGCGTGTAAGCTTAGGGACTGATGACCTTAGCAGTTAAGTCCCATAAAGTTTCAAACACATTTGAACATTTCAGACACGGTAGTCTTATTGGGATTGCCGCGATCGTTCTTTAAATAAAAACATGGAATTTCAGTCTTTGATCGCTGTTTCTTATTTTCAATGACCAGTTTCAGCCTAGCTGCCCATCTTCAGATCTGTTAGATATAGTTAAAAATACAACTAACAAGAGATACATAGTTACCGATGCAACTATCTTAGGAATGTATTAAATGTTAACATACCATATATTGCAGTTACAGAGTAACCCGTCAGTACAGAACTATTGGTTCGCTGTCATAACTAAAGTAATTTTTAATGTGTTTATACCTTATATCACAGTTTGGTAACAGTAAAAAGTGCCCTCTATCTGTAAGAATTGTGCATATGTACTAAGATGTTATTTTTTCACCATACATATTAATAGCGAAAATACTTTTTAATAATAAGACAATTTTAAAAAATACCATATGAATAATCTTTCTTGAGTTGACCATGAACTGAAGTAGTTTACACTAATTTAAAATTTTTGTAAAGAAACTTAAAAATATAATTGAAACATATACATATTCTTTCGAAAATGTGCGTTTCATATTCTTTGTATTGACTGGTGGTGGAGAGGATTTCCCTACATCAGAACCTATACAGCGCCACGCCAAGTCCTCTTCCACCGCGCCCAATTCACCTCGCCGCATGTACGCCGAGGGCCGTTCCGCTGCAGTTGGTTATTACTGGAACGTGCTGTTGCATGCAAGAGTAAGCCTAAAACAGGCCTTTAAAAAACTCGTAATAACTCCTGTGCATAAAATCACTTTGCTCATTAACTAGTAGGTCTGGGTTTTTCCATTGATGAGCGTATATTTCAATCTCTTCGAGTACGTTGAAATAGACACTTTTTGGAGCTTTATGCAGCACCTCCATTCGTTCTTTTATATTGCTCACTTCATGTTTACTATCCTTTACATGCGCTCCGTACGCTGTCCGATTGCTATGACTGCAATGTTCCCTGTAGCGAATTTCAAAATTCCGCCCTGTCTGCCCCATATAATAACTGTCACATTCAGTACATTTGATCCTGTATACTCCGGAATTGTATTTAATTTGTTTTGTCGTTGCTGGTTTATGTCTTAGTTTATGTGCCATTTGCCCTTCATTCTGGAATGCCACAGCGATGTTTTTTGGAAAGCATTTAGCAATTCTTTCCGACACACGCCCTTTGTATGTCAGGGTGACAAACTTCTTCTTAACGTTAATTTTCCTAGAATCATTACTGATACCCGCGGATTTGTTTTTGACCTTGTTAAACATACGTGTAACATCTTGTATCCTGTACCCATTAGCTGCTGCTGCTTGCTTAATAATGCCTAGTTCTTTCTGCAACTCATCTTCCTTTAGTGGCAATCTCAGGGCTCTGTTGCACAGTGCATGGAAATACGTTCTTTTATGCTGTGCCGGGTGGTGCGACGACGCTTCTATGATGTTGTCGGAACAAGTGTCTTTTCTATAGACGCCGAAAAAGTGCCTACCTCCCTCCTTTTTGGCGGTCGAATCTAAATATTAATTGCCCCATTGTTCCCCATTTCTAGGATGAATTGAATTTTTGGATGCTGCTCGTTTAAAACTTTACTCATTTCCTCTACTTCTTCTTTTTCCCCTATGAATAAAAAAATAGTGTCGTCAACATACCGTTTGTAATAAATTCTACTTAATTTCTTGAAAAGAGCTGAAAACTTTGTTCTCAAAGTCATTCATAAAAATTTCAGCTAAAATGCCTGATAGACTGTCTCCCATAGCTAAACCCCCATCTTCAATAATAACCTTGCCGTTAAAGACGAAACTGTTAAAACTCATTGTCAACTCTAGCATATCCACGAATTCGACGACTTCGTCCATGCTCATTAACCTATTTTATATCAGGTTTTTCCTTATAATTTGTAAAGTTTCTTCAATTAATATATTAGTGTAGAGGTTCATGACGTCCAACGAGGCTTGGACGGCGTCCTCTGGAATTCCTATATCCTTCACTTCGTTCGCGAAACACACACTATTTTTTACGTTGTAAACTTGCTGGTATTTATGTGGAGATTTTAGCTTACGGTACAAAGCCCTATTCAAGAGCTCATTAGCGGCTTCCCTCCCATTACAAACAACAGAAAAATGGTTCAAATGGCTCTGAGCACTATGGGACTCAACTGCTGAGGTCATTAGTCCCCTAGAACTTAGAACTAGTTAAACCTAACTAACCTAAGGACATCACAAACATCCATGCCCGAGGCAGGATTCGAACCTGTGACCGTAGCGATCTTGCGGTGCCAGACTGCAGCGCCTTTAACCGCACAGCCACTTCGGCCGGCTACAAATAACACATATTGGTTTGTTCTCCTTGTGCAACTTTATTTGTGCTCTCGCTTCAGGTGTTCTTGGATTCATCTTTACTAATCTAGCTTTTTCAATTGGTGTGAGTAAAAATTGTATTGCTTCTACCCTAGCCTTTAAATATATCTCAGACTTCTTTGTTAGATCTTCTTTGATTTCTTTAATTCCATTTTCTTGAAAAAACTGCATTGTCTTATCTACACAATCTTTTTCGTAAATCACAACAGAGGTACTGCCCTTATCTGACTTAGTCACGATTGCGTTGCTAGAATCCAGTTTTAAGTTAATTTCTTTCATAACCTCAGCTCACTATATTTAACGTTACGTAATGTTTTCAGGCATTCAATTGCCTCTTTGGCTTTGATGGTGGTACATGTCTCCTGGTATTTAGCTACCTTAGCGTCCCTACATGCTACCTCCACTTCTGTGATCATTCTCTTGATGTCTCGATCTTGCAAGATCGTTCTCGGATTACACTCAAGCCCCTTATCCAAAAGCTTCTGCTCTTCAGTAGAATAAATATCTGTTAGGTTAACGGTTCTGTCATAAAATTCATGTACGTATTGTATTTCATTTGTTTCCCTCTCTTCATTTGCTGCTCAAAAATGTTCAAATGTCTGTGAAATCTTATGGGACTTAACTGCTAAGGTCATCAGTCCCTAAGGTTATACACTACTTAACCTAAATTATCCTAAGGACAAACACACACATCCATGCCCGAGGGAGGACTCGAACATCAGCTGGGACCAGCCGCACAGTCCATGACTGCAGCGCCTTAGACCGCTAGGCTAATCCCGCGCGGCCTTCATTCAAGTTGCTTGGGATAACCACTGAAAGGTGTCTTTACATTTAAGGGCTAATCCCAAGCGGCTTCTGCATTTGCCATTGCTCTACACAGATTAGTTAATTTTCTTGTTACGTCTCTTTGTTATTTCGTCCCTATGTAACTGAATCCTTGATTCAATCTCATTTTCAAGTTGTGTAAAAAGCAGTGATGACAATAGGTTACCTAACTTTATATGTAAATTAACTCTAGTTTATTGAGATTGTCTTTCTCTATGTACCCTTATTTGATCTCCTGTCTTATCTGTGACTGTTCTGCTCTTCTGTTTACTTTTCTGGCTGAGATACTGCTGCCGGCCGAAGTGGCCGTGCGGTTAAAGGCGCTGCAGTCTGGAACCGGAAGACCGCTACGGTCGCAGGTTCGAATCCTGCCTCGGGCATGGATGTTTGTGATGTCCTTAGGTTAGTTAGGTTTAACTAGTTCTAAGTTCTAGGGGACTAATGACCTCAGCAGTTGAGTCCCATAGTGCTCAGAGCCATTTGAACCATTTGAGATACTGCTGTTATTTATCATTACCCTTACGTACTTCGGAAGACGGGCAGCTAGCCTATAACCGGTCATTGAAAATGAAAAATAGCGATCACACACTGAAATGCCATATTTTTATTTTCATTTTTACATAACGTTTCTCACATGCGACGATCTCCGCGCAGGGCCAATATTGCAACGCAACTGGACCATGGTGATATTTGGTTTGTGCGGCGCTCAACTGCGCGGCCATCAGCCCTCGCTCGTACACATTCTCAGTCTGTACACACTCCAGTCTAGCCACTTCCATGAATGATGATGAAAGGATGAGGTCAACACAAATACTCATTCCCGGGCCGAAAAAAAATCCCTAACCCAGTTGGGAAGCGAACCCGGGACCCCGTGATCCAGAGTTAGCACCGCTAGCCACTTTTCTTAGTTTTGAATCATAAATATAGCTTTCAGCGAGTCTTGAATGGCGAACGAAAGCAGCTTGCACCTCGTAGGCAAGCACGTTACCTCACAGCTTTTTCTTTTTCTTTTTTTTATACCGACACTTGAACTTGGCAACTTTGCTTTTAAATGCCATCCTTACGCCGGAATCAACATGAGAAATTACACTCGAACTAGGCGGGCAGAATTCTTTATTAACAAGGTGCCGGAAAAAGTAATAACAATAATATTGAATTAAGCTCAGAGGTGGGAGGTAACAGACATGAAAGGGAAGACCGTGTGGGCATATGATAAGACTTGCAATCAACTTCCCGACAGGTGGAACGTGAAGGCAGAGTGGGCAGGGGTCAGCATGCGAGGCCTGGCCACTGTGTGCCCGGTACCGCTACCGGGAAGAAGCTCCATAAAGGAGGGCAGAGGACAAAGAGGAGGGGAAAGCAGAGTTGGGGGAATTACCAGCGTGCTCTGGTACAGTGCATTAAAGAAAGAAGGTGCTTACTCATGCGCCTACTCCACTGTGGGTTATGATGTAGAAAGTAGCGCGGAGGGTCTCAGAAATCAGAAGGGGGGCCGGAGTGTCGCCCGCGTGTGGTATCATCCAGCTGAGCGGGGTGTGACGTAAAGATCACGTGTAGGTAATTGGTGAAGAACGCTCGGCAGCGCGGTCTATGCTCGTCTTCACTGTGGGCGGTTTGTGAGTACTGCCAGAAGTCGAGGCGTGATATGTCGCCAACATTATACATCTTGGTGATCATCCACTCGTTGATCCATACAAATGCATGACTTTTGGTGGAGGGGAAATGTTTATCCTCAGGATGGATATACAGGTCAGTCGAATCTGGTGAATCCAGGCAAAAAACTGTCACCCAAGTTTCCAGACGTCACTGGTGGCAGCACAAGTTAGTTGGTGGACATAATCATCCATGACGTGGCAAATTGCACGAAGCGGAGAGTCCGTTAATCCGATGCCATGAAGACGTTGATTTGTGTTGCGTTTTCCTCACGCGACGTGGTAACATGTTGCCCGGACGTTGGAGGGAAGGAAAAGCTGGTGGATAAGACGCCAAACCGTGGACCACCGCGTCGATGGATGTCTAACTTCGGTGTTGCTGCTGGATATGTAACGAAGCAGTGGGGTGTAAAAATCTTTAGGTCGAGGACAACGTATGGTCGGTAAGTGTGTGAGCATACTGAAGTCAACATGAAATCAGAAACGTGCATCAGATGGTGCTTGATGTGTACGTCTGGGACTGGTGGCGTTATGGTCGTGGGCGTAAGAATTTCCAGCAAGCTGCGCGTAACGGAGGGGCCCCCGTTCCACTGCTTGTGCATGGTGGGCATGTACAAGGACGCCGCTCATAGTCGAATATTGACAAGGCCGAGGCTCAAATAGTGGTTCAAATGGATCTGAGCATTATGCGACTTAACTTCTGAGGTCATCAGTCCCCTAGGACTTAGAACTACTTAAACCTAACTAACCTAAGGACATCACACACATCCATGCCCGAGGCAGGATTCAAACCTGCGACCGTAGCGGTCGCGCGGTTCCAGACTGAAGCGCCTAGAACCTCTCGGCCACTCCGGCCGGCAGGCCGAGACCTCCCGCTCGCGGGAAGACGGTGAGCGTTTCGTAACGGCCGTTAAAGAGCGTAATGGCCGTAAGAAAGTATCCGAAAGCAGCCTGGAGGCTGCGTCCAATTGTTGATGGCAGGGGGAGGACCTGTGCGATGTGGACCATTCTAAACGCCACATATTGATTGAGGTATTGGACACGTTGTAATGAATCGAGACGGCGGAAGAGATTTCGTCGCACCGCCGTGCGGATAATTTGAAGTGCACGCCGAAATTTGCTAGTAGCGGAGCGGCGGACGGTGGAGGTGAATATTATACGAAGGTACCGTAGTTTCTGTACACATGGGAGAGGTGCTAAGTCGTCGTTTGAGAGGCAGCGTCCAATGGACATCGCCATGGATTTAACCACATTCATGTTACTGCCCGCTACAGTTCCGTACGTCAAGCACCGTTTGTGTTTGTTTCCGTGAGGAGACCAAGAGGAGGAGGTCGTCCGCATACGAACGACACAGAAAACAGTTCTGTCGCAAAGTGAGACATGAAAGGTGGCTCGTCAGACACCGGATGAGTGGCTCCTGGTTTATGGCATATAGTAGGGTCAAAAGGGCAACCTTGCCTTATGGATCGTCTGATCGTCACCGATCCCGCCAAGCGGCCATTGACCTGAATCGACGATTCGGCGGTGCCGTACAGACGCCAGATAGCATCGATAAAGGTGGGTGGAAAACCCGTTCAACTCATTACTGAGAACAGAAAACGATGCTGTACTATGTCGAATGTGCTGTCAGAATCAATGGCAACCACCGCGGCGTGGAGTCTGCACGCCGCTGCAAGTGGAATTAAATCACGACATTCTCCTGTGGCAAGCCACAGTAACTGAGCCACCCATAGTTGTCTGTTCCGGGGATGGAACGCTAGGTAGGATCTTGCGGCATCACGTCGCTAGCAGTCGTGTAAATATTTTATAATCTGCATTAAGCAGAGTCAGAGGATGGTAATGTGCTGTCGTCACTCCCGGTGTTGGTTTGTAGATGGGTATAATAATTCCAGTGACAAAGGACGGCGGCACGGAGTTCCCCATCGTCATCAGTTCAAGAAACATCGTCGTGCACCGTGAAACAATTAGCGTGAGGAAAGCGCGATACAATTCTATCGGCAATCCGTCGACACCAGGTGAATTACTCAGAGCACCTTTGTTGATTGCGTCGTGGACTTCGTCGCGCGTAACTGACTCCATCAGCTCGTCCGCTTCGTCGCTGGCGAGGATGCGACTTACGTGTGGTGACACAAACTCCTCAGCGTGGTTGTTGGTTGTCTCCTGCTGGTACACTGTGCGGTAGTGGTCTACAAAGGCATTGATGATTTCGGCCTGGTAAGCTACTTGCTGGGCGCGACAGGTGGAGTTCTCGGTGATGAGTTGCTGTCGTCTCTGTTTCCTATCGGCAGTGATATGATGCACGGTCTGATGTTCTTGTTCCGCCGAATCTTGACGTCGGGTCCGCACCATCGCCCCCTGCAGTCTACGGCGTGTCAACGTTGCAATTTGTGCCTTAATCCTGCTTCGTTTACTTTGGGTTCCCGGGGTGGGCGGCTGGGCGACCAAGAAACAGAGGAGCGATTTCTTCCGATCAGAAGTGTGCCCTCTCAGGTCTGTGGGTGGAGCCGGACGGAGCGTAAATGTTGATAATACGCGTCCCAATGACGCAGACGGCTATGCCTCTGGCGGATGGAAGGTATGTGATATCAACCACCGGAATGCCTTCTCGGGCGTAGATGGCTACGCCACGAAGCAAGTGGTCACCAGGAGAAGGATAAGTGCTATATGCCGCGAAGGCCGGAAGTGCAGCTAAGTGTACTTCCTGTAGTAATGCAATGTCGACGTCCGATGCCCATGTCATCTTTCGCATTAGATGAATTTTCACGGGGCAGCTAATGGTGTCAGTGCTGATCGTCGCTGCTCGGTAGGTTTGAAGTCGTACCCCGCCGTGGAGGGGAACTCCATCAGCAGAGGGTGGAGAGGGGCAAGGAAACGGCGAGTCATGCCGTACGCCAACTGACGGCGTTATCGACGGCGAAACTAGGCTTCCGTCTGGGGTAACTCCGTCACCTGCGTGTGGTTCGGGCCTTCGTCGACGTCGTCACTCCACGCCATTGAAGTCGTTGTTGTTTTTGCGATGTTGTTACATTCCACTTCGTTCGTAGGAGCGGAGGACGTCTCGGCTGCAGTCGCAACGCCGAAGTCCATTGCTTCAGGAGCACCTGGGCGAGCCAGCAGAGTAGACAGCGGCACAGCAACAGCTGGCGTCATGTTGTCGTCATTCGTTTCGTCGTGCAGGTTCTCCAAGGCCTCACCGGACCGCACGGCCTCTGGAGCATCAGGGGGAGGTGATCTGTCTCGTTCAGAAACGGTACGGCGCCTCCTCTTGTGCCTTTTAGGTGAACGTTGCTTGCTCGTGCGTCCCTCTGTGTCGGAAGACGGGAGGGAGTGCGCGGTCTGGGAGGAAGGCCGTCGCGGGAACGATAAGTGAAGGGACGTCTATATGATCGGGAGGGTGGGAATCGGAAGTCGTTGCTGTTGCTAGAGGCGCCAGAGTAGCGTCAGGTTGTGTGCGCGACGCGTCGCCGCCAGCGGTATCCGTAGCAGCAGGAAGGGTCACCGGTACATGGTCTGACGGACGGCGGCCGGTGGGAGGAGAAGAGAGCGCCGATGCGTAGGTGATTGGTAAAGCCGTCGTCCGATTCGAAGGCGTCACGGTAGCGGGTGGCAATTGGGTGATTCGTCGCTGAAGACAATCAGACCTTAGGTGGCCTTCTTTGCCGCACCCGGAACAGGTCTTGGGTTGGCCGTTGTAAATGACGACCGCACGGCACCGTCTGATTTGCAGGTAAGATAGCACGTGGCGATGGAGATCGATGGTGATCTGTCGTACACCGTTAAGAATGAGGTACGTTTGAAATTGTGCCCAGCGTTCGGTTGTATGTCCATGTACAGTGCCATAGGGGCGGAAAGCTGCGATAACGTCTTCCACCGGGACCTCGAACAGGAGTTCGAAAAACTCGTGTGGTGCGCATTCCCAAGCCTGCGTGGTCGACAGTGACCGCACCGACATTTACGTCGGCGTGGAAAAAGCTTATTCCGTGTTTGGTGTCGGAAGTATTATTTCGCACACCGCGTCACTGACGAGTTAGACGTACACCGTACTGCTGAATATGGACAAATTGATGCCCAAGGTGTCGGAAGCTGGGATCTTAGCAACGTCGCGTAGGAAGCGTTTCACTTCCAAGGCCTTTGGTCGTGTGTAGTCGTTGCAAAAGTTGAATCGTAGTGTTGATTTTCTAAAACGAATGGCCATGGTTCTACTAAACGTAAGCGACTGCCGCTGAAATGTAAACAACAGCGAACGCGCGCGTGCTCCGAAGGCGGAAACAACAGCACGTCCACACTGCACGGCTGTGAAAGCCGGACTGGCCACTAGAAAACGAGCTGCGGGAAACGTTACTTTAGGATAGCCGCTGACAAAACAACACGTTTTGTGGGTGTACATATGTCTTGGCGGTAAGATTCTATACTGAAAGATTTCTTTATGCCCTGTCTATAAGAGCGTAGTGGCGTCGTTCTATAATTACGCCACTGATGCGGTATCATGTGCCGCTCAGCGACTGGAGACAATAACTTTTTGGCGATCTCTTGGAGCGATGATATTGAGAAGGGAAGCTGATGAGCATTTTTCTGGGCATTCAGGGGAGGTGCTATCCAAGGAAGCAAGGAAGATGGGGTTAAACGACCCGTCGACATCAAGGTGCAAATGAAAATGGCTCTGAGCACTATGGAACTCAACATCTTAGGTCATAAGTCCCCTAGAACTTAGAACTACTTAAACCTAACTAACCTAAGGATATCACACTCACCCATGCCCGAGGCAGGATTCGAACCTGCGACCGTAGCATTCCCGCGGTTCCGGACTGCAGCGCCAGAACCGCTAGACCACCGCGGCCGGCCTCGACATCAAGGTCATTACAGACGGAGGAAAAGCTGAGATGTATGAAGGATGGGGAGGAAATCGGCCGCGCCCTGTTAAAGGAATCATCCCAGCATTTGCCTGGAACGATTTAGGGAAATCACGAAAAATCTACATCTGGCCTCACGTGGGTTTGAACCGCCGTTCTGTCGCATCTTACTCCTCTGTGCTAACCACTGCACCACTTCACTCAGTCCCTCTGCTCAAGAGTGTGGTCTTGGTTGTCGGCGGGCGCCAGCAAGGTTTCTCCACTCAACAGGGTACAAGGGTGCACTGGTTGCGGTTTCAGGTGTTACGCGCCTAAGAACAGACTCCATAAGTTCAACAGTACATTGGTGCGCATATTTGCAAACCGTGCTAATCACTTTTCCTTTTGAAACTTCCTGGCAGATTAAAACTGTGTGCCGGACCGAGATTCGAACTCGGGAGCTTTGCCTTTAGCGGGCAAGTGCTCTACAAACTGAGCTACCCAAGCACGACTCACGACCCATCCTCACAGCTTTGATTCCGGCAGTACCTCGTCTCCTACCTTCCAAACGTCACAGAAGCTCTTCTGCAAAACTTTCAGAACTAGTACTCCTGGAGGAACGGATATTGCGGAGACATGGCTCAGCCACAGCCTGGGGGATGTTTCCAGAATGAAATTTTCGCTATGGAGGGGAGTGTGCGCTGGTATGGAACTTCCTGGCAGATCAAAGCTGTGTGCCGGACCGAGATTCGAACTCGGGAACTTTGCCTTTAGCGGGCAAGTGCTCTACAAACTGAGCTACCCAAGCACGACTCACGACCCATCCTCACAGCTTTGATTCCGGCAGTACCTCGTCTCCTACCTTCCAAACGTCACAGAAGCTCTTCTGCAAAACTTTCAGGACTAGCACTCCTGGAGGAACGGATATTGCGGAGACATGGCTCAGCCACAGCCTGGGGGATGTTTCCAGAATGAAATTTTCGCTATGGAGGGGAGTGTGCGCTGGTATGGAACTTCCTGGCAGATAAAAGCTGTGTGCCGGACCGAGATTCGAACTCGGGAACTTTGCCTTTCGCGGGCAAGTGCTCTACCAAGGTAGGAGACGAGGTACTGGAGGAATTAAAGTTGTGAGGACGGGTCATAAGTCGTGCTTGGGTAGCTCAGTTGGTCGAGCACTTGCCCGCGAAAGGTAAAGGTCCCGAGTTCGAGTCTCCGTCCGGCACACAGTTTTAATCTGCCGGGAAGTTTCATACCAGCGTACGCTCCGCTGCAGAGTGAAAATTTCATTCACATTTCTTTTTCTTCGAGGACTAAGCAGTCATCAATGCTCAGAGTCCAACGGAGCTGCAGCACTTGTATTTCAGCCAACATGGCGTAATGGTTTCATTTACGACGATGCTGTAAAAGTTACTTATTTCTGTGTTTAAAAGCAACCTCAGGCCGATCAATGAACGTGAGTACACGGCAGGTTACGTAACAACCAATCGCACACCGAAACTGTATCCACAACATTACCGCAATGCCCAGTAGTTTAACAACAACTTATATAATGTCCCATTTTCATTTTTGTAATAACAGTCGCTCATACAGTTGCAGATGACATGATGTGCGCAGCAGAAATGCCAGCAGAACATTGAAAACACTCTCGAAATAACTGCAAAAAACATATAAACCACGCTGTAACTTAAGTAAGATATTATGAAATACTCACGCTTGTACAATATATAGGACCAAAGAGTAGACATGTAACAACGTTTTATAATCTTCATAACGATACCAACTTTTACGTTTTAGAATAAAGGAAAACCCACTGATGACGGCGATATTGTCGCTGAAACTAGTTTGAGAAAGAAAATAAAACAAAAGTGTCTTGCATCAAGGCGGACCCAGTCTTATATTTCTTTTTTTATGCAAAGATGGGAAAACGGAAGAGTTTCAAGATACATCTATGTTTTATTGACCTTCACAATCTCTGTTGGTCAAAGATGTAATAGTTGGATATAACAGTTTGCCTTGTGACTATTTTGTTAGATTTGTCGTGTTAAATTGTCCACCCTCTTCCCATTTAACAGCTTTGCCAACCAAAGATATCATCCACGACCGTTAATTTTGATTCCTGTTTTTAAAATCGTTTTGTCGAACATTTTATTTCTGTTTTTTCACACGTTTCATATCGTAATAGAATGAGCCTGAGGAGAACAGCTATTCATTTCAACACATAGTTCTTCATGATCATTTACGAATTTATTAATTTTTTTGTTGCTTGAGGAGACGTTAGGGGAACGGAAATCTTATAGCGACATTTCCAACTTTAGACCACTGCTCAGAGGCCAGAGTTTGATCGTTAGCATTATGAGGTCCGTTGCATGAATATTATTAATGGTGAGCGTTAAAACTGTTTCTGTTGCAAGTAGGAGATTAAATCAATCAGTGGAAAATCCAGGATGGAACGTAACAATATTATAAAAGGGGTAGTTGCCACGCACCATACAGCGGAGATGCTGAGTCGCAGGCATATACAACAAAAAGACGTCAGAAAATGAGCTTTTGGCCAACAAAGGGCTTTGTCGAAAAAAGACCACACACACACACACACACACACACACACACACACACACACACACACACACACATGCAAACGCTACTCACAAGCGCATGACCACAGTCTCTGGCAAGTAGGATAGGATATTGCGAGTGAGGTAATTCAGGAATGTATATCTGTAAGCTTGCTACAACAGTTTATCTATAAAAAAACTTCCTCTTCGTGTAACGTGTACTTTAGACATCGTATTCGACTACTGTGCGTACTGATTGTTGGTTGGCAATGTGTTGCGCATGTGAATAGGGTCGTCAAACAAAACTTTAAACTTAATGAAATACTGAACATTAAATAATTAAAACTAAGCTAATTAAATGCCAAAAGTAACTAATTGTGTACTCAGTGAAACCCACTACTGAAGTTCATCATGAAAGTTGCGTGACAAGAAGTGCAATTTATGACTGGAAATGTCCAGTCAGAAGAAAAACAACTGTTTGAGATTACCTCCACTATTCACTGTAAATTAAACTGTTTGCTTAGCCCAAGACCTGACAGTTCTGACAACGACTGTTTCCTGATTGGAATGCAAAGTGAGATCTGTCCTGAAATGAAAGTAACTTACCGCATCCGCAGAATGTTGTTTCGTGTCTGGTGCGCTGACGTTCTCGAAAGCAAATAAGAATCAGCAAATGCTTTAGCTAACGAAAAAAAAAAATGGAACTGCTCACTACAAAATTTATTTTTGCTTGTGGAGAACAATCTATAGTACTGAAGAGAAGATCAGTCCTGTGTACACATGTTATTAATATGTTTGCTTGTAAAAGTCCTGTGTCGTATATTTATATTCATTACATGCCCTATTATTTATGTAATGAAAGATGTAATGCTGTGGCTTATACTATTTTAACCCTTATCCGTGAAGATGGTCCACGACAAAAAACGGTCGATATTTTGGTTCAAAATTAAAGCGGCTGATTGTCGAACATGCATTTTACACATTACATTACGGCTGTTGATAGTCACCTTCCAGAAATGTTTAAAACAAAGGAGTATTTGGTTTGGGCGAGATCGTTTCACAAAATTTCTGTGTCCAACGTTCTCCTCCGAAGGCGAAAATATTTTATTGGCACTCGTCTACATAGGAGGAAATGATCATTTGAATAAAATAAGAGAAATCAGACGTCGTACGTTTTTCCCGTGAGCGTTTAGAGAGTGGAACGGTAATGAAATAGTGTGAAAGTGGTTTGATGAGCTCTCTACTAGCCCCGTAAGTGCAAACAGGACAGTGCTTATGTAGATGTAGATGTTACACCGGATAACAACGGCAAGATGATTTTGTGTGAATTAATTTTAATTTTTTTTTAATCATTGCGACAAGTGTACGTATTATTCAGACACATTAAAACGTTTAAAGCCATTTAATAGAAAAAGACATACCATTTAATAATAGCGAGCTCACACATTTCCTTTCAATCTGAGCCCTGCAAATATTTTCCACAAAACGAGCGATATTATCGCAAACAAATATTCAGCTGTGAAACTGCACAATGGCGGACTTAAAAATGCCATTCCACATTAAGCACCCTCACCGCAGTTTACAAAGTGAAATTAAGTTATTGAAGCATTTATCGCTCCCTCGAATTAGCTTCGTTTTGCCGCGGCTCCCATTCAATTGTTCCGCAAAGTTACGCAACCAATTAACGTTTTTCATTTATCAGTAATTAGACTTCTTGTCGAAGTAAATGGTTTGAAAACTAATTACTTGAGTGCCAGAACTTTGGTGAAAGTGTTCTTCCGAAAAGTACTGCCGTTCATTTGGCCAATTTAATTTGTGTTTCCGTATGTCTGCAGATCCGTGAGCTGTAAACATGGATTTCGACAGTCGATAAATCGAAGACAAATGAGTATACGACCTCAGTGTTAGTTTTTTCCCCACTGTGCACAAATCGTGGAAATATCGAATTCGGTCAAAAATTCAGTTTCGATAAATTATTGATGTGAAACATGAATGCTGCTATTTTGTAAACTGCTTATTGTTACAATAGTAACTATCCTTACAAGGGCAGCAACAAGATTGACTAGTAGTATCGCTAATATAGTCTCCGCATCTGGTGTTCTTCTGATCACTCGACAATTTGACGTAAGACTTGCAACGATTAACTCCAACTGCAGCAGAATTCGTGAAGTTATTCAGCCATCGATTTTCGCAACTTTCCCGTCCATATCGCCCATAGCACTACTAACTGGCTGACTGTGGTATATATTTAGGAAGAGATGATTATCTTAGTAACTAGGGACAAGTCTATATACGAAGCAAAGTGCTATCTAACGTAGCTACGTTTGGAAATCCTAATACTTTCTGTTATCACAATCGCTATAGGTCAAACGAAAAGTGTAATGCAGGGATTACCTGGCAAAAATCGCATAGTAAATAACTAAATATCAAGTGTCCAATCGACAGTATTTTTGGGACTATAATAATCATATTTTTCATGCTATAAAAGTTTTATCAAATGAATATCCAAAACAGCGAACGCTTAGAATTGACGTCGAGGTAATACGTTTTAGGGAATGAAGGGAGTCCATCCTTTTTTTTTTCATACTTCATAGCTCTGATCAGCGCGTAAGTCTTGAGAGTGTGGAAAGACAAGAAAAATATCTCTCCGGAAGATAATTAACTTACACTGGCGGCAGCTACAAGACATACGCTAGTTAGCTAATTCTGTAATTATTCAGTAGACTGGAGCGCTGCTGTAACTTATTAGGCACACAAACCGCAGCTACAAGCTGCGAAGTGAGACGGACCTACTCTTTCATAATTAACGTGTTTCCTTCAGTCAGAAGTTAAGTCGATTCATCGTTCGCGCATTTGTCTCTTAAATTTTAATGTTTGGGCACAGAAAAATTACAGCCAATAATATCGGTAGTCGTAGTGCCCTTTTGAATGTTATTCTCAAATATGAAATCACTGGCTAAGCAAAATTTTTCCCTTTATGTTGACAGATCATTTTAATATTTGCAACCATAGTCGATTTAAGTTTTATATTCGTTAATAACGCCATATGTAAGGATAACGAAATAAATATATGTTTTTAAGAAATATTGCAGTCAGAGACGTTAATCTATTGCAGACTCATCATTGGTAATCAAACATATTTCTTTTTAATTTTGTAACACGAGAGGTTCGATGATGCTTATTTCCAAAAATCTGATAAGCTGAAAACTTGGTCTTTTTATTTTGGATTATACACTGAAGCGCCAAAGGAACTATAATAGGCATGGGTATTCAAATACAGACAGTGTAAAGGGGCAGAATAGAGCGCTGCGGTCGGCACCGAATATGCAAGCCAACAGCCTGGCGTCGTTGTTAGACCGTTCAATGCTGCTACGATGCTAGGTTACAAAGATTTAAGTGAGTTTGAACGTGGTGTTATAGTCAGAGCACGAGTGATGGAACATAGCATCACCGAGGTGGCGATGAATTAGGCATTTTCGCGTACGATCATTTCACGACTGTACCGTAAATATCAGGAATCCGGTAAAATATCAGATCTCCAATAGCGCTGCAGCAGGAGAAAGGTCCTGCAAGAAGGAACCAAAGACGACTGAAGAGAATCGTTCAACGTGACAGACGTGCAACCCTTCCGCAGATGGCTGCAGATTTCAATGCTGAGCTATCAGCAAGTGTCAGCGTGCGAACCATTCAAGGAAACAACATTGATATGGGCTTTCGTAGCCGAAGGCTTACTCCTGTACCCTTGATGAACGCACGACGCAAAGCTTTACACCTCGCCTGGGCCCGTCAACACCGTCATTGGATTGTTGATGACTAGAAACATGTTGCCTGGTCGGACGAGTCTCTTTCAAATTGTATCGAGCGGATTGTCGTGTACGGGTATCGAGACAAGCTCATGAATCCACGGACCATTCATGTCAACAGGGGACTGTTCAAGCTGGTGTAGGCTCTGTAATGAATTGGGGCGTGTGCAGTTGGAGTGATATGGGACCCCTCATACGTCTAGATACTACTCTGACAGGTGATACATACGTAAGCATTCTGCTTGATCACATGCATCCATTCATATCCACTGTGCGTCCCGACTGACTTGAACTACTTCAACTACTTCAACAGAATTGTTACAAAGTGGCTTCAGGAACACTCATATGACTTTAAACACTTCCGCTGGCCCCCAAACTCCGCAGATACGAGGGCTATCCACAAGGTACATTACGTTTTCGTTTGTGTCCGTTAGGGGCGGGACTAGCGCTGCCATCTTGGTGTCATGGCATTCCGCCGCTCAGTCGGCATCCTGCCGTGCTAGTGAGAGGTTCGTGCTGTACTCCGCTGAGTTACTGTGACAGTTTAAAATGTCAGCGTAAATTGAAAATGCCGCGAAGTGTGAAGTGCGTGCTGTAATAAGGTTTCTGACTGCAAAAAACTATACACCGATAGAAATCTATCGGCAGCTTTGTGAAGTGTACCGGGACAACATAATCACTGAAGGTGGAGTGCGTCAATGTGTCATAAAATTTAAAAATCGCCGAAGTAACGTTCACGACGAAGAGCGAAGTGGAAAACCCAGCATAGTGACTGCCGAACGTCTCGAAAAAGTAGATGCCGCGGTCCGTGAAAACCGTAATTTCACAATAACGGAACTCTCTATGAGTTTTCCACAAATTTCACGAAGTTTGTTGCACGAAATCACTACCGAAAAGCTTGGTTACCACAAGTTTTGTGCAAGATGGATACCAAAAATCTTGACAGAGATTCACAAAAATCAGCGAATGGCTGCAGCGTTAACGTTTTTGGACGCTTACGAGAAAGATGGCGACTCATTACTCGATCGCTTCGTTACTGGTGACGAAACATGGGTTAAGCATGTGAACTGCGAGACAAAATCGCAGTCAATGCAGTGGGGCCACACAAATTGCCCCCCGAAACCCAAGAAATGCATGCAGACAATGTCGACAAGGAAGGTGATGGCGACTGTCTTTTGGGACAGAAAAGGTATGATTTTTGTGGATTTCCTGGAAAGAGGCACTACAATAAACTCTCACAGGTATTTCCAAACTCTGCACAACCTCAGAAGAGCAATACAAAACAAGCGCAGGGGAAAGTTGGGCTCAAAGATCTTGCTGTTTCACGACAACGCCCGGGCCCACACGGCAAATGCCACTCGTGAAGTTCTCGAATCCTAAGTGGGAGTTGTTTCCTCATCCGCCGTACAGTCCCGACCTGGCACCGACCGACATCCACTTATTCCCAGCAATTAAGGAGTGGTTGGCTATGCAACGATTTGATGACGACGCACAGCTTCAAGAAGAGGTAACCACGTGGTTGAAGGCGCAGGCGGCCGAATTTTGCGACGAAGGAATTTCCAAGCTCGTCCATCGCTACGATAAGTGCCTTAATTTAAGTGGCAACTATGTAGAAAAGTAGTATTCAAGTGTGGCTTTCTTCTGCATATAATAAAAAAAATTTCCAATACTTTATTTATTTTTAATTCCAAAACGTAATGAACTTTGTGGATAGCCCTCGTATAAACATTATTGAGCATATCTGGCATGCCTTGCAACGTGCTGTTCAGAAGAGATCTCCACCCCCCGCACTCTTACAGATTAATGGACAGTCCTGCAGGATTCATGGTGTCATTTCCCTCCAGCACTACTTCAGCAATGTGTGGAGGCCACCTCGTGTTGTGGCACTTCTGCGTAGTCGTGGGTCCTCTACACGATATTAGGCTGGTGTGCCAGTTTCTTTGGCCCTTTAGTGTATGTATTTAAAGCATACATTTTCATTTACATGCAGAAGTAACTGGAACCGAGACACTATTTTTTCTCGTTTACAGCTTCGCAGGAAAGCGAGATGATCTACGTTATCATTGCTCCGTGATTCTAAAGACTGAAGTTCCATACCATACAACAACAATGAAATGTTCGCACTCCGTAGATTGTATGCAGGTGCCCTTAATTTTTGAGTGGTTTTATAGGGCCAACGGGGTTTGAAAATGGTCTCGACATGTTCTTTTATGAATGACACTTTGTCCTCACTAATAATGTGACCAGTATTCAGTTGGGAAAAGCCGCGTTCATTATGTTATGATTCTTGGTCACTATTAGGAAAGTAGTGGACTGTGTGCATACATTGTGTAAGTGTTTGTCACTGCTTGCTCCTATCACCATATATCGTCCATTTATTTTGCACACTAAGGTTTTTGACAAACGTGGCCACCAAACTCCGTAGATATGAACATTATTGAGCATATCTGGCATGCCTTGAGAAACTCCTTCTTTGAAATATTACTGGCGCACGAGGGGACCACAACCGAGGGATATCCGTTAAGAGGCCAAACAAACATGTGGTTCCTGAAGAGGGGCAGCAGCCTTTTCAGTAGTTGCAGGGGCAACAGTCTGGATGATTGACTGATCTGGCCTTCTAACACTAACCAAAACGGCCATGCTGTGCTGGTACTGCGAACGGTTGAAAGCAAGGGGAAAAAATACAGCCGTAATTTTTCCCGAGGGCATGCAGCTTTACTGTATGGTTAATAATGATGGCGTCCTCTTGGGTAAAATATTCCGGAGGTAAAATAGTCCCCCATTCGGATCTCCGGGCCGGGACTAACCAAGAGGACGTCGTTATCAAGAGAAAGAAAACTGGCGTCCTACGGATCGGAGCGTGGAATGTCAGATCCCTTAAAAGGGCAGGTAGGTTAGAAAATTTAAAAACTGAAATGGATAGGTTAAAGTTAGATATAGTGGGAATTAGTGAAGTTCGCTGGCAGGAGGAACAAGACTTTTGGTCAGGCGAATACAGGGTTATAAATGCAAAGTCAAATAGGAGTAATGCAGGAGTAGGTTTAATAATGAATAAAAAAATAGGAATGCGGGTAAGCTACTACAAACAGCGTAGTGAATGCATTATTGTGGCCAAGATAGATTCGAAGCCCACGCCTACCACAGTAGTACAAGTTTATATGCCAACTAGCTCTGCAGATGACGAAGAAATTGAAGAAATGTATGATGAAATAAAAGAAATTATTCAGATAGTGAAGGGAGACGAAAATTTAATACTCATGGGTGACTGGAATTCGGTAGTAGGAAAAGGGAGAGAAGGAAACGTAATAGGTTAATATGGATTGGGGGGTAAGAAATGAAAGAGGAAGCCGCCTGGTAGTATTTTGCGCAGAGCAATACGTAATCATTGCTAAGACTTGGTTTAACCATCATGAAAGAAGGTTGTATACATGGAAGAAGCCTGGAGATACTGGCACATTTCAGATAGATTATATAATGGTAAGACAGAGATTTAGAAACCAGGTTTTAAATTGTAAAACATTTCCAGGGGCAGATGTGGACTCTGACCACAATCTAATGGTTATGAACTGTAGATTGAAACTGAAGAAACTGCAATAAGGTGGGAATTTAAGGAGATGGGACCTGGATAAACTGAAAGAACCAGAGGTTGTAGAGAGTTTCAGGGAGAGCGTAAGGGAACAAATGGCAGGAATGGGGGGAAAGAAACACAGGAGAAGAAGAACGGGTAGCTTTGAGGGATGAAGTAGTGAAGGCAGCAGAGGATCAAGTAGGTAAACAGACGAGGGCTAGTAGAAATCCTTGGGTAACTGAAGATATATTGAATTTAATTGATGAAAGGAGAAAATATAAAAATGCAGTAAATGAAGCAGGCAAAAAGGAATACTAACGTCTCAAAAATGAGATCGACAGGAAGTGCAAAATGGCTAAACAGGGATGGCTAGAGGATAAATGTAAGGATGTAGAGGCTTATCTCACTAGGGGTAAAATAGATACTGCCTACAGGAAAATTAAAGAGACTTTTGGAGAAAAGAGAACCACTTGTATGAATATCAAGAGCTCAGATGGAAAACCAGTTCTAAGCATAGAAGGGAAAGCAGAAAGGTGGAAGGAGTATATAGAGGGTCTATACAAGGGCGATGTACTTGCGGACAATATTATGGAAATGGAAGAGGATGTAGATGAAGATGAAATGGGAAATATGATACTGCGTGAAGAGTTTGACACAGCACTGAAAGACCTAAGTCGAAACAAGGCCCCGGGAGTAGACAATATTCCATTAGAACTACTGACAGCCTTGGGAGAGCCAGTCCTGACGAAACTCTACCATTTGGTAAGCAAGAAGTATGAGACAGGCGAAATTCACGCAGACTTCAAGAAGAATATAATAATTCCAATCCCAAAGAAAGCAGGTGTTGACAGATGTGAAAATTACCGAACTATCAGTTTAATAAGTCACGGCTGCAAAATACTAACACGAATTCTTTACAGGCGCATGGAAAAACTAGTAGAAGCCGACCTTGGGGAAGATCAGTTTGGATTCCGTAGAAATATTGGAACACGTGAGGCAATACTGACCCTACAACTTATCTTAGAAGCTAGATTAAGGAAAGGCAAACCTACGTTTCTAGCATTTGTAGACTTAGAGAAAGCTTGTCTCTTTCAAATTCTGAAGGTGGCAGGGGTAAAATACAAGAAGCTTCCTACCTGCCATCCCTGGCGCACTGACGCCCCTTGTAGTTGAACACAAACTGCTTCAGGAGTTATTAAATCTGGTGTTTAATTAATGTGCAGAATATTGTCACATACATAATTTGGAGATGTCACAGGAACTAAATGTATCACTGAACAAAGAGAGAGAGAGAGAGAGAGAGAGAGAGAGAGAGAGAGAAAGAGAACGAGGGAGAGCTTTTCAGCTGATGCAAGAATATTTAAACAAATGGCGAAGTAATTACACGTTTTATTCCCAGGAGTAAAACAAAATCATCATACATCTGTAAAACCATCCCTTCATGTGATTTTGTGGGAAATACCACATCTTTCCCTTGTTTCTGATCATGAACTGCTTCATGAGATACTGAACCCAATTGAGTATGTATCTCAACACACTTTCAAAAAGGTCGCTGCATAGTAGTTTGCTTTAATTATCGGACGTAAACCACAGCGCACTTGTGAAACTCTCCCTTAGACACTTCACGTACTTTTGTATGAAACATCGCATCCTTCCCTTGTCTTTGAGCATGAGCTGCTTCACGAGTTTTTAAATCCAATGGAATATGTCTCTAAATACACTTTAAGTAAGGTCGCTCCATAGTAGTTTGCTTCAAGATGTGTCATAAATGAATCGTTAAACAATCTGCTGGGATGGATTTCAAAAATCGAATATACACTTGCACGTAGGAAATATGAATTAAAACTACAGATCGACACTGAACTCGAATATTTTTGTGTATAAACAAATGAGGTAACACGTTTAGTTGTTTAACGCCTCAGTACATTTGAAAATGTTGAATTAAAAATTGATTTGTTTCATATACATTCACGCACTGTCTTCCCAGATACATGTGGAAAGAGAATACATTACGTTAAAATAATTAATACAAATACGCTCGTAAATACCTCGTATAGGATAACTGTTTATAAACTGAAACTGAAATGAATGAGCGCAAATACACCGCATCGAAACTCTGAAGACGATCCTACATGACATAAAAAGATACTTTTAAATGCACTGTCACAATCGTTTGCGACACGAGGCATGGTCGTAACTTGGGACCTGTGCAGCGGCGGCGCATCCGTCAGCGCCGCAGCTCACAAAAAATGGGGGCACACCTGCACATAGCGTGGATTAGAGGAACAAGTTCATGTTTCCAGAACTCCAAATGCAAAAACGACCGATATCGTTGGTCGGCAGACCAGCACCAACTTGTGCTGAATGCTCAGACCAGCATTCATCGGTAGGTGGGGTGGAATGCTACACTCTTATTGGCTCCTGGGAATACTTTTCAGGACTTTCCATCAACCGTCCTTCCTGATTGGTTCTCGTCAAATCAGTCTGTCCATGTAAACTCTACCCACTCCACTCCCGGTTTTATTGTTCCAGTATCAGTTCACCAGTGTGGTTGTTCTTTTAGTTACGTGTGCGTCCCTTTTTGTTGTTTGAAACGAAGCGTTTAGCGATGTCAACCATCATCAGCTTTAGCGGCAAACGACGTAGAACTGTAGAAGAAGAAGAATATGAATTGCCACGTAAGTAAACAACTTCTTATTGTAAATATGAGGGTGTGGTATTGAAATAGGGAAAAAATTTAGTATGGTAAAAAATTCTCGTCCGTAATTCTGTTTCTTTTCATTTGTTTTACAACGCAACTCTAGGATTTTATTCTGGATTGAGAGTGTAGACGGGGAGAGGAGGAGGCTGGACCACTGTTAACTCCACCTGTCAAGGTCCAGCCTCACTGGAAAGCCCGCAAATAGAGCTACCACGTAAGTATTAAACATAATTTTATGCTAGTAGTAGCGTCATTTGTTGTTGTGGCTTTGGTTTATTTCTTTTTATTTCATTCGTGTTCTTGTGATAGCTGAAATGGTGAAACTGGAGCTCGAGTTAGAGGCAATGCTGCAGACTGAAAAAATATAGCAGCTACACGCTGTGCAACAGGCTCCAGATGCGAATAAATACAGCCGACATTCGTGTAAGTATATAAAAGAGAAACAACTATGTAGTAATAGCTATGTAATTCAAAAAAATAGTTTCGTCTTGCTAAAAGTTCTAGAGAAGTGAGACCACCATGACCATCAGCTGGAGTCTATTTGCCAACTGCCGCAGGAGTCTCCAACACCCAGTGAGACAGCAGAGCAGTCCTGCGAGTGGAAAAAAAGAATTCTAAGTTTTGTTTGTTTCTGTATTATACAGGATGGTACACTGATCGTGACCGGGCCAAATATCTCACGAAATAAGCGTCAAACGAAAAAACTACGAACAACGAAACTCGCCTAGGGGCACCACATGGAGCTATGGCGCTGCCATAGGTTAAACGGATATCAACTGCGTTTTTTTTTTCAATAGGAAACCCCCCATTTATTATTACATATTCGTGTAGTACGTACAGAAATATGAATGTTTTACTTGAACCACTTTTTTCGCTTTGTGACAGATGGCGCTGTAATAGTCACATACATATCGTACACAATTTTAGACGAACAGTTGCTAACAGGTAGCTTTTTTAAACTAAAATACAGAACGAAGGTACGTTTGAACATTTTATGACGGTTGTTCCAATGTGATACATGTCCCTTTGTGAGCTTATCATTTCTGAGAACGCATACTGTTACAGCGTGATTACCTGTAAATACCACATTAATGCAATAAATGCTCAAAATGATGTCCGTCAACCTCATTGCATTTGGCAATAAATGAAACGACATTCCTCTCAACAGCTAGTAGTTCCCATTCCGTAATGTTCGCACATGCATTGACAATGCACTGACACATGTTGTCAAGCGTTGTCGGTGGATCACGATAGCAAATATCCTTCAACTTCCCCCACTGAAAGAAATCCGGGGACGTCAGATCTGGTGAACGTGCGGGCCATGGTATGGTGCTTCGACAACCAATCCACCTGTCATGAAATATGCTATTCAATACCGCTTCAACCGCACGCGAGCTATGTGCCAGACCTCCATCATGTTGGAAGTACATCGCCATTCTGTCACGCAATGAAACATCTTGTAGTAACATTGGTAGAACATTATGTACGAAATCAGCATACATTGTATCATTTAGATTGCCATCGATGAAATAAGGGCCAATTATCCATCCTCCCATAATGCCGCACCATACATTAACCCACCAAGGTCGCTGATGTTCCACTTGCCGCAGCCCTCGTGGATTTTCCGTTGCCCAGTAGTGCATATTATGCCGGTTTACATTACCGATGTTGGTGAATGACGCTTCATCGCTAAATAGAACGCGTGCAAAATATCTGCCATCGTCCCGTAATATCTCTTGTGCCCAGTGGCAGAACTGTACACGACGTTCAAAGGCGTCACCATGCAATTCCTGGTGCATCGAAATATGTTACTGATGCAATCGATCTTGATGTAGCATTCTCAATACCGACGTTTTTGAGATTCCCGATTCTCGTGCAATTTGTCTGCTACTGATGTGCGGATTAGCAGCGACAGCAACTAAAACACCTGCTTGGGCATCATCATTTGTTGCAGGTCGTGGCTGACGTTTCACACGTGGCTGAAAACTTCCTGTTTCCTTAAATAACGGAACTATGCGGCGAACGGTCCGGACACTTGGATGATGTCGTCCAGGATACCGAGCAGCATACATAGCACACGCCCGTTGGGCATTTTGATCACAATAGGCATACATCAAGACGATATCGACCTTTTCCGTAACTGGTAAACGGTCCATTTTAACACTTGTTATGTATTACGAAGCAAATACCGTCCGGACTGGCGGAATGTTACGTGATACCACGTATTTATACGTTTGTGACTATTATAGCGCCATCTATCACAAAGTGAAAAAAGTGGTCCAACTAAAATATTCATATTTCTTTACGTACTACACGAATATGTAATAAAATAAGGGGGTTCCTATTTTAAAAAATGCAGTTGATATCCGTTTTACCTATGGCAGCGGCATCTAGCGGACCAACCATAACGCCATTTGGTTTGCCCCCTTCAAGCTAGATGAGTTTCGCTCTTTGTAGCTTTTTCGTTTGATGCTTATTTCGTGAGATATTAGGCCCGTTCACTATCAATGGACCACCCTGTAGAAGGTTCTCCTTCTTCTCTAACAAATCTATTCTTGTAGTCGAGATCGATCGAAGACACCGTATCGATTCTGACGAGGATGAGATTCCTGAATTGATCAGGGAAACGTTCTAGATGGAGGAGCTGCAAAGGCAGCGTGACCTGACACTTTTAGAGGATGAGATTCCTGAAGGGTTGGTAGAGATACCTGATTATGTCGATGAAATGTTGATGCCATGTACCCAGAGCGTGAAAGGAAATTACTCACACTACTTACAAATAATCTGTGTTCTTTGTTTCCTTGCAGCAGCAGCAAGCAATATCTAGAACGTTGTACTTAATTGGGTTCATTATTATTTCTCTCTTCTACAGTGACTACATTCTCCGCAACTGCAGCACACTCTGATGTGTGTACCGGTGGCAGCGAAGCCTGTAACATCGAGGTAGCAGTTGTTGTAAATTGTATTTGCTGCGTACTTTGAAGTTTACCTACGATTATTTTCACTTATTCTTGAGGAGCTTTTTCGTGTTATATTACATGCAGTGTTGCATACATCTTCATTCTACTGTTCAGAAAGATAAGTAAACCTTTTAACTCAGTTTGTGTGACTTTGTTACTAATTTGAGTGTTGTGCAACCATCGTTCTCCTATCCTGTTATCTGAAGCTCAGGCATAGTTGTGTAGTAGTGGCAGGAAGAAACTGTCTAGCGGTGTACTGAACCAGTAGGGGTTTCACGAATTGACGAACTCGGCCTATCGCAACAGCAGTGGCAACTCAGCCTTCACAGTAGTAGCGATGAGTCCCTTACAAAACTGGCGACGAGATTTTATAAAAGGTTTTGTTGCTCAGCACGTGCCTTTGTGCACTTTGAAAACTGGGTCATCAACAGAATGGGCCTCATCACCTTGTAGTGGTAGTATTATTGTCTCTGAGCACTATGCGACTTAACGTCTGAGGTCATCAGTCGCCTAGAACGTAGAACTCATTAAACCTTACTAACTTACGGACATCTCACACATCCATGCCCGACGCAGGATTCGAACCTGCGACCGTAGCGGTCGCTCGGTTCCAGACTGCAGCGCCTAGATTCGCACGGCCGCTCCGGCCGGCGCGGTAGTATTATTAATAATAGATATGATGCTGGAACTAGTGGAAGTTCCCTCTCTCATCCCTTTAGTGATGCGCATCATGTGAGTGACAGCAAACCGCTGTCAGAGTACTCGGTGACCGCAGACACCTTTGAGGACCGTTTCTCGTTCACAGGGATCGAGAATCCGGCAGGAGGCAACCGCGACCCTATTGGGCTTCTAAGAACGTGTCTTGCTGTCGTGGGAATGGAGCTCCTCAAACTAGTCAATGATTTGCGGTAGCGCTCCACTAAAGGCAGTGCGGTGCTCTGTGTAGAACAATCGCACATTTTGTTGTAGTTTGTTGTGAACGTCTGTGGCTGTAGCCATTTCTCAGGACATTCAGTTCTGATTGGGAAGAATCCATGTCACTGCTGTATGGACCAATATCTGGAGAGCGAACGTTTTGTTTTGTTTTGTGTAATTTGATGCCGGGTACCACTAGCACTTATCACGTATTATAGAAATGAGTTTTGTCTGTTGTATAGGTGAACAGAGAATGCAGTATTATTAGTGAAGAGACACGGCCTACGGGAAGAAACGATACAGCGATGCTTACACCTGCTTTAATTCCTGGGAAAGTTCATCGTTTTGCACAAAAGCCTAGGTTAAGAAATTTACGAAATTTACTAATGAAACTTTTAGCACATATCCTACTTAGGTTCCTCCACACTAACGTCGGAACTAAAGAAAAGCCAGCAACAAAGCAGAAGAAGAAGATGTGCATTTTTCTGGCGTTAACCACATAACTTTCATGTATAGGGCCAAGTTCCCATTTTAATTTTGCTGGCAGGTATGGAGTCACAGAGTCTCCTTAAGTGCCCTAATGATGTGGACGTGTTGCGTGCGTGGACATGTTCATTTCTTAGGTACACATGGCTCAGTCATGGACGTAGTTTTAGAATAAATGAAAGTGATTTTGTTTTAGTTCTTCTGTCTCGTATAATGATTTTGTCCATCCCTGCAGAATCTGAACGCATAGCTGTAGTGCTGTACAGGGTCGACCAGACAGCACCGCGACAAGGCAGGTATCTGAAGTGTGCGCTCATCCGGGCTTTACACGGTGGCGTCGGTCGGATAATAGACGCAGGCGCGGATACTGACTGATGCCACGCCGGCGTAAACAGAATGTTGGGAAGGACAAACGAACTCGGCAGCCAACTAATCCAGGCCACCCAACATTATACTTGATGTCAAGGGCAGCGCGACCCAATTGCAGGTGTTGAGGCATGACGCTGGATTGCGCCGCTGTCTTCCTCCCTTTGGACAGCATCATAGTAGCCAAGTTGTGGCTCTACAACTTTGGGCTTTCCAGGGAATCCACTTGTTTGTCTGTATGTGACCCCCTAAAGTGGTTACTTCCTATGACAATGCCTTAAGGGGCTCCGGAAAGGCTCAAAATCATGAAAAGTTCAATTTTTACTTTTTTTGCGTTTTCTAAATCTGCAGACTATTACCTTTTAATAGATATTTAATTTATTCAATTCCGAAGACTACAACTATTTTTAAATTTTTTTTGAAATGTGTTCTACATGGGCGTGACCCACTGTGGCGCTGTTAAATTGCTGTCAAATGGTGTTATTATTAACGTCCGTGTTCATCAGGTACATTTTAGTGATGTGGGATAAAGTATGTGTTGTGGCTAACCTGTGATGGTTCAATATATATCGCTGGTGTGATTGTCGATTGTTTCATGTTTATTTACTCTGTCGTTATCTCGAAAATATTCGTAATTAATTCTGTTTCTTGAGTCTCTGTTTTGTTGAAGTATAATAATGAGTAAAAGTAAAGTTATTAGAAATCCTCTGAAGGCTTTTAAGAAAAGGAGAAATGTTGGAAAGCCAAAGGTATGTGTTATTACTGTAAACAATAAAGACGATAACCAAGTGAGTGAACCTAACCTCTCAAGTACACCTGCCCATAGCAGTCAAAGTGGGAAAGAAAATACTTCACAGAAGAAGCTTGGTTCAATGAGTGAAAACTATGAATGTTTTATTGGCGAATCGGATGTGAATGAAATATTTGATATGTCGGTTCTCAAAGGATTTTTTTCAAACTGTGTAAGATGTATTCATTGTAGTGAAGTTGGTCTGGAACTCTCCATAATAAAGCACGTAGGACTTGCTAGTGAAATACAACTGAAATGTGATAAGTGTTCATACATGACCACCTTTTGGAACAGTGTTGCAGTAATTGCAACTGAAGAAAATGGTAGCAAAATCTACGAACACAACAACGAGTGATGCTTGCTTTAGACAAGGAACGCCTTCGGGATGCAGACAGGGCTGTAAAGAGTCTATAAATACAAGCAAGAGTAAACAGGAGGAGGAACAAGAGGAAGCTGGAGGAGGAGTTTGCAGAGTATGAAGACAATCCATCCTATGGACCTGGAATGCACTAAAAAGTTAATCCAATCTTTGTCGCTCGATTCCCAAAACATTTATTTTCTCATACTAATTACATGTTTTCTAAGGATCTTCCAAACATATTTCCTTCAAACTTCCAGTAAATGTTACACAGTACCTTTTGCATAATTTAACACAGCCTTTTCCAAAAAACTGTATATTTTTTAATATATAAATAAAAAATTGCAAAAAATGTTGTGAATTTTCATTACAATTGAAAAAAATCATGTTTAATAACTGAACTAAAATTTTGTAAAATACCTGTGTTAAGTTGTAGCTCATATTCCAGTAAATAATCTGTAAAAAGTTCAACTTCCTACCTCAAATACTTTGTGAGGAAAGATGTAATTTATAAGCGTTATTTTAACATTGCAAGTATAGGGCGTTCCGGAGCACCTTAAATAGGGTACACCGATGTGGACGCTAATCTACATCATTTCATATGTTACTGCTCAGGAGCTCTCAGCAATTCTGTGTCTCAGTACAGACGATTTAACCCCAACCTGGGCAACACTCGATGTACTGAGAGGACAGCGACCAGAGGGTAACCCTGATTTTCATGCTGGCTGCCACGACTGATGGACTTAGTTGCACGATTACTACTGCTGCCCGTGATAGCGCTGGCCCAGGATGTGCCCGCAACTGCCCAGCCCTTGGCGCCTAATGCAACAGCAATGGAGACTATGTGCCCCACTCCAACGCCAGATATAGCAGTGCACAGCCCTCTGACTTAACACACTCTGTGAAAAGACACACTGTACTAAATGCAGTAAATCAGGTCGTTTTCTGTGATCATGTGATAGTGACTCACGCCTCTAATCCCCTTGATATAGTCGGCAAGAGTATCAGTACACATTAGTACTTCCGTTGTTTTCTTTACAGTAGTGTCTGCACAACTGTACAATGTTCCCATTATGAAGATACTAAAATCATCGTCAGTATACTGTTTATAAATTTAACATATTAGGACAGGAAAATGCTTCTGTCTGTAACAATAATCTTCCCAAAATCTATTCTAACCAATTACAATGGTCGATAGAAAGTGTCCATTTCCTATCCAAATTGTTAAAGAATATGTGCTTTAGAGTGGTGCTGTTCTCTGTTTTTTTTTCTTAGTACAACCTAAGATGTCTTTAGAATATTTCCCTAAATCGTATGTGCTCAACGTCACTCAACATTGCAGTCACACTTGTGATATTTCACTGTTACATTCTAGGTAATATGCCTAACGTAGTTTATATGCCCGCGAATTAACTTTCTGAGGTAACCAGTATCACACTTTCTCACTAATATAATTAACGCAAATCCATTTTATTCGTCGCTAACTTTATTTTCCAAGACATGTTGTTTATCATGTTTGTGTTGCCAGCCTCATGGCCAACTCATTCTTTACGCTTATCAGTCCACTGACATCAAATTATATACATCACATCTTGCACTAAGCAACAGCTCTTACAATTATCATGAAATGTTTAGGTCGGTCTTCTACTTCAAAGAGGCAAAAATTGTAACTTAATTAAACGAGAATAGCTTGGCTCAAAAAATGGCTCTGAGCACTATGGGACTCAACTGCTGAGGTCATTAGTCCCCTAGAACTTAGAACTAGTTAAACCTAACTAACCTAAGGACATCACAAACATCCATGCCCGAGGCAGGATTCGAACCTGCGACCGTAGCGGTCTTGCGGTTCCAGACCGCCGCGCCTTTAACCGCACGGCCACTTCGGCCGGCAGAATAGCTTGGGTTGTAACTTCGAATGAGTAGATCTTCTGCCACCTTGGTATGTACGCATATATCTGCAAAAGAGTAAAAGTACTTTGAGGCCACAGTGGTAGCTGATAACTTTGTATTAAACTGTGACTCTCAGCAGTTAATAATTGTACTAGCAGCTATTCCTTGTTATGTTGGTATTGGTATTGGTGGATCTGTTAAGTTTGCTGGAGCAGATGCTGTGTACTATCAACAATAGGCCGAAACTTCCTGGTAGATTAAAACTGTGTGCCGGACCGAGACTCGAACTCGAGACCTTTGCCTTTCGCTGGCAAGTGCACTACAATCTGAGCTACCCAAGCTCGACTCACGCCCCGTCCTCACAGCTTTACTTCCACCAGTACCGCGTCTCCTACCTTGCAAACTTTACAGAAGCTCTCCTGCGAACCTTGCAGAGCTAATACTCCTGGATGAAAGGATATTGCGGAGACATTGCTTAGCCACCGCCTGGGGGATGTTTCCAGAGTGAGAATGTTTCTCAGATGGTAGAGCACTTGCCCGCGAAAGCCAAAGGTCCCGAGTTTGACTCTCGGTCCGGCACACAGTTTTAATCTGCCAGGAAATTTCATATCAGCACACACTCCGCTGCAGAGTGTTAATTTCATTCTGGAAACATTAGGCCGGTTTATATTTATTCCAATTGCGCGGAGAAGAGGGATATCCTGTGGTTGGACTGGAGTGTTTATGTGCTTACATTCCTGTTATACCAATCCACGCTGCGCATTTCAGTGTATTGTATGAGTGCCACGACCAGACTTGATAGGTGCTAGTTTTCTTAGAAACTTTGCTAGGAGGTTCCCCACTAACATGCATGAGTAGCACAACTCCTATTCAAAATTCTATTGTAATCGGAAGGTTATGGATGGTTACAAGCCGTCTGGCTAGCATTCTCCCATTTATACTAAATTTAACGGTGCCTTTTCACGACTGAGGATAGACAGAGCACTTTAACTGCTTCTATTTAGGGTCCCATCACGTTGATTTCTAACGTGGAAATGAATTTCGTAAGATTTCAGAGGTCGTTGGTGAAGAGGCTGATTGTTCCAGTCCATGAACACATGAGAAAAGCACTGTTCTTACTGTGGCAGCTGTGGCAGCACTCAAAGCTTTGTGCTGGCTTGCGCAGGTCAAGTGGTCACCGGCAGACGCTCGCGGAACCTAGTGGTCCATGTCACTTAGTGGGGATTAGTGGCCTGCGGCGCGACTCGACTCCTGAGGTGGTCGACTTCAGTTGTTTCAAGTGCTTGCTGGGACACCACAATTTATCGAGGTTTGGCCTCGTAAAATTGAGGTGTTAAACTACGCTCTGATTCACCAATCTCTAGCTGATGTCAGACTGGAAGTTCTAGGACAAACTGGCGATGCAAATGTGCTCGTATTGGCCTGTGACTGACGAAATTCCACGGCGGTCGTTTGGTAAACGTGCAATTGACACGCTGTTGGCGGAAAATAGTAACATTTTTTCTGATCGGGATTTGAGGCCAAATTGGCGCCAGGTTCGAGACATCATGGCGCTTGCAGGTTTCCGCGTCCTGACGAGCGAGATTCTGATTCTCATCTACAACTGTCATCTGACTTACCGCGGTTGCAGATTGGTGCGAGTAATTCAGAGTAATATTTTCTTGGAGAGTATTAGGAAGTTATTACTAAGAATAGTGTAGCCTGTAATATTATACAAAGAACATACACTATGTAATCAAAAGTATCCGGACACCTGCCTGAAAATGACTTACCAGTTCGTGGCGCCCTCCATCGGTGATGCTGGAATTCAGTATGGTGTTGCCGCCCCCCCCCCCCCCCTTAGCCTCGATGACAGCTTCCACTCACGCAGGCATATGTTAAATCAGGTGCTGGAAGGTTCCTTGGGGAATGGTAGCCCATTTTTCACGGGGTGCTGCACTGCGTAGAGGTATGTCTTTCGGTGAGGCGTGGCACGAGGTCTTCGTTCCAAAACACCCCAAAGGTGTTCTATAGGATTAAGGTCAGGACCCTACACAGGCCAGTCCATCACAGGGATGTTATTGTCGTGTAACCACTCCGTCACAGGCCGTGCATTATGAACAGGTGCTCGATCGTGTTGAAAGATGCCATCCCCGAATCTTTGTAGGGCTGTGCTGTGATAGAGCCACGCAAAACAACAAGAGCTGCAAGCCTCCTCCATCGAAAACACGACCACACCATAACACCACCGCCTCCGACTTTTACTGTTGGCACTACACACGCTGGCAGATGACGTTCACCAGACATTCGCCATACCCACACCCTGCCATCGGATCGGCACATTGTGTACCGTAATTCGTCACTCCACACAAGGTTTTTCCACTGTTCAATCGTCCAATGATTACGCTCCTTAAACCTAGAGAGGCGTCGTTTGGCATTTACCGGCGCAATGTGTGGCTTATGAGCAGCCGATCGACCATGAAACCCAAGTTTTCTCACCTCCCGACTAACTGTCAGAGTACTAGCAGTGCATCCTGATCCAGTTTGTGACGGCCTGGATAGAAGTCTGTCTATTACACATTACGACACCCTTCGACTGCCGGCGGTCTCTGTCAGTCAACAGAGGATCTCGGCCTTTACGCTTTTGTGCTGTACATATCCACTTCACTATCACATCGGGTACAGTGGACCTAGGGATATTTAGGAGTGAGGGAATCTCGCGTACAGACGTATGACACAAGTGACACCCAATCACCCGACCACGTTCGAAGTATGTGAGTACCGATCCATTCTGCTCTGTCCCGATGTCTAAGGACTACTGAGGTCACTGATATGGAGTATTTGACAGCTCAGTGCACCTAATATTAAAAACGTAATGTGTTTTGTGGTGTCCGGATACTTCTGCTCATATAGTGTGTAATATGATTTTAATTGAATGGAAAATTATTTATTTTTTAATTTCACATAGTGAGATGAAATGCAACTACTATCGTTTAGTGTTCAGTAATTTAGTGCAGTGTGCTCTTTCCTTCTTTTTTTTTCTTAGTTGCTGCATCAACGTGAGAAAAGTATTTGCTCTTTGACTTACCATTTGCCGTTCTTTCTTTATAGTGATAATGTAAATTTTCCAGTAGACATTTTGGGCACCTTATAGAGCCAGTTTATCAAATTATAGTAACGCAAATGTAGATTAAAACTGAAGAAATTTCAAAAAGGTGGGAATTTAAGGAGATGGGACCTGGATAAACTAACTAAATCAGAGGCTGTACAGAGTTTCAGGGAGAGCATAAAGGAACAATTGACAGGAACGGGGGAAAGAAATACAGTAGAAGACGAATGGGTAGCTCAGAGGGATGAAGTAGTGAAGGCAGCAGAGGATCAAGTAGGTAAAAAGACGAGGGCTATTAGAAATCCTTGGGTAACAGAAGATATATTGAATTTAATTGATGAAAGGAGAAAATATAAAAATGCAGTATATGAAGCAGGCAAAAAGGAATACAAACGTCTCAAAAATGAAATCGACAGGAAGTGCAAAACGGCTAAGCAGGCATGGCTAGAGGACAAACGTAAAGATGTGGAGGCTTATCTCACTAGGGGTAAGATAGATACAGCCTACAGGATAATTAAAGAGACCTTTGGAGAAAAGAGAGCCACTTGTATGAATATCAAGAGCTCGGATGGAAACCCAGTTCTAAGCAAAGAGGGGAAAGCAGAAAGGTGGAAGGAGTATATAGAGGGTCTATACAAGGGCGATGTACTTGCGGACAATATTATGGAAATGGAAGAGGATGTAGATGAAGATGAAATAGGAGATACGATACTGCGGGAAAAGTTTGACAGAGCACTGAAAGACCTGAGTCGAAACAAGGCCCCGGGAGTAGACAACATTCCATTAGAACTAATGACGGCTTTAGGAGAGCCAGTCCGGACAAAACTCTTCCATCTGGTGAGCAAGATGTACGAGACAGGAGAAATACACTCAGACTTCAAGGAGAATATAATAATTCCAATCCAAAAGAAAGCAGGTGTTGACAGATGTGAATATTACCGAACTGTCAGTTTAATAAGTCACAGCTGCAAAATACTAACATGAATTCTTTACAGGCGAATGGAAAAACTGATATAAGCCGACCTCAGGGGAAGATCAGTTTTAATTCCGTAGAAATGTTGGAACACGTGAGGCAATACTGACCCTACGACTTATCTTCGAAGAAAGATTAAGGAAAGGCAAACCTTCGTTTCCAGCATTTGTAGACTTAGAGAAAGCTTTTGATAATGTTGAATGGAATACTCTCTTTCAAATTCCAAAGGTGGCAGGGGTAAAATACAGGGAGCGAAAGGCTATTTACAATTTTTACAGAAAGCAGATGGCAGTTATAAGAGTCGAGGGTCATGAAAGGGAAGCAGTGGTTGGGAAGGGAGTGAGACAGGGTTGTAGCGTCTCCCCGATGTTATTCAATCTGTATATTGAGCAAGCAGTAAAGGAAAGTAAAGAAAAATTTGAGGTAGGTATTAAAATACAGGGAGAAGAAATAAAAACTTTGAGGTTCGCCGATGTCATTGTAATTCTGTCAGAGACAGCAAAGGACTTGGAAGAGCAGTTGAATGAAATTGACAGTGTCTTGAAAGGAGGATATAAGATGAACATCAACAACAGCAAAACAAGGATAATGGAATGTAGTCGAATTAAGTCGGATGATGCTGAGGGAATTAGATTAGGAAATGAGACACTTAAAGTAGTAAAGGAATTTTGCTATTTGGGGAGCAAAATGACTGATGATGGTCGAAGTAGAGAGGATATAAAATGTAGGCTATCAATGGCAAGGAAAGCGTTTCTGAAGAAGAGAAATTTGTTAACATCGAGTATTGATTTAAGTGTCAGGAAGTCATTTCTGAAAGTATTTGTATGGAGTGTAGCCATCTATGGAAGTGAAACATGGACGATAAATAGTTAAGACAAGAAGAGAATAGAACCTTTCGAAATGTGGTGTTACAGAAAAATGTTGAAGACTAGGTGGGTAGATTACGTAACTAATGTGGAGGTATTGAATAGGATTGGGGAGAAGAGAAGTTTGTGACACAACTTGACAAGAAGAAGGGATCGGCTGGTAGGACATCTCCTGAGGCATCAAGGGATCACAAATTTAGCATTGGAGGGCAGCGTGGAAGGTAAAAATCGTAGAGGGAGACCAAGAGATGAATACACTAAGCAGATTCAGAAGGATGTAGGTTGCAGTAGGTACTGGGAGATGAAGGAGCTTGCACAGGATAGATTAGCACGGAGATCTGCATCAAACCCGTCTCAGGACTGAAGACCACAACAACAACAGTAACACAAAGTTTTACTAAACTTTAGAGCTCAGAATTTGAGAGCAATGATTAACTTTAAAATAACTTCCATACCGAGTTCAGTCTTAAAAACGGGAGTCGCCAAAATCTGTTTAAAATGAAAGGAAAAGGGAGATAGGAAAAAAAACTAGTAATCTAAATTACTAAATCAAACTAATTTCTGTACACAGCCGAACGTGCCAGAAGCCGTTACTCTTTCCGTTTGTTGGGTTCCCTATACGTGCTGGCTCGCAATTATTTAATGGTAGCTAGATTTAGCTGTTGTTATGTAGTGGCTGTTGATTTGCGAACGCCGCCGAGCAGCTTGCCTCTCCGTGATCGCGTCCCTATTTAACGCGATTCTTGTGTAAAAGTAAATACTGAAGTCTGTGGAGCAAGCCCATGGCCGGAGTGCTGCCTGGAGCGGGTATAGTGCAGCCTGTCTATCCGCTACAGCACTAGGATGGCGAGTGGTGGTCGATCCCACGCCTTTTACCCCTAAGGAAGTCCCCTAGTACTCATTTTGGCAGCAGGCTCCGTCCGTCCTAAAGAAAAAACAAACGGCGTAAAATCCTCACCCACAACCGGAATTGATTATCTACATCAGCATTTCTTGTGTTCCGCATAACAGTGTTACGTGCTTCTCGCTCAAGGGTTTCACAAATCTTACGCGCTCTTTTTCATAAAATTCACAAAAGTAACTTCAGTTAAGGTATTGCCTTTAAAAAATTTAATAGAACAGAGTAACAACTAAGCCTCGGTTCCACTTATTAATTGGAATATTCGCTAAGAATGTGACACAGCTAGATAATAAGCCTGCACTTATCTTCTGGTAGAAAGAGAACATGTTAGTAGTATTAGTACTTCTGTCAAGTGTAGCTACAAATATGTTAGCAGATCAGTATCCACGAGACACCCGCATGCAATCCGGTACTGACAACGAGATGTCCCAAGAGGTACACCCGCCAATATAAAATAAGGCTGCGAATGTCGTGTTTGTGGTACAGAATCAGTAACAGCGGAATGGCTCGATCTGGACAGCTCCGTGACTTCAGACGTGGACTAGTTATTAGATTTATTCTGAGTAACAAATACCTCAGCGACATTTCAACCCTATCAAAGCTGTCCAAGTCCTCTGTTGGTGACGTAATTCTATGGTGGATATGCGAAGAAACAACCACAGCAAAAGCAGGCCTGACGTATCTCATGTAGAGATGGACAGGGACGCACGAGCACTCGGGAGAGTGGTTGTAGAAATTGCATGAAATCAGAGGAAGGGACCACTTGTGAGTTCAAAAGCGCTATTATCAGTCTAGCTAGCGTGCTTAGGGAGATCAAAAATGGGGTAAAATGGTCGAAAAGTTCCCTGCAAGCAACAAATTTCTGCAGTAATTGATAAGCAACGCTTAATGTGTTGTTAAGATTGGTAATTTTTTTTTCATTTTAAAGAAATAATGTGATGATGACTTGCTAAGAAATAGCAATCGAATATGGTACTATTTGAGGGCTATATTGGTTTTGGCGAATGCCTGCAGAGAACGTTGCCTGCAATTGTGTAAAGTACCAACGAAGTTGTGACATCATTGGTTAGTTAACATGTCACTGTTTAAAAAAGTCGTTGCTGTTGTATTCTCCTAAACTTTATGGATATAGGAACAGGGCTTGTGAAGTCTCGGGGTTGAGTTTGTAAAATTCTCTGTTGCTGCAACGTAATGAGAAAACAGCTGCCGGCTTCAGATGTGTGGTCGAGTTCCGCATATTCAGGAGGTTTCCCCGAATTCCCTCAAGGCCGATGTAGTCACTTGGGAAGGTCTCTTCATGTGACGGTGATACCAGGCCTTTGCAGAGCTGAGCCAACTACGAAGGCCGGTGGGGGATAGTCAGAAATGCCCACGGACTTTCCTAGAAGCGTAAACAGATAATGAATCAACGCCATTTTACCGTATAAAGCCTGGGAAAAGAGCTGGATTTGGTTCCCTGCCAAATTTTCGGATAATTAAGGTGAGAGGAAATCCAGTGCCCAATTCTAGTCAGTTTACACAAATACAATAAGCGCTTGTTGAAAACATTCTGCGGGCTTCCCTGCATTTTGGAAGCTGCGGAGGAATTCTCGGTTGTCACGGTGGCATAAGTCGCGGATCTCTTCCTCCAACAGGTGGCGCGTAGGAACGGGGCCGAACGTAGACAGAAGAAAGCATTTTGTGTTCGGGACCGTGGGCCGATGGATCGTCGCAGAGACATCGAGATGCGTCCGGCCCCAAACTGGTGCTTCCTTCGCTGTTTTCTTTTACTGACGCAGTGAATCCATCTTCTCCAGTATTCTTGCATTTGCGAGTTTCTCAGGCTTTGAGAAGTTGGTTGCTCCTTGAGTAGTAGCCTTCCACATGGCAAATTGATGGCTTCTGCACTTATACAGTGCTTTCGAAACTGATTTCAAATTTGTCACACTATTGATTAACGTATCAATATTATTTTTGTCCTAAAAGTACGAGGGTTGTTTTTTAAGTAAGGGCCGTTCGCGCGTATAGTCCCGTAGTTCCCGCGGACGCCGCAACAAGCCACCGCGCCACTTGCCGGCATCCTTCCCGTTCACACTGATGCAAGTTGCAGCTCTGTAGCTGACGTGTACGCATCGCTGTGCTACTTTATAATGTTTACGATGATTGAATCGCCCGCCGCGTGTGAGATACGGTCAGTGATACGTTTTTTGACCGCGAGAAGCCTATGAGCTGCAGAAATTCGTCGTCAGTTAACAGAAGCTTATGGCTTGAATGCAATGAGTGAAATTAAAGTGCGACAGTGGGTTAGAGAGTTTAAAAATGGCCGCCAAAACGTCCATGACGAAGAACGCTCAGGCCGGCCCTCTGTGATCACTGACGATTTGGTGGCTGCAGTCGAAACAAAGATTCGTGATGACAGAAGATTCACAATTTCCGCTCTTTCTTTCGCATTTCCACAAGTTTCAAGATCGGTTTTGTACAAAATTGTGTCTGAAAACCTAAACTTTAAGTAACTGTGTTCTCGGTGAGTACCCAGACTCCTCACAGAGGACCACAAAGGGAAGAGATTTGCCACTTCATTGGACTTTTTGATTCGTTACGAAGAAGAAGGGGATGACATGTTGAGTCAAATTGTCACTGGAGATGAAACATGGGTATCCCATATCACTCCCGAAAGCAAGCGACAATCGATGGAATGGCGACACACAACCTCACCCGTCAAGGTCAAAGCCAAACAGACGCTGTCAAAGCGCAAGATTATGGCAACTGTATTCTGCGACCAGCGCGGTGTTTTGGTAGTGGACTTTATGCCACGAGGAACGACAATCAACTCAGATGCCTACTGTGCAACTCTAAAGAAGCTCCGCAGAGCAATTCAAAACAAAAGGCGCGGCATGCTGACAAAAGGAGTTTTGCTCCTGCACGATAACGCTAGGCCTGACACCTCTCAAAAGACTCGGGATTTGATTGATTCTTTTGGCTGGGAAGTTTTGGACCATGCACCATACAGCCCCGATCTTGCTCCTAGCGATTTTCACCTTTTCCGGTACCTGAAACACCATCTTGGCGAGCAGCGCTTCAATGACGACGATGAAGTGAAAGCGGCCGTGAACTCGGAGCAGGCGGCCGAATTCTTTGAAGAGGGAATTAAAAACTTAGTTGTACGGTATGACAAGTGCTTAAATAAACAAGGCAACTATGTAGAAAATAGGTAAAATTGTGTAGAATCAGAAAATAAAAGTTTTTTTACAAAAGTATTTGTATCTTTTTTTAAAAATAAAAACGGCCCTTACTTAAAAAACAACCCTCGTATCTGATGAGGCGATCCTAAATTCTTAACAAATATTGTCAGTCGGTTTTGTATAACTGAATTGTGGCGTCATTGTCACAGTGTTCCTGTGAAAAACTAGTGGCATTATTAGGAACAATTTTTATTAACCAGGAAAGATAATTGTTATTTTCCTCAATTTCTTGTTTTATGAAATTTTTATTTACTTTTTGTTTAGGTAATTTCAACTTATCTGCATTTGCACTGAGCAGCGTTGGTGATTATCAAAACCATTGTCATACTGTTCTGTTGTGGATCTACAAGGCATAGAACCGCTTATTGATTTAATCGAGCGTCGAGATAGGAAATGTGGCAGGCAGCCAAACCCTGGTCCACTCAAACGACGTAAAAATCCAACAAATATTACAAAGTACAGATGGAGTGGTATTACGGTATGTGTGTGGTTTTCGAGGTTAAGGTGTGGTCCCCTAACTGTGCATAAACGGTAAATGTGGAATGATATTAACGCATTTTGCAGTGTTGTATAAGGCTTATAGAAACGAATAGTTCTGCGACGAGGATCGTTTGTATCACTATGACAATGCACCTTGCCATAAAGCATCATCTGTGAGACAGTTATCTGTAGACAATAACATTTCTAATATGGACTGCCGTGCGCAGAGGATTTGCCTGAACCCAGTGGAACATCTTTGTGATGAATCAGAACGTCAACCTCTCCAGATCCCAGCGTTTGACATCATCACCTCATCTGGTTTCCTCTAATCAGATATACAGCGCTTCTGTTCCTCCACAGATAGTCAGACACGTCACTGGAGATTTCAAGTGGTCAGTAGTTTGAAGTGTGGACACATGACACATTAATGTCCACTAATAAATGTCCGGAAATTAGATAGTGTACGTGGAAAACAGTGTTCTCAGTTTATAAGTGGAAAGAAATAGATGTTGTGACAGACATGTTGGGAAACATTACCTCTCATCACGATAACGGTGTGGCCAACTCTGTCACTTGACGACAGAGAGCAGCAGCGTTTCCGTAGAGTTGTCAATGCTAACAGATAACACTGCGTGGAATGACAGCAGACATCAGTGTTGGGGTGTACAGTGAAAGAATTCGTTAGAATAGTGCGGCGAAATTGTGTGTTAAGGGGCTATGGGAGCAGACGACCAACGCGAGTGCCTTTGCACGGCGTCATCTGCTGCGCCTCTCCAGGGCTCGTGAGCAAATCGGTTGGACCCTAGACGACTGGAAAACCGTGGCCTAGTCAGACCAGTCCCGATCCCAGTTGGTAAGGGATGATGGCAGGTCTCGCGTGTGGCGCAGACACCACAAAACCATGGACACAAATTGTCATCCAGTCACTGTGCAAGCTGTCGGTGGCTCGATAAGGATGTGGGCTGTGTTTACATGTAACTGAAGCGGTCACTGACTGGAAATGGTTATGTTTGGCAACTTGGAAACCATTTGCAGCCGTTCGTGGACTTCATGTTCCCTAACAACGATGGAATTTATAATGGATGGCAATGTGCCATCTCATCAGGCCAAATATGTTCGCGATTGGATTGAAGAACATTCTAGACATTAGACATTAACAGAAATGGAGTATGGTGGTCGAGCAGGTCCTCAGAAACACAGTTGTGAAGTCAGTTCCAAGTGACGCTTGAGGTGGTATGAGGAGGGACGCCACTGGCCAGTGGATTACTGGATACGAAGGATGAATTATCGCATATCCTGTGGCAATCTGATTCAGGGCTTTGGGTTTGGCGAATGCTGAAAACCGTTGCTAGCCATTATGTGTAGTGCCAACAGCCACATAACGAAGAAAGGAGGAGGTAGTGTTACGGTGTGAGGGTCTTTCCGTGGTTATGTTGTGTTCCTGTCATTGCACTTAAGAAAATAATATTTTCAGGAGGACAGAAACACATTTGACAGCATTGTGCTCAGAACAGTTCGGAGACGATGAGTCTATAAGCATGTCAGTGAACATTGTCGTAAAGCTGCATCTGAGAAGCAAACGTTTGTGGACGATAACATTTGACATATGTACTGGCCTAGCCAGAGTGCCGACTGGAATCTAACGGAACGCTATTTAATGAGTTAGAACGTCAATTTCTCTCCGAACTCCAATGTGCAACATCACTATCTTCTCTCCTTTCGGTTCTTGAGGAAGAACGCCTTTTCTCACATCACACTGAAATTGTTCCCACCAGAGTGCAAGCCAATGTAAAGGAGAGGGGTCGACACACTTGATATTAATGCCCACTAATTGTTGTCCAAATACTTTAGATTAGATAGTATGTTTCATACATATCGAAAACATGCATACATCACAGGAGCACACGTCCCTGGTAAACTAAGGTGACAAAAGTCATGGAATACTTCCTAATATCGTTCGATATAATTCAGTTCGGGCGATAAGGGAAGTCAGTTCAGTTGCTCGAATTGTCCAAATTGTTCTTCAAACTAATCGCAGTTCTTCAAACTAATTGCAGAATGGAGACATGGCGCATTGTGATCCACAAAAATTCAATCATTGTCTGGGAACATGAAGTCCGTGATGGCTGCAGATTATTTCAAGTAGCCGAACATAGCTATTTCCAGTCACTGATCGGTTCAGCTGGACCATATAACCCAGTCCATTCCATGTCAACATAGCCCACACTATTATGGAGCCATCACCAGCTCATTCTGCGCCTTCTTGACCACTTGGGTCCATGGCTTCGTAGAGTCTGCACCACACTCGAACCCTACCATCAGCTCTTACTAACCGATATTTGGACCCATCTGACCAGGCCAGGTGGTCTAGCATCCAACATATGCGGTCACGAGGCAAGGAGAGGCGTTGCAGACGGTATTGTGCTGTCAGCAAAGGCACTCGCGTCGATCATCTGCTGCCATTGCCCATTATCGCCCAATTATACCTCACTGTCTTAACGATCGCCACACGTCACAGACTTATTTCTGCTTGTCTGTTAGCACTGACAACTCTGTACCAACGCTGCTGCTCTCAGTCCGTAGGTGAAGGCTGTCGGCCACTGCGTTCTCCGTGATGAGAGGTAACGTCCTGAAATTAGGTACTTGGTTCAAATGGTTCAAATGGCTCTGAGCACTATGGGACTTAACATCTGTGGTCATCAGTCCCCTAGAACGTAGAAGTACTTAAGCCTAACTAACCTAAGGACATCACACACATCCATGCCCGAGGCAGGATTTGAAACTGCGACCGTAGCGGTCACGCGGTTCCAGACTGAAGCGCCTAGAACCGCACGGCCACACCGGCCGGCAATTAGGTACTCTCGGCACACTCTTGTCACTGTGGATCTCGGAATATTTAGTTTCCTAACGATTTCAGAAATGGAATGTCGCATGCGTCTAGTATCAACTACCATTCTGTGTTCAAACACTATTAATTCCCATCGTGAGGACAAAATCACGTCGGAAAAATTTTCAGATGTTGTTGTTGTTGTGGTCTTGAGTCCTGAGACTGGTTTGATGCAGCTCTCCGTGCTACTCTATCCTGTGCAAGCTTCGTCAACTCCCAATGCTTACTGCAACATACATCCTTCTGAATGTGCTTAGTGTATTCATCTCTTGGCTTCCCTCTACGATTTGTACCCTCCACGCTGCCCTCCAATGCTAAATTTGTGATCCCGTGATGCCTCAGAACATGTCCTATTGTATTCAGTACCTCATTAGTTATGCGATCTAGCCATCTAATCTTCAGCATTCTTCTGTAGCACCACATTTCGAAAGTTTCTATTCTCTTCTTGTCTAAACTATTTATCGTCCATGTTTCACTTCCATACATGGCTCCACTCTATACGAATACTTTCAGAAACGACTTCCTGACACTTAAATCAATACTCGATGTTAACAAATTTCTCTTCTTCAGAAACGCTTTCCTTGCCATTGCCAGTCTACATTTTATATCCTCTCTACTTCGACCATCATCAGTTATTTTGCCCCGCAAATAGCAAAACTCCTTTACTACTTTAAGTGTCTCATTTCCTAATCTAATTCCCTCAGCATCACCCGACTTAATTCGACTACATTCCATTATCCTCGTTTTGCTTTTGTTGATGTTCATCTTATATCCCCCTTTCAAGACACTGTCCATTCCGTTGAGCTGCTCTTCCAAGTCCTGTGCTGTCTCTGAAAGAATTACAATGTCATCAGCAAACCTCAAAGTTTTTATTTCTTCTCCATGGGTTTTAATACCTAAACCCAATTTTTCTTTTGTTTCCTTTACTGCTTGCTCAATATACAGATTGAATAACATCGGGGAGAGGCTACGACCCTGTCTCACTCCCTTCCCAACCACTGCTTCCCTTTCGTGCCCCTCGACTCTTATAACTGCCATCTGGATTCTGTACAAATTGTAAATAGCCTTTCGCTCCCTGTATTTTACCCCTGCCACCTTTAGAATTTGGAGGAGAGTATTTCAGTCAACATTGTCAAAACCTTTCTCTAAGCCTACAAATGCTAGAAACATAGGTTTGCCTTTCCTTAATCTTTGTTCTAAGATAACTCGTAGGGTCAGTATTGCCTCACGTGTTCCAACATTTCTACGGAATCCAAACTGATCTTCCCCGAGGTCGGCTTCTACCAGTTTTTCCATTCGTCTGTAAAGAATTCGCGTTAATATTTTGCAGCTGTGACTTTTTAAACTGATAGTTCGGTAATTTTCACATCTGTCAACACCTGCTTTCTTTGGGATTGGAATTATTATATTCTTCTTGAAGTGTGAGGGTATTTCGCCTGTCTCGTACACATGAATCACCCGAATATAAATCATGATTCCGCCAATGCACTACACTTTTATACAATTTGCACGCGATGCTACCGTCATTTTTACTTGAGAATATCGCTATTCCGTGGCTTTTGTCACCTCAGTGATGGTGATGAAGTCCCATACTCCGAGGAGCATAGGGGACGATGCGGGAGACCCGCACCGCCGTACCAGGCAAGGTCCTAGCGGAGGTGGCATGCCGTTGTCTTCCTCCGATCGTAATGGGGATGAATGATGATGAAGACGACACAACACCCATTCATCTCGAGACAGAAAAGAAAATCCCTGACTCCGCCGGGAATCGTACCTAGGACCCCGAGCGTCAGAAGTGAGAACGCTACTGCAACACCAAGAGCTGCGGCCTATCAGCTTCGTCTATGTCACCAATTACGAGAGTAGTCAGTTGCGTTCGTGTTTAATGGGAAAGAAGGGCTGAAGGATATACAAGCATTAATACTAGCTACATTTAGCGTCTACTACAGTATCAACAGATGGCTACTGCAGCACAGAATAGTCCCTATCTCATCCTATATCTGTTTCTGGGAATATGTTTGTACGTCATTTTTTTTCACAATTGGAAAAGTTCTACCTCTTACAAGTATTTCGGGTAGGAATGTAAGACACTTTTAAATACCCTGTTTGCCGTAATGCGTATTTGTTTCTGTGAATGTGTTTGCAGGTCAATTTTTTTCTAAACTGGAACAGTACTGTCTCTTGCCAGTAGCTCTTATTCATGTTGTTTGCAGTACCAATGGCATCAAAATTCAGCTCCCTGTCAGATAAAGCGTATGCTGGAACAGAAACAAAATTCCTTGTTTTGTCTTGATTCGCTCCATTGACTGAACTATCAGGCATCACATCAGTGCCTGACTTGTATCTGTCGAAGAATTTCTGATTCTGGAAGCAACAGTGATGTCGTAATTATCTAAATTTATTGCTGGTTGTCTGCGAATAAATTATAAAATATAAAAATATGATACTAGCCCTTGACTAATTACATGAGTGAGCTCGCAACGATATACGCATATACACAAATTATAGAAAGCGCCATATTATTATAGGGACAGTGATATTCATTGATAGTCTTACCATCCGGGTGAAAGGTACCGGTTCAATGCTTATCTGCGACGAAAGAGGACGAAGGCTGTCGTACAAGAAGCAGCTTTTACTTGGAGAAGGAGGCAGAGAGATTTTCCTCCTTATATACCTCTAAAGAGCTACGCTTCATGAATTAATTTACATTAAGAGCAGCTAGCAGATCAAGATAAATTTCCACCTTAGAGGGGCTGGCGTCAGTGGCGGGGGATTATGTTGTCGGCACAACAGCAGGGGCCCTTACTTACTGCAGAGTATCTTAAGACTGTCGGAAGTGCTAAAGGAAATGAAAAAGGAAGCCACTTTTTTGAAGGCTCAGAGAGGTTTTCGGAGAGACAAAAGAAAACTCATACCTACTCTTTAGGTGGTTCCATTACTCGATGCGATCCATCATATTGTGCAGGCAGTGCTGTAGCTTTGTTGCTCGCTTCAAATGAGGCACAAGTACCATTACAACACGAAATAATTAACATAGAAAAGCTGAGTCTTAAACACTATTATAAGCTCATTAACTGAAACGAAAATATACACTCCTGGAAATGGAAAAAAGAACACATTGACACCGGTGTGTCAGACCCACCTTACTTGCTCCGGACACTGCGAGAGGGCTGTACAAGCAATGATCTCACGCACGGCACAGCGGACACACCAGGAACCGCGGTGTTGGCCGTCGAATGGCGCTAGCTGCGCAGCATTTGTGCACCGCCGCCGTCAGTGTCAGCCAGTTTGCCGTGGCATACGGAGCTCCATCGCAGTCTTTAACACTGGTAGCATGCCGCGACAGCGTGGACGTGAACCGTATGTGCAGTTGACGGACTTTGAGCGAGGGCGTATAGTGGGCATGCGGGAGGCCTGGTGGACGTACCGCCGAATTGCTCAACACGTGGGGCGTGAGGTCTCCACAGTACATCAATGTTGTCGCCAGTGGTCGGCGGAAGGTGCACGTGCCCGTCGACCTGGGACCGGACCGCAGCGACGCACGGATACACGCCAAGACCGTAGGATCCTACGCAGTGCCGTAGGGGACCGCACCGCCACTTCCCAGCAAATTAGGGACACTGTTGCTCCTGGGGTATCGGCGAGGACCATTCGCAACCGTCTCCATGAAGCTGGGCTACGGTCCCGCACACCGTTAGGCCGTCTTCCGCTCACGCCCCAACATCGTGCAGCCCGCCTCCAGTGGTGTCGCGACAGGCGTGAATGGAGGGACGAATGGAGACGTGTCGTCTTCAGCGATGAGAGTCGCTTCTGCCTTGGTGCCAATGATGGTCGTATGCGTGTTTGGCGCCGTGCAGGTGAGCGCCACAATCAGGACTGCATACGACCGAGGCACATAGGGCCAACACCTGGCATCATGGTGTGGGGAGCGATCTCCTACACTGTCCGTACACCACTGGTGATCGTCGAGGGGACACTGATTAGTGCACGGTACATACAAACCGTCATCGAACCCATCGTTCTACCATTCCTAGACTGGCAAGGGAACTTGCTGTTCCAACAGGACAATGCACGTCCGCATGTATCCCGTGCCACCCAACGTGCTCTAGAAGGTGTAAGTCAACTACCCTGGCCAGCAAGATCTCCGGATCTGTCCCCCATTGAGCATGTTTGGGACTGGATGAAGCGTCGTCTCACGCGGTCTGCACGTCCAGCACGAACGCTGGTCCAACTGAGGCGCCAGGTGGAAATGGCATGGCAAGCCGTTCCACAGGACTACATCCAGCATCTCTACGATCGTCTCCATGGGAGAATAGCAGCCTGCATTGCTGCGAAAGGTGGATATACACTGTACTAGTGCCGACATTGTGAATGCTCTGTTGCCTGTGTCTATGTGCCTGTGGTTCTGTCAGTGTGATCATGTGATGTATCTGACCCCAGGAATGTGTCAATAAAGTTTCCCCTTCCTGGGACAATGAATTCACGGTGTTCTTATTTCAATTTCCAGGAGTGTACGATAAGGCATTAACAGAAGCGTGATAGTTATCAGGTAGTTCGGGTGTAACAATGTTAATTAGGAGTGATAATATCTCCAGCTCTCTCGCGCTGAAGAACGCAAACGGAATTCGGAGAGAGTATTACTCAACAACATCCTTTCTTTCTCCTAGACACCGTCTAAAAATTTTACAAGCTCTTTAAATTCTCTGATAATTAGACATAATTCAAGTATTCATATGCTGCACCATCTACCAATACCTGTAAAATTTCTTACTTTCGCTGGTCCGTGAATGAAATACAGTGAACTGTAACTGAGTATCTTGTGTTACGAAAGCCTAGTGATACTGAAGTGTATATTGCTTCTTTCAACAATGTACGAGGGCAGTTCAATAAGTAATGCAACACATTTTTTTCTGAAACAGGAGTTGTTTTATTCAGCATTGAAGTACACCAGGTTATTCCCCAATCTTTTAGCTACACAACACTATTTTTCAACATAATCTCCATTCAATGCTACGGCCTTACGCCACCTTGAAATGAGGGCCTGTATGCCTGCACGGTACCATTCCACTGGTCGATGTCGCAGCCAACGTCGTACTGCATCAATAACTTCTTCATCATCCGCGTAGTGCGTCCCACGGATTGCGTCGTTCATTGGGCTAAACATATGGAAATCCGACTGTGCGAGATCGGGGCTGTAGGGTGCATGAGGAAGAACAGTCCACTGAAGTTTTGCGAGCTCCTCTCGCGTGCGAAGACTTGTGTGAGGTCTTGTGTTGTCATGAAGAAGGAGAAGTTCGTTCTGATTTTTGTGCCTACGAACACGCTGAAGTCGTTTCTTCAATTTCTGAAGAGTAGCACAATACACTTCAGAGTTGATCGTTTGACCATGGGGAAGGACATCGAACAGAATAACCCCTTCAGCGTCCCAGAAGACTGTAACCATGACTTTACCGGCTGAGGGTATGGCTTTAAACTTTTTCTTGGTAGGGGAGTGGGTGTGGCGCCACTCCATTGATTGCCGTTTTGTTTCAGGTTCGAAGTGATGAACCCATGTTTCATCGCCTGTAACAATCTTTGACAAGAAATTGTCACCCTCAGCGACATGACGAGCAAGCAATTCCGCACAGATGGTTCTCCTTTGCTCTTTATGGTGTTCGGTTAGACAACGAGGGACCCAGGGGGAACAAACCTTTGAATATCCCAACTGGTGAACAATTGTGACAGCACTACCAACAGAGATGTCAAGTTGAGCACTGAGTTGTTTGATGGTGATCCGTCGATCATCTCGAACGAGTGTGTTCGCACGCTCCGCCATTGCAGGAGTCACAGCTGTGCACGGCCGGCCCGCACGCGGGAGATCAGACAGACTTGCTTGACCTTGCGGCGATGATGACACACGCTTTGCCCAACGACTCACCGTGCTTTTGTCCACTGCCAGATCACCGTAGACATTCTGCAAGCGCCTATGAATATCTGAGATGCCCTGGTTTTCCGCCAAAAGAAACTCGATCACTGCCCGTTGTTTGCAACGCACATCCGTTACAGACGCCATTTTAACAGCTCCGTACAGCGCTGCCACCCGTCGGAAGTCAATGAAACTATACGAGACGAAGCGGGTATGTTTGCAAATATTTCACAAGAAATTTCAGGTTTTTTCAACCAAAATTGGCCGAGAAAAAAAATGTGTTGCATTACTTATTGAACTGCCCTCGTAATTGGATGTGTCACACTTCCAGCATTAGTATGAGGGACATGTATTGTGACGGACGTTGTGAATGGTGAACAAAATATTGAATATAAATCTGTAAATCTTGACTTCGTTGTTCGAATACACAAAACCGTTAGTGTAACAAAATTGTACGTTCTATGAATAACATATGCAGTACACACGGTTGTGACTCCTGTGTAAATGCATATACAGTATATCTGAAGTAGCAATTCGCCCCGTCTTTGCGCGGGAATCATTAAGTACGTACGGACAGAGGCTTAGCAGTAATGAATTGTATACACAAACTCTTCTCGTAAATGAGTCCATCTGTCAGTGAGGGTTGTTTGGGAAGGAGACCAGACAGCGAGGTCATCGGTCTCATCGGATTAGAGAAGGACTGGGAAGGAAGTCGGCCGTGCCCTTTCAAAGGAACCATCCCGGCATTTGCCTGGAGCGATTTAGGGAAATCACGGAAAACCTAAATCAGGATGGCCGGACGTGGGATTGAACCGTCGTCCTCCCGAATGCGAGTCCAGTGTCGAACCACTGCGCCACCTCGCTCGGTATCTGTCAGTGACAGCAGCATCAAAATCGCTGTTATTTCCGGGATAATCCTTCGCATGCAGAAAGATAAATGTGAAAGGGAGCTTCATAATATGGATAAAAGATATGAAAGATTATGGCCAAGCCTCCCTGCTCTGCTGAGTTGCAGTGGCTACTTACTGTTTTACCCACCCCACATCGCTTCATCTGTAGCTGACCAACTCGTAGCTCCCATCATTACCACGGGACGTCGCTCCAAACGCCAACAAAATATGGAACAGATAACGACAAATTTATTACACACTCATCATTACCATTGTTATAAATTACATGTACAAACTTTCCTTATAAACAAGCCTGTCCATTAGTCAAAATGGTATGAAAATCTCTTCAGTATTTTCTGGGATTAGCTTTCACATATAGGCAGAAAAACGCGGCGGAGTATTTTAATTTATAGCATGTTAAGATAAACAAGAAAGTGAAATGATAATCTGACTACGAAGCTCGTTTTGACGTCGCACTTTGCACATCTGACGACACTTAACAACCACTAGCCGATACGACTGCATGCACACTTGTTTCACCCTGAATTGCCTCTGGAGATTACAATCCTGTGGGATAAATTGCAAACTTATACTGCACAGTGTGGCTGCCTATGTGATGGTCGCCATCGCTTAAGTTCATTAAGCTTACAGCAACTGATTGCGATTTATTCAAAATGGTTCAAATGGCTCTGAGCACTATGGGACTCAACATCTTAGGTCATAAGTCCCCTAGAACTTCGAACTGCTTAAACCTAACTAACCTAAGGACATCACACACACCCATGCCCGAGGCAGGATTCGAACCTGCGACCGTAGCAGTCCCGCGGTTCCGGACTGCAGCGCCAGAACCGCTAGACCACCGCGGCCGGCTGCGATTTATTAATGCTTTACGCGTGGACGAAGACTCGTTATACTGCACGAATAGAATTACCTTCCATAGCTGAAAGACTACACGTGTATTTGTACAAAAAAATATCGCTGCTACACATTATCTTTCAGAAGAGCAAATAACGTAATCAAATAGACAGATAGCTCAGTCAGTAGCTGGTTTAAACTCTTGGGACCACTTGCCCCATTTCTTCGCACTGCCGTTTCCTGACTGGTTCTGTGATGCAACATAGCTACAGCTATTGGATACAAAAGTGAAAACAACACAAGAAATGCATGCTTGAGCGTAAATGCGGATGAAAACCAAGAGTGCAAGTGGTGTTGTCGTTTTTGACTACGAACGGTGCCTGTGCAATGTTGCAAGTGTCAACCGTGATCAGAACAGGGTTTTTGTAATTGTGAGTGCATTATGTCGGGAGTTAAGCGAATTCAGATGTGGGCAAACTATTGGGTGCTTCGGTAACCGAGGTAACCAAAGTGTCTGATGCTTCACGAGAGACCGTACTGAAGTTATATGTAGGGAAAGCAGAGGAACGTTAGCCGTTAAGTCAGGTGTTTGTTGAGTGGTCGTGACATAGATCAGGATTGTAACGATAAACAAGAGTACGACATATGTAAAACTTACTGCAGAACTAAAAGTAGCAGTCTTGAACCCCGTCAGCACCAAAACCATATTACGAGGGTGAGTCAAATGAAAACCTTAAATTTTTGCCGAGTGGTTCTAGGCACTTCAGTCTGGAATCGCGCGACCACTACGGTCGCAGGTTCGAATCCTGCCTCGGGCATGGATGTGTGTGACGTCCTTAGGTTAGTTAGGTTTAAGTAGCTCTAAGTTCTAGGGGACTGATGACCTCAGAAGTTAAGTCCCATAGTGCTCAGAGCCATTTTTCGAACCTTAAATTTGTAATAACAAATCGAAATTTCGCCCCGTTATCCCGTAAGTTGGTAAGCGTGCTACAAACAGCGTGCAGAATGGCCTGTACATGGCAGCATAGTGCAGATGCACACATACCGTCACAGTACCAGTATGAAGATGGTCGACCCACTTGGGACTTGCAGCAGGGAAGAACAGCGTCCTGTCATTCGGTTCTTGCGTAATGAAGGTGTGAAACCTATTGAAATTCATCGGTGAATGAAGGTTCAGTACGGTGATACATGTTTGTCACAGCAGCAATTCTACGAATGGAGTAGGAAGTTCGCAAATGTTGTGACTTCAGTGGAAGATGCTCCTCGTCCAGATCAGGCACAACGAGTGGTGACTCCACAGAACATTGCAGCAGTTGAAGCCATAGTGAAGGAAAACCGCCGAGTGACACTGAATGACATTGCAGCATGTTTACAGATTGGTCATGGGTCAGCACACCACACTACGCATTATGTGCTCCAGTTTCACAAAGTGTCTGCAAGATGGGTACCACGGCAGCTGACTCCTGAAATGAGAGAACGACGTGTTGATGCTTGTGAAGAACTTCTTCGGCGCTTTGAATGAGAAGGTGATGGCTTCCTTGCAAGATTCGTTACTGGGGACGAAACCTGGGTTCACTTCCACCAACCGGAAACGAAGAGAGCGAGCAAGGAATGGCGCCATTCCTTATCACCAAAACCAAAGACGTTTCGAACAGAACCATCTGCAGGGAAGGTTATACTGACTCTCTTTTGGGACGAAAAGGGCGTCATTTTGAACCAGTGCATGCCTAGAATGACCACTGCCACCAGTGCATAATACACAGATCTCCTAAATAATCATATGCGGCCTGCAATCAAATCAAAGCGACGTGGATTGCTGTCATCAGGTGTCCTTTTGCAACATGACAATGCAAGACCCCACACTACCCATACAACAGTTGCGACAATCACAGACCTGCATTTTGAGTGTCTTCCTCATCCAGCGTACCCACCAGACCTTGCCCCAAATGATTTCCATATGTTTGGACCACTCAAAGACGCAGACGCAATGGTAGGAAAGAAGTTCCTTTCTGATGAAGAGGTACTCCACGCGGTGCATGTGTGGTTGCGCGGACTACCAAAAGAATTTTTTTTCTAAAGGAATTCATGCACTTTGTAAGCGCCGGAGGACTTGCATTGAGCATGGGGGAGATTATGTTGAAAAGTGGTGCAGCTTTGTACCACTTCTGCACAATAAATAATATTTTTAAAAAATGAAGGTTTTCATTTGACTCACCGTCGTACTTAGATACATGCTGCGCGACTGCACTGATGAGGTGACATCGAAATTTTTATTGTGTTTTTTTGGGAACTATTGAGTGTTGGCACCTAAAACAAATAGGTGTCCCTTTAATTACACCCTTCTTTCAACCTGAGAACTTAAGACTGTGTCAGAGAACGACCTATGCCATGTTTCCCTTGTTAGACTGATGCGATTTATGAAACATACTAGATGCTCCAGGCCTTACCTTGCTTCACCTCAATCATGTTAAACAGGGAAGAAATGTACGGGAAATGAATATACGTCCTAAGCTCCTTCTCTTCCCCATGTTTGTTCAGCACTGTTCTCACCCTCCCCATCACCATCCATCTTCTCCACCTCTTTCCTCTCCGTTTTCTCCGGACCATTTATCTGCCCCCTCTCTGTTCATCACCTCCTCAACCTTCCTCTGTCCAATTTCTCCTCCACCTGTCTCTCCACCTCCTCTAGCTCCCACTCCCTCCTCCTCTCCCTGTCAATCATTTCCTCCCCCCATTCTATGTCTATCTTCTCACTCTCCCCATCTAGTCCTTCCACCTCTCTTCGTCCATTCCTCCCACCCTTCTGTTCTAGTCCCCCTCTCCATAATATTGAGCCATCTTTATTGTTATTGCAAACTCAGATTCTGGTTCAAAATGGCTCTGAGCACTATGGGACTTAACTTCTGAGGTTATCAGTCCCCTAGAACTTAGAACTACTTAAACCTAACTACCCTAAGTACATCACACATATCCATGCCCGAGGCAGGATTCGAACCTGCGACCGTAGCGGTCGCGCGGTTCCAGACTGAAGCGCCTAGAACCGCTCGCCACCCCTGACGGCCCAGATTCTGTATTAGTATTCCAGTCATAACCCAATAAGCCATAAATACCACTTTCCTTTGGCTAACAAAGTTTTACACACACACACAACACACACACACACACACACACACACACACACACACACACACACTCACGTACACTAACACACGTTTCACACAAGGTAAAACATAGTTAGAAAAAAAATCGTCACCGATCTACTTCAAAGTTTTACGCGTCACTGTAACTGACGTATGGACACATACAAACTGTATATATTTGATAACAATGTTTACCCTACACTTGCACGTATTCTAATGCAACATTATGTCAGATAAATATCTCGAATATCCACTTCTACATTCTTGTAAATAACAAACAAATCGATTTGTTGGGCATACTTCTTCGTAATATACCGATTTCTTCGTCCCATAGCTCTGGTCATAGATGTATCCCGTTTATGATGTGCGCTAGTGTCTCGACTGTCCACTTCACAATCCTTGTAGACAATAAAAAAATTGTAATCCTCTACTTACGCGCACCAAGTGTCCAACTTGAGCAAATCATATTCTTTATTTCAAAACACACATCACGTGACTCGTCACCTGAGCGATCTCAGTGTGCACAAGAAGAAGCAAGTGTGAAAGTGAGAGAGAAGCATTGTCAGACAAAACCAGAGGTACGATTGGGCCGAACTATAGGAAATATTCTCCACGCCACACGGAGATCACCGACACCACCTCAGCAACACTTCCGCAGTTACCTGCAACTGCCCGCCCAATTAGCAGTATTGGCTGGTCATATGAAAGCACTGGAGTGTGCTATAGTCACACTGCAGCCTTGTTGAGGCCAACACTTTTGTGGGAATAACTTGGTGTAAAATAATGGACTGGAAACACGCCTATAAAAAGTAAATCTGCTTGTTAAATGAGTAGAAATATTTCAGAAAAGTAAAAAAAAGATTATCATTGTTACGCAGGGATTCCTTTACACTGTGTTGCACATCTTTTAAATTACAAGTAGGTACCGCATATGACTTGTTTTTCTCCCAAACACCTAGCCTCCTCCCACCACACCAAAAATCCAACGTGAAACGAATGTTTCCGAACCATAGTTATTAAACTACCGTAGGCTACCGCGGAACACCATTAGTGGTAAGCGTGATTTAGAGGTAGCGTCTTACCTGGTAATTAAAAGGTTCTCGGTCCCGCGCTCAAGCCAGCCCCCGCCTAAATTTTGCATAAAAATTATTAGCAATGGCAGTCGAAGACCTCCAGCATAAGAAGCCACCCTCATTCATCCAACGGCCTTGTCAAGGACGACGGTGGATTGGACACAGAGGTTCAGGGTACACTTTTCTATTTAGATGGGAAAATGCTTCTAAAAGGTGGAAGAATCAGCAATGATGTACGGGATGAGGCTGCAGAAGGCAATGGAAACCACTGCATTAAGGACATACAACCTCTATCCACATGACATGTCATCTGTAATTGGAAAAGTGTCATGATGATCTCTATATTGGCAAAAGATTGCGGACTGGTTCCCCATGCGGATCTCCAGGAAGGAACTGCTAAAGAGGAGGTGACCATGAGAAAATACTGAATAACCAAGGAAAGAATAACGGTCTTCGAGTCGGGACATGGATTGTCAGAAGTTTGAACGTGGTAAGGGAAGCTAGAAAATCTGTAAAGGGAAATGCTAAGGCTCGTCCTAGGTATAGTGGATGGCCAGTAATGTGAAATGGAAAGAAGAGAAGGATTTCTAGTCAGCTCAGAATAGGTTAATATCAACGCAGCAGAAAATGGTATGGAGGGAGAAGGATTTGTTGCGAATAGGAGAGTAGACAGGTAGTGAGTTACAGTGAACAGTTCAGTGATAGTATTGCTCTCATCAGAAGCGACAGCCAACCAACACCGACAGCGATAGTTCGGGTATATATGCCGACGTCGCAAGCGAAGATCAAGACATAGAGGAGTGTATAGGATACTGAACAGGTGACCCAGACTGTATAGAAAGAGAAAAATGTAATAGTCATGGGGGACTGTATTTCGGTTCAGGGGAAGGAGTAGAAGAATGGGTAATGGCAGAATATGGACTTGGTACTAAGAAATAGGAGAAAGATCAATTGACTTCTGCAATAAATATCAGTTAGTACCAGCGATCACTCTGTTTAAGAATCATAAGAGGAGTAGGTGCACTTGGAAGAGGCCGGGAGATACGGAAATATTTCAGTTAGATTGCATCATAGGTAGAGATTCCGAAACCAGATACCGTACTGTGTAGTAAGGAGTACTCAGCAGCGTATATAGACCCAGATCATAATTTAGTTGTGATGAAGAGTAGGGAGGAAGGAGTTCAAGAGAATAGTAAGAAGGAATCAATGCGCAAATAAATGCTGTATGTATTGCGATAAGAAGTAGCTCAATAGGTAGTTAAGTTGAACGGGAATATACACCTCTAAAACGTGCAATCACAGAAGTTTAAAAAATATAACATAGGTACAAAGAACGAAATTGTGAAGAAACCAGAGGTAACAGAAAAAATACTTCAGTTGGTCGATGAAAGAAGGACGTATAAAAAATTCACTTCGGACTGAAATAAACAGAAAATTCAGGGCAGCTAAGGCGAAATGGTTGCATGAAAAATATGAAGAAATCGGAACAGGAATGATAGTCGGAAGGACTGACTCAGCATATACAAAAGTCAAGGCAACATACTGGGAAATAAAAAGCAAAGGGGCTAAAATTAAAAGTGCAATATGAATTCGACTGTTAAATGCAGGGGGGATAGGGGATAAGTGAAAAGAGTAAATAGAAACCCTCTATGAAGTGGAAGACCCGACTGATGGCGTCATAGAAGAGGAAACAGTGGACGATAGCGAAGAGATAGGGAAACCAACATTATATCAGAATTTAAAAAAGCTGTGCTAGACGTATGAGCGAATGAGTCAGAATGTATAGATAACGATCCATCATAATTTCTAAACCTATTGAGGGAAAAGGTAACAAAATGACTATTCCCATCGGTGTGCAGAATGTATGAGACGTGCAAAAACGCCAGCCACACAATTCCGAAGATTGCAATAGCCGATAAGTGTGTGAATTACCGCACAATCAGATTAATAGCTCACGCATCCAAGTTTCTCATAAGGATAATATATAGAAGAATAGAAAAGGAAATTGAGGATTTGTTGTATTACGATCAATTTGGCTTTAGGAAAGGTAAAGGCACAATAGAGGCAGCTCCAACGTTGCGGTTGCTAATGGAAGCAACAAATGGTGCAAGATGTTCGAAATTCGGAGAAAAATATGGTTTATCCTATAGGAAAAGGCGGGTGATATACGATATATACAAGAACCAAGAGCGAATAGTAAGAGTGGAAGACCACGGAAGAAGTGCTCGTATTAAAAAGGGTGTAAGATAGGGATGTTGTCTTTCATCCACTGCTGTTCAGTCTACACCTCCAATAAACATTGATGAAAATAAAAGAAAGGCTCAGGAGTTTAATTAAAATTCATTGTGAAAGGATATCAGTGATAAGCTTCGCTGCTGACATCGCTATCCCCAGAGAAAATTAAGAAGAAATACAGGGACTCCTGAATGGAATGAACAGTCTAATGAGACCAGAATATGGCTTAATAGTAAATCGAAGAAAGACGAAAGTAAAGAGAAGCTGCAGAAAAGAGAACAGCGAGAAACTTAACATCAGGTTTAGTGGGCACAAAGTAGATGAAATTAAGGAATTGTGCTACTTAGGCAGCAAAATAATCCTTGAGGGATGGAGCAAGGAGAACATAAAAAGCAGACCAGCAATGTCGAACAGGGCATTCCTGGCCATGAGAAGGCTACTATTATCAAACATAAACCTTAATCCAAGGAATAAATTTCTGAGAATGTACGATTGGGCACAACATTGTATGATAGTGAAACATGGAGTGGGAAAAATGGAAAAGAACAGAACCGAAACTTTTGAGATGTGGTGTTACAGAAGAATGCTGAGAAAGAAATAGTTCAAATGGCTCTGAGCACTATGGAACTTAACTTCTGAGGTCATCAGTCCCCTAGAACTTAGAACTACTTAAACCTAACTAACCTAAGAACATCACACACATCCATGCCCGAGGCAGGATTCGAACCTGCGAACGTAGCGGTCTCGTGGTTCCAGACTGTAGCGCCTAGAACCGCTCGGCCACATCGGCCGAAGAATGCTGAAAATCAGGTGGACTGATAAGGTAAGGAATGAAGAGAGTCTACCCAGAATCGGCGAGGAATGGAAAACATCGACAAGCAGAAGGGACAGGATGGTAGGACATAGACGTCAGTAATAGTATACACCATACAAGAAGGAGCCGTAGAGGAAAAACCAGTAGGGGAAGTCAGAGATTGGAGTACCCCTTAAAATAATTGAAGAGATGCGTTGCAAGTGCTACTCTGAGATGAAGAGGTTGGACACAGGAGAGGAACTCGCTGGCGGGCCGCATCCGTTCTCCGAGAGTACTATTCGTGTTAGTTCAGAGATATGATGGAGATTTCACTTTTGGACACAATGTACATTATGATCATGTTACAGTGATTAAGACTGATCTCTAATATATCAGAAACTATGTTTCTCCACTCATAAGCCGCCGTATTGGACAACCACATATGTTTGACGAAAGGACAGCACGTTGCATTCATACAGTCCATATGGGGCCATCGACGGTTTAATGGGAGTCAAACCCTCGCCGATTTGAATGTGGGGCTTCAGCAACCGAACTCATTTACAGGCTTCAACAGCCAAAGACCGATTCGAGCCTCGTTGGTGGCACCTCGACACAGAACTCAAGAACTTGCACGGCCCGCGACGATCGCCACTGAACACTGCAACAGTGGCGTTGTCTGCTATGTTCCGATGAATCTCTGTTTGAGTGTTGTATCTAACTGTAAATCGCGTGAGAATGTGGTGCAAGCCCTTGGAAATTATGGGCTCTGAGTGTCTACAATGTCCAGCCTGGAGGAGGCTTAGTTATGGCTGGAGCTATGTTTGTATGGTCACAATAAGGCCCAACTGTCCAGCTGCAGAAATCAATGTCAGGTATACGCGTAGGTTATGCAAACATTCTTGCAGGCTACCTGGTTCCCTTTGTAGCGTTACAGTGTCTTTATATAGGTGTGAAGTTTCAGCAGAACAATGCAGAATGTCTCGACTCTTCAGTTGGACGGTTTTGAGACATGGTGTCTTCATGGATACTCCTGTGTTATCATGACCATGGCTTCTCCCTCTCCTCCCCCTCCCTGATCATCCGATCTTCTTATGCCAATAGAGCACTTTTCGGATGCTGTCCATGCCACGCACGCTCCGTGAACCCAGCATCAACTGCTTTAGTGGCACTATAAGGTATGTGTAGAATACATCTCCACCTTATTGAGTCCATGTCTCGACGTATTCGTACAGCTCTGAGGACTCGCTCTTCACGATCAGAGATTTCCTATGGATTTTGCCACCAAGCGGATACTGAACGCCTTACGACGGCACTGTTAGTCAAAATGCATGTAACATAGCTCTCTCAAATACAGTGTTCAGCTTAATAATCAAAACACAGCTGGCTTGGTCATCTTTACTTAGTTTGTTTGTGCGTTATCCTGACTAGCTGTCAGTGTGGATACGATACGATCTTAATGTCAAAACTCTTTTAACGTACTTCTGAAAAAATTCAGATCCAATATGGCATCATTAGACCACTCAAATAAATGTTCACTGTAACGTTTTTCGGTTAACATGCAATTAGTTCCTAAAATCTGCACGATTCGAATACGTTACACACAAGAATGCATCGAAAATCTTCAGGTGCTATAAGCTGCACGTTGACCTGAAATATTTTTTAATTATAAATCTTGAGAACTATAAATCTAAAAAGATTCAAGTGTCCATAAACATGTATTGAATCTGAATACCAAGACTGGTCGCATAATAATATACTCTGCAGTTTTTGACAAGTGCAACGCCGAGAAGGAATTACCCGAATAGCGCCACACTTGGTGAAAGTGGAGACGGGTGTGCAAGCTATATGTGATACGTTTCGCAACGACATGAAGTACACGTACGCCGAACAGAGCCCTCTCGTGTGAGTCCGACAATGTCGGTATTGTGCCTAGTGTAGTCGGTGCAGAGGTGGAAACAATACAGTGGGTGCCAGTATGCCTCGTCGACGTCAAAGGAACCGATATCGGCATGTGAGCGAGTTAGAATGGGGCAGAGTGATCGGTCTACGGGAAACGGGGTTGTCGTACCGTGACATTTCGGCTCGCACAGGGCACGCTGCTACGATAGTGATGTGTGTTTGGAAGCAGTGGATAGAGGAAGGTCGTACGCAGCGACGAGCGGGAACTGGACCACGGAACATGACCACAGCACGGGATGACCGTCATATTGCCCACATGGCCATTACGGACCGTACAGCGTCATACACAGTGTTGGCATGTCGCTGGAGCAATGAATCAGGTGTGAACTTGTCTGCATCGACGGTTCGTCGCCATCTGCCGAAGGTTGGACTGGTTGCACGCATCCCATTATGTCTTCTTGCATTGTCCAGAAACCAAAAGCTCCTCAGACTGCAATGGGAACGTAAACACCGTCACTGGGGTGCTGAGTGGCAAGATTTAAACTTTTCGGAAAAGTCCAGCTTCGACGTGTTACACTGATGGCCGCATATGTGTCCGGCGGCACCATGGTGAACGCAACATGGAGGGCTGCATTATGGAGCGGCATAGAGGACAAACAGCAGGTGTGATGGTTTGGGGCGCCATTGGTTACAACAACCGGTCTCGCCTCGTACGTATTGCGGGCACTTTGAACAGCAACCGGTGCCCAACGGTGGTTGTGGAGCCTGAGGTTTCAGGTATTTCCACAGGCCACATTTCAACAGGACAATGCCCGGTCATATATTGCGAGGAATGTAAAGGACTTCTTCGAAGAGCGACGGGTACCATTGCTTCCCTGGTCTGCACGTCCGCCAGACATGTCGTCCATCGAACACGTCTGGGATATGGTTCGTCGGCGCCTGATGCGTCACGGTCCTCCAGTAACTGGTGTCACGGATTTGTGGGCTTGGATACAAACTGCGTGGAGAACCTTATTGCTTCAATGCTACGGGGTATAGCAGCTCCAATTGCAGCGCATGGTGGCCACACGACATCCTGAATGGTAGGGCTCAAAGGACATGTACAGATTTGGAAAGGTACTCGTTTGTTACTTGTCATATACCTAACCTGTGGTATTAAAGTAATTGCATTCATGCGTTTCCTTCTTGGTGTTGCAATTTCCACAAACAGCAGTGTAGTTTTGTCGTATTGTTAACTGTCGGCCGATTCTAATGCGACGTATTTCACTGTATCCGCAATCAGGCAGTATGTTAATTTGGTCCATTACATCAACACTTACCTTGTCTGTTTGCGTACTCACCTACGTCCTTGGAGTATGTAAAGGGGGAAAACACAATACTCAGAATAGTTGACTACTTCTCTCTCCAGTAAGTTATAACTTCTTTGAGATATCAAATCTGTAAATGTACTTATAAATCTTTTAGGCCTGCTAAAGTGGTCATTTACTGATAGTTTAATAAAATTATAGACTCAGTCTGGCCATAAATGCAAACATAGTTTGCGCAAAGAATAACTTCAAACCAAACAAAATGCAGCGTTTTATGTTCATGGTGATACAAAGTACAAATATTACTTTAAAAAATTTTACTTTGTTCATGTAGAATGTTAAAAGCAAGCTCAATTTCATTTTGCCTCAATTTTCTTGGTTGTATGGACTATTGCTCGAAGCACTGAAGAATGTGATGAGAAATTATGAGAGAGTGGCCGCCACCGGAGTTAATACCGAGGGCGAGACGGACAACCGAACAAATTCGTAGCTAAGAGCACGGCCGTACCCCCACGATTCCTTCCAAACGCCACACGCTATTAATAATGCTAAAACCACACTACTGTATGAATGGCATTTACTAAGGTAGGTCCGGAGTAAACAGATAAAGAAAAACGTACAATATGTAATGCAACTGCCAAGAAGTTAAAACAGTAAAATGTATAATTGGAACACCCACGAAATAAAAATAATAAAGCCAAGGTATAAAATATGAAAAGGGGCCAAACCAACATAACCACAAGTAAAACATTGTAGTGGGAGGTATGTCAATATACACAGTCAACTATTAAGTATACAAGGCTATGGATGCAGATAGTGCTGCATAGTGTATAAGGTAACCTATGTAATAGTGGGGCAAAAAATCTCCATTAACTAGGATACACTAAAAATTACTGAACATATACATAGCCGCACAGTTACACATTAGATACTAAGCTGAAAAACAGTATATTACGTACAACTCATTGAAAGAAAGATATAGCCTAGTTCTGGAAACCTAATGTGACATCTTACAATTGACATGACACGCAGCCTCCAGCGTCCAGGATTAGGTGACGGGATGTTATATACAAGCTACATCTTACGTGAAGATGACCAGATGCGACAACCTACAATAGTGGAGACCGCTGTAGACGTTGCGAATAGTTGCTGAGCGTCCCTTTAAGTTCGGTTTGGTCACTGAGGCTACTGTCTGGATGTTGTAGCTTGCACTTCATGATTTCCAATTCGTCCAAAATGTTTAAGTACCGGACCTTTCGTTAGTTTATGCAATATTTCTAGCTCAGTAATGTTACGCAAACTGTGCAAATTACGTGCCAAATCCGCCGCTAAAGCTGACGGAAATATGAGTTTTCTGAACCTATTTTGAAATCTTCTCCCTGTTTGCCCGATGTACGTACCTACATTCACAATGTGGGCATTTGATGCTGTAAATACCAATATTTTTATCATATGTTCCGTACGACAGTTAATGCGCAAGGTCCATTCATCTACTAAAAAAAATGAAGCTTATTCATGACAGGTAACTGCACCTCCGGAAATAAAGAAGTATTCCAGGTTGCTACTTGTGTCGAGGAACGCAGTTAGTATAGATACAGGGAATCTGAATTATCCATGTGAACTGGGCCGCTGACCGCTGAGTGCTATCCAAGAGACGCCAATGTAACGAGTATTCAGCAGTTCTTGATGTTTTTTGATTGTTTTCATCAATAACTGCACAGCTGACTAACAGCCACAAACGACGATAAATTTTACAGTGACTGTATTTTTACAACGAATAGTAAATCCCACTTTAACACATTATAATCTAATCACGTTTCGTGTATTACAGCGTGACGTAGAAGACATGAAATTAAAATATTTACCTCCCCTTGTTAATATTTCTCAATGTGCCGCCAATACGCCGTCCCGTAATAACAACGGAAGCGCAACTTGCTGTACATTCATTGAAGCCCGACAAATTTGTTTGTAATCCCACGTCGCCGCTGCAGTTTCAGCAGTTTAACTGTGTTTTTGAAACAGATCCAAATAACGTTTCATTTCAAGCGAGAAAAGTGATTTAGGATTGAATCAAAACAGCGACCAATGCACGTGCTTTTAGTACTTGTTGTGCGAACAATCACCACTTAATTAAACCCATATACGGAGATTTAATCCGACGAAATGCGGTTACTGCGGGATATTTGAGTTTTATTTGTAGCTTTATCAGTGTCATTGCACTCGTTAAAAGCTGAGGATTTACACAAGTAGCTGTCACGACCGACACCCAATGAAATACGCAAAAAATAAACAGAACAGAATTTTTAGACTTCGTACTGGTACTTTTGTTCACAATATTTCTTCTTCTCCCTCGTAATGTCATATTAGACAATTACAGATACGAACTTTACTACTGACAGTCATCTATAGTCAGATTGGTAAGTATGTTGCTTAGATTACTGTCGAGGTGTTATTAGAAAATTTACAATATTACGATAGTTTGTGATGTCATCTTCAAACACAGTCAAAAGGCAAAGATTAGCATCCCTTAGTAAAAGTTTCCTTGTATTTGGCATATCTCTCTGTTGCAAAAGACTGTTTAGGCAGCGATTTGATAATCATTTCTCCCGAATAGGTGTCAAACGGTGTAATAATGTCAAAAAATGGTTCAAATGGCTCTGAGCACTATGGGACTTAACATCTGTGGTCATCAGTCCCCTAGAACTTAGAACTACTTAAACCTAACTAACCTAAGGACATCACAGACATCCATGTCCGAGGCAGGATTCGAACCTGCCACCGTGTAACAATGTCACTACACGGTCCAGTCTCCATTTCGTATTAACTGCTAAAATTTTTGACACATTTCAATGAAATTCATTCTTCACGTGCTTCGAACTTCGTTCCTACTGTAGGTATTATTTTTTGAAGCAAGTCATCCTTTCATATTATGTCGTTCACCAAAACGTAGTTTTTGCTGTGTGGACATCAGTTCTGTGCAACGCATCTCAAATATATCATTATTAAAATGCAAAGGTTAAATCTTCACTTGGTTATTTAGTTGGCAAAATAAAAAGAGAAGTTACGAAATATAATACATTAAGCTCACCCATGTGAGCTATAGCCAATATTTTTTTTTTTTTTTTTTTTTTTTTTTTTGCCTCCATCGCTAAATGTTACAAACAGAGCGCGATAGATCTGATGTACATAGATTTCAGTAAAGTTAGAAATGGTAAGAACAAAAAAACTGAGGACAACATAAATTAAAATGTCTAACTGCACTACCGGATTTTAGAGTTATAGCCATGGCACCAGATGTTAGTAAAACTGTAGCTCCACAGCATACTCACAGGCACCTGTATTAGCTTGTGTCAAACTAAAATAGCGGCGCTTAATGACAGTCACAGATAGAACTAAGCGGAAATATACGAGGTATACCGCTTAGTATACAGCGCGGCCTGGGTACGACTCGTCTTCCCTCTCTTGGTCCATCTCCTTTGCTCCCATACCCCAGTCCATCTCTTTGTCCGCCTTCTCTTTACCTCCTCCACCACCCCACCTTTTCGTGTTCTCTCTCCACCTCCTCCAGCCCCTATCTCTATCCATCTGCTACTCCCCCCTCTCTCTGTTCATCTCCTCCTCCTCCTCTCTGTCCATCTCCTCCTCTTTCCTCTCTGTTTCCATCTCCTAACTCCCTCTCACAGTGTCTTGAAAGGAGGATGTAAGATGAACATCAACAAAAGCAAAACGAGGATAATGGAATGTAGTCAAATTAAGTAGGGTGATGCTGAGCGAATTATATTAGGAAATGAGACACTTAAAGTAGTAAAGGAGTTTAGCTATTTGGGGAGCAAATAACTGATGATGGTCGAAGTAGAGAGGATATAAAATGTAGACTGGCAATGTTAAGGAAAGCATTTCTGAGGAAGAGAAATTTGTTAACATCGAGTATAGATTTAAGTGTCAGTAAGTCGTTTCTGAAAGTATTTGTATGGAGTGTAGCCATGTATTGAAGTGAAATATGGACGATAAGTAGTTTGGACAAGAAGAGAATAGAAGCTTTCGAAATGTGGTGATACAGAAGGACGCTGAAGATTAGATGGATAGATCACATAACTAATGAGGAGGTATTGAATAGAATTGGGGAGGAGTTTGTGGCACAACTTGACAAGAAGAAGGGATCGGTTGGTAGGACATGTTCGGAGGCATCAAGGGATCACAAATTTATCATTGGAGGGCAGCGTGGAGGGTAAATATCGTAGAGGGAGACCGAGAGATGAATACACTAAGCAGTTTCAGAAGGACGTGGGATGCAGTAAGTACTGGGAGATGAAGAAGCTTGCACGGGATAGAGTAGCATGGAGAACTGCATCAAACCAATCTCAGGACTGAAGACCACAACAACAACATTCCCCTCTCACCCTGTCCACCGCCTCCTCCTTCTTATCCCCCCTCCCCCAGGAGCCATGGACTTTTTTGTTGGTGGAGAGGCTTGTGTGCCTCAGCGATACAGATAGCCGTTCCAACAGTGCAACCACAACGGAGTGGTATGTGTTGGAATGCCAGACAAACGTATGGTTCCTGTAGAATGGCAGCAGACTTTTCAGTAGTTTCAGGGGCAACAATCTGGGTAAATGATCTGGCATTGTAACATCAACCAAAACGATTCTTCCGTGCTGGTACTGTGAACGGCTGTAATTATCCTCGAGGGCATACAGCCCTACTGCATGGTTAAATAAGGATGGCGTCCTCTTGGGAAAAATTCTCCGGAGGTAAAATAGTCCCCCATTCGGATCTCCGGTCAGGGACTACTCAGGAGGATGTCGTTACCAGAAGGAACTAAAGTGGCGTTCTACGGATCAGAGCGTGAAATGTCAGATTGCATAATCGTGCATGTATGTTAGCGAATTTAAAAAGGGATATGCGTAGGTTTAAGTTAGGTATAGTAAGATTTAGTGATGTTTGGTGGCAGGAGAAACAAAACTTCTGAATACAGGGTTATAAATACAAAATCAAATAGGGGTAATGCAGAAGTATGCTCAATAATGAATAAAAAACTAGGAACTTGGATAAGCTACTATGAACAGCATAGTGAATGCATTATTGTAGCGAAGATAGATACGAAGCCATCATCCACCAAGGCTGTACAAGTTTGTATAGCAACCAGCTCAGCAAATAATGAAGAGACAGAAGAAATGTGTGATGAGATAAAAACAATTTTTTATATAGTTCTGGGAGCCAAAAATTTAATAGTCTAGGGAGATTGGAATTCGATGGTAGGTAAAGGAAGAGAAGACAAAATAGCAGGTGAATATAGACTATGAGAAACGAATGAAAGATGAAGCCGCTGGCAGAATTTTACACAGAGCATAATTTCAACATAACTAACACTTGGTTTAAGAATCATGAAAGAACGTTCTTTACGTGGAAGAGACCTAGAGACACCGGAGGGTTTCCGATTGATTATATAGTGGTAAGACAGAGATTTCGGTAGCAGATTTTAAATTGTGAGACATTTCCAGGGACAAATGTGGCCTCTGGCCACAATTTCTTGGTTATGAACTATAGATTAAAACTGAAGAAACAGCAAAAAGTTAGGAATTTAAGGTGATGGGACATGGATAAATTAAGGAACCGGAGGCTGTAGTTCCAGAGGGAGCATTAGGGATCGATTGACCAGAAGAGGGAAAGGAAAACAGCAGAAGGAGAATGGGTAGCTATGAGAGATGAAATAGTGAAGGCAGCATAGGTATTAAATTTAGCTGATGAGAGGAGAAAATATAAAAATGCAGTAAATAAAGCAGGCGGAAGGGAATACAAACGTCTAAAACATGAGATTAACAAAAAGTGCAAAATGGCTAAGTGGGAACACATAGAGAGCAAATGCAACGATTTAGAAGCATGTATCACTAGGGGAAAGATAGATGCCACCTACAGAAAAATTAAAGAGACCTTTGAAGAAAAGAGAATATCCTGTATGAATATCAAGAGCTCAGATGGGAAGCCAATCCGAAGCAAAGAAGGAGTATATAGAGTATCTATGGAGAGCTGATGGACTTGAGGACAGAATTGTGGTACTGGAAGATGATGTAGATGAAGATGAGATGGAGGATATGACAACGCGTAAAAAATTTTCCAGACAAGTGACAGGCCTAAATCGAAACAAGGCCTTGAAAGAAGACTACATTCCGTCAGTGCTAATGATAGCCTTGGGAGAGCCAGCCATGACAGAACTCTACCATCTAGTGAAGAAGATGTATTAAGCAAGCGAAATGTTCTGAGACTTCCAGAGGAATATCATAATTCGAATTCCAAAGAAAGCAGGTGCTGAATTGTGTAAAAACTACGGAACTATCAGTTTAATAAATCATGGTTGCAAAATACTAACACGAATTCCTTATAGATGAATGGAGAAACTGATAAACGCCAACTTTGGGGAAGGTCAGTTTGGATTATGGATAAATTTGGGAACGTGCGAGATAGTATTGACCCTAACCTCTCATAGAAAAGAGGTTAAGGAAAGGCAGATCTATGTTTATACCATTTATAGACTTAGAGAAAACTTTTGATAATATTGATTAGAATACTTTCATTCAAATTCTAAAGATAACAGGGGTAACATACGGGAAGCGAAAAGCTATTTGCACTTTGTACAGCAACAAGATGTCAGTTATCAGAGTCGCGGGGCATAAAAGACAAGCAGTGGTTGAGAATGCCGTGAGACAGGATTGTAGCTTACTCCGATGTTATTCAATCTGTTCACTGAGCAAGCAGTAAAGGAAACAAAAGAAATATTTTGTGTATGGATTTACGTCCAGAGAGAACAGGTTTTCCGACGACATTGTAATTCTGTCAGAGACAGCAAATGACTTGCAAGAGCAGTCGAAAGGAAAGGGCAGTGTCTTGAAAGGATGAACATGAACAAAACAAAAACGAGGATAATGGAATGTTCTCGAATTAAATCAGGTGATGTAGAGGGCATTAGATTAGAAGAAGAGAGGCTTAAAATATTAGATGAGTTTTGCTATTTGGGCAGCAAGATAACTAACTGATGATGGTCGAAGTAGAGAAGATATAAAATGGAATGTCACAAGTATCTTCTGAAAGTATTTGTATGGAGTGTAGCCACGTATGCAAGTGAATCATGGACGATAAACAGTTCAGACAAAAACAGAATAAATGCTTTTGAAATAAACTACAGAAGAATGCTGAAGATTAGATGGATTGATCACGTAACTAATGAATAGAATTGTGGAGAAAAGAAATTTGAGACCAACCTGAGTAGAAGAAGGGATTGGTTCGTAGGATACATTCTGGGACGTCCAGGGACCACCAATTTAGTACTGGGTTGGGGGGGGGGGGGCGGGAGCGTAGGGACGTACAAATCGTTGAGGGAGTCCACGAGATGTGTATACCAATCAGACAAAGAAGGAAGTAGGTTCCAGTAGTTACTCGAAGAGGTTTGCACAGGATAGAGTATCACGGAGAGCTGCACCAAACGAGTCTTTGGACTGAAGCCCGCAACAGCAGCAACTGCTTCTCCACCCCGTTCTGTGTCGTACAATGATATAGTTCTGTAGGTACATTCTACGGTATATGTGGGTACTGTCTACTAGATGTGTTGCTAGTAGGGGTAGTATCAAAGTAGGAAATTCAAACATCTCGCACCATACAACAGTTTTTCACGTATTTCTTCTGAAGTATACGTCGTAAAATGACATAATTTTGGTTATGTGTTTTGTGCTATATGTGAACAGTATCTGCGAAATGATCGTGAACACAGTTAGCAGTAAAGAATACATTAAAACTGTGTTCCTGACCCGACAGTTTTACATCGAGCACTAAATGCGAAAATGTAGTAAGAAATAGCAACTAATTTCCATTCTCAGACACCGGATTTTGTGCATAATACCCATAGCTATGCATTGCACAACATGTACATTCTGAAGCAAATAGTGTGGAACATGTACATTCTGAAAAAGACAGTGTGTAAGTATGGATGATACACAATGAAGGTTGTGTAAGCATTGTTTTCATTACTGTCAATCAAGTCACTTAACACAAATCAGCCAAGAAAATAACTTTCACAAACATGAAAAAGTTCAAAAGTGTAAATCGCTTTTTGTAAGAGTAAAAATTTCCCATAATTCGAGTAAAATTCTTCGAATCAACAAGTATCTTGCACTGCAGACTTTGAAGGTAGCCTGCGTTCTTCCTCAGGACTCAAGCTATCTCCTTACCAAATTTCGTAGGAATCAATTATGTGGGTTAGTAATAATAAATTAAAAACTTCATGCATGATAAGACAGGTTTCATAAATCTCAGTGCTCATGTTGTCATTTATCTTGACCTACGCCTAGTAAAATGATATAATTTTTCAGGTACATTCAGTCGTATATTGAACACTATCAACAAAATGTGTCTCATATATAACTACTGGTGAAGAAATAATTAATTTAAATGTCATGCGTGATGCGTAAATGAACAGTGACAATGTACTAAACGAAAAACTTCCAATTTCTGTCCTTTGTATGAGAATGACAGTAGGAAAAAGTTTCGTAAAGGTTTAACATTATGCGTAAAGCTCGCTGCGAGTGACTAAATGCTCTTGTTCTCAAATACTGTACGAATAAAATATAGGTATTCGCAGATCGTGTCTTACACTTTTCTTTCACACCCCCATCTTATCACTTTGACAGGTAGGTGGTTATAATGCCACGGCGATTGTTTACAGACAGTAAGTGATATATGTATCAAGTTTGGATGAAATCGGTCGAGTGGTTTCGGAGGAGAGGTGGAACATACATTCACAGAGACATACATTTTTATGATGTGTATATTTTCGAGTTATTCCAATTTTTGATGCACATAGCTACCCTGAAGTAACCAGTGAAAATCCTACAAAAATCCATCTAGTAGTTTTGGTGATCAGAGGGTTCAGACAGAGAGACAAGAAATTTTTTGTAAATATCTAAATCACGGTACCTTCTTGGTCCATAATCCGATTTTGATGAACAAAAGCTTATACGGTAACCTAAACTACTCTCAAATTACCTACGAAAGCAAAATGAAAATTCATCTACAAGGTTTTGAGAGTATCGTGTTCAAAGGGAAACAAGCAGACACGACCGTTTAAGAGGTTTATAATAGCAAAGAAAAAGATATAGAAGATAAAGATGGAAGTGGAATAGTACAACAAATGAGATAAGAAGGGGAGAACGGATTCCTCTACAACTGCAGTCCATTGCACCATTACTGATATGAAACGCTACAAGTCCCCCATATTGAACACAACTTACTTGTTCATTTGCAGAAAGTTATGGTCTCCCATCAATCTTTCTCAGCTTCACACCTCATGTGCGAATGTGCGATTTTTCTTTGTGTGTTCTTTCCTTTCTAGCAAGAAATGACAGTGACATTCGTAAAGATTTCTGTTAAACTCTTCTGAACAAGGAAAATATTTTGTATTACTCTTTTTATATTCAGCATCACATTTCATCTGAGTGCGTGAACGAGTACCACGTTTTTTCGTACCTAGTTATTACTGATAACGTATTCTAACTTTAATGAGTGACACTTCTCTGACATCTATCGCTATTTTAAGACAGACATATTTCTATATTTTAGGATATGAAAAATCTTCGTCGATATTTTATGAACCCAGGTATTAGTCATCTTCTATTTTATCTGTAGCCATTGGTACAATTTTGTGACACTTATGATTCCTGTAACACTGACACATCTATATTTTTAAATATGCTTTGCTTTTGCGGTTACTCTTGCTGTATGCATACCAAATTTCCGTTAATCGGTAGAAGTTAACCTCTCTCTTGTGTTTGTGCTTCGAAAAGAAGGAATATCGTGAGACTATTTGGAATTCTGTTTGTGGTCCTAGAGATGAAATCTCTTACTTTTATTTTATTTTTATTTATTTCTTTATTTATTGCCAAGTAGTTTATATTGTTCCGCAAATAGCATTTACAAAATATAGAGGGTAACTGGGAAAATTTTCGTGCTGTTTACAAGGGTAGTGTTCCCTTTTATGATCTTAGCACTCACAATTACATGGCGCAGAGAGGTCAATAAACACATAAAAATCGCTTGGCCTCGTCATTATACTGTGATAACAAATCAAATTTGATTTTTGTAACCTATGTGGGAACTAATGAGAGGCAGCAGTCAATCTTGCTTTCACATAATTCTGTAATTTCATGCAGAGTGTCTTTTCTCTGCCAGATTTTTCTCATATTTTTGCCATCACATTGAGGAAGATCATTCTAGGATCTGGAATTGGCCGTTTCTTTTCATTTTTGTTATATTCGACATTCAGCCCACCATGTACCTTTAATCACCTTTTCTAAACATGAGTGATCGTTGGATTGAATGAATGTAGATGCAGCTGTAAATGCATGCAACATCGTCATTCCATGTGGACTTCCTTTGTTCAGCTTTGTAACAGACTCCTGAGAAAAAGCCTGCTTTCAGACACCTTTTATTCAGGAAGTTATCTGCATGGGATTTCTTAACACAAGGCCTCACGACTGGTTCCTTCAGGCCCACGAGAGAGAGAGACGCATTTTTGTTTATTTTTTTATTTTAGACATTGAGCAGATGGAAGGTTTTGATAAAGAGAAAAGAGACATTGTCTCTATTGTCTCGTGATTGGAGAAGGCGCCTGGTACCACTGAAAAGTTCGTATTGTTTATCTGTCAGTTCGTCCCCTCCAAGTTTTTTCGGGTTCTGGGTACGGAGGTGAGGCACGTTTGATTGTGTACAAAGTTAATCAGTCACGGAGCACTCGCAGAAGGGTCACTGGGTTGGTGTGTGGAGAGTATGTTGTATTTCTAATTCTAAATCCGAACTAACACCCATGCAAGAACACCATCTAAGTCTACACAGAAACTGACTTATATGGTGATTTTAGATGGGAGTTCAGATTTCGAGCAGAAACTTTCTGTAATTTTAATGTCGTCTGTTAGAAGCATTATGGGGCTCTCGCAGGTGATGAGTTCGCTAGCATTTAAATAGATTCAGATAGGGTCTAATTTGTTCCTCATACGGTCACGAATCACTCCATTCATCGTGATCCCACCTGAGTTGATCCTTCTTCGCTGTTGAGAGTCACAAGGCAGTTCGACTCAACTTCTGCTACGAAATAGTGAATATTATCTTCGGTTATTCTTTGAATGTTGAAGTCATTGTGTGTCAGCTAATGAGTGTCCATGTTGCGTCCCTGATCCAAACTACTACTCGCTAAATAACGATCACCAGAGGCTACTCGTATGGAACTATAGGGTTGGGATGGTATACATGTCATGCGTTAAAAGAATTTCAGGATTATGCAAGACTTTACCAATAATTGTGCTTTAATCAGAAATTTAGTTCCTTAACTTGACCCCAATGGACATATCAGCATGTCTTCCGTCCTCCTGTGATAACCAGTCTCAGGTACTTAGCGGGACGAAGTTACTAGGAAACATTTTGTAAAATACAATGACTGATCAGTGAAACAGGAGTCCGATTGTCAGCTTTCTGTTGTACGTTGTCTTTGCAGTAGAACCTCGAGCTGAATTTTAATTAAATACACTCCTGGAAATGGAAAAAAGAACACATTGACACCGGTGAGTCAGACCCACCATACTTGCTCCGGACACTGCGAGAGGGCTGTACAAGCAATGATCACACGCACGGCACAGCGGACACACCAGGAACCCCGGTGTTGGCCGTCGAATGGCGCTAGCTGCGCAGCATTTGTGCACCGCCGCCGTCAGTGTCAGCCAGTTTGCCGTGGCATACGGAGCTCCATCGCAGTCTTTAACACTGGTAGCATGCCGCGACAGCGTGGACGTGAACCGTATGTGCAGTTGACGGACTTTGAGCGAGGGCGTATAGTGGGCATGCGGGAGGCCGGGTGGACGTACCGCCGAATTGCTCAACACGTGGGGCGTGAGGTCTCCACAGTACATCGATGTTGTCGCCAGTGGTCGGCGGAAGGTGCACGTGCCCGTCGACCTGGGACCGGACCGCAGTGACGCACGGATGCACGCCAAGACCGTAGGATCCTACGCAGTGCCATAGGGGACCGCACCGCCACTTCCCAGCAAATTAGGGACACTGTTGCTCCTGGGGTATCGGCGAGGACCATTCGCAACCGTCTCCATGAAGCTGGGCTACGGTCCTGCACACCGTTAGGCCGTCTTCCGCTCACGCCCCAACATCGTGCAGCCCGCCTCCAGTGGTGTCGCGACAGGCGTGAATGGAGGGACGAATGGAGACGTGTCGTCTTCAGCGATGAGAGTCGCTTCTGCCTTGGTGCCAATGATGGTCGTATGCGTGTTTGGCGCCGTGCAGGTGAGCGCCACAATCAGGACTGCATACGACCGAGGCACACAGGGCCAACACCCGGCATCATGGTGTGGGGAGCGATCTCCTACACTGGCCGTACACCACTGGTGATCGTCGAGGGGACACTGAATAGTGCACGGTACATCCAAACCGTCATCGAACCCATCGTTCTACCATTCCTAGACCTGCAAGGGAACTTGCTGTTATAACAGGACAATGCACGTCCGCATGTATCCCGTGCCACCCAACGTGCTCTAGAAGGTGTAAGTCAACTACCCTGGCCAGCAAGATCTCCGGATCGGTCCCCCATTGATCATGTTTGGGACTGGATGAAGCGTCGTCTCACGCGGTCTGCACGTCCAGCACGAACGCTGGTCCAACTGAGGCGCCAGGTGCAAATGGTATGGCAAGCCGTTCCACAGGACTACAGCCAGCATCTCTACGATCATCTCCATGGGAGAATAGCAGCCTGCATTGCTGCGAAAGGTGGATATACACTGTACTAGTGCCGACATTGTGCATGCTCTGTTGCCTGTGTCTATGTGCCTGTGGTTCTGTCAGTGTGATCATGTGATGTATCTGACCCCAGGAATGTGTCAATAAAGTTTCCCCTTCCTGGGACAATGAATTCACGGTGTTCTTATTTCAATTTCCAGGAGTGTATTTATGTGCTCTGGAATGATCTCAGAGCATGTAATGTCTCTCTCTGCTGTAACAAGTGCTTTCTTTTCAATTTGAAAACGATCTCAGAAAATCATTGGAACTGTTTACGTCTCTCTATTGCGCTTCATGTGTTAAGCTCCACCATCCGATGCACACCACCTGGTCACCAACATCGAGGTGTACCTTGAACCTGTGCCAACAAGGAGCTCATGATATACTACGGGTTCTGCCGTGTGTGGCACTGTGTTCTTGGCGGCATACGCTAATTCTGTAACGCAACACATTCACATCTTCCACAGCACTTGATGCACTCGTTATTCACATTCATGCGTCCGCACCATGATCCACACAATATCCAATATCCTCCAGCCAATAACGATTGTTGCATATTATTCTGTTCTCTAACGAGACTTTTATTCGTTGTCCCTACTCCGTCCTTCACGGCAATGAATTTACCGCTGTATCGTCTTTATCACTAGCGCACTCAGTTTGCAATCTCACCCAGTGAACGACTGACGCTGGAAAAAATGTTCAAATGTGTCTGAAATCTTATGGGACTTAACTGGTAAAGTCATCAGTCCCTAAGCTTAGACACTACTTAGCCAAAATTATCCTAAGGACAAACACACACACCCATGCCCGAGGGAGGACTCGAACCTCCGCCGGGACCAGCCGCACAGTCCATGACTGCAGCGCCTTAGACCGCTCGGCTAATCCCGCGCGGCGACTGACGCTGTAACCTCACCTCCCAGTCTTTATAACCTGCGACAAAATTTCCACTCTACGAAATCAAAGAGTCCTGAAAAACGACTGGGAACTCCCATACCACTCTCAGGTATTCCCCATTCCCATTATTTTCCCGCATGGGCAGCTGGCTCCCCAGCGGCTTGCTTGAAGTTTTTGTTTGCATTTCTCAGTTGCGAAGGCTGAAACAAGGTAATAAACCCACTTGTTTTAACTCCAATTCCTATGCTTCGTTTAAGTGTCTCTAGGCGTTTGGGACTCAGCAGAATACCTCTGCTCCTGGTCATTCTTCGAATGCGACAACCCTTTCCATTCTTCCGATTCTTCTTTTCATTGTGGTGCTTAGTGGTGAACCTTCGTTCCGTCCATTGTTACACACCGGTACAGAAAGTCAGTTTTGTTTTTACAATAAGGCTGCAAACACTGTTCAGAAGTTATCGTGCAAATTCGTTTCTGATTCACCGTAAGCATACGAACTGTTCATCTCGCACAATACCTCTGAGACGTTGTTTGAAATCCCTAAGATCGTGGCAGTTTCAAATGTATAACCACATTCCGAGATCATTCTGGTGTCATTACTATTAGTAGACATCATCACGTTGGCCATCTTGATCACGTTTAAATTTGGCATTCCATTTCTTCATGGTATAAATTGGAGAAGAGTCGCCATTCGCATTTACGAACTTTGAATGAATTTCTTTTGGCATAACCATCTTTTACACTACTGTTTGTGAAAACACCCAGATGGAATGGTCTGAACCACTCCATAACCGGAGGATGTGTAAGATAGTGGAACCATAATAAGTGATTAAGACTGCAGAGGCGTGCCGTGCACGTAGGCCCAGCAGCGTCCTTCTTGTGATCAGCCACACCAAATTCAGCCAGTGCAGAGCTGAGCTGCCAGACGTCCAAGCAAGTACCGGTATGCCTCGCAGATGTAAAAGGGCTCATTATCAGGATGTGAGGGAGGTTGTACAGTGAAGAATTATTAGCCTTCTAGAAACACGTTTGTCATTCCATGACACTGCGGATCGTATGGGACACGGTACTACGTCTGTGATTTGTGTGTGTGGAATCAGTGAATAGAAAAGAATATAAACCGTGAAGAGTAGTGCTGGACCACACAATTTGACGACAGTGCGGAATGATCTCCATCTCGTTCGCATGGCCATGATCGACAGAGCACCTTGGTCTACAGCGTTGATTGGACATTGGAACACCGCAACTGGGGTTGACACGTCTGCATTGATGGTTCGACGCCGTCTGCTTGCGATTCGGCTGGCGCTAAACTTTCCAACGTCTCAGACTGCAATGGAGACCTGAACGCCGTTAGTGGCATGCTGCTTGGTAAAATTTAGTATTTCCGGACGAGTCACGTTTCAGGTTGTGCTACAGTGTACGTTTTAAAGACTATCGTGGTGACTACAATCGGCAGATTACATCGTTAAGCGACTCAGCGGACAAATTTGAATTGTGATGCTTTGGGGCGTCGTTGGCTACAGCGTGCGATCTCAATACTTACTGCTGAGGTCACTCTCAACAACAACCACCTACATCTGGGAGACTTTATTGAGTGCAAAGCACTGGCCCTCCTGCTGGTAGCTGCGCGTACCATATTTCAGCTGAACAATGCCCTGTCATCTGCAAAGGGGAATATCCAAGTACCCTTCGAAGAATGACGTTTACCTCCGGGGCATGTGGCGGCTTTATACTGTACTGAAATCTCAAGGTCAAATTGCATGAAAAATTTTGTAATTATAATCATTTGTGTATTATTTTTTCCCTGAACTTAGAAGTAAATTTCACTTTAAATGTCTCCTGGTTGGCTCTGCAATTTTCATAAACAGTAGTGCACAATGCTTCCTTCTACATCATCGAGTTATACGTTCCACATTACTTACACATCACTTAATCTGCACAGGCATACTCTGAGGCACTCTGCATGAATTTGCGTTCTGAACACGATAATTATCACTCATAGTATTGTCAATTTACATCATTCACTACGAGTATTCATAAATAAAATAAATCCACTGCACCCTGAATGTAGTGACATGCGTATGAACATGTTGCAATATCTGTAACTAGTTTTTGTTGTTATTATAAATCATATTTGATGAAATTTCTGGGTGGAAGTGTGATATATACAGGGTGATTCTTATTAAACATTAAATACCTTCGAAGAGATATCGATAACGCAGAGACAAGTAATTTGAAATAAGACACATGGAGCCGCTAATGTTAGCAAATACCGAAACAGTGGATGACAAATGTTGAGCATGTGACGTCGTCTGTAGACACGCAGCGGCTTAGCCTATGGTCTGTCGCACCTGTTTATCCCAAGGCAAGTTCATTGTTCACGTCGTTGTGCCTCCGAGCCTACGTGCGTGAATTTAGCGCGTGGGGCTCAAGATTCAAGTCTTGCGTTTGCCGGCAAAATTTTTTCATTGTGTTAGACAATTACGTATTTACATTCATATCAGATTTTGTATTTTATTTACTGGTTTCGCGGTCTCTGCTGGTTTATTGTAAAGTACAGTACATCGGAAAGCTCCCGTACTGCGTCACAAATAAATGAGTATACGATTCCAGATTTCGTCATTACCAGTAAATATAAACATCATTGCCGCCCTTTTTATTGCTCATGAAAACCACACATTGCGTGTTGTACCACCCTACAGCGCGAGCTTCAGAGTTGGTGGTCCAGATTTCTGTACACACCGGTACCTCTAATACCTAGTAGCACGTCCTCTTGTACTGAAGCATGCCTGTATTCGTCGTGGCATACTGACCACAAGTTCATCAAGGTACTGTTGCTCCAGATTGTCCCACACCTCAATGGTAATTCGGCGTAGATTCTTCACAGTGGTTGGCGGGTCACGTCGTCCATAAACAGCCTTTTTCTATCCATCCCAGGCATGTTCGATAAAGTTCATGATTGGATAACATGCTGGCCACTCTAGTCGAGCGATGTCATTATCCTGAACGAAGTCATTCACAAGATGTGCTCGATGGGGACGCGAATTGTCGTCCAAGATCACGAATGCCTCGCCAACATGCTGCCGATACGGTTGCTCTATCGGTCGGAGGATGGCATTCACGTATCGTAGAGCCGTTATGGCGCCTTCCATGACCTACAGCGGCGTACAACGGCCCTACATAACGCCACGCCAAAACAGCAGGGAATCTCCACCTTGCTGCACTCGCTGGACAGTGTGCCTAAAGCGTTCTGCCTGACCGAGTTGCCTCCAAACACGTCTCCGACGATTGTCTGGTTGAAGGCATATGAGAGACTCATCGGAGAAGAGAACGTGATGCCAATTCTGAGCTGTCCTTTCGGCATGTTGTACCGCGCCCATCTGTACCGCGCTGCATGGTGTCGTGGTTGCGCCGGCCGAAGTCCCACAGTGCTCAGAACCATTTGAACCATTTTTGTTGTGGTTGCAAAGATGGAAATCGTCATCGATTTCTGAAGTTGTGCATCATACAGCCTATTGCGCACACTTTGAGTCGTAACACGACGCCTTGTGGCTTCACGAAAAGTATTATTCAACATGGTGGTGTTGCTGTCAGGGTTCCGTCGGTAGCGGTCATCCACTGCCTTAATAGCCCTTGGGCGGCATGAGCGAGGCACGTCATTGACAGTTCCTGTCTCTCTGTATCTCCTCCATGTTCGAACAACATCGCTTTGGTTCACTCCGAGAGGCCTGGACACTTCTCTTGTTGAGAGCCCTTCCTGGCACAGAGTAACAACGCGGACGCCATCTAACCGCGGTATTGACCGTCTAGGCATGGTTGAACTACAGACAACACGATCCGTGTGCCTCCTTCCTAGTGGAATGACTGGAACTGATCGGTTGTGTCTCCCCTAATTCTGCCCCTCAAATACCCCTGGAACCTCAACAGATATTCAAAAACGGTTTCCACCAACATGAAGGAAACCAAATACTATGCGAAATTTTAAAACGTAAACAAATACTATTTTCAACACTAACTTGTGTATTTTTAAATGGACACTCCCTATTATCTCGTATGCAATCAATAGCATGAAAAATCACAAGAATAATGTGGTTGGTTGCATCGCAATACGTCAATTACGTTCCGAGAAATTGCGAAGCGAAATTAACGCTTGATATTAATGAAGTGCAAACCAAATAATATGCGGAATTTTAAAACGTAAGCGAATACTATTTTCAACACTAACTTGTGTATTTTTAAATGGACACTCCCTATTATCTCGTATGCAATCAATAGCATGAAAAATCACAAGAATAATGTGGTTGGTTGCATCGCAATACGTCAATTACGTTCCGAGAAATTGCGAAGCGAAATTAACGCTTGATATTAATGAAGTGCAAACCAAATAATATGCGGAATTTTAAAACGTAAGCGAATACTATTTTCAACACGAACTTGTGTATTTTTAAATGGACACCCCCTATTATCTCGTATGCAATCAATAGCACGAAAAATCACAAAAATAATGGGGTTGGTTGCATCGCAATACGTCAATTACGTTCCGAGAAATTGCGAAGCGAAATTAACGCTTGATATTAATGAACTGCACAGGTAGCGCACATTTTAAAATGTCTAACACCTGTTTGTAGGCATCAAAGTTATACTGTATGATTAGTCAATCAATAATATATAATTACTATAAATGAGCCTGCTCTAGCTTTAATATTATCTGTAACGTGTCATGACAGTTGATCTTAATTTCTGACTAACAGGTCAGGATGATACTAGAGTGTTATTAATTATGATTACCAGATATCTATGGCGAACAACAACCCGAGACCCAACTCGCTTTATTTGTTCATGAGACCCAGAAAATATTAGATGCAGGCTCCCAGGTAGATGCTATTTTTCTTGACTTCCGGAAGGCGTTAGATACAGTTCCGGACTGATAAACAAAGTAAGAACCTACGGAATATCAGACCAGTTGTGTCGCTGGATTGAAGAGTTTTTAGCAAACAGAACACAGCATGTTATTATCAATGGAGAGACGTCTACAGACGTTAAAGTAACCTCTGGCGTGCCACAGGGGAGTGTTATGGGACCATTGCTTTTCACAATATATATAAAAGACCTAGTAGATAGTGTCGGAAGTTCCATGCGGCTTTTCGCGGATGATGCTGTAGTATACAGAGAAGTTGCAGCATTAGAAAATTGTAGCGAAATACAGGAAGATCTGCAGCGGATAGGCACTTGGTGCCGGGAGTGGCAACTGAACCTTAACATAGACAAATGTAATGTATTGCGAATACATAGAAAGAAGGATCCTTTATTGTATGATTATATGATAGCGGAACAAACACTGGCAGCAGTTACTTCTGTAAAATATCTGGCAGTATGCGTGCGGAACGATTTGAAGTGGAATGATCATATAAAATAAAATGTTGGTAAGGCAGGTACCAGGTTGAGATTCATTGGGAGAGTGCTTAGAAAATGTAGTCCATCAACAAAGGAGGTGGCTTACAAAACACTCGTTCGACCTATACTTGAGTATTCCTCATCAGTGTGGGATCCGTACCAGATCGGTTTGACGGAGGAGATAGAGAAGATCCAAAGAAGAGCGGCGCGTTTCGTCACAGGGTTATTTGGTAACAGTGATCGCGTTACAGAGATGTTTTATAAACTCAAGTGGCAGACTCTGCAAGAGGGGCGCTCTGCATCGCGGTGTAGCTTGCTCGCCAGGTTTCGAGAGGGTGCGTTTCTGGATGAGGTATCGAATATATTGCTTCCCCCTACTTATACCTCCCGAGGAGATCACGAATGTAAAATTAGAGAGATTAGAGCGCGCACGGAGGCTTTCAGACAGTCGTTCTTCCCGCGAACCATACGCGACTGGAACAGGAAAGGGAGGTAATGACAGTGGCACGTAAAGTGCCCTCCGCCACACACCGTTGGGTGGCTTGCGGAGTATAAATATAGATGTAGATGTAGATGTACCTGAAGTCGTGTAATGAAATTACCTGAGATAGAGCGGATCGAGATATAGGAACATTATAACATGCTTAAATAAAATGAAAGCAATTTTTGTCTATGTGTAAGCGAAGATTTGCCGAATTAATTCAAGCGCACCAATTTCTGTTTAACAGTATCAGTATCCTCACTGGAACAGCCCATGGACTTATCTGGGATATAAATTACGGGAACCTGCGCCAGTATCACTTATTCATGCTTTTATCTGTATTTTTACTTTAATGGTTTCAGTCTGATGAATAGGACATCTTCACATCTAAAGATCCGAAAAATTAGAACAGATTTCTCTAACACAAAATGAAGGGGATGTAATATTAAAATAATACAGCTCAAAATTCTAAGACCTCCCAGAAATATGAGACAGATACCTGGAATTTCGTATCATACAGATACAGTGGATTTCTTGTCAGGTAGCAAAACAGGCAACACAACACCCGCGTCCAGTAATTCACGTCGCGCACCTCATCTTAACTGCCACAGTAGAGGAGATATGTTCCTCCCGCGCGTCGTCCGCAGCGCACTAAAGCTAACTTCTTCCTGGAGCAGGCAACACCGACCACATTACAAGAAACGGCGCTGCAGGTGACTTACGAGTTGAGGGCCCGCACGTGTGAGGAGGATACGGGCGAGATAGAGGAGCATTTCAGTCGCGAATGTTCCAAGAAGGATCTGGGTCCCTCCTTGCGCGAGTTGGTCTCCATAGTGAGAGAGAACAACCTCGGGGAAGATCAATTTGGATTCCGTAGAAATGTTGGAACACGTGAGGCAATACTAACCTTACGACTTATCTTAGAAGAAAGATTAAGGAAAGGCAAACCTACGTTTCTAGCATTTGTAGACTTAGAGAAAGCTTTTGACAAAGTTGACTGGAATACTCTCTTTCAAATTTTAAAGGAGGCAGGGGTAAAATACAGGGAGCGAAAGGCTATTTACAATTTGTACAGAAACCAGATGGCAGTTATAAGAGTCGAGGGACATGAAAGAGAAGCGGTGGTTGGGAAGGGCGTAAGACAGGGTTGTAGCCTCTCCCCGATATTATTGAATCTGTGTATTGAGCAAGCAGTAAAGGAAACAAAAGAAAAATTCGGAGTAGGTATTAAAATTCGTGGAGAAGAAATAAAAACTTTGAGGTTCGCCGATGACATTGTAATTCTGTCAGAGACAGCACAGGACTTGGAAGAGCAGTTGAATGGAATGGACAGTGTCTTGAAAGGAGGATGTAAGATGAACATCAACAAAAGCAAAACAAGGATAATGGAATGTAGTCTAATTAAGTCGGGTGATGCTGAGGTAATTAGATTAGGAAATGAGGCACTTAAAGTAGTAAAGGAGTTCTGCTATTTGGGGAGCAAAATAACTGATGATGGTCGAAGTAGAGAGGATATAAAATGTAGGCTGGCAATGGCAAGGAAAGCGTTTCTGAAGAAGAGAAATTTGTTAACATCCAGTATTGATTTAAGTGTCAGGAAGTCATTTCTGAAAGTATTCGTATGGAGTGTAGCCATGTATGGAAGTGAAACATGGACGATAAATAGTTGGACAAGAAGAGAATAGAAGCTTTCGAAATGTGGTGCTACAGAAGAATGCTGAAGATTAGATGGGTAGATCACATAACTAATGAGGAAGTATTGAATAGGATTGGGGAGGAGAGAAGTTTGTGGCACAACTTGACTAGAAGAAGGGATCGGTTGGTAGGACATGTTCTGAGGCATCAAGGGATCACCAATTTAGTATTGGAGGGCAGCGTGGACGGTAAAAATCGTAGAGGGAGACCAAGAGATGAATACACTAAGCAGATTCATAAGGATGTAGGTTGCAGTAGGTACTGGGAGATGAAAAAGCTTGCACAGGATAGAGTAGCATGGAGAGCTGCATCAAACCAGTCTCAGGACTGAAGACCACAACAACAACAACAGTGAGAGAGAAATGTGCAAAGATAGTGGCCCTCACGTTTCTCCCACTTCTCGGATACTATGTAAGGACGTTACCAATATTAACAACAAAAGTGACCTACTGGCTGGTTACAACTTTTTTGTAATGAAATTACCGAGAAAGGTTATGTGCTCCATACGAAAAACTTCTGCACGCTGTGCTTCATGAGAACGTCATGAAATAACAATTACTTCACAGAAATTTTCTGGAGTGGTAGAACTAGTCATGTAGGGTGTAGCTAAATACACTCCTGGAAATTGAAATAAGAACACCGTGAATTCATTGTCCCAGGAAGGGGAAACTTTATTGACACATTCCTGGGGTCAGATACATCACATGATCACACTGACAGAACCACAGGCACATAGACACAGGCAACAGAGCATGCACAATGTCGGCACTAGTACAGTGTATATCCACCTTTCGCAGCAATGCAGGCTGCTATTCTCCCATGGAGACGATCGTAGAGATGCTGGATGTACTCCTGTGGAACGGCTTGCCATGCCATTTCCACCTGGCGCCTCAGTTGGACCAGCGTTCGTGCTGGACGTGCAGACCGCGTGAGACGACGCTTCATCCAGTCCCAAACATGCTCAATGGGGGACAGATCCGGAGATCTTGCTGGCCAGGGTAGTTGACTTACACCTTCTAGAGCACGTTGGGTGGCACGGGATACATGCGGACGTGCATTGTCCTGTTGGAACAGCAAGTTCCCTTGCCGGTCTAGGAATGGTAGAACGATGGGTTCGATGACGGTTTGGATGTACCGTGCACTATTCAGTGTCCCCTCGACGATCACCAGTGGTGTACGGCCAGTGTAGGAGATCGCTCCCCACACCATGATGTCGGGTGTTGGCCCTGTGTGCCTCGGTCGTATGCAGTCCTGATTGTGGCGCTCACCTGCACGGCGCCAAACACGCATACGACCATCATTGGCACCAAGGCAGAAGCGACTCTCATCGCTGAAGACGACACGTCTCCATTCGTCCCTCCATTCACGCCTGTCGCGACACCACTGGAGGCGGGCTGCACGATGTTGGGGCGTGAGCGGAAGGCGGCCTAACGGTGTGCGGGACCGCAGCCCAGCTTCATGGAGACGGTTGCGAATGGTCCTCGCCGATACCCCAGGAGCAACAGTGTCCCTAATTTGCTGGGAAGTGGCGGTGCGGTCCCCTACGGCACTGCGTAGGATCCTACGGTCTTGGCGTGCATCCGTGGGTCGCTGCGGTCCGGTCCCAGGTCGACGGGCACGTGCACCTTCCGCCGACCACTGGCGACAACATCGATGTACTGTGGAGACCTCACGCCCCACGTGTTGAGCAATTCGGCGGTACGTCCACCCGGCCTCCCGCATGCCCACTATACGCCCTCGCTCAAAGTCCGTCAACTGCACATACGGTTCACGTCCACGCTGTCGCGGCATGCTACCAGTGTTAAAGACTGCGATGGAGCTCCGTATGCCACGGCAAACTGGCTGACACTGACGGCGGCGGTGCACAAATGCTGCGCAGCTAGCGCCATTCGACGGCCAACACCGCGGTTCCTGGTGTGTCCGCTGTGCCGTGCGTGTGATCATTGCTTGTACAGCCCTCTCGCAGTGTCCGGAGCAAGTATGGGGGGTCTGACACACCGGTGTCAATGTGTTCTTTTTTCCATTTCCAGGAGTGTATTACTGTAACACTGAACAATAAAGCAAAGTACTTTTATTTTTCGTCAGAGTAATCTTCATTTTAAGGATTGAGCGCTAATAGTAGGTACTGATGTTCAAATCGTTATAGGCACTGAAAGCTGGCTAAAGCCGGATATAAGCTCAGCCGAAATTTTTGCGAAGAACCTAACGGTGCTCCGAAAGGATAGGTTAAACATGGTTGGCGGTGGCGTGTTTGTTGCTCTCAGAAGTAGTTTAACTTGTCGCGAAATTGAAGTAGATACTTCTTGTGAGTTAGTATGGGCAGCGGTCATTGTTGGTAACCGGAATAAAATAATAATTGGATCCTTTTACGTCCTCCCAAATCAGATGATGCAGTTGTTGAAAGGTTCAAGGAAAACTTTATTCTCATTTCAAACACGTACCCGACTATTACGATAATAGTTTGTGGTGACTTTAATTTACCCTCGATATGTTGGCGAAAATACATGTTTAATTCCGGAGGTACGCATATAATATCACCCGAAATTGTGCTGAACGCATTCTCTGAAATTTATTTCGAGCAATTAGTACTTGAGCCCACGCGAATAGTTAACGGTTGTGAAAACGCACTTGACCACTTAGCAACATATAATCCTGAGTTAATAACGAGCATCAAAACCGATTCAGGGATTAGTGAACACAGGGTTGTCGTAGCGAGATTGAATACTATAATCCCCAAATCCTCGAAAAATAAGCGAAAAATATACCTATTCAAAAAAGCAGGTAAAATTCCTTCCTGAGAGACTGTCTCCACCCATTCCAAATTTATAATATAAGTGTAGACCAGATGTGGCTTGAATTCAAAGAAATAGTATCGGCAGCAAGTGAGGGATTTATACCAAATACATAAACAAACTACTGAGCTGACCCTCCTCGGTACACAAAACGGGTTAGAACACTGTTGCAGAAACAACGAAACAAATACGCCAAATTAAACAGACGCAAAATCCCCAATATTGGCGATCTTTTACACAAGATCGAAATTTAGCGCGGACTTCAATGCGAGATGCCTATAACAGTTTCCACAAGGAAACTGTGTCTCGAAACCTGGCAGAAAATCCAAAGAGGTTCTGGTTGTATGTGAAGTGTGTTAGCGGCAAGAAACAATCAATGCCTTCTCTGCACGAGAACAATGGAGATACCATAGAAGACAGTGCTGCCAGAGCAGAGTTACTAAACACAGCTCTCCGAAATGCCTTCACAAAAGAAGACGAAGTAAATATTCCAGAATTCAAATCGAGAACAGCTGCCAACATGAGTAACGTAGAACTAAGTATTCTCGGAGTAGTGAAGCAACTTAAATCACTTAACAAAAGCAAGTCTTCTGATCCAGATTGTATACCAATTAGGTTTCTTTCGGCGTACGCGGATTCATTAGCTCCATACTTAACAATCATATACAACCGTTCGCTCGACGAAATATTCGTACCCAAAGACTGGAAAGTTGCACAGGTTACACCATCATTCAAGAAAGATAGTAGGAATTCTCCACTAAATTACAGGCCCATATCGTTAACATCGATATGCAGCAGTATTTTAGGACATATATTGTGTACGAACATTATGAATTACCTCGAAGAAACCGGTCTATTGACACACAGTCAACATGGGTTTGGATAACATCGTTCCCGTGAAACACAACTATCTCTTTATTCACTTGAAGTGTTGAGTGCTATTGACAAGGGATTTCAGATCGATTCCGTATTTCTGGATTTCCGGAAGGCTTTTGACACTGTACCACACAGGTGGCCCGTAGTGAAATTGCGTGCTTATGCAATATCGTCTCAGTTATGTGACTGGATTTATGATTTCCTGTCAGAGAGGTCACAGTTCGTTGTAATTGACGGAAAGTCATCGAGTAAAACAGAAGTGATTTGTGGCATTCCCCAAGGTAGTGTTATAGTCCCTTTGCTGTTCCTTATCTAAATTACGAATTTGGAGACAATCTGAGCAGCCGTCTTCGGTTATTTGTAGATGACGCTGTCGTTTATCAACTAATAAAGTCATCAGAAGACCAAAACAAAATGCAAAACGATTTAGAAAAGATATCTGAATGGTGCGAAACAATAAATAAAGAAAGAGAACTGTGTGGTTATCCACATCAGTGCTAATAGCAACTCGTTAAACTTCAGTTACACGATAAATCTGTCTAATCTAATACATTCAACTAAATACCTAGGTATTACGAACAACTTAAAGTGGATGGAACACATAGAAAATGTTGTGGGGAAGGGCTAACCGAAGACTGCGTTTTATTGGCAGGACACTTAGAAAATGCAACAGACCTACTGAGGAAACTACCAACACTACGCTTGTCCGTCGTCTTTTAGAATACTACTGCGCGGTGTGGGATCCTTACCAGATATGACTGAGAGTACATCGAAAAAGTTCAAAGAAAGGCAGCACGTTTTGTATTACGGCGAAATATGGGAGAGAGTGTCACAGAAAAGATACAGGATTTGGGCTGGACAACATTAAAAGAGAGGCGTATTTCATTGCGACGGAATACCCTTCAGGAACTGCTGAGAGCAATGAATCCTATGAGTGAACGAGTATTGCGCTCTCATTTAAATACATGGCCGAAAGAGTCACCCTACAGGATCTATGAAAGGAACGCCGTCGTCTAGGACCGCGTACCACAAAGGGCGCAGATCCACCACGAAATGGGGAAACTCACAGGCGTCTATTCTCTATTGAGGACTAAGCACTGTAGTGTGCGAATGAGACAGACGAGAACCTACGGCAAAGGGTAATCCAGTAGAGCCGGCCAGTGTGGCCGAGCGGTTCTAGGCGCTTCAGTCCGGAACCGCGCGACCGCTACGGTCGCAGGTTCGAATCCTGCCTCTGGCATGGATGTGTGTGATGTCCTTAGGTTAATTCGGTTTAAGTAGTTCTAAGTTCTAGGGGACTGATGACCACAGATGTCCCATAGTGCTCAGAGCCATTTAATCCAGTAGAAGCCGTTTGTCGCCAAGGAGACGTTGCAGTGCTCAATATGGGGGACCTAAGATCGGCCATAAACAAAAAACTTTATGAAAACTATTTAATTCTGTAGTAATTCACGGAAAGAAGCTACAGTAACTTTAATCTACCATCCTTCATAAATTTTCATCGTGATCCACATATAACTTGAATATTGATCATATCTATAATAGTATAGGATTTACAGGTAAAGTGAAATTCACAATTTCAGTATCAAAGACCAGAATACTAAAATCTGAACGCTTTGATCACTCTCAGCGATCGACATTTCATATAGAAGCGCATGATTAAAATGACAAATGTTGTGAATATCAACTCTGTAACTTCATTTGGCCGTGCTGTTAAAGGCGCTGCAGTCTGGAACCGCAAGTCCGCTACGGTCGCAGGTTCGAATCCTGCCTCGGGCATGGATGTTTATGATGTCCTTAGGTTAGCTAGGTTTAACTAGTTCTAAGTTCTAGGGAAATAATGACCTCAGCAGTTGAGTCCCATAGTGCTCAGAGCCATTTGAACCATTTTTTTGTAACTTCATTTGTTTAAAAGATACAGTACATTTAGATTATCAGTATTTTCTGTTAAGCATCAGATCATTTCCGCCGCGCGGAGTAGCCGCGCGGTTAGAGGCGGCATGTCATTGACTGCACCGGCCCTCCCGCCGGAGGTTCGAGTCCTCTCTGGGACATGGGTGTGTGTGTTGTTCTTAGCGTAAGTTAGTTTAAGTAGTGTGTAAGTCTAGGGATCTCCGCCACTCACCGTCAGATGGCGCGCGGAGTATTGATGTTGATGTAAACGTAGATGTAGACCAATGACCTAAACAGTTTGGTCCCTTAGAAATTCACACAAATTTCATCATTTTCATCATTTCCTCCACACAAAACACATTGAATGATGACAGCATGAAACCTTATTGAATCATTAGGCAACAGAATATTTGTTGTAAAGTTTAGTGTATAATAGTTACTTTTGTTCTTTATTTATTTGTCAGAAAGCACATTGGTGCAAGGCAACTGGCCGTGACATTCAAAGTTAAGAAGGAAATTGTATTGGTTTTATGTAAAAGAATTTAACAGTGGATATTATTGTTGCTTTATTTAGAACGTGAAAGTGGTCAATTTTTGATTGTTTAAGTATGTTAAAACGTAAAATTATGTAGAATAAGCTGTTGCCAATCGGATGGACAGCTTCAGGAAAGGGAATTGCCCTAGTCGGCTGAGCGATTATGTTCGGTGCGAGGGAGACGCGGCCGGGGACGGGCAGAGCGACATTGCTGGTCCAGACGCGAAAGCGGACAGTTCGGTTGGAGACACTATAGGTAGCCAGGAAGTGAAACGACGTAGAAAATTTCGCGTCGTGTGGTATCGCGGAACTTAGTCTCTGAGCGAAGAGCAGCCGCGCGCCTGCCGTGAAACCTAACGTATCGCGTAGTTAACAAGGAGGAGTTGTAAGTCGCGATGAGATTGTGAATGATCGAACAGTGTCAAATGAATATGCGCTCGGGTGTAATAGTTATTTTAAATACGACCACTTTCGCTATTAGTTTGCTTTCTGAATAAACATTATTATAACCAAATCCCAACTGAGTGGCCTACATCATTTCTGTGTCGCCAATTTAGTTTCCGATATTATTACTACTGTTATTATATGCTATACTAACTTTGTATTTCGAAAACTTGGCATCAGCCAGATTATTTAATCGAAGGATCACAAGTGTCTAATTTAGGGCGTGTAATGCGACACGTGCGGTTCAACTCCTAGACGAGTTTGAGCCAAGATATTTCGACGAAGAGGAACCGCATGTGAGCCGCAACATCTTTGAGATGTTAGATCGCAATCCCCATTTGTTAGCAAGATACCATTGCGACGACAACTGCATGCAATGAACATTTGCAGTCGGTCATCTCGCAAGAGGCCATTGCCCACACAGGCACAGAAAGCTGCGCATCTCAACTGAACTAGAAATAATCGAACGTAGACAGCAGCTGACTGACGGATAGTAATGTGGTCTGACGTATCACGTGTTTGCCACCATTCATATGACGCACGTCGTCCAGTGCACTAACGCCCGAATTGATCATTTCATCCTGAATGTGTGCAAGGTCAGGTTAAAGCCGGAGGTGCGTCTCAGATATTTTGGGAGTGAACTGGGACTGCTCACTGAGGTGACCACTAACTTGAACCAGCATACTTATTTCAACATTCTGAATAATCAGGAGTTGCCTTTCAGTTAACATCTACGTGATGAATATGCTACGGTACCCATATATTTGAAGACGACAACAGTGGAGTTTATGGCGCTAGAAGAATATATGACTATTAATCTGAACACCATTCCACCATGTTACATATCGATTGGCTTGCAAAATCACCTGACGTGAACTCACAGAAAGTCTATGTGACGTTTGGAAACAGCAGGTAAAACTCCAACATCGGCATCCTCGCAATCTGGTGGAACTGCGTGATCAAACCCACAGCGAGTGGCTTTGCGACATACCTGCACAACTTTGTGGACTTACTTCGTAACAGCATACAGGCGGTGATCAAGTCCAGGGCGGAATTACGCGGTACTGAATTGTGCTTGTAATAATTTTACAATGGGTAGCTGACTTTTTTTTGTCCGGTGAGGTTGGGTGTGGCAACGTATATAAGGCTTTTGGATACTTTATGGTTTCCTTTGGAAGTGATGGAAGTTCTGATGTAGCACACGTCTGAGGATCCCTTTCAATGCCATTCAGACAGCTGAATATTTGAAACTGACTGTTGACAACTCCACTCTAAATGGAGCACATTGGGAAGCGAGGAGCTGGTAGCGGTAAGGTGCAAGGTCGCAAGGAGCGTAACACTTCAGAAAAAATATAAAAAAAGTTCTGAAATTTAACTATCTTAAATGAATGTAAGAAAATGAGCAATAAAAAATTTATATTTGAAACCTGAGGGATTTTTAGATGAAATTTGACAGCATGACCTTAAATATAGCTCCTGTCTGCAAATAATGCCAGTGAAGTACATTATGGGTTAGGCCACTATTAAAATACACTAAAGACATTTCAGTTAACACATTTCAAAAAATACATCAAGCATCAATAAACATTTATTGAACATTTACAGGTACAGCACATCAGAAAAATCAATAAGTAGCTATAAAAATTTAAAATATAATCTTTAGGTAAGACAGAGCTATATTATGTGAACTCTTTAGATAGACTGCAGACACCTCAGGCTACTGCGATATAAAAAAATAAAAAAAATAAAGTTTCATGACTCACACATGGCTTCGACTAAAACAGCAGGTAGTAAAATTGAACTCACATTACCTCTGAGTACAAAATAAACTACAGAAATCGTGTGCAAATAATACTGATAAGTTAGCATCAGGGTTCAAACCCTATAAAAAGTTTTATCAACATCAGTTAACAAAATTGCAACCAGGAAACCCTTAAATGAAACACGCGTCAACTCAGACCTAAGCACATCGCATGAAGAACCCTATGATAGCTTCGAATAACTGTTCGTATAGTTCACAGCAGACAAGTCCAACATGCGCCCACGACTATGGCTCAGTAATCCACTTTGCCCGTCAACTCTGTAGACATCAAACAGCATACCACGTTCCCATTCCATCTTCCACCAAACCTAAGCAGCGTGAATATCGTGAGTGAAAGCTGGCAGAATCAAGAATCCCGCCCGTTCACAATCTCAAGGTGATAACTCACAGCATCCATGTCTCACATAGCTGACAACACTCGTCCCAGATGGCCATAATGCGGGTGGTAAACGACAGAAAGGGATCTCGCGTTCTATCGGCGTAGTGTGGAGTGTACATACTCGCTAGTGGGACGCGATTAGGCGACTGGCTTAGCTACACAGCCAAAGTGATTGTATCTCGCTTTTCATTTCATATTGCAGTGCGCACCGGTTACTAGACTGGGACTACATCCAGCATCTCTACGATCGTCTCCATGGGAGAATAGCAGCCTGCATTGCTGCGAAAGGTGGATATACACTGTACTAGTGCCGACATTGTGTATGCTCTGTTGCCTGTGTCTATGTGCCTGTGGTTCTGTCAGTGTGATCATGTGATGTATCTGACCCCAGGAATGTGTCAATAAAGTTTCCCCTTCCTGGGACAATGAATTCACGGTGTTCTTATTTCAATTTCCAGGAGTGTATTTCCTGTGATTTCCGTGGAGGAGGGCAAAGAGCTCTATCATATCCTAGATGTGTTGGATCGGGTTCACATCTGCCGAGTTTGGGGCCTAGCACATCAACTGGAACTCGCCACTGTGTTTTTCGAACTACTCCATCACACTCCCGGTCTTGTGACAGTTCGCATTATCTTGCTGAAAAACGCCACTTCCGTAGGGAAACATGATCGTCATGAAGGGTCGCACGCGGTCTGCAACTAGTGTACCATACTCCATGGTAGTCGTGGATCCTTGCACGAGCTCCACTTCCACTGGACCCATGGATGCCAGCGTTAATATTCCCCAGAGCATAATGGAGCCACTGCCAACCTGTCTTCGTCATATAGTACAGGTGTGGAGGAGCTGGTTCCTCACAAGACGACGGATTTGCGCCTTTCCATCGGGACGATACAGAAGGTATTGGGATTCATCAGATCAAGCAACGCTCTCCCACTGCGCCAACGTCCATTGTCGATAGTCACACGCCCATTTAAGTCGTAGGTAACATTGGCGCATGCATGGTGGCTCATCGTTAGAAGTTTTCGGTGCACTGTGTGCTCAGACTCACTTGTACTTTACCCAGCCATTAACGTCTGAGGCTAGTTCCGCCAAAGAACGCCATGTTCCTGTTTTGCCAGTCTGCCCAGTCTGTAACGTCCAACATACGTATGGAGGGGTTTCCGTCCAACCCCACGACGTCTGGACGTGGTTTCACCTTGCTTTCACCACGAGTTGAAGACACTCATCACAACGCACCCTGAAGACCCGACAAGTCGTTCAGTTTCGAAACTGCTTGTGCCGAGCCTCTGCGCCATCACAGTCGACCAAACTCAGATAGATCGCACGCCTTCCCCACTCCACACACGAACAGCACGCTCAATGATACTACAGACACCATGCATGTGTCTGAATAGCAGTCGTTCCTCCCTAGGTGACGCTGTTATCGCCTGGAGGGTTTCTGTAGATAGTAGGTCGGTGGTCGTAATGTTGTGCCTCATCAGTGTATTTGTACAGCTGAAAGAGAGAGTGCCACAAAGAACTTAAATGAAACTAGAAATGCTGACTACTGAGGGATGAGTGTGGGTGTTGGGGTGCAGTTGAAGGTCACATTTTGTAGGTTTTGGATGAATAATTCGAGAACTGTGATATTCAGCGAAAATGTATAGCAGCATACAATTAACTACCTTAAATATCCTAAAAAAAGTCCGCTTCAATTTTTCTCTAGGCTAAAAGAGTGAGAGAATACTGAGAAACTCACATGACACGCATTTGTTGTAGCTTAGGTGGTTCTCGTAGAGCAACATCAATTTCTGGCTTGAATGACCACCCCTGTCCGATATGAAACTCTTTCTTATCAAGTACCTGGACATGAGTAAGGCACTTCGTAAACAGTTATTGCTTGTACCTAGTATAAGGCGGCGTAGTGTTTTGTACAGGAGGGCAGCCAGTGAAGGAATATTTTAGGGAATTGGTTTAAGGAATATGTTGTTTCTAAGGCCCAGTTGAATCTTTACAAGTTTTCTCCCAGAGTAATTCGCGCCGTGTCTGCGTGACACAAGTCGCTTGTCTTTCAAAACCGAGGCAGTTCTGCCCGGTTAAAGCTGCTGACTGGAGACGCCCTGAGTCCCCTTCTGAAACAGCTAGCAAATTCACGCCGTTGATTTAAGCCAATAGCGTGCGCGGGATACCGATAACGTGTGTGGACGCCGGAGCGACCTGCGGTGCAGAACACACAGTTTCTCACTCTTGGAATTCAGATTTCGAGGAGCACAGCCATCTTTTCTGAAGGCAGAGCCTCTGGCTCTGCTTTCCACGACTGACCACCAACGTAAGTTAACATGAACTGCTTCCCCTTCCGTTGCCCATTTCAATTAATTGTTCGACCTCCTAAACTAGCCAAAACCTGGTAGCTTCCGACCCTAGGAGCGCCCATTGTACACCGGACATTGAAATACATCCTCTTTATTGTACCTAATTTCCTGTTTTGTTACGTAACGGCAGCCCTGGATGCCCACTCTCTAATCCTGACCGCTCGACCTCATGCACCCTGTCGTCACGAGGCATATGTAGCAACCGCCTCCCCACATTCCCAAACCCTGTATACATTTACAGTTGGTGTCAAAAGTGCCCGTATACTCTACAGTTTCTTGCATCAATGCGTTTTTTTTTTTCACCCTGGGAAACGTTTCCTTCAATTCTCTAACGTAGCTAATGCTCCTTTGTTCCGAGCCACAGGTCTCTCACTCCTTAGAAGGAACTCGCTGTGGTCGTCTCTAGTTTCCCGGGAAAAGTCTCGAGAACTGACAGATATGGCCTTGTAACATCAGCCAAACAAGGCCTCGCTGTGAGGTACAGTTAGAAGAAAGGAGAAACAACAGCCATCATTTGCCCCAAAGGAAATAATTTAATCTGTACAGTTTAATGATGTGGAATGTTGCTGGCCCTTTGGTAAAATTTTTCGGCAGTAAAATAGTCCCCACATTGGAATCTCTGAGGGGGAGGGGGGGGGGGGACTACTCAGGAGGACATCGTGAACAGAAAAGAATCTGCTTTCATGAGGGGTGGGGGATGGATCGCTTTATCTGTTAGGCACCTTCTGTGATTTTTGCCATGAAATATGTGTCAGAATGAATATGGTGTTTTACATGGCATTGCCTCAGGATACTAATTGTTCTGAGGTGGAGAAATAACAAAGTATGCATCGGGGATGAAAAAGATTTTATTTACAACAATTTTAATAAACAATTTAGGAACAGTAATCTAAAATTTTTTTTAAAATTTTTCTTTTTAAAATTTTATTTAGGTTCCCCAGGGAAGCGTCGTGGGACCTCTACTGTTCCTGTTCTATATAAATGACCTGGGTGACAATCTGAGGAGTTCTCTTAGGTTGTTCGCAGATGATGCTGTAATTTATTGTCTAGTAAGGTCGTCCGAAGACCAGTATCAGTTGTAAAGCGATTTAGAAAAGATTGCTGTATGGTGTGGCAGGTGGCAGTTGACGCTAAATAACGAAAAACATGAGGTGATCCACATGAGTTCCAAAAGAAATCCGTTGGAATTCGATTACTCGATAAATAGTACAATTCTCAAGGTTGTCAGTTCAACTAAGTACCTGGATGTTAAAATTACGAACAACTTCAGTTGGAAAGACCACATAGATAATATTGTGGGGAAGACGAGCCAAAGGTTTCGTTTCATTGGCAGTATACTTAGAAGGTGCAACAAGTCAACTAAAGAGACAGCTTACACTACACTCGTTCGTCCTCTGTTAGAATATTGCTGCTAGGTGTGGGATCCTGTAATGTCCCCACAGCAAATACCCTCTACCACGCACCAATTAATCATGTTCAATCAAACCATCCACATTCATTCACTTTGGAAAAGTTATCTTGTAACACTCCGGTTTAATCTACTGACTTATCCCGCTCGATCGGGATCTGATAGCAGCCCAAATAGATAATAATTAATGTGACCGTGTACCTAATGGGGCTGGCAATCGGATTGGACTGCTACGGAGATGTTACATTCCATTTTGTTCTTCTCAAATGCTGTAATAAAGAAATGTCTGGTGCCAAGAAGAACGACAACACAGCTTCATTAATCAACAACTTATTCATCACAAAAACACAAAGTAAGGAGACAGCCACTGCCTTCGTCGTACAAAATTAATAACGGCTAATCTCAGCACAGGCCTCTTTGTTATTCATTATCGTCACACGCAAATTTTAATCACTGTATCCAACACTGCAATCCAACACTGCAATCCAAATAATGCCGGCGCGGTAGACGCGAAAATACAAATATCGGCACTGAAATATCACTGAATCACACTAGTAATTGTACTTGTTCACTTTCCCGTATATTTCTAACACAAAAGGGGTTAAACCGCGGCGATGGCCACTCCCTTTGTCGGTACGGCCTTGCATTACGGCCTCCGGCCGCCCCACGGCCCGGCCCGCAGCCTGGGTCCCACTCTACTGTCTACTCAACACTCGCTCTCGCAAACCGACACACACTATCGATTGTTTGTCCTATCGACCTGTGCTGTCGCAAAACTTATAGTAAGGGCCTACGGACCCCTTACAATCTGATCTGATTTTCTCGTAATATATGCGGCGACAGCTCGACGACGCCAAAGTATTTTCTAGAGCGTTTATTCATTGAAATAACAGAGATGCATATATGCATTCTCCATGGCTGTTAGAGAGTGGTAACTAGGACAACTTCTGGAGTATCTGTTGAGGGATTGAGGTGTTTCTGAGAGATACATATTCTGCTTTTCTTCTCGCTAAAGCGAGCCAATTAACATTTGTGCCGCTAGCGGTTTGTTAGAAGAGAAAGAGACTGTAAACGGAAAATAATTAAGACGTGGAATCACCGGAGAGCTGGACATGTAATGGAGATGGATTTAATACACAATTTCTTTCATAAATAAGGTTTGTGACCTTTTTGTTCTGGAGTGAATGAACGAATGAGTTTTTTCTGAATCATTTGATGATCACGTTGGCCCTGTAATTAGTGGGTAAGTTTCAGCTGTGTCGAAGAGAGCCTGCAATCACTGAGTCTGTGTTAAATCGTCCAAAAAGGCTTCGTACACATCTGGAATTCGCAATCTTTCGTAAAAGGAACAAATTGTCCACACGATTGATTCTCCCGACTGAATGCAGTGTTTAAGAGTAATAATAAATGTGAAGATCTCTTACAGCAAGCCAGCCGTTGATTACCAAGACGAAGGACTCCACCAAAGATTCTATTTGGCTGATTTCACGTAATGAAATATTGTATTAAAAACTGTACATAGATAAAGGAGAGAAAGAGAGAGAGCGAATGAGAATAGAGATAATACTAAATATCCTCCATTAGTCTAACTTTTCGCCTGTCGTATCACGGATCAGCCAAGAAATGGGAGGCCCTTACTTTACTGTAGAGATTTAGGTGTGAAGGTGAAGGGATCTTAAAGGAACAGATACACGTCTATACAGACAAGACATTACACAAAGTGAGCGGCTAGCTGCATTCATCATCTGTTCTTAGATAAAGAGACGGCAACTTATTATCCTTAACATTTAAAAAATGTTAAAATCCTTATCAGGTGGCGTTGACGGAGGACATCGAAAGGGTGCAAAATAGGGCAGCTCGTTTTGTACTATCACGTAATAGGGGAGAGAGTGTGGCAGATATGATACGCGAGTTAGGATGGAAGTCGTTAAAGCAAAGACGTTTTTCGTCGTGGTGAGATCTATTTACGAAATTTCAGTCACCAACTTTCTCTTCCGAATGCGAAAATATTTTGTTGAGCCCAACCTACATAGGTAGGAATGATCATCAAAATAAAATAAGAGAAATCAGAGCTCGAACAGAAAGGTTTAGGTGTTCGTTTTTCCGGAGCGCTGTTCGGAAGTGGAATGGTAGAGAGATAGTATGATTGTGGTTCGATGAACCCTCTGCCAAGCACTTAAATGTGAATTGCAGAGTAATCACGTACATGTGGATGTAGATGTAGATGTAGAAGATATGGTTTGAAGCAGCTCCCTCTATAGCTCATTCTGCATGCGAGTACTATTATTACTTTCCGTAATGGAACGAAATGCAGAGATCGCTGCAGGAGAGCAATAAGTTGAATGATGGGTTAATGTGTTCAGATGTACTACAGTGCGATGAAATATATCGTAGTAGGCTACGCGAGTAATGGACTTCGAATAAGAAACAATTTAGACCGCAGGTTCTACGAAAAAAGACGCAAATTTGCATATGATAGCGCTCTGATGGCCTCGCAATCGTCAAAACACCGAACTTAAGCTTCCCAGCCAATTAAGTTTGCTGCAACATATAACAAACTTGTACAGGCAATTTTTGGTATATGAGGTACATATTTAATAAGTAGTAAGTCATTTTAAATGAATACCAAAAGCATCAAAATAAAATAAGAGAAATCAGAGCTAATAATGTAATGTAGTCGTATTAAGTCGGGTGATGCTGAGGGAATTAGATTAGGAAATGAGACACTTAAAGTAGTAAAGGAGTTTTGCTATTTGGGGAGCAAGATAACTGATGATGGTCGAAGTAGAGAGGATATAAAATGTAGACTGGCAATGGCAAGGAAAGCGTTTCTGAAGAAGAGAAATTTGTTAACATCGAGTATAGATTTAAGTGTCAGGAAGTCGTTTCTGAAAGTATTTGTATGGAGTGTAGCCATGTATGGAAGTGAAACATGCACAATAAATAGTTTGGACAAGAAGAGAATAGAAGCTTTCGAAATGTGGTGCTACAGAAGAATGTTGAAGATGAGGTGGGTAGATCACGTAACTAATGAGGAGGTACTGAATAGGATTTGGGAGAAGAGAAGTTTGTGGCACAACTTGACTAGAAGAAGGGATCGGTTCGTAGGACATGTCCTGAGGCATCAAGGGATCACAAATTTAGCATTGGAGGGCAGCGTGGAGCGTAAAAATCGTAGAGGGAGACCAAGAGATGAATACACTAAGCAGATTCAGAAGGATGTAGGTTGCAGTAGGTACTGGGAGATGAAGAGCTTGCACAGGATAGAGTAGCGTGGAGAGCTGCATCAAACCAGTCTCAGGACTGAAGACCACAACAACAACAACAACCAAAAGCGTTATTCGTAATTAACTTAAAAACATAAATATGGAGTTCTCAAATCTATCTAGACACCAGAAAGAGTGGGAAGTATGTGGGATAATTAAGGAACATCGTTCATATAACATAAAACACCGAAATTTACTGATCGACTCTAATTACGTAAGATTTAGGTTATATAAACGGAACGTAATTAATCGACAACTTTAATTTTTACAGCACTGGGAATCAGTAAAGTGCGGTGGCAGTACAAGAAATTACACCAAAAAAGTAATAATAGGTAGAATAAAATGTTTGTGATTCCTAAAAAGACGACAAGATAAAACTTTATATAAATCCAGTCGACACAGGACTAAGTTTAATTTTTCAATGAACTCCTCGACGGAATAGAAGGAGTGACCCATGAAGAAACTCTTCAGTTTAGATGTGAAAGTACGTGGATTACCGCTAAGATTTTTATGATAGCTTATTGAAAATGGAAGAGGCAGGCTACTACACGCGCACATGCACAAGAGTCAAGTAGATGATATCCAAATGCAGATTGAATTACTGCCTAGCATTAACTAAGCTGCTAATTCTTGAGAATAAGGTGATATTTTTTTAGCAAGAAACGAAATTAAAGAATATCTATATTGAGAGGCCAATGTTTGAATACCGAGACTAATGAACAGCGGTTGATAGGAGGTTCGTGAACCTACACCGTTTTTTGCCCAAACTGTCTGTTTCTGAGCCAAGTATACATTTTGAGAATGGGAAGAGGCGCCCAAAATATAATGCCGTACATCATAATTGAATTAAAATATAGCAATGTAGATCTATTTCCGTGTTGAATCGTCACGTACTTCGGATACTGTTATAATAGTAAAAATGGTAGCATTAACTGTTTCAACGAAATTCTGAAAATAGGCTTTCCACAGTATCTTTAGTTCCAGGGAATAGCAAGTTACGCGCTGAAACTGTTGCGCCGGCTAGGCAGCATTGTTTTAGTTGTGGCGACACTAACCACTTAATGCGCAATTGTCCTATTCCTAAGGAATGTGACGCCATAGGAAGACAGGGGGTAAGAATCGTAAGTTACCCTTCCAATGTGCACACATCTGTGCCCCCTGTAGGCCCCCTCTCCCCCACGTTTTTACTCGCGTGGGAACAGAGCCCCTTTATGGACTGCTTGATTCCGGAAGTTCCGTGTCCTTGATTGACCATAAATGGTATATAGAGTTTCGTCGATTGAATAGGTTATCTGCTGTGAGGCCTACCTGGCGGAATTGTCACACTGCGAATGGGGAACAATCGCCCGTGGTGGGGTAAGTGCAGGGTAAACTATCAATTTGTGATTTTACGTGGCCAGTTAGCTTGTTGGTAGTTAAGGGTCTACCTGTACCCTTACTCCTGGGCTGCGATTTCAAACAGAACACAGGATTGGTATTAGACTATGCTAGTCGCACATTAAGCGTTAAGTTCAGACCGGAGGAAAAGATAACGCTGTGTGCGTGTGATAGTTCGAACTTGGTCAGTATGGTCGGCAGTAAAGCCGACGGTTTTGAGGTTAGTCACCTTCCTGATGACCTCGCGGCTCAGTTAATAGAATTGTTAGATGAGCTCCCTGACCCGCTTTCTGAGCCTTATTGAGTATCACTTTCATTTGTATGATGGCCTACATGTTCGTCGGTCGCCTTATAGACTCACCCCTTCTAAAATAAGAACCCTAAAGGAAAAATTGGACACTATGTTGCGGGATGGCGTTATCTGACCTTCAACCTCCACTTACGCTTCACCAATATTTCTTGTTCCTAAAGCCGGCGATAAGGATTATAGACCTGCAGTTGATTATCAGTTATTGAACAAGAAGATCAAGTTGGAATCCGTTCTCTTACTCGATATTCATAATTGTTTTACGTGGTTTTCAGGGGCGAGATGGTTCACTGTTCTTAATCTTAATCAAGCTTATCATCAGATTCCCCTTAGTGAGGAAACAAAACATGTTACCGCATTCTGCACGGACTGGAATCTTTTTGAATTTAACAGAGTTCCCTTTGGTCTGGCTACCTGCGCCGCAGTATTGTCGCGCTTGTTGGACCGCGTTTTGGTAAATTTCAAGCTTAAGTGTGTACAACTACTTGGATGATGTGCTGGTGTATAGCTAGACCTTTGAAGATCACCTTTCCCACCCTCTTGAGCACGTGTTGCATGGATTTCGTTCGCCTGGATTGACCGTTAAGCTGGTCAAGATTACTCTTGCTAGACATCAAGTTTCGTTTTTAGGCCATCTTGTCTCAGGCGACGGAGTTAGAATTGATCAAGAGCGGACCAGTGGGATTAAGAAATTTCCGCCCCAAGGACTAAGAAGCAGGTCGCGCATTTCATTGGCATGGCTAATTATTTTCGTGGCTTCTTCCCTAATTTCGCATAGTTGGCTGCCCCTCTCAATGACTTGCAAAAGAAAGGCCAAGAGTTTACCTGAGGAGACAGCCAACAAAGAGTCTTCGAGGCGATTAAGACCGCAGTTGCGAATCCTCCGATTTTGGCAGTTCCCGATTTCCAGAAACGTTTTGTGATCCAAACCGATGCTTCCAATGCCGGGATAGAAGCAGTCCTTCTTCAAGAGGATCAGGGAGTGAAGCGCCCCCTTGCCTTTGCTTCAAGGAAGCTTACCCCTACAGAGTTAAACTATTGTGTATATGAGTGTGAGGCTCTCGCAGTGCTCTTCTCCTTGGTGAAATTTCGATTTTATTTAGAACATAGGGAGTTCGACCTCGAAATCGACAACCAAGCATTGAATTGGGTCCTAGCCATACCTAGAAAAACCGGAAAGATTGCTAGGTGGGCGGTCCGTATTTCCGCCTTTCCTTTTAAGGTGCGTCATATTAAAGGCTCCGACAATCAGGTAGTTGACGGTCTTGGTAGGATTTTGTGAAGACCTCGAATCTCAGCCAGGGGGAGAGTGATTGGGGTAGTCAAGTGCTGAGTAGAGTCTTCACAGAGATCCCTCGGTTATTCATTGGCCTTAAAACCAGGGAGAATGAGAATCCGTGTTTGGGGCCGATCAAGCGGAAGGTTATTGCTGGCGAGGGCCTGCCCGGCTACTCTTTAAGGAATGAGGCACTCTGTAAAGAGGTTGGTAAGCCAGGAAATGTTAGAATTTGCTTACCACTGGATTTAGTTTCACCTCTCTTTCAGTATTTCCGTAACTCTGCACTAGGAGGGCACCTCGGGCTCTATAAAACTTTGGCCAAGGTATGGGCCCATGTGACGTGGCGTTCTCTGTACCACGATGTGCGGCGGCTCTTCAGTCAGTCCGGCGACTGTAAAAGGAGCAAGGCAAGTTCTCACTCCTCTTTGGGTCTACTTCAATCTCAAAGAGAGCAACGACCGATGGATGTTTATCGACTTCTACGCCCTACGCCTAGGACTAATGGAGGGTACCGTTACATCTTCGTCGCCGTGGAAGAGTTTTCGGGTTTTGTATGGTTGCTGCCCAGTACCGGGATTACTACGAGTATAACCATACGTCATCTGATCCGTATTTTTTCAGGGTTTGGCCCCACAAAACAACTCGTTAGCGATAACGCTCCTGCCTTTGTGTCAAGAAAATTTAAACAGTTTTGTTTCCGTTGTGGAATCAGGCATATTACGAGCACCCCTTACTATCCGCAAGCATCCTTGGAGGAAAGGGTTAACCGTAGCCAAATCCCCCAATCGGTGGGATATTACAATCCCGTGATTAAATTCGGTGATCAACACGGCCCAGCGTGAAACTTTTAGGGTAGTTCCGGCTGAGTTAATGTTGGCATATCCGGCCAATTCGCCTCTCTCAAATCTTTAGCAGATCAATGACTTGTTACTGTTTTCCATTACTCCGGATAACCTTAGGGAAAATTGGCAACGTGCTGAAAGCGACATGGAGTTCGCCCATCGTCGGCAGAAAGAACGTTATAACCAAGGCAAAAGCCTTTCTCAGGCTAACACCGGGGATAAGGTGTTTATTAAGAACATCGCTGGTCGGAATGCTCGTGAGTTTATACTGCGATACCTGGGACCGTGTGTCGTCGAAAGAGCCTTAGGTGCTGTTAATTTGTTAGTTATGGAGCTGGCAACGGGCAAGAGGTTCAGAGGGCACCTTAGTCAAATCAAGCCTGTTAGATATGTCTCTGTCCCTTCCTTCTGCCGGCCGTGGTGGTCGAGCGGTTCTAGGCGCTTCAGTCCGGAACCACGCTGCTGCTACGGTCGCAGGTTCGAATCCTGCCTCGGACATGGATGTGTGTGATGTCCTTAGGTTAGTTAGGTTTAAGTAGTTCTAAGTCTAGGGGACTAATGACCTCTGATATTAAGTCCGATAGTGCTTAGAGCCATGTGAACCATTATTTGAGCCTCGGCCTTGTCAATGTTCGACTATGAGCGGCGTCCTTATACATGGCCACCATGCACAAGCAATGGAACGGGGGCCCCTCCGTTACGCGCAGCTTGCTGGAAATTCTTACGCCCACGACCATAACGCCACAAGTCCCACGCGTACACATCAAGCACCATCTGATGCACGTTGCTGATTTCATGTTGACTTCAATATGCTCACACACTTACCGACCATACTTTGTCCTCGACCTAAAGATTTTTACACCCCACTGCTTCGTTACATATCCAGCAGCAACACCGAAGTCAGACATCCAGCTCTTTGGCAGAACTATCGATTACCCGGCTGTACCACGATCTTTGCCCCTATTGTGCTCTGGGGAGGGGAGTTGGTCGTCGGACTCTGTACGAGGCGCTAGGATGTGCTTTGGTGGACGAAGGAGCAAAACATGCGGTCTACCTTGCAGCACGGTCGCGAGTTAGTGGTGCACCTGCCTGATCTCAACTCCAGGCACAGCTCGTCGCCTTTCCTTGATACCTGTTTCTTCGAACAGACCATTTCCTCCAGACCATCTCGAAGAACGCTCTCCATCGGAGGTGTAAGTGGTTTTGGTGCCTTCGTTCTGTGGAACAATTTGCGTTGTAGCGACTGTTATTTGTCGGTTGGTTGGTTGGTCTAGTGTGTTGATGAAATAAGAGGAGCTGGCAAGAGGTGTGACCCGAAGGAGACCAGCACTCAATACTTCCTTCAGGAGATCAGCGTTCCCGAAAGATGTAGTGACTGTAAGCTGTTGAAGATATTAGGTCATAGTCTATTTGTAGTTTGCTGCATACCAAACTTAAACAATTCAGTTACATTGCAGACCTATGCAAGGAAATTATGGTGCACAAAACCTAGTTTGTGCTGAAGTTGTGCATTTTAATAACGTAAATTATCTTGTAATTTCTCCATCTCATCTTGTTCGCATTGTCGGTCTTTATCACAAGTGGAAATATGGTTTGGGAAACTATGACGGTGTAAAGGTCTGATACCATATTTTCAGCATTGGATTTGTGTACATTTCTTAGTTTAAATGTTTTACAGCATTGATATTGCCGCAAAATCTGTCACATCTATTAATAACACTTGGTTTTTATAATTAATATTATTGATCTCTCATATATTAATTGATGTGTGTTTGGTGTTTGCCATGTTTTCTTCGGTCTGTTTGTGTTCCAGTTTTCTGCGAATTGGGGCGTGCGGCAGCGGCGCCACGTCCTGCTTCAGTGCACAGAAGCTGTGACGTGTCGTCTAATGGGAAGTGACTCCCAGTTGGGCCCCGGCGATTAGGTGTTGTTTTGGACGGCTGGTCTGCTGCTTCCGGCATTTTAAGTTAAGTCACCTTTTGCTCAGGGCAGCCTGGCGTCACTGCCCGTTTGATAAACTCGCATGTATAATTTTTAAAAAACCTTAAATTTGCTTGCCAATGAATTATATTAACTGTAGTATCTTACTTGTGTTATTGCTCAATATATATATATATATATATTTGATGCCACATTCCACATTTCTTTAAATCACTTCTCATGTAATTTAAGGTTCGTTAAGTAATTGTAATTTGCTACTTGCTTAAGTAGGGAGCTGTCATTTTTCGATACTCTTTTAATGATGGCCACATGCTGGTTGTATGTTAGCTGTTTGATTAATGTGGTCTAAAATGAGTTATTAATTATTTATTGAACTGCTAGTTGCTGTGTTTAAGGAGTGACATTATAGTGGTCTTGACCGTCCATGCTAAGTGCGCCCTTCATCCCCACTTCCTAAGTCACACTGTCAAAAACATATTCAGAGCATAAAATGAAACTATTATACACGCAAAATCCATATTAACATGAAACGTCAGTAAACGTAGTTCCCACTGTTGAGTTACTGCCATAAAGGTATTTTGGCAGCTTGTAAAATTTTAAATATGCAGAGTAACTCAAAGAAAGTAAAGTGTTGACGGTCATAGAAACTTTATTTTCAAACGTCTTAACTGTTGCCAGAAAGCTTGTCTGCGATTCTCCCATTGTGCTCAAGCAAAGACGTTGTGATTGATGTCACTTTCTGTATTGTTAGTATAGGTAAAGGACAAGGTTGCAGTAATTCCAGTGCGTTGAATATGGATCGGAAAACTTGTGTGGCTGAATTCCATACGAGAGACAGTACGTATCAGCAGCCTGCGTAAACGAATATCACAAACCAAGGGTCTACATAGAAGTGCGAACACAGGCATTGTATCTTCTCGTGAAAAGTTGAGACATGTTCCAGTCCTCTTTCCGTTGCCAAAAGACATTTGTGTGGCCAGTTTGAGTTCGCTGAAAATTCCAGATAATGTGACTTTAGTAGGAATATCGACCTCTTCGTTATTAATTTTGCCGCTGTGAGATTTAACCAAGGGGAATTCTATCGCCTGCCTTTACATTTCACAATGGATGTGTTGCCAAAGACTGCAAAGATGAGGTTGCTGGTTGTTGAATTGCAATTCTTGTGCCTTAGAGGTCATAAAACCGACATGAAACAGGGTAAAATGAGGAACTTGAAAACCTGAATGGAGGTGGCATATTACTACAGTTTCCGCAAAAAAATCGAACTTTCCTTCTTCAGTTGAACCATTATTGAGGCTTGTTCTTGTGAACAGAGACAGACACACATCCCACGTTTTCTCCCTCTCTTATTTTGGAGCTATTGGTATAAATGTAAAAACGTCAGACTATTTCTGGTATATACAAGGCACGTTTATTATTTTAGATGCGTAGATTATCCGTTAGTAAAGGATGGGGCCCCTCCACGCCCACACCAACGTGGTGACCAAACAAAACGTTCTACTGTCACCTCCGTATAACATGTTAGTTTTCGAATCGTGAGTCACAGGATGCGGGCTGTGATGTAATCCATGCGTCTGGGTGTGATTACTTATTGACATGGTCCATCAGGAGACAGAAAGTGGACGAAAGCGATCGAAGGTTAGCTGTTTGTATGGGCAGAGGGAGAAAAGTACCAAGGCAAGCGCCAAGGGTAAAAAAACCTCTGCGACAGTAGGACGGGTAGTAAGGGCAGTAGCGGCTTGCTAGCTGCCACAGTGCATGCAAGATGTGAAGTAACGTGCATCCTTACCTTTGTCGTTGCGGAAGCTCGTTGTAGGGCTTGCTGCAGCTGTTGCGTCCCTGTAACAATTCAAGGTCGTCATACATTAGTGGGCAATCGGTCATAGATCAGCTCACAGTGTAGGGGGTGTGTGTGGCTCGTTTTCGTGCTGTGTACAGTACGGTTTCGCTACGATTGCCTGTTTTTCGGCGGGTCGAGCATCTGGGGTTACCAGTAGTAGCTATGTTGCTGGGGCTCGCCAGTACCGTCGTGTTAGCGTGCTATGAACCATAGATGTTTAGTTTCTTGCTAATAGTGTCTTTGGTCTATTATGTTTCCATCTATGGTTATGGTCGTTGCTACCCAGAGAGAGGATAAACGGATTATGCGAGTGTCTCGTGTTATTGTACAGTCGTGTGGAGAGTTTTTGGAATACCAGCAAGATGGTATCTCACCGATACTCCCGGTGAAAGTCCGCAGTGCATGTGTAGCGCGGAGCGTTGCTTATGATTCTGGGTACTTTGTTCTGTATGACGGCAGACGGCGCAGGCGTGTGGACGCAGCGTAACCCCAGAAAGGGGCTGCGTACATTATCAGGGGTCGAATAAGTGTCATGTACATGGACCTAGACACCCTCCTGTTCAGTGTGCTACGCCTGTTAAACATAGGGTACAGTTGTTTGAGCCTCGCGTTGTTCACGTGTTGAATGTGGTCCCCCCAGAGTAGTTTCCGGTCCAGCCAGAAATCGAAGTATTTGACCTTCTCGCGGAAACGAATTGGTCGTTTATGTAGTGTTATTGGGTTGCAGTGCTGATGTTTGCGCAGTAGTTTTGGTCTTCTAGTGAACAGAACGGTTTCGCACTTGTCGACGTTTACTCTAACACGCCATTTCACCAGCCAACGCTCTGCCGCTCTGAGTGCAGTCTGTAGTCGTGAGATAATATTAGATGGCTTCCAGTCGTGCGCAAGGATGGTAGTGTCGTCCGCGTAGATTGCCACCGCCGTGTTATGTGTAGCTGGGAGGTCGTTAATGTAAAGGTTAAACAGTAATGGCCCTAGGATGCTTCCTTGGGGTACTCCTGCCTGGATACCATGTCGTGTCGATTGTTTGCCCTGCACGTCGGTGTTGAAACTCCTGTCCATGAGATATGAGTGTATGAGACGAACGAGCCCGTCGGGAAACCCTGCGTCGCTGAGTTTTCGTATAAGGCCGTTGTGCCATAGATGGTTGAAGGCCTTTTCGATGTCCAGGAACACCGCCCCAGTTGCTTTGTTTGCGTTGTATCCGTGTGTTATGTATTCAACGACGCGGAGCAGCTGTTGTGTTGTCGAGTGGTGATTCCTGAAACCGAATTGCTCCGGTTTCAGGGTGTCGTTTGTGATGCAGAGCCTATTGAGTCGTTTTAGTATCACCTGCTCAACGATCTCGCTGAGTGAGCTCAGCAGACTGATGTGTCGGTAATTTTGTGGGAGGGAGTGGTCTTTCCCCGGCCTTCTGAACATCAGAACCTTGGCCGTCTTCCAAAAGGCGGGTAAGTGTTGGTGTTTAAGTATGGCATTCGTGATATGTGTGAGGTATTCTACTGCTTTCTCCGTGAACTCCTGAAGGACACGGTTTTGAATGCCATCGTGATCAGGGGCCTTCCTAGCGGTGGTATGCATGATGGCTCATTTGACTTATGCTGTACTAGCTTGTCGGATGACGTTGGCGCTGGTTGGGCCAGGATGCGAGTAACCTCCTGGTCGGTCGCAAGTGTGACGCTGAGTCTGAAGGATCCAGGTTCGGTGTGAATGACGCTGCGAGTGTGAGTGCCATCAGTTCCGCTTTTTCTTCCGTAGAATATGCTGGTCCGTCGGGCATTTGTAGCGTGGTAGCGTGGGTGTGTACAGTTTCTGTCAGGTGACGTGTAGGGCCATCTGCCACACGCCAGGTCGCGTGGTGTCCAGCCCTTCGAGTTTCTGGTTCCACTGTTATGTTTAAATGTTTGTATTTTATCCGGGATTATTCCTTAGAGCCGGTTCGTGTACTGTTTGAATTGCTGGCGCCTGGTACGCTGCCAATATCTCCTGAGGCGGTTCCTCATTGAGATTAGGCCCAGGATCTCCTGGAGCAGGGCATCACTGTGTTGTTGTGGTGTGCGGAATGATATGGTGTCGGCTATAGCGTCTTGGACAGCGCTGGTGAGGGTTTCAACGGCCTCATCAATTTGCGCTGTCTCGTTAATCGCGTGGGTGGGTGGGATGCGACTATCAAGTGTTTCCTTGAACAATTCGCGAGCCTGTAGTCTAACATCCTGCGTTGATGCATGTGTTGTAGTGTTTCTTCGATGTACAGTATAACGGGTTGGTGATTTGAGGGCAGATAATTTTCAACGGCAACGCTGAGTGTCGTTGTTATGCCCTTGATGAGGGCCATGTCTGACACGTCTGGCCTGTGACGCCTCCGGTAGGGAATGTGAGTCTGTTCGGTCGGCGCTAGTGTGATGTAGATTCGTCCTAGCGCGTGTTCGTATAATTTCTTGCCGTTGGAATTTCGTATACGTGAGTTCCAGTCAGGGTGTTTTGCGTTAAGATCTCCAGCGGCGATTACGGGCAGTGATATGTTTGACTATTGTGCTGATGTCACGTGTTTTGATGTTCTTAGGGCTGTTGTATACTGACTACAGTGTATTGTAGGCTCCGTTGAACTTGACCCTGACGGCGGTTGTCTCCAATTTCTCAACTTAAGGGAGCACAATATTTGTGTGTTCTATGTCATTGTGTATGGTGATGGACGTTCCACCGCTACCAGAGCCGTCCGGTCGGTCGTTCCGATGGACGCAGTAGCCGGTGATGTTTAGGTGGTTGGGTTGTTTGGGTTTAGTTTCGCTTAGTAGTGCGATAAGGATACTCTTAAGCTCTATGAGCGCGGCAAGTTCCGCCCTTTTGTCGTTGATCCCGTCTGTGTTCCAGAGCAGGATCTGTGCTAGTGTCTGGTTGTTTGCGATGGGGGCTGGGTGTGACGTGTTATCCGTGAAGGGGTGTGAACAGTGTGGTGAGCTCTGTTTGTATGGCAGCCCAGTACTGCCCGGGTTGAATAGCCATGAGCTGTGTAAAAAAGTGTAGCAACTATCGCCACGATCTTGCTAAAGATCTGAGTGGTCGTTTGCTCGGGGAGTAGTGTTGCCAGTATTCCCTCTGGTGTCGTGTTGGTGTTGTGTGTGTCGGCTTGTGGCTCGATTGTAGTGTTAGCGGCCGCTGGTGCGGGTGTTGGCGTTATGTGTGGGTTGGCGCTTGTGTTGCTGCTGTGTGGTGCATTCTGTGGTGCCTGTATTACAGTTGTGGCGAGGGGTGGAGTAACGTACCCGTTAGTGGTGTTCAGTCTATGTTTATACGCACTTCGTGGGTGAGAACTAATAGTACAGGAGGCACTGTCTGTGACGACATTAACATCCCTGTAACGGACTCGCCTGCACCGAGTCCTGACCTGTTCTATACAACTCCTTTGGGATGTCTTGTAACGCTGACTTCGTGCCAGACCTCACCGACCGACATCGATACCTCTCCTCAGAGCAGCACTCCGCGAAGAATGGGCTGCAATTCCCCAAGAAACCTTCCAGAATGTGATTGAACGTATTGCTGTGAGAGAGGAAGCTATCATCAAGGTTAAAGGTGGGACAACATCATACTGAATTCCAGCATTAGCGATGGAGGGTGCCACAAAATTGTAAGTCATTTTCAGCCATGTGTCGAGATACTTTTGATCACGTAATGTAGTTAGAGTAGACAACGTAAAAGTTGTTGTGTTACGTAGTTTCAAATACTGTTCCGTGAACTTAAACTGGGATTTTACTACAGAAGATATCTCTGGTCACCACTTGATTTGACCTACCATTTAATTACCCTGAACATTTGCTTCTAAAGAAAAAAAACAATGAGTGGATAGGCCTGTTTAGGAAAAAATTAATGGAATTTTTATACGGCTTGACAAATCTTGAAATTCTGTAGCAGAATCAGCTTGGAATATGCTTTGAAATATATAAAATATCATATACGTGTGAACTAATCTGACCTGGGAGAACCTTCATAACGAATTCGATAATCAGCGGGTGAGTCATTGAACAACAGGAAAGGCATTTACTGTACGTTTATTTCAGGGTTCAATTTTAAAAATGGAAGCACAAGAACCAACGCATACCTGATAGAAATATCTTAACTTACTATGGACTGTTAGTATTAAATATTTCCGCTAAAACAGACCATCTTTAGAAATTGGGAGTGAAGTGCAAATAGGATTACACACAAACTTTCAAGTAAACTATTTATTACAGAGAAACAAGTTGTTCAATAACTTAATTAAGGGAACAAGAACTAAATTGGGTGGGAGAGAAACTATCCAAAATGGTCGGCTACTTTAATAGAAAATTATTTCCAAATTTATAAAAAAAAATTACGTGTTTATTGCAATTAAGAACATTGAATCGAAAGTACATCCTATGTTTATTGAACGAGTATATTGTAAAGGCCTATCTCTGGGACCAATCGATTTGTGTCAAAGCATGACGTGCGTATCTTCTTTATTGCATCATTGTGTGTATCTTGTATTGTTCCTTCGCCAGCTGCGCCTGCTTTATGCGTAATTTTGGACTACTTAATGTAACTGAATCCTGAGTGTGCGAAAATGATGTCTTTCTAACGGCGAACAAGAGCAAGTGGATTGCGTATTACATACCTGATTCGAAGAACGGAAGTCCGGCTTGAAAAATGGACGTTTAGGCTTCTTTTCAGATGGTGACACGAAGCTTTCACAACTTTCTTGTTTAAGTTAACTATGAAGATACAGTTTTTTCAGAGATCTTAGAAAGATTACCGGAGCGCACGAGAACTATAAGAACCCGCAATGTTTCTAGTCAACAGCACAGATCGCTTCAAGCAATATTGGATTGTTGACAGGCAACTCAGATAAGGATATATGTGCAATTAACTGACTGCATATTATTGTTGCTACACAGTGTTTCAGTGTCCATATTACTGAAATTTCATAATTGTGTCTCTTTTGAACTGAAGTGTAAATTAAGAAGTGAACATCTAAAAGCAAAACTCATTGCTGCATGTACGAACTATGCCAGCGCGATTTTTGAATGTACGTGTTGAAAAATATTTTTTTGTGAAGTGTTGAACTATCGAACAATTTTTACCTCGCGTTATTTGTCCCATTTATGAACACTGAAAGTATGTTCGCAAAATTTTTGTAGTACCGTAATGTATTGCCTTACGCTTCTAACTGATTTCTTTATAGTGTAGGATATTAATAGCTTTAGTCAACGACGGAAGGAGAGCTTAGATGTCTTATATTATATTTGTATCTCACTGCATAAAGACCGTATTATACGAAATGATAACAAGATGTTATGACTACAAACGTAACCTGTCCCTGGGAAACGAAGCGGCAAGTTTGCCTGTGAGCCGAGCTAAAGCTGACGCTGTGGTTGCCAAAATACGAAAGTTAATCTCATTCTTACCCGAGTGGGAGCGACGCCATGTGTTTGGAAAATGAACAGAACCAAATCGGTTCCTTCTATAGATATCAGAACAGTTATTAAACTCAAATTTTTCTCGTTGGAAGTACTACTCTGTCAACTGAAGTGAAATTTGTGAATGTGAGTTGCGAAATATTCAGCAAGATTAATTCGAATGTCAGTGTAAATGCCTATGTCCAGACATAACGCAGGAAGTGATTCTGAGAAGACAAAATATACTCCGCGGAGAAAATGGCTCTTCCACAGTGACGGTGTCAGCAGTTTTACGAGTTTTCGATGTGAAAGGTACTGTCACCGATCGGCTGTCATTTACAAATTTATACGGCGAAACAACACAAACACTTCTGACACGTTTTGATAAGCGTTTCATATGTGTAGGCAATTATGTGGAAATGCAACGGAATTAACGTTATATCATATTAAGTAAATAAGTTAATGAAGGTTAATATAACACTGTTACTGATTTCTGTATTGTCCCCTACCGAATCAGAAATTACTTCATAAAACTAAACAATACATAGAATATAATAAGAATAAAATGGTTCAAATGGCTCTGAGCGCTATGGGACTTAACATCTATGGTCATCAGTCCCCTAGAACTTAGAACTACTTAAACCTAACTAACCTAAGGACATCACACACATCCATGCCCGAGGCAGGATTCGAACCTGCGACCGTAGCAGACGCGCGGCTCCGGACTGAGCGCCTAGAACAGCTAGACCACCGCGGTCGGCAACAAGAATAAAAAAAATAACGGAATCATATACCGTTATATCAGTCTATGTTTGATCCCAGAGGTGCATATTGCCATCAATCTCTCAGACAGCACACTGTTGAGAAATACTCTCACAATTTGCATAATGCTGTTAGTTAGGTCGTCCTCACGCTGTTCAGAAATGAAATACTTACGAGGCCAGATCTGCAATATGTAAGCAACAAAATTCCTGTAATCGACTTTCCCGCAAAAAGAACGGTCCGTAAACGTGTACCCGAAGAACGAAACAAAACATATGAAGTATTGGAGAGTCTCCATCACGCTTGTCTATGATGCTGTGTAGACCATATTCTTACGTTCTGGCTGTTCACTTCTCTTATTAAATGAAATTTACCGCCATCACGGAACACTAGACCATCTCCACGCAGAGACCGAATTTACAAAACTGTACACGTGATTTATTGACATCAGAATGGTTTTTTGAAATCGAATCTTGTGAGGAATGAAACTCAGATGTCGCCGCAAACAGAGCAATACGGAGTGGGGAACAGCTAACTTCTGATTTGTACGCAGATTAAACTCCTACGGATTACATTTCAAATGAAAGAAGGGAAATTAGAGGGCTCTACTAAACACTTTGATGAATGTGCTGTAACTCTTGGGCGAATCTACAGGGCAACCCTTTCACAAAAAATTAAAGTCTCGAAATTGTGGCACAAATCGTAGTATCTGTAGAGTTACAGAAGGAGCGGTATCGTTTTCTTGGAGAAAACCAAGCTGCGCCGTTGGAAGTGAATTGTGCCTGTTAAAACGGAGAATTCAATAAGCTATTTGTTGCTTGATATTTCTATCTTCATTTCATGCATTGTTGGGTAATGGTCGAGCAGGTGTACGAGTTAGGATGTCTAGGAGACTTCCTGCTGCAACTTCATGAAACAGCAACTTACAGTTGGCATCAAGGTACACTTTTAGTATCAAAGTTAAATTTCACCCCAAATTTCACCAATACAGAGTATTGATTCATGCAACAGATAAAGTGCTGTGGAGTCGAATAAATATTTTCACAGGCCCAGTAACTTGTTATAACTTTCGGTTCGAGAGCATAGTAGCTTCTACATCGTCATCGAATGAAATATTAATTGCGGAAAAATAATTAAATAGCACATCACCATAAATAATAACATGCCGCTTGAAAATGTAACTGTTAGTAGCAGAGATATAAAGGAAAGTAACTGCATCGCAATATTCAAATTTACTCAGCAAAGAGTAGTGAAACTCATGATTTATTTAAGGCTTTAGGAAGACATTCTTAACAATCAGCAAATGTAGCTAGATAGATAGGTACCTTATATGAACATGTACGCAGAGACTATGCATTTAATTGTCACCTCTGACAGCCATATATTGTATGTGTGCTGAGAATCAAGACATTAAAGCACTAGACAATGCCGTCCACACTCTTTTATAACTGTACTGTTTGACAGCCTAAAATGTAAACAGTTACCGCCACTTTAAGAATACATGAGTGTAATAAACTGGAAGTACACACGATTTTCTCAGCGATCACAGTTCTGCTTTGTCAAAAAAAAAAAAAAAAAAAAAAAAAAAAACTGCCTCTGAGCACTATGATACTTACCATCTAAGGTCATCAGTCCCCTAGAACTTAGAACTACTTAAACCTAACGAACCTAAGGACGTCACACACATCCATGCCCGAGGCAGGATTCGAACCTGCGACCGTAGCGGTCGCGCGGTTCCAGACTGAAGCGCCTAAAGCCGCTCGGCCACACTGGCCAGCTCTGCATTGTCACTGTATCACCTTAAAATCGCTTTTTTACCCGCGGTAAATGCACATTTGACTTTTCATGCGTTACTAGGAAGTCTGTACCTGCACTGCCACTTAAATAATAATTCGGGAGGACGACGGTTCAATCCCGTCTCCAGCCATCCTGATTTGGGTTTTCCGTGATTTCCCTAAATCGTTTCAGGCAAATGCCGGGATGGTTCCTTTGAAAGGGCACGGCCGATTTCCTTCCCCATCCTTCCCTAACCCGAGCTTGTGCTCCGTCTCTACTGACCTCGTTGTCGACGCAGTGCATGTGACGTAAAGCTATAATGCCTTGTTTCGTAAACGTTACTTCGTCTGTAAAGAGCACACGTTTGGGAAAACTTAGTGTTTCTCACAGTCGCTGCAGAGGAAACCGACAAAATGCTGTACGATATTCTACACCACATCCTCAACGTGCCTGATGTAGTATCTCATGGAAAGAGGAATTATGTTGATGCAAGATGAGAATGAAACTCGTATGCTGATCCCACATTCCTTTGCGTTACATTTAGGTACACCATGCGGACTGATAAACGTTGTAACCATATCATCTGCCAGATGCGGTCTTCGTCCTCATCGTCTGTCTGTCGTTAAAGCAGGCAGTTATCAGTAGTGACCTGATAATTCGCGCAAATGCTTCGCGCGACGAACATTCATGACTAGGACACGACACCAAGACAGACATCCCTTTTACCATGGTACCGTTTCGGCAGCATTTCTCTCGCATTTGGCGTGTAAAAGTAGCGGTTCCAACTTTTCCTGACTGGAGTAAGTATCTTCATCCAAAGAATATTGAAGGAAAAATAAAGTACCGATAGACGATATATTTGCCCCTAGTTCTGCATTGCGGACAAGAAGAAGTTGAAACGAATGGTACAGCGACGCAGCCTGGCATGAGTGTGTTTACAACGAAATAGCCGATTCCAGCAGACTTGCCTTTCAGTTTTAGAATAGTTCTCGGATTCTTTAGAGAAGAGTTTCGGTCTCAGAATTAACTAGCATTATATCATTGTATCCGTCTTTTAAAGCGCTTTCGGATGACTTTAAAAATTATGTCTTCATATTTTAGAAAAAAATGATGCTTGTTTCAGTACCTCGATTGATATAAGAGTCAAGACTCTCATCGCTTAACAAAGATACGTTACCATTATCGTATTATCATTTGTCAAAAACATCGTTTCGATATCTGAAATCGTTCGGGAAATAACAGGGGAGTTACGTCACACGTGACTTACCCTTCGCAAATAGCATTGTGATCCGGAGTAACGTGATGTTTACAGTGCAAAACACAATGCAAAGGAGCACTTATGCTTAGTTTCTCCTTTATTAAGTGAACGAATCTCCTAGGTGAGGCTCAGAAATTCCTGCTGGCTCGTATTAGATCTTTCTTTTTCGATACCTATGAAAGTTGCTAATAGCGCCGAACTTTGGTTCCATTATTTTGAGGTTATTGGCATCTGCAGAAAAGATTGTAGTTATTTACGTGTACTGGTTTATAAAATTTGAAACTACTCTGTTTTGGGAAGTTTTGTGAGTCGGTGAACTGATCATCTATCAGAAGGATGATCTAGCAATACATGGTTTTGGAGTGGCTCTGTGAAAATAGTGGCATCATCGTGTAATCTGTATTTGTTGAATTCGATGGTCTAGATAGATACGCAAAATGCAATGTCCATTCATGGGCTGCACGTAATGACATTCCCAATAGTGCTGTCATCTCTGGAAGTATCTCATCGGATTTTTTCCTGCTGGGTTATGTGGAAGACATTCTGTATAATTCAACTGTAAGTGCAGTTGTGGATGCAACAGCGTTCATCCCTCAGATATACTTGTGCACACATAGACTGAGGTAGAGAATCGACATTTCGTTTGTTTAACCTGATGTGACTAGGATCATCAGGCACTAGACTATATCGGACCAGGATTTCGCACATATAGTGCTCTTTTTAATCGTCAAGAAATAACAATTTAGTACGACAACTGATGTTAAAGTGATTTTAGTGTCTGAAGCGGCAATATGAGTAAATTATACTATCAACTCAAGAATTCCGCATCATGAGGGGTGTCAAGCAAGGCGATCCCATCTCCCCAAAACTGTTCTCTGCTGTATTGGAAATGGCTATGTCAAAGTTGAGGTGGGAAGGTAAGGGAATTAGAGTTAATGGAAGAAGGCTTACCAACTTGAGATTTGCAGATGAAATTGCTTCGCAGAGCTCCAAAACTTAGTTACAGATCTTGCATCGGAATGTGAGCTGGTTGGCTTGAACATGAACCTTTCCAAAACAAAAGTAATGTCCAACAAATGGGTCCCAGTTGGAGATGTGAAGGTCAAGGACAGTCTGCTAGAAGAGGTCAGTGAATATGTCTATCTTGGCCAGATTATAAATATGAAGGGAGACATAAGGCCAGAAATCTATCGACACATCAACCTTGGCTGGCAAGCATTTGGGAAGAATTCAAAAGTATTCAGATCAAAAATGCCAGTAATTTTGAAGAAAGCAGTATTTGACCAATGCATTCTTCCTGTGATGACGTATGGCTGCGAGACATGGACACTGAACTCATTTACAAAAAGGAAACTTAGGACAGAGAGCCATGGAGAGATCAATGCTGGGCTATACAAGAAAGGAGGAAAAGGGCAGATGACATCCGGTCTGCAACGAAGGTTAATGACATCTTAGAGACAGTAGGTTCCTTGAAATGGCAGTGGGCTGGCCACGTCGCAAGAAGAAAAGACAACAGATGGACGAAGCTAGTACTGGAGTGGAGTCCGAGAGAGCACCGGAGGCCTAGAGGAAGACCACACAGACAGATGGGACAATCAAGAAGATCGCTGGTAACACCTGGCAGAGAACTGCCCAAGACCGTCCCACTTGGAGAAGACTGCTAAAAGCCTACCTGAATCCACAACTCGAAGAGGCCACATCATTTAATGATTGAATTGGCTGATGATGATGATGATGATGATACTGACTATGAATATAAAGTTAGCACTGGCAGTACTTGTCCTACTGTAACTGTTACCGCTAATAGTGGTAATAATAACAGTAATAATAATAATAATAATAATAAAGATTACGATAGTGGCAGACGTAAGAAGTACTTACAGGTGCACAAAATGGATGTTTTCTGACATAAATAGTTCTGGGTAAAGGAAATTTAAAGAGACGGCTTCGGCTTAGAATACTGGGAAATGAGGACGATCAGCTTGGAAAGTGGGATGTACAAGGCTGACGAGTGCGTGGAGGCACAATCATAATCCTTATTTTAGCTTTAGTAGGTATTTCATTAACTGCCTCCTGAAAACGGAGACGTTATTCGGTTTTCCAATATTTTGTGGGAGGTGATTCCAGCGCACTTCGAGAAAGTGGCTGAACAATGGAGTGGGACGACCAGGATTTTGCTCTGAGGGATATGGGTGCTTGTGCTACGTTGTTCAGTCCAGAGCTATAAGATCGAGGGTAGATATGAGGACCTGTAGATAAGACTGAGGGTACGAAAATCTCTGCACTGGTCTGCATGGAACCTGGATAGGCCATGAGTAGCTTGATTGGCCATGAGATCGAAGGTATGGGTAGTGCATACCGTTATTACCGCCTGGATTTTGGATGGGTTAATCATAAGGACCCATTGATTACACCTGGTGGTAAACTTACTGAAGTGGATTTGGAGGGATCGTTGGGTTTCTGGAGAACAGGACAGAAGGCAAGTAAATTGGTGTCATCTGCATACTGAGATGGATGGGAGGAGGTGGTCTGGGCATATCAGCAGTCTATAAGAGGCAAAAGAGCGGGGAGAGATGGGGCAATTCGGCAATAGGGTGAAAGGTACAGGAATTGGTTTCATTAACAGTGACATAGTATCGGTTTGGTCAGGTCATCAGGTGAGGGTATTTGTTGTGAAGGTTCGTTTCATGGGGAATGGGATGGGTGCCAGTAAGTAGGTGGAATGCCTCCCAGTACTTGGAAGAGTTAGCTAGGAGTGTATCATTGAGTCTGGTGCATGTATGGCGCCAGTCCCAAGGCTTTTTGGCATTAAGCAATTGCTTAATGCGTCGCTGTACTTGCCAGTGGCATGTGAGTGTACCCAAATGACAAGTCCTGAGGAAGGAATGATATAGTGATGGGATTGACAGAGAAGGAATAGAGCTTGTGATGGGAGAGTGGGGTGATGAAGATATGGGCAAAGATAGCATCTGACAAGGTCTGCTTCAAGAAGGCTGTGGCATGGGGGACATCATCCTGTTGCTGGAAGGTTATGGGTGACTTCCAATCTTGGTATTTATTGATTCCCAGTAGTCATTGCAGCTGGCACTGGAGTAGTCATGGAAAACTATTGGATGGAGATTGGGAGGGGTGCTTGGGGATCAGGTAGTGTGTAGGACTTGGTGAAGAGCACTCACTGATAGGTGCTTACTTCCAACTGGATAAAAGACTACTGCAGTGAGGTATACGTGGAAGTTGGTTGATGCAGGGATGACATCCAGGAATGGTGTTGCTTCCAATACCAGGGTGATATGGGAAAGGGACAGTGTCACCTTAGGGACATCTGGTGAACTGGCACCACTGCCATAGCTCTCCAGGGTATCTGCCATGGATGCTGAGTTCAGTGGCAACAATATTGGTGGAAATTGTACAGTCGATGTGTGTGAGGAAATCATACAGGATGGTAGTATTACGTTGCATGTAGATATTAGCATAGGTAACAGGTAGGGGTTTGAAGAACAGGGTGAGGATAAGGTGTTCAGTGGGATTATTAAGTGTTTTGCCCAAGGACATACGTTTTTGTGGTCGCCAGCTGCAACTTCACCTCTCTCTAGGTGGAGGGGATTATCTTCCTGATGGAGGAATACGGAGAAATTTTGATGGTGTGAGGTGGCTGGAGGAATGTTTCATTAAGGACCAATGTATCGACATTGCGTTGGAACTGGGTATGTAAGAAAAGGGGCCTGTTTGTGGGTAGGGAGCGGATGTTGTGGTATAGCACGCTACATTGCTGTCACACGAGGATGGGAGCTGAGGGAATGGGTTGTGTGGGTAAGAGAGTGGAGAGTTTTAAACGAAGGTGTTGAGACATGTGAAAATGAGGTGGACTTGGGATTTAGCTTCGGGAGTATGTGGATAGGTGGCCTGGATATTGAGACAGAAAGCAAGGCAAGGGGAAGAGAAATCTGTTGTAGGATACGCTTTCATTGGTGGATATTTTGGTGAACAGCGGTAGAGATTGTGATAATGCCTTCAGTAGCTGGAGTTGGAAGGAGTTAATTATTGGGATGGATAGGATAATCAATAGCATGGATAGGTATTGTTAATTCATGTTTTATGGGTGGAGGGTAAGGTTGGCCTAGCACATGACAGAGTAGATAGGGTGGGGATCGTTGCAGGTGTTGCAAGTGGGGGGGGAAACGAGTTTGAGACAGTGTTTGAGGAAGTGGAAGTCCTTACAGTGAGATCAAGCAGGGGGAATCTTGGGTTGGGAGCGAGGTGGTCACTATAAAGAAGGCATTTTTGGATTTTTGGGAATAGTAGACCTGCGAGGGAGGGGGGTAGCAGGGAATTTGAAGTGTTCAACTTTATGCCCATGATTGTAAATCAGGGCTCCCTTTGTGAGGAGGTGATTGGTGGAGGAGACAGAGGGCTGTAAGAATGTCTAAAGCAGGACTGGAATTTGATTCAGAAACCACCTTCTCTGCCATGATCACACAGCCTATCTTTGTTATAACGGCAGTGGGGGTGGAGGTATGGTGCAGAGGCTGGGGTTGTTTGGATGTGGAATTGGTGCTGAAGGGACTGAGGGAAGCATGAGTATAATACAGGGGGTTTTGAGGAGGCCGTGAGAGTGGAAGTTTGAATTCATGGATTTGATGAGGAAAAAGGCTTCATGGGGTTGATTTCACAATGAGAATGTGAGGGATGTATTTTCGTATTTCCAGAGTGAGGGATTTGGCATTGAGGAATTTTGGGTCATAGTTGGAGAGATGGAAAGTGACAGCAGCTGGGGGAGAAGTTAAGAGGATGGGGGAGCAGTGTTCATGTGTTCAGTAGGCTCGGGAATTGTTTGTGATTTTTTGGTTATAGTGCTGCTAGTGATGTCCGCATAAGAGAGCTTCTGTGGTTTTTTGGTGATTGAGGGATGGGATAATGGTTGAGGGATTAGAGGAGTTGGAATATGGCGTGGAGCCAGTCCTTGCAGGAAGTTCGAGCAGGTTAAGTCACATGTCGATGGTGAGTTGTTATTTTGAGGACAGTTGCAGGGGAGGTGGTTGGTTTGGGAAAATTATGAAGTGGGGGATAGGCGAAGGACATGGTGAACGACGTGAAACAAGTTGTTGGAAGTGGAAGGTAGGCAAAGAAGTGACTATGAACTGAGACGATACTGTTCGCAAAGGGGGGGGGAGGGGGCTGGACATAGGGTGGTGTGTCAGAGGAAGTCTTCGACATAGTGATAGCTGGAGGATAGGTAGTCGTGGTATAATCTGGCTTGTGTGTCCATTGTTGGTCAAAGGAAGCAGAGAAACAGAAGGTATGGCGGGGAACGACGGCAGCGGTATTCGATGTGATGAGGATGGCAGCAGCGAGGAAGATGGAGGCGGCGGTGGCGAGTAGACTGCGTTGGTGGCGGTGGCAAGATGACAGCCACAGCGACGGCGACGGTGATGGAGGCCGAGGGGCGGTGGCGACGCCAGCGACGATTGGTAGACAGCTGAAGTCGGCGCCGACAGCGGCGACCGAAGTGTAAGGTGACAAGAAAACGATAACGCACAGGATGATAATGTACACACAAACACTGACACCAGACAGTCTGGACGATACAAGCAAGCTACGTAGGTGAAGACAGACGTACGGAAATCATATGGTGTGGCCGTTGCGTGTCTATGCACAACGAGAGTAGCAACAAACGAAACTAGAGACACGAACTTAAGTCTCTTGGTGCTGTTGTGTGTGTACGTTATTTCTTCGCAAAACGTATATGTAATTAACCAGGTGTGAATTATATATATATATATATATATATATATATATATATATATATATATATATATATAAAAATTGTCGGTGCCTACAGTGTCACACAAATTTTTATTTTTGAAGTGTATCACTTAAGACTATTTCGATGGGTTCGTCCCTCAAATTTCTCCCTCATATCACAAAATTGTCGTCTGATGTAGTACAAACTTAAAAGGTAAATTCCCTTTAAAGCACAGTTTCGTATATAATTTATATTCAAAACCTTACACCTGTGTCACAGAACAAATCCTACATCGAGAATACTTTACACAATTTTAAGGGAAGAAATGCTTCCGATAATTATTACAGTATTTAAAGAACATCCAAATATGAACAGGCTGAAACGAACAAACAGTATATGAGACTACGTTAATCAAACCAACTGTAAAAAGCTAACGAGCATATTGTTAGCAAAATGAGAAATATGCAAAAGTGAAATGCCAAAATGAGCACTTCTCAATTGGGAGTAAATCAAAACAATCAGAATGGCTAAAAGAGAGCACAGTCACATGAGTCATAAACGTATAAGACCTAAGCAACTTATAAAATAAGAGAATAGGCAAAAATGAGATGCCAACAAAATGAGAGCTGGCCGAACTCCGTCGGCACTTCTATACGGTTGCGCTCGTGGCGGCACCTCGCGGCCCGTACGCAACACGCGTGCCTGCGACCGCAATGCACTCTTAGCGCTCGCGGCGGCGTCTAGCGGCCCGTACGCAAGTTGTGCGATTGCTGTCGCAGGTCGACCCTTAATCTATGATGTTACACAGGGTAATCGTTTTATGCTACATATTACTACTGCCATTTTTAAAAAATTTTTCCTTTTGTATATTTTGCACATCCCTTCTTTTGTACTACTTGCAATTTACGTTGTTTGAAACATCTAAATATGTGTCATTTTGATGTTGTACTCTAATAGTTGAGCGTTTAACGCGACACTAGCAGGCAGTAAATGGCGCGCTCTATATCGCCTTGATGTGGCATCACAACTAGGTGCAACATACTTAGTCCAGTGTCTGCTGCTTTAAAAAGCTATAACTATGTGACAATTTTTACTGCTCCCATGGAGGACGTAATTCCATATCTTCTACTTTTTTGCTTGAGCTCCTTAGTTCTTCATGTACGCTTACAATTTTAGCATTCTTTAATTTATGTAAATACCAGTTTTATTCCACGAATGTTGTAATGTATTAAGTAATTCAGACTTTTATTTTATGGTCAAAATATTATAGGTGACTTTCCTTCTGAATAAGATGCTCTTAATGGTATTGAAAGATGGTCAAGGTTTTTGGGAAGAGTAGGGAACAAAGGTTTATTACCTGGAGGCCTATCCATTTGATTGGCTAGTCGGCCAATATCTGACTGATGCAATGAACTATGGACTTCTGTTTCCAGTACCGTCAAATAATCATTCTTAGTTAAACGACATGAACGGCTTCGACTCATATCTCCCGAGTACACCCAGTTATTTAGTTGAAGGATTCAAAGCAAAGCGATTTCGTAAGCAGGGATTAAAAACATGTAGGTCAATCTATAATTCCAACCACATACAGTGTCTGAAAAAAAAACGAAACACACAGAAGGGGTGGAGGAAACGAAATGAAACATCACGGTGGAGGGGTATGTTATGCTAATTCAATGATTACAAAATCGAGTCACATTCACAAATAACTTTGCAGTTTGATCCCATTAATCAATATGATATTGCACGCCCTCTGGCCTAGATGTACCCATTGACTCAGTTGATAAGGTTCTTGATAAAGGTCTCATAAAAAAGTGGATCCTCTACTGAGACTATATGGCCCACAACTGGTCTAACTGGTCTTTTTATCCTGTATACCTCATTGGCTGTTCGAGTAAGTAGATGTCCGAGCTGGTGTCACATGGCTTCTAACATGGACAAATGTGAGGATCTTACTGATCACAGGAGTGTTTCACCATCACGCAGACAGTTCATAGAAAAGCACACAGCATAACGATAAGGCCACATGAGACATACACAAGGGTGCTCAGGATATCATTGACGTATTGTGCGCCGTCAGTGAGCTCTTAGTCACTATCAGTGTCTTGATGGCTCCCCACTCTAAGACGCCAGGAGTAGCACCACTTTGCCACTACGAGGCACGGAAAAAGTCGCAGCTGGGTTGCAGCCATACTCGCCGAAGAACCATGGTAGTGCAGAAGTGTAAGTCAGTACGAAGCCATTCATCAGAATCCCATGCCTCTCTGTCATGCCAACCCTTCAGATGCAGAATTCGCATGGGACGGTAATTCCCTTAGTCCACCTGCTGCTAGTCTCTGATCATTAGTGTGGGATAGCGCTGTATGTTGCTGGTAGTTCATCACTTATTCTCGGATATGGCGTACAGATACGGACGAGCTACGATGAGCTTCGCAATAAAGTCATGCGATTGTACAGTATTCGTTGCCATTTTTTTTTTTTTTTTTTTTTTTTTTTTGTCATCAGTCTACTGACTGGTTTGATGCGGCCCGCCACGAATTCCTCTCCTGTGCTAACCTCTTCATCTCAGAGTAGCACTTGCAACATACGTCCTCAATTATTTGCTTGACGTATTCCAGTCTCTGTCTTCCTCTACAGTTTTTGCCCTCTACAGCTCCCTCTAGTACCATGGAAGTCATTCCCTCATGTCTTAGCAGATGTCCTATCATCCTGTCCCTTCTCCTTATCAGTGTTTTCCACATATTCCTTTCCTCTCCGATTCTGCGTAGAACCTCCTCATTCCTTACCTTATCAGTCCACCTAATTTTCAACATTCTTCTATAGCACCACATCTCAAACGCTTCGATTCTCTTCTGTTCCGGTTTCCCCACAGTCCATGTTTCACTACCATACAATGATGTACTCCAGACGTACATCCTCAGAAATTTCTTCCTCAAATTAAGGCGGGAATTTGATATTAGTAGACTTCTCTTGGCCAGAAATGCCTTTCTTGCCACAGCGTGTCTGCGTTTCATGTCCTCCTTGCTCCGTCCGTCGTTGGTTATTTTACTGCCTAGGTAGCAGTATTCCTTAACTTCATTGACTTCGTGACCATCAATCCTGATGTTAAGTTTCTCGCTGTTCTCATTTCTACTACTCCTCATTACCTTCGTCTTTCTCCGATTTACTCTCAAACCATACTGTGTACTCATTAGACTGTTCATTCCGTTCAGCAGATCATTTAATTCTTCTTCACTTTCACTCAGGATAGCAATGTCATCAGCGAATCGTATCATTGATATCCTATCACCTTGTATTTTAATTCCACTCCTGAACCTTTCTTTTATTTCCATCATTGCTTCCTCGATGTACAGATTGAAGAGTAGGGGCGAAAGGCTACAGCCTTGTCTTACACCCTTCTTAATACGAGCACTTCGTTCTTGATCGTCCACTCTTATTATTCCCTCTTGGTTGTTGTACATATTCTATATGACCCGTCTCTCCCTATAGCTTACCCCTACTTTTTTCAGAATCTCGAACAGCTTGCACCATTTTATATTGTCGAACGCTTCTTCCAGGTCGACAAATCCTAGGAAAGTGTCTTGATTTTTCTTTAGCCTTGCTTCCATTATTAGCCGAAACGTCAGAATTGCCTCTCTCGTCCCTTTTCTTTTCCTAAAGCCAAACTCATCGTCACCTAGCGCATTCTCAGTTTTCTTTTCCATTCTTCTGTATATTATTCTTGTAAGCAGTTTCAATGCATGAGCTGTTAAGCTGATTTTGCGATAATTCTCGCACTTGTCAGCTCTTGCCGTCTTCGGAATTGTGTGGATGATGCTTTTCCGAAAGTCAGATGGTGTATCGCCAGACTCATATATTCTACACACCAACATGAATAGTCGTTTTGTTGCCACTTCCCCCAATGATTTTAGAAATTCTGATGGAATGTTATCTATCCCTTCTGCCTTATTTGACCGTAAGTCCTCCAAAGCTCTTTTAAATTCCGATTCTAATACTGGATCCCCTATCTCTTCTAAATCGACTCCTGTTTCTTCTTCTATCACATCAGACAAATCTTCACCCTCATAGAGGCTTTCAATGTATTATTTCCACCTATCTGCTCTCTCCTCTGCATTTAACAGTGGAATTCCCGTTGCACTCTTAATGTTACCACCGTTGCTTTTAATGTCACCAAAGGTTGTTTTGACTTTCCTGTACGCTGAGTCTGTCCTTCTGACAATCATATCTTTTTCGATGTCTTCACATTTTTCCTGCAGCAATTTCGTCTTAGCTTCCCTGCACTTCCTATTTATTTCATTCCTCAGCGACTTGTATTTCTGTGTTCCTGAGTTTCCCGGAACATGTTTGTACTTCCTCCTTTCATCAATCAACTGAAGTATTTCTTCTGTTACCCATGGTTTCTTCGCAGCTACCTTCTTGGTACCTATGTTTTCCTTCCCAACTTCTGTGATGGCCCTTTTTAGAGATGTCCATTCCTCTTCAACTGTACTGCCTACTGCGCTATTCCTTATTGCTGTATCTATAGCGTTAGAGAACTTCAAACGTATCTCGTCCTTCCTTAGTACTTCCGTATCCCACTTCTTTGCGTATTGATTCTTCCTGACTAATGTCTTGAACTTCAGCCTACTCTTCATCACTACTATATTGTGATCTGAATCTATATCTGATCCTGGGTACGCCTTACAATCCAGTATCTGATTTCGGAATCTCTGTCTGACCATGATGTAATCTAATTGAAATCTTCCCGTATCTACCGACCTTTTCCAAGTATACCTCCTCCTCTTGTGATTCTTGAACAGGGTGTTCGCTATTACTAGCTGAAACTTGTTACAGAACTCAATTAGTCTTTCTCCTCTTTCATTCCTCATCCCAAGCCCATATTCTCCTGTAACCTTTTCTTCTACTCCTTCCCCTACAACTGCATTCAAGTCGCCCGTGACTATTAGATTTTCGTCCCCCTTTACATACTGCATTACCCTTTCAATATCCTCATACACTTTCTCTATCTGTTCATCTTCAGCTTGCGATGTCGGCATGTATACCTGAACTATCGCTGTCGGTGTTGGTCTGCTGTCGATTCTGATTAGAACAACCCGGTCACTAAACTGTTCACAGTAACACACCCTCTGCCCTACCTTCCTATTCATAACGAATCCTACACCTGTTATACCATTTTCTGCTGCTGTTAATATTACCCGATACTCATCTGACCAGAAATCCTTGTCTTCCTTCCACTTCACTTCACTGACCCCTACTATATCTAGATTGAGCATTTGTATTTCCCTTTTCAGATTTTCTAGCTTCCCTTCCACGTTCAAGCTTCTGACATTCCACACCCCGACTCGAAGAACGTTATCCTTTCGTTCATTATTCAATCTTTTTCTCATGGTAACCTCCCCCTTGGTTGCCAATTATTAACATAAAAATGATGGCAGGCGTCAGACATGATTTTATGTCCTGTATATAACGATATGCTTCCTTAACAACATGGCCATCCTCTCGTATGCTGGTCATAAATGGTTGACCGGTATCTCGACGACGACCATGAGTGCCCTCACGTTCCCATGCAGTTAATTTGGGCCACTGTCACATCCAAATATCCCACAAATTCAGATACGACATGATGCACTCAGCAGGCCAACAGTGGCGCCCCTTGCAAAATCTGTCAAGCTCTGATAACACTGTCTCAGTCTGGTGCGCGGGATCTTCATCCTTCACAGTATCACCTATTGAAGCTGTTCAATCCCCTAATGTGCACTACTGACCATTAAAATTGCTACACTAAGAAGAAATGCAGATGATAAATGGGTATTCGTTGAACAAATATATTATACTAGTACTGACTTGTGATTATATTTTCACACAATTTGAGTACATAGATCCTGAGAAATCAGTACCCAGGACAACCATCTCTGGTCGTAATAACGGCCTTGATACGCCTGGGCATTGAGTCAGAGCTTGGATGGCGAGTACAGGTATAGCTGCCCATGCAGCTTCAACACGATACCACAGTTCATCAAGAGTAGTGACTGGCGTATTGTGACGAGCCAGTTGCTCGGTCACCATTGACCAGACATTTCAGTTAGTGAGAGATCTGGAGAATGTGCTGGCCAGGGCAGCAGTCGAACATATTCTGTATCCAGAAAGGCCCGTACAGGGTCTGCAAAATGCGGTCGTGCATTATCCTGCTGAAATGTAGGGTTTCGCCGGGTTCGAATGAAGGGTAGAGCCACGGGTCGTAACACATCTGAAATGTATCGTCCACTGTTCAAAGGGCCGTCAATGCGAACAAGAGGTGACCGAGACGTGTAACCAATGGCACCCCATACCATCACGCCGGGTGATACCCCAGTACGGCGATGACGAATACACGCTTCAAATGTGCGTTCACCACGATGTCGCCAAACACGGATGCGACCATCATGATGATGTAAACAGAACCTGGATTCATCCGAAAAAATGACGTTTTACCATTCGTGCACCCAGGTTCGTCGTTGAGTACACCATCGCAGGCGCTCCTGTCTGTGATGCAGCGTCAAGGGTAACCGCAGCCATGGTCTCAGAGCTGATAGTCCATGCTGCTGCAAACGTCGTCGAACTGTTTGTGCAGATGGTTGTTGTCTTGCAAACCTCCCTGTCTGTTGACTCAGGGATCGAGACGTGGCTGCACGATCCGTTACAGCCATGTGGATACGATGACTGTCATCTCTACTGCTAGTGATACTAGGCCGTGGGGATCCAGCACGTCGTTCCGTATTACCCTCCTGAACCCACCGATTCCATATTTTGCTAACAGTCATTGGATATCGACCAACGCGAGCAACAATGTCGCGATACGATAAACTGCAATCGTAATAGGCTACAACCCGACCTTTATCAAAGTCGGAAACGTGATGGTACTCATTTCTCCTCCGTACACGAGGCACCACAACAATGTTTTACCAGGCAACGCCGATCAACTGTTGTTTGTGTATGAGAAATCGGTTGGAAACTTTCCTCATGTCATCATGTTGTAGGTGTCGCCACCGGCGCGAACCATGTGTGAATGCTCTGAAAAGCTAATCGTTTGCATATCACAGCATCTTCTTCCTGTCAGTTAAATTTCGCGTCTGTAGCACGTCATCTTCGTGGTGTCGCAATTTTAATGGCCAGTAGTGTAGTATCCAGACACGGTAACGCTTAACGGGAACAATTCTAATGCATTGTTGTGGCCGTTCTACTGTCGCTGAGAGTTGCAAAATTAATAATTTCATATATCCAACTATTGTATGTTCGGGCACGGGGTTACAATGACATCTGATTATATCTTTTGGGTCTTTCACGCTCTTTTGTGAAATCTAGAATATCATATTTACTTCACCTTACAGTGGGGAGCGCAGGGTGTTTCTGGTATTAATGCCCATCCCATTCGCGGATGTTGCTTGGGAATGTCGACTGTCGACAGACCTATGTTTGAGCTCAAATTTCTGTTTTTCTCATTGTGAAACGTATGGAAATAAGTAGCATGTTACCAGACTCCTCTATGAATCTACGGTCTCGGAATTTCTGTAATGGGACCGCTCTCGTGTCTGCCACTGTAGCTTGTTGATCATCTGTGTAAAACTTCAGGACTCGATGGACCCTATGTAAGTTTTTTATTGATTGAATCTGGTAATAGTCGCATACAAATGAGCAATACTCAATAGTCAGTCATGAAACAGTGAATTAAATTTCTACATCTACCTACACAATCTGTATGCCACCACACTGTGCATGGTTGAGGGTATCCTCTATGACAACTAGTCGCATCCTTTACCGTTTCACTAGCGGGAAGGAAAAGAGACTGTCTATGTGCCTCCGCATGAGCCCTCATTTCTCGTATCTTCGTGATCCCTGCGAAAAACATACGTTGGTGGCAGTAGGATCGTGCAAATGTCAGCTTCAAACACCGGTTCTCCAAATTTTCTCAGTAGTGTGAAAGTCATCCTTGCATGGGATCCCACAATGAAAGTTGAGCCGTGGTGCTGACTACATAAAATGATTGAGAATGTAGTAAAATTTACTAAGAACATTTATTTTTTAAAAGAAAAAAACAGACATAAATTATAGTTATTGATTGAATACAGTAAAAAACCAAAAGTTGGGTTGATAGAACAATGGACAAGAATCCTGGGTGGCAGAAGTGTGTCAAGTTTTCTGACTCTAAAAACGTTGATAACGGAATCTGAATTGATCTGACGCTGAGCAGACTTTGATTGATAATCTACGGAAGTCTATGTAGGTGCAGCTGAGAGCAAGTGGCGACTGAGGTCTGAACGCCCTGACAAGGCCGGAGCAGCAGTACGTTACCCTGTTTGCTTCGTGCAACGATGTAACTTACAACTGGCGATATGTTTGCGGCGTAGGCGAGGCGTAAGGCGGCACCTGTGAATCGATCGTGGCCACGAAAGAAATGCAAAATCTTACGGTCTAGCAATCAGGCAGACGGATCGCAAATTACTCTCTACCAGAGCCCTGAATTCACTGTAGCTTTCAGTGAGAGATACAACCTTTCACTCGTCGTACCAAGGACCAATTTGGCTCACTCATACGACAGCGTGCACAAGGATACCAAATGTAAAGACTGGCAAACCAAAAACGAGTAAGTGTGCCCTCGGAAAACGAGTAGACGGAGACCTTTCAAGTCACACTGTGGGTACAGTAATAACTTCACCACAGGCTCTCCAGTCGCACTACTTGCAAGTGAAGTCAGTCTCAGGACCGGTCCCAAGCACCAACCGCCACATGCCAGAGGTACGACCAGAAGATCACTTCCAGACCGAAGTCGAGAACCTGAGTCCCTCGCACCTCATCAGATAAAAATATTCCGTTTTTCCGCTAAATGCACGAACGACCCCACTTACACCCCGTCTTGAACCAATTGTAACAACGACTGTACATATAAAAATTTTTTCTTCTGATTTTCGATAAATTAGTGTAAGCAATGTTTTGATTTCATGTCTTTTTTATTTTCATGTCATTATGTTAAAGAAACTGTAAACAATTTTCGATGTGAATATTAATATTTATGTCAAATTTCAAGCAATGTTATAACAGAATTGAAGTGTAACCCATGTTGAATCCATTGTAACATGTTTAAAATTGTAATTGCGCACCTGGTCCATACGTAGGCAATGTATTAGGATATGTGGAATGTAAAACCTTTGGTGAATACCCTGTCTGTAGCGGAGCGGTAAAAGGTGGAGGCAGGCGAGCGCGGGAAAATGCACACGGGCGCTGCATGGCATAACGGGCTCAGCAGTAGTAGTCGGAGTTGGGCATCGGTCTGAGAAACACGCTCTGGATAGAGGAGGCTCTCCTGGAAAACGTGATTTCGTTGAGCCTCGGATGTGCCGTTTCCGACGACTATACAGCATGGCTATATTCCATAGGCATTAAATGGAAAAGGATTGCGACGCTAAGAAGAAGCAAAGTGCCGATACATCAAGAGCCAAAGCTGTGATTATATGTGTGCTTTGCGCCTCGCCGTCTCGACGCCCGCCAACCGCCGCATCGATACGAACAGGTTGAAACTTTTAGTACTGTATTCGTGTGGACCAGTGTTACTTTTGTTTCTTACCGTTCAATAACAACTTTTACCAGAACTGTCCTATCATTTAATTATCCTCATCACTAACCTAGACAGGGTCCTTTCCACATGTTGTGCAATCCGAGTGTCCCGAAATGAGGATTTAAAGTTTATGTTAATAATACTTACCTGCAGACCTATCTATGTTAGAATGATGTTTAAAGAACTTTGCTGTTAATGAATATATAGGTCTGGCAAAGTTGGAAGATAATGTTGAAATTGGTTTAGTAGTGAAGTTTAATTACTTGAGGCAGATAAAATGGTAATTAAATGAGCAGGAAATAAGCTAAAAAGAGTAGTAACTCACCTATTGGAAATCTTGAGTGCTTAATGAATCCTTTAATCAATATTTTCAATACAGTGATCATAACAGTTTCAGGGTCCCCCCCCCCCCCCCCCCCCGTTGTTTCTTTTCTATTCATTTGAATTCTGAAGTGTACTGAACTGATTTTACCAGCAAAGTTAAAGTCAATATAAAACCTAAATTTATCAGTGTTTTACCCTTTTCAAAATTGACATTGTATGTGTGTTTCGAAAGTGCTATATCTAGGGTAACTGATGCCCGATTTTAATTAGATCAATAGACAGTACGAAATTTGTAGTAAACATTATAGTGTATTGTTGTGTATTTTTGGCTTGTCCATATTAGTGCAGAAAGTGAAATTATTAGTTCAGTAGATTTTCTGGTTCTAAAATTTACCATATTATGCAATGTTATTACGTGTTGTTTTGCATACACGTACTTCAACTTGTACCGGGAAGAAACTCAATTAATTCCTAATTAGGCTGGCGACCGTATTATTAACAAATTGGTAGCATCTGCTGTGTTGTTTCTTGTCCGTCCTAACGTGTATTTGCACTTCAGATTTGCTTGACGTATCATTGTTGTTACTGAGTGGGTGAAAGTCTGATTTTGCCTCCATTCAGGTACACGCGGTCAATATCTACCCCAAAATCCTTTCTTATAAGGTGAAGCCTGTCAACGTACCATAGTACAAGCTTTAATAAGTATCGTACGCAGTAGCGTAGTGTTACACCCTCAATTACTGTCTTTGTTAAGTTTTCGCAGAGGGAGAAGATGTTTTCCTCTGAAGTCGCGTCGCTTCCTGAGACAACAAGCGAACAGGTACAATCTTAAAGATGTTTATCTAATTCTCCTGTGCCTACGAGCATGTTAGTCCTAGTTATAAGGTGTAATAAAGACAATACCTCTAAACGTTTCTCTACCGCCAGAGTTTCTTATTTGACCGAGGCGGCTGATAGAAGTGAGTCATAGGCTTATTTTCGGTATCGGCGAACACGAAAACTTGTGAATTTTTGTTACACGTGGCTCTGCACATAATGTCTGGTTTATGACTCCACTGTGCAGATGCGTCCCTTCAGTCTGTCGCCCCAATCCCAGCCTTTGCAGGTACAGCACCATTGTCCTGCTGGAGACCTGCCTCGGCTTAGGGGCTGCTCTGTCTGCCCTGTACGGCTGTGGGTCTGTCTGGCAAGATTTACTGAGGGATGGGCTGGCCGCTAACTGCTTTCAATTCCCAACATGCCGTTTCTACGAACTACGAACCATAACAATACCTCATGCTTTTAGCGCCATACCAGGCTCCATCAACGTCTGCTCAGGCTGTTAACTTTCTAGAGTGTCCCTCAAGGTGCGTAAGCTTGTAACAAAATCTTTAATAATTTTCCATCTATGAAAAATAGGTGAGAGAGTAACTTGTCCTCTCTTAAGTGTTCTTCGAGTTAAATGTCTTCTTCCCTCCACGGTTCTGACTTGAGCTTCTAAAACATATCCATAACAAATGCATGCTCATTGAACCTGCCGGCAACGAATCTAGCAGCTTGCATCCGAATTTGCTTCGATGTCTTTCAATCCGACCTGGTGCGGATCCAAAACATTCGAGCAGTACTCAAGAATAGGTTGTATTATCGTCTTATATGCGGTCGCCTTTACAAATGAATCACGCTTTCCTACAATTCTCCCAATAAACTAAAGTCGGCCATCCACCTTCCCTGCATCAATCCTTACATGGTCGTTCCATTTCATATCGCTTCACAACGTTACGCCATGTCATTTAAGCGAAGTGACTGAGTCACGCAGTACTCAACTAGTGCTATAACCGAACATTACGTGTTAGTTTTTCCTTCTCATCCGCATTAACTTACATTTTTCTACACTAACAGCCAGCTGCCATTCGTCACACCAACTAGAAATTTAGTCTGGGTCGTCTTGTGTCAGCCTACAGCCATTTATCTTCGACACCTTCCTGTACACCACAGCATCATCTGTGAACAACTGCAGATTACTGCCGACCCGTCCTTGGAGCACTCATGATGTTATCCGATGAAAACTCACCGTCGAGGACGACATTCCTTAAGATTCCTGATCCTGGTAACTGGTTTCAGTACAATTACTTTTACGTGGTGAGTCTGTATTATGTCGCCCCTGCCGGTTGTGACTGCCTCCAGTGACTGATCACCAACAGAATAATGGAACAATACTGAATCTCTTCAGCTATTTATTTATGTTTACTGTCAACGACCATTCCCTCCACCACTCATCGAAACTCCGAATGTTTTTCCTCCAGCCTTTCAAAGTTGCAACCTTGCTATAGACAACAGCTCACGGAGTTTCCAACGTTATCGACTAGTTCATTGTAAACAGTAACGACACTGTAACACAGCTTTGAGGTACTCTAGAAATCACTGTAACACCTGAAGACTTCGTTTCGAAATCAATATGATGCTTTTCGCAACATTGCCTTGCAACGATGTTTAATTCAGTGAAAGAAACGACGAAATTCTTTAAGAGCGAGGTCATACAGAAACTATTGCACAGCGTAGTTATTGACTTCGGAACAATGAAGTTAGGAAGGGTGGTTAAATCTTTTCTTCAGAGTGGAAATCAAACGCTGTAAAATATTTCATATACAAATGTATCAATTTACACATCTTTTGTGTGAGAGAGTTCTGTTTATTGCGTCATAAACGTAGACGGAACGAAAGTTTCCGGGCAACTATGAGTGGATATTAACATGTGGTGTTTACACCTTTCGCCTTGATGACAGCTTGAACTCCGCTGGAGACACTTTCAGTGAAGTGTCTGAATATCTGTGCAGAAATGACAGCTTATTCTTCCTCAACATCCGTTTCAGAGAGGGTAGTGATGTTGGGCCCTGGGGTCTAAAGCGAAATCAACATTTTAACTCATCCGAAACGTGTTCCATTGCGTTCAGATCGGCCGGCACTCATAGCAAGAGTCCATTTCGGGAATGTTGTTGAGCACAAACCTTTGTCTCCCAGTGCTGCTTTAAAAACAGGGTGCTTCTCACGCTAATGCAGCCTCCACACTGTTGCTGTACGGTACGCAGTACTTCATACTATGGAAAGTGTTCATATCTTCCACATTTAGAGTTTTCTTCAGCGCATTTACGAGACCTCACCACAACCACTAAAAGAAACGCATGTCGTAAGACTGCTCAGTCCGTTGTGCAGGTTTGGCACTACACATGAAAGCACATAAGGTTCAATAGACATTCGGACACCCAAATCATTCCGTGGGGTGGCCATAGTGTACAGCCTGATTCATCACTCCAATTCGAGCATTCCCAGTCATTTTATTAAAAACTGATCAAAAACAAGTTGCCAGTTTTTGCAGCCGGCTTACTTTGTCCATATCTAAATGGATATTATAGAAATCATTACTGGATATTATTATTCATTGATAACTGCATCATCTGCGAAAATCCTGAGGCTGTAAATAATACTGTCGCTACGTCATTAATTTACAGCAACTGTGTTATTAGAGACCGCTGCGGCATTCCAGTTACTACTTCAGTATCTGTACATGATTCCACCAGGGATATTGAGCTGCGAATTGCCTGTTAGATGTTCAGTCCATCCACAAAGCTCGTTATATGTATATTAGGAACCGTTTTTCTTTAGATGCCCATGTGTTAATGAACCAAATTTTTCGAAGTTAGAGGAACCTCAGATTAACCCACTATTATCTTCAGGCAACACTGAAGGTATCATATGTGAAAAGGACATACATGACCCTTGCTTCCTGTAGCTATAACGATTTTCTTGAGGAAGGTTGTTTTATTCCAGGTGGATGAAAATGTGGTTCAAATGGCTCTGAGCACTATGGGACTTAACTTCTATGGTCATCAGTCCCCTAGAACTTAGAACTACTTAAACCTAACGAACCTAAGGACATCACACACATCCATGCCCGAGGCAGTATTCGAACCTGCGACCGTAGCGGTCGCACGGTTCCAGACTGTAGCGCTTAGAACCGCTCGGCCACTCCGACCGGCGATGAAAATGTATTCCGTAATTTTGCTAGAAACAGATGTGGGCGATACAGGATGAAAATTCTGGGAATCAGTTCCACTTCTATTTTAAAAGGGTGTTTCTGCGCTCGTTTCCTGTTACGAGAATATTCCTTCGGCAAATTATGGTGAAGACAGAAGCTGAACATCTTGCAAATAATTTGTTCCCTCGTAGATAGTAACGTATGCAGATTGCACCAGGAAAGGTAGGAAGATTGTAATTTAATAGCTAATGGATGATGGGATCGTAAAAGATCGATATTTCGACACAGAAATATAAAGCAGCCGGAAGGAAAAGCAGCATTCACTCTCTGTCTTAGTTCAACATGTACACTATCCCTGTTGCTCGCAAATCGATGTCTGCAGACAGGACTAACGCACAGTAATCCTGCTTTCAGATGGATGTCGGCTGCACTTTGCAGCATCATTCAACGCCAGCGAGAGTAAGTTCTGGTGCTCCTTCTCCCGCCTCTTCTCCCTCCCGCCCTTTACGCCACACGTTCCATCTATGCCTGCCCTTAGACGGAGCACCAGTCCTATCTGAAGGGGAACGACGAACGATTCGGCGTTTAGCGGATCGGTTGAAGATAGCAGCGAGCAGCGTACCGATGGTGATGGGAGGGGGAAAAATGAGAATCAGGTGTGGGGCTCAAATAGCGGCTGGGGGGAACGGGTGGGGGAGGGAGAGTATAGGAGGTGTAGAGGAAAGGAGAGGGAGGGTGAGGGAAAAGAGGTGTGGTTGTGGTGAGCTGAACTGGCCGTAACGAATGTGGAAGCACATAAATCAGGATAGCGCGGAAAAGGGTTCGGTGACTGGTGCAGGGGGTTTGCTGGAGGGGTGGTGGCGAGTGGGTGGGATGCGAGAGGGGGGGGGGTGGAGGGGAGAGGAATTTGCATGCAGCGTGCTGCGGTGTTTGCGCTGCCCTGGGTCGCGCTGGCTGGTTGCGGTGGCTGGCGGTCTGGTCGGCTCACAGTAGCCACCACGATAGCGCTCGCTGTCCTCATCAATAATTCATCAGCCACCAAATACTGGCGAAAGCTGCGCTGCCCGCAGTGGCAAATGTTTTCGCAACTTGCGCTCACCGACGGATGTCCGCTCCAGTCGGTATCGGAATCTTCGGCTGGCTGGCTGTGCCGCCAAAAAGGAAACGCCGGCGCCGAGGCGAGGTAAAAAGTCAATCGGTATCAAGTAATCGTTGTATGGAATGACCAGTGGCAACAACGGAAAAATGCTTCTGGAAAAGAGAACTGTTATTTTCTGCATGAGGCATACTACGTGCCCGCGATAATTATTCTCCATCGCACTGATTGGATGACAGAGTGGATGATGATGATGATGATGAGTCCCATACTTCTTTACATAGCATAGGGGAGCGACTCGAGAGACCAGCGCCGCCTTACTAGGCAAGGCCCTAGTGGAGGTGGTTTGCCATTGCCTTCCTCCGACCGTAATGGGGATGAATGATGATGATGAGGACGATACAACAACACCCAATCATCTCGAGGCAGGAAAAATCCCTGACCCCGCCGGGAATCGAACCCGGGACCCCGTGCTCGGGAAGCGAGAACTCTACCGCAAGACCACAGACTGGATACGAGTTTTAATAAAAATGTTAATGTAGTACGCTATTGAACATTTGGAGATAAACACTAAATTTGATTACAGTGATCATGATTGAGCACTAATGTCCAGTCAAACATTCCGAGCGTCAAATGATACGTTCCATAGCTGACAGCCCATGATTTGGTCATCTCAAATGGACTCATACAGTAGTCTCATAATTCTACGGCATTACAAACAGGCGAACACAACCTACTGTTTCTTCCCTTTCGCCGGTCGGGGTGGCCGAGCGGTTCTAGGCGCTACAGTCTGGAACCTCGCGACTGCTACGGTCGCAGGTTAGAATCCTGCCTCGGGCATGGATGTGTGTGATGTCCTTAGGTTAGTTAGGTTTAAGTAGTTCTAAGTTCTAGGGGACTGATGACCTTAGAAGTTAAGTCGCATAGTGCTCAGAGCCATTTGAACCTTCCCTTTCGCCTGATGCTTTGCGCTGTACCACAGCATCAAGTATGATGCACTTCTGTAGTTTCCCTACAACCAATTAATCTTCGAATAGTTTAAAATGTTAACTAATACCGTAGTAATGTAATCTTGTAAACCACCAGCTGACGCAGGTTTTATGATTCTTTTTATTTCACTTTCCTTACTGATCAACAGAAAATACGTTAAAATACAAACAGACATTTTTCTGGTGTAAGACTGTCCCCATAGTGAAAGTTCGTCTGATAACTGTAGTGCTTAATAACATAGGTTTCTATGGGGTGTGCCATTCCTTTGATTTACTCTGACCTTTCGACTGTCTGCCACAGCCAGCAGTTGGCATACCTACAGGATAAAGTGTATTTCCAATCCCCATATAGAATTACTCTTCACTAAATCTTTATCGGCTAAAAAAGTGCTAAATGTCCGAAATTTCCTGGAAACGACTGATGGTCAAACACTGAACTTATATATTTGTATTCGCCCCTGAAATGTTGCTTTCTCGAATAATTAATAGAATATGCCCCAAACGTTTAGTTAAGGCTAATATACATCAGGAATTAATTTTTTCTGTTTAAATAAATCTGCAAAGTAAGGCGAAAAGGTCAAGATTTTATATAAGGATTGCATGTTTTTGCTGTTCCGATACAGAATGTTCCAGAGAAATGATTATGTATCGCAACTGTAAAGAAAGTTGAAAGCAGTCACTGTAATTTCTTTTTGGATTATATGAAAGCAGGAGCTGTTAGCTCTCTCTCTCTCTCTCTCTCTCTCTCTCTCTCCCCCCCCCCCCCCCTCTCTATTTGTTTTTGATGGCTGTTTCACAGAATGAAATAGTCGCTCTCATAGCTATAATTTTCATTAAATAATTACGCCAATTTAATTACAATAGCCGTCGTTATCAGGAGAAAGAAAACTGGCGTTCTACGGATCGGAGCGTGGAATGTCACATCACTTAATCGGGCAGGTGGGTCAGAAAATTTAAAAAGGAAAATGGATAGGTTAAAGTTAGATATAGTGGGAATTAGTGAACTTCGGTGGCAGCAGGAACAAGACATTTGGTCAGGTGAATACAGGGTTATAAATACAGAATCAAATACGAGCAACGCAGGAGTAGGTTTAATAATGAATAAAAAGAATTGGAGAGCGGGTAAGCTACTACAAACAGCATAGTGAACGCATTATTGTGGCCACGATAGACGCGAAGCCCATGCGTACTACAGTAGTACAAGTTTATATGCCAACTAGCTCTGCAGATGATGAAGAAATTGATGAATGTATGATGAGATAACAGAAATTATTCAGGTAGTGAAGGGAGACGAAAATTTAATAGTCATGGGTGACTGGAATTCGAGAGTAGGAAAAGGAAGAGAATGAAACATAGTAGGTGAATATGGATTGTGGGTAAGAAATGAGAGGAAGTCACCTGGTAGAATTTTGCACAGAGCATAAGTTAATCATAGCTAACACTTGGTTCAAGAATCATGAAAGAAAGTTGTATACTTGGAAGAATCCTGGAGATACTAGACGGTATCAGATAGATTACAGGTTTTAAATTGTAAGACATTTCAAGGGGCAGATGTGGACTCTGACCACAATCTATTGGTTATAAACTGTAGATTAAAACTGAAGAAACTGCAAAAAGGTGGGAATTGAAGGAGATGGGACCTGGATAAACTGACTTAACCAGAGGTTGTACAGAATTTCAGGGAGAGCATAAGAGAACAATTGATAGGAATGGGGGAAAGAAATACAGTAGAAGAAGAATGGGTAGCTCTGATGGATGCAGTAGTGAAGGCAGCAGAGGATCAAGTAGGTAAAAAGACGAGGGTTAGTAGAAATTCTTGGGTAACAGAAGATATATTGAATTTAATTGATGAAAGGAGAAAACACAAAAATTCAGTAAATCAAGCAGGCAAAAAGGAATACAACCGTCTCAAAAATGAAATCGACAGGAAGTGCAAAATGGCTAAGCATGAATGGCTAGAGGACAAATGTAAGGATGTAGAGGCTTATCTCACTAGGGGTAAGATATATACTGCCAACAGGAAAACTGAAGAGACCTTTGGAGAAAAGAGAGCCACTTGTATGAATATCAAGAGCTCAGACAGAAACCCAGTTCTAAGCAAAGAAGGGAAAACAGAAAGGTGAAAGGAGGGTCTATTCAAGGGCGATGTACTTAGGACAGTAATATGGAAATAGAAGAGGATGTAGATGAAGATGAAATGGAAGATACCATATTGAGTGAAGAGTTTGACAGAGAACTGAAAGACCTGAGTCGAAACAAGGCCCCGGGAGTAGACAACATTCCATTAGAGCTACTGAAAGCCTTATCAGAGCCAGTCCTGACGAAACTCTACCACCTGGTGAGCAAGATGTATGAGACAGGCGAAATACCCTCAGACTTCAAGAAGAATATAATAATTCCAATCCCAAAGAAAGCAGGTGTTGACAGATGTGAAAATTACCGAACTATTAGTTTAATAAGTAACGGCTGCAAGATACTAACGCGAATTATTTACCGACGAATGGAAAAAATGGTACAAGCCGGCCTTGGGGAAGATCAGTTTTGATTCCGTAGAAGTGTTGGAACACGTGAGGCCATACTGACCCTTCGACTTATCTTAGAAGAAAGATTAAGGGAAGGCAAACTTACGTTTCTACCATTTGTAGACTTAGAGAAAGCTTTTCACAATGTTGACTGGAATACTCTCTTTCAAATTCTAAAGGTGGCAGGGGTAAAATAAAAAAAGGGGGGGGGGGAGCGAAAGGCTATTTACAATTTGTACAGAAACCAGATGGCAGCTATAAGAATCGAGGGACATAAGATGGAAGCAGTGGTTGGGAAGGGAGTTGTAGCCTCTCCCCGATGTTATTCAATCTGTATATTAAGCAAGCAGTAAAGAAAACAAAAGAAAAATTCGGAGTAGGTATTAAAATCCATGGAGAAGAAATAAAAACTTTGAGGTTCGCCGATGACATTGTAATTCCGTCAGAGACACCAAAGGACTTGGAAGAGCAGTTGGACGGAATGGATAGTGTCTTGATGGGAGCATTTAAGATGAACATCAACAAAAGGAAAACGAGGATAATGGAATGTAGTCGAATTAAGTCGGGTGATGCTGAGGGAATTAGATTAGGAAATGAGACACTTAAAGTAGTAAAGGAGGTTTGCTATTTGGGGACTGATGATGGTCGAAGTAGAGAGGATATAAAATGTAGACTGGCAATGTTAAGGAAAGCATTTCTGATGAAGAGAAGTTTGTTAACATCGAGTAGAGATTGAAGTGTCAGGAAGTCGTTTCTCAAAGTGGAAGTGAAACATGGACGATAAATAGTTTGGACAAGAAGAGAATAGAAGCTTTCGAAATGTGGTGCTACAGAAGAATGCTGAAAATTTGAAGGGCAGATCACATAATTAACGAGGAGGTATTGAATGGAATTGGGGACAAGAGGAGTTTGTGGCACAACTTGACAAGAAGAAGGTACCGGTTGGTAGGACATGTTCTGAGGCATCAAGGGATCACAAAATTAGCATTGGAGGGCAGCGTGGAGGGTAAAAATCGTAGAGGGAGACCAAGAAATGAATACACTAAGCATGTTCAGAAGGATGTAGGTTGCTGTAAGTACTGGAAGATGAAGAAGCTTGCACAGGATGGGGTAGCATGGAGAGCTGCATCAAATCAGTGTCAGGACTGAATACCACAACAACAACAACAGCCGTGTTTCAATTAAGAATCTACTTTCTTTTCCATTAATTATACATCTCATATTATGCTGGTGCATTTTAGAACTTTTTGAGGCTGCAGTTAAGGCGAGTTGCCGGCGAATTGTTTGGTGGCCACAACCAAACGCTGCTAGTGTTCAATCGGCTATTACTTTATCCTGCTTCTATTTCAATGTCCCTTGGATGTCTTTTTTTGGGGGGGGGGGGCTCTTTTCTATGAGTATCTGGACAATGTAATTACACAATCTACGAATTCTGAGATCGGTCACTGCCCGCTAAACAATGCCTTCGGTCAACGTCCTCGTCGGTCTGATGGGAAGCTGATACTGGTTGGTAAAATATACACTCCTGGAAATGGAAAAATGAACACATTGACACCGGTGTGTCAGACCCACCATACTTGCTCCGGACACTGCGAGAGGGCTGTACAAGCAATGATCACACGCACGGCACAGCGGACACACCAGGAACTGCGGTGTTGGCCGTCGAATGGCGCTAGCTGCGCAGCATTTGTGCACCGCCGCCGTCAGTGTCAGCCAGTTTGCCGTGGCATACGGAGCTCCAACGCAGTCTTTAACACTGGTAGCATGCCGCGACAGCGTGGACGTGAACCGTATGTGCAGTTGACGGACTTTGAGCGAGGGCGTATAGTGGGCATGCGGGAGGCCGGGTGGACGTACCGCCGAATTGCTCAACACGTGGGGCGTGAGGTCTCCACAGTACATCGATGTTGTCGCCAGTGGTCGGCGGAAGGTGCACGTGCCCGTCGACCTGGGACCGGACCGCAGAGACGCACGGATGCACGCCAAGACCGTAGGATCCTACGCAGTGCCGTAGGGGACCGCACCGCCACTTCCCAGCAAATTAGGGACACTGTTGCTCCTGGGGTATCGGCGAGGACCATTCGCAACCGTCTCCATGAAGCTGGGCTACGGTCCCGCGCACCGTTAGGCCGTCTTCCGCTCACGCCCCAACATCGTGCTGCCCGCCTCCAGTGGTGTCGCGACAGGCGTGAATGGAGGGACGAATGGAGACGTGTCGTCTTCAGCGATGAGAGTCGCTTCTGCCTTGGTGCCAATGATGGTCGTATGCGTGTTTGGCGCCGTGCAGGTGAGCGCCACAATCAGGACTGCATACGACCGAGGCCCACAGGGCCAACACCCAGCATCATGGTGCGGGGAGCGATCTCCTACACTGGCCGTACACCACTGGTGATCGTCGAGGGGACACTGAATAGTGCACGGTACATCCAAACCGTCATCGAACCCATCGTTCTACCATTCCTAGACCGGCAAGGGAACTTGCTGTTCCAACAGGCAATGCACGTCAGCATGTATCCCGTGCCACCCAACGTGCTCTAGAAGGTGTAAGTCAACTACCCTGGCCAGCAAGATCTCCGGATCTGTCCCCCATTGAGCATGTTTGGGACTGGATGAAGCGTCGTCTCACGCGGTCTGCACGTCCAGCACGAACGCTGGTCCAACTGAGGCGCCAGGTGGAAATGGCATGGCAAGCCGTTCCACAGGACTACATCCAGCCTCTCTACGATCGTCTCCATGGGAGAATAGCAGCCTGCATTGCTGCGAAAGGTGGATATACACTGTACTAGTGCCGACATTGTGCATGCTCTGTTGCCTGTGTCTATGTGCCTGTGGTTCTGTCAGTGTGATCATGTCATGTATCTGACCCCGGGAATGTGTCAATAAAGTTTCCCCTTCCTGGGACAATGAATTCACGGTGTTCTTATTTCAATTTCCAGGAGTGTATTATTTCATTATCCACAAGTAAAAATTGTCTATGCACCATTTTATTTCAGAAGGTTTTCCACCAGCAAAAGTGATAAATATAATATTAGATTATTTTTTGAACTGCCAGTAATATTGTATTGGAGCAGCCAACGTGGGGCTTGAACTAAATAATTTATGATGTTAAATGACGCTCTTTTGTTCTATTTTTCATGAATCGACTGGTTATCATCGTCTTACCAGTTGCCTCTGCCATCGTAGTCTGCAACGCTTAGCTCATTTAATTCATGGTCAGTTCTGGATTTTCTGCATTTTTCGTAGCTTGCGACTTAGTAATCGCAGTTGGCATTGTTGCTAAGCGGTATATTAAGACGGCTACTTTTGCGATTCGCGCAAGGGAGATGAAGACGAATGATAGTGGATTGTTTTAGTCTGAAGCTTTCATAATGTCATTTTAGTAATACAATAGTTTGTTTCTGGTTAATTTACGCAGGTTATTGAGTGTACTGTCAAGAGATTTTATTTAGAAGTAAACTTTCAATATGTGTTATGAAAAAGCGAGGTGAACGTAGAAACATGTATTCCGCAAATGACAGTGTTTCTGAAAATAACGCCGTTGACGGTAACAGTAGTACCGATCCGACTGTGGCAGAATCCGATGCTCAAAATGTTGAGTCAGAAGCTAATACGTAGGCACAAGCTACTGAAAGTGCCGAGCAAATACCTCCTCTCGTCGTAAATTCCTTTTCTCTGTTATTTAATAAAATTGCTGCGATGGTTAATGCACATGATGAAGCACTTACTTCAAGCATAAACACTACATTAAGTGAAATCGATGAAGTGCTTGCGCCACGCATAAATACTACCATAAATGAACGCGATGAAGTGCTTGCTTCATGCGTAAACAACACCTTGTCTGAAATCTCTAGGCAGGTCAATACTACTCTTGCTGAGAGAGATCTAGCGCTGACATCTACATCTACATCCATACTCCGCAAGCCACCTGACGGTGTGTGGCGGAGGGTACCTTGAGAACCTCTATCGGTTCTCCCTTCTATTCCATTCTCGTATTGTTCGTGGAAAGAAGGATTGTCGGTATGCCTCTGTGTGGGCTCTAATCTCTCTGATTTTATCCTCATGGTCTCTTCGCGAGATATACGTAGGAGGGAGCAATATACTGCTTGGCTCTTCGGTGAAGGTATGTTCTCGAAACTTTGACAAAAGCCCGTACCGAGCTACTGAGCGTCTCTCCTGCAGAGTCTCCACTGGAGTTTATCTATCATCTCCGTAACGCTTTCGCGATTACTAAATGATCCTGTAACGAAGCGCGCTGCTCTCCGTTGGATCTTCTCTATATCTTCTATCAACCCTATCTGGTACGGATCACTAAGGTAAATAAGGAATTAGTAAAAAAATTAAACACTGGTTTAGGAACAATACTATCCGAAATTACCAGCCTAAAGGAGGCATGTAAGGATTTACCCGAAAACGTTTCCAAACTACCAAAAGATGTGAAAACAATACAACCAGCACAGAAAACGGGGGAAGCTACAATGCGCGAATTCACACATGTCGACAGTATGTCCGTAGAACCAGAAGAAGAAGTGCTGAAAAACATGCTAGATGAACAAACTGAAAAACCAAATACCGAATTCGCCAAATGGATTCAGCAAAAAGACAAAATGCTCACCGATAAAATAAATTTGCTGGGAAGGAAGCGATGGGCGAACTCGGTGCGGCAGAACAAACACTCCACTCGGAAATAGACCACATACAGCACACGATACATCACGACTTTCCACAATGGTGAGACGAAGTTTCGTCACAGATACATTGGAATGAATACATGGTGTGGGATAACAATACTGTGTATCATTAATGGTTACCTTTGATTCTAGTTACTATTGAACTACCTTCGACATTCTCACAATTACATTCCTCCGAGAATACGATGAAGCAGCCCAGGTGCCACAGATTACTACTTCATTGTGTCATGGCCCTTTCCAATTTTGTCATATTGGTTTCAATTGCGTCAATCGTTTATGTCTTTAGAGATAATATCACTGTGAAAGAGCATTAATTTTAAACGAAATGGTGGATGCCAACATAAAAATGTATAACATGTCAGGTAGATATTTTTTTTTTTTGCATTAATAATTTTAGCTCTGACTGTGAATGATGACCTCATGGATGAAACTAGATAATTATAGTGATTTTAGAGACTTGTACTTTAGCATATGACGTTCCCTCAGGTAGATATTAATCTAATTTCTCGTTATAACCGTGTAGCCTATGAGGCATGAAGTACTTTTCATCATATCCTAATGTACCTCTTACTGCAACATTCACTCACGTTCAGTATAGACGTTGTAGACGTTGGTGTCAGTATCAATGTTGTCTTTTTCTTCTGAAGAGTGGTTGTGCATTGCGACTGTATCAATAAGGAGCAGCCAAATGGAAACGACAAAGGTGGTGAAAAAGTAAGTAAACTTATTATTAGTTCCAGTGTAATCGCTGTAACTATTAATAGATTTATCCCACTGTGAAGCAAGATGGTCGACATCTTCATCGTAAAATATATGCTATTACCTGTGGAACCATGACTCTACCCTAGCCTGTAGCTCTTCATTTGAAGCAAACTGACGCCATTAATGTTTTTCTTCAGGGATCCAAAAACAAGGAAGTAGCGTGGTCAGAGGATGGGACTGTATGGAGGATTTGTAAGGACTTCCCAGAGGTACTTCTGCAGCATATTGGAAACAGGGTTTTAAAATTCAGAGGCTTTTATGTGTGCGACAGCATTCAAGACTGCTGGTTATAATCAAGAACTTTCCTCTCTTTGTACGTAGCTCAGCACCACAGAAGAACATACAGAATTCAAAGTTCACGTAGTTCTTTCGACTGTGCAGCAGTAATTTCGCTGCAAACGGCTTATCAATCCTCCTCATAGCCCTTATGTCTCCCCATGCGATTTCCATATTTATGGAGCCCTGAAGAAAGACATTAATGGTCATCGATTTGCATTAGACGAAGAGGTGCACGATAGTCGACGATGTGCCACAATTCTCGTTAACAGTAATAGAAAAATGTATTGATCTCAATAGCACTTTTAATAATAAACACGGTGATTCTTTCCACCGTGTACAAACCCTAGGGAATGATCCATGAGAGGATACGGACCCAAAAATGTCTATTGAGCTTATGTCCAGAAATGCATGGTTTCCACACTAGAGACCATTTACTCAATCATTTATTGTTACGGAGACTGCGGTCTAATACGCGCTGTACCATGCAGCCACAGTTACAGTATGCATACGTCATGCCCTAGCGCCCTCTCCTGCCATAGTAATTGGTAACGTTGTGTCCGATTCACTTCTCTTGATGGCCAATCCTGTAGCGAATGTGATACAGTGTTGTACACAATGGTTCGGTATTCAAATCGAGAGCTTGCAGACGTGGTGTTTACAGAAAGGCAAATGGTAGCGGGCGGCGGGCAGAGAGGATCTATCAGGTGACCTATCGCACCGACAACAACCGCAGCATTCAATGTTCGCAGCAGTGTTTCGGCGTTTGTCTGAGACAGGGTCGTTTCAGAAAGTAGGAAATCACGAAGAACGTAACCGAAATGTTCGGAAACCAGACTCGGAGGGAAGTGTGATTAACACTGTGGAAGGCGACCGCCGTGTCAGTACCAGGCAGCTGGACCGCCAGTACAGGGTCAGCCAGACTACCACGTGGAACATTCTCCATGACAATTACTGTTATCACTTACAGCGTGTGCCACGCGGGGTAGCCGAGCGTTCTGGGGCGCCTTGTCACTGTTCGTGCTGTTATCCCCGTCGGAGGTTCGGGTCCTCCCTCGGGCATGGGTATGCGTGTTGTCCTGGCGTAAGTTAGTTTAAGTTAGATTAAGTAGTGGCTAAGCTTAGGGCCCGATGACCTCAGCAGTTTGGTCCCATAAGAACTTACCACAAATTCCCAAATTACTTACAGCGTGTGCAGGGCTTACTAGCGACAGACGTTTCACATCGGGAGCTGTTTTTCAACTGGTTTCTTCAACAGGCAACCACGATTCTGGATTTTGTGTCATCCATTCTATTCACAGATCAGGCCTCCTATACGTGGAGTGGTATCCTCAACTTCCATTACAGACATCTGTGGGATAGTATACAGAACCCCCTTATAGTGACAGCGAATCATCAGCATCGGTTCAGCCGGAACCTGTGGGCCGGGATCGTATTTTGAGACCAGTCTTCCTTCCACGTTGCCTAACGGGCTGTAACTATGCTCTTTTCTTGCGGGTGAATTTGTCTCCCCCATTGGAAGAAGTGCAGTTGAAGATTCGAATTGTTATGTGGCTGGTACATGATGGTGCTCACGTCCATTACGCCGTTAACGTCCAGACAAACCTCAATCGTGTCTTCCCTGGTCGATGGATGGGACGAGGTGGACCAGTTGCATGACCGGCTTGTTCACGGGATCTCATTCCGTGCGATTTCTGGTTATGGGTTATTCTCAAAAGTCTCGTGTATCCAGAATCCATTCCAGATACGGAGACACCGATGCAGAGTATTCATGCTACCTTTGACACTGTTCGGATGCAGCCTGGCCGATGTGAACGTGTGAGACAGAATATGCTAGGGCGTGTACACGCATGCGTTACGGGACACAGAAACCTTTCTGGTTTCTATCCTTAGCTGTTTGGGCTGGGCCATGTTGAGTCAGTCAGTCAGTCGGTTACTCAATCAGTCAGGACATTGCTTTTACATATAGAAGTACTGTTTGTTTCTGCTTTCTATAATATTTATAAGAAAATATGCTCTACAATTATTCTCTACCACTGCAAAACAATTAAAAACATACTAAAGAAGAAACTTAACCAGTTACCTAACTATTAATACTACCTGTACTGTAGTGCTACAGATACTGATCCGGCTATGTTCATTCATTAGCGTGGTTTTAAACCGTTCATATTTGCTTCCACTGCTGAATCCACCCTCACACTAACCTGTCGTCTTGTCAATTAAATTCTGTAGAAGTTCAGTTTTAGTGTTCCGTAGGCCTACCTCAACCGGTAGAATCGGAATCCTTGTGGGTTGACTTTGTTGTCAATCTGTGGCTGTCTCTCCGACATTTCTAAACCCTTTTTTAAGGAACGCGTAGGCATATAAAGTTGAAATTCATTCACATATTGAAGTCAACGGTCCCTTGCCAATGTAAAAAAACCAAGCTTCTAAGTCAATGCAATGAAAAGATATGGCCATTTATGTTACATATTTTGATACTTGCAAACTCACTCATACACCGCTATAGGATACTTCCCATTGGTCTAGAATCATGAATTTTGGCAAGGAGCAAGGTTTCACACTACAACTAAACAGTAAGTCGAAAAATTGTTAATTTTCAATTATATTACGCTAAATCAAAATGTTTATCATTTATTATTGCATTGTCTGTCTGTCTGTCTTTGTGCTAAGATCTCATTCTCTCGGGAACTAGACGTATAAAGTTAAATTTTATGGCAGACAGTATTTTGGTGGTGTAAAAATGTACAGCTTCTCAGTCAATGCAATCAGAAGGCAAGGTCATTTATATCAGACATTTTGATACTCGCAAACTCATTCATTAAAACCTATAATGTACCTACTCCTGACAAAGTTTCACAGTAAAAGTAAAGAAAAGCAATCAGATATTTGCTACACTGTAATTATCAGACAAAACACTTTTCTTTTTTTCTTTTGTCAACCGACTTCGAACTTAAAACTAACATATTCTCGAAAGTCTTGGAATTGCTGGGACCTATATCGCGCCAGTACAGGCAAAAATAGTACAAGTCGTTGATTACTGGAGTGAATGAACTATCTACACAGAAAATTAAGTTTGTACAGAACCCTCAGTGCGCAAGATCTTCTCGCACCTTACCAATTATTACATGAAAGAGAACGTATAAAGAAAATTATTTGTACCGAAAGGTAATAACTTAGTACTATAAACTTACAGCCAAAGAAGCTACTAACGTATATCATCTTTTTTCGAAATCATTTTTTCTTTAGTGTACATCATCTGGCAAAAATAAAAGTTTCACTGTATAAGTAAAGGACAGAAATCAGAAAGTGGCTACTTTGTCATTATCTCACACGTAAAAACTCACATGAGAAAACTTCATTACTTGATCAGTCTTGCTTCTCTCTCTTGGTGCTTGACCGTCCGATGTAAGTGTCCCGTAAGAAAGTTTATTTTAATGTAAACAGTATTTTTATTAAGATGTGGTTAAAGAGATGTATTAAAAAGTCTCATATGTAATTATTATAATCGGAATTTTTCGTCATTTAGAAAGATGAGATCGAATTCTTCAGTGAACAATTCGTGAACTATCGTTAAAAATTTTCATATTTTTCACAAAGAAACTGCTTTCATATAAAGCGAATACCGCTTGTATTACAATTATAATTTCACTGAGTGGGAATTTCAGTATCTTACGCAGTCAAACGCCCCTAAACAATGACGGGAGCCAGTACTGCGTATTGGCCAGATTCGAATGACAACTTGCAATAGAAAAATCTTTAAAAAGTCAGTTTAAAGTAACTTCGGTACCTGGGCATCAATTTCAGGTCCCATCGCTGTTGAAGTGTGTCTACTCGATGCGACGAATTATAGATGCGATAAATTTACCTAAATTTTTATTCTTTGCAGTCGCATAGTCTACAATAGACGAGCGGATACGCACCAAATGGCAGCACGTCAGCAGCGTTTGCACTTTCAAAGCGACTCCACGTTTCACAGTAGCATCCTAGAATTCACACTTACGTAATCACTTGCACCAACGTAATCTAGACACTTGAAAAACCTTATCATTCAGTGGTAGCCGACCCCAGATGCCTTATCTCCGTCTGTAGAGTATCTCGTTTAATAGGAAAGGCAGGTTATCACTGTCCAGTTGAATGCCTCAAGAAGTCTTCCTTGGTCTTCATGGATACGGTGACTGCAATATAGTGCAAGATGCGCGAGCTTGAGTCTATCCTCAAAGTTTACCGAGCGAGGTGGCGCAGTGGTTAGCACACTGGACTCGCATTTGGGAGGACGACGGTTCAATCCCGTCTCCGGCCATCCTGATTTAGGTTTTCCGTGATTTCCCTAACTCGCTTCAGGCAAATGCCGGGATGGTTTCTTTGAAAGGGCACGGACGATTTCCTTCCCCATCCTTCCCTCACGCGAGCTTGCGCTCCGTCTCTAATGACCTCGTTGTCGCCGGGACGTTAAACACTAATCTCCTCCTCCTCCTCCTCCTCAAAGTTGCTCTGGAATCCAGCATCCCCGACGGCCGACAGTTATAACCTGATGTGTCTTAGTAGAGTGCACAGTCCCATGAATGAATTCCGCTTTAGTGCCCTATTGCCAATAACGTATCTTCAGATTTTGCATAGGAAATTAGCAAACTGGGCACTATGAGTCAGATGATGTATGAATACACTTGACGGCTGAAGAAATTCCATTTCTAGTCTCTTCCTGGTGCTAGGGTAAAATTTGTGTGTCCCACCATCCATTGGCTAAATAATGCCACTCATTTCGACACGGTTGCTATGTATAATGTCGGAATAACATTTTGTACTGGTTTCATTCCAAAAATTCTTGCTACTTACATTCGATTGCCTTCTTTTAACCAACAAAGTGCTCTCCTTTTTCTAATTTGCAAGTCCAGTATGAATATTCCTAGAAGTGCTAACAATGCCTTATTCGTGGTTGTGCCGTAGATGCCTGTTAATCTTCTTAGCATTCCTCACTGAACTCTTGTGGCTAATGAAGTCGGATTCACAAGCTGCATTCTATGAGCTCAACGCTACTGGTATATCGTACGACTGTTCTAGTTTAGTGCTATGCTCTGTTCATGGGAAGTCGAAGTTGCCTCTCTGCTAGGAATTATTTCATAACGTCAGTACCTTTTCTGCCTGCCTCCCATATGTGGTGTGTAAAGTTACGACGTTCGCCCAGGAATACTCATAGATAACTCGTTACTGCCTACTTCCAATAGTTACATAGATTAACTTTAGCTGAAGATTTCTTGTTTTGTTCCCTATCTGCAGGAGGTGATGTGGACCACAAGTAAGAAAGAACGACCCTTGTAGGGCGGTAGTACATGTACAGACAGACTGAAGTAGTGATAGCTAATCACGGGCCTCAGGGTAGGTAGGTTGGCTGCATTTCAAGGAAACCTCAGGTAGCTCGTCAGATATGGATAAGATGAAAAAGTTGTACATTTGTATCAGTGACACTTAACATAAGACTTACTTTAGGTTGTTCTGAAAAAGTCTTATCGTCGCTTACATAACATTTCCGTTAGAACATAAATAGATTTTTACCTATTTGAATATGTTAAATAGATCCGAAATTTTATTGGAAACTCTCTTTTCATTTTAGGTTTGTAGGTATTCACTGTCCACTGAACTGTATATTTTCTATATTGATTAATTTATTGTCTATTAATAAAGAACTGTAGCATACTTCACAGGAAAGTTTCATAAATGTCAACATCCTTTACAGTGTCCATGTTGGGCCAAGTTAAAAAAAAAATCTTACACTGCACAGTATAAGTCAATAATGATAATGCAACCAAGAATCCGCTTACACGTTCCGATGCAATGTAGACAGTATTGTTAGTTGCACTGAGCGAGGACACAGTGGCTGTTCATTGTTCATTAATAAAGGCCTTGTGTGCACTTGCTTACTTAAAAGAGCTCATGTAACTCGTCTATAGCTGACGTCTCTGACTGGATCACGGATGTGAAAACATTTGCTGCAGACTTGAATAGTGTGCGTGAGGAATCACAGTTTATTCACTACTGTACAAGACATGATGTCTCTAGGAACACTTTCTACCATTATTTGGAGCAGTCTATTTATTCATTCACTTCGCTAAGCTCAAACATCTACATTAAATTATTAGCACCTTAGTCTTGCATTTCTTTTTTACGTCAACAGTCATTTTAAATATTGTCCCCACTGATCACATACTTTTCAGCGAACAGAGTGTAAGCAAAAGTATTTACGTTGCATTTACATGGTTCATCATAAACAGAAACTTAAGTCCATAATGACCACAGCCGTTCAGACACGTATTGTTACAAATTTATTATGCTTACTGAAAGTGTGAGACCTCACTTTTTACGTGATGTCACTGCTTGTACTGTACTGACATCAGAATACAAAAAGTAGACCCTTAATAACACAAAAAAAGCAACTGAAAGCTGAAGAACGACAAAATACAAGTTTCCTGCCTATGAACCATTGTACATATCACAATAGGTTGTTCAAGGCCTATTTAGATCTAATGTTGTTATGTTTAAGCCCATGAACATTTACAGATATGTATCTGAAAATTGTTCTTAACTGCAGTCTTATTACTTTCATAGAAGTATAAAATTTCTTTAAATATGTGAGTGTCCAACAGTACAGTTTTACAATTTTCTTCGTTTTAGTTATGTGCATTGTGAGAATGGAAACATTCTTTTTACTGTGTGCCAGTGGTTACTCTTGAAACACAGCTATTATACTACATATGCTGTAAAGAGTCACACTCTTAGCTTCATCACAGTCACATCTGAGTTACTGAAACGTCAGTATTATTAAATAAGTGTACGACTCAAAAAAACTATACAAAACTTTATGTAATCAAACAAACTATACCTTGATGAAGCATGTACTTGTGCTTTTCAAACTGAGAACGCGAGTCTCAAGTTGACCTTCGCAATCTAATAAATATTTTTTCACAATATCATTAATGTTCACACATCATTGCACAACTGTTACTTATCAATATGAACGTATTTGACCATAGTACAGTAGTTACCCTTTAACAGTACAGTTCTGTTCTTGTTTGACATACTTTAAGTGAACTTTATTGCATGCGCCTCCTGACTATTAGAAACATAAATACAAATACAGCAGACATAGAGAAGATTTGTTAGTTACTCACTGTATCAGTCATTTAGTTGACAGTAGACAATTTCTGCTTCTGTATATTCTTTCAAGTACGTATTAAATAACTATAACATATATCTCCATTACACACATCATTTACATAAGTACAGGTTATATTAACCACTATAGTTTACTCATCTCAACTGTACTTTTAGAAAAATGATACAAATATGTATTCCCCCTCGACGTCCGTAGGACAGCTACCTTCTGTATAGATCAAAATTTTTACGTAATTAGATAAGCCTGTATGTGTTCAGAACTTTAAATTCTTTATGTATTTCTTTAGGCATACTTGAACTTATAGTCCTTTAATTTTGTTTGAGTAAAGGAAATTTAATAAGTAGCTACCTTCATGAGATGTCGTGTACTGGGTAGAGGCATGTGCCAAGTTGCTATTTGTTCGAATGGCCCAAGGCATTGAATCCAATGTGGATGCTGAATGGCAGTAAGTATGGGTGAATCGGTTAATGTCCTTAAAAGCTTACCACGGACTTTGATGTTGGATGAAATTTTGAAATTAAAATTTGCTGAAATGTTTGTTCTAGGAGGAATGCTTTCCCCATTGCACTAGCTAAGTTATAAGCATTGTCTGAGAGTAACACATTAAGTTTACGAATCTGTGTATATGTTCAGCCGCTATTTTTTTTTAATAATAGGTACTGATATAATAGTTTCTTGATGTATCTGAATCGGTTATTTATCAAAGGGCTCATGTCACTTTTTTTTTTTTTTCAAATACGAGTTCGTCATCGTTTACTTGTGAACGGTCTCTTCTCGCACCAATACTTTTCAAGATACGACCATTGCAAATCTGTGTCTAGTTGTGAAACGGCCCATGTCAATGATAATAGCCCTTTCTCATATAACGCATGGTTTGCAGCAGTGGTCTGGTAACCTGTCGTTTCTGTTCACTAGTTTGTGTAGTTCACAGTTCTATTCCTCTCTCTTCATTGTGACTGTTATTCTTGTAGGTTAGTTTCAAGCCATATCTTTAACCTAAAATTCATTCAATGGTTGTTGAGAAGATTTCGTGTGCTCCTAAAAAATGTCAGAGTGATAATGACGATGTGGAAGGTAATAAACCTAAAAGAGGAGTTCGCAAGGTCGAGAACTACAAATTAAATCGTATAAAAAAAGCAAGAGTCCGTGGCAATGGGTATATTAATTACAAAAGGAATGTTTCACAAGCCATACTCGTAAGTTGGTTTATTTATTTTGAAATACTTTAGGTCTTGACAGTTCTGGTAGGTTTGTGTTGTAGGTTATGCTTCAATTTATTGTGTTTTGTCGTTCTATGTGAGCCCTAACTTTGCTTATATCTTCAAGTCTTACATTTTTAAACGGATTTTACAAGATATAGGACCCACTTTTTTGTAGGTGCAGAATGAAATGTTTCAATCTCCTTTCTGAGGAGGACTAAACTGGCATTCTTAGCAGAGGCGGAAGTTTTGCAAGCAAAGATGAACAAGACTTATTAGTAGAATCATCTACAACACATTCAGAGCAACTATCTCGACACAATCATGCATTTCTCTACCCACACACAAAGCATACACTGAAAGAATACCTATTCCTAAAAAGAAAATAGATGATATACAGAAGGAACATGGAGAAGTAGAAGGTTAGGTTGATACCTAACTCCACAGATGACAAGGACGATGAGTTTACTAAGCCTACGCATTCTGTGGAACATGTGAGCTCATTTTCGTCTCATGTTATGGCTGGTCAACAACGAGCTGAGGTTTGCAAAAATGCGTTTCTGAGTTTGTATGCCATAGAGGATTAAAAAGTTAGAAGACTGAAAGAGTTAATTTTGAAAGATGAGTCGCCTAAAGATTGGAGTGGACAACAGAAGAATCATAAGACTTTTCCGCAAGATTATACTGACCAAATCGAAGACTAGATTGTCATTTCCCCTAAAAACTAGTCGCTAATCGTCGAAATAAATACAATATTTGGAAGTAAGGCTTAACATAAAGAAAATGTACTACATGTTTTTAGAGAAATATCATGGTCGTGAAGTAAAATATAGTTTTTGTTGTAAAGTATTCAACGAACATCTTAACCACCGGTTTGGAAGGCCTCAAATTGACACTTGCTGTGAGTGTGAGATGCTAAATATGCGATTCAAAAAACCCCTGCTTAATGATACAGAAAAACGAATAGCTGTGGCACAGTTGCTCTTGCACAAAAGGCGGGGCAAGAATATTATACTTTGTTACAGGAAATAAAACAATACAGTGCGGAACATGATAATGCTGTGCTTTTGTGTTTTGACTACATGGCAAACATTCCTTTTCCCACAATTCCAGTTCAGGATATCTATTACCTTAGGCAGCTGTCATTTTATCCATTTTGTATCCACAACTGCAGTACGGACACTGCATCCTTTTACTTGAACCACCAAGGGGTTGCAAGAAAGGGCAGCAATGAAGTTAGCTCTTTTATAATGAAGTATAACAGTGATAATATACCAGAAAACGTTGATGAATTGTACCTGTACAGTGATTACTGTCCAGGCCGAAACAAAAATCACACAATAATTAGGATCCTACTTTCTCTTATGGAGAGTGGGAGATTCAAGAAGATTGTGTACAGACTGCCCATAAGGGACCACTCTTTGGTCTTGTCAGAAGAAAATTAAGGAAATGTGACCGGTATTAAAAAATAAAATAAGTATGTTAAATGATATTAATGTGTACAGTACCAGGAAAGATTAGTGCTGATTTCATAGAAACAGAAAAAAATGGTGTTTCAAAAAATGGTGGCCTCAATTCTACAAAAAATGTACTGTTTCAGAAGAAACCTAATCTGAAAGGAAGGGAAAAAGAGAATATTTTACTATTTCTAGCTACCATGAATTCTCGTGCCAGCAATCAAGCACAGGAAAAGTATAGTACCAGCTTTTATTAGTGGAATCCTCTACAACACATTCAAACAAACTATCCTGACACAATCAAGCATTTCTCTACCAATACACAAAGCACAAACTGAGAGAATACATATTCCTAAAAAGAAAATCGATGATATAAAGAAACTTGTTCAGTTCGTCCCTGAGGAACATGGTTTCTTTTATGACAAGATGATTCAGTGTCTTACTGAGAAATTTAATGATATGACACATTAATGTTAAGTTTTGTTTGTTAAAATCCCATTCTCGTGTATTTGTTACAGCCAGTCTCAATTGTGTATGCATTGTTTAATGTGAAATAAATAGCCAATCAATTATTGCATTTTTTGTTTTTGTTTTGTCTCTATGAATGGGCTTTTGTCACCACTTTGTTTATGAAAGGACTCTTGTCAGACAACTTTGACAGGTACTATCACGCAACATAAACAACATAATTGTTTTCAATCATCGTTGTTATTAGGGGTTAGTATAATCTAAGTAACTAGAACAAGAAATTTGTCATATTTACTAATATTAGGAAAGTAAGCAGTTTTTAATATCCAACAGTTTACTTTTCGTGACAAGAGCCCAGTCATAAATGACCGATTCATTGATAGAAAAATCAAGTAGATTACTCCACCACAAACGTGAGATAGGGTACTACAAACGATAGTAGATACAACTTTTAACTCCATTTGACTGCATTTGTTTGGGTTTTTGGCCTTCTGACATATCACTCAAGTTCTTCAAAGCTGTTACAGTTGCCTATGCATGTTAGGAAAGTAACGTTATGAATATTTCAGACTAGGCTCTGGGAATACACACACCAAGAATCGTATTGTGCCATATGGGTGCATAAAATGCATATCATATTATCATGGATTCAATAGTGTTGTGACAGTTTATCAGTGTGATTGTATTGCAGTAACTGTTTAAGCATTTTTTTGTCTATGGTCAGCATCCTGAAAAGTTTCCACACTCCTACACATTTCTATGTCTATATGTGTTATCCTTCATGAGTAAGCTTCAGTAATAATAAGCTCCCTCAACTAATCCTGAAAGTTCTGGGAACCATTGAAGAAGGTAAGATGAGGCATTTACCACCACATTACTGTCTACACGAAAGTTAATCATCTCAACATTACTTTCTTCACTCACATTAATTATTTCAAACTCTTTCTCTTGTAAACATAAACACCATTGGACTAAATGTGCACATAAGGCTTTACAGCATAAAATAAATCACAAAATACTTCAGTATGATTGCCATAAATAAAGTAAAGGAATTTTTTGAACACGAAAACTATGGCAGAAGTGAATAAATTTGTGAAATACCGTGCTCTTTCACATACAGAGAAAACAGGGCTGGAAACTCCTATGATGCATGTGTTAGATTTATCCTCCTCTTCATTGATTTGAAGTAAGCAAGCTATTAAGCCATAGCAGAAAGCACCTGTTACATGAAAGAAGTCCTTAGACACATCAGGATGGTGCAGGAATTGAGAATTCATTAACACTAGAACCGCGGCTGGATCACTCGTGACCCACTTCATAATTCTTTTCAGAATGAGATTTTCACTCTGCAGCGGAGTGTGCACTGATATGATAATTCTTTTGATTGTCACTCTTTTGTATTATTGCCAGGAGTGTTATATTTCTCTGACTTTTTATGAAATGAGGTAATTAGTGATTATACTTATTTCACATTTTATGCTGATAACATAAAAGAGAAATATGGAGATTCACCTAGAACTGCGGAAGGGTCAGTTCTGACCCACCCGGCGCAGTCGCTGTAACAATCGCATGTTTCGTGTAGCTTCACGCCTATTGTTAGTGTGTGTTTGGTCAACAATCACAAAACTCGTTTTTACTTCACTTCCGGCTGACGTTCCAGTTTTCAGCAGGGGACGAGAGGGAGAGAGGTTCAAGCAAGTCTGACCTTGTGTGCAGATATTGCGCGCTCAGAGTTTTGTACCACCAAAACGCGTTTAGTAGTGCATTCTGTCTGTGTAGATAGTGCTTATAACTTACGAATATATTATGGCCAAATTTCTACGCACAGAAGAGGACATTGTAAATGCTCTAAATGAGATTTTAGATACGGAATCTGAGGGCGAACCGCTGGAGTCTTTATCTGAGGAAGAATTTCCATTGCCAATACTTCTGGATTCTTCATCAGAAGACGATGTTACTCCTGAGAGGGTTCTACTGAATGCTGATGAGAAAGGTATACTTGTTTATGTGTTTGTTTCGCAATAATTTTTGTTTATGTATATGTTGCGAAGACACTAATTTCAATTGCAACACTAATGTTTATACTTTGTTTCGTGTTGAATTTTTACAAGTTGTATATTACATTTATGAAGGTGTTTTTTTTGTTCTAGTATTAGACAATATATTCAATATTAAATCTCGTTCTAATACGTATAACTACTATTACAGGAACAGCTGCCACAAAGACTAAATCAACTCGAGGAAGTGGACGTCCACAAGGTTAGGGTTCTGGACTACTTCAGTTTCCTTCAGGTAGCGATATCGTAGCACCCGACGGAAAAACCTGGAATGTTGGAGTAATAGGTGACTGTTCAGGTGGAAGATATGGACAACAGAATGTTTTCAAAGATAGGACGGGACCATCTCCGCATGCAAAATGAAACGTGAATGAGACCTGTTACAGTGCATGGCATCTAATGATAACAGACAAAATTTTGCAACGTATTGTAAAATGTACAGAAACTGAAGCACGTAGTGCACTGAGCTCAGATGAGTGGATTATAAACATTGAGGAACTGGAAGCTTTTATAGCTACATTGTACGCCCGTGGTGCTATTGGAGCTAAGAGCTTAGAACTAGACACATTGTGGTCAGTGAAGTGGGGAAATAATTTTGTGAAATCAACAACGGCTCGTGACAGCCTCTGAGATATAATGCATTATCTCAGATTTGACATTAGACCCACAACATCAGAACGACTAAGAGAAGACAAGTTTGCTTTTGTATCAGAAATCTGGAATGAGTTCAATGCGAATGCACAGTCTAGCTACATACCGGGTCCGTATATAACAATCGACGAACAGCTTTTTCCTTCAAAGTGCCGTTGCAGATTCACGCAGTTTATGGCCTCAAAACCGGACAAATACGGGCAAAAGTATTGTATGGCGGTAGATAAAGACTCAGAATTTATTGTGAATGCTATCCCTTATCTAGGAATCGATGACAATAGGTGGAGTGATGAGCATCTTGGTGACTTTCTTGTAAAAAAATTGATGCAACCTTACCTGAACAAAGGAATAAAATGTCACATGAGACAATTTTTTCACCTCCTTAGCGCTCTCTGAGAAACTGAAAGCTAATTCTCGGAGTCTTGTGGGCACAATAAATCGATATTGCAGGGAAATACCAGTCTGTATCAAGAAGGCAAGAGAACAGTTATACAGCACAGTATTGTTGAAAAAAGGTGATACCATATTCACTGTTTATCAGGGTATGAATAACAAGCATGTCCTCATTCTGAGCACTATGCATACTTATGTGACGATTGAGGATGGTATAAAAAAGAAGCCAGATACAGTTACGTTTTATAACTGCTCTAAATATGGAGTGGACGTGGTCGACCAAATGGCTCGCAAATACTCTGTCAAAGCACCATCGGGACGTTGGCCTGTTCACACATTTTACAACTTGCTGGATTTGGCTGCCATAAATGCGTGGGTGTTGTTCAATTCTCTAAATGATAAAAAACTGAAACGCAGGGATTTCATCATGTAGCTGGGGGAGGAGCTTGCTGAGAAGTACGCTGCGACTAGAAAGACTAGTGTCCCTGCCAGACCTGAAGATATCCCTGACAGACAAAAAAGGGAAACACGTTGCCTTGTAAAGTTTAACTGTGAAAGAAACAAATCATTTGTAAAGTGTCACATCTGCAAGAAAACTGTGTGCAAGAAATGTTCATCAAAACACTATTATTTGTGTTCATTATGTAACATAGCCACTAAAAACACTCAGCAAATACTGTAAGTTTTAAAATATAAAATTATAATTTGTGTAAACCTTGTTTATTTTTGTTAATTTCATTCTAAATTTCCTAGTGCTTCTAACAATAGATTCATTGGCAGTAACAATAACCCATTGACATAGGGGAAATAAAGGAAAAGATCGCAGGTCATTAGTGACCTAGCCACGGTTCTAGGTATGTCCAAATATCAGCGGTTATAGTGTTATGGCTTGCTCAATGGCATCAAAAGCAATTTGACAATCCCTCAAACACCGTATACCTTTAGTCAATAAATTTAGGAGTGCGTCACTAACTGGTGACAATCCAGGTGGATAAATTTCATTTCAAGAAATTTGATTTTATCATTGCAAATTCTGATTTTTGTAGGTTTGAAAATATTATGCATCTAAATGTTTCTGTAAAACTCTTCCTATTAAAATGAGTAGATTTTTGTCATACAAGATCATGTTATCTAATAGTTCAAGTTCCAGAAATATTTAGTGCTGTAATAAAAACACATGAAGTGGCATTTAAAAGAAAAGATGGAACACAGAACTGGTAACTTCAACCTCAGAATGTTAATGCAATATATTTCCGAGGTACCTCTGTCCAAAGGACCTGCCAGTAGGATTTTCTCAGATTAATGCTCCCCAAAAATTCTGTAACATGAAATTTTTGTATTTGTTGATCCGTGTTCTTAAGCCTGTTACAGATATGATCAATAATTTGATTAATCACTCTGAAGTCAAGTGCAAGGCAACTGTTACCACCAGGTTCACTATGATTAATAATACTCTACTGTATGGTGGTAACAGTGGCTCAACAATCTTCTAAAATAACAGTTTATGTATTTCTTTGGTAACAGCTTGTCACTTGATCCATGGAATGGAGTAAGACATGTGACAATACATTTTATGAGAAATTACATCCATATTGTATTCAAAACCTTTCATGTTCCCTGGTCTTTCTGTAAATACATCTACACATTTTGATAACAAACTGACTAGTTCAGCTTGTAGCGCTTACAGTTTACCACTAATATGTTTGCACTAGAATTCATGACCTTGCTGGCAGCTGTAACGCAGCACTTCCATGCTAACAAATCTGTCTCTTATACCTTGACAGTATTTGCCACATTTGGCTTTTGTTTTCAATAAATATACAGTATATTCTTTCCATCAACAAATAGGTAGCGTTTATCATCAGAGATGTGTAATTTTCGTACCAATCTCGTAAAAATTCAAAACCAAGAAAGCAATTTACAACAATTAGGAACATTTATGTAATGGCTCCATTTCCTAGAATAACAGGCACTAGTGTTTGCATCTTGAGAATGTGTGGTGTTGTACCAACTGCACCAGACATCTTAAACTCTGAATTGACAATCCTGTTGAATAGGTAACAGGACATTACATCCCCTGTAACCCTAGTAGCTAGTAGAATCATAGTTGGTACTAAAGCATTAACTAAATTTTCATGTTGATCATTGGACATGTTAAGATCAGTGCATAACTTGTCTCTGATATCTATTCCATCAATGCACTGCAACAGGTGAACAAAACTGGTGTTATTGCTCTCACCCCATTTGGCGACCTACATTGGAGGGCATAATGGGGTCTCTTTTAGTATGTTAAATTTGGTATAACAGGGTGGCCTTCTCCCAGAACCTAAAAACCACCATCACACAAACTGTTGGATTATGATTGTGCCAATTCACTTCAGCAGTGCTGTTTTGTACCTGATTACTGCCCTGGTGAGTACTATTTATATCTTACTGACCATGGTTTCTTAAATTAGTATTCAGGCTGTTGTGATGGTCACTGTTATTATGCCAGTGGTGCTCTCCCTCACCAAAGTATCAAAGATTATACATACCATCGTGTCTTTATTTTGGTTTATCCACCTCTGGTTTCCTTGTGTACGGTTTCAGAGGACCTAGCACTGGCGCTACATAGATGTCGCAGCACTCATTTTTCTACTCTTATTGTTAGTGTTTTTCCTGGTTGAGTCGACTGGCCTGTGCTGTGTCATTATTCATTTCAGAAACTTCATTTATCAAATAAATTCAGCCCAACAGAGACATAAAATGTATTAGTTTTTCTACGATATTTACTAGTAGTTTAGATTTGGTGTGTGACTGGTTCATCCCAATACCTTGTTTTGCTAAAATAATTTTCTATGTATGTACGTAAGCTGCCTTGTGTGCTGTGAAACGGCTCTGAATTAAAAATTGTTTACCCTTGCTTTTCCTGCACAGAGGAAGACTAATGCTTGGACATGAAAGACTTCTCAAATTGTTTGTGTGCCTCACAACACTCAGCAGGATTAAGTAACCCCCCCCCCCCCTTTCGATACTACTGTGCTTAAACAGCGATGTAATAGTAATATTGGCTCAAGCCAACAATTTTCAGTTAGAAATCATCGATCTGCAGAAACAAGATATTAGCGTTATTTCCTATTGCCCCCTGTGTGCACAAACATCTTTTTGAAGCTAAACTCATCAATGAAGTAATGAATTAAGAAATCTGAATAACAAATCTGAGTCAAATTATTGGTAATGGACAACGTGAATGACAAAGTTCTATCACCCACATAGGTAAGGGAATAAACGGCGATATATTTTCCTTATGTATGGCAGTGTATTTTAGGATATCAGAAAAACATTTGTGTCAGAAAATTTAATCTTCACAATTTTATGTATTTTTCTTGATCTCTAAGCCTTCTCCCCTATTATTTGTATTTTATTTATTCCACTCCTCTACATTAGCAACTCTCATTACTAAAAGAAAGAATACCATTTGAAGTAAAGTAACAACAATGTTTGTGAACACATGAAAGTCTACAAAGCTACGTTTAAGCTGTAATGAACAGTTACTACTTGAAGTGGTAGCCTCTGAATAAACTGATTAATTTGCTGTTCATGGATATCATAAAGTCTCAAACAAATGATCCACTTCAAAGATGACAAAAAGATAGGGACATACAAGTGTTTTCATTTTTAAAAATTGTTGCAAATACTGGTTTTTAAAATTGTTTTGAACAATGATGATTCTCAGTTTAAATGAAATTAAATTCATTGGATTTCCCACCTTGAATGAAATTGAAATTCATGCGAAAATGTTCATTGTGTGTTAACTGTGACCCTGGTGAGATATAACAGAACACATGGTTAGCGTTCATAAAAAAGATATTATTTTGTAAAAAGTAAGTCAGACTTAGAATTATGATACAGGTTCGAGTTTCAAGAAATAAAAATCGCTTCCAACTAAAATTAAATGGCCTGAAATTACATGCATCATACAATTACAACAAGAGAATTGAAAGGTTGGTCATTTACAAAGTAAAACAAATTTTTGACGTATACTGGTCCAGTTATTGTTGGTAAAACGTTACTGCAGTTACATTTGTATCATGCCACTGCCACAAAGGGAAAATGAAAAAGTCTACTGTCACTTTCTTTCATAGATGTTATGATTAAACGTTCATAAAGCAAAGATTAGTATAATGTTGTGAGATGACATATGTTATTTTTCAGAAAGACTTTACCCTTTTATAATAAAACTATAAAACGTATTTCTTTACTATACATTCAAGCATCTACCATAATTTTGTAAATATTTTAACTGAAATGACACCAGCGTTGTTGCTTATCGGTCTATTCAGCAGGAATGTCACCTGGTATTAGTATTGTCATCAAGTCTTTCAAGGATTACTAAATGGGGCACAAGAGTGTTTTGTGGTTTTATCAAAAGATGCGTTGCAGCATGTCATGTTATTCTATGTGACCTTCCCAGTTTTATCCTCTATACATTTTTTTAGGTAATTCTCTGTTACATTCTTATCACTCTTGACGAACCTGACTTTGCAGCACAGGGTATGAATAGTTAATGATGTTTTAACTTTTTCTATACTACCATTACCAGTATTATTTCTGGTGTTACAGTTACGAAATTTGTGTATTTCCCTACTCATTTTTCTTTTTACAATTTATTAATAGATCTAAAGGTGATTTGCCAGTCAGATTGAAACTACTCCTGGTAATGGACAAAATAGTGACCCAGTCGGTGGTTTGTATTCATTACAGTGTTTGGAATGCCTTTGAATTCTACCAAATTTATTAAATGAATTTAAAATACGGGAATTCCTAAAGCTAACAAGAGATCAGGAGAATAACTGTATTTCCAAGTTATGTCAAGAGTGATCAATTACGAGGGACATCAAAGGGAGGCAGTGGTTGGGAAGGGAGTAAGACAGGGTTGTAGCGTCTCCCTGGTGTTATTCAATCTGTATATTGAGCAAGCAGTAAAGGAAACAAAAGAAAAATTCGGAGTAGGTATTAAAATCCATGGAGAAGAAATAAAAACTTTGAGGTTCGCCGATGACATTGTAATTCTGTCAGAGACAGCAAAGGACTTGGAAGAGCAGTTGAACGGAATGGACAGTGTCTTGATGCCAGGATATAAGATGAACATCAACAAAAGCAAAACGAGGATAATGGAATGTAGTCGAATTAAGTCGGGTGTTGTAGAGGGTATTAGATTAGGAAATGAGACACTTAAAATAGTAGAGGAGTTTTGCTATTTGGGGAGCAAAATAACTGATGATGGTCGAAGTAGAGAGGACATAAAATGTAGACTGGCAATGGCAAGGAAAACGTTTCTGAAGAAGAGAAATTTGTTAACCTCGAGTATAGCTTTAAGTGACAGGAAGTCATTTCTGAAAGTATTTGTATGGAGTGTAGCCATGTATGGAAGTGAAACATGGACGGTAAATAGTTTGGACAAGAAGAGAATAGAAGCTTTCGAAATGTGGTGCTACAGAAGAATGCTGAAGATTAGATGGGTAGATCACATAACTAATAAGGAAGTATTGAATAGGATTGGGGAGAAGCGAATCTTGTGGCACAACTTGACTAGAAGAAGGGATCGGTTGGTAGGACATGTTCTGAGGCATCAAGGGATTACCAATTTAGTATTGCAGGGCAGTGTGGAGGGTAAAAATCGTAGGGGGAGACCAAGAGATGAATACACTAAGCAGATTCAGAAGGATGTAGGTTGCAGTAGGTACTGGGAGATGAAGAAGCTTGCACAGGATAGAGCAGCATGGGGAGGTGCATCAAACCAGTCTCAGGACTGAAGACCACAACAACAACAACCGTTCATTTGTGCATGGTATATGGTTCTTATGGAAAATTTAAAATTAGTAGCATAGGTTGAAACGTCCCCTTTGAAGAATTATACATGACTGTCCTTAAACTGACATACAATATTTTTAGCGCAACGCAATCTGACTTTCAAAAATCCTTGCAAAAGAATGGCCCTGAGTAACATTAAACTATACCTTTCACAAATCACTTACCTCACAAAAATCTTCGCTACTCAAGCTACTGCAATACAGCGAGCGCCACTACTGCCAGCTAAATAAAAGATTCAAACTATGGAAGGCATTAACTACTGATAGGGATAGTTAGCAAATGAAAGATATTAATAGAGAACAAACAATGTATTTACCTTGATATCATCATATATAAATATAGCAGTTCATGACAAATTTCAAAACTCCGCCATCTCTCTCCCCACATCCACCACTGCTGGCGGCTCACCTCCAACTGCGCAACGCTATGCGCTGTTCACATCCAGCTGCCGCTGCCCAACACTACAATGGCAAGTATTACAACAATGCAAAGCAGCCACAGACTGCACACAGCACAGCCAGTGATTTTCATATTGAGCGCTATGTAACGTTGCCAATAAGAAAACATAAACAGCCTACTTACATAGAGAAAACATAAACAGCCTACTTACATAGAGAAAACATAAACAGCCTACTTACATAGAGAAAACATAAACAGCCTACTTACATAGCCCCCATGCTCCCCACAAAAATTTTTACAAATTGGATTGGGCAGTGGCCAATACAGATTTGAAAAAAATTTTTCATAATTACAATAACAAAGAAATCAAATGCACACACTTATTGATACAATGTTGGTCAAAAGCTAAAATTTTCTCACAGTCTATAAAGATAGTCCTGATTCATCACAGTAAAATAGCAGTGTTTTTCTCAAAGTCTGAGCAGTAAAAGAAAATGCACACAGAAGTAGTGGATTTCCATGCTGTCTTGAAGAAGTAGTGTTGTCCTTCCAACAGAAAGACAGTGCTGACTCTCGACATGCTGACAGGTAATGGGCCACAATGGAGAAAACCCACTGCAGAGTCAGTCGAAGTTTTGATGAATATTGGTAGGTAGGTTATCACAGAGCAGACCCACCATAGTCCTGGTAGAGATTACGATATTGGTGGGCCACCAGAGGTGCAGACCCACTGCAGTCCTTGTAGAAATAATGGTATTGATGGATCATCAAAGATGTAGACCCACTGTAGTCCTTGTAGAGATAATGGTATTGGTGGGCCACCAGAGGTGCAGACCCACTGTAGTCCTTGTAGAGATTGCCAGCAGCCATCTGTTGCGATTGTGCAGGTGCACATTCACCATCGAAGAGTCTTGCGGAGAATATAGCAAGTCCATAAACCACCACTTGTGAACTCACAAAGTTTTTTGGAATTGTCCTTAGAACGAGCAATGCTGTTATCCAGTCCCTTGCTGAATTATCAACACACGTGCAAACACTAACAGTCCCTACTTCTCTCATATTGTCCATATACTATGACCAACAGAAACGTGTGCAGTGAAATGTAACTTACAAGTTAATAATAAGATGAACTGGTGTCAATTACAATTTTATAACATAAGAATACAATTACAAAGGTACAAAATACATCATTAAAGTGCATAGCAATATAGATAACATTAGTAGTACAGGCTTTACAAAAGAATAGAAATAAACATATACATCAGTGTTACAGGAATTATGACATGAGTACAAAAATAAAAGATCAGAATCACTTTCGAAACATCAACTTCACACATGAGCATTAAAACAAAACAGAAAAAATAATGTGTAAGCATATTTATAAGGTAAATAACATATTATTAATGCCAAATATATTTGAGGATAACAGTATTCCTCATCATAGTGAATGTAGCTGAGTATTAGAAAAATTCTACAACATAAATCGTATCAGATAAACACATAAAGAGAGGATGAACACAAATACACAAGGGTACACAAACATATAGCGGAATAATACAAAAGGAAAGGACAGGGTTTGTTTTACTGCAGTATTTTGCAAACAAAACTTCCTTTACTTCTTGGAGATCTCCCTTCGTTCTTCATTATTTCCAAAAGTTCTATCTATACCGCCTTTCTGTACTTTTCTCGTATAGCCTCTCAGTGCATTTCTTCAAATTCATCGCAACTCATTCTCTTAGAGGCTACCCCCTCTTAAGCTAACTTAAATCTACTGAGCTCAGATGCTAAACTAAGGGACAAGGCAATGCAGCAGCTCATAAAACAATTAATATAAACAGCAATAAAAGAAATGGAAAATCGCAAAGCAAGCTACAGTAAATCTAAATTACCAAGCAATACAAAATTACAAGTAATATGAGCCAATGTGCAGCAACAATAAAAATAAATGAGTAGTAAAACTGGCTTAGCAGAGTAACACAAAGTCAAATTCAGTAACACTATGCCTGGCAAACAGCAGTAACTTATACTTAAACATGACATAGCTCAAGCAGAAAAAATAGTACACTAAAGATAACAATGCAGATAAGGGAAATGTATAATCACATCTTAATGTCTAACTAATTAAAGTGGTGCACCACAACAACTTATTGTAAAAGAAATATTACCATGTACTTGAAAAGAAAATTATGTGTCCAGTTACTGTTACTAGTCCCTTCTGATTGTTCTTTCCTTTCCAAGTGCTCCTTTTTTTTAAAGAATGTGGATTACAAAATTATCATTTAATAGATCTGTTGACAGAAAGTGTTCACATTAGCAAATGCATCTAAGTTTATTTTCTAAAACTAATGCTGTAACACAGCTGAAAAACAGGTATCAAATGAAATAAGCAATTACGCAAACCAAAGCATAAAAACATCATTCAATAGCTATGTGGCATTTCGTAAGTCAGTAGCTCTCAACTCTCGTAGAATGACGCTTGTCGTAATCAGGTGTGCAGATGTAAAAATATTTCTCGTCATTTCATTAGGCATTTCAGTAAATATCATAAATTACGAGCTCCACAGTACCCGAGGATAATGGCCTCCCCTTTTTTTTTCTACCTGTTCCCTTGAAAGGCTAATGGCTTTTTTTTTTTTTTTCGGGCGGCTGTCGCCCAGGTGGGTGCCCGCGACGCATTTCGTGCAGGTGGTCACTTAACTTTCTTACGGAAATATTAACGACAGCAGTTTCCGCTACAGTGACAGTCTCACATAAAAATATTTCACAGGTCAAGAATTAGCGTTGCAAATCTGTAGAAACAAAATCCTATAAATATAAGTGTCCAAAAAAATTTTCGCCGGCATTGTGATACATTCACGCATTTACACACATTTCATAACTCTTAAAGTACGATTCTTGGTTTCCAACATCCTGTTTCACAAGTCAAGAGTCCCTACCCACTATTCATTACTCCTTACCTTATTATACATATACATATTCGTCGACACTTCTTCAATACTTCATCATGAGAAATACGTAGCATAATAAACATTCCTCAACAACATAATACACATCGTCGTCGTAATAATAACATCGTAACACCTCAGTCAAATCTCAAAATCGTCATAGCTTTCTGCAATAATTTCAAAACCTAAAAAAAATTCTCTGCTCATTTCATTAGTGTCATCTACCTCAAACGTACTTTAAAATCATGCTCCCTTACCAAATACATCATTCAAAGCTCTCATAGTATCACAATGGTTCCAAAAAAATATGAACATTTCACAAAGTACAGACAAAATACAGTTTCATAAGTGTGAAGTTATTCAACTGTGTAATTGCGTAAACATCTGTCACTGACGTAGTAAAAAGAATGTTTGTTTCTCTGTTAAATAATCAGATAGCTGTGTAATTCTGTGTAAGAGAAATATGGTACCGACGTGTAAAGTTGTATAAGCAAATACCATATTAGCTAGGGTTCCTTGTGGTTGCCACACACATGGTACACAAAGTAAGCGTGTACCCCCCTGAGGATTAATGTAATTATACCCTCAGGTGTTACAGATTACAGCAATGAAATGAAATTATCACTGAAAACCTTTGTATCATTGTACTTCAAATATCTTTAAAAATAAATGTTTTAAGTACAAAATTAATCACTCAAATGCGTGTCCTGTAGCGCTAAATGTGCGTCTTGCTGTAAGATAATTCTGTGGAAGTGTCATACTTATCGTCCTCCGAAAGCTAAGTTCTGCAGAAGTCAATGTGCTTACCTCATGATAAACAAAAGTGAAATGCTTTATGTATAGATATCTTAGTTATTACGCTTATTGCCATGATGAAGAAAGTACTGTGCTGTAACGTATTGTTGTGCTACGGAAAAGGCAATCTCATTGTAGCTATACCACAAAAGTTACTACTAAAACATGTTTTACTTTGCAGAATAAAACAGAAAAACTGTGCAGAAATAAAACAGAAACACTAAAAAAGCAACATTGTAAATTGTCACTCATTAGTAGCGTCGTGATAAAATCGTGTAACTGTCACATAAACTAACACTGTGTCATCTGGTATCTCACAGAAAGTACTTTAAATCCAGAATATATTTTCAGGTCAACCAAAATGTTGCATTAAAATCTCATTAGCAGTACTGGGAAATGTTCTAAGTATGTAAGCCTTCTAGTCGTTCCATAATCGTGCAACTAACAAGCAAGAATGTACACACACAATAACACTGCGGCGTCTGTTCACTATAACAATGCATTCGTCATTTCTGTTTAAATAAGTTCTCTTGGTTCTTGATTGGATATTTAACTTCAAACATTGTTGTATGTTAACAGATTCTAAGTCTGACAAAGCATACTAGAAATGTGAAGTGAAAAGTTTTATACCAAAGACTAAGTTAAAAAGCAGATTATCTCTCAATAAATGGTTTTACATGTGAAATGTGGTGTAAACCTTTACTCTTCCTAGTACGCAGAGTTTCAACTTCGACGCAATTATCATGTGGTATACGTCGGATTCTGTATGGTCCATTGTAAACTAGAAAGAATTTGTGACTCAAGTGTTTCTTCTTATGTGACAATGAATGAGCTTTAATGAGAACTTTCTGACCAATATACAATTTCTTTGCATTTGCTTTACCGTGTAGTTTTCTCCTTTTGTCTGCTGCAGATTTTATATTTTTAAGTGCCAAATCCATTATGTCTTTGTGTCGAAGTTTACGTGTATTCGGGAAAGGTACAAGCTCTCTGATTCTGTTCGGTGGTTCTTCATTCTTCAGTACAAGAGTAGGTGGTAAAGCAGTGGAATCATGAGGCATTTCATTCAGCACGTTTTGAAATAAGTGTAAATATCTGTCCCAATGCTGATGCTTTCTGTGACAATAAAGCCAGCAAAGCTTATTGATTTCTTTCATAATCCGTTCGGAGGGGTTACAATGTGGTGAGTACAATGAAATAAAAACAGGTTTGATTTTATGGTTGCGAAGCATGCGTGACCAAACAGCAGATCTGAATTGCGGTCCGTTATCCGAAATGACTTTACTAACGTGTCCAACTTCACGTAAGAAATTTTTAACAAAGTCGTTGGATACAGACCGTCCAGTGGCTTTACGTAACGGTGTGAAAGAAACAAATTTTGAAGTAAGTTCAACAGCGACTAGAACGTACGAAAGTCCATTGGATGTTATGACAAGCGATCCCAAGAGATCAACAGCAGCAAATTCTTTTAATTTAGAAGGAATAATAGGAAACAACGGAGCACGATGTGAGACAGTAGATGGTTTCGCCTTTTGACAAAGTTTACAAATAGACAAGACTCTTCGAATTCTTTTTTCCATATTGTTAAAATAACAAGACGTCCGAAGAATATGATAACATTTTCGTGGACCAAAATGTGCGTAGCTGAAATGAATGTACCAAATGAGCTTATTAACAAAATCGTCTGGAATGCAAAGTACCCATAGCTTGTCATCAACAGTGCAGCGTTTGAAGAGTATGTTGTTTCTAACCAGGTAATAATGCCGAATCTGTGTGTGTGTCTTTTCATGCCATTTGCTCTTGATGTCTTTCCAAATCGGATCTTTATCTTGTTCATGAGCAATGTCCTTTAAAGATGTGGTGATGAAGTTTTCAAAGGCGACTTCCTGAATGTAAAGAATACTGAAATTTTTCTCGAGGTTGCCTTCTGTGGTACTTTTCTCAAGCCCAGCCGGTGCGCGTGACAGTGCGTCCGCAACAATGTTCTCCTTGCCGGGAATGTAGACTATTGTGAAGCGGAATTCTTGCAGAAACAATGCCCAACGTTTTAACCTGTCATGATTTAATTTTGAAGACATAAGAAATTGTAATGCACGATGATCACTGTATACTTTTACGTACTTACCAGAAAGAAAGAAACGGAATTTGTTAAATGCCCAAACGATAGCTAAAGCTTCTAATTCAGTAACGGAATAATTTTTTTCAGATTTTGTTAGCACTCGGATAGCAAAAGAGATGGTTTTCTGAATGGTAGTGCCATTTTCTATGGCTTCTTGAAATAAATGGGCACCAAGACCGACTTTAGAAGAATCCGTGCTAAGGCAGAAATCTTGTGACAGATCTGGATGAGCTAAGATTGGCGCGTGAAGTAACGCTTCTTTCAGAGAATTGAATTCCAACTGTGCTTGTTCGTCCCAGTTCCAAATAGTATTTTTTCCAGTGAGAGAACAAAGTTTTGGTGTAACAAGAATTTGCATATTCAGAAAACGACGGTAAAAATTTACGAGACCTAGAAAACTGCGGACTTGTCCTTTTGTGGATGGAACTGGAATGGCTCTGATTGCTTCTAACTTTTCAGGATCCGGCTGAATGCCTTCAGAAGAAATAATATGTCCCAAAAACCTCACCTTTGACCTACCGAATTCAGACTTTTCCAAGTTAACTGTAATTCCAGATTCTGCAAAAATACGTAACAAACTGTTGAGGATGCGATTATGTAGTTCCCATGAAGCTTCTGCTATTAGAATATCGTCCACATATAAGGTGATGTGACGTTTTAAGAACTCAGGTAATATGGAATTTAGCCCGCGAATGAATGCTGCTGAAGAAATGTTCAAACCAAAGGGAAGTTTCCGAAACTGATAACAAACGCCGAAACAAAGGAAAGCTGTATATTTTCTACATTCTGGATGAAGTTCGATCTAATAAAAGCTGGATCTGAGATCAATAGAAGACAACACTTTTACACCATTAAAATTTTGAAGAAGTTCTTCCAACGTTTGCGGCCTGTCTGTTTCAGGAATAATGATCGTATTGATTTGTCTCGAATCTAAGACAAGCCTGATCGATCCATTTTTCTTCTCAACAACATGTAATGGATTGTTGTATGAGCTTACTGCAGGCTCAATAATGCCCTCGTCGAGCATAGATTGTATTTCTGTTCTAACACGGTCCCTATAATGTGCTGGAATTACATATGGTCTAACACAAAATTTAGTATGCTCACGAACACGAAATTGGTATTGAAATCCCTTGATTGTTCCTGTTTTATGAGTAAAAACTGTGGAATGTGCTTGTAAAATCTCAAAAAGGTCCTGCCTATGAGTGTCATTACAATTCTCAATTGTTTGAATTTTATTCTGAATTAACTTATTAGTGTCAAATGCGCCGTCGATATCATCCCTGTCAGTACTTGCAGAATGATTGTTAGCGTCAAGTTCCGTAGAAAAGTCCGAACTGTTGTCTAACAGAAGGTAAAGCCGATTAATTTCCTCGTCATGGTTTGAGAGCCAATCTTCAAATTTCAAAGCTATTGACTTACCTTCTTTCTCTAAACTTATTTCAGCATCGTGAAAGTTTAAGATTGCTTTGTATTCATTCAAAAAGTCTACTCCCAATATAATTTCCGTCGACAATAATGGAACAATGAGAAAGTTCATAGAGAAGCTGTGGCTTTGACAAAAGAATTCTAAATTGGTTTGTTGGCGTACATCTACACTTTTTCCAAAGATTGCACCTTGTAATTTAATCTTACGTAACGGAAGTGTGGAGCAATCGTTCGATTTGTTGCATTTGCTAAAGGCTGTTTCACTGATTACTGAAATGGGACTGCCAGAGTCAAGTACTGCCGTAAATTTTATGTCATTTACTATAATGTGAACCACAGGATATGCAATGTTGTTATGTTTTACGTCGTGTTCTTGGAGTAAGATGTCCCTAATGTCTTCCATTTTTACGTAATTACTAGCTACGGCAGCTGCGTCGTTAGTGTCATAAGAACGTTTTGTGGCTGCCAGCGGTGTGAGTCATTGCCTATTGTCTCTTTGTTGGCGAGCGTCGTTATTGGGATTTGGAGACCTAACTTCTACAAATTCACCGTGACGAGAGGGCCCTGCCCTGTTTAAATCCCGCCAGTTCTGATGCAATTCAGGTCTGTCGTTACGATCACATCGTCTGTCGTCATGTCGATAGTTCCTGTAGTTTCTTTCTTGTCGGTTAAGTGGTGGAGAATTTCTCCCTGAATCGTAACTGCGCGCTGGACCGTTGCGTCTAAAGTTATTCTGTCTCCCTTGATAATAATTATTTTGGTTCCCAAATTGTCTGTTTCTCTGATTGTCTCTGTGATAGTCACTACCGCGGAGAGGTGATCTTTCCCTGTAATTATTACTACTCTGCCAACGGTTGTAATATGGGTGGTGTCTGTTTCGGTCACGATTTGTGTTGTGAGAATAGCCTTGTCGCATCCAGTTATTATTTCTTTCATCGCGGAATTGCGACTGATGTGATCTGTAATTGTTGTGCTCCTGCGTTTCGCGCTTGTCACTGTCAGTTTCCAGTTCTTGTAACAGTCCCTGAAAAGCTTCAATGTCGTCTTTGCAACGTCCTGCCAAAATAATATGTCGTAAATGTTCAGGTAATTTGATTAAGCAAATGCGGATGAGTTCTGAGGGGCTGTATGGGTTTGACAGGTACTGATTCTTGTGCAACATGTCTTCAAAATATTTCACAAGACTGGAGAATTACGATTGTTCGAAATGTTTCGTCATTATGATACCATGTTTTACTCGGTCTTGTGTGGCTTGAGACCAATATGCTGAGAGGAAGGCATGGTAAAATTCTCCTTCACTGTGGCAATCGTGAATGACTGATCGCATTCTTACAGCTGGTTCATTCTCTAAGTAGCCACACATAAAATCTAATCTGTGTTCCAACGACCAGTTGGGAGGAAAACAATGAGAGAATTGATGGAGCCATGCTTGTGGATGAATGTCGTTGCCAGAATTCTTAAATGTTTTGAATTTACATGTAGTAATGAGCAGCTTATAGTCAAAATCATCATGTCGACGAGTCGCATATCGGTCATTGTTAGGTCGTGTCGGCCGTTCCATCTCAAAATTCGGTGCACATTGCCAATTTCTTTCATAACTTCCGAAATGCCCTGTGTTATTATTTTGCGGCTTTTCCGTATTTCTAAGTCTCTCTTCCCGTGTTGGAGCGCGAGTGTCCTCTGAAATACGTAATTCTTGTATTACCTGTGTCAGCTGATCTTGTACTTCCCGGATTTCTCTTTGGTGTTGTGTATTAATTTGATTCTGATTTTGTTTGAATTTCCTAACTTGTTCGTACTCTTCTGTGTCATTAAAGACTACTGGTCTTGCGTCAATCAGATTATCATCTACCTTCGTAGATAAATTAGTGAACTGATCCAAAAGTTCGGCTACTTTCTCCGATAGTGTACTTATTTCCTCAGTGTCTTTCTCTGAACCAAGTTTCAGAGTATCTAATGTGTCCTTAAAGTTTTCCTGAGTTTTTGCAAGTTGCGTAACCGAATCAGTAGATGCAACTGAGTCAAATTTAGCTTGCAAGGTCTCATGATTTTCATGAACAATATTTTGCAGTTCTTTTATGGCTGCTTCGTGATTCGGTAATGCATTTTCATGCCGCGAAAAAATAGGTTGAAAATGCTCACAAATTTGAGTTTTTACGTCATTACAGACTTTTTGACATTTCGATTCAATGTTATGTAACTCAGTAGTTAAATCTTCACGCATTTGTTCAAGAGTTTGTTCCAATGAGTCCAACTTTTGAAGCTGTTGTTGTGTTTGTCTCTGATTTTGTTCCAGTGTGTCTAACTTTTCAAGCTTTTGTCCCATTTGTTGCATTAATTGTAATAACAATGCACTGGTGTCTGAAACATGTTCCTCAGTGCTTTTCGGCAGTGAAGTTGCACCGGCAACATTCACATTTTGACAAGCAGAAAATGTGTCTTGACTCATTTGAGAAAACGGTGAGAACCCAAAACCTGAGTCTGCAGTATTTGCAATATTGTGTTCTATCATTCCAGATTCCTGAGGCGAGCTGTTGCCGACCAATCGATCGATAACGCTTCCCTGTTCACTACCTGTTTCACTGTCTACACCATTGTTTGCCGCCCGATCCATTTCCCTATGCGCAATTACCAAATTACTACTTTGAACATTAGTTAATTCATTACTCTGCGGCGCTAACACAGTGCTTTCGTCTTCACTGTCATTTCTCAGTTTACTTTGGAGCCTAGTATTACGTTTTTCACACGCCATAATTGTCACAATATTTCACACGATAACACAGAAAAGCGCAATTTGAAGAGCAAAATAAAATAACATAGCAATGGAAATAATGTCTACTTAATTGCCAGCGCAGCTGCGAAATACTTCGTGCAAATCTACATGCATGCCGCAACTGTTTTACTGTACAACAATGAAAAACTACAACTACAAAGGAAATTCTCTCTATGATTACGCGCTATCAATAAACAATAGCTACACTAATTACACAAACTGCAAGAAAAAAATCAGAAGATTCCAGTGAGGTATCCTCGGCTAAGGGTCGACATATGAAACGTCCCCTTTGAAGAATTATACATGACTGTCCTTAAACTGACATACAATATTTTTAGCGCAACGCAATCTGACTTTCAAAAATCCTTGCAAAAGAATGGCCCTGAGTAACATTAAACTATACCTTTCACAAATCACTTACCTCATAAAAATCTTCGCTACTCAAGCTACTGCAATACAGCGAGCGCCACTACTGCCAGCTAAATAAAAGATTCAAACTATGGAAGGCATTAACTACTGATAGGGATAGTTAGCAAATGAAAGATATTAATAGAGAACAAACAATGTATTTACCTTGATATCATCATATATAAATATAGCAGTTCATGACAAATTTCAAAACTCCGCCATCTCTCTCCCCACATCCACCACTGCTGGCGGCTCACCTCCAACTGCGCAACGCTATGCGCTGTTCACATCCAGCTGCCGCTGCCCAACACTACAATGGCAAGTATTACAACAATGCAAAGCAGCCACAGACTGCACACAGCACAGCCAGTGATTTTCATATTGAGCGCTACGTAACATTGCCAATAAGAAAACATAAACAGCCTACTTACATAGAGAAAACATAAACAGCCTACTTACATAGAGAAAACATAAACAGCCTACTTACATAGAGAAAACATAAACAGCCTACTTACAAGGTCACTGAAGGATGAAAGGCGCCAAGAGGGGGCACTTCCCTCCCCCTCTGGAATAGAGAGTTTTTATTCACTACAGAATTCTCACACACTTGTAGATGTAATTTTTGTGATTCTGGGAAACCTCTCATTTAGCCAGCTGTAGCGTTATGGGGCTGATCGGAGTGAAATAACACAAGGTGGCGCACAAAAAAAGGCTCCGAGTGCAGACTGCTCGCCAATTACGCACGATTTGTTGACTGCTACGAGCAAAATAGATGTTGTTGTTGTTGTTGTCTTCAGTCCTGAGACTGGTTTGATGCAGCTCTTCATGCTACTCTATCCCGTGCAAGCTTCTTCATCTCCCAATACTTACTGCAACATCCATCCTTCTGAATCTGCTTAGTGTATACATCTCTTGGTCTCCCTCTACGATTTGTACCCTCCACGCTGCCCTACAATGCTAAATTTGTGATCCCTTGATGCCTCAGAACATGTCCTACCAACCGGTCCCTTCTTCTTGTCAAGTTGTGCCACAAACTCCTTTTCTCCCCAATTCTATTCAGTACCTCATTAGTTATGCGATCTAGCCATCTAATCTTCAGCATTTTTCTGTAGCATCACATTTCGAAAGTTTCTATTCTCTTCTTGTTCAAGCTATTTATCATCAATGTTTCACTTCCATACATGGCCACACTACTTACAAATACTTTCAGAAACGACTTCCTCACACTTAAATATATACGTAATGTTAACAAATTTGTCTTCTTCAGAAACGCTTTCCTCGCCATTGCCAGTCTACATATTATATCCTCTCTACTTCGACCATCAACAGTTATTTTGCTCCCCAAATGGCAAAACTCCTATACTACTTTATGTGTCTCACTTCCTAATCTAATTCCCTCAGCATCACCTGACTTAATTCGACTACATTTCATTATCCTCGCTTTTCTTTTGTTGATGTTAATCTTATATCCTCCTTTCAAGACACTGTCCATTCCGATCAACTGCTCTTCCAAGTCCTTTGCTGTCTCTGACAGAATTACTATGTCATCGGCGAACCTCAAAGTTTTTATTTCTTCTCCATGGATTTTAATACTTACTCCGAATTTTTCCTTTTTTTCCTTTACTGCTTGCTCAATATACAGATTGAATAACATAGAGGAGAGGCTACAACAATGTCTCACTCCCTTCACAACGGCTGCTTCCCTTTCATGCCCCTCGACTCTTATAACTGCCATCTGGTTTCTGTACAAATTGTAAGTAGCCTTTCGCTCCCTCTATTTTCCCCTGCCACATTTCGAATTTGAAAGAGAGTATTTCAGTCAACATTGTCAAAAGCTTTCTCTATGTCTATAAATGCTAGAAACGTAAGTTTGCCTTTCCTTAATCTTTCTTCTAAGATAAGTCGTAGGGTCAGTATGGCCTCACGTGTTCCAATATTTCTGCGGAATCCAAACTGATATTCTCCGAGGTTGGCTTCTACCAGTTTTTCCATTCGTCTGCAAAGAATTCGCGTTAGTATTTGCAGCTGTGACTTATTAAACTGATAGTTCGGTAATTTTCACATCTGTCAACACCTGCTTTCTTTGGGATAGGAATTATTATATTCTTCTTGAAGTCTGAAGGTATTTCGCCTGTCTCGTACTTCTTGCTTACCAGATGGTAGAGTTTTGTCAGGACTGGCTCTCCCAAGGCCGTCAGTAGTTCCAATTGAATGTTGTCTACTCCCAGGGCCTTGTTTCGACTCAGGTCTTTCAGTGCTCTGTCAAACACTTCACGCAGTATCGTATCTCGCATTTCATCTTCATCTACATCCTCTTCCATTTCCATAATATTGTCCGCAAGTACATCGCCCTTGTATAGACCCTCTATATACTCCTTCCACCTTTCTGCTTTCCCTTCTATGCTTAGAACTGGGTTTCCATCTGAGCTCTTGATATTCATACAAGTGTCTCTCTTTTCTCCAAAGGTCTCTTTAATTTTCCTGTAGGCAGTATCTATCATACCCCTAGTGAGATAAGCCTCTACATCCTTACATTTGTCCTCTAGCCATCCCTGCTTAGCCATTTTGCACTTCCTGTCGATCTCGTTTTTGAGACGTTTGTATTGCTTTTTGCCTGCTTCATTTACTGCGTTTTCATTTTTTCACCTTTCATCAATTAAATTCAATATTTCTTCTGTTACCCAAGGATTTCTACTATCCCTCGTCTTTTTACCTACTTGATACTCTGCTGCCTTCACTACTTCATCCTTCAGAGCTACCCATTCCTCTTCTACTGTATTTATTTCCCCCATTCCTGTCAATTGTTGCCTTATGCTCTCCCTGAAACTCTGTACACCCTCTGGTTCTTTCAGTTTATCCAGGTGCCATCTCCTTAAATTTCCCCCTTTTTGCAGTTTCTTCAGCTTTAATCTACAGTTCATCACCAATAGATTGCGGTCAGGGTCCTCATCTGCGCCTGGAAATGTCTTACAATTTAAAATCTGGTTCCAAAACTCTGTCTTACCATTATATAATCTATCTGATACCTCCTAGTATATCCAGGATTCTTCCATGTATACAACCTTCTTTTATGATTCTTGAACCAAGTGTTAGCTATGATTAAGTTATGCTCTGTGCAAAATTATAGCAGACGGCTTCCTCTTTCATTTCTCTCCCCCAATCCATATTCACCCACTATATTTCCTTCTCTCCCTTTTCCTACTCTCGAGTTCCAGTCACCCATGACTATTAAATTTTCGTCTCCCTTCACTACCTAAATAATTTCTTTTATCTCATCATACATTTCATCAATTTCTTCATCGTCTGCAGAGCTAGTTGGCATATAAACTTGTACTACTATAGTAGGCATGGGCTTCGTGTCTGTCTTGGCCACAATAATGCGTTCACTATGCTGTTGATAGTAGCTTACCCACACTCCTATTTTTTTATTCATTATTAAACCTACTCCTGCATTACCCCTATTTGATTTTGTATTTGTAACGCTGTATTCACCTGACAAAAAGTCTTGTTCTTCGTGCCACTGAACTTCACTAATTCCCACTATATCTAACTTCAACCTATCCATTTGCCTTTGTAAATTTTCAAACCTACCTGCCCGATTAAGGGATCTGACATTCCACGCTCCGATCCATAGAACGCCAGTTTTCTTTCTCCTGATAACGACGTCCTCTTGAGTAGTCCCCGCCCGGAGATCCGAATGGGGGACTATTTTACCTCCGGAATATTTTACCCAAGAGGACGCCATCATCATTTAACCATACAGTAAAGCTGCATGCCTTTGGGAAAAATTACGGCTGTAGTTTCCCCTTGCTTTCAGCCGTTCGCTGTCCCAGCACAGTAAGGCCGTTTTGGTTTGTGTTGCAAGGCCAGATCAGTCAATAGAATAGATAGACATGTAATAATTAAGAAGTGAAGAAATAACAAATAAGCTAATGCAAACAACAACTTCGAAACAATAGTTGGCGATTGGTGGGTGACAGTGAGCAGTCTCGTACTCGGGCTGATTTTTGTGCGCCACCCTTTACCACTGAAATAATACTGCAGAAGGTGTCATATTCTCTTTACAGAGTTAGAGACCAGACATTTGGTTGTAGGTCGGTCTGCCTTCCATAACAATGAACGTGCTGATTTATCTTGGATCAAAAAGGACGGAAAACGGCCACTTGAGTGTGGCATACCGACTTACTTTGCGTGTGTAATAACGAGAAAACTGGCCTATTTATAGCTATGTCCTTTGCTGTTTATCGAAATAATGAAGTAAGCTGATAAGTCCTTTCGTTTTCTGAGAAGATATATGTACTACATACAAGGTATTTTTATGTAATTTACGCAATTATAAAATACATTTTAATTACCGGTCTTGGATGCTGAATAGGATACAGAAAGAACCAGAAGTTCAGAGTTGACAAAAGGTTTGAAGCAGATCTAGAATGGGCGTACACAGCGAACGAAACGAACAACAACACGATACTAAACTAACTAGGAGCAGTCGGTAGTGGAGCTGCGGCGTGTGGCCACGCGAAGAAGGACGACTCCGGCCGAGGGAAACCGAGACAGAGACGGGAACGGGATCGAGGCTGGAAAGAGACTGACCGACACGCCGTTGCGGGAACGAGACCGACCGCTTCCCCTACCCGGGAACTGTAAGTAGAAAGCTGCGACCGAAGTTAACTATAAAAGACCGATCCTTAGAATTTGTTCCTCGCTCTTTCCGTTCATCTTGGTGAACTGCTACTTTGGACCCGTTAGTTCGCCAACGACCAATTTCTAGTGAGCAGACGACATCAGAAGACGTGGAGAAGAAGCATGGATATAAACTACCTGATGAAAAGCATGTAGCGCAGAACTGGGGACTATATATCACGAGAGGCGAGCTGTCAATACAAAATGAGGGGGGTGGGGGGTATCACGTTGTCAGTGGAGAAGAGGTTAAAGCACAGTGAGTTGGTCAGGAGAGCTCAGTGACTTCAAATGTGGGTTAATCACTGGATGTCACCTGCGAGAAAAAAAACATTGGCAACATTTCTACCCTTCTATATCTTGGAGAAGTGATTGTGAAGCGGAAATGCGAAGGAGGAGCTACAGCCAAACCAAGACGACGCAAACCTTATCTACTGCCGGACCGGACCGTCGAGGATTTCGCAGGGCGGTTGCAAAAACTAGCCTGAAATCCGTGCCAGGAATCACTCGTGAGGTACAAAGTGTTATCAGTAGTGTAGCTACTGCAATGACTGTGCGTAGAGTGTTAAAATGTATAGATTACAATGGTCGAACAGCTCCTCGTAAGTCACACATTTCTGTGGCCAAAGCGAAGCGACGGTACAGTGGAGAGCGGATGACTCGTTATGAGTGGTTTCGTGTGATGAATCACTGCGTACCCTATTTGGATCCGGTGGATTGTATTAAGTTTTGCGAATACCTGGAGAACGCTATCTTCGATAATGTGTAGTGCCAGTAGTGAAGCCACTAGGAGGACATGTTACGGTATGGGGGCGTATTTTGCTATTAGGGGTGTGGTCCACTTACTGTACTTACAAATCGCTAAATGCATAGGGATGCGAACACAATTTCAGGATTGTGTACTGTGTTCAGTAGACGAACATTTCGTTGTATCTGCATGACATGTGTACAAATGCCGTTATCATTTGTGAAATGCAGTGTTATTTTTTTTCCTCATGCGTGACAGATAACGCAACATACTTGTTGCTACATCTCACTTTTGATATTAAATTGCTCAGTCACAGATCGCTGTAATCACTTGTCTGTAGTTTCTCTAATAACAACCTTGTCCGCTTCTTTATCTCCCTTCGTGGAGGCACCAAATATTATTTTCATCATAACTGCTTTTTCTTTACTTGTTTGTCCTGAAATATGGATTAATATCGGCACTAACTGGTCAACTTTTTCGCACTTTCTCGAAAGTCGGTTTCTTGCGATTTCAACATGTTTCCGTATTCCAAATTGGATTTTTTCTTTATCTGCTTTACAAGTGCTACAAGCCTTTTTTCGTTTTCTTTCCGTTCGCGTTTAACTCTGCCACGAACATAGTCTAGTATAAACGTTCAATCAGTTACCAATTATTTGACTACAATTAAATAATGAGTCAGGGATTTGTACTGCTTTCTATGAAATCGTTCTACTCTTTGTTCTCTTTAAAACTATAACCATACCACGAGTACGTCGCTAGACCTTTTTTACTCCGCCTATAATTCAAAGCGCACATGAAAAATGTTAGAAAATACGTCTAATTCTAAGATAAGTATAACAAGATTTAAAAGTTGTTAATATTCCAAATGCGACCACTGCCTTCCACGAATTACTGGTGATTTACATGTGTGTTTTCGAGAGAGAAATTAAATGACAGTAATAAAAGACTGATTTTTACACGGCTTTAAGGCTTCTGTCATTCAGTTTGGAGACGGAAGTCCCTGTTCCGTCATTTTCAGGATGCTGTGTCGGAATTCGATTCTGCTCCTTCATGAGATTTCCGTTCGGTTGGAGCTGCTGACAGCTGGGGATCCACGAAGTACATCAGATAAAACACGCCAACGAAGAAGCGCCATAAATATTAATGAGGCTTTCAGAAAATGTGACGTGGAGTAGAGACAAAGTAAATACCAAGGGACACGGAGAAGAGGAAGAAACCGTCCGCCCGTAACTCATTTGTTATTCTAATGGTGTCACGGCGCTAAATAATGAAAGAGTAAGAAACGAAATAGTTGTATATTGCAGTAAAGAAAGTTGGACAACATTTGCTTCAATTTACAGAAACGTTAAGAACAGAGTAACAAACCAAATGACTAGACATTAAGAAAATGGTACGGCTATTGTAAATTCGTATCTAACAAGCGAAACCCCCATCGCACCCCTCTCAGATTTAGTGGTAAGATGGCCCAATGTATATCCCGTCAAAAGCTGAAAACAGATCACTCGTTAAAACAGGAAGAAGGTGTACTGAGCTGCGAAAACGGAAGCAAAATAAAAACAGTGGAGTTAAAATTCATAATTATGTGAAAAAATGGGCTCGAAAGAGGTATGAACACGGATCTTGCGTTTTAAAGTCCAACACCGTGACCACACAACCATGAAGCCATAGCTTTTTCTATTCGTTCTATGTTGCAAATCTTGAACATGTATCTTTCACTGGTTCTATTTTGCTTCATTTTTACAGTTAAGTACACCTTTTTCCTGTTTCATGTTTGATTTGTGTTCAATTTTTTACGGGAATCCAAAGGGCCATTTTACCACTAAATCTGAGGAAGATGTGATGGTGAGTTTCCCTCGTAAGTACGAAAATTCTGGTGCAGTACCACACTTTTACCTCATGAGGCATTCAGGCAAAGGCGGAACAAACTGAAGTAAATCATACGCATCTTCAAAATCAGATATGTCCGTTGCATGCAGCGACTCGAATTCTGCGACAATGGAACGAACTAAGCATATGCTGCATAGGCAGTGCGGTATTTGATGCTGTTTCTCAGGCTTATGCAGACCAGTTAAATTACTTTTCCTCAACCGCAGTCAGTTGTGAAATGGTGATAAATTAACCAGAAGATGTCACCTTAGCGATACATGTGTTTTCCTTGAAGCATGTCTCTATAGTATGAAAAGCAATCGTGAAACTCTCTTCTCAACAGCAGGTAATGAATCTGTAAGCGGAAGTATGATTAAATATTTTCCCGGTACTACTACTCCAGTACTTACAGAGAACCGTAATCCAGAGCCTGCTGAGTGGAGACAAAATCTAATTAGACCAGTGTCCAAGAATGATCACCCAAAATCACCTGCCGACTATAGCCCCGTGAGTCTAACAGCTGAAGTAACTAAAACCTTGGAATACTTTGTTTATGAACTGCTGAAGGACTTAATTAAAACTTTCAAGTTTCACGATAGATGTCAACTGCACTTCGGGAAACGTAGTAGCACTGAAACTACTTTAATCAAAGTAAATGATGACACCAAACATTATAGGGACAGGTCTGAGGCGAGCGTGGTAGCACTAATCAAGACTTTTGACGCTGTAGATTTCCGTGTATTACTTATGGAAGTGAATCAGCTGAATTTCTCGATAAGTGTCGAAATTTCTTTCAACAGCTACCACAGCAACCGAATCATGGTGTCCTCTGTGGAAGTCATCACTGAACCATGTGCTTTAAGACGTCCCAGACGCTTCTGTCATTGGCTTTTCTTGTTGTATATCAATGATAGTTCGTCCGTTCCATGTTCTTGTAACTACCCCCTTATGTTTTGACGACATCCAATTGTCCGTAAACGTCAACCCTAAGAAGATTCCTGCTGCCGTATCATGCACGACTGACTACATTTTTCGCAGTATTACGATGGATACTAAACATGGATCCTAAACCGAGCCATAAGAAGTCACAGGCTATTTTCACAGCTACAGAAAGTTTATAAACTAATATTTTAATGATATAGTATCTTTTTGCTCTATATGGTGTACAATGCCTAAAAAAAAAAGAATAACTGCCAATCAATACTTGCAGTAATTGTCACTCTTATGTACATGCTATCCACAAATTTAGAAAAATAGTTCCATAAAAAAGTGGAACCATCTCTAGTCTTATTAAATATTTACAGCTTTGATAATGAGAAGTTCAGACAATATGTGCTGCCCATGTACCTTCCGTGAAATGCTAACAGGCAAAACCTTTTTTGTAAAGCTATCTGTTCCCTTTCCTCCCACAGCTGTTCACCTGTATCGTCTAGTTCTAAGGACAAGAATTGATTACCGATATAACCTTGTAGACCCCTAATTACTTTCAGAATACGTCACATTAACAACTTTGAAAAAGGTTACCAGTAAGTCTCGAAGGCTGTTATCAAAGACTATCTAGGTGTGATTGGAGATGTTAAACATGCGCTTTCAGATAGTGGAAAACAGTTCCTTTCAAAGACGCGGGAGATTATGTTATGGAGGAAAAACACTAAAGGACTTATACAACAGTATACCACCGACAAGCGAACGCAGCTGAAAGAGTCATAAGGGAACTGGGAAATTTGTCCGTAATCTGTTGTGCAAAAAGACATGGCACGTTAGATGAATTTGTCAAGGACTTCAAATTTGTAACGATTCAGCTTTCTGAAGGATTAACCCAAAGCTCGCAGACAAAAAGTTTTGTTGAACATGGATCCGTAGGACAGAATCAGAGAAGTGGTTTCATTTCTACTATGGCACCCGCCAAAGCATATAGAGGTGACTGAGGCAGCCACTGTAAACATAAAGAAAGCAGCACTGCAACAACACAGGAGAAATGAATGCGAAGCACCATTTCTTCTATTGCAGATGGAAGGTACTGGTTAGGAACCACTTCCTCGCTTGTAAAAAAAAAATAAAAAATAAATAAAATAAATAAATCTCATAAGCTGTTCTGCCTGTATGTTGTTGGACCCTATCGCCTATGAGACCATTCTGGAGACTCTGTGGACAAGAGAAAGCGATTACAACCCATCACTTCTCAAACTTGAAATCATTTTTACTGCACAGTTAGTTTACTTGTGTGATGTAACCTGGAACGCTTATGTGTTCAGTTAACTTATATGCTGCTTTCCGCAAGGTCTTGTCAGCGTTTAGCCAGAAATATTTGAATGATTTTGTTGTGCAGTTTTCACGTACAGTCTTATGGTTACTATTGTTTTTCTACACGTGCATTCTTGGGTGTATTTTGAGCCCCTTTAGCAGAAAGGTTATGCACACCTTGCAGTCATATGAGACGTGTGAGCTTGATATTCACATGGTGTAAGTGTCCTTAATTTACTTGAGTACAATACGAGTTACAGGACTGTTCTAGCGTAAGGTGACCACAATATAATGGGTCACTCCTCAAACGACCCCATTTTTTTAAATTTCTTACTCTACCTCATATTTTCATTGTCATCCAGTCCATACGTGGTGTATGATACGTTCTATTTTGTCATATGACAAATTTTTGTCTATGTCTGCGACGTGTATGAGAGGTTAGAGAGGGAAGTCTATCGCCTATTGAAGTGAAAGATGATTTTTTTCTCTATGTTGTGTTGCACTGCGTGTGTTACGTAGAGTTTGGCTTACCGCCGACTCGGAATTGCACCGACCCCCTGTCACGTTGTTGTGATGATTTTTGGTTGCCAGTTTTAGCTAGTTCATCACTACGCGAGCTTGATGATCTTCGCACTTGAGATTTAATTTCCGTGTACATCTCACGAATCAATCTTGTACAAAGATGAACGTGTAAAAACACACGATTTTCTTTTAATCTTGATGACATTACTTAACATGTGCTTATGAACCATCATGTTCATAAAGTGAATGTAACACCATCTTTTGGAGACTAGCAGCATTTGTATGACTTCGCATGTAGGACAAAACACTTCACTCTTATGAAGAAAGTTAGTGTTATGTTAAACGCCATTGACATGTATGAAAATGCTAGCATGACATGTAGAGGAAAACTACGAAGAGATTTTGTACAATATTACTAAAATTTGTTGTTAGTTAAGTTAAACAACTATGTAAACAACGATTGAATGGAGTTACACTTCCTTTTCATTTCGAGAAACACAACCATCTGTGAAACAACTATAAATAGCAATCTAATTTGCTGCGATGCGAAGCTATACTCCTCGAAATAAGCCGGCAATGTTCACCCACGCTATGAAATAACTTTTTATTTATTTTATACACTTTAAGGATTAGTAGTAGTAGTAGTAGTAGTAGTAGTAGTAGTAGCTTTATACATCTGTAGATCTCGTTTTACAAGGATATAGGAACTGTCAAAGTATTTACAAATTTAGATCAATTTAAAATCAGCTGATTTGTCTACACTTCGTCTAGACTTCTAGTCAGAGACAGTCATTAGATTTATTCCTGGTATAAAATATTTTTTTACAAATAAATTATCAAATAATGTAATGCCACGTTGTTCACTCACATCTCACTATCAGTTACTGCACACATTATACACACATTGTTTCTTATCACTTCACTCACTACACTCACACACACACACACACACACACACACACACACACACACACACACACACACACACACACACTGATGATTTCTGGGCCATTTTCTGTACCGCAACTTCCCATTTACTATCCTGAAGAACTGAGTCAGCATCCCTCCATACTGAGAGATGTTGAGCTCAGAGAGAGGAAGATGTGTTAGTATTCTGCTATGCATATCTTGGGGGTAAGTATTTCCAGATTGGAAAAAAAGAAGGATAAAAACATAAAGTGAAGGTACTATGTGGCATGTTGGACTTTTTATAATCAGTATTATTATTTATTTTGTAACATTTTTTATAAAAGGCATACTCTGTTTTAGCTAAGTAATCCTTCAATGTACAAAATGTATTGCATAACAGGTAATTTTTAACTGCCTTTTTAAATAAGTGCATTTTGGCAATTCCTTTAATGTCTTTTGGTAATTTATTGTACAGTTTTATTCCTTGGTAGAAAATGCTGTTTTGAGTTGCATGTTAATTTTTTCTTGGTAAATGTAAGTTGAGTCTATCTCTTATTGCATGGCCATGGAGAGAGCTGTTTGTGCAGTAATTACCAATGTTATTTTTTGTGTGTACAACTGACTGGTAAATGTATTCACATGGAGCAGATAAAATTCCCAGTGTTTTGAGCAGATCTTTACAATGTGCTCGACTATTATTTTTTGTTATTATTCCTATAGCTCTTTTTTGGAATTTGAAAATTGTGTTCATATTTTGTGCATGTGTTCCCCAAAAAAGAATTCCATACCTAAGAATTGAGTGTACATATGAATAACATTTAACTAAAAGCCACCACATGTTACACACCGATGATAGCATTCTAAGGGCATAACATACTGTTTCCAAGTACCTTTGTGTGTTCACATCACTTCAACTGAGAGCCAATATTCATTCCTAGAATCTTTTCATTTATTACACAGTCTATAGAGGCGCCATCTATATTTAATTTAGAATTGCCGTTTTTCCTCTTCAGACTGAAATTCATGGCATTAGTTTTCTTTACGTTCAATGTCACTTTATTACTTATTGACCAATCATAGACTTCCTTGAGAGTTACATTTGCTTTCTCAGCAAGGAGTTCTCTTGTTTTCTCAGTGACTATAGTATTGCTGTCATCAGCGAAGAGGATTTTTTCACCATGAGTAACACTACTGGGAAAGTCATTGATGTATATCAGGAACAGTATTGGCCCTCCCCCCATGAACTATGGACCTTGCTGTTGGTGAGGAGGCTTGCGTGCCTCAGTGATACAGATACCCGTACCATAGTTGCAACCACAATGGAGGGGTATTTGTTGAGCGGGCAGACAAACGTGTGGTTCTTGAAGAGGGGCAGCAGCCTTTTCAGTAGTTGCAGGAGCAACCGTCTGGATGATTGACTGATCTGGCCTTGTAATACTAACCAAAATGGCCTTGCTGCTCTGGTACTGCGAACGGCTGAAAGCAAGGAGAAACTGCAGCCATAATTTTTCCCGAAGGCATGCAGTTTTACTGAATGATTAAATGATGATGGCGTCCTCTTGGGTAAAATATTCCGGAGGTAAAATTGTTCCTCATTCGGATCTCCGGGCGGAAACTACTCAAGAGGAAGTTGTTATCTGGAGAAAGAAAACTGGCGTTCTACGGATTGGAGCATGGAATGTCAGATCCCTTAATCGGGCAGGTAGTTCAGAAAATTTAAAAATGGAAATGGATAGGTTAAAGTTAGATATAGTGGGAATTAGTGAAGTTCAGTGGCAGGAGGAACAAGACTTTTGGTCAGGTGAATACAGGGTTATAAATACAAAAGCAAATACGGGTAATGCAGGATTAGGTTTAATAATGAATAAAAAAATTGGAGTGCGGGTAAGCTACTACAAACAGCATAGTGAACGAGTTATTGTGGCCAAGATAGACACGAAGCCCACGCCTACTACAGTAGTACAAGTTTATACGCCAACTAGCTCTGCAGATGACGAAGAAAATGCTGAAATGTATGATGAGATAAGAAGAAATTATTCAGGTAGTGAAGGGAGACGAAAATTTAATAGTCATGGGTTCTGGGGTTCTAAGCAAAGAGGGGAAAGCAGAAAGGTGGAAGGAGTATATAGAGGGTCTCTACAAGGGCGATGTACTTCAGGACAATATTATGGAAATGGAAAGGGATGTAGAAGAAGATGAAATGGGAGATATGATACTGCGTGAAGAGTTTGACAGAGCACTGAAAGACCCAAGTCAAAACAAGGCCCCGGGAGTAGACAACATTCCATTAGAACTACTGACGGCCTTGGGAGAACCAGTCCTGCCAAAACTCTACCTACTGGTGACCAAGATGTACGAGACAGGCCAAATACCCTCAGACTTCAAGAAGAATATAATAATTTAAATCCCAAAGGATGCAGGTTTTGAAAGGTGTGAAAATTACCGAACTATCAGTTTAATAAGTCACGGATGCAAAATACTAACTCGAATTCTTTACAGACGAATGGAAAAACTGGTAGAGCCGACCTCAGGGTAGATCAGTTTGGATCCCATAGAAATATTGGAACACGTGAGGCAATACTGACCTTCTTAGAAGAAAGATTAAGGAAAGGCAAACCTACGTTTCTAGCATTTGTAGACTTAGAGAAAGCTTTTGACAATGTTGACTGGAATACTCTCTTTCAAATTCTAAAGGTGCAGGGGTAAAATTCATGGAGCGAAAGTATTTGTATGGAGTGTAGCCATGTATGGAAGTGAAACATGGACAATAAATAGTTTGGACAAGAAGAGAATAGAAGCTTTCGAAATGTGTTGCTACAGAAGAATGTTGGAGATTAGGTGCGTAGATCATGTAACTAATTAGACGGTATTGAATAGGAATTGGGGGGAAGAGAAGTTTGTGGCAGAACTTGACTAGAAGAAGGGATCGGTTGGTAGGACATGTCCTGAGGCATCAAGGGATCACAAATTTAGCATTGGAGGGCAGTGTCTAGGGTAAAAATCGTAGAGGATGACCTAGAGATGAATACACTAAGCAGATTCAGAAGGATGTTGGTTGCAGTAGGTACTGGGAGATGAAGAAGCTTGTACGGGATAGATTAGCATGGAGAGCTGCATCAAACCAGTCTCAGGACTAAAGACCACAATAACAACAATAGGTGACTGGAATTCAAGAACAGGGAAAGGGACAGAAGAAACATAGTAGGTGATTATGGATTGGGGCTATGACATAGAAGAGGAAGCTGCCTGGGAGAATTTTGTGCAGAACATAACTTAATCATAGCTAACACTTGGTTTAAGAATCATAAAAGAAGGTTGTATACATGGAAGAACCCTGGAGATACCAAAATGTATCAGATAGATTATATAATGGTAAGACAGAGATTTAGGAACCAGGTCTTAAATTGTAAAACATTTCCAGGGGCCAATGTGAACTCTGACCACATTCTATTGGTAACGAACTGTAGATTAAAACTGAGGAAACTGCGAAAAGGTGGCAATTAAAGGCGATGTGACCTGGATAAACTTAAAGAACCAGAGGCTGTACAGAGTTTCAGGGAGAGCATAAGGGAACAATTGACAGGAATGGGGGAAATAAATACAGCAGAAGGTAGCTTTGAGGGATGAAATAGTGAAGGCAGCAGAGGATCAAATAGGTGAAAAGACGAGGGCTAGCAGAAATCCTTGGGTAACAGAAGAAATATTGAATTTAATTGATGAAAGGTGAAAATATAAAAATGCAGTTAATGAAGCAGGCAAAAATGAATACAAACGTCTCAAAAATGAAATCGACAGGAAGTACAAAATGGTTAAGTAGATATGGCTAGAGGACAAATGAAACGATGTAGAGGCCTATCTCACTAGGGGTAAGATAGATACTGCCTACAGGAAAATTAAAGAGACCTTTGGAACAAGGAGAACCACTTGCACGAATATCAAGAGCTTTGATGGAAACCCAGTTCTAAGCAAAGAAGGGAAAGCAGAAAGGTGGAAGGAGTATATAGAGGGTCTATACAAGGGCGATGTAGTTGAGGACAGTATTATGGAAATGGAAGAGGATGTAGATGAAGATGAATTGGGAGATATGATACTGCGCGAAGAGTTTGACAGGGCACTGAAAGACCTGAGTCGAAACAAAGCCCTGGGAGCAGACAACATTCGATTAGAGCTACGACGGCCTTGGGAGAGCCAGTCCTGATAAAACTCTACCATCTGGTGAGCAAGATGTATGAAACAGGCGAAATACCCTCAGACTTCAAGAAGAATATAATAATTCCAATCCCAAAGGAAGCAGGTGTTGACAGGTGTGAAAATTACCGAACTAACAGTTTAATAAGTCACAGCTGCAAAATAATAACACTAATTCTTTACAGATGAATGGAAAAACTGATAGAAGCCGTCCTCAGGGAAGATCAGTTTGAATCCCATAGAAATATTGGAACACGTGAGGCAATACTGACCCTACGACTTATCTTAGAAGAGAGATTAAGGAAAGGCAAACCTACGTTTCTAGCATTTGTAGACTTAGAGGAAGCTTTTGACAATCTTGATTGGAATACTCTCTTTCAAATTCTTAAGGTGGCAGGGGTAAAATACAGGGAGCGAAAGGCTATTTACATTTTGTACAGAAGGCAGATGGCAATTATAAGAGTCGAGGGGTATGAAAGGGAAGCAGTGGTTGGGAAGGGAGTTAGACATTGTTGTAGCCTTTCCCCGATGTTATTCAATCTGTATATTGAGCAAGCAGTAAAGGAAACAAAAGAAAAATTCGGAGTAGGTATTAAAATCCATGGAGAAGAAATAAAAACTTTGAGGTTCGCCGATGACATTGTAATTCTGTCAGAGACAGCAAAGGACTTGGAAGAGCTGTTGAACGGAATGGATGGTGTCTTGAAGGGAGGATATAAGATGAACATCAACAAAAGCAAAACGAGGATAAGGGAATGTAGTAGAATTAAGTCGGGTGATGCTGAGGAAATTAGATTGTGAAATGAGATACTTAATGTAGTAAAGGAGGTTTGCTATTTGGGGAGCAAAATAATTTATGATGGCCGAAGTAGAGAAGTTATAAAATGTAGACTAGCAATGGCAAGGAAAGCGTTTCTGAAGAAGAAAAATTTGTTAACATCTAGTATAGATTTAGATATCAGAAAGTCGTTTCCGAAAGTGTTTGTATGGAGTGTAGCCATGTATGGAAGTGAAACGTGGATGATAAATAGTATAGACAAGAAGAGAATAGAAGCTTTCGAAATGTGGTGCTACAGAAGGATGCTGAATATTAGATGGGTAGATCACATAACTAATGAGGATGTATTGAATAGAATTGGGGAGAAGATGAGCTTGTGATACAACTTGACAAGAAGAAGGGATCGGTTGGTAGGACATGTTCTGAGACATCGAGGGATCACCAGTTTAGTATTGGAGTTCAGTGTGGAGGGTAAAAATCGTAGAGGGAGACCAAGAGATGAATACACTAAGCAGATTCAAAAGGATGTAGGCTGCAGTAGGTACTGGGAGATGAAGAAGCTTGCACAAAATAGAGTAGCATGGAGAGCTGCGTCAAACCAGTGATGGCCACAACAACAACATTGGTCCAAATATGCTACCTTGCAGAACCCCTATATTAATGTATTTTGGTTCTGATAAGTGTTTTATTAAATGTTTAGATGTGTTATCTCTACTCTTTGTACCCTATCTGTTAGGTATGATTGAAACCAATCGTTAGCTACCCCTCTTATTCCTAATGCTTCTAATTTATTTAATAGAATTTTGTGGTCGACTGTATCAAACGCCTTAGAAAGATCCAAAAAATGCTTGTGACACACTCATCTTTATCAAGAACATCAACTTTTGTGAATTTTACCATGGCTGACTCCGTATTTTTGTGATTCGCTTAAAATGTTGTATTTATTCAGGTAATTCATTAATCTGTCTTTCACAATTGCTTCTATCATTTTTTAGAATGCTGATAGCAGGGAAATGGGCCAGTAACTTCCTATGTCTTCTGTATTACCTTCCTTAAGCAAAGACACAACTCCTGCCTGTTTTATCTGCTCTGGAAATATCCCTGATGTGAAGGATTCATTTATTATATTTGTTATCGGGTCTTGTATAATCCCCGTGCATTGTTTCAGTACACACATTGGTACTTCATCTAAGCCTACTGACGTTTTACTTTTTAGTTTTTGAATTGTTTTGCTGACTTCATTCTCTGCAGTTGGAAGTAACATCATTATATTTAGTGCAACATTATTTACAGGTATTATATTTGTTTGAGGGAATTTTTGCTGTAACTTCTCGGCAATACCTGAAAAATACTCGTTTACATAGTTTGGAAAGTGCTGTGGATCTTTTATTACTTTATCTCCCTCCCTTAGCAGTATGTTATTCTGCGATTGGTTGCCTCTCCCCATTTCCTTTTTTATAACATCCCAGAGTGCTTTGCTTTTAATCTCTGTATTATATATTATTTTGCTATTAAATGAATTTTTTGCAGCAATCACTACCTTCTTATAGATCTTTTTGTATCTATGATAGAAATTTAAGAATTCTGGATCATTCTGAATCTTTTTCATGGAACTGAGGTGTTTAAGTGTTTGGGAAGACTTCTTAATACCTGCTGTTATCCATCTGTTTATGTGAGATGTTGATACAGACAGGCATACTTTTGGAAATGCCTTTTCAAAGTTCAATTTAAACAATGTGGAGTATTTAGAGAATTTAATATTCACATGGGTTTCCTTATACACTTAATCTCAGTATTGTTTTTCTAGTTCTTTCGAAAAATCTTTTTTTTTTATTTCTGATAGACGTCATTTCTATGCTCGTAGTTTAGGGAATAATTCGATGCGTGACTTTACTGTTATTATTTGACAGAGATGGTCTAATAGTCCGTTATCTTTTACAGCTACATCACATATTTTCCCTGTCCACATTTGTGGCCACATGGTCAATTACTGATGAAGTCGTTGTGGTAACCCTTGTTGCACTATTGACAAATAGGGACATGCCAAAACTTTGAAGGATGTTTATCAAGGTGCTGCTGGATTCTTTTATGATACTAGTGTTGTTGTTAGCCGGCCGCGGTGGTCTAGCGGTTCAGGCGCTCAGTCCGGAACCGCGCGACTGCTACGGTCGCAAGCTCGAATCCTGCCTCGGACATGGATATGTGTAATGTCCGTAGGTTGGTTAGGTTTAAGTAGTTCTAAGTTCTAGGGGACTGATGACCACAGATGTTAAGTCCCATAGTGCTCAGAGCCATTTGAACCATTTTGTTGTTGTTAATGTCCCCACACAAATTTATGTTGACCTTTGTACTCAAGAATTTATCTAGAACTTCTGTTAACTTATTGAAAAAAGTGTCCACACTACCACTAGGAGATGTACACACACACAAAATTATTAATTTCTTGGTGATATCAAGCCCTGTTAATTCAATAGCTGATATTTCAAAGTGTTTCTCTTCACTTACTGTACTGAGGTCATGTCTTGATTTGAACTGTGTTCCGTTTCTAATATAGATGCATGATCCTTCACCCCTTGAACAGTGGAACAGAGTTTCTGCATTTCATATTTAAATATTCCTGGACCATTTGTTGTCATTTTCAATAAAACCGGTAATGATGCCTCGTATGTGTCTGTAGTTTTGTTCCCTGGATTCGGATATTTTGCTGAAGTAGGCGATTGTTTTGAAATGCCTATATTGCGTGGCTATAAAGTATTGCAATAATGGTTGTTCTTTTATTATCAAAAGTATGGAAGACAGGTTGACGTGGGGTGACAGTCACATATTGCTTTGCAGTATTTTATTATATTTCTGCCTGTGCCGTAGCTAGTTTTGAGGAAAGTACATGGCTTGCCAACTCAGTAAGGAGCCATCGAATTTTCTTGTTAGAAATGAGCAGACCCAGGTGTTTTTTTCCGATGGTGTGGTCCGATCACTGAAGGTCAGTCGCAATGCCTTTATAGAAGGAACATGGTTCGCCAGGGCACTGTAGTTTGTGAAGTCGGGTATGGAAGCTTCTGCTCCACACTTCGACAGCAAATGGAAGAATGGGAATTTTCTGAAGGGTTCCCCAGTATTCACTTAAATGAAACGATATTCTCGCTGGTCAGTGTGGAAAGGGTAGGGACTCCTCCCATTCACGTAGAGTTTTTAAAAGGATTTGACAAAAATTAGCTGGGTGCACCTGTCGTGATGATACTATATGGGGCAGTTGTGGTCATAAAGTCATCGGCTCCAGGCGTTTTCTGCTGCTGTTTCGGCCGTTCTTATCCGGTACTGATTGACACTGTTTCACACACATTTCCTGAGATCGGAGTGATGTAAGTGTCGTCCGTTTTTGCAAAAACGTAATCCACTTTCTAAGCTGCTCATAATTCGTCAGATTTTATTATGCTAATTGTGTTGCTTGATTAGTTGTATTTTGGTGTGAGTTCTGAATTCCTTAACTTTGCATTTCCTAGTTGCACATGTTTTTTGTATTCCTTTGTATGGGAGCGATTTCTCCGTCTTTCAGTATGATTTGTCGTCAGTTATTTGAAAGAGTAAATTTCTATTGTATTCAGATTTGTTTTGAGTTTCACATCCTAAAACGTCCTACATCTTTTCCGGGTTGGATGACTGTCCAGTTATAAAAAGATTTTGCTTGGCTCATTGTGATTATGTGCCGTTTTTATACCCTGGCCCAACTTTCTGATAATTCTGATTTGGTGGTCAGTTGTTTAATTGACGCATAACGGGCACTTCGCGCAACTGGTGACGAAAAAGTAACTGCTACAATTCAGTGTCTGGGTAAGATGTGAGTCTCACTTTAAGCTTGATAACGTCAGCCCTCTGTATGCTCATACAGCTCTTTCCAGCTGTCTTTCTCTGTCCGACTTCGAACTAATCTTTTTGTGACATTATCAAAACTATCCATGCTACGCTTGCCATCAACCCATCTGATAACGGTACTTTAGCATGTGTCTTTCTTCGCACGATCAGCGACTTCCACTAAATATTTAGTTGCATCGGTACTTCTGCCATTTAATTTGTAGCATAACAGTTTCCAAACAATATGTGAGGTAGTACACGACCTAGTTTTGAAATTTCTGTGGAAATGTATCGTCGGCGTAATAAATTGATGGTAGTGTCACAGTAAAGCTAGACTGCCTCAGAATCAAATAACGCGAGTGATAATCTCAAAGTAGCAGGAGTGCAGGACAAGGACTGCGGATAGATGGTGCTGAGTGGAATTTCGGGTCGTCCGAGAGGTGTGCATTTGCGATGGACACTGTTTCCGGGTGGCGGGGTTGTTGACGAAAATTGCAAATAAGGTAGTGCAGCGCACACGCTTAGTTCTATTTCCTACCAGAAAAATCAATTATCGAATGCGCTCAAGCCATTATTTTGGACTGGTTATGAGCCTGTGTTTCATTAATACGTAATCACACAACAAGTCACTAAAATAGTACAGAATTAACCACCCCAAAATATAGCACACAAAGACCTGTAACAACAAATCAAAACGAAGTTTTTAAAACACATTTCGTAAGAAGGTAATTCAATTAAGCACCATTGTTTGCAATGTCGATCCACGAAACCTTTTCACATCGCCGATGCAGCCATAATACCGCAATATCACAGTACATCAAACACAACAGGAAAACAAAAACAAACAGAAACACATTCAATTTCACATTGTCAGTACAAGCAGATATCACTCATATGTCTTCAACCAAACCATATTCTGTGTAATAAGACCTTGCCGTCTATGTAAGTGCAATGTGGCGGCAAAAATATATCTTAATTTCACTATACAATTAGCCAGGTGCAATGCAACACTCTTTGAGATTTAATTTTAAACCAGTAACTATGAGAATGTAAGTTTGACTAATTATTCAGACTTTAATTACATAAGCAACAACGGCACATTACTCATCGCTATATTTCAGGACAGAAGAACGGAGTTTAGTTTTCGATGAAATATGCCACATGAACAAAAAATACAGCTACGGTCCGTTTGAAACATTATATGGTCCTCCGTATTCTGTATGAAGTTACTGTAAATTTACAGAACTATTTGAAGTACAGTATTTCTTCAGAATGTTAGTGTAGTAGCAGTCACACAGTAAAACATCTCGAGTTTGGTCAGTTTGTGAACCCATACTCAGTTAATCACGCTGTATGTCGCCGAACACTGTATGAGCACGTTCTCTGCAAGTATCAAATCAAATGGCTCTGAGCACTATGGGACTCAACTGCTGTGGTCTTAAGTCCCCTAGAACTTACAACTACTTAAACCTAACTAACCTAAGGACATCACACACATCCATTCCCGAGGCAGGATTCGAACCTGCGACCGTAGCGGTCGTGCGGTTCCAGACTGTAGCGCCTTTAACCGCTCGGCCACCCCGGCCGGCTTTGCAAGTATCATCAATATTGTCAGTTCACCAAAATGCTTAGCCCATAACCACACACGCCCATTAGCATTCCTTGCCACCCACCACTTTGTCACGACGTATCTGTATCACAACACAGTTTTTACGACAATGTTACAAATCCCTAACGATTCCTTGCGAAATAATTGTTGTGAACAGAAGAGTTTTCACAGAAAAGTAAAAATTTATATGTTGTCAAATTTATATTTTGTTACAAATGTATACATATTCAACTGTTTGTCATGAAAGTACGTAACACAAACAAGTTACATGAACGAGTTAAAGAAACGGCCAAAAGAAAGCACCAAAGGCTTCACAAGTAGCGTCTAAGCAAAGCTAATATTCCATTCTATCCACTGAATAACTTCTACTAGAGCCAGTAAAACATTTTAAAAAATGTTTTGAAGTATAGTTGCATGAGCACGAATAAATGATAACTTGTTCATTTATGTTAACTCTTATCATGTATACGTATTCTGTAAATTGACTTGTTACACAAGATTTCGATAAAAGAATCGTACAAATGATCTATGGGACATATAACTAGCTAACTAACCAACTAACAGCTAAACTTAATAAACTGCCAACAGATGAGAACAAAAACTTCTCAGATGGTATGTACGCACGACCAGTAAGCCAAACAGACAACGAAAAGGAAAAAAATAATAATAGTAACACATGCGTGTTTGGCCTAAGAGTTATAGTTTCTCTTGGATATCATAACTCGGTCTGACAAACGCACAATCAATATGGCAAACAAACAATGAAAATAAGATAATAATAATAATAATATCGACTTTTCTAGCCTAAGAGCTACAGTTTCTGTTGGATATCATTACTTGGTCTGACAAGAGTGTTATGAGGCTATTAACTTAACACAGAATTAATTACAATGACATTTCTGAAATATATATTGCACAGTGTATCCATTTGTACGATAACAGTAAACACTGCAAATTGAACCACTATGGATTTTGCTGATTATCACCCATCGGACACAGCCCATGCTTCTAGGTCTGCATGATATGAGGACGTGCTGGTAAGTAATACATCCAAATTTTCTATTCTATTATCAGTGTCGTTTGAGGTGTCACACGTCATGCATATTACTCCGTCGACTTTTATCCTTCGCTAAAGTAAGTTTCAACCCTCTACGCTAGACGGCTCTGAATTGTAGGGTGTAACGTGGTGGTTTGTAATCCAACTACACTCCTGGAAATGGAAAAAAGAACACATAGACACCGGTGTGTCAGACCCACCATACTTGCTCCGGACACTGCGAGAGGGCTGTACAAGCAATGATCACACGCACGGCACAGCGGACACACCAGGAACCGCGGTGTTGGCCGCCGAATGGTGCTAGCTGCGCAGCATTTGTGCACCGCCGCCGTCAGTGTCAGCCAGTTTGCCGTGGCATACGGAGCTCCATCGCAGTCTTTAACATTGGTAGCATGCCGCGACAGCGTGGACGTGAACCGTATGTGCAGTTGACGGACTTTGAGCGAGGGCGTATAGTGGGCATGCGGGAGGCCGGGTGGACGTACCGCCGAATTGCTCAACACGTGGGGCGTGAGGTCTCCACAGTACATTGATGTTGTCGCCAGTGGTCGGCGGAAGGTGCAAGTGCCCGTCGACCTGGGACCGGACCGCAGCGACGCACGGATGCACGCCAAGACCGTAGGATCCTACGCAGTGCCGTAGGGGACCGCACCGCCACTTCCCAGCATATTAGGGACACTGTTGCTCCTGGGGTATCGGCGAGGACCATTCGCAACCGTCTCCATGAAGCTGGGCTACGGTCCCGCACACCGTTAGGCCGTCTTCCGCTCACGCCCCAACATCGTGCAGCCCACCTCCAGTGGTGTCGCGACAGGCGTGAATGGAAGGACGAATGGAGACGTGTCGTCTTCAGCGATGAGAGTCGCTTCTGCCTTGGTGCCAATGATGGTCGTATGCGTGTTTGGCGCCGTGCAGGTGAGCGCCACAATCAGGACTGCATACGACCGAGGCACACAGGGCCAACACCCGGCATCATGGTGTGGGGAGCGATCTCCTACACTGGCCGTACACCACTGGTGATCGTCGAGGGGACACTGAATAGTGCACGGTACATCCAAACCGTCATCGAACCCATCGTTCTACCATTCCTAGACCGGAAAGGGAACTTGCTGTTCCAACAGGACAATGCACGTCCGCATGTATCCCGTGCCACCCAACGTGCTCTAGAAGGTGTAAGTCAACTACCCTGGCCAGCAAGATCTCCGGATCTGTCCCCCATTGAGCATGTTTGGGACTGGATGAAGCGTCGTCTCACGCGGTCTGCACGTCCAGCACGAACGCTGGTCCAACTGAGGCGCCAGGTGGAAATGGCATGGCAAGCCGTTCCACAGGACTACATCCAGCATCTCTACGATCGTCTCCATGGGAGAATAGCAGCCTGCATTGCTGCGAAATGTGGATATACACTGTACTAGTGCCGACATTGTGCATGCTCTGTTGCCTGTGTCTATGTGCCTGTGGTTCTGTCAGTGTGATCATGTGATGTATCTGACCCCAGGAATGTGTCAATAAAGTTTCCCCTTCCTGGGACAATGAATTCACGGTGTTCTTATTTCAATTTCCAGGAGTGTATATCGGTGAGCGAATGACCCTTAGAAAACCGGAAGCACGAATCCGAATAATTCGTCGACACATAGAACATTCTCTTCTTCTGCAAGACGCTGCTAGGCCAGTTATGAGCATTGTGGCATCTGCAACAATCTAACGTCTTGGGTTTTCCATACCGTCCCGACTTGGACTAACCCGATTTTCTTCTGTTTTCGAAACTGAAAGAACATCTTCGAGGACTTCACTTTGATAGTGGTGAAGCGGTGCAAGCAGAGGTGAGGTTGTGGCTCCCTCAACTCAACTAAGTCAAACGTTCTACAGTGACGGTATGAACAAACTGATCTCTCGTTGGGACAAATGTGTTTGTCGATTGGGTGACTATGTTGAGAGAGAAACAAGTAGCCATGAACAATAAAGATGTAGAATGTTAATCAAGTTCGCTTTATTCCAAAAGCTTCATGAGTTTTCACATAAATGAGGAGGCATTACTTTTCAGCTCCCCCTTGCACATCGGTGGATAATTTGTGCCGATCCCAGTAATGTAGCATCTTATAATTAGCCGATGGAGAAATGGATATTTTATCAAAGCCAATGATTTTCAGGTGCCCTCCAAATTTTTTTGCCACTTCTCTGAAAGTGGCGAGAAACACTAGGATTACCCACATTGTTAGTTCGTTCAGTTACTCTCATCTTGTAAGTGTTTCTAGTTGTTTCTTGTCGGTTCTGCTATCGCCTGGGAAGGCAGATGTTAATTTTGGTGTTGTGTTGGCAGAAGAGCCAACACCGTGTTACTAGTGGAGGCCGAAATGCACGCGTTTAAGCTCACGGAGGCTGGCGTGAAGAGGGAAGAACTACACTGACGTGAGGTCTGGAACATGACAAGGAATTAGAATTCAGAAGCGGACGTCATTAGTTTCATACTAAACTTTAATCCATTGGAAATGGAAATGTCGTGTGGCTAGGGCCTCCCGTCGGGTAGACCGTTCGCCTGGTGCAGGCCTTTCGATTTGACGCCACTTCGACGACCTGCGCGTCGATGGGGATGAAATGATGATGATTAGGACAACACAAAACCCAGTCCCTGAGTGGAGAAAATTTCCGACCCAGCCGGGAACTGAACCCGGGCCCTTAGGATTGACAGTCTGTCACGCTGACCACTCAGCTACCATGGCGGACTACTTTAAACCATTAATGACGAACGTCTCTCTTGACGGTGCATGATGCACAATATTAACTGTTCAGATTATAGTAACTGAATATGGCGCCTTGCTAGGTCGTAGCAAATGACGTAGCTGAAGGCTATGCTAAACTGTCGTCTCTGCAAATGAGAGCGTATGTATACAGTGAACCACCGCCAGCAAAGTCGGCTGTACAACTGGGTCGAGTGCTAGGGAGTCTCTCTAGACCAGACCTGCCGTGTGGCGGCGCTCGGTCTGCAATCACTGTTAGTGGCGACACGCGGGTCCGACGTATACTAAGGGACCGCGGCCGGTTTAAAGGCTACCACCTAGCAAGTGTGGTGTCTTGCGATGACACCACATTTGGCATCGGTTCCAATGAATCATTTGGGCCACAGAGTTGTGCATTTGCTTGTGATCAGTCAGAGCGATATTTTCACAACATCTCAAGATTTCGTCGATTGATTCGATAGCATCATTGCACTATCTGCACTTTAGGTTTTTTGCTAATTTCTCGATTCTGGTTCTAATGACTTGTTCCTGTGCAGCGAAAAACAGTCCTTCAGTTGCCTTCTTTGAAGTACTGTTGGCCATCGAAGATCAGGCCCCATTTTGCATTCAATCTTATCCAAAACCTGCCCGTATAATGCCCTATTGAGCGAGCTGTCAGTCCGGCATTTACGTGCAACTTCCTGGTTTAGATTCTTAGTTTCTTGTTCACTGAGAAACTTACTTTCAGAACCGATCTTTGACACACGGTCTGCCAATACCTGATTTCCTTCTCTCACTGACTGCCTCATTTGGAAGAGTCCTCTGCCACCTAATTTTCTGCAAAAGTGCAGTCTGTTGACGGCACTGAGAGAGGGTAGTGCAAGGAGAACTGCCGTACGTTTTATTGTTTACCTGTTCTGGTTACCCAACTCCACATCAAGATTTTTGCAGTGAACTTTATGAGTGTATGAACCAGATTTTGGTTTCCTTAATGGTACTGCTGTCACTGGGTCTGATTTTCAAAACTTTCTACTCCTTAAGCAGTACTCTTCGCTGTCACGTGCTAAAATAAAACATGTAGGCGCGAGACTTTTTAATAATTGTGATTTGGATTTGATTTTAAATTGAATTGAAATTATTTTTGAGATTCTTTTTTTTTTTTTTTACTTTTGAGTTCGTGATTTTAATAACTGGCTGTTTAAGAAAGATTAAGATGAGCAACCATTTTGTTCACGTTAAAGTTACTTTAATGTGAGCCAGTCTAGAAACACATTGCCTTTTAATTGAAAACTGAAATAATATTTTTTATTGGCCTCAGATAATATTTTTCAGAAGCATGAGTTCTTTCTTACAATTTGCAACTGCCTACACACGCAAGATAATTGTTATTACCGCCGTTAACAAATAATTGAAGTCCGAGTAGTGACTCTGGATCTCAGCGAGTAACTGAAAATAAAAATCTTAAAAAGTATTTTTTCTTCCGCTACGTCAGGCGGCTGTGGAAATAATATTTGTTATGTTTTGAGAGAGCGATCTCTTCGCTTCCGCTAAATTCGTGAATTAAAAATACCACGTAATGGCGTCTGTTGCTTCAGCGGCGGCTGCAACTGTTGAACTGAAAATCACTCAGAATACTGATTTTAAATGGAAACGGATATGAAACAGGACTTACCTTCTACAAGTAAAGGTGAGCAATAACTTTTAACTACTATATTATTGAATTGATATCACAAATGAACTTACATTCGTCAGCAATTAACAAACATGTTCAACCTCTACCACTTCAGACAAGAGAAAAGAAAAGTAGAAGGCCAACTGACCGCTGTTCTTCTTCACATTACACTTACATAGATCATATTGTGCATAATTAGTTCTCTCTGCATTCAAATATTGAAATTAATGTTTTACATAAAAATAATACAAATGAGAAGAATTATGCCTCCTGTACGGCCACTATCGCACTCAACATAATATTTCGCATCAAGATAAAAGCTCTCGTCCATACTAAATCTTTTTAATATTTGCGTTTAAGTTTTTTTTTTCAATATTTTCACTGGGGACAGTAGAACACTCCCCGAAACATTCATGACACAATATACAGTATATGACATTAACATTTCAGTCCGTGCATCCACAGTACTCGCACAAGCAGTTTTTCACACTTTACGCAAGTCACATTTTTGGTAAAATTTCAACGCTTCGTCATACAGACTGATCAGTTTTTCTTATACGTTTTGTTTTTCCTGCACAAAACAATACAAGCGAAGTTATGTACAAATGGATATAGTATGCCATTTTATAACATGGAATTTAAAACATTGTGTAGGCTGTATTGCTACACAGAGATCATACTGTAGCTTTGGCTGCTTGCTTTTAACTGTTGCAGCTTGTGTGGTGCTCGGAGACAATCAATTATGGGTTCCCAGAATGAGATTTTCACTCTGCAGGGGAGTGTGCGCTGATATGAAACTTCCTGGCAGATTAAAACTGTGTGCCGGACCGAGACTTCAACTCGGGACCTTTGCTTTCTCGGGCAAGTGCTCTACCAACTGAGCTACCCAAGCACGACTGTCCTGACAGCTTTACTTCCGCCAGTACCTCGTCTCCTACCTTCCAAATTTTACAGGAGCTCTCCTGCGAACCTTGCAGAACTGAAAGAAAGTATATTGCGGAGACTTGGCTTAGCCACAGCTTGGGGGATGTTTCCAGAATGAGATTTTCACTCTGCAGTTGGTAGAGCACTTGCCCGCGAAAGGCAAAGGACCCGAGTTCGAGTCTCCGTCCAGCACACAGTTTTAATCTGCCAGGGAGTTTCAACTATGGGTTAGTCAAAAATTTATGAAGGCCTAGGGATATTGGCTGTTCGCTCCCCATTCGGCTAGGCCTGAGGGAAAACCCGGGTGAAAACCTAGGCGGAGCGGTAGACTAACCTACTTTGACTATCCTCAATTAATTACTCGTGGTACGACCTCGGCAAAGCAATGGAATGTGTATGTTAATTAGTGATTGCTTGTTAAAACGTGCGAGAGAGTTGTATGTTAGAATGACGGTAAATTGTAAAATATTTGGTGCATATTTTTTTTTCTTTTTGTAACAGTTTATGCTGCTATTGATCGGTAGGTTGTTATCAATTCGGTTTTGATTTGTTGTGGTGGTGATGGTTGTTGTTCGACCGCGCGACGTTCAGCTCCCGACGGTGTTGGCAGGTGTGGTCTGCGTCCGCCGTGGCGACGGAGAGGTCGACGCCCGCGTGACGTAGGCGTGGTACCCGCCACCGCTGAACGTCGGAATCAGCTGATCCACCGAACGGCTGGCGATGCGCGTTTGCCAGGAGCCGGGCGGGTCGGAGTGGTATGAGGATCGCCCCCCCCCCCCTCTCCTCCCGCTCGTCGGCAAGATTCTGCTCAGCAACCAGCAACGCGTCTCCGGCATTGTACGCGAAACAGCACACACGCACAACGCAATGTTCCTTTCCCGCTGCAGATGTTATGGCTAGTGGGATAAGAAAGTTTATTTGTTCGGCATCTGATGTGAAGTTTTCACCAGTTTTGGAGTATCAAGTCATCACTGTTTAGCAGAGAAACATGACGAGGCTCTTTTTCTTAAAAAGCAGTTTATACGTGACAGTTTTCGTTAAGAAACAAACTTTGATTCTGTTAACCCTAGAAACACCAACCACGGGCAAAAATTGCTCTTACTTTAATTTCTCCATTGCACTTACAAGCACTTTTGAGCGTCCAAATACGAGTACCCTTCTTATCACAAACATTCGTAGCATCTGCGGTCGCTGTGTTTATGAAAGTCCGCACATAGCATGTTGTTGTTGTTGTTGTGGTCTGCAGTCCTGAGACTGGTTTGATGCAGCTCTCCATGCATACAGTAAAGCTGCATGCCCTCGGGAAAAATTATGGCTGTAGCTTCCCCTTGCTTACAGCCGTTCGCAGTACCAGCACAGCAAGGCCGTTTTGGTTAGTGTTACAAGGCCAGAACAGTCAAAAAAATGGTTCAAATGGCTCTGAGTACTATGGGACTTAACAGCTGTGGTCATCAGTCCCCTAGAACTTAGAACTACTTAATCCTAACTAACCTAAGGGCATCACACACATCCATGCCCGAGGCAGGATTCGAACCTGCGACCGTAGCAGTCGCGCGGTTCCGGACTGCGCGCCTAGAACCGCGAGACCACCGCGGCCGGCCCAGAACAGTCAATCATACGGACTGTTGCCCCTCTAACTACTGAAATGGCTGCTGCCCCTCTTCAGGAACCACACATTTGTCTGCACTCTGAACAGATACCCCTCCGTTGTGGTTGCACCTACGGTACGGCCATCTGTATCGCTGGGGCACGCAAGCCTCCCCACCAACGGCAAGGCCCATGGTTCCATAACATACCGAACTCATATTGTTAGACTTAATGAATACGCAGTCTGTCTCAAAAATATGGGTTGTGGATATGTTTTGCGTTAAAAATTTACTCATTTATAGTAATACTCACAGTTTCTCGTGCATAATATTGTCGTTTTGCCTGTTCACAACTATTGAACGTTCAATATCTGCACTTCACTGCACGTTATCAAAGTTTCGCTTTCACAGTTTTACACTGTTCAAATGTAACTGTCTCGGGTAGCTAACAAGCACTAACACACTTAGCTAAGTTCAAACTGGATTTTAATTCATACTTTGTTCTACTAGTTTCTTTCACCAAATACACAGTTCAACCTTTCATTTACATATTCATACTTTCCATCAGATTCTCGACGATATCATTGTATTTGCATCTGATCTGAGGTAACTCACATGTCATGCCTGCTTATAGACTGCCTACTTACCTTCCAGAGCCAGGATCGACTTTACAAAATTTTCCTGAATTATTATTTATTCATTTGGCAATCTAGGCCTAACATGCAAGTTCCTAAGCTGTCAGTTGATTATGAATTGAAATTACACGATGAACTCGTGAAAATATCTCTCCATTCACAGGTAAAATCGCACCTTAGCATTTCCTAGCATTATTCGTGTTTACTAATTGTAAGTCATTCTCTGCCCACAACACATGAGGTACGTTTGGTGTTATACACACTTTACACTCATGTGCTGTAGCAAATTGCGATCAATTGGTGTCTCAAGTTTGCAACACATGTAGATACTGGGAACACAATATACAATATTTGCTTATACAAGCCTCATTACTATTTCAATTAAGACATTTTATACATATTAATAGTAATTCATTCAGTTTTGTACGCTGTTGCATGTTGATGAATAAGATTTTAAAAGTCGGCCGGTGTGGCCGTGCGGTTCTAAGCGCGTCAGTTTGGAACCGCGTGACCGCTACGGTCGCAGGTTCGAATCCTGCCTCGAGGATGGATGTGTGTGATGTCCTTAGGTTAGTTAGGTTTAAGTAGTTCTAAGTTCTAGGGGACTGATGACCTCAGTAGTTAAGTCCCATAGTGCTCAGAGCCATTTGAACCATTTTTTTAAAGATTTTAAAACATTCTTGAACCTACGTTTACTGTTCCTTCAAAGTTGACATTATTTTCAGGGTAATGGTATTTTTAACCTCTACAGAAATGAATCGTGTGACACAGCTCCTTGTGCATAACTTTTCGTACATACTACATTGAAATATTTGACATTTACATACGAAAAATACACTACTAACTTAATTTACTGTTTACAAATTTGAACGTTGCTCTTTGAACAAATCGTTTCAGATCCTTATATGGATTTACGTCCTCTGATTGGACATCGCCCAACAAATAACTACACCCGTGAAGAACGTCTATTGTTTTACAAGGTCCAGCATATACCGGTTGCCATTTATTATTTCTCTTATCTAACATAGAAGACTTGGGGTGGGTCTTTAGTAACACCAAGTCACCAAGTTGATATAAGGTTACTTTTTTTTTATTTTCTTGTCATGTTTCTCCTTCCTCTTTTCGCACACGTCCTGATGTTACAGAAAGTGTCAGTTTTTATTTGGTCATGTGGTGTAGCTTGCGAGGTACAGTTGGCAATGGTGATAGCCAGCCATCGGCCCCGTTTTTGCTGAACATGACTTCTGCTGGAGTGCATGCAGTGGCAAAGTGTGATAACTTATTATACAGCTCCTCAAAAGCCGAAACATACTGTATCCACTTGGTATGGCGATTAGGGATAAAGGTTCGCATGAACTGGTTCAGTTCCTTTAAAGTGCGTTCAACCAGACTACTTTATGGATGAAAGCGAACTACAAAAATGTGTTTACTACCCTGTTCTTGTAGAAAAGTTTTCCATTTCATACCGGTAAAGTATGTGGCAGTGTCTGATACAATCATATGTGGTTTATCAATTTTAATAACGTAGTCGGTTCGTAACTTTGAATGAGGGGTTTAGCAGTTGAAGCTTTCACTGGGTATAGCTTTCAGAATTTGGAGAAAGCATCATACACTGCAAAAAGACATACTTCCTCTCCCAGTGGGTATCCACTGAAACCAGTGGTAACGGTTTGTTGGATACAGTAGGATGAAGTTCGCTTACAGTGGGCAGACGGATATGCTTCGCCTCCTGACAAACTACGCATGTCATCACTATATTCTGAATTACTCTATTCATATTACTGAAGTGAAAATGTCTTGCCAGAAGGGCTCGACACTTCTCAATTCGTACGTGTTCCCACGAGAGGTACACATGTCATATCAAATCAGTAATACATACTTCGGGTAGACAGATACACCACATATACTTGTTAGTATCCTTTCTGTAATATAATACCTCATTTTATATAGAATGATTGCTTCCTACTTCATTTCCTTCAGAAGCCTGGAGCTCTTGTTTGATTCTTCCTAACATAGGATCTTCATTCAGTAATCTAGGTAGTTGCTTGCATATCTGCAGGAACTTTTTTCTATAAGTATGAACTTTCATGATCAAGATTCTATACTCTGGCGACTGTTCCAGTATAGATGTCAATTCTGGCAGATCTTGTGGCAAATGTGATAGAGCATTGGGGATTACATTATCTTTAACCTAAATATACATTATTTGGAATTGGTGTTCTTGGGCTGCAAGTACCCCGCATAGTGAATCTATCATGGACCAGCTTACACGTCAACAAGAAAGTCAGGGCCTGATCATCGCAAAACATTTTCACATTCGTCCCATACGCATAGTATCAGAATTTTTTCATGTCCCACACAACTGCCAGTGCTTCGAGTTCGGTAACAGTGTAAGAACATTCACAGCTCGATAGCACTCGACTTGCAAAACCAATTATTTTTATTTCCTTTCTTGCATCCTTCTCCTCAATTTGGATCAAACAAGCTCCTACATCAAGAGTGGAAGAGTCTGTGGCAAGACAAAACTCCTTCGACATATCAGGATGCGATAATAAGTTGGCATTCAAAAGGGCTTGTTGTATTTGCTCGAACGCCCACTGACACTGGTCATTCCATATCCATGGTACATTTTTCCTCAGCAAGTTTAAAAGTGCATTGTCATTCAATAGCTGGTCGGGTATAAACGGTCGAAAAAAGGACAAAAGGCCCAAAAATGCCTTTAAATGTTTCTTAGTTCTTGGACGAAAAAAGTTTTTTTTTTTTTTTTTTTTTTTTTTTTTTTTTTTTTTTTTTTTTTATCAGGTACAATACCTGTGGGTCATATTTTGTGTACAAGAAATTTAATTCTCTCTCTGCCAAACCTGGACTTCACCAGGTTTGCAGTTACGCCTACTTCCGAAAATCGTTTGCGTACACGTGTTAGAGTATCAATGTGGCTTTCCCAACCTGGAGTAGCTATTAACAGGTCGTCTACATATAATGGTGCATGGTCCAGTAAATCTGGTCCCAACACTGTATCAAACGCTGTAATGAAAACACCTGCTGCTGACACTTAACATGAATGGCAAAAAATTAAACTCGTAGGTTCTCTCAGAAAACACAAATGCAGTATATTTTCTTCATGACTTGGTAAGACGGATGTGCCAGTAGGATGAACTCAATCTAAAGATGTTAAATATTTTACCCCGAAAACCTTCTGGATTTGTTCCTCCCTTTTCACCCCATCATTATACCTCAGCGTACACAGATTGTTATTGTTATTATGGAATGTGCCCACACTACACCATCTCACAGCCAACAACGGAGAGTGGATTGTGGCTGTCTTTAGTCTGATGGGTGAGTGACATTGGGTTGACAGTTATCTGTCACCTCCACTATCCTCGCACTATGATTTTGGTTGTTGCTGCTATAGTTAGGTTGGCTGTCCTGCCTCCTCGATGGTGCAGTTTGATATGTCACATTGTTCCAGCCATGTTTTGTTGTGGACCTGAATTTGTATTCCTCTGTGGCGCTGCATTTTGTTGCCACTGAGCTGGTGGTTCGTTATATCTGCGCCACTGGTTCCAGTTCTTTCGGCACTGTGGATTACCATTATCATTGTAACCATTACTTATGCACACATCATGCCTTTTTCTGTTTGGTTATTGCGATGGTTACTATGTTTGGCCCCGATTAGGTTCCCTATATTCTTCTGTTCTCATTACCGTTTGGTATTGGGTTATTATTACTGCAGTTGTAATCAGCTTTCTGCTGGTTACAACCTGTATGATTCCGCTTATTTTTCATATCCTCGATTAACAGATCCACAGAGTCAACTGTGTCCATGAATTGTTCAATGTCATACTCGGGTACGTTGATACAATATTTCTCAATATCACTTGATAATTTCGTCTTTATCAGTCTGATCAGACATGGGTTTATCCCAACATTTAGTGTCATTTATGTATTTTTCATAGTACTTGCGTAAAGTTCCTAATTTCGGGTTGTACATTTCAGGGCTGTATAGTTCTTTATGCAGTCTTTCTTGTACAGTGTCTGACCAAAATTTCTGCAAAACTGCACACTCGAATTGATGCTACTGTCCATTTCGTTTCTTAATTCGTGTTGTGAACTACATGGTATTGCATCGTTCATGTCTGTTATTGACAGCTGGTTGTGTCAGTGCTTAAGCGCTTTGCACACTGTTTATGTTGTCGTAATGATCTGTACGCGGAGTCTGACTGTCCGTCCTCCACTGTTTACCTGGTCCTCTAGCTCAGATAGCCTTCGTGCAACATCTCGTTGCCAAATTGGTAACTCTGCCGACACACGTGATTTTATCTGCCCTAGTTCGACTTGTATTGCGGCAGCGCTGGCGTCCGTGTTGACGACCATAGCCGCTGTCACTTGTTCAACAGCTGACTTTGCATCGCTCTCCATGTTTGATGAGACTTCGCGATTTTTAAGTTCTAGCCATTCGTCAAGTGCCTTCTCAACTTTGTGTGCTAGGACTTCAAATTACTCATTAATTTTCTTGGCGCGCCTCAAGCTCCACATCGTCTACACTATTTGTTAGGTTCTGAACATCGTCTTTGAGACTAGTATGAGATACTTGCAAATTTCGGGTTTTCAGTAGACCAACTTTGTACAATATCGGGTATCTCCTGACACACATCCCGCATCTCGAAAAATTAATTTTGTAAAAAAAATGGTTCAAATGGCTCTGAGCACTATGGGACTTAACAGCTGTGGTCATCAGTCCCCCCGAACTTACAACTACTTAAACCTAACTAACCTAAGGACATCACACACATCCATGCCCGAGGCAGGATTCGAACCTGCGACCGTAGCAGTCGCACGGATCCGGACAGCGCGCCTAGAACCGAATTTTGTATACCACTTTGTTTTGATTCAATACATTGCTCTCGCTCACTGAGCATTTGAGCTAATTTTTGGTCTCTTTATCTCTTTGTTACTCACGGTCATGGAGCATTTGCGCTAATTTTTGCTCTCGCTCACTGAGCACTTGAGCTAATTTTTGCTCCTTTTCTAGCTCTTTCTGGTCTAAAATTCTCTCCTTCTTCTGTTCTTTCTGTTCTGAAAGTCTACTCTTTTATCTGCCTCCTCCCTCAAGTCTTCGCAAAAATTCTGCCAAGGGATCTGCGATAGGCGAGCACACAGGTGCTCCACCTAGTCTAACATTTGGTTGGCCCCCCTGCACATGCAGAAGAGTCATTAATATGTCACTGTCATTCTGCTGTGGAGCATCATTTGACGTCCACAGATCCTCGCCGTCCGCTTCGGAAGGTATGTTTCCGGAGGCGGCGGCATGGGATTCGTTTACATTCTGAGTACGATTTTCACTTCCTATGTCGAGCAAATTTCGCTCGTCCGGTACAGGTGCTTTAGCCTGCCCTACTTTACCCATAGTGGATTCAATTCGACACAGTTACAAGTTCAAACATTAACACAAATGTACTATATCTTCTCCGAAATAAACATAGAAATACGTACAGAAATATATCCACTTCACTTTTCACTACTTACTGTTCTGAACCAATGGCATCTCATGTGCGTACCGCTTAAATATTTCGCACACAATTCTTTAGGATTCTTGCACAATAAGCCTTACCCTTTTATTTTTGTTTCAATTAATTTCATTTTCTTTTACAGTATTTCTCCTCTCAGATTAGCCTCACGGTATGGTTTGGTGAACATGTAAGAAAATTTACACAAACATTAATACATTACAATGGTTATGCATATACATAATTTCATCAGTCATATTACTACATAATTTGGGCTCCGAGTTGCGGCGCCAGTCTCGTGGTAAAATAAAATGTGTGGACGCGGGAGTTTTTAATGATTGTGCTTTGGATTTTATTTTGAATTGAATTGAAATTATTTTTGAGATTTTATTTATACTTTTGAGATTATGCTTTTTATAACTGGCAGATTAACAAAGATTAATATGAGAAAACTTCTTGTTCTCGTTAAAGTTACATTCATGTGAGCCAGGATAGAAACACACTACATTTTAATTGAAAACTGAAATAATATTTTTGTATTTGCCTCGGCTAATATTTTTAACAAGCATGAGTTCTTTGTTATGATTTGCAACTTCCCACACACCCAAGAGAATAGTTATTACCCCTGTTAGCAAATAATTGAAGTCCGTGTCGTGGCTGTGAATTTCGGCGAGTAACTGAAAATAAAACTCTTAATAACTACGTTTTCTTCCGCTGCGTCAGGTGGCTGTGGAAAAAAATATTTGTTATGTTTTGAGGGGGCGATCGCTTCCCCTAAATTCCTGAATTAAAAATTCCACGTAATGGCGTCTGTTGCTGCAGCTGCGGCTGTTACTGTTGAACTGAAAATTACTCAGAATACTGATTTTGAAGGGAAACGGACATGACATAGGGTTCACCTTCTAGAAATAAATGTGAACAATAACTTTAAACTATTATATTATTGAGTTAATATCACAAATTATCTTATATTCGACATCAATTAACAAACGTGTTCGACCTCTACCGCCTCAGACAAAAGAAAAATAAAGTAGGACAACTGACAGCTGCTCTTCTTCACATTAAACTTACATATATTGTACTGTGCATAATTAGTAATCTTTGCACTCGAATATTGAAATTAACATTTTACGTAATAATAATAATACAAATGAAAAAAGAAATTATGCCGCCTGTGCGTCCAGTATCGCACGCAATATAATATTTCGCGTCGTGATAAAAGCTCTCGTCCATATTCAATCTTTCTAATATTTGCCTTTAAGTTTTTTTCAATATTTTCACTGGGGACGGCACAGTTGACCACAATTTTTGAATCTCTATGCTTGATGCTCTACAACTACAAAATGCAAAGGCTTTTGCAGGATTCTGGCGGGTGACATTTGATGGAGTCTTTTTTGTGACAGATCGATGCACTCATTTTCTGACAGTTTAGCATTTCTTCACCGCAGTGTTGTGCCCGAATCCGATGGTGATTAAATTGCGGGAGATTCTAACTACACTCCTGGAAATGGAAAAAAGAACACATTGACACCGGTGTGTCAGACCCACCATACCTGCTCCGGACACTGCGAGAGGGCTGTACAAGCAATGATCACACGCACGGCACAGCGGACACACCAGGAACCGCGGTGTTGGCCGTCGAATGGCGCTAGCTGCGCAGCATTTGTGCACCGCCGACGTCAGTGTCAGCCAGTTTGACGTGGCATACGGAGCTCCATCGCAGTCTTTAACACTGGTAGCATGCCGCGACAGCGTGGACGTGAACCGTATGTGCAGTTGACGGACTTTGAGCGAGGGCGTATAGTGGGCATGCGGGAGGCCGGGTGGACGTACCGCCGAATTGCTCAACACGTGGGGCGTGAGGTCTCCACAGTACATCGATGTTGTCGCCAGTGGTCGGCGGAAGGTGCACGTGCCCGTCGACCTGGGACCGGACTGCAGCGACGCACGGATGCACGCCAAGACCGTAGGATCCTACGCAGTGCCGTAGGGGACCGCACCGCCACTTCCCAGCAAATTAGGGACACTGTTGCTCCTGGGGTATCGGCGAGGACCATTCGCAACCGTCTCCATGAAGCTGGGCTACGGTCCCGCACACCGTTAGGCCGTCTTCCGCTCACGCCCCAACATCGTGCAGCCCGCCTCCAGTGGTGTCGCGACAGGCGTGAATGGAGGGACGAATGGAGACGTGTCGTCTTCAGCGATGAGAGTCGCTTCTGCCTTGGTGCCAATGATAGTCGTATGCGTGTTTGGTGCCGTGCAGGTGAGCGCCACAATCAGGACTGCATACGACCGAGGCACACAGGGCCAACACCCGGCATCATGGTGTGGGGAGCGATCTCCTACACTGGCCGTACACCACTGGTGATCGTCGAGGGGACACTGAATAGTGCACAGTACATCCAAACCGTCATCGAACCCATCGTTCTACCATTCCTAGACCGGCAAGGGAACTTGCTGTTCCAACAGGACAATGAACGTCCGCATGTATCCCGTGCCACCCAACGTGCTCTAGAAGGTGTAAGTCAACTACCCTGGCCAGCAAGATCTCCGGATCTGTCCCCCATTGAGCATGTTTGGGACTGGATGAAGCGTCGTCTCACGCGGTCTGCACGTCCAGCACGAACGCTGGTCCAACTGAGGCGCCAGGTGGAAATGGCATTGCAAGCCGTTCCACAGGACTACATCCAGCATCTCTACGATCGTCTCCATGGGAGAATAGCAGCCTGCATTGCTGCGAAAGGTGGATATACACTGTACTAGTGCCGACATTGTGCATGCTCTGTTGCCTGTGTCTATGTGCCTGTGGTTCTGTCAGTGTGATCATGTGATGTATCTGACCCCAGGAATGTGTCAATAAAGTTTCCCCTTCCTGGGACAATGAATTCACGGTGTTCTTATTTCAATTTCCAGGAGTGTATATTCGTTGGGATTCTGTTTCAATTTCAGATTTTCCGTAGGGCTTCAGGTCACCTATGAACAGCATTTGATCTGTATTATGAAAATTTCTCGCTGTTTAATAACTCAAGTTTGTTTTCCCTGTACGTTGCGGCTAACAGTGGGATGAAGGCCATAATGATCAATGCCTCTGTTGATGTTGACAGATCTGTACCTTTCATTTGGGTCAGATAGTTCTAAGTCTTGCAGTGTTTCATCGCATTTTCTAATAATTACTCTGTTGACTCCGATGGTTTCCAGGTAGTTTATGATACATATGTGTGGTAGTACCTCAAAGGCTTTTATGTAGTGAATCCAAGCCATGTGAAGATTTGTTTGCGGCTTTTTCTGGTCTCCTGAATAATTTTATCTATCAGGAGAAGATTTCGTGTCCTTGCTTCCTCACCTGCCACCTTTTTGTTCTACTGGTATGATGTCTTGTTCTTCCAGAAAGCGATGAATTCTGTCGCCTATAATGCCTGTCACATGTAACTTGAACGTCGTTGGGCGATACCTTATTGGCCTGTTATTTCCTTATATGGCTTGTTCTGTTGTGACGTGTCATGTGAGAATTCCAGCTGCTTTCGTCTGGGATTGTATTTCAGTATTAGATTTTCCGTAGAGCTTCATGTCACCTGTCTACATTGGATAGGTTATTTTTTGGAAATTTTTCACTGTTTCATGACTCAGTTTGTTTTCTATAAGTAATGTGGTTGACAGGTGGATCAAGACGATAATGAACAATGACTGTCTTGATGTTCATGTAACAGTTCTGTCTTACAGGGTTCCATCGTGTTTTCGAAGAATTCTGTGTTGCTGCTGGCTCCGATGGTTTCCGGGTACTTTATGCTATAACTGTGTGTCAGTAACTCAAAGTTTCCTTTTACTGAATTCAGCCCACGTGAAGATTTGTTTGCGTCTTTTTCAGGTCTCCGCAATAATTTTATCTACCAGGAGAAGATTTCTTGTCCTTGTTTCCTCATCTGCCACCTTTTTGTACTACTGGTATGATATCGGATTTTTCCGGAAAGTGATTATCTCTGTAGAGTATAAAGCCTGTAACAAGTAACGAGAAGGTGGTGGGTCATATTCATTTATTCACAAGGACTAATACTCCGAGTTTCAAGGGATGGGAAAATCGCAGATTATTAAAAATGTTCGTTCAATAGTGCAAAACAAAGATTTATTGTTAATTGAAGTTTGTTAAGTATAAATATTACATGTGTCAGTTAGTGGATAAATTGTGTTCTGCGGATGTAACAGTATAGAAATGGGCGGGAAGGGTGGGGGGGGGGGGTGGAAATTAGAGGCGTGAGAGAGGCTTGATACGCCATCGACCTGAAGAGCGAGCAGGAGTTTCCCGTTCTCTCTACTCCACTACATCACAAAAAGCAATTACAGGGTGTTTCACAAAGTTTTGCCGACCGTTACGCATCTCAGCAGATGAATCGCTGGCGACGCGGTGTACAGACAATCCCGGTGGTGTTTATTTGGGTTAAAGTTTTTTAACACTGCATTGAATACAGATATGAATTACTGGCAACACTAACGCAACAAACGCATAATGATAGTTTTATATACCCAGTTTTTATTTGTAAATTTGATGTCAGTGCCTCGTGTAGCCTACAGTCCTCTTGTAGTCTGCCGGCCGAAGTGGCCGAGCGGTTCTAGGCGCTACAGTCTGGAACCGCGTGACCGCTACGGTCGCAGGTTCGAATCCTGCCTCGGGCATGAGTGTGTGTGATGTCCTTAGGTTAGTTACGTTTAAGTAGTTCTAAGTTCCAGGGGACTGATGACCACAGAAGTTAAGTCCCATAGCGCTCAGAACAATTTGAACCATTTTTTTCTAGTAGTCTACAAGCGAGGACGAACAAAAAGAACTAAGATAGTGTGAGATTCTGTTGTGATTAGGAATCCACTGTAATTTCTGAATTTTTCATAGTTAAGATCCGCCATTACGCGATTTTAGGTTAGTGAACGTTAAATCCAGGCGATCGCGAAATCTCTGGTATCAATACGCCCAGTATAAAATGATTGTTCATTATTGTTTTTAGGATATAGTTTCTGTTATTCAACAGTTTCCAAGTGTCTTTATCACATTTATTTCAGTACATGTGACGATTCGTAGCTTGTATGGAACGATGTTTCGTGGTGTCTAGTCGGACCTTCATACATCGTCGTATCCCGGATTTCTAGAAAAATTATTTCTTGTATTGGAAAAAAGTGCTAAAAACATACGTTAGGACACTTAGCGCCCTCGTTACGTTGATATTTCGGTTACTGCATACGAACTGACTCCATATTAGTACAATTTATGGGCCAGGAGAACTACCATCTGCTCAGTTTTGAGGGAGATATTAGCATTCTATGAGAAACGGCAGACCTACGCCACGAAGATTGCAAGACTCCAGGAAGATTGCAGAAGATTACTGTAGTGCGTACAATCTCTACATCTTTGAACGAACGATCATTCCAGCTCGTGACACTTTCCACGAAACAGATATCGAAAGTTGAGTGTATTACATAACGAAGTTTATGGTCTAACCCCATGCAACTTTGAAAAGGTAACAGCAGATAGCTAGTTGGGTGAACATCAAAACTGATTAAAACATTACTTCACTTGCACTAACTTCTTCATGTTCTATGATTTTTAAAACACCTACTTAGAAAAATACTTTGGAGTCATAGCTACTCAGTTAGGCTCAACAATAATGTCAGACTTTTTCAAATATTCATTAAAAGAATCAACTCAAGTCTCTCCACACTGTCGTACACATTCAGAAGCGAAATTGATTCTTACTCATCCTGTACGGCAGCTGTAGCGTTCTCACAGGAAAGACAAATACGTCCACAATGAACACAGTTAGCTGACAACAAAAGGGCTATTCGGAAAGTAAGTTCTGATAGAAACGGAAACTACTGTGAAAATCAAAAATGTTTTAATTTTGATAGTAAGCTACACCTTACAGCTACTTCTCTAGATAGTCCCCGCTCTGACAGACATTTGTCGTAGCATTGTGCCAACTTTCCAATACCCTCGTCATAGAGGGAAGCCGCCTGCGTTTTCCGCCAAGTCTCTACGCTCGCCTACAGCTCGTTGTCTGTGCCAAAATGTTGACTTCATAGCAGACAGAGATGAAACTCAGGACGAACCAATTGCGGGCTGTGTTGTGGGTGATCAAACACTTCTCATCGAAAACACTGCAGGAGCATCTCATTGCCCCTTCAGAGTGCAACCGAGAATAGTCATGAAGAACGAAAGACACGACAGTTACGTTATATGGGCTGCACAACTTCAGGCGAAATCTCTCATCAGGACCTCATGTTGGCGGGGGACACTATTTTCTTGGCATATTTACGGATTCACTGTGAGGTCAGAACTCTAACGAGCAAAATGGCGCGTTCCATGGTCATACTAGAGACATCACCCAACGCATATCTGCGAAACTTTGTCGGATTTTTACAGGGGTTTCAAATTCGCGACCGCCCCACGGGATTACCCGAGTGGTATAGGGCGTTGCAGTCATCGAATGTGCGGCTGGTCCCGGCAGAGGTTCGAGTCCTCCCTCGGGCATGGGTGTGTATGTTTGTCCTAAGGAAATTTAGGTTAAGTAGTGTGTAAGCTTAGGGGCTGATGACCTTAGCAGTTAAGTCCCATAAAATTTCACACTCATTTTGAAAAATTCGCGACCGATCGGAATTTACTTTCCGAATAGCCCTCGTATCTCTCCAGCATTACCTGTTAAGTTTCCTCAACTGAGTAGACGAAATAACTTCACTGACCTTTTGTTTATATAGAGGAGCTATTTTGAGTTTATTGCGTATTTATTTGCAGGTGTTGTGCGAGCTGTTATGTACAAAAGCTGCACAGATGGAGATGTCAACTGTCTACCACACTGATGAGACTGTATGAAGTGTAATGGCAAAATATATTCGACAATGATAATCTCATTGTCACTGCTGCTAGTGGATAGTATACTTTTTGCAACATGAGGTGCATGAAATGCGTCCATCCAACGCCAGCTGATCCAACATCTGAAGCCGCCCACAGGCTTAAACTGGCCCTGTCTGTAACAGAAGTAAGTGTCATCCGTGTAATGGACATTCAGATATTTAAACATCAACAACGCAATGCATTACAGCCCATCACTGTTCTACATTTGAACGTTATCAGTACTCAGTGAGACATAATGGCAGCCACCTTGCAAGATACGTTGTGGACATGTGGTAAGTGGCCACACTCAGTGTAGCACACACTACAAGTGTCAGAAATTCCTGAACTGAAGAGATTTATGCAGTCTACCATTACCATAGGTAATGATGAGTGAGGTGCAGTGACTCTCAGATCATTCATTAATCATCACTAAGTGACTAAACTACTGTCACAGAGCTTTATAATGGGCTGTCAACGACAACAGCTGCAAGATGATACATCAATCATATACCTTTCCCACTACCACGACATGAGTCACTGATACCATCAAATTTACAAATTAAGCACTTCTCAGGCATTTTTATAGGAATCTATTTTACACTAACGATCCCACATTCTCTCTCTCCTCACTACGTATTATAAACTAGTGGGGCAATAGCATCCCTTGACCGACTAATTTATAATACGTAGTTAGGAGAAAGAGAATGCATGACGCTACTGATTAGTCCTTTAGACATTCAAGTGTACTGAAAAAGACTCCACTGTTTCCTAGGAACTTTTATTCGCAAACAAAACCAAAACAAACTGGTAGGCACCTATATCACAAAAATGTGTGAAATCTTATGGGACTTAACTGCTAAGGTCATCAGTCCCTAAGCTTACACACTACTTAACCTAAATTATCCTAAGGACAAATACACACACCCATGCGCACGGGAGGACTCGAACCTCCGCGAGGACCAGCCGCACAGTCCACAACTGCAGCGCTTAGACCGCTCTGCTAATCCCGCGCGGCATATCACAAAGTAAATTCAATATATCAGATTTTGCTAGCCAAGAAGTCAAATATAATTAAACCTATGGGAAAAATCAAAACAATTTCGTTAATTTTTAACACACAGAGCAAAATCAGTAAATCCGTATATCCCACCAAAGTAAATTCAGTGTAAGTTCACGTTCTCCATGATAAGACTGCCGCTCTTAATTGTGTCACTGACGTAAACTTTCAACAAGAACTCCTTCCACAGAGGTAAAAGAACTAACATTGCCATCTGTCGCTTCTTTGCTGTACCAAGAAACTAACAGCACTATTTATTGGTCTTTGATGTACTACGTCGTGATCACCACGCCGTGATGATTGCGTCACTGAAGTAAATATCTGAAATACTGAAGAGAATCCTAAAACTTTAGAGGAAGGTATCTTTTTATTACGACATCTGATTTTCATGAAATGAAGCCTGTATGTTGCTCCAAACTACGCTCATATTATCTGTGAAAACTACAAGAAAGATCGTCAAGTAGTTTTGGATATTAGATCCTGTTCAGACAAACAAATCAATAGACAAAGTTTCTTTAAATTAGCATTATTGTATTCTGCTACACTCCCTACAACACCTACCATTAGTTTTAGTCAAATATTTTCATTATACACCCAGGACGTTTACAAAGTTTCATTGTTGGTATAGACACAAATAAAATTTTCCTGTAAACATGTTGAATCTCAACTTTATCTTCAGCAGGCACAGAAGCTGAAGTAATGAACTGAAATTTTTGCCAAGGCTGGGACACAAACCTGGCTTTTCTGCTTGCTAGGCAGATGCGCTATCCACTACACGACCCTGGCATTGTGGCCTCTGATAACGACTCAAGCTGAAATAATGAATGAAAGTTTGTGCCAAGGTCAGAACTGGAACCTTGGTCTTCTGCTCACTGGACAGATGTGCATTTCACTACAACGTCAGAGCGGAGTAGTGGACAAAACATCTGCCAAATGAGCAAAATACCAAGGTTCAACTCCCAGTCATGGTACTGATTTTAATTCAGTACGTGGGAAAAGGCTGAGAAGATGATGAAGATGATGATGAGTTCAGCTTCTGTCGTTATCAAAGCCAGCCACAGTGCCAGGGTACTGTAGTGGATAGCACATCTGCGTAGGAAGCAGGAGGCCTGGGTCCAAGTCCCAGACTTGGCAAATACTTTAATTCATTACTTCAGCTTCTGCCCTTATCGATAATAATGTTATATGTACACTTTCCCAACCCCAGCTTACACCCTATCGATCAGGACTTTTAGTATGCTGTTCATAACACTCTCCACTATCACACGAACGTTTTACCCCAGTCGACCGTGTTTGGTAATCGTTATAGGATAAGCTACTGTACTCTAGATGAGCTGGTTGATTTCTTCGATTGTTGATATTTTGGAAGTTGCGAGGATAGTGTAAACGTCCTACAATAGGGCAGCCAGATTATTTCTGAGGACAGTTTTCAATATTTGGAGCCTGCCGTTAACCCCGATAGGCGACACATGGGTCACAATTCAAACCCTCCTAACGTTCATTAACGAGCTTGTCTTCTGTTTGTGCTTAATAGTCTTGGCGGGTTACAAGTAGAAGACGTTATTCGTGGAATGCCTGATAAAATTCTCAACAAAAAAAGGAAGTAAAGATACTTGCTCTATCCCCTACTAAACAAATAAAATATGCTTCCAACTCTAATTTCGCGCCCTTTTGCGATGAAATTTTCTATGGTTTCAAAATGCAAACGTGAAAGCTGGGACTATTCCTACGGTATCACCTTGTCGGGAAGAATAACAAGTTTATAACACCGAGCGGTTACAAAGTTAACTGCGGATCCTATGATTGTATCTGTATAGGGCAGACAGATACGAACTTGCCCACACTATTCGGAGAACACACTTCCAACAATAGAGCTCTCATGTCACACCTTAAAAATTAGAGCCACGTACTTTCAGCTGTAATTGAGACTATAGTAATTTTGGACATCGATCGTATGGGGTGGAATCTGGACATCCTTGAAGAACTGGAAATCCAAATACATCGATCGAAAAATCCTTCTAAAATGGTTAACGGGCAAACAGGGGCGGACCACCACTCGTGCTTCAGTATATTCGAAAATCTGTTGAGTGCTTGCACCTACATCAGCTAGCTCTTGTTCTCCACCTGAGTTCACCCTCATGTTTTACCAACCAAAGTTACACTTGTAGTTCCAATTCTTTTGACCTCCCACTGTTTTTTTTTTTTTTAGATGGAGCGTTGTTATTTCAGAAAAGTTTCACTGTCGGCCCTTATTCTTTGGTTAACTTAAGTGTTTTATTAATTATGCTCGGACCGTGATTTTTTCTATTTGTTATATCACTTTGTTTGGTCCTGTCTTATCATATTTTGTTATATGTTTCTCTTCTTCGCCAGGCAATTTACCTTACAATGTCACGATCACTGATACTTGGGATCATGTATAGTGTTTCTAGTTTTTACTAGTATTAAGATACTTTGTTCTCACTCGAAGGCTATCGCCTCTGCAACGGCTGGTTCCCATGTTTCCGCACAATACCACATGGAAACTTGTCAATCTATTTCCTCCCACGACACACTAGATGATTTATGGATGGATTGACCCCTTGCTCCTTCATGCTATACTTACGCTACAATAAAAGTGAAACTATTTTTTTTTTTTTTTTGCTTATAAGGTTGCTACCTATTTACAGCCACTTATGCCAAGCATACAACGTCTTTTCCACGTAATTTTGATGATGTCACATTTTAGTCCAACTGTTATTGCATATTCCACGTATAGCATCATTTTGTTTTTCGAATGTACTTTATATGCCTACAGCGTGACTCCTTCCTCTTATTTTTGCACAATTTGATACGCAAACATATATCTGCTTTCACGACGCACTAGATGATTGATAAATCGGTTGATCCCTTGCTCCTTCATTCTGTACCTACGCTATAATAAAAAATAGAATTGTGTTATTTGTTTGTAAGCCGGCTACCCTCTTAGGCACCTATTACAAGCACACGGTGACCCATCTATGTAATTTTGGTAAAATCATGTTGTGGTCTTAATACTGAAGCGTGTTTATTATGTAACATATTTTGTTTTTCAAGTGTATTTATATGATTTTACGTCATTGTTATCATCGTTATAATAAAATAAATGTATCCTCCTTCACTTATGTTTCGTCCACCTTTCGTTTCTTCACCCCTCACGTGTCCACACCTTCAGTTACATATACTAGGTTGTTTTAGCAACATTGTATGAGAAATGTCCTCTCTGGGATATTTTTACAGATTACTTGTGGTACAGAGGTTCTTCATTTGTACGATCATTCTTTGACATTTTCCCTGTATTTTATCTCCTTTTTTTCATGGGTTCAGGCTACAATATGATACTCTTAGTGTCATTTAGTGCCCACTTTTTTATCTTAGCTGTTATGTTATTTCTTGTGCAGTCAGTTAAGTTTCGACACGTGTTGCATTCACAAGACGCTGTGACTCCATACGCCTTATATGAAGTACTTCTCTCTGACTTCGTATGAGATTTTCACGCACTCTTTACTGCATTGTCTTTTTTGTATTTTAGTTACTGTCGCCGTGCTATTCTTTATTTTTGTAAACTTTTCCAGAGATTCTGAAATGTTTCACACCCACGAGAATCATACCATTTTTTGAGTCTATGGAACGAAAACTGAATCTAATGTAATCTGATCTGAGGAGGAGTGTCTTCGAAACGCGTCAATAAAGCACCTGCCTTTCATCTGGTGACTATTAAATATTTATACAGCGTTCAAATAAGCACTGTTTAAACATTTTAAACTAGCTGGGGCATCCAGCTTTCCTCAGGTAGTTGACATGACACTGTGTGGTAGTTGGAATAAAAGGGTAAAGTTTAAAGTATAGAAGGTGAAAAAAAATTATTGAAAACATATTCTAACTATTTGTAATACTTGTTAGTGCATAAGACGTAAAACATCTTTATTGAAAACGTATTCTAACTATTTACGGTACTTGTTCATAAAAAACATTTTTCATTTCTTTACTTGGGGTATATATGTGCAAATTTTTCGAATTTCCTACTCCAGAGCAAGCTATGTATAGTTGACCATGTTAGAAGCAGGAGTCTTTGAGGTTGACGCAGCAATATTTTAAAGTTTATCCCAGTTCTTTGTTAATTGTAAGACTGTAGGCTAATTTGATTTGAAATCACAATCTATTAAACTGGAATGGCAGTTCAGTAGACATCAGTGGTATTCTGAGGATAGACAGTGTGTGTCCTTTGTACTTTCCAGTCATAAGTTATTCTTAGATTATGTTATTCGATAGCTATTTGACGATCACCCTTATTTCATTACACAGTTTCGCTGAGTTGAAATTTCTGAGTAGTACGATCAGAGATCCAATTTTAAGTAGAGGGAAGTGTATCGGCATTCTGGTCCTTGCGAAAAGATCAGATATATGTTACAGAGAAGTTCTCACTTTCTTCACCGTTTACCATCGTGTCGATCGATTCATATATTCTCTCTTCAGAGAGATTCTTTTTTTTAACATTTTAAAGTTGATATCGTCGATTATTTTTAGTTGTCAAAATTGCCCTTTCAAGTAGCCAGTCCGGATAGGTATAGTTGTGAACAGCGTTTGGACAAATTTGGTCAATGAGTTCTTTTACATCACTGGCCCTGTTGCAGAAATCGATGTTGAGTTGAATGAGGCCGGTCGTCTGGTCGGATATGTGCCTCCGCTTTTTTGTAAAAGCTCTTATCAAAATGTGCTATTGTTTCATTTTTTTGTAGTTCAACTCTAACATTTTTTGTTAGTCGCAGTATTTGTATGTGTGTCCAGTGACGTGGCTTTTTTAAGGATGCATTGATCTAGTCTGCTGGTGTTGCCTTAGGGACAACAGGAAACGTTTATCGAAAATCTCCCGAGAGTTTGAGTAGTGCGCGTCCCATCACTTCAGAGCTTCCTCGCAGATCGTGTAATATTCTGTCCATGGTTTCGAGTGATTCCTTATGTGTCACTGTGCATTCGTTCCAGAAGATAATTTTAGCATGTTTTAGAAGTTCACCACACCCAGATGCTCTGGAGATGTTACATGCCGGGGAGTGGTCTAGTGTTCTTCGGCTATGTTCAGCAGTAGTTGTAGGGTGGAATAGACAGGTCGTCGTTCTTCCATAAGTGTGGCTGCAGTGCGCGCTGGTGCCAGTGCAAGTGAGATGTGATGGTTAACCCGTACTTCCGTCAGCAACAAATCTATTATAGTCGTTTTCCCGGTGCTGCCTGGCGTGTTCAAGTAAATAATTCCGCCAATGTTGTTGTCGATACGGTCCATGATAACGTTGTAAATTGCTTTTCGATTGTCATTGAGGAGCGGTTTGTCGTGAGCAATGTACTTAAGTAGTTCCTTGATGTTATAGCTTTTTTCCTATGTAATTTCGAAGTTTAGTACACCGGTAACATCTTTTTGAGGTGCTTGCATCCCAAGGTGTATTAAGGTATGATTGTTTAATGCTGAAAATTTATCTTCCAGGCGAATTAGTTTTGCATTGAAGATGTCGTCTTTGAATTCGTTGGTCGGTTAAAGACGAACTTGTCGAGTTTGGTACAGTATTTCATCCCTCATGTTTTTTAGAAGGAATCCCGTAGCTGTTTAGAATTCGGTGGGTTACATGTTGTTAGAATTATGGAGAATATGTCTCTCATTTGTTCAGCTGAGGCTTTGGGTGAGGCATCTTGTGCTGTTAATTCCCAGTGGTTGTAGTTTTTCAGTAGACCCAAGCGTTGGCATGCATCTCTATACGTCTAACATGGGTGACCATCAATAGTCTGGAGATCTGTTAAAGCTGTTAGTCCCCGTATTTCGTGTAGCAACATACGTAGATGGAAACATTCGGCGTTGTTCCGATGCACGGTGTATAATCGACCTAGTGCACCAGTTTTCATGATTGCCGGATGATCTTCTACTGAAATTCCTTGTTTTCGTCGATGAAATGTTTTTCTTGTTGTGTTCAAATGCTCAAATGTGTGTGAAATCTTATGTGACTTAGCTGCTAAGATCATCAGTCCCTAAGCTTACACACTACTTAACCTAAATTATCCTAAGGACAAACACACACACCCATGCCCGAGGGAGGACTCGAACCTCCGCCAGGATCAGCGGCTCAGTCCATGACTGCAGTACCTGAGACCGCTCGGCTAATCCCGCGCGGCTTTTCATGTTGTGTTCCAAGTATAATAGGTAAGGACATCGACATGTAGTAACTTTATCGTGTATGGATTCCATTGTCACACTGTTTCGTTACTGTTGATACATCTTCCATTTGCTACATAAGGATATCGTCGTTTCTGTTTTGTTGCTTTTAGCTATTTCACTATTTGAAATAGTGCCGTGTCACTGCCTTCGTTCACATACTTACAAACATATTCGATGGATTTCACTGAATTGCCGTATTCTACTTTCATGTGTGTTTCTGCCGGCCGGTGTGGCCGTGCGGTTAAAGGCGCTTCAGTCTGGAACCGCGTGACCGCTACGGTCGCAGGTTCGAATCCTGCCTCGGACATGGATGTGTGTGATGTCCTTAGGTTAGTTAGGTTTAAATAGTTCTAAGTTCTAGGGGACTTATGACCACAGATGTTGAGTCCCATAGTGCTCAGAGCCATTTGAACCATCTGAAACATGTGTGTTTGGAACATTTTGGATAGTAGTGTGTTATAAGGTACAGCCCTTTGATTACCTGTTTTCAGTTCGTCGTGGCATCGTATTAGTATTTTTGCTGTGAGGCCACCGTTTTTGGGTGATTGTCTTCTGTATTTGTAATAGCCATCAACTCCTGTTACTGTGTCATCGAAGTATTGTTTTGTACATTCCTCATCATTCATACATGGCGAACTGGGGTTTACGATACGCATAGTCCGTGAATCATGTTTTTCATTACTGTGTCACATAGTCCTGGATCTTCTTGTGGATTGGGAAATTCAGCTTGGATGATTTTGTCGATATCCGTGGAATGAGTTCTGTAATGTTGCTATATGAAACTCTCTGAGTGAGGCAGTCCTCGTTTCTGCCGTTCGATTGTGAAATCCAACATCTAAAGGTTCCAAAGATTTGGTATTTTGTGATGACATCAATAAATCTAATTAGTTTTTGTCGTAAAACGCGGGATATTATGTCTGGCGATGAACAGGGGCTTTTCCGTAACTTAGTTGTCCTTGATTTCCAGCCATGACGAGTTACACGTCAATGTCATGAAGAGGTCAGATCGTCCATATTTTCTTATGTAAGTCATGGTGTTTTGAGTGTATTGGTACATGTATCTAGGACTTCCCGTATTCAATAAGGGCAAGATTACCATTGTTCCTATATCGTCAGTGTTTCCATCATTTATGATTCTGTTTCGAAGATGGATGTATTCTTCCATGTGTAATTTCTTTTGAATCAGTCTTATGTGAAGCATTCGTTCCGCTTCTACACTACTGAAGATTGAAATAAGAACACCGTGAATTCATTGTCCCAGGAAGGGGAAACTTTATTGACACATTCCTGGGGTCAGATACATCACATGATCACACTGACAGAACCACAGGCACATAGACACAGGCAACAGAGCATGCACAATGTCGGCACTAGTACAGTGTACATCCACCTTTCGCAGCAATGCAGGCTGCTATTCTCCCATGGAGACGATCGTAGAGATGCTGGATGTAGTCCTGTGGAACGGCTTGCCATGCCATTTCCACCTCGCGCCTCAGTTGGACCAGCGTTCGTTCTGGACGTGCAGACCGCGTGAGACGACGCTTCATCCAGTCCCAAACATGCTCAATGGGGGACAGATCCGGAGATCTTGCTGGCCAGGGTAGTTGACTTACACCTTCTAGAGCACGTTGGGTGGCACGGGATACATGCGAACGTGCATTGTCCTGTTGGAACAGCAAGTTCCCTTGCCGGTCTAGGAATGGTAGAACGATGGGTTCGATGACGGTTTGGATGTACTGTGCACTATTCAGTGTCCCCTCGACGATCACCAGTGGTGTACGGCCAGTGTAGGAGATCGCTCCCCACACCATGATGCCGGGTGTTGGCCCTGTGTGCCTCGGTCGTATGCAGTCCTGATTGTGGCGCTCACCTGCACGGCGCCAAACACGCATACGACCATCACTGGCACCAAGGCAGAAGCGACTCTCATCGCTGAAGACGACACGTCTCCATTCGTCCCTCCATTCACGCCTGTCGCGACACCACTGGAGGCGGGCTGCACGAAGTTGGGGCGTGAGCGGAAGACGGCCTAACGGTGTGCGGGACCGTAGCCCAGCTTCATGGAGACGGTTGCGAATGGTCCTCGCCGATACCCCAGGAGCAACAGTGTCCCTAATTTGCTGGGAAGTGGCGGTGCGGTCCCCTACGGCACAACGTAGGATCCTACGGTCTTGGCGTGCATCCGTGCGTCGCTGCGGTCCGGTCCCAGGTCGACGGGCACATGCACCTTCCGCCGACCACTGGCGACAACATCGATGTACTGTGGAGACCTCACGCCCCACGTGTTGAGCAATTCGGCGGTACGTCCACCCGGCCTCACGCATGCCCACTATACGCCCTCGCTCAAAGTCCGTCAACTGCACATACGGTTCACGTCCACGCTGTCGCGGCATGCTACCAGTGTTAAAGACTGCGATGGAGCTCCGTATGCCACGGCAAACTGGCTGACACTGACGGCGACGGTGCACAAATGCTGCGCAGCTAGCGCCATTCGACGGCCAACACCGCGGTTCCTGGTGTGTCCGCTGTGCCGTGCGTATGATCATTGCTTGTACAGCCCTCTCACAGTGTCCGGAGCAAGTATGGTGGGTCTGACACACCGGTGTCAATGTGTTCTTTTTTCCATTTCTAGGAGTGTATTTACGCATTCATATCTAGTAGAAACTGTTGAAATAAACGACGAGTGTTAAGAATGTGATTGTATATTTCATTGTCTCTGATCATTAAGAGGTAATCATAGAACTCCTTTGAAGTGACTTTCTTGTTTCTTTCTACACCTTTTTCAGCTTGGATTTGTTTCACATTTCCTGTACGTGCAGAAATATTAATGGATATTCGAGGACATGATATGAACGGTGTGTTTCTACAACCAGTTGTAGTCCTTCTCTTGTTCGTTGTACAATCATGTCACGGCTTGTGTTTTCAGTCTCCACAATTACGATGGCGGCTTGGTCTACGTAAGGTGCGTTAAAGCGACTTCCATGTTCTTCATATGGTCTTTTGTCGGCTCGAGTTATAACTTTATAATCAGAAGAAATCACGGCATCTAGTGCTGTTTTGAATATGTGAATCAGTTGATCTTATTCGTGTAAGATCCACTGTACCGCTCGGACTACTTCTTGTGTCAGTCCACTGATATTTGTGCAACGTTGACCAATTTCAGTTTCTTCATTTACGATGAAATATACTTGCAGAAATTTACGATCTTCATTGGGTAGTGGTAGTAAGGATCCCATGTTGTGATAGATTTTGCCCTTCAATGGGAAAAATGTAATAATTCCATCTCTATTAATGTTGATCGAAGTGACACGGAGAGAAGTCGTTTCGTAGCAGGCGTTGTACGCTTTCATATTTTTAGGAAAGTGTTTTGAATCTGGAGTTTCGCCGGTCATGTAATGTATAAATTCACCCGGAGGTGCTTCTAGTAGTGGTAATCAAATTCTTCCATTCATGCAACAGAATCTTGCTATTTCTCTATGAACTTTTCCACGTTGCAGAAATGGCAGATGTTATCCATTTTCCAGATTTGCCTTTGTTATATTCTTTCCTCATGTCATATTGGGATGCTTCATTTGTTAGGCTGTACTGTTTACTTGTCGTCGTCCGAGCTTCCCGTAGGGTGATATTTTCATAGCTGGCTTGATTTCGCAGTCTTTTTATTATATGATTGTGTCGTAACCCTTAATTAGTCAATCCGTTCATTTCGTTGTTCTTCGGTTTTTCTGCTTCTCACGGTGCTCATACTCGTTCGCTCGTTCGTTGGGAATCCAAACGTGCTTCGCGCTCTTCACCTTTTTCGGGTTTTCGCTGTTCTTTTTGTTTTGGCCATGTCGCTTCGGAACTGGAAAGACTTTCTCCTCTTTTACGTTTGGGTATTGTCTAAAATATAACTGAAATCAACTTTTTACTAACAATTACAGTAAAGGCACTTTACACACTTTTCACAGTGTATTTTCCATTTATATTCAGTCACTGTATCGCTTTAACTACTCATATTTCACTGGTTGTTTTTATTCACTCACTGCTCTGTTTTTTCGGTTCCTCTCTTCGTCACTGATAAGAAACTGGGTTCGAACTCACCATGGGTCTTGCTTTGTATACACGCACCAATGGGCGAATCCAGAACATACCAAAAGGTTTCGAAAGGTCCACAGAGTTCCAGAACATGCCACAACTTTTGGCAGTGTTCTGGAATGTTGTACGATGATCAGGGACGTTCTGGATGTTCCATAACTTTCTAGAATCTTCTCGAATGTTCCAGACTATTCCCGACCGTTTCACCCCATATCATTGTGGAACTTCTCATAACGTTCTGGAACGTTCTGGACTGGTCTCAAATACTCTCGAACGTTCTGAAACGTTCTCGAATATTCTGGAATGTTCTAGAAATTCTAGTGGTCGAAACGTGCCGGCCCTTACATCTTCAACAGTACGCCTTCAGTTAAAAACGGGAACCTTCTTCGTGGATGGAGGATAGAGAGCTACCACACCATATAACTCCCTTGATCATACCGGGACTCGTTTCTGAGTTTTACCCACACGCACGCTGTACACTTACTTTTACAATATATATTGATTATATAAAATGGGCGCAAACCTCTTGCACGACTTCATGTAACACCCAGAACGCATTGATAACACTAAGTCTCGTCGTGCGTAGTGCTTTTTCCAGAAAATAAATGTCTAATCAAGGGGCTGCTTCGGAAAAGAGATAATGATAAATACATAAGATAGGGAGAAACAGTCAAATAAACAAGAATATTTCTGAATATACAGCAACCGAAGAATTTGCCTCTTTCAGGGGAGCTACGCAGTTGAATATCGACGTGAAGCGGTGAGAAGGTCGGAAATGCAGTCACTGTACCACTATGTAAGTCTTCTTTTCCCTCGACTCGCGTAGGTCGAATTATCTCTCGTACTGTACTTATGTCTTCTGGGCAATTGTATTTATACGATAAATTATGCTAGATAAAGGTCAACGTAAATGAACGCTTCGTTTTGTATCTGGCAGCAGTGCAACAGTTTATAATTATGTTTTTAACGCATTTCGCAGATTTCGCTTCATTCACAGCCGATCCGTGTTTGCCACTTGTGCAGGGCCGCTTGTTCCGTGAAATGTTCCCGCTGCGCTACCATCTCGCCCTCGCCTCTTCTACAGCACGAAACGAGATACGATAAAATTTGCCCTGTTGAATTGTAACATTGCCAGGTAATTGAAAATGCGCGTCTCGCTTAACGCGACAGCACAAGTTAATATTCCGCCTCGCAGATATAAATTACATAGCGCCGGGCGAGTTATTTCGGCGTCGCGTCGCGCCGGGCCGTACACAAAAGGGCGAATTTCCACGGCAGATTCACGTTCGCGCTGTGCAGCCGCCCGACTCCGGCCGCTAAACTTCCAAGTTTCGCAGGCAATTTAAAGTTTAAGGGCAGTTCACTTTTAAACGGCGCTGCCTTCTTGAGGTTTCTTTCTGGCCACTGCAGTTCGCCTCTGGCTGACTCTTGCTGAATTAGCTTCGTTATACGGAGGTAAAAGCAAGTAGTGTCTAACTCGGTGTCACGTTTTCTACTATGTGGAGATCCAGTGAGCGTAGGTGCGTCGACAGAAACTTGTTAGTATTTGAACTAGCGTAAACTAAACCACAGTTACAGGATACTAGCTCAGAACCCGGCACTGCCCGAGTATGCACTTATTCCAGTCTGGTATTAGTCCATATCTTCTTTATTCTCTCTCCCTCTCTCTCACACATTCTCTATCCATCTCCTCCCCCCTCCCCTCTGTCCATTTCCTGTCCCTTCTCTCTGTCCATCTCCTCCTCTATCCATCTCCTTCTCCGCCCCCCCCCCCCTCCCCCGCATCCTCCTACTCCTCCGTCTCTATCTGCACCATCTTTGCCTTCTGTACATCTGCTCATTTCTCCCTCTCTCCAGATTATTCCCCATCACCCACCCCACAAGTCCGTCTTCTCTATAATGTGATCATCCCACCCTTTGTTCATCTCCTCCCCCTTCCCTCTAGGTCCAGTCCCTTCTCTCACTTTGTAGCCTGATCATCCCCCACCCCTCCTCTTTTCATCTCCTCCACCCCCTTAAGTCCATCTCATCTTTCTCGATTTATATCTTCGTTTCTTTGTTTTCTCCTCCACTCTGTCCATCTCCTCTCCTGTCCCTCTGTCCAACACCTCCTCCCCCTCTCTCTGCACATCTATTCACTTTCCTCTCTGTCCATCTCCTCCTCTTTCCTTCCTTTGACACTGTACTCCTACCCATCTCTGTCCACTTTCCCCTCCCCCTCTTATCTCTCCAAACTACCATCTCTTCCACAAACAGAGGTTGCTTCTTCTTATCTCAGAGCATTTTGCCCCACATAGTGATATGTGGAGCAAGTTTGTGTGAATTAGGTCCAGAGGTTTAGAAGGAGCTTTTCACCCATGGCTTTGCCTGCGAATACAAATGTCACATATTTTTCACATACGGATGCAATGGGTTAAGTGCACATATTTCTGTTGGTGACTAAGGACGGTGTACTGAATAACAGTATATCAGTATTTACGTCTTTTATAGACTAATAATTTCAGTTATTACAAGTCGTACACATTTAGGTTGGAGAGCGATGTGGATGTGCGAAGAGCAAGCGAATAATGCTTATTTTCCGCTGGGCAGCAGAACAGGCTTTAGATTGTTGATGCGTCGATGCACTGAGAAGCGTAGTCCACTTTGTCTTACAGTCACGACCGTACACAAAACATCAGGTCATCAAGTTTGCGACGGGGTTGTGGTTTAACTGTTCAATGAAAAAAAGGAAAAAAAGGCCAACACACCGATTTGCGTACATACTAAGGTACCACATATAAAAATATCTGTACGTATACCGGTTACATACTGTATATTTATCGTATTCCACACAAATTTGTACAAATATTCCAGTCTAGATTATCTCTCTATGCATTCTTTTTCACGCAGCTCAACGTTTATGACATCATATTTCCTGAACTACGTGTACAATGATATAATTTTGAAGGTACATTCAGAGGTATGTATGGATACTGTCTGCAAAATGTGTTGCAAATAGAATTAGTAGTAAAGAAGTAACAAATTAAAACGTCAAACCTAATGGGACAGATTCACTCCATGAACAGCGAAAATGTAATAAGCGATAAACATTTTTGCTGTCGTCAGTATGTGCGCGTCAGCGATAACAAGGCTCGTAAATATATTTTGCAAGTCAATAATTGCTCTCAGTATCATGTACTGGGAGAGTATAATCTGGCTCTTTGCTCGTCGTGAGCTATACTTTTCCACCTCCTCCAAGAGGCAGGTGGTTTTTACCTCCACAGCGATTATTTCCGGACAGTAATATTTGTATCAGTTTGGCTGAAATCGGTGCAGTGGTTTAGGATAGAAATGTCGAACATACATACTCTTTTGTAATACTGTATTTAAGGGTGTCGTAACTCTACAACCAAGCTTATTGCCCAACATTCTTCAAATTAAAGCCACAAAATTAACCCACAGGGCATCTTTGGCTGGGGTACTACTAAAAGTATAACCATGTACATCCACATCAACACAGGATCACCGGACAGAATATTGATGGTTCCGTGTAAAACAGTAAACAGGTCACTTCGGAATGCTGTAAATGGTTGTAGAGTTGGTAACACGGACCCATCCACCCTCCTCCGCTTACATATTCACGGCAGTGAAGCAGCATGTATGTACCAATCGGTTTTACAGAACCAGCATAATACGTGGCTCGACACTGAGACGTGACAGAATGGCAGCGGAAGGAATCGTCGTGTTTGGAAGATGCCTTGGACTAAGTTCTTCGATTTGTGTATCAACGTTAGTGGTCCACCGCGTCTACAAGGAATGACGTGCCACTCGGAGCTACGTAACGGTGGGCAAGAACAGCAGTAAAATTATCCTAACCCGTAGGGGGTGGAGACGGGAGTCGTACCTGGTCTGTTACAATCGTATTCAAACTCTGAACAAAATAACTGTTGTCAGTGACTGCTGGTCTTTCTCAACCAGTTTACTAGTGAACACTGCAGTGCACATCTGGAGTCGGGTGCATCACAAATGGCCGTTACTCAGGGGAGCACGTTTTCAGTTTGTGAAATACGGAAAATGGACAGCTGTTGGTAGGAAGCGTGAAATGTGATTCTAGGAGTCGGGTTTTTACTCTTTCCTGGCGATGAGTGCACAGAGGCTTTCCACACGCTGTATTTGATGGATGTAGTGCAGACCGTAGATGTTTATGTGCCTTTTGATTGCGTTTCTTGTACCATGACCCGAACACACTCATTTTGGTTACCATACCGTGAACGTGGACCACTATTTTTATTTCAGAACTCTCAGTGACCGACTGGTGTTCTCCCTTCTTCATCTTCATGATGCGTGTGCTGTAGGCACTCCTGTCTTCCAAGATGGTACACTATGTGATCAAAAGTATCGAGCCACCTGGCTGAAAACGACTTCGTGGCGCCCTCCATCGTTAATGCTGGAATTCAATATGGTGTTGTCCCAACCTCAGCCTTGATGACAGCTTCCATTCTCGCAGGCATACGTTCAATCAGGCGCTGGAAGATTTCTTGGGGTGTGGCAGCCCATTCTTCACGGAGTTGTGCACTGAGGAGAGGTATCGATGTCGGTCGGTGAGGCCTGGCGCGAAGTCGGCATTGCAAAACATCCCAAAGGTGTTCTACAGGACTCAGGTCAGGACTCCGTGCAGGCCAGTCCATTACAGGGATGTTATTGCTTAAAAAATCAATGTGCTGCGAATAAATAGAAAGAAATATCCTTTATCATTTAGCTACAATATAGCAGGTCAGTAACTGGAAGCAGTTAATTCCATAAATTATCTGAGAGTAGGCATTAGGAGTGATTTAAAATGGAATGATCATATAAAGTTGATCGTCGGTAAAGCAGATGCCAGACTGAGATTCATTGGGAGAATCCTAAGGAAATGCAGTCCGAAAACAAAGGAAGTAGGTTACAATACATTTTTTCTCCCACTGCTTGAATATTTCTCACCATTGTGGGACCCGTACCATATAGTGTTGATAGAAGGGATAAAGAAGATCCAACGGACAACAGCGCGCTTTGTTACAGGATCATTTAGTAATCGCGAAAGCGTTACGGAGATGGTAGATAAACTCCAGTGGAAGACTCTGCAGGAGAGACGCTCAGTAGCTTGGTACGGGCTTTTGTTGAAGTTTCGAGAACATACCTTCACCGAGGAGGCAAGCAGTATACTGCCCCCTCCTACGTATATCTCGGGAAGAGACTAAGAGAACAAAATCAGAGAGATTATAGCCCACACAGAGGCATACCGACAATCTTTCTTTCCACGAACAATTAGAGACTGGAATAGAAGGGAGAACCGATAGAGGTACTCTAAGTACCATCTGCCACACACCGTCAGGTGGTTTGCAGAATATGGATGTAGATGTAGGTCTGCGCTGTGATAATGCCATGCAAAACAACAAGTGGGCAAGCCCCCTCCATGAAAAACCCGCCCACACCCTAACACCACCGCCCGAGAATTTTACTGTTGGCTCTACACAGGCTGGCAGATGTCGTTCACCGGGAATTCGCCATTCCCCTTAACCTGCCATCAGATCCCCAAATTGTGTACTGTGATACGTCACTACACACAAAGTGTTTTTCCACTGTTCAATCGTTCAGTGTTTACGCCCCTTACACCAAGAGAGGCGTCGTCTGGCATTTACTGGCGAGATGTGTGACTTATGAGTAACCGCTTGACCGTGAAATCCAAGTTTTCTTACCTCCCGCGTAACTATCGTAGTACTTGCAGTTGATCTTGATGCAGTTCGGAATTCCTGTGTAATGATCTGGATAGATGTCTGCCTATTACTCAGTAGACTCTCTTCAACTATCGGCGGTCTCTGTCAACAGACGAGGTCGACCTGTACAATTTTGTGTCCCTTCACGTTTCCACTTCACTATCATATCGGAAACAGTGGACCTAGATATATTGAGAAGTGTGGAAACCTCGCGAACAGACGTATGACACAAGTGACACCCAATCACCTGACCACGTGAGTTTCGCGGAGTGCCCCATTCTGCTCTCTTACGATGTGTAATGACTACTGAGGTCGCTGATATGGAATACCTGGCAGTAGGTGGCAGCACTTAATACGAAAAACGTATGATTTTCGATGCAGACGGCTGCACGCAAACGTTCCTAGTTTGACGAACTCTCAGGAACCCTATCACAACCCGATTGGTCCACTAAACCACATAAGAAATAATTGCACAGGAACAATTACAAGCAATAATGCATGACATGAAACAAAGTACATACCTAGTAGAGGTCACCACGTAGAAAAGCAGCATTACAGACATAAAATACGTTCCTGTTTGACACGGGTAAAACTGTTAACAGTTCGATATCGCACTGACAGTAAGTAAAATTCCCTAGGGTAACTGGCATTAATAACGATCATGATATGACATGTCAGACTGCTGACGTAATGTTCGATGTCGGACACTTATCAAGGAACAGGTCCTTCTTGGGCACTAAAAGACATTTTGCAGCTGTTATTTATGCTGGCTATCATGCACCCTCCCCTGTTTAGGCGGTTTTCAGTTCTTGCAAGGTTCGGAGAGGGATCTTCGTTGAGAAAAACGTCTGCCAAAAACATACCAGGATTGCCCTATAGGGTTTAGGTCACTCTATGTTATCAATATCTTCGTTTTCCAATGTGTGCGACACCTCAGTGATCTTGTGAAGGCGGGCACAGGCATCGATAAACAGGACGCCGGGACCGACCATGGGATGATTTATTGGCCATCCTTAAGGGATACAGAAATGAAGACTGAATATTTCATAGAAGGTGGAGGCCTCACGGCCGGAGAGGAGCGGAAGCTATGTCGGACAACATCCATAATAATCTCCTTGCAGTACCGCTGCGCTGTTACGGTACTTCGCTCAAAGATACTGTAACGGAACTGAAATGATGGTGGGCTGACAGTAATTTGGAGCCCGCGCGTCGGAAACGGGCGCGCTGGTGTGAGACTGCCAGGGAGTGCACCCTGATGCCATCTATTGGCGAAACTGGGAATTAGCATTGCCTGTCAGACAATGTACTAAGCTCTCAGAGTCAAATGTATTCTTTTTCTTGGTAATTATAAGTTATTACTGTATGATTTAATGTTATAAAGCGCTAGTAGTAAATTATTATGACTGGTATGAACTCCATGGTAATAAATATAAATATTCTTAAATACTAAATGATTTCGGTGAAAAGGTGGTAGGGGAATGCCCCCACTCTTGGTGATACGAGCATAGCTAGAGGTAGCTGGAGACACAGGGACTGAACAATGGAATGGCCTGGCGAGTGTTGACATGACCGGACGTGCGTAATTGTGCTCACGCAAAAGTGATTGTGCAACAGCGAAGAGGCGAATATCGTCGCCGTTTGTGGAGTAGAACGCGACGAATGGTTGTCGAAGCCGTCTCTATGCCACTGGGGCTGATTGTAAGAGTTCCTGCGCCCAGATTTTATGGCGGACGTGCAGTAGCTTATACGAGTGCTACAGCTCGTAGTTCCAGCCGCCATTGAGGGCATGAGGCGTGAAGAGCTGCGTTAGCCACATGCATCTCACCACCAGCACCGACAAGTCTACCCAAGGCAAGACTGCTAGCAATTGTTAAGTCGAACTTTGTATACATGTAAAAGGAGAATACCAGTTTTCTTTTGTGCAAGTGCAGAAGACAGAATATAGCAATGAGTAAAATTACGACGCATGTTGTTCATTGTAAAGTGTAGTAACCTGAAACATAGTGTAGTGAAATCAGACTGAGGCCACCATCGCCTCTTTCATTTACAATTCTTTTGGGTGTAGAATATTTTAGCGTATAAGAATGTTGAAAAGAGCAATGGTCACACCAGAATGAGTCGCCTATTTATAGTTACTTAAATTTTTCTGAGTAACCTTTCAAGTAAAGTCACTTAACTAATTCTATATCAATTGTCCAAAGAGTAATATCCAAAATCATTAAATAAGTTGAAGGATAGAATTTTGTTAACCTAAGTTGCATAAGTTGTCTTGGTGGTAATTACCAAGCCAACTCACAGAAATTGAGAGAGTATTTGCTTTGTAGAATCACCTAGAATGATCAGAAATAGTAATACTCAGAATTAAGTTTAAATTCAACTCAAGCCGTTTCACTTTGAAACGAGCCAAAAAACTGATTTATTCTTTTGCTCCTTCAGAGCTGGCGACCGTAGTTATAAGTATTTTCAGGAGGATTCGACGGTAAGTCTGCTGCTCTTGTCGTGCTGATAGGATTATCCACTGCTGCTAGCAGTGGTGATTGGATACATATGCTCACTACCAAGTTAAGTGGGTCAAGTAGGCAGTGTTACCGTGTGAACTGTAGGGCACTGTAGGCCGTGGATCGAACCCGTTCAATCATCACAGCTCTCTGGGAAATAGTCCGGTTAGGAGTGTACTAATCATTAGGTAAATACTGGCGAGTAACGGTCAAAAATGTATACGCAAGTGAATTTAGCAAGGTCCATGTAGCACCTAGTTAATGCGGTGCAATGGCGAGGGTAGGAGTGGAGTAAAAGTGAGCTGAGCTTGTGGCAGCTGTGCTGTCTTCAAAGATTAATAACGTGAATTCACTACTACCTCTTACCATTAGGGCTGAGCTATTTACGGTTAAAATACGTAGCAGTAAGCGCAAAGACGTGACAGCTACAAGTCCGTATTGGCTTTATACATACGGAAGTAGGAAGCGGGTCATTCCGTCAGTGGAGGGGTTAAAACAACCGAGTCAGTTGAGAACATACCCCATTTACTGATGGAAAGATTCGGCGGTTCGGTCGCAACACGCTACGGTATTCGGCAACTGTTCACAATGCCTGTACATATTATAACTCCTTGTCCTTACACATGACTTTGATGAACATTTTGTGGTGTGTAACGTGTTCGCCTCTTCCTCCACGCTAACTGGTGCCGTGAAGCACTTGTCCCAGTAAACACCTATTCATCGGAGTACGTCACTCTGGACCGTTGTTGCTGACTCCAACCAACATGCTCTCTACACGAACGAACTCTTTCTAAACCGTAGCGTGGTTGAAGTGGAATGCCCGCAGCTCGTGGTCGTGTGGTAGCGTTCTCGCTTCCCGCGCCCGGGTTCCCGGGTTCGATTCCCGGCGGGGTCAGGGATTTTCTCTGCCTCGTGATGGCTGGGTGTTGTGTGATGTCCTTAGGTTAGTTAGGTTTAAGTAGTTCTGAGTTCTAGGGGACTGGTGACCATAGATGTTAAGTCCCATAGTGCTCAGAGCCATTTGAACCCTTTGAAGTGGAATGCATTTAACAGGCTTCCGAGAATACGATTCAGGCTGAATTAATTGCCGTGGAATGGTACTGGCTGAGACACGTGTACTGTTAGCGGTTTCAGTGTTTGCTGCAACCTGCCTAGGAGTGAGATCTCTGTTCCTTTTCGCCACTGGATCCTCTTACGGTGTGGTGGACCGTCTACCACCACCGCATAACATTTTCATCTTCAGCGGCTTTTCTTAATCAGGAGGTAACACTTTCGGAATCACCCATTACTGTGACCACAGAAGTTACAATTTGAATCCTTCTAGCGGTCCAACTGCTACTCCACGATCGGAAGCATTCAAATGATGTCTTGCAGAGATGTTACCGTACCACACGGAATGTCGCTCTAATCGGTTCCATTAGAAGGTTTATGCTCAGGCTTTGCTGCAGTTGATATTTGCTTTTACTTTCAATGGTCAGGGGTTTCGCAGCGATTTTCTGTTGTTCCGTAGTGACTGGCAGTTGTTCCTTGGGAAGTTTCAGTTGTTTTTCAGCAAGCGTCAAGCAGTGAAGTTTTACCGCAACTTATCTATTACATGCCTAAAGAAACTAATGGACACACTTCGTTCTCGAATTCCGGTCATTACAGAAGCCACGGGCGATGTTGCAAGGTATCAGCGTGATGTCTGCAATGGGTGGCTTATCTTTGGTTCAGATGGTTCAAATGGCTCTGAGCACTATGGGACTTAACATCTGAGGTCATCAGTCCCCTAGAATTTAACTATTTAAACCTAACTAACCTAAGGACATCACACACATCCTTATCTTTTGTCCACTGTGTTTATGCACCCCGCAGGCTGCTGTACAGTCAATAGTCAGGCTTATTTGGTACGATTATTAACTATCCTTTGAGCTGAAAGGCAGAAAAAGGCTGTGTACGTGCCTCTTTACGCACCCTTTTTTTTTTTAATTCTCAAGATATCTACGTGAGACATGCAATTGTGGTTTTTGTAAATTTACTCAACCACGTTAATTCTACGTCTCCTTTCACTGCATGAATCTGCATTAGTTATGCAGGTCCTCTGTTACTCCCACTTCGGAAGTTAAGAGTCCTCCCTCGGGCATGGGTGTGTGTGTTGTCCTTAGCGTAATTTAGTTTAAGTTAGATTAAGTAGTGTGTAAGCGCAGGGACCAATGACCTCAGCAGACTGGTCCCATAGGATCTCGTTACAAATCCCCAAATTCTATGTTACACTCCTTTGTGGGCTATAACGACATGTTACAGCGTAGCACCATATCTCTGAAGACGTTCGAAGTTGGTATCCCTTCTCGACGAGTACCCCAAACACTGGAACAATAAAATTGGTTGCTCTATCGTCTTGTATGAAATATCCCGCACAGACGCTCTCCATCTTCCCAGACCGCTTCCAATAAAGCTGTCGTCAGAAATGATTTTTAATCTACAGAGGAATGAGCGCCGATTTGAAACTGTCTGCTAGGCCAATACTGCAACCTTGTGCCTTTGCCCTACGATGGCAAGTGCACAACCAATTCAAGATTCACGACCAGCCCTCACAGTTTTACTTTAACCTGTAGGGTTGTGAATCATGCTTTTATAGCCCAGTCGGTAGTGCACTTGCCCGCGAAAGTCAAAGGTCCCAGATTCGAGTCACGGTCCACCACACGATTTGAACTTCCAGGATGTTTCATATCAGCCCACATTCCACTGCAGTGCGAAAATCTATCCTGGAAAAAATCCCCAGACTATGGCGAATCCATATCTCCGCAAAATTCTTTCTTCCAGGATGGTTCGAGGGAGATGAGGTAGTAGCGCAACTAAAGCTCTGAGGGCGTATCGCGAGTCGTCCTTTGGTAGGTCGTCTGGTACACTACCTGCCCGCCAAAGGAGAAGGTCCCAAGTTTGAGTACGGGACGGCCACACAGTTTTCATCTGCTGTGAGGTATGAAATCTACCTTTATTTCACCTTCTGTAACGCTGAACTTCTATATACTTCTCATCTGAAGTCAGTTCTCATTATTGTGATGTGACATGGTCAAGGTGTTTCTCTTCAGTCGCCTTATATTATAGGTTTTCATTTCTCTCCCACAGTTCCACTTTGCTTTGTGAGGTACTAATTTTAAGGAACAACTGAAATGGGTCACGAATGCATTTACATGTAGATTCTGTAAAGTCTAACACACTTGTCTTATCAGTGCTATACAGAAAATTTACTTTTTTGTGACTACGTGGCAAAATAACAGGGCGAAACCTGTGCTTGGTTAATAATCTACTTCTCTCGAATAGTTGCGAGGTATCCGGAGAGCAGATCACTACCAAAAAGCGTCGAATGTTCTCACTCAGTGATACACGTCGGAATGTTTGGTCGTTGCCCAGAACAACGGCACACAGTCTGGCTAACAAGGATACTACACCAGTAAAGTCACGAGGGACTGGAAAAAAACGCAGGTGACGCCTGTATATAAGAAGGGTAGAAGGACGGATCCTCAAAATTAAAGACCAATATCCTTAACATCGGTTTATTGCAAGATTCTCGAACATATTCGCAGTTCGAATACAATGAATTTCCTTGAGACCGAGAAGTTGCTGCCCATGCATCAGCATGGCTTTAGAAAGCATCGCTCCTGCGAAACGAAACTCGCCCTTTTTCTCATGATATCTTGCGAACCATGAATGAAGGGTATCAGACGGATGCCATATTCCTTGAGTTCCGGAAAGTGTTTGACTCGGTGCCCCACCGCAAACTCCTAACTAAGGTACGACAATATGGGATTGGTTCCCAAATATGTGAGTGGCTCGAAGACTTCTTCAGTGTAGAACCCAGTACGTTGTCCTCGATGGTGAGTGTTCATCGGAGGTGAGGGTATCATCTGGATTGCCCCAGGGAGGTGTGGTAGGTCCGCTGTTCTTTTCCATCTACATAAAAGATCTTTTGGATAGGGTGGATAGCAATGTGCGGCTGTTTGCTGATGATGCTATGGTGTACGGGAAGATGTTGTCGTTGAGTGACTGTAGGAGGATACAAGATGACTTGGACAGGATTTGTGATTGGTGTAAAGAATGGCAGCTAACACTAAATGTAGATAAATGTAAATTAATGCAGATGAATAGGAAAAAGAATGTTTGAATATTCCATTAGTAGTGTAGCGCTTGACACAGTCACGTCGATTAAATATTTGGGCGTAACATTGCAGAGCGATATGAAGTGGGAAGGCGGATAGTCGTCTTCGGTTTATCGATAGAATTTTGGGAAGATGTGGTTCATCTGCAAAGGAGACCGCTTATAAAACACTAATACGACCTATCCTTGAGTACTGCTCGAGCATTTGGGATCCCTATCAGGTCGGATTGAGGGAGGACATAGAAGCAATTCAGAGGCGGGCTGCCACATTTGTTACTGGTAGGTTTCATCATCACGCGAGTGTTGCGGAAATGCTTCAGGAACTCGGGTGGGAGTCTCTGGAGGAAAGGAGGCGTTCTTTTCGTGAATCGCTACTGAGGAAATTTAGAGAACCAGCATTTGAGGCTGACTGTAGTGCAGTTTTACTGCCGCCAAATTACTTCGCAGAAAGACCACAAAGATAAGATAAGAGAGATTAGGGCTCCTACAGAGGCATATAGGCAGTCTTTTTTCCCTCGTTCTATTTGGGAGTGGAACAGGGAGAGAAAATGCTAGTTGTGGTACGAGGTATCCTCCGCCACGCACCGTGTGGTGGATTGCGGAGTATGTATGTAGATGTAGATATTGCTCATGAAACCCACACTTTGCATGTTGTACCAACACACAGCGAGACCTTCAGAGATGGTGGTCCATATTGCTGTACGTACCGGTACCTCTAATACCCAGTAGCAGGTCCTCTTGCATTGGTGCATGCCTATTTTCGTCGTGGCATACTGTCCACAAGTTCATCAAGGAACTGTTGGTCCAGATTGTCCGACTCCTCAACGACGATTCGGCGTAGATCCGTCAGACTGGTAAATCACGTCGTCGATAAACAGACCTTTTAAATCTATCCCACTCATGTTCGATACGGATCACGTCTGTAGGACATGTTGGCCAATCTAATCGCCCTTTGTCGTTATCCTGACGGCAGTTATTCACAAGATGTGCACGATGGGGGCGTGAACTGTCGTCCATAGAGACGAATGCCTCGCCAATATGCTACCAATATGGTTGCACTATCGGTCGGAGGATGGCATTTACAGCATCGCACAGCCATTACGGCACCTTCCATGATCAGCAGCGGCGTACGTCGGCCGCAGATAACGCCACCCCAAAACAGCAGGGAACCTCCACCTTGCTGCACTCTCTAGACAATGGGTCTAAGGCGTTCAGCCTGACCGGGTTGCCTCCAAACAAGTCTCCCACCATTATCTGGTTGAAGGCATATGCGATACTCATCGGTGAAGAGAATGTGATGCCCATCCTGAGCGGTACTATCGGCGTGTTGTTGGGCCCATCTGTATCGCGCTTGGTATTGTCTTTGTTGCAAAGATCGACCTCGCCATGCGTATAATTTGAGTCGTAGCACGACGTCCTGTGGTTGCACGAAAACCATTCTTCAACACGGTGGCGTTGCTGTCAGGGTTCCTCCGAGCCACAATCCGTATGTCTCGGTCATCCACTGCAGTAGTAGCCATTGGGCGGCCTGAGCGAGGCATGTCATCGACAGTTCCTGTCTCTCTGTATCTCCACCACGTCCGAACAACATCCCTTTGGTTCACTCCGCGACGCCTGGACACTTCCCTTGTTGAGAGCCCTTCGTAGCATAAAGTAACAACGCGAACGCTATCGAACCGCGGTACTGACCGTCTAGGCATGCTTGAAGTACAGACAACACGAGCCATGTACCTCCTTCCTAGTGGAATGACTGGAACTGATCGGCAGTCGGACCCCCTGTGTGTAAGAGGCGCTGTTCAAGCATAGTTGTTACATCTTTTGGCGGGTTTAGTGACATCTCGGAACAGTCAAAGGGACTGTCTGTGATACAATATCCACAGCCAACGTCTGTCTTCAGGACTTCTGGGAACTGGGATGATGCAAAACTTTTTTTGATGTCTGTATTATTATATATGTATGAGTACAAATCTTTAATAATCTGGACGTATTACTTGTGAAGGTATGTAAATATTGCGGACTCATTCCGTGAATTTGTTTCCTGTATTAAGAGATTTCTTATATACAGAGAGTTTCAAATGGCCACTGGGTAGACAACCATCATATAACATGGGTTACTGACCTTGTCTACGTAGCATACAGTTTTAATGAATCAGCTCTGCCTACGCTGCTCAGCGGGTCCTTTTATTCATTTAACCTTAGAATGAATTAATGAAAACAGTAATCGTGCTCATTCATGTTTCAAAATTAAATCTTCTCAAGTGGTCGTTCAAAACTTACTTTTATTCTACAAGAGAGAGAGTCACCCGTAATCGATACTGCAGTTTAAAATTTTTCACTTCCATTTTAAGTTCTGTATAAATCTAATAGGTTCTGAATCCTTGGGTTTAACCAGGGTGCAAGTTTCGACAGCTTGGCCATCAAGGCAATTATGCGTCAGCAAGTTTCGACTCGGTCTTTTTCTGACAATTTTCTATGTAGAGTACAATGATTTGCAGGGTGTACAATTCATGCTGAACCTAAGCCTTTCAGTGACCTGAATGAGCCGCCCCGGTGGCACGATGCTAGCAGACCAGCTCCTGCGGAGGTTGGGAAGAGAATGGAGAGAACGAAATGAGGTAAAGGTTCCTGTATATTATGCTCATTGTGTCCTTATCATTACATACTGTACTAATGTTTCGTTTCCGTTACCATTTCCTACTACATATTCTCTTTCCGCACCTTCCCCCTTCTCAAATATATAGGTGATTCCTTGATGATATTACAGCCTTTGAGGGATGATGGAGAAGGGTAAATGTTTCAATTTTAGGTAGGTACTCTGGTCCTGAAATTACCGTCCCAATGTTATAAGTGAAAATCTTTATAATACCACTTACAGTGGAATACATGTACCGGTAATGTTGTTTGTAAGATTTTAGGGCAGGCAATTTTCAGAGGTGGGATTATGGATCAAAACATGAAAAGAACGTCTAGTGAACACGGCCTCTAAAACGCAGACAGTAAGAGATGCGAGCACTGTTCATCTGCGGTACCGTGGAATGCTTTTCTTCGGCTATTAGCTCATTCGTTTCTGTAGTTTTGGAGGAGGTAGTGACAACCTAAACTAAAAGATAAGTCCAGTACATATGGGCTCTGAAACATATACCTCAAGAGCTATCAGAACCTGTTTATCTCCGCTACTGTGAAACACGTCTCTACTACTGGACACGTGCTCATAGTTTAAGGTATGCATTTTAGAATTTTAGACCCCGTGTTTACTAGATACTTTTCTCTTGTTTTGGTTCATACTATCGACTCTGAAAGTTTCCTGTCCTGCAACCGTACTTACTTGGAAATGGTCTATTAATAAGGGGTTGGACCACCATTTGCCCATATTACTGCTGCGACTCTTTGTGCAATACTGGCGTACAATGATTGTATAGTCTCCAGTGGAATGTTATGCACTCCCATGTCTGCGCTCTAATGCCTCACACGTGGTTTCGATAATGTTCAAGGCTGGTGACTGAGCTGGCCAGGGAAGACGCTGCATTTCAATTACATGCTCCACATTCCACGTTTGTACTGTCTTGTCTGTGTGAATGGGTGCATTATCGTCCTGAAATATGGCATCATTGTTGGGGAACATCATTTTTATCAGGGGGTGCATCTTATCACCTAAAACGTTCACGTAATCGTTAGCTGTAACATTCTGCCTCTGATAGTAACGATGGGACCAGCAGAATACCATGATACGGCTGCCCACACCACCACACTTTCACCTCTATGTTTACCCGTTGGAATCAAGCAATCAGGATTGTAGGCGTTCTACAGACGTAAACCTGGCCCGATGTTGGAAATTAAGAAAACGTTGACTCGTCAGACCCTATGACGTGTTTCCACTGATGAGCTGTCCAGGATTTATGCTCCTGACCCCATGTTTTATGCTTCTGTGCGTTGGTTATCATCTCCAATGGTTTCGGTATAGCAGCTCCTCCATGAATATTCGCTTTATGGAGTTCTCGACGGACAGTGTCGATAGATACAGGCTCTCAAAGATGGCTGTTATTCTCTTATGGTTCAAATGTGTCTGAGCACTATGGGACTTAACATCTGAGGTCATCAGTCCTCTAGAACTCAGTACTACTTAAACCTAACTAACCTAAGGACATCACACACATCCATGCCCGAGGTAGGATTCGAACCTGCGACCGGATCACTCTCGCGGTTCCAGACTGAAGCGCCTAGAACAGCTCGGCCACAGCGGCCTGCGCGGTTGAACTCTACAATCACTTTAACCACCGCAGTTTTGTGTTGTTTTGACACAATTCGTGTTACTGTACGCCGATCTCTGTCATATAATATTGATTTGTGCCCACTATTACGTGTACACGATGGTGCCTTTCAATGCTTTGTGTCGGCTGTCATGACTGTTGAAACAGTTGCTCTTTATACATTCAATAAGTTGGATGTCTTGTTTACTGATGCTCCAGCTAATCGGTCCCCCACAATCTGCCCTCTTTGGAACTCTGTTAGATCTTTCATTGGACATCGACCTCGGCCTCTGAATGCAAATACGAAGTATGTACTACTCGTAAACAACCTGCACTGATTCCTAGTCCATACTGAACACGCACATTCCAACGCGACACGTGCCTTACGTGCGTTATTGACCGTCAAACACAACTATCCCATTACTACCACTGTTGACATTATTTTGTCTATCCCCTGTATGTGTAAAAGAACGGACGTTGATGACGACCCACAGCTGTAATAATTAGAAATAAATCTCATGGAATTATATTTCCCTGAAGGCATTTGTGTATTAACTTTATCTTCAATAAAGATAGATGCTAAAGTAATAAATAAAAATTAGTGCCAACGCTGGAACTTCTTACTCGGCAGAAGTTTGTATTAGAGGAGAAATTAGATTACAGTAATCCGTGCAAGAGTTTTACCCACGGTGCGAGTTTGGGATAGTGGGCAGTAAATCTGCCTAGCAAGTAGAAGGCTTGGCTTTAAGTTCCAGCCTTGGTACATTTTTGATTCATTACTGCAGCTTCTATCCTTATCGCAGAATTTGAAATTAATTCCCTACGTACGAATTCCTTTGACATGCTGTATTACCTGTAGATGCATTACCCAATTTCGTGGAGTGAGACATAACAATGTAGAACCCGTTACGTATGGAAGTTAGGGTCAGTCTGAGCAGCGTGCGTTGGCAGCAGTTAAAGGAACCGCTTGCGATAACAGGAATCGCTTGCAATTAGAGAGATATCGAGGTTCATTTGTCACTTTTGTGTGGTAGGTGTAGACCTAATAAATCTGATGTCAAGGAATTCGCATTAAGTGAATTACTTTCGAACCATTCACTGATTTACCTTTTCTTTCTTTCTGCCGTCTATGTTTGTGATACGCGTCCAGCTTGTATGCCAGTTGGTGGCTTCTGAAATAGTTCATAGTGTCAGTGATCCCAAAGAGCTTCCTTTCTTGCACGATCTGATGAGCGACTTCTATTGCATCGGATGGCGTTGTAAGCTCAGGCTGTAATTTTTTTCCCACGAAATACAACTACGCAGATTCGAATGACAATACCACTTGCTGTCAAATTCTAAAACTTAATCTCTGTGAGATTAAAGAAAACAGCGAGCACTCCTAACCATGGGCGGTGGTGGGGTGGGTGAACTGCTGTGGCCTGTTGAGGGGTGTGAACCATACTGCGAAATGAAGCTTCTCCGTCGTTTATAGGTCCCCATTCACACTCCTAACCACTCCTTGTATGTATTTTGCAGCTGTGCATACCTATAGACCCTCGTATGGAAGTATAATTCCTTTAAGCTGTTAGGTGAAGGTAAACATACATCAACGAAAAGTAACATTGTTCACATTGTACGTCATACCACCAAGTTTTTTGGGAGGCTGACATGAATCGAGTATGGAAAATGACGCGAAAGGTACTCGTGTTAAGAGAAACAAAGTTGTATTGAAGACAAGTAAACGTACTACAAATTAGTCAATTGTCGTAGATAAGTAAGAACTGTTAGTGCGGCGAGATGAGGATTAACTAAGAAATTCGAAGAGAGACTGTACTAATATTTTATTATGGACGTTACGTTAGCATTTAATTGGATCAAGTGTTTAAAGTAAAGACTAGCACGGATAACCGATCGCGTTAGCACGCCGCTTCCGGGATTCGGGGAGACACTTTCGCCGCGGATCCAATTAGCGTACTGGATTACGACGAGGATTGGTGTACAGGCCATCCTGGATGTGGTCTCGAAGCTGTTTCCAACATCCGACTATTCAAGAATCTGTCTGGTACCCACATGCCGACACAGTTACCCGATTAGCAAACATTAAGAAAACGTTCGCAGACATTCTTACAGGATAACACTAGCGGCAGTTGAGGTAGGGGTAGTGGATCGGCGAGGAGGAGGTCAGGGGGAGGGGGTTGGGGATGGGTAATGACAGGAAGGGATAAACACGAGGAAAAAGAGGAGGGGTTTAAGGTTAATAATCAAGTGGGCAAGATGAGAAGCAGTAATTGTCCGATACGCGGTTTCTTACAAGCTTTGGACATCCTCAAGGAAAAACTTCGAGAATGATACTATCCTAAGTGAAATGGTACTGTAAACGTAATGCCGAGTTTGATGATTGTGAAAAGCTTTTAAGCTGAAATTATTGTCCAACAAACAGTGACTATAGCTACAAGTGTCTCGTCCCAGAATTACTGCAAATACGGCACGTGTATTCTACCTTATGAAGTTGCAAAATAATCAACCTGAATTAAATTCGAAACAGGGAAATGGGATTGGTATTAGACACGCTGTTCAAGCTCCTAACTTTCCCTTGTTTCCCTAGATGTGAGTCCTTCAAATCAGGCCCAAACAAATCATATGTGATTGCCTCTACGTTAATCTTACAGGTGTACATCAAAACCACTCTGACCCTAGAGCTTATTGTTTGTTATTGTGCGTGCGCCACTGCATATACACAGCCCCCTGCCATCAATGCCAATTCAGCTTTGATTGAGATTTAGTAGAGGATGGATGTTAAAATTTTTGAGACACAGTTGTTTAATTAATTTCACAGAAATATTTTTTAAGGCTCACTGTGACCCTGGAGTAGATATTGTGCAATTGTTCTTTCGTTGAGCGTGAAGTTCATTTACAGCATTTTACTTAAGAGGGATCCTACTCTGGAAGAATTGTTAAAAGAACTCAGTTGTGAAACAGATTCAAGCGACTTTGGTAATGGAAGTGATAATGAAGCTGATGCTCCTGCTGCAGTAATGGGCAATGGTGAAACTGATCAGTCTACCGAATCTTCAGACAGTGATGAAGAAAATGTAGTCATCCATCGTAAGACTGGCCGTTGTTGGAACACAGCTGTCCGTAATATTTGAGGCCTGCCCGCTGCTGATGACATTGTAATCCATATAAGAAGAGCGTGGAAATAATGAATGAACGGATTTACGAATAATTTGGAACATATGAAAATAACGATGTACTGTATACAGTTTATTAAACGAGAAGCATTTTCACGTAATTAAACTAAAAATAAAGTCTTCAGACGCGAATCAGTTTCAGGTATCTTCACTGAAATGTTTCCGTGACAGTGTTCACTTAGTTTCCAATTCTGGTTTTTTTAATACTAGTGTTAATTGAGAACGTACTTGAGGGACATGAAATAAAATGAGTTTAGCACATGAGAGTCCACTTTCGTTACAAAATAATCTATTTTCAACCAATTTCTCCAGCAAATAGTTCAGGATGACTGTGACCTGGTGTACACTTCGTATGACATTTTCAGAGGGGTACACTATTAAGGTTCAGTTTGCAACATCTTATGGGCATCGAAATATAGTAAGAGGGTGGAAGCTTGGACCCTCAAAAGCCGAGTAGTTCGCTACTACACACCTCATCAGATTTGAAGATTGTAACCCGCATCATCAGTGGTTTTTTACTTTCTCAAATGAGTGGAAATCTGGAAGGAACTACAGTCAACGAATTTTGAACGACACAGAGGTTAATCCTCCTTTTGAAAATATTTGTGCGTAAATATATGACCGAGCGAGCTGGCGCAGTGGTTAGCACATTGGAGTCGCATTCGGAAGGACGACGGTTCAATCCCGCGTCCGGCCATCCTGATTTAGGTTTTCCGTGATTTCCCTAAATTGCTCCATTCAAATGCCGGGATGGTTCCTTTGAAAGAGCACGGCCGACTTCCTTCCCCATCATTCCCTAATCCTAAGAGACCGATAACCTCGCTGTTTGGTCTCTTCCTCCAAACAACCAACCAACTAAATATAAGACTTCGTATTTTATAAATGATAGAGCGCAGCAGTCAGTCGTCCTTTCCGCCGGTTTTATGACGCAAATCCAGATATCGGCTAGTGCGTAGCCATTATCAATGCACTATTTTTTAATCTCGACGCATGTTAATTCCCTGTTGTTCGGGCGTCAGTCACAGTTCCCTGAGTATATCGAAGAAAGACGAAACAATATCAGAAATGAGAAAACGAGAAACTTAACATCAGGATTGATGCTCACGAAACAGATGAAGTTAAGGTGTTCTGCTACCTAGGCAGCAAAATAACGAATGACAAAGGAGCAATAAGGACATAAAAAGCAGACTAGCAATAGTAAAAAGGCATTTGTGAAGAAGAGAAGTCTACTCGCATCAAACATGGGCCTTAATTTGAGGAATAAAATTTCCGAGAATTTACGTTTGGACCTTAGCATTCTATGGTACTGAAACATTGTGGGAAAGCAGAAAAAGAAGACAATCGAAGCATTTGAGAGGTGGTGCTACAGACGAATGTTGCAAATTAGATGATCTTACAAGGTAAGGACTCAAGAGATTCTAAGCAGAATCGGAGAAGAAAGGAATATACTGGAAACACCAACAAGAAGAAGGGAAAGGGTCGAAGGAGATCTGACAAGACATCGGGGAATAACTTCCTTGGTGCTAGAGGGAGATGTAGAGGATAAAAACTCTAAAGGAAGAGAGAGAATGACGCCCGAACAACAGGGAACTAACATGAATCGAGATTAAAAAATAATGCATTGATAATGGCTGGGCACTAGCCGAAATCTGGATTTGCAAAATAATACAGGCAAAAAGGACGACTGATTGCTGCGCTCTGTCATTTACAAAATTTCATAACAGTCGCTGAGTGCATCTACTTTCCTAATGGAAGGTAACGTAATAAGACTTCGTAGATGACTCTCGGAAACGGTGAGCTATTCAGCCACTCAGAGGCGCTTATCGATCACTAATCTGACGACGCTGAGTAAAATATCTGTCGACAGAGGGCCGGAGTAAGTCACAACCCCGGAAGTAGGCGTGGCACACCGTGTTGTTCTGCCCGTCGCCGGCACCTCCCCTGCTGCCGGAAATGCTGTGCGAAGGGGGAGAGGGTGGCGGCGGCGGCGGCGGCGGCGACGCAGGTCGAGGGCTCTCAATTTCTTGGGGAATCGTTCTTCTCCAGGGCTGTCTTCCCACGGAGCGGCGGGGGGACGCCCGTATTGATTTCCGCGGCTGCGGATTTTGGCTCGACTCACTACGCTGTACTGTTGGTTTATCTGGCACCGGAGACGGCAATTGGTTGTGTGTATCGTGAAATGGGCGCAGGACTGAGGACAATAAACCGGCTGTCTTAAAAAGATTCATCCTATTTCACAAGGCAGTATCTTCTGCATGAATTCAGACAGAAACTCGCGATAAATTTTATGCGTAGAGCAATAAATTACGTACTTTTAAGAGTGCCGTTAGAGTTTGCAACTATGCACATAAAATCGTGAGATGGTTTTCACATTTACGTTTAGGATAATATTATTATATTCATTATTTCATTTACTATCCACCGGGTGATCGATTGCTGAAACGATTTATTGTTAAGAAATGCTCTTACATGCAGTTGCCACGATCGTGACACACTGTCGTTTTGAGAAAATTTTTTGGCATGTTCTTGCAATTGTGGGAAAAGCTAGTTCGCAATAAATCTACGTACTTCATTTCTGTGACAGCTTAACCATCAAAAGATAAAAAGGTCGCAACCGTTTCCTTCGCCTTTTTTTTATTGTACTTACGTCATCAGTCATCCCATATGGGTGGACCGGAAGCGGTCTTTCATCTGTACATTCAACCCATTCTTCAGCCAAAGGGCAAGTAAGACTACCACAGTCGAAAAAATACTAACACGAAGATGAAATGCAAGACAAGTTCTCGATTCACTTGCCACGTCAAATTCTGAGAAAATTCCAAGCTTTCCTTGGAACAGCCACGGGTTCACAACTGCCACCAGCTGTAGCTAACCTTTTAATGGAGGATTCTGAAGCGCTGGACAGTGCTCTCTTCCGGCCATCTTACTTCTAGATATGTTAACGATTCATTTTCACTATGGCCACATGCCAGTGAGGGGCTGCAGCAGTTCGTTCATTATTTGAATGGTATACATCCCAGCATAAGATTGACAGTGGAGGTGGGGAAAGACGGGAAATTACCGTTCTTAGATGTGTTGGTCCAACGGAAATCAGGACGACGACTCGGACATTTTGTGTACAGAAAACCGACGCATACAGATCTATGTATCAATACGTGTAGCTTTCACCATCCACCTCAGAAGACAGCTATGCTGAATACCTTAACACACAGAGTCACATCTATTTCGGAGACCGACCACCACGGTTGTGAGATTAAGCATCTGAGGACGGTGTTTAAAAGGAACGGGTGTTCTGTCCCTGACACTAGATCAATGTGTTAAGATAATAAAGACGCTACGCCGTACAAATAAGCCAAGAAGACCAACACGTGACGCGCCTTCCATTCTGCAGTGCAACAGCTATCTAAACAGGTAAAGACCTAAAAAGACAAGGAATCAGACCAGCCCTCCGGTCACTCAAAACATTAAAGAAATGTAGCGACTGGTTGAAGATAATATCGGCCTCAGAGTGGAGAGCATTTATAATATTACTTGCAAATGTGGCGACAGTTATGTGGCCATTCTATATGGACGATTGCCGATGGTTGCTTCGAGGTTCCCATTTTCTTTTCCTTTTTTTTCTTTATTGTTATTTCATCCCCCACGCTCTAAGTTCTAAGTTCTAGGGGGCTGGGGCTGATGACGTCAGAAGTTAAGACCCATAGCGCTCAGACCCATTTGAACCATCCGATTAAAAAAACACAACGATCATGTTATGTGAGATATGTGCGTCAACAAAGTACTTCTGGAAAGTGCTAATTCTCGAGTTTTACATGTTTCCCGCTAGGCAGCAGCGGTATGTGTCCACTTTAGTTCTAGTAAAAATGATGCCTGGACAACAGAAAGCGTTTTGTGTTCTACGTTTTGTGAATTGAGGGTCGGTAGTAACTGTACAGCGTGACTTTCGTACTAAGGATGGTGTGGATCCTCCTACAGCACAGAGCGTTAGGCAATGGCATGAACAATTCCGAGAAACAGATTGTTTGTGTAAAGACAAATAGCCGGGCCGTCCCCGAGTGTCAGACACAGACGCAGAACGCATGCGACGTAGTTTCACAGGGATTCCGCACAAATCCGCTCGCGTTGCAGCTCGACAGCCCAACATGCCCCCGATGTCCGCCAGGCGTGTGTTGCGTCGGCGTTTACATATGAAACCGTACAAAATTCAGCTAGTGCAAGCTCTTCGTGAAGGTTACTAACAACGAAGTTTGGAAATCTTTGATTTTCTGGCCGGCTGGGGTGGCCGAGCAGTTATAGGCGCTTCAGTCTGGAACCGCGCGACCGCTACGGTTGCAGGTTCGAATTCTGCCTCGGGTGTGGAAGTGTACGATGTCCTTAGGTTAGTTAGGTTTAAGTCGTTCTACGTTCTAGGGGACTGATGACCTCAGATGTCCCATAGTGCTCAGGGCCATTTGAACCATTTCTGTGCGTTTGTTCTTGACAAAATGGAGGATAACAGTCTTCTTCTACACTTAGTGTTCACTGACGAGGCAACATTCTATTTAAATATAAAGGTGAACTGTCATAATGTGAGGATGTGGTGTACGGAACAACCATATGAAATTGTACATCATTAGAAGGACTCTCCAAAATGTAATGTGTTTTGTGCAGTTTCACGGCAAAAGGTGTAAGCTCCATTTTCTTTGCCGGGAACACTTATATGAAGCACATACCCCGATATGCATGAGAGCTTTCTTTCCCCACAGTTGTAGAATGATCACAACGACCTCATTTACCAACAGGATGCGGCACCCCAACACTGGCATCCGAAAGCGCGCGAATTCTTAAATCAAAAAATTACTGAACGATGGATCGGTATAATTCAGCCTTACATTACTCGTGTCCGAGGTCACCGGACCTCAATGTGTGTGATTATTTCTTGTGGGACTTATACATCTACATCTACATGATTACTCTGCAATTCACATTTGAGCGCTTGGCAGAGGGTTCATCGAACCACAATCATACTATCTCTCTACCGTTCCACTCCCGAACAGCGCACGGGAAAAACGAACACCTAAACCTTTCTGTTCGAGCTCTGATTTCTCTTATTTTATTTTGATGATCATTCCTACCTATGTAGGATGGGCTCAACAAAATATTTTCGCATTCGGAAGAGAAAGTTGGTGACTGATTTCGTGCCGCGACGAAAAACGTCTTTGCTTTCATGACTTCCATCCCAACTCGCGTATCATATCTGCCACACTCTCTCCCCTATTACGTGATAATACAATCCGGGCTGCCCCTTTTTGCACCCTTTCGATGTCCTCCGTCAATCCCACCTGGTAAGGATCCCACACCGCGCAGCAATATTCTAACAGAGGTCGAACGAGTGTAGTGTAAGCTGTTTCTTTAGTGGACTTGTTGCATCTTCTAAGTGTCCTGCCAATGAAACGCAAGCTTTGGCTCGCCTTCCCCACAATATTATCTATGTGGTCTTTCCGGCTGAAGTTGTTCGTAATTTTAACACAGAGATACTTAGTTGAATTGACAGCCTTGAGAATTGTTCTATTTATCGAGTAATCGAATTCCAACGGATTTCTTTTGGAACTCATGTGGATCACCTCACACTTTTCGTTATTTAGCGTCAACTGCCACCTGCCACACCATACAGCAATCTTTTCTAAATCGCTTTGCAACTGATACTGGTCTTCGGATGACCTTACTAGACGTTAAATTACAGCATCATCTGCGAACAACCTAAGAGAACTGCTCAGATTGTCACCCAGGTCATTTATATAGATCAGGAACAGCCGAGGTCCCAGAACGCTTCCCTGGGGAACACCTGATATCACTTCAGTTTTACTCGATGATTTGCCGTCTGTTACTACGAACTGCGACCTTCCTGACAGGAAATCACGAATCCAGTCGCTCAACTGAGACGATACCCCATAGGCCCGCAGCTTGATTAGAAGTCGCTTGTGAGGAACGGTGTCAAAAGCTTTCCGGAAATCTAGAAATACGGAATCAACTTGAGATCCCCTGTCGATAGCGGCCATTACTTCGTGCGAATAGAGAGCTAGCTGCGTTGCACAAGAACGATGTTTTCTGAAACCATGCTGATTACGTATTAATAGATCGTTCCCTTCGAGGTTATTCATAATGTTTGAATACAGTATATGATCAAAAACCCTACTGCAAACCGACGTCAATGATATAGGTATGTAGTTCGATGGATTACTCCTGCTATCCTTAAACACTGGTGCGACCTGCGCAATTTTCCAATCTGTTGGTACAGATCTATCGGTGAGCGAGCGGTTGTATATGATTGCTAAGTAGGGAGCTACTGTATCGACGTTATCTGAAAGGAACCTAATCGGTATACAATCTGCACCTGAAGACTTGCCCGTATCAAGCGATTTGAGTTGCTTCGCAACCCCTAAGGTATCTAGTTCTAAGAAACTCATGCTAGCAGCGGTTCGTGTTTCAAATTCTGAAATATTCCATTCGTCTTCCCTGGTGAAGGAATTTCGGAAAACTGCGTTCAATAACTCCGCTTTAGCGGCACAGTCGTCCGTAACAGTACCATCGGCACTGCGCAGCGAAGGTATGACTGAGTAGGGCTTTGTGCTTCAGATCTGTGTCGATATAGTCGCACGGGAGCCGTCTTTTGGTAAACACCTATGTTAAATCGCACTTGTGTACTTTACATACGACCAGAATTTCTTTGGATTTTCTACCAGATTTCGAGACAATGTTTCGTTGTGGAACCTATTAAAGGCATCTCGCTTTGAAGGCCGTGCCAAATTTCGCGCGTCTGTAAATTTTAGCCAATCTTCGGGATTTCGCGTTCTTCTGAACTTCGCATGCTTTTCCCGTTGCCTCTGCTACAGCGTTCGGACCTGTTTTGTGTACCATGGGGGATCAGTTCCATCTCTTACCAGTTTATGAGGTATGAATCTCTCAATTGCTGTTGCTACTATGTCTTTGAATTTGAGCCACACCTCGTCTACACTTGCATAGTCAGTTCGGAAGGAGTGGAGATTGTCTCTTAGGAAGGCTTCTAGTGACACTTTATCCGCTTTTTTAAATAAAATTATTTTGGGTTTGTTTCTGGTGGATTTGGAAGAAACGGTATTGAGCCTAGCTACAACGACCTGTTTCTGAGCCTTCGATATCAACAATAGTAAATGAACTGACACATCGCATAAAAGCAGCTGTGTAAGCTGTAACTCGAGGCATGCTCGCTGCAGAATAGGAACAGTTTGAATACCGCATTAACATGTGCCGTGCAACTCAAGGGGGGTGGGGGGGGGGTGAGGGGAACATCTTGAACACCGATGAAAAGGTATGAAGAAAAACTTTTAGAGTTTTTCGTTCACAAAGGAAAAAAAATTCGTTATATGTGTTTATAAGTTTCAGAAATATAGACGTGCTAAATCGGTTGATTATTTTTGAGACACCCTGTACTATTAAATACTAATTGATTTTTTCATACTTAGTGTACCAAATTCTATGGATAACACAACCATACTGCTAAAATTTCAGATCGGTGACTTCATTACTGTTGGAAATATAAAGTTTTAACTAAAACACATATTAACTGCGCTGTCATTGTGAAACTTGAGTTAGGGGCTGTAATGTTTTCATCTACAGTATCAACTGAAACTACAACCAAGACGACATGTTCATATTATCTAATTTCCTGCAATTTTCTTTACTTTCATTGCCGCAGATATCTGACACAATTAAAAATATTTTGTGTTTTGGAGAGACTGAGAGCGTGAATGGAGGACATACGTAACGTGACAATGTGATAGTTGTAACAAAATATGTAAATGTATGCATGAGAAAGTTATTGTGGAATAGGGGAATTTGTGATGTGCGTCCGAGCGATCTTGATTTTGTAAATGGAAGACGGAGGGGATATTGAGTATAAAATTTTCTCTGTCATTTATTTTGTGGAAAAGAATCGTATTTTGTTTTCATAAATTTTTATTTACTTTGGAATTACGAATTTTCCAGTCTAAATTACTAGCGGTAATAAGGTTGGCTGGCTTTAGAAAGACTGCGAGTATAGAAGTGCTCGAGATGATCTGATTGGCTGCTTAACATACTAGCCAACAGGAATTCAGCTTTTCCCACGTGTTTCAGTAGGGCTTTGTGCTTCAGAACTGTGTCGATATAGTCGCTCGGGAGCCGTCTTTTGGTAAACACCTATGTTAAATCGCGCTGATGAAATTTTCACGAAAATGAAGACATTCGTGCGCTTGAGCACCTCTCGTGTCGTTGACGAAAATCAACTACAGTAATGACTATGTGTATTTTTTGAATGTTTGAGCATATTGAGTGGTTCATTTTAAGAGATATTGGCGTGTGAACCTTTCACATCGTATATAAAGTCTGCGTAGTGTGCTTAGTACAGATTACGAGTCTCATGGCGAGCGTTTCTTCACAAGAAACCTACTGAACGACTTAGTGTATTAATTCGCAAGTGGTCGTGGGTCAGTGACTTTAAGACATTTTAAATATCTGGTCGGACTAAATATCTTCTGCCTGTAGCATTGCATAACTCATGTCGGGACGTTAAATACGGACTTGATGGCCATTTTCCTTGTTTTAAAGACAATAAAACAATCAAAAGAAAATTTATGATATTTTTTAAACGACTCATACAAGAATCCCGCACGCTCGATAGTTTAACTAACTTTCAACTACTGGCTATGGATTGGAGTTAGATGGCCTTTGCGTGGTACGCATTTAGTCGAATTCTCTTCAACGCTGCTTTTGTCCACTAAACCAGTATCTACTATCGCAAAGTGAAGGGGCAGACAACCTGAAGCCTGTCCAAGTAAGTGGACAGATTGTTTAAAGGATGGTGAGAGAACAACGCGCCCCGCTGCAAGCTCTTCAGCCAAGAGTATTTGTAAAAATATAACAAATATGAAAGAAGAATTATAAGAACTGTTTTCCTTTTAAATTAAAACCATTAATGATCGATAGCCAAAAGGACGAAAAACATATACAATCAAAAAATAGAATCGCACTAAGGTAATATTCTTCTATGAAAAAAGGACTGGAGGACTGCACTTTCACTTAACGTCTGACGCAGATGCATATGGTGAGAAGTATTGTGTGAGGAGATAATAAGTTCCTTAGAGGCTCAAGGATAAGGGTAAAGAGCCAGGGGTCTGTTAGGAGGGAGATGATGGACAGGAAGTGAGGCGGTTAGTGGGAACACCGATGGTGGGAAAAACAGGGGGTGAAGGGGAGTAATGATGTTGGGTAGGTAAGTGAAACAACATGAAATCGATCGGGGTGGGTGAAGAAGGGAGGAGAGCCCTGACGTTGGGTGAGATACGTGGGGAAAGGTTAAAGCTGCTATGAGGGATAAATATTGGTATTGATCTCACTGTCTGGGAGAGAGAGTTGGCTGAGGTTACAGAGTGTGTGCTGGTGAATGGATGGAATGATGTGTTCTTGAAGGCACGGCAGCATAATGGGTGTAGTGATCAGAGGCGACACACTGGAGTTATTGGAATCTGATTTGCACATATTGTAGGAGATGAGGTGTCCGATGTGGGTGAGGAGGGGTGGGAATTTGATAAGATGGTAGAGGATCCATGTGGGGCAGCTAAAGGTATGCGGAATGAGAGACGTGGTGCATGCCTTTCGAGGATTAGGCATGACTTATAGAACTCTGATGAGGTGGAGGCCCACGCAACATTTCTATCGCAGACAATGCTTCAGATCAGGAATTTCTAGATGTGGGGAGTAATGGTTGGAAGAAGCGGGCGGGGTGCGAAACCCAAAGTTCAGCCTGTTAGTAGTTTTAGTCTAAAGCTACCTGGCAGATAAAATTTCTGTGCCAGGCCGAAACTGGAACATGGGACCTTTGCCTTTTGCAGGTTACTGTTCTACAAACGACCCGTCCTTACAGCTTTACTGCCGACAGCATCTCGTCTCCTATCTTCCAAACTTTACAGAAGCTCTCTGCGAATCTAGCGGAATTAGCACTCCTGGAAGTAAGGATATTGCGGAGACATGGCTTAGTCACAGCCTGGGGAATGTTTCCAGAATGAAATTTTCACTCTGCAGCGGACTTCATGCTGATATGAACGTCCTGGGATATCAGTGCACATTCCGCTACAGAGTGAAAATTTCGTTCTGGAAACACCCCTCAAGCTGTGGCAGTTCGCCTCTAGCGGCGGCACAGCTCGGATGCTTGTTTTCGTCCACGCTGCAGGGAGTTGCACAGGTTGATTACCTCATGTGTTCATCACTAGTATCTAGTATCACTAGTATGTTATCTACATGGCTCACTCGTACAGAAAGTCAATCACCAAGACCAGCTTTTCTACTGCATTACCGCTATCCGCAGCCTTCGACATCGAACGCTTCGTACGGAAAGAGATGACATTAGATCCACAGGACCTCATAGGCATTCAGCTCTCTATTAAAGGTAGTATGGTCTACCCTAAATTGACCAACGATATGGTATGCGATAAAACTATACATGTCCAAAAAAATGGGATAAAATTCAAACATTCTGATGGCCACTTGGGGAAAGTGTCAACAGATCACGCGGGACTTGCCCACCGCACTGTGTTTCAGAACTTCCGTTGCAGGTTCAGGAAGACGTCGTGGGCAATGTTTTATAACTGTACGTACGCGTCTTCACCCATGTCGCCGAAAATGGACTACATTTACGACATAACGTAAGATGGGACATGCCTTGTAAACTCTATCCGAATTTGCGTCACCCAGTTACGAACCGGGTAATGTAAGTTCGGATCGAGAGACAGTGCATGTCCCATCATACCTTCTTATTTATAGCGGCAGAGCGATATTATTTACGATGGACAAACAAAGACCTGATCTGGGTGTGGCAAGGAGGGTCACTTACGCTCAAAGGGCGTCTAAAAGAGAATCATTGAAGCACCGATGGGCGAATTTGTACCTGCACCCACCACATTATCCATGCCTCTTCTCTACACTGCCACATTCCGAACGGAGACCCGCTTCCAACGTTCCACAGTGCCAAATGACGGACGAGCTCATGAAACAGACGACACAGGTGATGACAAGGCGTCCAAGACGTCAACCAAGAAACGTCTCGCTTAGCAGTTGCCACAGAAGTTCAACGTAACGGGAACGGAGTCGAGTATGGAAATCGGCTGATCCTCAGAAAAAGCACTTCACTGTAACTGAAACTGAAAGGACCTCCCTGGGAAAAGTCTGTTGTTGAAGAGGAGAAGGTTGTGCATTGATGCGCCTTGAGGAGAGTAGGTAGATGGGAGGGAGGGGGTGTACATGGGTTAGGCGACTGCTGCGTAGTATCGATAGAGTGGATGTTGAGATACAAGAAGGGAGGTATCGGTTAAGTCATAATTTGGAGATGGGGGAGGGGGGGCAGTGGGTGTGAAAAGAGTAATATCTGGGTTTATTTTTTGTTGACATGATGTGCGATAGGAGGCCAAGGTCTCCGAGAGAAATTTTCACTGGGAAAGGATATGAAAATAGTGTTGGTGTAGGGTTGGTGGGATTTGTCGATAAAGGCGTGGCAACTTAATAGGATTGGATATTAGAGGAGATGCAAGAGGACTATTGGAGTTAAGTTTCCAAATAGTTTAGGTTGTCAGAAGGTGTTCAGTGTGCGTTCTGAGAGGTCAGAATTTGATTAGATGTACAAAGATCCATGTCGAGGAAGGTAAGCGAATGCGGAAAGAGGCAGAGTGAGTGACGTTCAAGGATTATGAGGGACTTACAGAGCTTAGATGAGGAAGGTATCTATGCAACATTTGCATAGGAGAGAATCGATCGGATCAACGTTTTGTACTTGTGAAGTGTAGCGGAGGGGTGCAATCGTCATGTTCGGCTGTTTAGTAGTTTTAGTAGTCTGTTTATTGCGGGCTTTCCGTCGTATGGTTAGCAGGTAAGCCTCCATATGAATTACTTACTGGACAGGGCAGTCGTAAATGGTAACGTAGATGTCTTGGAGACAGAGAGTACTATAATTACTGCCTAGGTGCACGGACGGTTGATCTTAAGAAGCCATTTATAGGATAGACAGCGAGGAAAGCACTGTTATCAACATACTGAAGAAGGTGTACCAGCCAAAATGATTTTAATTTTTTTTCGTGGGTGTTCTGACTGATCTGGTGCGGCCGGCCACGAATTCCTCTCCTGTGCCAAAAGCTTCGTCACAAATTAGCACTTTCAGTCTAAATTATCTGCTGGATGTACGCCAATCTCTGTCTTCCTCTACAGTTTTTATCCTCTACAGATCCCTCTAGTACCAAGGAAGCTATGCCTTAACAGATCTCCTACGACCCCGTCCCTTCTTCTTGTTGGTGTTCCAATATATTCCTTTCTTCTCCGATTCTATGCAGAAACTCCTCATTCCTCACCTTATCAGTCCACCCAATTTGCAACATTCCTCTGTAGCACCACCTCTCAAATGCAACCCATTCTCTTCTTTTCCGACTTTCCCACAATCCTTGTTTCAGTACCATAGAATGTTGAGCTCCAAACGTACATCCTCAGAAATTTTATTCCTCAAATTAAGGCCTATGTTTGATGCCAGTAGACTTCCCTTATTCACAAAGGCCTTTTACCATTGCTAGTCTACTTTTTATGTCCTTCTTACTCCGTCCGTGATTCGTCATTTTGCTGCCTGTGTAGCAGAACTTCTTATCTTCATCTATTTTGCAAGCATCAAGCCTGATGTTAAGTTTCTCGCTTTTTCATTTATGATATCGCATTGCTGTCGCCTTTCTTCGATTTACTCACACTCCATATCCTATACTCTTTAGACTGTTCGTTCCATTTAGCATATCGTGAATTTTTTTCTTCACTTTCAATAAGGGTATTTATGTCATCAGCGAATTTTGTCACTGATATCCTTTCAGCTTGAGTTTTAAATGGCTCAAATGGCTCTGAGCACTATGGGACTTAACATCTGAGGTCATTAGTCCCCTAGAACTTAGAACTACTTAAACCTAACTAACCTAAGGACGTCACACACATCCATGCCCGTGGCAGGATTCGAACCTGCGACCGTAGCGGTCGCGCGGTTCCAGACTGAAGCGCCTAGAACCACTTGGCCACACCGGCCGGCCGCTTGAGTTTTAATTTCACTCCGGAACCTTTCTTTTATTTTCATCATCGTTCTTCGATGAATAGGTTGAACAGTCGGGGAGGGAGACTACATCCCTCACTTACACCTGTTTAATCCAAGCATTTCGTTCTTGGTGTTCTACTGTTATTATTCCGTCTTGGCTCTTATATGTTGTGCCTTAGCCGTTTCTTCCTATAGCTTACTCCTGTTTTCATCAGGATTTGGAACGTCGTTTTGTATTGGCGAACACTTTCTCCACGTCAATAAATGCTATGAACAGGTCTTAATCTGTCTTTAGCCTTACTTCCACATCAACCTCATCGTATGAACTACCTCTCTGATGCCTTTCTTAAAATGAAACTGATCGTCGTCTAACACATCCGCCATATTTTTTCCCATTCTTCTCTGTATTATTCTTGTTACAGCCTTCTAAGCAAAAGCTTTTAAGCTGATTGTACGATGATTCTCTCATTTGTCAGCTCTTGCAGTGTTCGGAATTGTGCAGAAGGTATCTCTTCTAAAGACAGATGGTATATCGCCAGACTCTTGCATTCAACACACCAGCGTGAATAGTCGTTTTGTTGACACTTCCCCCCAAATGATTTTAAAATATCTGATGGAATTTTATCTATCACTTCAGCCTTACTTCAACTTCAGTCGTCCAAACCTCTTTTAAATTCTAAAACTTTAATCGTTATCTCTTCTATATCGACTCTAGTCTCTTCTCTTATCACATTGGACAAGTGTTCCGCCTCGTAGATTCCTTCAGTGAACTCTTTCCACCTATCCACTCTCTTCCCTGCATTTATTAGTGAAATTTCCATTACACTCTTAATGTTACCACCCTCGTTTTTAATTTCAATGAAGGTCGTTTTGACTTTTCTATAGTCTGAGTCAGTCTTTTAGACATTTCTTTTTCAATTTCTTCACTTTTTCATGTAGGCATTTCGCCTTGGCTTCCTGGCACTTCCTATTCATTTCATTCGTAAGCGACTTGTATTTCTGAGTTTCCTGGAACATTTTTGTCGTCCCTTCTTCGATCAATCACCTAAAGTATTTCTTCTGTTACTCATGGTTTTATCGCACTTCCCTTCTTCCTGCCCGTGTTTTTCTTTCCAACTTCTGCGAGTGCAGTATTTTGAAATGTCAATTCCTCTTAAACTGAGCTGCCTACTGAGTTACTCCTTATCACAGTATCTATAGCCTTAGTTAAGTTCAAGCGTATTTCTTCATTCCTTAGTGCTTTCGTATCCCACTTCATTGTTTATTGAATCTTCCTGACCGTCATCTAAAGCTGAGTTTGCTTCTGCATATACTTTAAAATCCAGTATCTGATTTCAGAATATCTACCTGACCATAATGTAATCTAACTGAAATCTTCCTTTTGCAAGTATACCTCCTCCTCTTGTGATTTTTGAACACAGTGTTCGCCTTTACTAGCTGAAATGTATTGCAGAACTCAGTCTTTCTCGTCTCTCATTACTAAGTCAATATTCTTCCGTCCCCTTTTTCTTCTACTCCTTCCCCTACAACCGCAACCGCATTTCAGTCCCCCATGTCGGCATTGTAGAGGAGATGGGGGAAGTGGATGCAGCCTTCTGACATACTTATAGTGAGATGGAATTCTTCGGGAAACTGCCCTTGACTTCCGTGAGTCTCTCTCACGTTCGGGTATGGTATGTGGATCTGTGTTGTCCACGTTCTTCAGACATGGTGTTTGCTTTTCTTCTTAAATGGAACATAGCATAATAACTGAACCCTAAATATCAAAGGAATTTATTTTCCATCTCTACGCACAGAATCAATTATTTGCTGTGTCTGCCAGACCATGGGGTACTCATAAGCAGACGGAGCTACGCAGCGTGACCAATCTCCAGCGAGGGGCGATATACTCGTAATTCTGGTCAGCGCCATACGGTGCGTACACGCCACGGCTATGTTATGCCTTCGCCATACATCAGTGTTCATGTGGGCAGCCCTTCTCTAAATACGGATAAAAGTAGACACACTGGTCTTCTCAGGTCAGTATCTCTGAAGAGCAGGTGAATCAGCAGCATCTGGAACGTTCTACAGTCGCCAACAAGAAGAGCCATTCGACATTCTACAAGTGGTCTGTGGATTTCATCTTACATGAACTGCCAGAGTCCTGAAACTGTTGTTGTCTTCCTTCGAACAACTGATGTTTTTACCGAATGAACTTCTGCATTTGTCTTTTGTTCTGCAATTTATGACTCCCTTTCCAACTGTTATATGCATAAAAGATGGATTGCTTGTTTTACGGATACATCTGCAGACGATGATAAGTTCGTCAAAGGAGTCAGAAATTTTAGAGCGAAAGGCAGTTGCTGGATCCAGAGTTCAGTGGACAATAAAGTTATTCTGACCAAGAACTAGATGAATACGAGCCAAGTCGTGGTTAAAATAACAACACAAAAAACTTTCCGCTTGGTGGATCTCTTCAGGTAAATAGCTAAAATTGGCGTATTAACAGTCAAAAATAAAGGCCTGCACTGAATTTTCTGGTAAACTGTTTAGGTTTATCAATTTCTTCAACTTTTCTCGTGATGCATTACACATAGTAGAGCGCAGCGCTTGCTTATATTCAAAAAATACAAGATATTAAGTAATATGTTAGAAACCTCAGGGGAATGGGCAGAGGGCTTAAAAAGAAAACAAAATCAAATATACATATGATCAATTCCTTTTTATTTTCTTAATTACCGACACTTTTCTGTGATACACTTTTCTTTCTTGTTTATCTTTTTGTTTCCATATTTTCGGCGTGGGTCTACAAGTATTTTTTCTTAAGAAATGTTGTTTGTTTTGGGAAGTATTAAGTCAAAGGTTTTGTACTTCTATCTTTGTTACCATTGTACTAGTAAATAAACAAATCCTTTTAGAACAATTGAAAAGCCACAATCACTTCAATCGTTTATTATATGACAGGTTTCAGCATTCTCAAGGTGCCATCATCAGATCGGTGACGGTATAACATAACAGGTTTGAGGGAGGGCTTGCATGAGTTAACTACATACATTATAATTATTACAGAATCACATACCTGAAACGTGGATTAATATTTATAAAACCATATGGACATCATGGCATATGAGGCAGACCATCTGATAAAATCATTGTCACAACCATCATCATCATCATCATTATCATCATCATCATTTAAGACTGATTATGCCTTTCAGCGTTCAGTCTGGAGCATAGCCCCCCTTATAAAATTCCTCCATGATCCCCTATTCAGTGCTAACATTGGTGCCTCTTCTGATGTTAAACCTACTACTTCAAAATCATTCTTAACCGAATCCAGGTACCTTCTCCTTGGTCTGCCCCGACTCCTCCTACCCTCTACTGCTGAACCCATGAGTCTCTTGGGTAACCTTGCTTCTCCCATGCGTGTAACATTATCCCACCATCTAAGCCTGTTCGCCCTTACTGCTACATCTATAGAGTTCATTCCCAGTTTTCCTTTGATTTCCTCATTGTGGACACCCTCCTGCCATTGTTCCCATCTACTAGTACCTGTAATCATCCTAGCTACTTTCATATCCGTAACCTCAACCTTGTTGATAAGGTAACCTGAATCCACCCAGCTTTCGCTCCCATACAACAAAGTTGGTCGAAAGATTGAACGGTGCACAGATAACTTAGTCTTGGTACTGACTTCCTTCTTGCAGAAGAGAGTAGATCGTAGCTGAGCGCTCACTGCATTAGCTTTGCTACACCTCGCTTCCACTTCCTTCACTATGTTGCCATCCTGTGAGAATATGCATCCTAAGTACTTGAAACCGTCCACCTGTTCTAACCTTGTTCCTCCTATTTGGCACTCAATCCGTTTATATTTCTTTCCCACTGACATTATTTTCGTTGTGGAGATGCTAATCTTCATACCGTAGTCCTTACATTTCTGATCTAGCCCTGAAATATTACTTTGGAAACTTTCAATCGAATCTGCCATCACAACTAAGTCATCCGCATATGCAAGACTGCTTATTTTGTGTTCACATATCAAAATCTCACCCAGCCAGTCTATTGTTTTCAACATATGATCCATAAATAATATGAACAACAGTGGAGACAGGTTGCAGCCTTGACTTACCCCTGAAACTACTCTGAACCATGAACTCAATTTACCGTCAACTCTAACTGCTGCCTGACTATCCATGTAAAGACCTTTAATTGCTTTCAAAAGTTGGCCTCCTATTCCATAACCTCGTAGAACAGACAATAACCTCCTCTTAGGAACCCGGTCATATGCCTTTTCTAGATCTATAAAGCATAGATACAATTCCCTGATCCACTCATAACACTTCTCCGTTATTTGCCGTAAGCTAAAGATCTGGTCCTGACCACCTCTAAGAGGCCTAAACCCACACTGATTTTCATCCAATTGGTCCTCAACTAATACTCGCACTTTCCTTTCAACAATACCTGAGAAGATTTTACCCACAACGCTGATTAAAGAGATACCTCTGTAGTTGTTACAATCTCTTCTGTTTCCATGTTTAAAGATTGGTGTGATTACTGCTTTTGTCCAGTCTGATGGAACCTGTCCCGACTCCCAGGCCAATTCAGTTATCCTGTGTAGCCATTTAAGACCTGACATTCCACTGTATTTGATGAATTCCGACTTAATTTCATCCACCCCAGCTGCTTTATTGCACTGCATTCTATTGACCATTTTCTCCACTTCCTCAAATGTGATCCCATTTCCATCATCATTCCTATCCCATTCTACCTCGAAATCTGAAACATTACTGATCGTATTTTCACCTACATTGAACAACTTCTCAAAATAGTCCCTCCATCTGCCCAAGGCATCCACAGGATTCACCAGTAGTTTTCCTGACCTGTCTAAAATACTTGTCATTTCCTTCTTACCTCCCTTTCGAAGGCTGCTAATTACACTCCAGAATGGTTTTCCAGCAGCTTGACCCATAGTCTCCAACCTGTTTCCAAAGTCTTCCCAAGATTTCTTCTTGTTTCTTTCTTCAACATAACTTTCTCCTTCTACCTGAGTTCTAGTATGTAGCCATATTTGATACGCCTTCTTTTTCCTTTTGCAGGCTGCCTTGACTGTGTCATTCCACCAAGCTGTATGCTTCATCCTACTTTTACACACTACTGTTCCAAGACATTCTTTAGCCACTTCTAGTACTGCGTCCCTGTACCTTCTCCATTCCTTTTCCAGTGACTGTAATTGACTACATTCAACTAACTGGTACCTTTCTGAGATCGCTGTTATGTACTTGTGCCTGATTTCCTTACCCTGAAGTTTCTGCACTCTTATCCTCCTACATATGGACCTGACCTCCTGCACTTTCGGCTTCACAATCCCAATTTCACTGCAGATTAAATAATGATCTGTGATCAAAGAATCCCCTGAATACACGTGTATCCCTCACAGCCTTCCTGAATTCCTGATCTGTTATTATATAGTCAATGACAGATCTGGTTCCCCCTCCTTCCCAAGTATACCGGTGAATGTTTAAAAAAGGAGTTTGTGATTACTAAGCCCATACTGGCACAGAAATCCAAGAGTTGTTTCCTGTTCCTGTTGGCCTCCATATCCTCTCCAAATTTACCCATAACCTTTTCATACCCTTCTGTTCAATTTCCAATCCTGGCGTAGTCAATGACAGATCTGGTTCCCCCTCCTTCCCAAGTATACCGGTGAATGTTTAAAAAAGGAGTTTGTGATTACTAAGCCCATACTGGCACAGAAATCCAAGAGTTGTTTCCCGTTCCTGTTGGCCTCCATATCCTCTCCAAATTTACCCATAACCTTTTCATACCCTTCTGTTCAATTTCCAATCCTGGCGTTAAAATCACCCATGAGCAGAACACTGTCCTTATCCTTTACTCTAACAAGTACATCACTGAGTGTCTCATAAAAACTATCCATCTTATCTTGATCTGTCCCTTCACAATGAGAATATACTGACACAATCATAATTTTCTTGCTAGACACTGTCAAATCTATCCACATCAGTGTCACAACCAATAAAAAATAATAAAAAACAATAAAAAACTGCTCTCATGGTCGTTCTTTCCATAAAATGTAGAACTGAAGTCATTAGATACAACTACCACTGCTAGCCTAACACCGGTCGGCATCATGACTGCCCTATTCCATGCAGGCTTACCTGCTGTGATTCTAGCGGTTCACAACCGGCCACCAGATAGCGCTGTCCAAGTAGCGCCCTCCTAAAACACACATAAATAACACCCGTATTAGGAGGGCCTACCTTGGTAAAGTAATTACTTGTTATAAGGCTTGAAGTGTAGTTGGCCAGCTTCGCCAGTAAAACTTTACTCGATGATTACAATTGCCTGCCAAGCGTGTCTTCGTTACGTTCTTGGTTGTTTTTATTTTTATATTTTACAGATATATTTGTGTATGAAGCAAGAACGCTTGTGATTTTGTTATCATAGTTTGTCATTATTCCCCATTCGGTGAGACCCATGGACGAAACGAGTGCCATGCCGGTGGGAGCGTACATGGAGTCACTGGTCACTGTGTATCTTGGTCCGCAAGTCATTTCCCCCCCTCCCCCCCCCGTCTTAATTCCATGTGCCTATGCAGGTTTTCGTACATTGCTCGTAACGAATGTATAGATGGTGAGACACTTCATAGCAAGCGAATACGTTCTTTTTTAGCGTTTACAATAGCTACGACCAGTGCCTAGACAGGTAAAGCCCAGCATACAGGTTTTAATCACTCGTCACATTGTACCTAAGTCGTGTTATGAACAGCTTTCTGTGTGCATATTCGTGACGCCCTTATATGAATAAAGGTATATTATAATATGTAATGGATAATGTCTGTGCCACAGATGCTTTTAATTTGTAATTGACGTACTTTATAGTGATTTTAGTGTGTATAGGAAATGTATGCGCAAATGAGGGCTTTGTATGGGTATGTGACAAGCAGTTATAGTAAATTTGTGTTTTAGTAGTAATGTGTGGTAATACTGTGGGACTATGTATGCGCTGCTTGGACAGCGCTATCTGGAGGCCGGTTGTGAACCGCTAGAATCACAACAGGTAAGCCTTCAATAGGGTGTTAGGCGAGCAGTGGTAGTTGTATCTGGTGACTTCAGTTTTATATTTTATGGAAAGAACGACCATGAGAGCAGTTTTTTATAATAATATTGGCTCTGTCAATGATTTTTATCAGATGGTCTGCCTCATGTGCCATGATGTCCATATGGTTTGTAAATGTTAATCCACGTTCAGGTATGTGGTTCTGTAATAATTGTAGTGTATATAGTTAACTCATGTCAGCCCTCCCTCACACCTGTTATGTTCTACCTTCACAGTTATGATGATGGCACCTTCAGAGTGCTGAAACCGGTCATCTAATAAACGACTGAAGCGATCATGGCTTTTCAATTATTTTAAAAACAGATTGATCGCCCCACGACACACCGTGTTCACTGCAAAATCCTTTTAGCATTGACGGGATTAGTAGTAGAAGCTTACTTTACGATTCTTATTGGGCCTACGTTTAGTGTGTACTGTACATTAAAGTAACCTCTGGCGTGCCACAGGGGAGTGTTATGGGACCATTGCTTTTCACAATATATATAAATGACCGAGTAGATAGTGTCGGAAGTTCCATGCGGCTTTTCGCGGGCGGATGATGCTGTAGTATACAGAGAAGTTGCAGCATTAGAAAATTGTAGCGAAATGCAGGAAGATCTGCAGCGGATAGGCACTTGGTGCAGTGAGTGGCAACTGTCCCTTAACATAGACAAATGTAATGTATTGCGAATACATAGAAACAAGGATCCTTTATTGTATGATTATATGATAGCGGAACAAACACTGGTAGCAGTTACTTCTGTAAAATATCTGGGAGTATGCGTGCGGAACGATTTGAAGTGGAATGATCATATAAAATTAATTGTTGGTAAGGCGGGTACCAGGTTGAGATTCATTGGGAGAGTGCTTAGAAAATGTAGTCCATCAACAAAGGAGGTGGCTTACAAAACACTCGTTCGACCTATACTTGAGTATTGCTCATCAGTGTGGGATCCGTACCAGATCGGTTTGACGGAGGAGATAGAGAAGATCCAAAGAAGAGCGGCGCGTTTCGTCACAGGGTTATTTGGCAACCGTGATAGCGTTACGGAGATGTTTAATAAACTCAAGTGGCAGACTCTGCAAGAGAGGCATTCTGCATCGCGGTGTAGATTGCTCGCCAGGTTTCGAGAGGGTGCGTTTCTGGATGAGGTATCGAATATATTGCTTCCCCCTACTTATACCTCCCGAGGAGATCACGAATGTAAAATTAGAGATATTAGAGTGCGCACGGAGGCTTTCAGACAGTCGTTCTTCCCGCGAACCATACGCGACTGGAACAGGAAAGGGAGGTAATGACAGTGGCACGTAAAGTGCCCTCCGCCACACACCGTTGGGTGGCTTGCGGAGTATAAATGTAGATGTAGATGTAGACATTCCTTCCCCACCAGAAACCGAATCGGATATTTGCGGGAGGGGAGCCACCGACAAAGTGTGTGTTAGCGACCCCAGCCGGAGAGTGACGTGTTGCGTCTTACAGTCACGGGCGTGACACCTAAAAAATGGCTCTGAGCACTATGGGACTTAACTTCTGTCGTCATCAGTCCCCTAGAACTTAGAACTACGTAAACGTAACTAACCTAAGGACATCACACACATACATGCCCGAAGCAGGATTCGAACCTGCGACCGTAGCGGTCACGCGGTTCCAGACTGAAGCGCCTTTAACCGCACGGCCACACCGGCCGGCCGCGTGACGCCTGATAGACTGTATTGGACTGGTGTGTACTGTACATTTATAGTTAAAACGTGTTCCAACCTGTACCTTGAGGACATGCACAAGATGTGTGGACTTGCAAACTGCAATGCGTCTGAAGCCACACATCTGTTTGCTGAAAGATTTCGTAAGGGATACATAGCGAGCAATAAAAAGTTTCGAGCAGAACATGGACGACTTGTGGAGACAGACTTTCTTGGGAAATCGTTCTTTTACTGTGGAAGACGAAATAGTGTTAGAACACCTAATATACAGCTTGTTCGGATATTCCTGTTACAAACTTCTAGGACTTGCATTGGGGACTGAGTAGACATTATTTTGAATCGGAGCAATGTCCGGGAACGTAACCTTTCCGTGCTACAACCGTTAGGAAACATTTTTCTTATGCAGTTATGCAACAGATGAAAGCTTAAGTCGGACTGGCCGATGTCATTTGGCGTGTACGCTACCTCTCTTACCTGGTTCGAGCCTCATTCACTTGTCTGTGAGTGTTAGAGCAACACGGTTAAGTACACATTTGCAGAATACACCGACACGATCCTTCCGTATGCCGAAGCTCAGGCTAATGGAGGAGATGCTCGTCGCCTCCACCAGGATTGTTATCCATGACGTATGACCCCATCATTTATCCTTTTCGCCACAATTACCCAACGGCTTCGAGAAACGAGACGCCGAACAACAGAAGTGGGAGAGGCCGAACTGCATCGTGTTGAAGAGAATCCGTCAATGAATACACGAGTAATTTCTTGGTTCCAAAAAGTGAGAATATGAGTCATGCGACCGTGCGGAAAGTGTTACGAGAACAACTCCCTTACCCGTACGATCTTCAGAAAGAGTAAGGTCTTACTGAAATATATTTTCAGTCGAGAAAAGCTTTGTGTACTTGGTTCTGTGGATGTGTGGTCAGGACCAATACTTTCTGTCCACCATAATATTCACTGATGAAACAAAGTTTACCGAGAATGGAACGCAGAATTTTCACAACACTCATACACTAGCGGATAAGAATCTTTTACAGTTTTGGAAACAGGATATCAACAAAAGTTAAGTTTTATTGTATGGGCTGCCATAACTGGAGGTAATTCCGTCGTACACAGACTGGAGTATCACACAGTGAACTGTTAATGGAACATTTAAATGTTCTGCTATGCGTAGTCAGAACTATGCGTAGTCAGAATACATGGTTCATGCAAGATGAGGTACCACCTCATTTTGGTCTGTTAGTAAGAACAATTCGGTGTCAATGTTTCCCCAATGAAACGTCGTGCCGCAACAACATGTTAGCGTGTTAGATCTCTTGATCTCGATCCTACAGATTTTTCTTTTTGGGGGGACAGTTAGAGGACAGAGTGTACTGAAGACGTATTACGAATGTTGACATTCTTCAACAGCGTGTTCAAGAAGTTCTGAATATACAGCAGAACCTGGTGTATGGGAATGATTAAAGACAACCCATGATGAAGCGTTTAAGGCTTATGTTAAAGTTACTGACAGATATTTTGATCACTCATTTAGGCATCATAAGACAACATTTGAAGATTAAAAATACCGGTAGAGGAAGCTGGGAATATGGAAATAAGTATGAAAACGAAAAGAAACAAAGCAAAAATGTAAGAACAAAAAATCGTCTGTAACTAAGAAAATTAAAACAATGATCGTAGTTAAATTTGAACATTTTTGCTTCTTTTTAAGTCCTCTTTCCGTACATATCAGTTAGCACCCTATATATTGCTGTATATTCTCCTAGATATCGCCTCTAAACGACATACAGTCATCGTTAACAACCCTCCCCGTTCCCATTGGCTTATGTGTTGAGAGAATGACAAATGAGTTGTTGGGCCGGTAGTTCACCAGGCGGGTGTATAGAGATCTTCCCCAGTCCACAACAGCGCCATTTTCCTAGAGCTCCGTCAGTTTCTCATTTTGTTTCCGCACCTGGAGGAAAGCGGCGTTCTCCAGGAAATTGCTATCCAAGGCAGGCAATTCTTTGCATAAAGATCTCCAGACTAGCTTTAGCTAGACAGCCATAGATTATCTTTGAAATGAAGAACGTTCTCTCGTTCTTTGATATATTAAACTATAATTTGTAGTGACAAGAAAATACCGTGGATTATTGAAAGGAAGATATTAGGAGGTGTTAGATCACTGACTTGAAACGGACGACAATTTAATTTATGGCATCGTAATTGAAGTGTCGCATGCAGAATTTTGTTCCAGTTTTAAATTCCCCCTTTATTATATACTAACGCGATGTAAAACCGTGTTCAGTTTCTGTATTTCTATGTAAAGGTGTTAATGTGTTTTCCATCTGTACAAGGCATTAGAGCCATCCTTAAGCCTCGTGGAAAGAAGGTGAAAACAAGTATAGTTCCACATTATATACTAGTTACTGTTTCAAAACGAGTCTCACTGCTCTGTCTGAGATTCCTTCGGTATCCATAAGACTCATTGATATTGGTACCAAGAAAATTTCTAGTTCTTCCGCATCTAAGGTCGACGGTTTATGTCATCACTTCGCAGAATTTGGAATTCAAAATCATGTATCATACACATCCATTTTACTGTCTAATTAGTAATATGAGAGCTCATATCATGTTATGGATTCAAAGTATCTAGCCAAAACATTCTACATCTGCATCTACATACATCCTCCGCAATCCACCATACGGTGCGTGGTGGAGGGTACCTTATACCACAACCAGCGTCTTCTGCCCCTGTTCCACTCCCAAACAGAACGAGCGAAAAATGACTGCCTATATGCCTCTGTACGAGCCCTAATCTCTCTTATCTTATCTTTGTGGTCTTTACGCGAAAAGGAAGTTGGCGGCAGTAAAATTGTACTGCAGTCAGCCTCAAATGCTGGTTCTCTAAATTTCCTCAGTAGCGATCACGAAAAGAACGCTTCGTTTCCTCTAGAAACTCCCACCCGAGTTCCTGAAGCATTTCCCTAACACTCGCGTTATGATAAAACCTACCAGTAACAAACCTAGCAGCCCGCCTCTCAATTCCTTTTATGTCCTCCCTCAATCCGACCTGATAGGGATCGCAAACGCTCGAGCAGTTCTCAAGAATAGGTCGTATTAGTGTTTTATCAGCGGTCTCCTTTACAGATGAACCACATCTTCCCAAAATTGTACAAACGAACCGAAGACGACTATCTGCCTTCCCCACACTTCCTTTACATGCTTTTCCCACATCATATCGCTCTGCAATGTTACGCCAAAATATTTAATCGATGTGACTGTCAAGCGCTACACTACTAATGGAGTACTCAAACATCACAGTATACTTTTTCCTATTCATCTGCCTTAATTTACATTTATCTACATTTAGTGTTAGCTGCCATTCTTTTCCCCAATCACAAATCCTGTCCAAGTCATCTTGTATCCTCCTACAGACATTCAACGATGACACCTTCCCGTACACCACAGCATCACCAGCAAACACCCGCACATTGCTATCTACCCTATCCAAAATATCATTTATGTGGATAGAAAACAACAGCGGATCTACCACACTTCCATGGGGCACTCCAGATGATACCCTCACCTCCGATGAACACTCACCATCGAGGACAACGTACTGGGTTCTATTACTTAAGAAGTCTTCGAGCCACTCACATACTTGGGAACCAATCCCATATGCTCGTACCTCAGTTAGGAGTCTTCAGTGGGGCACCGAGTCAAACGCTTTCCGGAAGTCAAGGAATATGGCATTCGTCTGATACCCTTCATCCATGGTTCGCAAGATATCATGTGAAAAAAGGGAGAGTTGTGTTTCGCAGGAGCGATGCTTTCTAAAGCCGTGCTGATGCATGGACAGCAACTTCTCTGTCACAAGGAAATCAATTATATTCGAACTGAGAATATGTTCGAGAATCCTGCAACAAATCGATGTTAAGAATATTGGTCTGTAATTTTGAGGATCCGTCCTTCTACCCTTCTTATATACGGACTTCACCTGCGCTTTTTTTCCAGTCGCTCGGGCCTTTACGTTGGGCAAGAGATTCGCGATAAATGCAAGTTAACTAAGGAGCCAATGCAGTAGAGTACACTCTGTAAAACAGAATAGGAATCCCTTCAGGACTTGGCGATTTATTTATTTTCTACCCCTTCAGCTGCTTCACAACCACAGGGATGTTTATCACTATGTCCTCCGTACGGGAATCTGTACGAGACTCAAACGGCGGTATGTTTGTACGATCCTCCTGCGTGAAATATTTCTCAAAAGCTAAATTTAAAATTTCAGTTTTCGTTTTGCTGTCTTCCGTTGCCAGGCCAGACTAATCAGTGAGTGACTAGATGGAAGCCTTCGAGCCGCTTACCGATTTTACGTAAGACCAGGAATTCCTAGGGTTTTCAGCAAGATCTTTTGCTAAGGTATGACGGACCTAGTGGTTGAATGCTTCACGCATTGCTCTTTTTACAGCTGCACGAATCTCTACTAACTTTTGCCTGTCCTCATTCTCCCGATCTTTCTTGTACAGTGAGTCGCAAATGCCTTTGCTTCCTGAGCTTTCTCCGAATTGCGCTGTTAAACAACGGTACATTAGTTAGATTACAACATATTTATTTTAAAATAATAGATCATTGGTATACCCTCTTTCAAACTGTGAACTTTGCAGAAGTTGACATAATTCGTTACAGGCTAGTAATGATTTTAGCAGTATTCTGGAGAGAACATAAAAACAGCTTTCATAAAAGCTACGGAGCACGACCTATGGAATATCTGCTACAATTTTTGTTTATTATTTTTCTGTACTCACACCAGCATTTCTATTTCAGATTCTGTGCAAGTGGTTTCTCTAAAAGGAATACCCGACATTTCCGTCCAAAAGTGACCTGTACTGTTCACCTCAAACGGAACCAGTTGGTCAGCTCTGACAGCACAATCCGCTAACGGAAATGGAAGCATCTCCACAATTGAGCTACCACAGCCTGAACCGCGTCCACGTCGAGTGGAAGCAAGTGGTCCCTTCTGCGGCTCGCTGCAGCCCGCGCTCTCGCTTTCTCGGACGGACGTCTGACATCCCATTTCCCGGAGGAGCGGTGCCGTCCATCACAGGGTTTCCGGCTGCAGGCCAGGCCCGCAGACGATTTGCCGTGGGTTCGGCGAACCGCGAGGCCCGCCTGTGATCTTCAGCACCGCGCGCAGCAGTCGGCTCTGTGCGAGACTGGACTGCCGGTCGCTGAAACGAGAGGCCACAGGCAGCTGTGGGGACCAACACAGACAACTCTACGAGCTTTTGACTGCAAACACATTTGGACACGGCTGAGTTGGCAGTGAGATTCCTAGGAGTAACAGCACATGTCTGCAAGAGGAAATCCGACGTAAAGAACATATGCCTTCATCACTTTAAGAAATACAGCAAATAGCCCCTATATTGTACGTTTTATTTATACCAATAAGTGTTTCGAGCAGTCACTCATCCTCGGTTAGCATATTACACACCTATATCTCCAATCAGCACAGAATTAGAAACAACGATTTTAATGTCGATACTGCAGCTACCCGGGGCTACTCTTTGCAAGTTGGATATTTACGATTAGAACAACTGACGAACGATATACAGTAAGTCTTCGTGAAGAAATAATAAGCAGTCAAGCAGCATTAGAATATAAGAGGTTTCTTTAAACACCTTGACCATGTTTCCAATATTTATACAAAAATCTTCTCCGGCCGTGGTGGCCGAGCGGTTCTAGGCGCTTCAGTCCGGAACCGCGCGACTGCTACGGTCGCAGGTTCGAATCCTACCTCGCGCATGGATGTGTGTGATATCCTTAGGTTAGTTACGTTTAATTAGTTCTAAGTTCTAGGGGACTGATGACCTCAGATGTTTAGTCCCATAGTGCTCAGAGCCATTTGAACCATTTGAACCAAGAATCTTCTTCAGAATAATACTAGCAACAACTGGGTTCACATGTTGCAGCGGAAGTGTGTCAAAAATAGCCGAGAAGAATCACTAAAATATGAAATTTCACCTCCATGTCCGGCCGGGGTGGCCGAGCGGTTCTAGGCGCTACTGTCTGGAACCGCGCGACCGCTACGGTCGCAGGTTCGAATCCTACCTCGGGCATGGATGTGTGTGATGTACTTAGGTTAGTTAGGTTTAAGTAGTTCTAAGTTCTAGGGGACTGATGGCCTCAGCAGTTAAGTCGCATAGTGCTCAGATCCATTTGAACCATTTTGAACCTCCATGACATTAAAAACATGTCCCACATGGTGATAGTCACTGAGCAATACTTCACCAATAAACAGCTCATGCGTATATGTTACCCAGTTGTCAGTAATATCCTCCTGAGGAAGACGTTTTTATAAAATTGGAAACCATGGTCAAGAAATTGAAATAAATCTTCGATTTTGTAACTGGTTGGCTTCTTATTCTTTCTTTAGGAAGATTTCGTAATACGGTTGCTGCTCCTGCCGTGTACAAAACCTATATGAATAAAAATGTTAATGATCGTTTGTTCAAACTCGTTAATCTCCGAAACTTCTTGACCGATTGCTTTGAAATTTTGAAAGAAAGTCGAATTATAATACTGGCGTGTCTTTAGGTTCTTACTTCTTTCATATATGTATATTATTAGTACATACACACCCATCAAAAAAAGTTTTGCATCACATCGGTTCCGAGAGTTCCAAAACGTGTACAGAAAATTTGAATAGAGATCAACATAAACATCATTTCCGCCCTTTTTATTGCTCCTGAAAACCACACATTGCATGTTGTACCACCATACAGCGAAATCTTCAGAGGTGGTGGTCCAGATTGCAGTAAAAACTGGTATCTCTAATAGCCGGCAGCACGTCCTCTTGCATTGATGCATGCCTGTATTCCTCGAGGCATACACTCCACAATTTCATCAAGGCACTGTTGGTCCAGATTGCCCGCTTCTCAAGGGCGATTCGGCGTTGATTCCTCAGAGTGGTTGATGGGTCACGTCGTCAATAAACAGCCCTTTTCAATCCATCCCAGGCATGTTCGACAGGGTTAATATCTGGAGAACACGCTGGCCGCTCTATTCGAGCCATTTCGTTATCCTGAAGGAGGTCATTCACAAAATGTCCACGATTAGTGGCGCGAATTGTCGTCCATGAATACGAGTGCTTCGCCAATATGCTGCCGATATGTTTGCGCTGTCGCTCGGAGGATGGCATTCACGTATCGTGCAGCCTTTACGGTGCCTTCCACGGCCACCAGTGGCGTACGTCGGCCCCACATAATGTCACCCCAAAACAGCAGGAACCTCCACCTTGCTGCACTCGCTTGACCGCGTGTCTAAGGCGTTCAGACTGACCGGGTTGCCTGCAGACACGCCTCCGACGATTGTCCGGTTGAAGGCATATGAGACACTCATCAATGAAGAGAGCGAGATGGCAATCCTGAGCGGTCCATTCGGCATGTTGTTGGGACCATCTGTACCGCGCTGCGTGGTGACGTACTTGCGAAGACGGACCTCGCCATGGACGTCGGGAGAGAAGTTGCGCATCTTTCAGCCTATTGTGGATTCGTAACACGACGTCCTGTGGCTTCACGTAAAGTATTATTCCACATGGTAGCGTTGCTGTCATCACCCACTGCAGTAGTAGCCCTTGGGCGCCCTAAGCGAGGCATGTCATCGACAGTTCCTGTCTCTCTGTGTCTCCTCCACCCCGAACAACATCGCTTTGGTTCACTGCGAGACACCTGGACACTTGCCTTGTTGAGAGACCTTCGTGGCACAAAGTAACAATGCGGACGCGATCGAAACGCTGTTTTGACTGTCTAGGCATAGTTGAACTACAGACAACACGAGCGGTGTACTTCCTTCCTGGTGAATGAGTCGAACTGATCGGCTGTAGGATGCTCTCCGTCCAATAGGCGCTGCTCATGCATGGTTATTTACATCTTTGGCCGGGTTGAGTGAATCTCTGAAAAGTCGATGGGACTGTGCCTGCCATACAGTATCCACAGTCAACGTCTATCTTCAGGAGTTCTGGGAACTGGAATGATACAAAACTTTTTTGATGTGTATAATATATAAACGTGTATATTCAATACGCAAAGGGAAAAATTTGTTACCAAAAAAAATCTCAAAATGTACCTTACCGGTTTATTTCATATGTGTGTATCATACGACAGCGAAACACTGTTAGCAAACAGGGAAATGGCTTTCTGGTTTATGATCAGATTAATACTATAGAATCTGAATATGTAATAAAAATAAACATGGCTCACAGTCAGAGAGAGTGCGCAAGAAGAGAAGGGCAGAGGAGTGGGAGGAAATGGACATATAAAACGATAAGCGGGAGATGGACGGAGACTGGAGGCAGATAAAGATGGAGAGAGAAAGGGAGGTGAAGATGAAGGTGGTCAGAGAAAGTGGGGAGGAGGTGATGGTCAGAGAGAGAGGAAGAGAGAAGGGGCAGGAGGAGCTGGAGAGAGGAGGTACTGGAGAAGATGGACAGAGAGAGAAAACTGAGATTTCTCTTTTCTTTCTTTTCCATTTAAGCATACTGAGACACTTAAAAGTGCTAGTTTTAAATTAGAAAATGAGCGGACAAGCTGTACAATGGTGAAATATTCCTTGGTGACAATCACCATGTTGGGCATGTTTTTAATATTATAGAGGTACAATTTTACACTTTACAGAGGCCCTTCGACCGTTTTTTTAACGTACCTCCGTTGCAACATGAAACCCAATTGTCACTAACATCTTTTTGAAGATGTTGTTTTACAAACGTTGCAGCCACGGTCAAAAGGTTAAAATAAATTTTCCATCTTCCAACTGATTGTCTTTGTATTATTTCGCGACGAAGATTTCATCCTACGGTTGCTGCTCCTGCCACATACAAAATTTTCATATGCATAGCAAGTTTTTCTTTAAATTATTTTGTTGTAATGTATGCAAAGTAAGTGTGAAGCCTTTTGAATAAATTTATATCGTACGCCAAGATTCGGAGAATTGTGTATTTAGTTATCTAGAGCTACCACATGTCTTTATTGATTATTATATTTCTTTAATAATAATAAATAATATATAAAAAATCCCGTGTGAGGTTGATAGATCCTCCATCGGGCGCCTCCCCAGGTGGCGGGTAGGGGAAAGCCTCCCAGATATGGGTGGCACCGAGGAAATCAAATACTCGGGGCGGACCAAAACTATCACATCCTCGAGGATAAGTACCCGGAGTAAAAACCGGCGAAACGAAGAAAACTAAAACAAAATCCCAGACACGTCTGTGTGGTAACCAGCGGTACTCTGGCCAGCGTCTGTCACCAATGGTGCGGCTGATACGAGCTCCAGGAACTGAAAATCCCTGGTTCTACCAAACTGGCGCAAGCCAGACGAATTACAAGCATAATGGCGAGTACACCTAAAAACAACATTACCCCAGGTGGACGATCCACCCGTCGCAAGACGGCAACCAGGCACTCGGATTCTGGGGGACCTGGAGATGTACTAAAGGGTGAGTCGGAGTGCTCTGGCAAACTACCCAAGAAAACACACACATACTTTGGCACCTTCAACATACAGACACTAATACAAACGGGAAAATTACACAATCTAACAACGGAACTCACCAGTCAAAAGATCTCGATCCTAGCGCTACAAGAAACAAGATACACGGATTCCGACACAATAGACTACGGAAACTACAGATTCTTCAAGAGTGGAACCAACAGGAAAATCGGCAAAGGAGGAGCACTCCTCGGCATGGCCTTCGCAGTAAACAAAAACATCCTAGACTCAGTAAAAGAAGTCAACGCGAGCAACAATAGGCTCATGACCATGCGAATCAAACACGCCAACAAGAACTACACCCTCATCAGCGTACATACCCCCACGAACGCAGACAACAAGGACAAACCAGAAGAAACAGACAAATTCTGGGACAAACTCGAAACCACCCTGGCAAAAATACCCCAAGACAACGCGAAAATTCTACTAGGCGATTTCAATGCACAAATCGGCAGAGAAAAACGCTACAGAAAAACAGTAGGAAATTTCCCTGCACACAAATTCACCAACAAAAACGGCACCAGACTGATCGAACTCTGCCAGCAAAACAACCTCAAAATCATGTCAACCTCCCTGATGAAGAAGCCCAAAAAACAAAAGACGTGGCGATCACCAGTCCACTCACTAGGCGAATTCCAGATAGACCACGTGGCAATCTCCTATGAATACCAGAAAGAAATCCACGACGTCCAAGTGAGAAAAGGCGCCAACATAGATTCGGACCACTATCTAACAAGAATCAAAATAAAACTCACACCAAGAAGACAACACAAAAAGAAATTGACCTCACCGAAATTTGATACAAGAAAGATCAGAGAATCGAACATCACAGAACACTGGGAAAAACAAGAGGCGAAAGATTGGACCAGCTTTAAACAAAAAATTGTGAACACAGCCAAAGAACTGATCCCGCTGACTAGAAAACCCAGGCACCCTTGGTGGAACACTACCTGCGAAACCGCCCTACAAAATCGAAGAACAGCTTTCACAAACTACAACAGCAACATAACACAAGAAACACAGGACAACTTCTATGAAATTCGAAGACAAACATCGAAAACAATAAGACAAGAGAAACGCAAATACATAAACGATCAGCTAAACTCCATCGAAGAAGACTTCAGAAATTTCAACACACGGGATTTCTACAGGACGTTCGCCAACCAAGTCAAAGGATACTCACCACAGAACCTCTGCTTCAGAAAAGAAGACGGAAAACAGGCACTTACCAACAAAGAAAACTGTGAAGAGCTCGCGAAGTACATTTCAAAATTACTAAATGGCCTGGAACCTAACTCAACCTTCGAACCCCGAGAACCGGCCAACGCACCGGAAGACTCACCATCGCCAACAAAAGAAGAAATCCTCCACTGCATAAAGAAACTGAAAAACAACAAGGCAGCCGGTGAAGACGGAATAACGGCAGAACTGCTGAAGAACCTAGGACCAAACTCGCTAAACGAAATCACACAAATCATACAGAATACCTGGACAATCGAAATCATACCTGACGACTGGAAGACCGCACTCATTCACCCGCTACACAAGAAAGGTGACAGGACAGACACAAGCAATTATAGAGGAATTTCCCTGCTACCGGTCATCTACAAAATTGTATCAACCTGCCTTCTCACCAGAACGCAAGGACAACTGGAACCCGCCATCTCGGAATACCAAGCGGGTTTCAGACCCAACAGAGCCTGCCCCGAACAAATCTTCAACCAGAAATCCATCATAAAATCCCACATGACAAGCCCCAAAGAAATCATCTGCACTTTCGTCGACTTCAAAAAGGCTTACGACTCGATCGACAGAAAGTCCCTCATCAAAATCCTCAGAGAAAAAGGCCTAGACCAAAAGACCCGAAGACTAATCGAACAGACACTAACCAATACAAAATCCAAAGTCAAATTCATGGGCGAAATCTCGGACCCCTTTGAAATCCACACTGGCCTAAGACAAGGAGATGGACTATCCCCGCTATTGTTCAACATCGTCCTGGACAAAGTGATGAGCGAATGGGAAGCTGAAGTCAGGAGACAAAACACCTGGAGACTAGTCACATTAGGAAGGAAAAGACTGGAAATCCCTTACCTAGCATTCGCAGACGATCTAGCGATACTGACCTATGACCCAACATCAGCAAAAACACAGATCGAAATCCTGAAAGAATGCGCCGAGAAAGTCGGCCTACAAATCTCTTTTGAAAAAACGCAAGTCCTAACAAGAGAAGGCGACGACATCACAACCAAGTACGGCAAAATTAAAGGGGTCACACACTTCAGATACCTAGGCGAAATCATCGAACCGACCGGAACAGAGAAACTGGCTTACGAAGACAGACAACAGAAGACACGGAAATCACTAGGCATGGTACGAAACGTCTACAACAAACAATGCATTTCCAGAAACACCTAGATCAGACACTATAACACAGTGATCAAACCCGTCGTACTGTATGCCAGCGAAACACTAGCACTCAACAGGAAAATCAAAATTGAAGAAATCAAAAAAGAAGAACGCAAAATCATGAGGAAAATTTTAGGAGGAAGATCCACACCAGATGGCTACAGACTACAGAAGAACTCAACAGTAGAAGCATATTCGAACATCGAGAACGATATGAGAAAAAGGCGCCTTCAATTCTACGGACATTTAGGTAGACTCCCTGAAACAAGACTCACCAAGAAAATTCTAGAACACATCAAGACACTTAAAGTCTCGACACCCTGGATGGAAGGAGTCCGAAAAGACCTACAAGCAATTGGCACCACAAACACCACAGACAGAAGCACCTTCCGAAAACACATAGACAATTGGGAAGTAAAGTCAGAAGCGCTAAAACAGCGGACCAAACAAGAATGGTCTGAGGAGAGAACAGAGGCCCTCTCCAAGAGAATGAAGGAGTACTGGAAGGACAAGAAGAACAAGCCTTCAAAGTCATAAGCTTAACGATTTCCTTTTAGGGAAAATTCGCCAACAATAAACAATAAATAAATAAATAAAAAACAAAAATTAATAATCAGTTTCTCATTCATAATGAAATTGTGGATTGTATTCTATTTTCGTTGTTTCTAATAAACTGCGCTACTGACTGAAAGATAAAAATTTTACATTTCCACAACTCCATCCTTTCCACTTCACATTAACAACAGCTACCGCTGTATTAGAAAGTAACTAAATCATGTGTCAGTGCTTTTGTAACAACGGATTAGTGAAAACAGCTCATATCGGATGCCCCTTACAAGAGCTTTTACCTCACGCTGAGTAAAATTTTGTTGGCAATTAGTCGCATGACGTAAAAAAAAGGAAATCAAGTGAAAAATAGATTCCCATATTGATACGTGTGAAATGATTCTATCTCAAACATTGGGAAATTAGTAGCAATTATATCGTCAAAAATGCAATGTAGGTACATCGAAATGAGCTCTTAATGTATGTGAACTTTATTTTCGAGCCGGCTGGAGTAGCCGCTACAATCTGGAACAGCGCGACCGCTACGGTCGCAGGTTCGAATCCTGCCTCGGGCATCGATGTGTATGATGTCCTTAAGTTAGTTAGGTTTAAGTAGTTCTAAGTTCTAGGGGACTGATGACCTCAGAAGTTAAGTCCCATAGTGCTCAGAGCCATTTGAAATTTATTTCTCGAAAATCAAAGTTTTTGTAGTCTACTAGTGGTTACTGCCGAGAATACTCCCACATTATATACGTTTATCATAGTGAGATTGGTGGTGACAAACAAATCTTAAAAACATATCCTCCGGTTGTTGAGTATTTCCATAATGCACTACTCCCTCGTTTTGGTCTTATTCCTGAAGGGGCAGCGTGAGGGGGAAGGACGGGTCGTTGTGCTGCGTGCAAGGTAAGACACGTGGCGATGCTTGTTTTCCCCACCTACCACCGCCTTACGTCTGTACTTCCTGGAAGTAGCTAATTACCGGCAGGCAGAATAATTGTCCGCGGAATGTCCTTTCCTGTTGGTGGGTGGGGCAACGGGCGCGCCCTCGAGCATCCCAGAAGGTGCGGAAGACAAGTGACGAGCGAGCCAACGCCCTTCCTGGCACACGCGACCTGCTCGTTATGGCGGATGTCATGACTCTGAAAAGGAAATAGATCTGGGACACGGCTGTGGTTTGAGTTAATGACAGAGCACTGCATCGCAGTCCGGAAATAATTTTTGTAGCTAAATAATATCTGATGGTCCCTTCATTTGCAAACGGATGGAAGGAAGATTTTGGTTTAACGTCCCGTCGGCGACGAGGTAATTAGAAACGGTGCTGACGGTCTGGTTGGAGAAAGATGGGGAAGGAAACTGACCGTATCCTTTACGTTTCATCCAGCCCCGCACTTGCCTTTAGTTATTCAGGGAAGTTACTATAGACCTAGATCTTAGTACTCACCAGGAGGAGTGTCCCAAATGGATATTCAGTGCCTTACCACGGCACCACCTCGTTTACTAACGGCGTAGGTCAGATCTTTGTGGGAGTTTGTGATTGCCGAATGCCAAATATTGTGTGACATCCCGCTAAACCTTATAACCACCAGCCTGCTTAACAGCAAGTTGGTCCACATCTGAAACGCGTTATGGGAGCGATTCAGCGTCGTAGGAATTCCACAAGACCTTGGTAGGCTTCCAGAGCTATGAGGCAGAAAATGTCTAAGCACAGGTCACGCAGTTTACGTAAATTATGGGCCGGAGGTTTGCGGAAATGAAGCTGCTGCCCTGTATATGTGTTCCAAAAAGCTCAGACCAGACGAATTTGGTGACAAAGGCATCAACTCGAGTTCCATGTCATGCTGCTCAAACCGCTGTAGGACGATTATGGGTGTGTGACACCCATAGCCGTCGGGGAGACATACGGAATACATGTTGCCTTCAGCTGTCATTGTGAACATTCCTCATATCACAGTACCGTCCGCATCAGCATGGTCCTTAACGTGGCGCAGTTTGGAGTTTTCATTTGTCTGAGTGATTGTGTATTCCAACTCATCACCAGTCTGATGCAACAAGAAACGTGATTCATTCAACCAGATGAAAGGTTTCCGTTGATTCATGGTCCAGTCTCACTGATCCCGTGCCGACTGCAATCACGATTGAGGTATCCGTTGGTTTAACGTGGAAACACGTACTGATCGTCTGCTCTGGTCGTCTGCTACCTACACCAAAACTGATTTCTGTCATCATATCTGTCGCAAGTAGTCCCTATCATGCTTTAAAGAACGAGCGAACTACAGAGCTCCATATTACGTGATAAGGTGCGAACGTCCAACAGATTGTCGGCTGTTTATGGTTTCACCGTCTTTCAGTCATTTTCCACACATATAAGAGAGTAGCAGGAGAACAGCTGACCGGCTTCACCATCTTCGAGATGGACATTCCCAGGCACTGTGCCTTATCAGTCTGTCCTCTGTCTAAGCCGCTTATGTCAGTAGACTTCCTCACTTGCGACCCATACCATATCAGCTTCGTTTATATAATTTCCTCACTGAGCCACTTGACCGCACGTCATCAGGAAGCATTTATCTCGTGGCAGACAATGGGCACAATGCTCTGACTCGCAAGTGTGCAATGCTGTATTCACAACGATCCTGTGTTACAGGTAATCAGCGAAATGATGGACACACGTCAGCAGACACTAGTGTTCCATACTACGCCTGTAGTAATTCGTTGTCGAATGGATACATATAATTCGTAAAATGATGAGAAATTTTTAAGTGAAATCAGTGACTTCGTTATACAACCGTCAACTGAACTATAATAGTCGTCGAAAACAGTATCCCAAATACATGACTTCAATCTGGCATTGAGAGTGTATAATCTGTTACGGAGGTTATGTGGAAAAGAAAGGGGAAAATATAAGTCGTGTGTTGTACTACAGACATTTTATAAGAAAATATTTTTGCATTCGTTTCAGGTTTATGAAGACAGTTGAGTGAAAACAAGATCTAAGAACAGAGTAGCTGAAGTTTACACCACTTGGGTAGACAGAAGCTCCTTCCCCCCCCCCCCATCCCCCCACCCCACCCCACCCCCAATTAGCCTACCATCATCAACTAGTTGGAAGATAAGTGAAAACAAGAAGTAACTAGAAACATTCTGAACTCGAAACAGGCAGAATGCGATACGCACTCAGAGCAATACAGATATATGTACTCTTGTGACGATGTGGTTTGGCTTTTTCTTATATTAATCTATATCTTCTGACGTCAAATCAAAGGTGGTGCATTCATAGATGCTGGAAAACTACAGACGACTATTTCCTCCACTACCGTTGAATATGTTATTCCTGTAAGTACCTTATACAGTTGGTACATTCTCTCGTCTTGTTTTAACAGGAGTGTTGAGCAAATAGAATTTCTACTGCAGTGCCTCACATAGTAGAAAACGAATGGATAAGAAGAATATCATATACAATGAAAGAAGGTTACACTAGATAATGATGAGAGATTTATAAAACTCCATACAAAGAGAAACACTTCTGTCTGACTCCCCCCACTCCCCATCAAATTAACGGCATTCCTATAAGTGAAATAAACAGTAATGAAAGGTGCCACCAACGAGATAACGTCCCTGGTACGCCGCTGCAACCAACAGATCTGCAGGAAGCACAAACTTTGTGGACGCTATCCTGTGCAAACTTTTCGCAAATGGAGCTCAGAATATTCATGAGTTCTTCAGGTAATTTGAAATTCACATAGGACGGGAGGCTATATTTTATTTTTCATGAAAACTGCTCATCACACTTCAGCGAAGTGTAATCCTTTCGACAGCCAAAGATTATTTACATTCGCAGTCCAGAGATACGTGTGTGTGCAATTTTCTCCATTTTCTCGCGTCGCTCACTTTGAAACAAGGTCCGTACATAGCCTTAAGCTGTCGTGTGAGTCAACGTAATTACAAATCGAGGTGACCCAAAAGAAACTCCGTTAGAACAGCCTATACATATCGTTTGCTATTAACGTTTAGAAACCTCCGAAGCGAAGTAGATGGCTTTGAGACAAGTAATTTAACGCAAGACAGGGTGACTCTTCTCAACGTTTAAAAACCACGTAGCGAAATAGATGATGCTGAGACAAGTAATTTAATGCAAAAAACATGTGGCTGCAAATGTCGTGAAATATCTCAAAAGTGGATGACAGATGTTGAACGTGTAATGTCACCAGATGAAATTCCTTGCCGCACATGCAGCCGTTGAGCACAGTGGTCTATTGGACCTGATCAAATATAGAAGTCGGTATGGTTCCGCGCCTACGTGCGTGACTTCACCGCATGGGCTCAGAGTTCATCCACGTTTGGGGGTATTTTTAAATGCACTTGTCATTGAAACAGAAATCTTGTCAGGATGTTGCGTGTTTCACACCTTTTATACAACTTCAGTTGCACTTGTAGATCAGAAGAAACGTGAGAAACATAGTTTTCTTTTTATTTTCTTGAAATTTAATTGTTATTAGTTTAACGGAATCATATATGGCGGTTTTGCCGCTTTTTATTTCTTTTACCTCATTTGATGGTTTATATAAGTGATAAAAGTTACACCATGCTTCCAAGTGCACATCAAACTGTAGCTGCTCTTGTAACTGGCTGGTCGGAAGAAGACGAGGCCATATTACCAGCAACAAGTTAAGTCCCGCGGTCTCCAGAATGAGGTCAGACTTACTTACTTTTATCTATTCTTGTGTATGACAAATGGGCCTGGGAGTTTTCCATATTCCTTAAGGAAACGAATTCCTCCTGCAATTATCAATATTTTATACATGCTCTACGGACTTTCTGAATAATGATATACGATTATGCAGTATACAGATATATTAATGTTATATAAGCTGTCAATTTTCTCAGTATCAATTAGTAAATATGATGTATTTTTCGGAAAAATGCATCAAATTTGATAAGTGATTCACGAACAATAAGATTTATACAGCAAGTATTATATGATCTCACTGAACCAGCATAAATGCAATTCATCAAATTACTTATAGCTGTGTTAACGAATCTTAGAAACATTACGAAAGTGAACTAGCCTTTTTATCAGTCAGTTTACGTAGATCCTGCGGTTACTAAACAACTGACATCTATCGGCCAACTCATCTATACCAACGCGCTGCCAAAACGAAAGTCATTATTATTTAACATCTTTACCTTGCTTGTGAGAAGACTTCTGCTTCCATGTCCTCGTAATACCTACATTAATCTAATACTTGGTGGCTTCACACAGCACACCACAAAAAATGGTTCAATTGGCTCTGAGCACTATGGGACTTCACTTCTGAGGTCATCAGTCCCTAGAACTTAGAACTACTTAAACCTAACCAACCTAAGGACATCACACACATCCATGCCTGAGGCAGGATTCGAACCCGCGACCGCAGCGGTCGCGCGGTTCCAGCCTGTAGCGTCTAGAACCGCTCGGCCACTCCGGCCGGCAGCACAACACAACAACCGCCTCCACCATTCTCTTTCACTCCCTTCAAACCACTGTTTCTCTTTCATGGCACTCTACTCTTGTAACTGCCGTCTCTTTACTATACAATTTTTACGAGTACATAACCTTTCGCTCCATGTATTTTACCCGTGCTACCTTCAAAATTTCAAAGTGTGTTCCAGCTGATACTGAAAAAGCTTTCTCCACATCTAAACGTTTTAATAATCACATGTAGACATATGTAACCGAGGTCTTCGCCAACCATTCATCGCTAGGGAAATACGTCGTTTTCAATGGTGCACATGTAGAAAAGACCAAACACTAATGTCAAGTTTCCAGTTCTCATCTTTAAATTTTTGAGGTGATAATCATTATCACCTCAGAAATATTAATTTGCCATCAGGAAACTTGAGATTGCGTTTAGCCTTCACTACCTATGCCCCCTTCAGAACGACACATTTTCCTAGTGACGAATGACTTGACGAGAAACTAGGTTTTATATGTCTACATTTTGGCTGTTCAGGAGATGCTGCACTCCAAAAAATAATCTCGATGACATTCTGGATATGGGGCCCATGCTACGACTTCTTCATCCGAATAAAGAGGACGAAAGCTCTGTGTATCGAGGAAGGGAAAAAAAACGGTGAAAAAATGGGGGGGGGGGATATGGCACAATTTGAATGACAAAAGAAACTGCTTATGTGGCTGAGTCCTGTGTATAATGAGCTGGACTGACGTCGTGGAGCGAGAGCACCCTTTTGTGCAGATTTCTACAAAGTTTGGTCTTTACAGCTGCCTTTCATATCGTCAAAAGAATTCTACGGTATACCTGTGAGACGTTTTCTGCTTACGTGCTTAATCTGCCAATACCACAAAAAGACTGTTCGAAAAATCAGGGTCAACTTGTCTGAAGATGGTTAGTCTTCGCCATCTTCGGTGGTGATGAATCATCAGAAGTCACCTGCTTGCGTTGCTCTTTAGGAGATTGATACATCCTGATTCGTCCATGCTGATTAGGTGCCTATGAAACTTGTCTGCATTGGTCTAACACAGCAGTAACATTTTCGCTGCTGCCTCGGGTCGGCGGCTTTTTGAATGCCTGTGAGCGGTCGCGGAGGCCAGCGGACGGTGATCTTTATTTACGGGAAATTTCGTAGAAGATGCTGGAGAGAGACCCATGAATTGCTTTTATTTTCTTTCCACTATCAACTTATTGTCAGACACCAGTCTTCGCGCAACAGGGCCTCCAGTTCTCACGCGATACCTGGTTCCTCTGAGAGAGATGTTCTGCAACTTTCGTCTTCGTCACTGAGCACTAGAGGCGTCAGCGGCATCAAACCATTGAGACATATTAAGCTTTTTTGTGGCCGTACACTCATCAACCCAACATGAATTGTTGCGGCGTTGTTCCCCTTCAAATGCGGGAAACAAGTTATCGCACGATACTCCATCAGTGAACTATGCCATTTTACTGGGGCTCCCGTACGGTCGTGCAAGGTAGTATGTTGCGAGGATTTCAATGTTTACCGGGCCTGTGGACGTGAACCTGAAAACTAGCATAAAACTAATTGCCTAAATGTATTATTTCGAGGTATTAATTGCAACTTTATGACTATTCTTCGTATTTGCATAGTATAGAAACATACACTCTCAGAGGCCCTCACATGCACGAAAAGGTGATGCAGACTGTTATTTATACCGCGTGATTCAGTGATGATTTTACCAATTTCAGTGAGAAAGGACAAGGATTATTGTATCATTCTAATGTGAGGGATCATGATCCGTAAACGATCGTATCAAAATTTATAAGCGAAAATGATTCTCAGACCTCTGACTCTGGAATGCATGTACCAGTCAGTACTGATGTTGCTAAGATTGTAGCTTAGGCTGCGTTCACACTGCCTGCCGGGCCGGGCCGGGCTGACGCGTACTGGCTCGGCTCGTGCCTAGCCAGCTCAGGCCGACGAGTAGTGCATTCACATTGCGCGCCGCGCCGAGCCGGGACGGCGAAATGGGGGAAAATCCACTTCTCCGATTTTCATGTTTTAAAAATTCTTAGCGGTATATAAGACTTCGCCACATCGTTTTATGAACTCATTTTTTCCTTAAAAGCGTTACTTACGTCGTGAAAAAAGAAAAAGTCTACTTTTCGTTTCGCGTGATTTCTTAGTTTCGTAACGCTTCCCAACCGATTTTGAAGAAAGTATGCGGCTAAAGAATCTGATTTTTGTACACGTGGTAGTGCAACATCTTAGCTTCATATTGAATCATTTATCTTTCCATATTTCTTAACAGTCATTGTGAAATGATGCTATTTGTCAACGTTGTGCACTTGATTTACAAATCTTGTAGTGAAAAAGTTATGTAGCGGGTAGCTTACCGTTAGATCCGTTTTAGACCATACATTGTTGGGAATGAAATGTAGCTAAAAGTACCAAAAAGTTTTTGAAATGATAATGATACTGATATCTGTCTCTGGTCTCAAGTAATGCGAGCTATTCAGTGGCGTCAGTGCCGCGTCCGCAAGCCACGGAGTTCGCGCGGTTACAGCTTGGTTTAGTGTAGTCATATAATGTAGGACAGAAAAAAACTAATTACTAGTGATTAGCGCAGACCTAGTGCCGGCCCCTCTTATTATTTTAATGGTCTCATTCTCTAGATAAATCCAAATGTATAAGAATTTGTCCCTCGGCTACTGGACAATCATGTGCTATGCTTTTATAATCGGCCACACGCTGCATCACAAAAGACAAACAATTATTTGTTATCAACATCCTACAATTAGTGTAATGTACATTTCGTATTTCGAACTAAAAGATAACTGAAGCGCAATTCTGTAGTCTAGTTGTCTACTTTGACAGAAAAAAATAATGGAGAGTTAATGAAACTACTGTAGATCGGCACAGATGTGCGTTTCATTGTTATTCATTGTTTTTTTTTTCTTCCTTGGCGGGCTGCGCTGCACTGTCAAGGTAATCCCCACTCTTTGGCTAAATGGCTGGCGGGAGGCCAAATAAATAAATATAAAAAGATCCCCACCCTTCGACAGCTGACAAGCAAGTCAGTAGAAAACGCAGCTGCAGTCAACAGTTGCTCGCCTTTAGCTAGTCTGTGCTGTCGTGTAGAACAATGTCTTCACTCTTTTATTGGTATTTTTTTGACTCTGCAGTAACTCGTCGAGTTTTGAAGTACAGAAGAACTAGGAGGTTATGGATGCGTCCTATAAATAGCGACAGACATTTAGGAGAGTTTTTTTCTTTATATGAAGAACTTAAAAACTATCCTGAAAAATTTTATTCAAATTACAGAATGAATCATAATACATTTCAGTGTGTGCTGCAGAACATTCAAGACAAAATTTCTAAACAGAACACAAATTTTCGCAGAAGTATTACAGCAGAAGAAAAATTGTGTATAACGATAAGGTAAGATTCGTTAGTACGCACTTTTTGGTTTGCAGTAGAACTTTGTACAGCATTCACTACCTCCAATTAACTGTAGTCGTGCTTTTATATTTTAAATTTCACAAACGCTTACCTCTGAGAGGAAGAGAGTTTATGGGACTCCTGAGAGTCATTAGGAAGTAATTAGCTTCGTCATTTTGGGTAATATCTTGCTGTGCCTTCAACGAAGAATCGCAGAAATACTCCTTCAGAATTTTCCAACTTTTTTCTTCTTTTTTCTTCATGATGCAGCGCTTGGCAGTGGTGATGGTTCATCATGTGGAGCCACTGATGACCTCACAGAATTCTTTTCATTACCTTGTAAGATAGACAGATTGATAGGCGAAGAGTTTTGAGATAATGCCCTTTGACTCAGTGGTTCTATTTCCACTGATAAGGAACTGCCACAGCATGACTTTACAATGCTTTATCATCTGGTAGGGACACATTTCCGTCCCTCAGTGACACTCATATCTGTCTCCGTTTACAAGTGAATGCGAACTATTCAGTGGCGGCAATGCCGCGATCGCTGGAAAGCTATTGTTGTAAATGCATGTAAATACGGTAGATTAAATAAATGAAATAAAAGTAATTTCGCATGTATCATTATAATAAACGTAATTTTTCCTCACTGATTGTGAAATGTGAGGTAACATGTTAAAATAAAAGACGTGTGCAGTCACACTTGTGATGAAAGCAGCAGGTAGACGTGTGATGCGTGTACGGCAGAAGCTGTAGTGCTGCTCCACAGGCTCGCGCCTGCAGTCGGCTCGCGCCGGCAATATTAAACACTCGGGATGTCGCCAGCTCGGCTCCGGGAGGCTCACGCCGTGTCGGCGCGGCCCGGCCGCCAGTGTGAACACCGCACTTCAAAACCATGTGTTTGATATCGAAGCAGGCGGCGGCCCGGCCAGGCTCGGCTCGGCCCGGCCGTCAGTGTGAACGCAGCCTAAAAGCACTTAGGTAGGTTGGGATAATTACTCAGCTAATCCAACCGAGATGGTGTACTGTGTACTGACATGAGCAGTCCTGGTGTACAATGTGTTTAGTATTCCTGTACCTCTTGATGGAAGTTCAAAGCATGAGTTTCATGTGTAAGCTAACTTGTGGATGCAGCAGAGAAGCGAAAAGATATACAGGACCCAAAATCAGCGTATAAGACATCCAGCGCACACCATGTTTTCACGATTGTTCCAACGATTACGTTAAACATTGAAACAGGTATCACAGTACAATGATCGAGGAGGACGACGAACTAAATGGACTGTCGGCTTGCTTACAGGTTTTCTCGGGTGGATGAGGTCCCTGTAATCAGCACTCAGTTACATGTGAAATGAATGCTTCGCAGAGCACTGTGCAGCGAGTGTTATGGCAAAATGTAGCTACACCCCTACCATCCAAAAAAAAAAATGGTTCAAATGGCTCTGAGCACTATGGGAGTTAACATCTGAGGTCATCAGTCCCCTAGAACTTAAAACTACTTAAACCTAACCAACCCAAAGACATCTCACACACCCATGCCCGAGGCAGGATTCGAACCGGCGACCGTAGCAGTCGCGCGGTTCCGGACTGACCGCCTAGAACCGCGAGACCACCGCGGCCGGCGCTACCATCCACAGGATGTGTACGTTTTGGCTCCTCCCGACTTCGGACCTCGTGTCGTGTTTAGCCAATGGCTTTTCTAGCGCCTTTCAATCGACCATCGCTTTCTTGTGTGCGTACTCCTCCCGGATAAAGCCCGTGCAACAGAGGTGTAATGCTAAATAGTAGCAATAGGCATGTTTGGGTCTATGAGAATCCCTGCGCTACAGTTTTCAAGAGCCACCAACAACTAAATTTGTTAGCAGACTTAGTCAATGACTAAGCACTGAGCTAGTTTCTGTTCCCTCCCCGCATAATGCAACACTGTATACAGCTTTTATCACACTTGCTATCCAGATTCTTGTAACAGAGTCCACTTATAATTTGCGACATATGTGGCTCCAACAAAATGGTGCCTCACCTCATACTGGTCTGAGGATTCGTGCGGACCTGTACCAGACATACCCTGAAAGCTGGATAGGCAGCACGTTCACCTGATTTCACCCCAATTGATCTCTTCTTGTGGAGCCATGTGAAAAGGTTTGAGTACGACACGCCTGTCACGACGCGCAAGAATTCTCGATGCGTGCGACACTAGTCAGATGACACAGAGGATATTAGAACGGATACGATAGAACTTTGTGGGACATTATTTTGAGGAACTGTTGCAAATGTAGCAGCTTGTAGCAGGTGGCAGGTAAAGGGAATTAATTATTACTGTACCGTAGACCGTGAATTACAGACCCATATCACTGACCTCAATTTGCAGTAGGATTTTGGAGCATATACTGTAATAGAACATTATGTATCACCTTGAAGAAAAAGACTTATTGATGCATAATCACCAGGGATTGAGAAAATATCGTTCTTGTGCAACACAGCAATCTCTTTAGTCCCATGAAGTAACGACTGCTGTCGACAAGGGATCTCAGATCTATTCCATATTCTTAGATTTCCATAAGGCTTTTGATACCGTTCCTCACAAGCGACTATTAATCAAATTGCGTGCGTATGGAGTATCGTCTCAGTTGTGTGACTGGATTCGTGATTTCCTCTCAGAGAGGTCACAGTTATCAGTTACAGACAGTAAATCATCCAGTAGAACAGAAGTGATATCTGGCGTTACGCAAGGTAGTGTCACAGGCCCTCTGCTGTTCCTGATTTTTCATAAATTATCCAGGTGATAATCTGCGCAGCCCGATTAGATAGTTTGTAGATGACGCTGTAATTTACCGTCAAGTAAAAACGTCAGACGATCAGTTCCAAATACAAAATGATCTAGAGAGAATTTCTGTATGGTGCGAAAAGTGGCAATTGGCACTAAACAAAGAAAAATGCGAGGTCATCTGCATGGGTACTAAAAGTAATCCAATAAATTTTGTGTATACGATAGATCGCACAAATCTAAGGGCTTGCAAGAATTTCAGAAATTACATCTCACAAAGTGGAAAGTGGGAATAGTTTTAACACAGTTTTCAATTAACTTTTAGCGCCAGGAATGGGACGTGTCGCCGGTGTGGGAGAGACAAAGGTAGAGAGAAAGAGAGGGAGAGAGAGAGAGAGAGAGAGAGAGAAACAGTGAGTCACAACGACTCACGACTCAGAGTAGCTCTTGCGTCACATATTACATGCTGCTCGCTGTCGCGTTGTTATATAGTTCGTAATTCTAGGGAGAGAGTACTGCGGAGGGCTACATCTCCTGTTTATTCCGCTTCCGCTTCTTACTGCCTTATCTTTTTGCCTCAAAAACAAACCTTTTCACACGTGCGTGTGAACTAACGAAACCACACACGTAGGGGAAGGTGTCAGAGAGCGGAATTTAGTGGTGAGAAGCAAAGCAGGAGATGGACAGACAAGGTGTGTGTGTGTGTGTGTGTGTGTGTGTGTGTGTGGGTGTGTGTTTTTGTGTGTGTCTCTGTGTGTGTGTGTGTGTGTGTGAGAGAGAGAGAGAGAGAGAGAGAGAGAGAAAGAGAGAGAGAGTAGTGGGTGTGAGGGATAGAAGCATCAGTGGAACAAACATCTGCGAGATGCATACGAGGCTGCATATTTTTACGGGACTTAATGGTCGCCACCAACAGAAGAGCACACAGAACAGGACACCTTTGTACGCAGTAGCAGCCATCGCGTGAAACAACGTAGAACTGCTGAAGCCCCAATGTAGCTGCGGCCACGCAACACGCTCTGTGCCGGCGCATACATTTGCATTCGTCACGTACCGACGACACCTAAGCATACAAAACGAAGCGCTTCTACTGGAATTCCTCACCCTATATTTATTTTTTCCTCATCCCCATGGTCCGTTTGTATTTCGCCCCAACTTCCATTCTCTTCTGTATTCCTCGAAGCTGCTACATTTCTACTATTTACCTCGGTTATTACTGTTTCATGCTGAGAAGTGCTGGCCGGCCGGTGTGGCCGTGAGGTCCTAGGCGCTTCAGTCTGGAACCGCGTTGCTGCTACGGTCGCAGGTTCGAATCCTGCCTCGGGCATGGATGTGTGTGATGTCTTTAGGTTAGTTAGGTTTAAGTGGTTCTAAGTTCTAGGGGACTGATGACCACAGATATTAAGTCCCATAGTGCTCAGAGCCATTTGAACCATTTGGGAAGTGCTGCGAATCAATTGGTGGCCTAATGCTGACAAGGATGTTCACCTTTGGCTAGGGGGCACGGCTGGCTGCCTGAGGTTCCGCGGTGGAAGAGGGTTCGCTCTTTTCTAGTTCAGCCGTCGAACAGCGAGGTTCGCTGAGGAGCAGAGGCAGGAATGAGTCACTAGTTTACTCCATGTTAACTTGAGTGTTCTCGTGGTCCAGGTCCGTCACCGGGTACCTTCCCCGTGCACGCGGGGCGTGCTGGCCATGGCGACTTGAGGGATGAAAATGGGGCCACCTGCGTGGAGCGAGAAGCACTTGTGTTCTTATGGGCAGCATCTAGCAGTGAAGGGGTTCTAGCCCTGGGGGAAAGCAGCTCTTATACCGACTTTCTCTAGCAGCATGTCGGACATGTATAGCAAGTAGGCACGTTATGGAACTTACCCTGTGCTTAAGTTCTTTGCGTCGCAGGTTGTGGAATTGGGGCAAGACAGTTTTCTTTGCGACCAGTTCTTTCAGTTTCTTCCGAGGCTTTAATCAACGATGCTATTTATTCTGCCCCTCGTGTAGTGACTTCTACAAATTTTGTTTTCCAGAGGCCATACAACAATGTTTTAGACTTATAAATTTGCATGCCGTGCAGTCACACCCCCTTAAAGTGTTCTTTATGTAATTACGTTCTATGTTACGTTTTTTAAGAACTGTTCTTCTTACATTTTGGGTACTGTGAAAGACTTTTGTAACGAACTCATCTTTGGCACTTCGTCTCTATGAACTACTTAGTCTGGGTGAAGTGCGAATAAATTCTACTCCCTTTCTGTGTGTTTTGGCAAGAGATGCCATCCTTTTCTCGTCAACGCTAGGCTCCACGCACTCTTAGCACTATGGAATGGCTAGGTGAACCCCGTTTCTTGTTTACTGACTTGCCGTGCAAGTTGCCGGGGCTTAACTCACCTTGGTAAAGAACCTGATCCTTATTTAATTCAAAGCATTTTTCCTAATTTTAACACAGTAGATAATCTTTGTTCGCATTTGAATTGCCTTCTGAATCCACTGATAACTGGTTAAGGTATCTACACTACTGGCCATTAAAATTGCTACACCACGAAGACGACGTGGTACAGACACGAAATGTAACCGACAGTAAGAAGATGCTGTGATATCCAAATGATTGGCTTTCCAGAGCATTCACACAAGTTTGGCGCCTGTGGCGACACCTACAACGTGCTGACATGAGGAAAGTTTGCAACCGATTTCTTATACACATAAAGCAGTTGACCAGCGTTACCTGGTGAAACGTTGTTGTGATGCCTCGTGTAAGGAGGAGAAATGCGTACCATCATGTTTCCGACTTTGATGAAGGTCGGATTGTAGCCTATCGCGATTGCGGTTTATCGAATCGCGACATTGGTGCTCGCATTGGTGGCAATCCAATGACTGTTAGCAGAACATGGAATCGGTGGGTTCCGGAGGGTAATACGGAACGCCAAGCTGGATCCCAACGGCCTCGTATCACTAGCAGTCGAGATGACAGGCATCTTCTCCGCATGGCCGTAACGGATCGTGCAGCCGCGTCTCGATCCCTGAATCAACAGATGGGGACGTTTGCAAGACAACAACCATCTGCACGAACAATTCGACGACGTTTGCAGCAGAATGGACTATCATCTCGGTTACCCTTGACGCTGCATCACAGACAGGAGCGCCAGTGATGGTGTACTCGACGACGACGTGGGTGCACGAATGGCAAAACCTCATTTTCTCGGATGAATCCAGGTTCTGTTTACAGCATCATGATGGTGGCATCCGTGTTTGGCGACACCGCGATAAACGCACATTGGAAGCGTGCATTCGTCATCGCCGTACTGGCAATATCACCAGCCGTGATGGTATGGGGTGCCATTGGTTACACGTCTCGGTCACCTCTTGTTCGCATTGACGGCACTTTGAACAGTGGACGTTACATTTCAGATGTGTTACGACCCGTGGCTCTACCCTTCATTCGATCCCTGCTATACCCTACATTTCAGCAGGATAATGCACGACCGAATGTTGCAGGTCCTGTACGGGTCTTTCTGGGTACATAAAATGTTCGATTGTTGCCCTGACCAGCACATTCTCCAGATCTCTCACCAATTGAAAAAGTCTGGTCAAAGGTGGCCGAACAACTGGCTCGTCACAATACGCCAGTCACTAATCTTGATGAACTATGGTATCGTGTTGAAGATGCATGGGCAGCTGTACCTGTACACGCCATCCAAGTTCTGTTTGACTCAATGCCCAGACGTATCAAGGCCGTTATTACGGTCAGAGGAGGTTGTTCTGGGTACTGATTTCTCAGGATCTATGCACTCAAATTGAGTGAAAATGTAATCACATGTCAGTTCTAGTATAATATATTTGTCCAACGAATACCCGTTTATCATCTGCATTTCTGCTTGGTGTAGCAATTTTAATGGCCTGTAGTGTACATCGTTTGCCGTCTGAACGCTTGGCACTGGAAAAAAAAGGAAAAAAAACATGAGGCTGATTGCAATCAAGCATTTTTAATTTGTTTTTAAAAAGAACGATTCTTGTGATCAGCCCATGCTCTCATTTGTGTAGTCCCGTCAAGCATTTTTTGTTGGTATTTATTCACCTTAGGTTTCTCATTATTCACGTCGGAGAACTTGAATTTATCTTTCTTTTCTGTAGTATCTTTTGTTGAATAGCTATTTTTCCAAACAGTGCGGCGGGGCAGGGTTGGTTTCTCTTGATGTTGTTATCACATTCACACAATTGAAACCATTTACCTCGATAGGCTTCATGTTTGCTCCTTGTCCCATTACTCTGTCGTAGCTGCTACTATCTAGTTTGTGAAAATTCCCACCTGATACCTACCAGATAGAGGCCGCAAACTCTATTCAAAAATCTGTTACTGAAAGTTCATGATAAACATCGGGTGATCGGATCTTTCCTTCTTGTAACAAGATGTTTAAAGTTCTCTTGACTATTTATTCCCGCTAAGACTCATAAAATGGATATCAAATCCGTATTTACGTCTGCACTAATATTGTCTCTGCAAGTTTACAATTACACGCAATCACACGAAAGCAGCCAGAAATTTTGCAAGTTCCATCCGAATATTATTCATGATCTAAATAGTCCCTAACCCACAACTTCACTCGAGTTAAACATTTGATCGTTTCAGTGGTCTTCCGTTGTAGAAGTGCTGGACATAGTCCTCTGTCCCGAATGCGATACATGCCACGCGGATTTTCTAAGTTCGACCAGAGTATTTCGCACGCGATTATCTTTCAAACGACAGCACATAAAAATACCAGACGTAAAATAAAATGCCTCCCAATCAAGATGCTTTCTGTTAGCGATAACCGAACCCAATTTGCGTCTCTAATTCTTCATTTTTCACACTGTTTGCGGAGAGCGATCTAATCTGATGTGCTCGGTACAATGGTTCGGAAGCGACTTCACTAAGCAGTGTCATCGTACAGATACCACCCCTCTCTCCGCACGGTCAGCTCTCAGTTCTGATTGGTTGTTGATCTGAATGACAAATCAGAACATTCTTTCTTGATGATTCTTGCGGCATAACCCTCTCTTGCCGAATCACAATTTAAAAAGTAATGTTACAGCAGCAAAACTTCAATTTATTACAATAATAAATCAAATTAAACACGAAATACACTCCTGGAAATGGAAAAAAGAACACATTGACACCGGTGTGTCAGACCCACCATACTTGCTCCGGACACTGCGAGAGGGCTGTACAAGCAATGATCACACGCACGGCACAGCGGACACACCAGGAACCGCGGTGTTGGCCGTCGAATGGCGCTAGCTGCGCAGCATTTGTGCACCGCCGCCGTCAGTGTCAGCCAGTTTGCCGTGGCATACAGAGCTCCATCGCAGTCTTTAACGCTGGTAGCATGCCGCGACAGCGTGGACGTGAACCGTATGTGCAGTTGACGGACTTTGAGCGAGGGCGTATAGTGGGCATGCGGGAGGCCGGGTGGACGTACCGCCGAATTGCTCAACACGTGGGGCGTGAGGTCTCCACAGTACATCGATGTTGTCGCCAGTGGTCGGCGGAAGGTGCACGTGCCCGTCGACCTGGGACCGGACTGCAGCGACGCACGGATGCACGCCAAGACCGTAGGATCCTACGCAGTGCCGTAGGGGACCGCACCGCCACTTCCCAGCAAATTAGGGACACTGTTGCTCCTGGGGTATCGGCAAGGACCATTCGCAACCGTCTCCATGAAGCTGGGCTACGGTCCCGCACACCGTTAGGCCGTCTTCCGCTCACGCCCCAACAGCATGCAGCCCGCCTCCAGTGGTGTCGCGACAGGCGTGAATGGAGGGACGAATGGAGACGTGTCGTCTTCAGCGATGAGAGTCGCTTCTGCCTTGGTGCCAATGATGGTCGTATGCGTGTTTGGCGCCGTGCAGGTGAGCGCCACAATCAGGACTGCATACGACCGAGGCACACAGGGACAACACCCGGCATCATGGTGTGGGGAGCGATCTCCTACACTGGCCGTACACCACTGGTGATCGTCGAGGGGACACTGAATAGTGCACGGTACATCCAAACCGTCATCGAACCCATCGTTCTACCATTCCTAGACCGGCAAGGGAACTTGCTGTTCCAACAGGACAATGCACGTCCGCATGTATCCCGTGCCACCCAACGTGCTCTAGAAGGTGTAAGTCAACTACTCTGGCCAGCAAGATCTCCGGATCTGTCCCCCATTGAGCATGTTTGGGACTGGATGAAGCGTCGTCTCACGCGGTCTGCACGTCCAGCACGAACGCTGGTCCAACAGAGGCGCCAGGTGGAAATGGCATAGCAAGTCGTTCCACAGGACTACATCCAGCATCTCTACGATCGTCTCCATGGGAGAATAGCAGCCTGCATTGCTGCGAAAGGTGGATATACACTGTACTAGTTGTGGGGCGGCGGATGAGTTTGTAAAAATAATTAAATGTAATTACTGTATAAACGTTTGCGTGTTGAATCAGTTTCTAGCTTTTAGAAACTTGTTATTGCTGTCTTTTGCCGTTCTCAACACTGGCTCTCTATTTACTCCGTGACCCCCAGAAAGTGATTTAATAAAACTTGGAGCCAGTAAATAGATATCCTAGTGCCCACTTTACCTGAGAATGTTCTTATAGCTGCGCCTTATAGCTCTGAGGAATTAGGAGATTGTCCGGGATTTCTAATCAAAAACGGTTTTCCAAAATAGTTGAGTATATTCTGAAATTCACTGATAAAAACCACAAGTATCCCTACAACCTAACTAACAGAGCAGTTCAGAGTCTAATGCGCTGATGCAACTATAAATGTCCGAATTAAATGTTAAAAAAGAATGCTCGCCAAAATTTGATGAAAATATTTCATCAAACGCCACGCTAAATATTTGGTAGAATGTCTGTCCCGCGACGGCACGTGAAAATACGACAAAACGCAAACTGAAGCTAGATAATGAAAATCATTCCAGAATTAACACTTCACATAAAATGTTTTCATGGTTCCGCGTATCTCTAGTAACTTAATACGGCACCCGAGGCTGTTTGTAGCAGATACACTGATGCGACGCGACTACCGACACAGATGGCGTGCCATTCAGCATCTGGAGAGAACTGGGGCCTTCCTTCCTCGCGCAGTGTTCTTATATATAAAGCCGCGGTGCGGACGGCTGAGGGAACGCCTGATTAAATCCGCTCTCCCGACTAGCCGCTGGGCTAGTAACGCACCACTTCAAGATACATAATAATTTATAGCTTCTTTGGCTGATGGCCGAAGAAGCTCTTAATTTAAACGTGTATTCAGCACGCAGGTAAGTATTGATAATAAAATTTTGACGTGGCTAAGTTAAATACTTTAGGCGAGAGAATTAATTTAATTGCCCTGCACGCACTAGATGAGCTCTGAACTGCTCCTTTTTGAGATCCGCTATCGCTATAATTTTATAGGTATTAAAAAGAAACTTTACACATCTTCATAATCATAGCGGACCTCCAACCTATTTAAATCTAAACATCCTAGCCTTATTTACTAGCCTACTTAATCTATCTTGCTTCCTTCAGTTTTGAGATGAAAACCAGAAAATCATGAATTTCCACTAAAATCTTAATATGTGAAATCCAAAGTACTGATTTTATTAAATCATTATGAAAAATGAATTTAAATATAAATTTTGAAGTCTCTAGCTCTTTTCTGTTGCGCCAATGATTTTTCCAGAAAAACGTCCAAATCTCGGAAATGGCTGAAGTTATCGAACTGATTTTTAACACACATTAATTTAGTATTATTTCTGACCTGCTAGAAAAGTTTTAGTTCATTTGCTTGATTTTTAAGGTATTGCGCAACATTTATGACGTCAGAGCTAGTTACAGCAGATTGGCTGGCACATAATGGAAACTGATGTGAATTTACTACAGCGTGAGTAGGCTGCTTCCCTACATCACCCTCTACTTAAATTTTTTTTGTTTATGAATGTTAATGAATGAAAAAAAATTTAATTACAAAAAGGGAAGCAAGAGTACAGTTTAACTCCCTATGAAAAATCAAAATTGAAAAATAAACCTGTAGAAACATTAAAGAAAACTGATTACCTACATTAATGATTTAAATTGTAGGCATGTTCACTGCCTTTTAAACAATGTCATTACTCAAATTTTTTTTAGCAAAGTCAATGAAATATTTTGGCAAACATATTGCCTTAGACAAACAAACACATACAAATTGAAAAATTATGAAAATTTTAACTACATTAAATACATTAAATACATTTTTACATACACAAATTCAAAGAAAATAACATGATACATAAACAGATGATTATCTCTTAGCAGTCTTTTCTAAACCTGAAAGAAAAAGTTCACAAATAATTTTTACACACGTGGTTGTAGCCGCTTTGGCTGGCGTCCTACACTTCCATTCACAAGGGTAGAGGAGGGGAAGTTGCTATGGTGTGCGTCCTTCACGTTCTCTCTAAATTACATGGGGGAAAGGGGAGGGGTCACTGTGAGTTGTGTCCAAGCCACTCCACGCTTTCACGCAGCTATCAGGCTGCCATTGTCTGGTTTGTCCTGTAGAACAAACAAAAAGAGTGCCTCAGACTCTGTTCACTTAAAATCTAAAGGAGGGTCACAATGAAATGGGGATATATACATTTTATCCTTTAGTAGGTTGCTGGAACAAAGTTAACAGAACCTTTCTCAATTTTACTCTTACGGTTACTTAACTGTCATAAAATCGGTCAACAATTGGCTCAAAACGCCGTTAGTCACTTACAAGAGAAAATTTTATGCTCAAGGCATATAATCATAAATCCTATTTAATCTGAATTCATTAGTTCTGGGCTGGAACACTGAACCAATGCTCAGTACCTTCCCGATACATTTATATTTTAAGCACTTACTGACTCATCTTTGATTATTTTATTCTTAGAGATAGTATGAGTATGATTAGTGGTTGCTTTCTCAGCTTCCATGTACAGGTGAGTAACTTGTGGTAATAGTACAGTTGTGAGTGTTCAAAACACACTACGTTCAGTTGACTACAAAATCCACTTATTGGTCCTCTGCTGTTGTCAGTTCCACATCTGCAATTAGGTACTTACTTACTTTGAAGTGTATTCATGCTGAGCTAAAATAATGTTTAACGTCTGCCATTATGTACTTACTTACTTTGCTAGTGTATGAACTTAAGTAATACTTACTCCATTTAAATTTAAAGCATAGGAAAGCACATTTATCTCATATTCATAGTGTATTGCAGCTGATTAATTTGCTCACGTGGCAATCCATTTCCACTCGATCGGACGCTGAAACCTCAGGTAGTCTCTCTCGGACCTACCACTAAACTGCATCAAGTAATTATGGACGAGCGTAATGCTAAATTCCTTAAACCTATAGGACACCATGAGCTGCTCTGTCTCATCTAACATAAGGGTACCTATGGTCGCATTCACGCCTCCAACTCATAACCTCAATATGTGTAGGTGTATCCTGTCACACACTACACTAAAATAATGGCCAGCTCCAACCTTATAAATACTTCAGGGACGTGTCCTTCACGTCTCAACCACAAACACTGCTCAATTCTATTACTCTGCCTTTCCTTGCTACACCAGGTGAGTTAAATCTTACAACTTATCTGCATATTTTTCATCACTAAGCAATCCCTTTTATTATTAATTAGTTAGCTCTATAGCATACACTAGGTTTCACTACCACTTCAGATCCTGCTTGTACATGAATTCTTATATCTTTTTAAATTACTGTTGGTGGACCATTTACAATAAAACAACACTTTGTAGTTACTATATTACCAGGGTTCTATACGTAATTGTTACTCAAATACATTTGTATCTTAATTACGTCATACTTCTCTATTGTTTGTCACTATTAGGTTTGTCACATTAGGTATTTTTCTTCACTAATCGGTAGATAGAATGGTTACATAACTCATGGCTTGATAGCCATGACAGAAAATTTTCATGTCTGGAAAGAAGAGGTCGAAATTTTTGTAGATAGGAAAGATGAAGAATGAGTGAGACCTGAAAGGGAAAGAAGATCTCACACAGCTGGGACTGCACAGCTGCCACACTGTGTGGAGGTTATAGAGCAACCTCCTCCCTACAGCATTCATTGGTTTAATGCTGTAAAGAAGAGTTAGAAATTTTAGGTGGATAGAAAAGATGAAGAGTGAGTGAGACCTGAAAAGGAAAGAAGATCTCACACAGCTGGGACTGCACAGCTGCCACACTGTGTAGAGGTTAAAGAACAACCTCCTCCCTACAGCATTCATTAGTTTAATGCTGTAAAGAAGAGTTAGAAATTTTAGGTGGATAGAAAAGATGAAGAGTGAGTGAGACCTGAAAAGGAAAGAAGATCTCACACAGCTGGGACTGCACAGCTGCCACACTGTGTAGAGGTTACAGAACAACCTCCTCCCTACAGCATTCATTGGTTTAATGCTGTAAAGAAGAGTTAGAAATTTTAGGTGGATAGAAAAGATGAAGAGTGAGTGAGACCTGAAAAGGAAAGAAGATCTCACACAGCTGGGACTGCACAGCTGCCACACTGTGTAGAGGTTACAGAACAACCTCCTCCCTACAGCATTCATTCATAACCTTTGACCACGCCACGTCGATCTGAAAATACTTTATGATACCTTTTTAGAACCTGTCTCAGTTCTTCCTTTTGACTGCCTGAAATCTTATTGATTTCCTGCAATTTAGCTTCTATTTTGTCTAAAATAATTGCTTCTTCTTCTTCTGTGTTCAGCTTACTTGTACCAAGATTAACATCCTCGTCCCAAAACCTCCTATTTTTCAGAACTCGTATAGGCAGCTCCCAAGTTTCATGATCAGTTACTACATGTTTATCACTAAAAGGTACTATAATTACTCCGGTTATTGGCAAGACCATTTTTAACTGGCTTCTTTCAAAGTCAACAACACTCTGATATTTTGACAAGAAATCTATGCCAATTGGAACCTCAATACTGAGATTGTTTACAGTTAAACATGGATGATCAATTAAATTACAATTAATGTTAAAGGGTAGTAAAGCTTCTTGCTTTACCGTTTTAGAAACCTTGCCAGTAGCACCAATTATTCTTAGTCCTGATACCCTCATTACTGTAAGCTTGTCTTTACCAGGTAATGCATCAAAGAAGGACTGAGATATTGCACTCACCTCACTTCCACTATCTAAGAGACATCGTACATTGATACCCAACATATTCACTATTATTATAGGGTGGCTTATTCTAGGTTGTACAGGTGGTTCCTCAAATTCATCTAGTAGTTCCTTTTGGATTTGTCTCCAACTAAAGTGATCGACATCTGTCTTCATTACATTTAGGTCACAGTGTGTAGGGGTTTCCTGAATTGTATTTTCAGCTGCCTTTTCCAGTCGGTCTATTAATTTTAAATCAAAACACCGCACGACTTCATTACATTTAGTTTGCTGAACATGACCCAAATTACTGTAGTCTGAGCGATTCTGCGCCTCCAGACCGGGCATAACATTAGTTACAGCTAAACCACTTTCACCATTATCGTCGGTTTCCTTCTCAAGTGACAACTGGTCACAGCTACTGGGTTCATCGACCCCAAACAGCCTACCCTCTACATTCCCACTTACCTCCTGTCCTAAATCTATTAGTACATTATCAACATCCTGCACAGGCACTTTAGATAAGAGCACATCATTCTCATCGTAAATATAAGCATGAATTTCTTCTGCTTCTTCACCTGACAATTCAGTATTTTGTAGCTCGTCCCTATCGTTACACTGCTGCGCCTTCTCTTTCTCTTCCCACTTAGAAAGCGTCTCTAACACGGTATCTATCAAATACTGTGAGTGATCTAATATTTCTGTTGTATCCTTAGATGCTACCGACACTTCATCCACATGTTCAGTTTGAGTATTCTGATCTGTCTTACCAATTCTCTTAACTACTGGCATAGGAAAAGTAACCGCCTGGTGAGCGCCAGTGTCCTCATAGACGGGAACTAGTTTTCCTGCCTCGGCATACTACTGTTTCCTTTAGTTTCATTATAGTTAGCTGGCACAGCATTACTTTCCGTATTGTTGTTTACATGCATATTTCTGTTTGGAACAAAATTATTATCCCTTGAACGCCATTGTTGGTTCTGATAATTATTTCCCCAATTCCTACCTCTCTTAGAATGGCGAACACCTACTGTTCTGATGTTTACATTGCCATTTTGCTCGTTCCTAAAATTACTACTATTGTTATTGGCATTCCTGTTATTACGTGCTTGCTCCTCATTGGCAGCAACACGTTCTACACGTTCCAAATACTCAATGAAACGATCCAGATTGTCTCTAGGGGCTGATATAATTCTAGTTTGCCAATACCATGGCAGTTTGGCTTCAAGACCCAGTATTGTCATTTCAGGTTTCAGCTTTCCCGCCAAATGTGACAAACGTGAGATCCATGACCTAGCAAACTCTTTAATTGATTCCTTGCCTGCATTGAAGCGTTTTCCACTCAAAAATTCTCTCAACACTTCATTTTGCTTATTGCTAGACCAATACTCGTTAATGAAAGCTGTTTTAAACTCCGCTAATGTTTTACACTTCAACATAACATCAGCTGACCAACGCATGGCGTCACCTGCTAAATGGCTTCTAATAAATGAGATTTTCTCTCGCTCAGACCAAGTTGGTGGAATCACATCTTCAAAATCGTTCCAGAAATCTAGCGGGTGGATATTTTTATCTGGATCGAACCGCAAGAACTGCCGACACCCGATAAAAGCGGCGTTTGCAGCTACAACTTGTTGTATACTACCATTACCAGAAGTTACTGAAGCTACTTTACTTTCAATGTTAGCAATGTTAGTACTGATATTTTCTACTTTCATTTCAACATTATCTACTCTTTGTACAATATGAGTAGTGTCAGTTTTGATTGCTTCTACTTCTGCTTGACATATGTTTACTTTTATATTAACATCTTTAAATCTATCTGAGCACAGTTCAGATTCTGCCTCGATCTTTTCTGTTAACTTGTGCTCCAGCTTCGCATCTTCCATTTGGAAGTCTTTGCGAACCTCAGCAACTTCGGATTTAACTGTTTTATACATTTCAGAAAACTGTTGAGCAACCTTTTTCTTAATATCCTCATGATTGCAATCAATTTTACAATTCAAACTGTCAAGATCCTCTTTCAACTTATTGCAACCAGCCTTGAAGGTATCGTCCATTACCTCCAATCGTTTATTAAAACTAGTTGGGCTGGCCACAATTTCATACTTTAATTCAGCATTATTGGATTCTAATTTATTGTCCATTGCCTCAAACCGTTTATTAAAATTTGTTTGACTGGCCACCATTTCAGACTTTAATTCAGCATTGCTGGCAGCTATTGCTTGTAATATAACATATAAATCAACAGTCCCAGCATCTTTGGGTTGCTCACGAGCTGGCTTTTTATCACACTCAGGTGACGAAAAACTAGCTCCAACACCAGAATCATCAAAACTAACTGAAACTTCTGATTGATTAGTCATATCTAACTTCTCCTTCCTAAACTCTACCATCTCTGATGACTGTTTCATTTTTAATTCATCAGAGAAACTATCATCCACTAAATTTATCATTTCTACTTTCCGCTTTACTACAGGAGTCTCTATTATTGAATCATTGCCCCTTCCCACACTACTGTCAGGAGACAATACTTCATATTTCACCTTAACATTACTACTTTCATGCATATTTACTCTCGAACCGTTGTCTGGATTTACAGTTCCCTCAACAGACATAGGTTCTGATTTAAGTTTAACCTCAGTTTCTTTTGACGGTTCCATCGCCGACAGTCTTTTAGTGCAGGTTAGTAAAATTTTTAACAGCTTTTCACTTAACTTAGTTCCTTCTGCACGACGTATGTCGTTGCCGGCGCGGCGTACCAGGATTCCTGATGCGACGTGGCCCGTTGAACTGCAGACGGCTCTCCGACGGCTGTTGTGTGTTTGCGTGGCCCGCAATTGCAGGCTCTGCGCCGGCTGCTTCAGTGGACGACTGCGGTGCGGCGAGACTGGCTTCTCGCGATGCCGGCAGCACCGCTAGACTCAGTGCCAGCTTCGTCAATCCAGATGCGTTGTTAATCCAATTGCGTCGTCCACATGCACACGTAACACATTCACTGTTCTATACTCAGTTGCGCTTCGCATTTCACTCGCCAATCCGAATAGTTAAAAATCACTTTCACTTAGTTGATTTCCCGGCTCTCTGTTTACTCCGTGACCCCCAGAAAGTGATTTAATAAAACTTGGAGCCAGTAAATAGATATCCTAGTGCCCACTTTACCTGAGAATGTTCTTATAGCTGCAGCTTATAGCTCTGAGGAATTAGGATATTGCCCGGGATTTCTAATCAAAAACGGTTTTCCAAAATAGTTGAGTATATTCTGAAAATATGTGGGGCGGCGGATGAGTTTGTAAAAATAATTAAATCTAATTACTGTATAAACGCTTGCGTGTTGAATCAGTTTCTAGCTTTTAGAAACTTGTTATTGCTGTCTTTTGCCGTTCTCAACACTGGCTCTCTATTTACTCCGTGACCCCCAGAAAGTGATTTAATAAAACTTGGAGCCAGTAAATAGATATCCTAGTGCCCACTTTACCTGAGAATGTTCTTATAGCTGCAGCTTATAGCTCTGAGGAATTAGGAGATTGTCCGGGATTTCTAATCAAAAACGGTTTTCCAAAATAGTTGAGTATATTCTGAAATTCACTGATAAAAACCACAAGTATCCCTACAACCTAACTAACAGAGCAGTTCAGAGTCTAATGCGCTGATGCAACTATAAATGTCCGAATTAAATGTTAAAAAAGAATGCTTGCCAAAATTTGATGAAAATATTTCATCAAACGCCACGCTAAATATTTGGTAGAATGTCTGTCCCGCGACGGCACGTGAAAATACGGCAAAACGCAAACTGAAGCTAGATAATGAAAATCATTCCAGAATTAACACTTCACATAAAATGTTTTCATGGTTCCGCGTATCTCTAGTAACTTAATACGGCACCCGAGGCTGTTTGTAGCAGATACACTGATGCGACGCGACTACCGACACAGATGGCGTGTCATTCAGCGTCTGGAGAGAACTGGGGCCTTCCTTCCTCGCGCAGTGTTCTTATATATAAAGCCGCGGTGCGGACGGCTGAGGGAACGCCTGATTAAATCCGCTCTCCCGACTAGCCGCTGGGCTAGTAACGCACCACTTCAAGATACATAATAATTTATAGCTTCTTTGGCTGATGGCCGAAGAAGCTCTTAATTTAAACGTGTATTCAGCACGCAGGTAAGTATTGATAATAAAATTTTGACGTGGCTAAGTTAAATACTTTAGGCGAGAGAATTAATTTAATTGCCCTGCACGCACTAGATGAGCTCTGAACTGCTCCTTTTTGAGATCCGCTATCGCTATAATTTTATAGGTATTAAAAAGAAACTTTACACATCTTCATAATCATAGCGGACCTCCAACCTATTTAAATCTAAACATCCTAGCCTTATTTACTAGCCTACTTAATCTATCTTGCTTCCTTCAGTTTTGAGATGAAAACCAGAAAATCATGAATTTCCACTAAAATCTTAATATGTGAAATCCAAAGTACTGATTTTATTAAATCATTATGAAAAATGAATTTAAATATAAATTTTGAAGTCTCTAGCTCTTTTCTGTTGTGCCAATGATTTTTCCAGAAAAACGTCCAAATCTCGGAAATGGCTGAAGTTATCGAACTGATTTTTAACACACATTAATTTAGTATTATTTCTGACCTGCTAGAAAAGTTTTAGTTCATTTGCTTGATTTTTAAGGTATTGCGCAACATTTATGACGTCAGAGCTAGTTACAGCAGATTGGCTGGCACATAATGGAAACTGATGTGAATTTACTACAGCGTGAGTAGGCTGCTTCCCTACATAGTGCCGACATTGTGCATGGTCTGTTGCCTGTGTCTATGTGCCTGTGGTTCTGTCAGTGTGATCATGTGATGTATCTGACCCCAGGAATGTGTCAATAAAGTTTCCCCTTCCTGGGACAATGAATTCACGGTGTTCTTATTTCAATTTCCAGGAGTGTAGTTCCAAAATTAAATAACACCTATTCCGTTCTTAACTTCTTTTCTGGCTGCCTATCACAAAAGCAGGATCACTCAGACATACGTCACGTAACACGTGGTTCTTCCCATGAAATTTCTCCACGGTTTGGCTTTCACATAGATCACAAAATAAAACATTTCGCATTTCATACGTCCCTCTTTCACTCTCTCACTCACTCCCACGCACCAGCATAACAAAATATAGGCCTAACTGTATCTATATTCTGATCCCACTTCAGCTACTGCCGGCTCTGGGTGCTGACGAGTCCTCTTCATTTGGTTCGGTCCTCCCACCACTTTCCTTCCTCCACTTGCTGCCATGTCACATCTCTCCTTCCACAGATATTCTCACTCCTGTTTTCCACCGTGTTCTTGGGCGCCCTCTAGGTCTTTTTCCATCCATCCTTAGTTCTTCCACAACTTTGGGGAGTCTCTGCCCATGCATCCTGTTAACATGCCCGTACCATCTTAATCTCTTTTTTCGATTTCTTCTCTCATACTTTATTGTTTAAGGTCTTTTCTAATATCTACATCCCTTACTTTGTCCATTCTTGTTTTTCCCTTAACTGCTCGGAGAAATTTCATTTCCCGTGCTTGCAATCTGCTCCAGTCCCTTTCTGTCATTGTCCATGTTTCTCCTCCATAGGTGACAATAGGGAAGTAATAACGCTTATACATAAGGAGTTTTGATTTTTCTGAAACTTTCTTATTCCAGATCAGTTGTTTTATTGTTTGTTAGAAATTGACTCCCTTCTGTAACCTCCTATTAATTTCTATCACTAGATATTTCACTCCCTAAATAAGTGAAACTGTTTACCACTTTGAGGGGTTCGCCATTCAAAGTAATATTACCATTGATCTCTTTGTCTCGTCCAAATGCCATTACTTCATTTTTATTTTTAATCCATATATTTTCATTATTTCCTTCCACGCATGAAGTTGTAAGTTTGTAAGTGTACATATCCCCGTTTATCGCCCCATATTACAATACCATCTGCAAAAATCATCTTTTTGTCTTTTTATTTTACTATATCTTTTACTGCTCTATTCATTCCCTCCATCACAACATTAAAAAGTGCAGGAGATAGAATACTTCCTTGTGATTCTTCAGTCTCACAAGGCGTATTTCTTGCTCCAATGTCTGCAGCTCGTGGTCGTGCGGTAGCGTTCTCGCTTCTCCCGCCCGGGTTCCCGGGTTCGATTCGCGGCGGGGTTAGGGATTTTCTCTGCCTCGTGATGACTGGGTGATGCGTGCTGTCCTTAGGTTAGTTAAGTTTAAGTAGTTCTAAGTTCTAGGGGACTGATGACCATAGATGTTAAGTCCCATAGTGCTCAGAGTTATTTGAACCATTCTTGCTCCAACAGTCCACTGGTGTACTGCCCGTCCATAGTGTCCAACGGGCACTACAGACACTATGGATAGGCAGTACACCCGTGGACTGTTCGAGCCACAATACTTCCTTGTTTAAGTCCTTGTTTTATGTCGACGTATTCAGAGTTCCTCAATAGTGTTCTAATTCTACAATATCGTCCTCTGTACATTGTCTTTATTACATTAATGTATTCATTTTCTATACCTATCTTCTTCATTTCTTCCCAGAGTCTTTCCCTGTTAAGTGAGTCATATGCCTTTTCCACGTCTATAAAATCAATTATCACCCTTTTGTTATACTCACAACTTTTTTCCATCACTTGATGGACAGAGAATATCAGGTCGATCGTGCTTCTTCCTTTCCAAAACCGATGCTATTATTCCCTCTGCTCCTTTTCTATGTTTTCACTTATTCGATTTAGTAAAGTTCTTTCAAAAGTCTTGGATGTGTAACTCATAACGGTTGTTCCTCTGTAGTTTTTACACAGTCTTTTATTGCCTTTTTGAAGATGGGAACAATATCTCCTCTTCTCCAATCGTCAAGTATTGTACTACTGCTCCAACACACTTGATAGTACTCTATACAGCCACTGCATTCCCACTGGACCTGCTGCTCTTATCATGTTCACTGATACTTCACCAGGTCCTGGGGCTTTCCCCCCATTCATCTTCTTCACAGCTATTTACATTTCGTCCGTGTAATTTGTCCTAATTCTTAAGGTTCGTGTACACCGTTCAGGTGTTTGTTTATTTCCCTCTCTGCAATTACGAGAGATATTTACAAAATAGCTTGTTTTATCAATTAACCATCAGATGGCGGTATTGTCTTGAAGTGCCATGGCGTACAAGTCACATGATGTTTCAGTTTTGTGTTGACTGTAGCAGAGGACACATGGCAGCCCCTAGAGGCTTGCACCGCTGTTGCATTTTATTTTAATTCAAACTATCTGACGCTGTCAGGTATGACCGCAGCTATCGAATTTTTTGGTACGTTATACTGTAACATTTAGTTTTAATTTTGTCCAAAGGTGTCCATTGTGACACCAAAACCTTAGGTTACAAATTAATTGCGTTCGGGACTGAGGGCTGTGTTTTTCAAAATTTTGTCCTAATTCTGCTTCCCAACTTCTCTCAATTTCTCGATTGTTTGTTGTCTCTTCGTGTAACTGTTCCTCAGTGTTTAACAGTTTCCGAAAAATGTTATCTCCAGAGATCTTTTATATTCCCTGGATCTTCAATCACAGTACGACGCTCTGTTTACATTTTTCTGGTACTTCAGAAGCCTTCCTTTTGTTTTTCGTTGTTTTATAGAACATTTTCTCATTGCTCTTCACATCTTCTTCAAGTTTTTTTTTTTTTTTTTGTAAACTCTTCCCACGCCTTTTTCTTTGCTGTTTCCACTATTTGTTTGCACTTCTTCTTTCCTTCTATATATCTTTTGCGGTCTTCGTCATTTTTAGTTTTCTGCCACTTTCTCTATGCTCCATTTCTTCTTCTTACTGCTTGGAGTGTGGTAACATCCCGCCAACTAGTCTGTATTACTTTTTCCTTTCCAGATGCTCTACCACGTATTTTTTGTGATGCTTTGACTAAAGTGTCTTTCAATAAACTTCATTCTTTTTCTACATCGCAGAAAACTTTTTTTGGAAATTTTTTATTATCAATTCTCTATACTTCTCAGCACTTTCACTGTCCTTCAGTTTTCAATTCCATATCCTCATCACTTTCCTCTGTTTTCTATTTTTCACACACTGATTCATTTTCCATTGTCCCACTAGTAATCTATGACCTCCATCTGCACTCACAGCTGGAATTGCCTTACTTTCTCTCCCCAATCTCTATCTACTAAAATATAATCAATTACACTCTTGGTTCCTCCAGTCCAACTGTATCTGGTGATAACATGCCTTTCTCTCTTCATAAACCAGCTGTTTGCATTTTTCATTCCATTCCTCTGGCACAAATCCAGGAGTCTTTACCCTTTTTCAGTATGGCCTCCGTATCCAAAACACCCCAATATTTGCCCTTATCCCTTTCTGTCTTTGCCTACCTGTTCATTAAAATCTCCCATCACTATATTAACACTCTCTATATGGTTCTCTAACTCATTTTCAAAGTCCATCTTCTCTTCTTCACTACATCCCCCTTGAGCTGCATAAATCTATATACCGCTTAGTGTTTCTTTTTGGAATCTCAGGTTTAAGATTACGAATCTGTCTGATATATATCTCACACTTTCAAAATAGCTTTGTAAATTCTTATTCACCATCAGTGCCACACCATTTTTTCCAAACCTGTTACTCCCGCTCCAGTACAGTTTTCCTCCTCCTCTCAAATTCTTCTCACCTTTTCCGTTCCACTTTGTTTCGCTTAATTCCAAAGTATCTAACTTGCTCTTCTTCCATTTTGCCATTGAGGGTTAACATATTAAGGGTGTCAATATTTAGGTTACCTTTTAGTACATTTGGTTTCATCTTCTTGTAGTGATGAATTATCCCGTCTTTCGCACCAGTACTTGAAGAAGTAGTGGGGTCAAATCCAGAGCGATTCGTTCCAGGGCTCGTCTGTGTTTTGAAAGCAATATATGAAGACTTTCCTACGGGATTGCTAGGCCTAACTCAAGAAAGGATTTTCTGTTGGGTTTGTCTTCCTTAGCCTCCTCCACCACAAGGCAGTGATTCTCTTCTCATTTAATCCCCAGAAAGGAGGGTTGCCTCATCTGCCATCTTCGGAGTTCCGAAGTCTTTCTTCTCCGCCTTCGCTGCCATTAAGGTCTTCACCGATAACCCTGGGAATGGGTTCCGTGCTATACCCCACGGGATTGGATTCCTGTTTGAACTGAGCCATCCTATCACTCCGGCCTACTGAAGTGTAGGATGCCCACCACCGCGACGCGGACGCACCAGACAGGAATTACCACAGTGGAGGAATAGGGAAGGGGACCTTACCTCTCTGGAGCCGGGTTAAGGATTGTGTATGGTGCCACAATCAAAGGTAATAAAATATAATTGAATATTTATTTTAAAAGGTTCCAATATTACGTCTAATAAAAATTAATTATCTTATAAATTGAAAAATTCTAATGACATCTTGGGTTGTCGGGTGTTCTGCCGGATATCAGCGTCGTACTTGCACGATATTTCGGTCACGTAGCTCGAGACCTTCATCAGGTGCGACCTGAGTTACATGAAAAATTCTAGTTAACTGACTTTTGGAATCTGGACATTTCATAACACCCACATAGGATGTCGAAAGTTAATCTATTGCCATTACTATCTCAATTTTTAAATACCAGAATGACTTTTTTGATTTATAGATAAAATCTTTCTAAATTATAATAAACAACGAAATGAAATTTGGGCAGTATCAGTTTAGCCATAACGCAATGCAATGTTGAAAGTTTGAACGAAATCGGAGAGTAACTATACAGTTTATTTAGTTTCATAGAGAGTACGCACATTCGTAGCGTTCTATTGACAGGCTGTCACTGCCACAGCCGTAATCTGATACAGATGCGTCAGCTGCGTTGTAACTAAAGGGGTGAAAAGGAACATGAACGAATCTCGTGCAGCTATTGGACCAAAGGCGCCTACCGCTCCTTACTTTACTGCACCTGTGAGAACAGGGAATAACTAGTTACATTACAGTATCTACCTCCCATACACACTTAGAATGTAATCATGTTTTCCACAGAGGCATTTTTCCCCTTTTTTTAGAAACCAACCGAGAACATCAATTCGATAGCCAGTAACAGAGCCACTCCACCATAAAGGTTTTGGTCTTATTGAAAACAGGAGCTCAGTAAGACAAGCATCGAAAGCCTTAAGCAAATGTCTTAAAACCGGCAAAGGTAGTGGGCATTTAGGCCGATTCACAAGAACGTATCATTGGAGGAAGAAGAAGCAATAGTTTAGCACAGTACTTCTACCGATACACATTTCTTCGACCTAACAGGACATTATGACACTTTTTCGAAATCGCCGAAAAAATGTTCTTCATTTGTAATTTCACGCATTTATTTGTAATCCTTTTCATTTTCTTCAGTTGGGGATGAAAATACGCACAGCGTACTCTCCTACAAGACCGTGTACTCTGACACTCTGGGTAAGAGTAAACAAAATTATTTTTTAGGAAAACGTTTATTACTCTTCTAGTAATAATTGGATGACAATGAAACTTTTACAAAATGTCACCAATATGTCATACTAGGTGTTTCTTGCACAATTGCTATAAAATTCCTGCAAGATTTTTCAGTAATTAGTAAAACCTAACATGCGTTCTCTTACTCCCACATAATCCATGTGTCGATATGAAATGTATGCCGCTCTTTTACACAGGCAACAAACGACTATCGGCACGCAACGTATGTAGCGTGGAAAGACCGCAAGTATTGATTTTAAATAAATAACAAAATAATTTAATCATTCAGTTCATTTGATTTCACGGAAAGTTCCGCAGCGGTTGCAGAATTAGCCCTGTAGCGCTACTGCGTTCTCTGATAAACTTTGCGGTGGTACGGAGATGAATGTATTTAATTAACTAGGCTTCAAATCGCAGTCTATACATTTACTGAGTTGGCCAAAATTCAAATATCAGTGAGGTACAAATGTGTGCGTGCTACTCGTATTAGAGAAGAATCTTTGAGTACAAATTCAATGAAAGGAAACCATTACTGTGTAGGAGGAGGTGGGTAGTAGTTTAACAAAAATGTTATTTTTGTCAAATGGCTGCAGATTGTATGCAAGGCAGCGCAACTCCGACGCGGGTATATAAGCATCGACATTTAGGCAAGGCCCTCAAACGCAAACTTTTTGATCGCTCATATATATTCGAATAAGCATTGAGTAGCGGAGAGGACACTTACCTAAAGTTGTTTTATACCGAGAGAGTCAATATGATGTCTGAGACATTGGAGTTGTGTTGGAACGTGTTAGAATTCAAAATTCTTATCCGTGAACCAGTTTTAAGTTTTCATGGTTTGCCTGAACAGCTTAAGGTAACTGTCGAGTGATTCCTTTGGGGGTTACAGGGCCTTAACGGAGCGGGAAGTCCAGATATATCCTCCTTTGCCTTTAAACACTTATAGACACAGAAAAAAGGTTCGTGATGAGGTGAAGATGTTTTACAGTCCATCGCATAGATGAAATTTTGCAACATGTTGCAAAAAACGGCGGCGGAGAGAGATGCAACCTTCTTCAAACTTTTACGAAACGCGAGACATATTCCAGTAGCTACTATTTCAGAAGTATCGGAACGAAAATGGCACTGCAATCAGAAAATTTGGAAATTGTTAACTCAACTACACTGCGTGCTACTCGTACTAGAGAAGAATTTTTGTGTACAAATTCAATGAAAGGAAACCATTACTGTGTAGGAGGAGGTGGGTAGTAGTTTAACAAAAATGTTATTTTTGTCAAATTTTTATAAATATATTCGTGAAGACATTGTTTCTTCCATATATCTTTATGGATGCCTTAACAACAAGCATCGCACATTAAAACCTTTCAGTCTGACATGAAAATTAAGGCAAACCTGCCACCTTTTGGTTTCCCCCAGGCAGAAAGGTTTTGTAAAGTCATTACTACATTTTTATCTGACACATGTGTTATTCCCGATCATTTTACCATCAAATTGAATTGGTTTCTTAATAGGGAACTGTACTAAAACATAATTCTATGGAACAGCTAGCCTAATGTTTTCTTCTTTGCTCTTATTCTGACCTACATTATCCTTATTGTCTGAACAATGTCATGGAATTTACGTTTCGTCTTCCACTGTTCCTGCAAGTCAAATTCTTATGAAAACATATTTCTCTTGTTGTTTTAGCTCTCCGTTCCCTTTTCCAACATCTGCTGCTTTGAATGATTTTTAAACACTTCTTTAACTAAATTATCTGCAGCAATGATACTCATTTCCCTATTTCTATTTTTCCAGTTATTCCCATTTTCATCAGCTTTAGGGAAACCTCTAAAAATATAAGGACCAATTAATCTCTGGCATGGTGCATCTTGCTCACTTGGTATACATGCTAAATTCAGGAGGAAAGGTTCATGTTTTTAGGTGATAGTATACAATTTCAAATGAAATAATGCCCTTTTCTTTACTGCATCCGCCCCGAAGTCGGCTGAAAATCACCGGCGTCAACTGCTTGTATTCCTTCACCAGCACTCACGTGCGAATACAACCAAAGTCACATTAGGCTACGTGGTGTTGTCCCTACTCACCATTTCAATACGTGTGGTGCGGTATTATTGATGACAATCTCATCGGTCTAGCTGTTTTAGATAACCGTCTCAACAAAGTGCGGTATCTAAATTTTCTCCAAAACGTGTTACCAGAATACTTTGAAGACATCCCTTAGGCAACACGTCGTTGTAAGGGCTTTCAGTGCGACGGAGCTCCTGCACGTTCTGTACCACCAGTGACGCAGCAGTTCAATAACATGTATGCAGAGCATTGAATCTATTACAGGGTAAAGATATTTCTTGGCCGCCAAGGTCATGCCATCTTACTACATTGGACCATTGCCTGTGGGACTGGGTTAACAGCGAAGACTCAAAGTGCAGAATCGACATAGGAAAGGAACTTCTCGGTATTTTACATGCGTGTGCCCAAGTTAAGGACGCAGCAGTTGTCTGTAAGAGCTGCCAAATGCATAGCAGTGGACTTTTTGAACGTCTGTTGTGAGGACATTTAAACATTTAAACAAAACGTTTAATAACAGTGTTTCACTTACTATCACCTGCATTCGTCCTGTTCTCCATTGTTTGCATTCGTTGCCTCGGAAACTGTTAAAAACAGGACACATGTTCATATGACGTCTTTTGTTCAGACCCCCAAATATTATCACCCCTCAAAGCATGGAATTTTCTTCGTGACTGAAATTTCTTTAATTTTTTTATTTTATTTTATTGTTCTTTTCTGTCATCAGGCTTCTGACTGGTTTGATGCGGCCCGCCAAGAATTCCTCTCCTGTGCTAACCTCTTCATCACGGAGTAGCACTTGAAACCTACGTCTTCAATTATTTGCTGGATGTATTCAAATCTCTGTCTTCCTCTACAGTTTTTGCTCTCTACAGCTCCCTCTAGCACCATGGAAGTCATTCCCTCACGTCTAAACAGATGTCCTATCATCCTGTCCCGTCTCCTTATAAGTGTTTTCCAAATATTCCTTTCCTCTGCCATTCTGCGCAGAACCTCCTCATTCCTTACATTATCAGACCATCTAATTTTCAACATTCGTCTGTAGCACCACATCTCAAATGCTTTGATTCTCTTCTGTTCCGGTTTTCCCAAAGTCCATGTTTCACTAGCATACAATGCTGTACTACAGATGTACAGTCATACCCAAAAGTATCCGAACGACCGGAATTGCATTTCGCCAGATTCGCATGCAACCAGCCTAACGTAGCTGTCTAGCAGGTCCTCTAATCGCTCCTTGGTACAGTCCTTTGGCTATTAAAAATGGTTACAACAAGTCACCACTAGAAAGCACTGCTGCGTATCGCAACAACTCAAGATGTAAAGTAATACCACGATACTACAAATATTAGGAAACACCTTATCACAGATAAGACTGTCCTTAAGGCTTGTAAACTCACATTTATTGCAATAAATGACATACCTGAAATGTTACGACTCTCATTATTACGTCAGGTAGGTAATGCACGTAGTAAGTTCGTCGTATTCATGATTTCCTCTTCAAAGTATCATACCGTACTTGTTATTTAACACAAAATGGCAATAAAAATATAAGCTACTCACGAGCAGCTAGTTTAGAATATGTATGAACTTCAAATGATACAACCAACCGTCTCGTTCTGCATATGGATTCAAACCCATGTCATGCAGACTAAGATTTCGTGCCGGCCGAAGTGGCCGTGCGGTTAAAGGCGCTGCAGTCTGGAACCGCAAGACCGCTGCGGTCGCAGGTTCGAATCCTGCCTCGGGCATGGATGTTTGTGATGTCCTTAGGTTAGTTAGGTTTAACTAGTTCTAAGTTCTAGGGGACTAATAACCTCAGCAGTTGAGTCCCATAGTGCTCAGAGCCACTAAGATTTCGTGACTGACGGAAAATAACAGTCATTCCTGACTAAGCATACACAGAGTGATATACTTCGAGTTTAGACAGTATGAGTTAGCAAATATCAACTTTAAATTACATAACGTAAACATTTTTAACGGACGTGAATTCCTACCCAGCATCTATTGTCCCTGTTAACGAACTACGAGAGATGTTAAATATTGCTTCTTCACAAGTAATTTACTTGAAATGCCGTGAGGTAAAGCTTTGTGCTCGACAGGGATTCGAACCCAGAACCTAATCTGATTGTTATCGAAGCACAATCAGCTGTGACATAATGGATTTTCTCGGTAGTAGCTAGATGTTTTAACTGAAATGACGAGACGAAACATCAATTTTTAACCTTCTCAGGACTCAAACCCGGCACCTATCGCTGTTATATTCTTGAAAAAACTAACTTTAAATGTGGGTTTCTTATACCAGCAGCGACATGTGAGCATGTTTGAACTAGAAATAATATGACGAAGAGTTCAGTGCTGACCGGAAGTCGAACCCCACACATATCGCTTCTACACACAAACAGACGTCAGGTACCGAATCTTTCCCCATCAGCAGCTCGGAATAACATCCTTGAACTTACAGTTATCTCACAAATAATTATATGACTCACTGGGAGTCAAAAAACGTCAGATATCGTTAGTGTTGACAACGAATGAAAATGCATTAAAAATCAAAATTCTTATCCTCCAGCCAATAGGTGTTTTCATGCTAGAATTTGATAATTCATAATGAAAACCTTAGTGCCGGGTCAGGATTATAACCCATTCACGCGCAATATGTGGGAATGTTGAAGAATCTGCAGTTTTGAACAAACAACAAGTTGTAGGCGAGCTGTATTGTCACAAAGGGATCAAATTCCGCTTTAAGGGCAGTCTGAGTTGCATTCCCAGTTCAAAACCAATTTTATCGGCATACAGAAGCTCAAATAAAAGATGGAATAAGTGTCCTGTGACCCTACATGGCGTTTGTTTCATCACTAGAAATAAATAACTAGTATAAGAAAGGATACTGGTGATAGAGTTTGTACATGTCGCCACTCCTGACTTTATTGCGGCTCAACCTAACGTCTACTTGGTAGAGAAGGAATATCATGTTTAATGTGTTTTTCAGACCACAATGCCATTATACCTTCTTCACTTGGCGTTGCCAGAAGTGAAAAGAATCTGTCTCTCGCTATCAAGAAGCATCAGCAGAAGTCGGAACCGAACCTAGACCGTCAGTATACGAACCTTTCACCAATCCACCAGACCACCAAATCCTCTTTCCTGTGACCCATTTATCTATCATAACACCGATGCGGCACACTCGGTGAGAATTCTGACACACAGGCTCCCTGTAGTGATTTGCAGCATGTTCAGTACATTCATTTACTTGGCTAACCGAATCACCATGAACTAGCTGCCTCGGATATCCAGTACATACATTCGACTCTATTTTGTAATCACCGAAATAAACTAACGTAACTGCCACCTACACAGAACTGCCAACACTGTATGATGCATAAATTTAAATAGGAAGTGTTTCTTTCTATTTGAGCTTGTCTATTGCGCTATCTGTTTGTTGAAACCGTCGTGCAGTGCAAAAGAAAAGCTGTAACTGTCTGTCTCTCAGGTGTCTAGATCCGGCCGTATGTATCATCTCATAGCACTGTGGAATGCGGAAGTTCTGGAGGAACTGTTGTTGACTCCTGGCGCAGCTGTAGCTATGTGACAGATAATAGTGTAACGGTAAGTGTTGCACACTGTAGATAAGACGTCACGAGTTTGAATACATTCACTGCTGCATTTTTTGAAACGCAATTCTGCTGTCTGCTGAAGTTATCAATTTAATGGAACTTTGAAAGTAATTCCCTTCACATCTCAACCCAAAATAGTCGCATGTGGAAAAAGGGCTACCTTCCGCGACATTTAGTTCTTTTCAGGTTTAATAGATGGCCAGGCAGCAGATGCATCTCGAAGCTTTTGTATTATGCATGGGGAGAGTGCAGAACAGTTCTACATGCATGTAACCAATAAACTGCATGTGCATTGTCAGACTGTTATAGATAACATCAGAGAATTCGCATTTATCATTCAAATGGTTCAAATGGCTCAGAGCACTATGGGACTTAACTTCTGAGGTCATCAGTCCCCTAGAACTTAGAACTACTTAAACCTAACTAACCTAAGGACATCACACACATCCATGCCCGAGGCAGAATTCGAACCTGCGACCATAGCGGTCACGCGGTTCCAGACTGTCGTGCCTACAAACGCCTGGCCACTCCGGCCGGCATATATCATTGATGATTAATTTCTCTCTCATGTTTAGTATTGTTTTAACAGCACTAAAAGAAACCTTACGAAAATTGTGCACTGTATTATAAGAAATGAAATAGAGCTATCCACGATAACCATATGACAAAGATCTGTTTTAATAAAACTGAGTATCTGTATATAATGTGCCTCTATCGGCATGAATTTGTAAAATACTACTCACTTTGATTTCGATTGGATCTGTGTTTAATTGGTGTGTTGTGTCATACTCAACAGGTATGTAAATGTGGTATTTCATAAAAAAAGTTATGTGTTCCTAGAAACCCAAAATTTGCTTGTCATCAGCGGAAAGAGGCGTTATCGTTTGTGGAGCATTGTAAGTTTTTCACCATTGCACTGTGTGCTGAAAGTATTTTCTTGCGATTTGCTTATCGATGTTTGATCTGGCTGCTTGTGTCTCTTCCACAGAAGGGATAGAAACGTTACAGTCAGTGAGACTGGAATCGCGTACCATAACAGACGTTTTCCTACAGGTCAGCACTTCACCACACAGCTAGCGAAGAGGTGTGTTTCATGCCTTCCTCTTTCAAGGGCAATAGTGATTAGAACTTGTAAACCGCTATTTAAAGTACGAGATTAGTTGCGATTCCCACGAGCAACTACTTCTTTGGACTGAAAAACGTAAATTTACAATCTTCTTTTACACCTCAAGCGATAACAACACAGATTATTGAATGGAAATGACAGGAAAAATCAAGTGAAAAAAATGGTTCAAAGGGCTCTGAGCACTATGGGACTTAAATGCTGTGGTCATCAGTCCCCTAGAACTTAGAACTACTTAAACCTAACTAACCGAAGGACAGGAGCTGCGGACAGGAGAATCCCATGCTCATGTCATAGGAGGAAACGGACAGGAGGCGCGGAGTTTCGTTAACATGCAGCGTTTTCTCTTACCACTTGTGTCAAACATTCAGGCGTGTAATCTTCCATCACGATTACAGTTTCCCACAAAATATATACGAATAAAACACTTCACTTGTTACTTTGTGACAAAAGATTATTTGAATACGATAAAAATTCTTTGGATATCAATTGTGTCCCCCTGTCACGAAAAGTGAGATAACTAACACTTTGCACCTCGAAATCGATTGAATCTATGTTCAGTCTTGACGGTCTAGGTTCGATTCTGACTTCTGCTGATACTTCTTGATAGGGAGAGACAGATTCTTTTCACTTCTGGCAACGCCAAGTGAAGAAGGTATAATGGCATTGTGGTCTGAAATTCACATTAAACATGATATTCCTTCTCTACCAAGTAGACGTTAGGTTGAACTGCAATAAAGTCAGGAGTGGCGACATGTACAAACTCTATCACCAGTATCCTTTCTTATACTAGTTATTTATTTCTAGTGATGAAACAAACGCCATGTAGGGTCACAGGACACTTATTCCATCTTTTATTTGAGCTTCTGTATGCCGATAAAATTGGTTTTGAACTGGGAATGCAACTCAGACTGTCCTTAAAGCGGAATTTGATCCCTTCGTGACAATACAGCTCGCCTACAACTTGTTGTTTGTTCAAAACTGCAGATTCTTCAACATTCCCACATATTGCGCGTGAATGGGTTCGAATCCTGACCCGGCACTAATGTTTTCATTATGAATTATCAAATTCTAGCATGGAAACACCTATTGGCTGGAGGATAAGAATTTTGATTTTTAATGCATTTTCATTCGTTGTCAACACTAACGATATCTGACGTTTTTGACTCCCAGTGAGTCATATAACTATTTGTGAGATAACTGTAAGTTCAAGGATGTTATTCCGAGCTGCTGATGGAGAAAGATTCGGTACCTGACGTCTGTTTGTGTGTAGAAGCGATATGTGTGGGGTTCGATTCCCAGTCAGCACTGAACTCTTCGTCATATTATTTCTAGTTCAAACATGCTCACATGTCGCTGCTGATATAAGAAACCCACATTTAACGTTAGTTTTTTCAAGAATATAACAGCGATAGGTGCCGGGTTTGAGTCCTGAGAAGGTTTCAGTTAAAACATCTAGCTACTGCCGAGAAAATCCGGTATGTCACAGCTGATTGTGCTTCGATAACAATCACATTAGGTTCTGGGTTTGAATCCCTGTCCAGCACAAAGCTTTACCTCACGTCATTTCAAGTAAATTACTTGTGAAGAAGCAATATTTAACATCTCTCTTAGTTCGTTAACAGGGACAATAGATGCTGGGTAGGATTTCACATCTGTTAAAAATGTTTACGTTATGTAATTTAAAGTTGATATTTGCTAACTGATACTGTCTAAAATCGAAGTAAATCACTCTGTGTATGCCTAGTCAGGAATGACTGTTATTTTCCGTGTTACGAAATCTTAGTCTGCATGACCTGGGCTTGAATCCATATGCAGAACGAGACGGTTCGTCGCGTCATTTGAAGTTCATACATATTCTCAACTAGCTGCTAGCGAATAGCTTAAATTTTTATTGTCATTTTGTGTTAAATAACAAGTACGGTATGTTACTTTGAAGAGGAAATCATGAATACGACGAACTTACTACGTGCATTACCTACCTGACGTAATAATGAGAGTCTTATCATTTCCGGTATGTCATTTATTGCAAGAATGTGACTTTACAAGCCTTAAGGACAGTATTTTCTGTGATAAGGTGTTCCCTGATATTTGTAGTATCGTGGTATTACTTTACATCTTGAGTTATTGCGATACAGAGCAGTGTTTCCTAGTGGTGACTTGGAACCATTTTCAATAGTCAAACGACTGTACCAAGGAGCGTTTATGTGGGTTGCATCCGAACCAGACGAAATGGAATTGCGGTCGTTCGGATATTTTTGAGCATGACTGTACATCGGGAGTACAGCATTGTATTCTTAAAAATGTTCTTCCTCAAATTAAGTCTGGTATTTGACAGTTCTAGACTTGTCTTGGCCAGGAATGCCCTTTTTACCAATGCTAGTGTGTATTTACCTCCTCACTCCGTCCGTCATTGCTTATTTTACTGCCTAGGTAGCAGAATTTTTTAACTTCATCTACTTCTTGACCATCAAATTTGATGTTAAGTTTCTCGCTGTTCTCATTTCTGCTACTTCTCATTACCTTCATCTTTCTTCGATTTACTCTCAGTCCATACTCTATACTCATTAGACTGGGGCTGGGTTGGGTTCTATGGCTGAGGAGATCAGACAGTGAAGTCATCGGTTTCATAGGATTAGGGATGGCCGGGGAAGGAAGTCCACCGTGCCCTTTCAAGGGAACCATACCGGCATTTGCCTAGAGCGATTTAGGGAAATCACAGAAAACCTACACTACGATGGCCGGACCCGGGATTGAACCGGCGTCCTCCCGAATGCGAGTCCAGTGTCCTAGCCAATGCGCCACCTCGCTCGGTAGTCATTAGACTGTTCATTCCGTTCAGCAGATCATGCAGTTCTTCTTCACTTTCACTCAGGATACCGATGACATCAGCGTCACTCAGGATAGCGATGTCATCATCGAATAGGATCATTGATATCCTTTCACCTTGTATTTTTATTCCACTCCTGAACCTTTCTTTCATTTCCATGATTGCTTCCTCGATGTACAGATTGAAGAGTAGGTGCGAAAAGCTACAGTCTTGCCTTATACCCTTCTTAATACGAGCACATCGTTCTTGCTCGCCCACTCTTATTATTCCCTCTTGACTTTTGTTCATGTTGTATATGACCCGTCTCACCCTTTAGCTTACCCCTACTTTTCACAGAATTTCGAATATCTTGCACCATTTTACGCTGTCGAACGTTTTTCCAGGTCGACAAAGCCTATGAACGTTCCTGATTTTTGTTTAATCTTGCTTCCATTGTTAACTGCAACCTCAGAATTGCCTCTCTCGTGTCTTTACCTATCCTAAACCCAAACTGATCGTCATCTAGCACATCCTCAATTTTCTTTTCCATTCTTCTGTATATTATTGTTGTCGGCAACTTGGATGTATGAACTGTTGTGTGGTAATTCTCGCACTGGTCAGCTCTTGCCGTCTTCGGAATTGTGTGGATGATGCTTTTCCGAAAGTCAGATGGTTTGTCGCCAGAGTCATACATTCTACAGACCAACGTGAATAGTTGTTTTGTTGCCACTTCCCCCAATGATGTTACCTATTCCTACCACTTGATTTGATCTGAAGTCCTCCACAGCTCTGTTAAATTCTGATTCTAGTACTGGATCCCCTATCTCTTCTAAATCGACTCCTGTTTCTTCTTCTATCACATCAGACTAATCTTCCCTCTCATAGAGGCTTCCAATGTATTCTTTCCACCTATCCGTTCTCTCCTCTGCATTTAACAGTGGAATTCCCGTAGCACTCCTAATGTTATGACCCTTGCTTTTACTGTCACCGACGGTTGATTTGATTTTCCTGAATGCTGAGTCTGTCCTTCCGACAATCATTTCCTTCTCGATGTCTTCACATTTTTCTTGCAGCCATTTCGTCTTAGCTGCCCTGCACTTCCTATTTATTTCATTCCTCAGTGACTTGTATTTCTGTATTCCTGAGTTTCCCGGAACATTTTTGTACGTCCTCCTTTCATCGATCAACTGAAGTATTTCTTCTGTTACTCATGGTTTCTTCGCAGTTACCTTCTTTGTACCTATGTTTTAGTTTCCTACTGCTGAGATGCCCCTTTTTACAGATGTCCATTCCTCTTAAACAGTGCTGCCTACTGAGCTATTCCTTACTGCTTTGTCTATAGCTTTACAGAACTTCAACCGTATCTCGTCATTCCTTAGTACTTCCCTATCCCACTTGTTTGCGTATTGATTCTTCCTGGCTAATGTCTTAAACTGCATCCTACTCTTCATCACTACTATATATTGATCTGAGTCTATGTCTCCTCCTAGGTATGCCTTACAATCCCGTATCTGATTTCGGAATCTCTGTCTGACCATGATGTAATCTAACTTAAATCTTCCCGTACCACCCGGTCTTTTCCATGTGTACCTCCTCCTCTTATGATTCTTGAGCAGAGTATTCGCTATTACCAGCTGAAACTTGCTACAGAACTCAATTAGTCTTTCTCCTCTCTCGTTCCTTGTCCTAAGCCGTTATTCTCCTGTAACCTTTTCTTCTACTTCTTCCCCTACAAATGCATTCCAGTCCCCAACGACTTTAGATTTTCATATCCCTTTATATACTGTATTACTCTTTCAGTATCCTCATATACTTTCTCTATCTCTACATCTTCAGCTTGCAACGTTGGCAAGTATACCTGAACTATCGTTTTCGGCGTTTGTTTGCTGTCGATTCCGATAAGAACAAGCTCATCGCGAACCGTTTACAATAACACACTCTCTGCCCTACCTTTCTATTCATAATGAATCTTACTCCCGTTATGTCATTTTCTGCTGCTGTTGATATTAGCCTATACTCATCTAACCAGAAATCATTGTCTTCTTTCCGCTTCACTTCACTATATCCAGATTGAGCCTTAGCATTTCCCTTTTCAGATTTTCTAGTTTTCCTACCACGCTCAAGCTTCTGACATTCCATGCCCCGACTCGTAGAACGTTATCCTTCCGTTGATTATTCAATCTTTTCCCAGTGGTAACCTCCCCCTTTGGGACTATTCCGGAATCTTTTGGCCAATGGAGAGATCATGATGTCTCTCCTTCAACTACAGGCCACATGTTCTGTGGATTAACGTTACGTGTCTTTCATGCAGTGGTTTCCATTGCCTTCTGCAGCCTCATGCTGTTGATCATTGCCGATTCTCCCACCTTTAGGGGCAGTTTTCCACCCCAAGAACAGAGAGTGCCCTGAACCTCTGTCCGCTCCTCCACCCTGTTTGAGAAGTCCGTCGGCAGAATGAGGGTTGACTTCTTATGCCGGAAGTCTTCGGCCGCCAATTTTGATTATTAATGAAAATTTATGCGGTCGCGGGATTTGAACCAGGGCCCGATGACGTTTTGATTTCTAATCAAATCAAAGACGCTACCCCTAGACTACTTTTTTTACACAAAACATTTATTTAAGGAACAATGTTACACATTCCAAATACATACTAAGTACATGTACTAACCATGAACACATGCTATACATGAAATATTTTAAACAAAAATACTTTGATCATTGCAATTATGCTGGCATTAAAGAAATACAAACATCAAGAAAAGTCTTTTTAAAAAACATTCAAAAATCTTCGTATATGAATAAATAAAAAGCAGCATTTTGAATTACATGTGATCCAAGCATATATAGCATATATATCACTTTATTAAAGATATCGGCAAGTTTTTGGGATAATTTTTAATATATTAATGTACACAAGGAAATCGTCTCCGTGAGAGACTGGTTAAGGGAAGAAACTGACTTTTAACGTTATCAGCTCAGTCAGACTAGCTATGAGAATTTCACACAACTGTATGGAAGTCACCAAGACGTATGCAGAATATGGATGATTTATGCCCATCGCACATGAAAACAATTTAATAATTTTGTCAGACACTCTCTTAAATACTTGATAATGGAAAAGAGATGTGATAAAGTTGACTCGCCTTCCAACTACACTTTGTGGACATTAATGGAATGTTAATTATCTGAAGTGATCAGACCTATATAATAGATTTTTCACTGGAAAACTGACTTGCACATCACAGTACAAAAATGAACAGGGCAATTTGCCAGTCATTGAATATTACATTGTATCGGATACAATCCTATGGTTTTAACTAATCGATACACATTTCCATAAAAACTGTAAATTTTCATGGTTATACTATAAACCAATAATGCAGCTTTATTTTTTTATGTTTTGACGCTATTAGACACACAATCCGACTGTAACATAAGTTCTGTAAATTAGCTTATAACACTTCAAATACTACTTTCTGAAGTAGAAAAAGGACACACCAAAGTTTACAGTAAAGAGTTAGATAATATCCTTAAGGTAACTACAATACATCACTGTCAACACAGTATTCTTGTGCTATATTAACCATGCCCATTGTTTCAAATATAAATTTTAACATTTTACCGAACTGTTTCTTGTGATTCGAATACCTACTAATTTTGTGGTATTCCCACAGTATGTGTACCTTGATGGTGCTGTCGGATCCTAGTTTCTTAATGACGCAATTAACAAAATTTCCCAGCAACGAGTACACAGCGTTATTTTCCGCCTCTGGGAAATAGCGTGCTTCAGGTCTGTATATCAATGACAGCGATATATTTTCAGGGGGTGTCCTTGTAATCAGAGCTATTTGCTCTCGTATCCACTCCCAACTATTCATGTGACCGCTGAAAGTGTATCTATGAAGTATTGTGTCAATTATTGTTGACATAAATTTGTTTCACAGAGACCGACTGCGTACAGTCTTTCAGTGGTGCTAACTATGTTGTTAACTGTCTTGTACCATGACGTTTTTATAAACGTGAGCACATTAGAACTAACGTTTTTCCAAATCTCAGTTTGGAAGCTGTCGTTCTGTTTTGTTACTTCCTTCGCTTTTCTTTCGTTCCTGCACTATGGCTCTTGATGCTAAGTGTCATCACTGTCTGATTTCGGCACTTACATAACTGAACTCACGATAGAAAACCCCACATGCTGTAAACGACTCTTAATATTCTACACGTCAATCGGGGGAAACAGGCTTCGAGGTTGAATGATCTCGAAAAGTTGTCTGGTTACGTTTTCTCGCGAGCCTCTTATTAAATGAACTTGCCCTTTGATAAAAAGGGCAGAGGCTTTATCTGTTATAGAGGTTAATCCTAGTGCACCATTTTTAGCATCCAAACTGCCTACTTTAGCAGGTACTCTGAACACAAAAGTTTGTGATTGGACATTATTCTCCTCGCTATCATTCTCGGTATTGGAAACAGCTTGGCAGTATAATAAGCTTTAGTAAGGATGCGTTAGTTGATATACTTTGCCCTTTGAACTTGGTTCAAATTCGCTATAGTGGCTTCAAATTCGCTATAGTGGCTCCTTGCACTTTATCTGCTGCAACTTTCCAATTTAATGCCGTCATTTTCATGGGACATGCTGTCATGGTGATCTCAAGTGTTTTATGTTGTCGGACTAATTTTTCCCACTCGACGTTGATATTATCAAAACTTCTGAGATTTAACATGTTACTTTTTTCTCGTTTACATTGGCCCCAGATGCTCTACAGTATCAATCACTGTTGCTAGCGTGGTTACCTCATCTTTATTCCTTATAAGAGCTCTACATTGTCAGCATAGGCTCTTATGACTCTTCTATATCCTTATAATGTTAAACCTTTTAATCTAGTATGGACATGTCGGAAAACAGGTTCAGTGAAATAGCGAAGAGCGACATGGACAGAGGACTTCCTTGAGGAACACCTCGTTTTATCTGTATCGGCCTGGATTGTTGACAATTCACCGCTATTTTGGCATTTATTCCAGTTGCTATGTTCGGTATCAACTGTATGATGATATTGTTGAAATCTATTTTCTTCAACGTCTGTAGAAGGTATTCATGATTTACTACAACGAAGGCTCTATAAAAATCTAAAAGAAGTAAAGCACACTTAATGTTTCGCTACGGTCGCAGGTTCGAATCCTGCCTCGGGCATGGATGTGTGTGACGTCTTTAGGTTAGTTAGGTTTAAGTAGTTCTAAGTTCTAGGTGACTGATGAGCTTAGAAGTTAAGTCCCATAGTGCTCAGAGCCATTTTTGAACTTAATGTTTGTTAGAGAAGTTATTACAACGATACCCCTGAATTCCGCTAGAGTTTGAAAAATGGTTCTGCCTTGCGCGCAGTTATGTAGTTTACTAATAATTTTATCTGTAAGGTGTGAAATTCTCTTGTTTACGATTGTAGCTATTAATTTATAATCAGAATTCTGCAGTGAAATTGGACGGAAATTATTTAAATCTTTGTATCCATTATTTTTTCGCACAAGAACTATTTCACTCTCCTTAAACTCAGCCGGAATCATTTTACCCTGAATAACGTCATTTACAATGTCCGCGATTTTCGCACCCACGATTGACCAGTAATTGATGTAAAACTCTGCTGGCTCATCATCCGGTCCTGGGGATTTTTTTGATGAGGCACACAGAGTCTCATACACGTCCTCTTCACTGACTACCTCGAGAAAATTTTCGTTGTCATCTTCTGTCAGCTGTGGGTCTATGATGTCAAGGACTTCTTCCAAGGATGCATTACTACTTTGATTTACAGAATATAGCTCGCAAAAATAGCGATAAATCTCATCCATGATATCCTGCTGGGTTCTGGGAATCGTACCTTTTGTTCGAATTTTATCAATAAAAGTCCTTCTTCCGTTTTTAGTATGCTTCACTAAATGATACGGGGAAGTATTTTCGTCTTCTGACACCGAATTTGTCTTAGATTTTATTTTCAACCCTCCGTTTGGTTTCTTTTGATATTAATTAACTTGGCTTTGACCTTTTTATGTCTGCTACCGGAAATGAGGAACCTGCTGAAACCTGATCTTATTAATCTCTCAAAACGGAATAGTAACATTCTGTAGTGCTTCTCATTTCTCTCGCGTTCTGAGCACAACATTGAATAAGAACCTTCCTCAGCTTTGGCTTCGCCATTTTAACCCACCAGTCGATAGCAGTGGCATATCTACTACGAGCACGCCGACATATTCCCCGCGCTTCTTTAATCAGGTCTTCTAAATCATGATTTACTAACAAGGAAATGTTCAAATTCCACTGATTCTTGAGTCGGCCAACTGGCTGTCTTGTTAGATTTATGCTTGCTAAGACACTTGAACAGTCTCAAAAATATGTACGAATTGTTTCAACTTTTGTCACGGAGGTTTCAAGATTTTTCGAAATATATAATTCATCAATCCTGCTATGAGCTGTTGCTTCGACATAAGTGAACTCAACAATGGAGAGGTATTTAATTTTGCAGATATCCTTTAATTCTAAACCAGCAACTACATGTTTTAGTTCACTTGAGTAATTAAAATTAACTGACGGATCTTTCCGATTTAAAACACAAAATCATCTCCAAATAATATCTATCTTGGATCTTTCCGTAACAGGTATATCAGTTCATCTTTGAAGAAACGTGCGCTGTCTGCTCGGTGAGAACTTCCTGAAGGGGCACACAAGTTGACGATAAGCACATCATAGACATTTAGTCCTAATTCCGGATTCCAGTCGTTCCAGCTCACTTGCTGGAATTCCTTCCTTCACCAAAACAGCTGTTCCAAAACTTGTTTCGTGAGACACATTTATGTAACTGACATAACCAGGAATTACTAAATCCGACATTAGAACTTATTGTAACAGGGCAATATCAGTCGCGGATTCGTACAAAAATTTCTTAAGTGCCGCTGAATTCAAACCGGTCGTACTTTTATTTATGTTTGTAGTGATGACAGAATAAGATAGCGTCATTGTGCTGTCACTGTGCTGTTGTTTTGATGACCTAATTTAGTTTCCTGTTGTTCAGGGTTCAGTAAAACTATTATCAGTTTCGTTGGAAGGCTGACCAAGGAATATCACTGTAATTAGTCTATTAGTAACTGGCCCGCTTTTTTTGTTTTCTACATCTGAGGTTTTCTCTTGTACCGCTAGCAGACTGATTTCCTTGTAAACGTTCTAATTTTTCCTCCAGTGATCCGTGTAGGACCGTTTCGTACCGAACATTCTTTGGGCTATGGTCGCCCTTTCCGCATTTTCCCTTCCCTTGATTACGAGTTGCATTCAAATTTGGTTGCGTTTTTATCTTCCTTCGCGGCTTATCTGGAGCAGCAGCAGACGCTTTCGCAATTTCTGTTGGTGGCGCTTGTCCTGCCTTGTTGACCGTCATTTCATTTTGACCACCACTTCCTCGTGTTTTATTAATATTACTTACTTCTTGTTCGAGGGAAGCAAATGGAGACGACAGTTGTGCAACCTCTCGCTGAATTTGTTGACGTTGATCTTTTAAACAGCTACTTCACCTGTTTTTTCTTGCAAATTAATACTGACTACACCCCGTTCATTTTATGGTATTGTGTGTTTATTATCTTTGTGTGCATCAGTTTCCTTTCGCATTTTGCCTTCCGTTTCCTCTGCCCCCTCATCACACTGTTTCTGCTTGCAAACTGAGGGAGTTGTACAGGACAGCTCATCCTCTGAACAACGACCAGTTGTCTCCAGAAGTCGTTTTTTCCGTTGCATTTCAGTTTCACGAGTAGTGGTAACAGGGTTTTCGCTTTGTTCTTAATGGGGTAAATTGACAGTTATCGTGATGGGGGACACCAGCTTGGCCCCCTGCGTTAACATCCTCAACCAGTTGATCCGGGATATTCCGTGGTAACATATCATGTAAAGTAAATTTCTGACGCTGTATCAAATTACTTTTAAGAACAACAGTTCGCCACGGACAGTCCTGTCTGAAGTGGCCCGTTTCGTTACATATATGACATGTAGCTTCCTGAGCTGTACAAAGAATTTGTGCTTTATACCTAGAAATACACTCCTGGAAATTGAAATAAGAACACCGTGAATTCATTGTCCCAGGAAGGGGAAACTTTATTGACACATTCCTGGGGTCAGATACATCACATGATCACACTGACAGAACCACAGGCACATAGACACAGGCAACAGAGCATGCACAATGTCGGCACTAGTACAGTGTATATCCACCTTTCGCAGCAATGCAGGCTGCTATTCCCCCATGGAGACGATCGTAGATATGCTGGATGTAGTCCTGTGGAATAGCTTGCCATGCCATTTCCACCTGGCGCCTCAGTTGGACCAGCGTTCGTGCTGGACGTGCAGACCGCGTGAGACGACGCTTCATCCAGTCCCAAACATGCTCAATGGGGGACAGATCCGGAGATCTTGCTGGCCAGGGTAGTTGACTTACACCTTCTAGAGCACGTTGGGTGGCACGGGATACATGCGGACGTGCATTGTCCTGTTGGAACAGCAAGTTCCCTTGCCGGTCTAGGAATGGGAGAACGATGGGTTCGATGACGGTTTGGATGTACCGTGCACTATTCAGTGTCCCCTCGACGATCACCAGTGGTGTACGGCCAGTGTAGGAGATCGCTCCCCACACCATGATGCCGGGTGTTGGCCCTGTGTGCCTCGGTCGTATGCAGTCCTGATTGTGGCGCTCACCTGCACGGCGCCAAACACGCATACGACCACCATTGGCACCAAGGCAGAAGCGACTCTCATCGCTGAAGACAACACGTCTCCATTCGTCCCTCCATTCACGCCTGTCGCGACACCACTGGAGGCGGGCTGCACGATGTTGGGGCGTGAGCGGAAGACGGCCTAACGGTGTGCGGGACCGTAGCCCAGCTTCATGGAGACGGTTGCGAATGGTCCTCGCCGATACCCCAGGAGCAACAGTGTCCCTAATTTGCTGGGAAGTGGCGGTGCGGTCCCCTACGGCACTGCGTAGGATCCTACGGTCTTGGCGTGCATCCGTGCGTCGCTGCGGTCCAGTCCCAGGTCGACGGGCACGTGCACCTTCCGCCGACCACTGGCGACAACATCGATGTACTGTGGAGACCTCACGCCCCACGTGTTGAGCAATTCGGCGGTATGTCCACCCGGCCTCCCGCATGCCCACTATACGCCCTCGCTCAAAGTCCGTCAACTGCACATACGGTTCACGTCCACGCTGTCGCGGCATGCTACCAGCGTTAAAGACTGCGATGGAGCTCCGTATGCCACGGCAAACTGGCTGACACTGACGGCGGCGGTGCACAAATGCTGCGCAGCTAGCGCCATTCGACGGCCAACCCCGCGGTTCCTGGTATGTCCGCTGTGCCGTGCGTGTGATCATTGCTTGTACAGCCCTCTCGCAGTGTCCGGAGCAAGTATGGTGGGTCTGACACACCGGTCTCAATGTGTTCTTTTTTCCATTTCCAGGAGTGTAGTTATGTGAGGCGAAATATTTGTCTTAACGTCCATTTCTGCACAGCGGACCCCATTGAAACATTGCAGTTTAAAGCGAAGCGACAATCTTTCATTTACAATTGATTTAACGTCCCCCGAAGTTTGAAAGAGCTCCATTAATCTTATCGTTTTCAATTTCAATGGATAGATCCAAGACACGAACGCTTTTGTAATCAATGTCAGCTCTATAGATGGAAACCTTACTTTCATAACCATTTCTATGCGAAAATCTACTTCATAGCCCCACTTCCGTAACACTTTATCAACAGTCGCAGCACTGAATAACTTGACAAAAATACAGTATTTTTCCTGAACCAGTTGCCAGGTATGGACGGTTTCAGCATTGAGACCAATCTGTGTAATCCAGTCATCTGTTTCCAGGGATGTCGGCTGAACAGGAAGGGATTCTTGTCAAAAGCAAATACCAGAGTATTCTTCCTGAGGTTTGTAGCCATGGTTAATCCAGCGAAGAACTTTCCATGAAACAACTCAAATTCCAATTAGCAGTACCACTACCGGAAGGAGCGATCAGTTCACAAGAAATGTAAACAAATACGGAGATCAACGGACGGACAGCACTCGGCGAAGCACAAGTAACGCGATGTAAACACGGAAGTGCAGCGCAGTAGTTCAAAAATGGTTCAAATTGCTCTGAGCACTATGCGACTTAACTCCTGAGGTCATCAGTCGCCTAGAACTTAGAACTACTTAAACCTAACTAACATAAGGACGACACACACATCCATGCCCGAGGCAGGATTATAACCTGCGACCGTAGCGGTCGCTCGGCTCCAGACTGTAGCGCCCAGAACCGCGCGGCCACTCCGGCCGGCTAGCGCAGCAGTTATCAACGGCAACTCGCTAGCGCGGCTGAAACGGAACTGACCACGGGTGTTTATGTATTCACTTTGTTTTATTTTCTCCCTCTTTGACCTTCATCATTGTCAGTGGCTCCTAGAACTTGTGTTGTACTGTTCACATCACTGTAACAGTGCGACACTGTTCGTATGATTTCGCTAATTTAGAAAACAGTGCAAAACATTCTAAATTCTTCGCAGTATAGTCCAGTACACTAGTGTATGACTATAGTCATAATATACAGACCTACAGCAATTCGTCAGTGTATAAACAACTCGCCAGGATAGATGTGCGTGTTAAAGCGCCGCTGCCGGCCGTTGTGACCGAGCGGTTCTAGGCGTTTCAGTACGGAACCGCGAATCTGCTACGGTCCCAGGTTGGAATCCTGCCTCGGGCATGGATGTGTGTGATGTCCTTAGGTTAGTTAGGTTTAAGTAGTTCTAAGTTCTAGGTGACTGATGACCTCAGATGGTTAAGTCCCATAGTGCTCAGAGCCATTTGAACCATTTTTGAAAGCGCTGCTTCCGGGAAAAGGGTTGTGCTGGTCCCGGTTAGAATCAGTCTGGCGGATTAACGATGGTCCGTGTGCCGGCCAGCCTGGATGTGGTTTTTAGGCGGTTTCCTACATCCCTTTAAGCGAATACCGTTCTGGTACCCAAGATCTACATCAGTACACGAATCTCAAACAGTTAGAACACCTTCAGCCACTTTCGCTGAATAACAATGTACAGCGTCAATTCTGGTACACATAACTTATACAGGGTGAGTCACCTAACGTTACCGCTGGATATACTTCGTAAACCACATCAAATACTGACGAACCGATTCCACAGACCGAACGTGAGGAGGAGGGCTAGTGTAAATGTTTAATACAAACCATACAAAAATGCACGGAAGTATGTTTTTTAACACAAACCTACGTTTTTTTAAATGGAACCACGTTAGGTTCGTTAGCACATCTGAACATATAAACAAATACGTAATCAGTGCCGTTTGTTGCATTGTTAAATGTTAATTACATCCGGAGATATTGTAACCTAAAGTTGACGCTTGAGTACCACTCCTCCGCTGTTCGATAGTGTGTATCGGAGGGCACTGCAACGTACATCGCGTTCCTACAGAATGATCTGCCAACGTTGCTCGAAAATGTCCCACTTGGAACGCGTCGACGTATGTGGTATCAGCATGATGGTGCACCTGCACATTCCGCAATTAACTCTAGGCTGACCCTTGACAGGATGTTCGACGGGCGTTTCATAGAACGTGGAGGACGCATAAATTGGCCAGCCCGTTCTCCTGATCTTACACCTCTGGACTTCTTTCTGTGGGATACGTTAAAGGAGAATGTGTACCGTGATGTGCCTACAACCCCAGAGGATATGAAACAACGTATTGTGGCAGCCTGCGGCGACATTACACCAGATGTACTGCGGCGTGTACGACATTCATTACGCCAGAGCTTGCAATTGTGTGCAGCAAATGATGGCCACCACATTGAACATCTATTGGCCTGACACGTCGGGACACACTCTATTCCACTCCGTAATTGAAAACGGAAACCACGTGTGTACGTGTACCTCACCCCTCATGGTAATGTACATGTGCGTCAGTGAAAAAGACCAATAAAAAGGTGTTAGCATGTGGACGTAATGTGCTGCTCCTGTCTCTTCTGTACCTAAGGTCCATCACCGTTCCATTTGGATCCCTACGTAATTCGGTGCTCTCCGATACACACGATCGAGCAGCGGAGGAGTGGTACTCAAGCGTCAACTTTAGGTTACAATATCTCCGGGTGTAATTAACATTTTACAATGCAACAAACGGCACTGATTACGTATTTGTTTATATGTACAGATGTGCTAACAAACATAACGGGGTTCCATTTAAAAAAACGTAGGTTCGTGTAAAAAAACATACTTCCGTGCATTTTTGTATGGTTTGTATTAACCAATTACACTAGCCCCTCTCGTCACGTTCGGTCTGTGGAATCGGGTCGTTAGTATTTGATGTGGTTTACGAAATATATCCAGCGGTAACGTTAGGTGACTCACCCTGTATATGAGAATTTTCGAAATATGAGTCACCTTTCTTCAAAACACGATTTAATTTTACGTTATCGTAAACGTATTGCTTCAGTGATGCAGCTTTGTAAGCGGATCTTTGATTAGTTCTATTGCGTCATTGAGACATACGCTGAGTATTCTGCGGTTTTATGTGTTCCACGTCGTTTCGTACTATTACCTATATACCCACGGTATTTTCAATGTAAGTTTGCGAAGTTCGGAACAAACTGTGCAAGTTCTCCTAACAGTAAATAAGATTACCACGATACTTTAACGCCACTGTTCAGCCTTTATTTCGAAACGTACAACAACCAGGAATGTCAAAAACGATGTGAATCATATTCGAGTGACTATAAAATGAAACAGCGTTTCTTGTAAGACTGATACGATGTGTAAGATATTGTTTAGTGAAAAACTTGATAAAGTTTATCCACATTTACTACGCAAGATGACTTATTGTTTTTAATTTAATTCGCTTGCCTCTTTAGTCTCAGAAGCACTGTATCGTAATTGCCAGAAGATTTCCACAGAAGTGCACTGTCACTCCACGCAAGAGTAAATAAAAAGATGAAAACGATTTACATCGCATCTGAACGCAAAATTTCTGCAGTTTAGTAGGAGCATTCTAACGACGTAAAATCCTATTAAATGATTTCCAAACCGGATCATAATATCGCAGTCACATATTAATTGTGTACAATACTTCGAATTAAAGTTTATACTGTGTTTACATAAACTGCAAGAACAATAACGTACATCGTATTAAAGTACTGTATTTTGCGAGTTGTTTTCAGCAACAGTACTGTTTCTGAACTTAGACGTGACAGACAGGGTAATTACTAACCACGTAAAAATCACACTGTCGCTGACCAGACCAGTCGCTTTTTATCTGGTCTTTGACACAGTTCGAGACTGGGAGACCTCACCATCTCCTAAGTCTGAGCAACTTGTTTACAAATTTTCCATTATTATACACCTTCAGCTATATGTTCCCCATATGTCTATAAATTCCTATGGCTCCGGTTTTTTCACCCTCTGCCATAGGGAACTGATTACACAACAGGATATAACGTTACGTAACTCGATTTTCCGTAAGAAAAGAGAGAAGTACCTAACTTAGATGGAATGATTCCAGGGGTATGATCGTTGTGTCAGACGGAAAAAGACAGCCAGAGCTACTCAAAAAACTAAAAATATAAAAAATAAATAATTTGACAAGTAGGTGGTGGTGGTGGTTAGTGTTTAACGTCCCGTCGACAACGAGGTCATTAGAGACGGAGCGCAAGCTCGGGTTAGGGAAGGATTGGGAAGGAAATCGGCCGTGCCCTTTCAAAGGAACCATCCCGGCATTTGCCTGAAACGATTTAGGGAAATCACGGAAAACCTAAATCAGGATGGCTGGAGACGGGATTGAACCGTCGTCCTCCCGAATGCGAATTTGACAAGTAGGCTTACAAAATGTTACTTACTTGCAAGTCTCAAACGGCTCAAATGGCTCTGAGCACTATGGGACTTAACTGCCGAGGTCATCAGTCCCCTAGAACATAGAACTACTTAAACCTAGCTAACCTAAGGACATCACACACATGCATGCCCGAGGCAGGATTCGAACCTGCGACCGCAGCGGTCGCGCGGTATCAGACTGAAGCGCCTAGAACCGCTCTGCCACTCCGGCCGGCTACTTCCAAGTCTGAATCACTCACAAATGCAGTACAAAACATACGAGTACTGTCGTAGAACGAGTAATAATTACAGATTTTTAGACAGACGTTGCAGTTGATAATGGAAACAAAACTAAACAAAAATCAAGACAAGTTCATAGGAATTGCCGACCTGGAAAAAGCTTTCAACAATGTAAAATCGTGTAAGATGTTCGAAATACTGAGAAAAATCGGGGTAAGCTATAGGGGGAGACCGGTAATACACAATACACAGGGTGTTACAAAAAGGTTCGGCCAAACTTTCAGGAAACATTCCTCACACACAAATAAAGAAAAGATGTTATGTGGACATGTGTCCGGAAATGCTTAATTTCCATGTTAGAGCTCATTTTAGTTTCGTCAGAATGTACTGTGCTTCCTCGATTCACCACCAGTTGGTCCAATTGAAGGAAGGTAATGTCGACTTCGGTGCTTGTGTTGACATGCGACTCATTGCTCTACAGTACTAGCATTAAGCACATCAGTACGTAGCTTCAACAGGTTAGTGTTCATCACGAACGTGGTTTTGCAGTCAGTGCAATGTTTACAAATGCGGAGCTGGCAGATGCCCATTTGATGTATGGATTAGCACTGGGCAATAGCCATGGCGTGGAACGTTTGTATCGAGACATATTTCCAGAAAGAAGGTGTCCCGACAGGAAGACGTTCGAAGCAATTGATCGGCGTCTTAGGGAGCACGGAACATTCCAGCCTATGACTCGCGACTGGGGAAGACCTAGAACGACGAGGACACATGCAATGGACGAGGCATTTCTTCGTGCAGTTGACGATAACACTAATGTCAGCGTCAGAGAAGTTGCTACTGTACAAGGTAACGTTGACCACGTCACTGTATGCAGAGTGCGACGGGAGAGGCACTTGTTTCCGTACCATGTACAGCGCGTGCAGGCACTATCAGCAGCTGATTGGCCTCCACGGGCACACTTCTGCGAATGGTTCATCCAACAATGTGTCAATCCTCATTACAGTGCAAATGTTCTATTTACGGATGAGGCTTCATTCCAACGTGAACAAATTGTAATTTTTCACAATCAACATGTGTGGGCTGACGAGAATCCGCACGCATTTGTGCAATCACGTTATCAACACAGATTTTCTGTGAACGTTTGGGCAGGCATTGTTGGTGATGTCTTGATTGGGCCCCATTTTCTTCCACCTGCGCTCAATGGAGCACGTTATCATGATTTCATACGGGATACTCTACCTGTGCTGCTAGAACATGTGCCTTTACAAGTACGACACAACATGTGGTTCATGCACGATGGAGCTCCTGCACATTTCAGTCGATGGGTTCGTAAGCTTCTCAACAAGAGATTCGGTGACTGATGGATTGGTAGAGGCGGACCAATTCCATGGCCACCTCGCTCTCCTGACCTCAACCCTCTTGACTTTCATTTATGGGGGCATTTGAAAGCTCTTGTCTACGCAACCCCGGTACCAAATGTAGAGACTCTTCGTGCTCGTATTGTGGACGGCTGTGATACAGTACGCCATTCTCCAGGGCTGCATCAGCGAATCAGGGATTCCATTCGACGGAAGGTGGATGCATGTAACCTCGCTAACGGAGGACATTTTGAACATTTCCTGTAACAAAGTATTTGAAGTTGAAACGTCCCCTTAGAAAAATTATATATGACTGTGCTTAAACTGACACACAATATTTTTTTAGCACAACGCAATCTGACTTTCAATAATCCCTACAAAAGAATGGCCCTGATTAACATTAACTGATACCTTTTACAAATCACTTACCTCACAAAAATCTTCGTTACTCGAATTACTGCAATACAGCGAGCGCCACTACTGCCAGCTAAATAAAAGATTCAAACTACGGAAGGCACTAACTACTGATAGGCATAGTTAGCAAATGAAAGATTTTAATAGAGAACAAACAATGTATTTACCTTAATAGTCATAATATATATAGCAGTTCATAACATCCATTCTTACAAATGTACTGTTTCTGATGGAAACACCTCCAGATTATCCATTCTCAAAAATCCGCCATCTCACTTCCCCACATCCACCACTGCTGGCGGCTCACCTCCAACTGCGCAACGCTACGCGCTGTTGACATCCAGCTGCCCAATATTACAATGGCAGACAACAATGCAAACCAGCCACAGGCTGCACACAGCACAGCCAGTGATTTTCATATAGAGTGCTACGTGGCGTTATCAATATAAAAACCTAAACAGCCTACTTACATAGCCCCCATGCTCCCCACAGAAAATTTTACAAATTGTTTTGGGCAGTAGCCAATACAGATTTCAAAAAAATTTTCATAATTACAGTAACAAAGAAATCAAATATACACACTTATCGATACAATATTGGTCAAAAGCTAAAATTTTCTCACAGTCCATAAAGACAGTCCTGATTGCTCATCACAGTAAAATTGCAGTGTTTTTTTTTCTCAAAGTCTGAGCAGTAAAAGAGAATGCACACAGAAGTAGTGGAATCCCATGCAGTCTTGAAGAAGTAGTGTTGTCCTTCCAATGGAAAGACAGTGCTGACTCTTGACATGCAGACAGGTAATGGGCCACAACAGAGCAAACCCACAGCAGAGTCAGTCGAAGTTTTGAAGAATATTGGTAGGTAGGTCATCACACAGCAGACCACTGTAGTCTTGTTAGAGATTACGGTATTGGTGGGCCACCAGAGGTGCAGACCCACTGCAGTCCTTGTAGAAATAATGGTATTGGTGGGCCATCAAAGATGCAGACCCACTGTAGTCCTTTTAGAGACGGCCAGCAGCCATTTGTTGTAACTGTGCAGGTGCACAATCACCATCGAAGAGTCTTGCGGACAATATAGCAAGTCCATAAACCACCACTTGTGCACTAACAAAGTTTTTTGAATTGTCCTTAGAACCAGCAATGCTGTTAACCAATCCCTTGCTGAATTATCAACACACGTGGGAGCACTAACAGTCCTCTTTGTTTTCACATACTGTGCATATATTATGACCAACAGAAAGGTGTGCAGTGAAATGATACTTAATTTGAAGAACTGGTGTCTATACAATTTTATAACATAAGAATACGATAACAAAGGTACAAAATACATCATTGAAGAACATAACAATACAGATAACATTTGTAGTAACACGGGCTTTACAAAAGAATCGAACAAACATATACATCAGTGTTACAGGAATTATGACATAAGTAAATACATGAAAGATCAGAATAACTTTTGAAACTTCAACTTCACACATGAGCATTAAAACAAAACAGAATAAATAATGTCAAAACATCTTTACAAAGTAAATAACATATTATCAGAAAAATTCTACAACATAACTCTTATTAGCTAAACACATAAAGATAGAAAAAAGACAAATACACAAGGGTACATAAAGACATAGCGGAATAATACAAAAGGAAAGACAGGGTTAGTTTTCAGTGTAACATTTGATACTGTGGTCCAACCCAAAACTTCATTCCATAGATCTTTCCTCTTATTTCAACATTTGTTTGCGCCAAAAAAATCCAATCCAAGCTTGCTTTCTGTATTTATATGTTTATATATTTCTTACCTCATTATTTATTTTCCATTATCTTACCTCATCATTTATTTCAAGAAAATCCTACCTAAACCTGTTGTCCCTAAACCCTACAATTTTGTTCATATCCTCTTTCTAAATACTTTTTTGGCCAAACCATTTTCTTATAGCTTCTCAATGCATTTCTTCCAATTTATCACAACTTGTTCTCTCATATAGCCTACCCCATCTTAAGCTAACTTAAATCTACTGAGCTCAGATGCTAAACTAAGGGGCGAGGTAATGCAGCAGCTCAAAACAATTAACACAAACAGCAATGACAAAAAAATGGAAATTGGCAAAGCAAGCAGCAGTAAATGTAATAACTTATATCTAAACATGACAAAGCTCAAGCAGAAAAAATATTACAGTAAAAATGGCCATGTTTAATACCTAGGTCACATCTTAACACTAGAGTGCGGCATCACGAGAACTTATTCTAGCAGCCAAGTTAGCAAATCGTCAAAAAATTATTTATGTAGTTCCTGTGAAGGGAAATGATTATTTGTGCTCTCTTTTCTACAAAGTACATCATAAACGTATTCTTTACTGGGTCTGTAGACAGAAAATACTGATATTAGTACATCTATTAAATTTTATTTTAACGATTGCTGCAGTGCAGCTAGAAACTAGATATTAAACGAAATGAGCAAATATATATGTGTAAATCAACATATGAAACGTCATTCACTGGGCAAATGGCGTCTCCAAAGGCGAAAAAAATCTCTCAACTAGAAAGACAGTAGTCATAATCAGATGTATAGACATAAAATATTTCTCGTCATTTCATTAGCCATTTCAGTAAATGTCATGAATTAAGAGCTCCACAGTGTAATCATATATTTTCAAGTTTGGCCGTGTCGTATTTGCGATGCTTTCTACAAAGAAATGTCAATAGCGAGGATAATGACCTCTTTTTTTTCACCTAATGGCTTTCTTTTGTCAGATGACTATCTCTCAGTTGGGTGCCCAAAACACATTATGTCAAGGTCACTTACCTTTCTTCCCGAAATATTTACGACAGCAGTTTCCACTACAGTGACAGTCTCATACAAAAGTTTCACAGGTCAAGAATTTGCGTTACAAATGTGTAGAAACAAAATCCTATAGATATAACAGAGTCCAAATATTTTCGCCAGCATTGCGATACATTCACGCATTTACACACATTTCATAACTCTTAAAGTACGATTCTTGGTTTCCAACATCCTTTTTCACAAACCAGAGTCCCTAACCACTAATCATTACTCCTTACCTTATTACGCATATACATATTCGTCGACACGTCAATCTTGAAACTTCCTGGCAGATTAAAACTGTGTGCCCGACCGGGACTCGAACTCGGGACCTTTGCCTTTCGCGGGCAAGTGCTCTACCATCTGAGCTACCGAAGCACGACTCACGCCCGGTACTCACAGCTTTACTTCTGCCAGTACCTCGTCTCCTACCTTCCAAACCTTGCGTCGACACTTCAATATTTCATCATAATAAATACATAGCATAATCAAAATCCTCATATAGCATCAGCTTATTGAGCATAAACATACCTCAACAGCGTAATACACATAGTCATCGTAATAAGAACATCATAACACCTCAGTCAAATCTAAAAATCGTCGTAGCCTTCTGCAATAATTTCAATACCTAAAAAGAATTCTCTGCTCATTTTAATAGTGCCATCTACCTCAAACGTACTTTAAAAATCGTGATCCTGTACCAAATATGTCATTCAAAGCTCTCATAGTATCACAATGGTTCCGAAAAAAATGTGAACGGTTCACAAAGTACGGACAAAATACAGTTTCTTAAGTGTGAAGTTATCCAACTGTGTAATTGCGTAAACATCTGTCACTGATGTAGTAAAGTAAATATTTGTCTCTCTCAGTTAAATGATCACATAGCTGTGTAATTCTGTGTTAGAGAAATACGGTACCGATGTTTAAAGTTGTATAAGCAAATACCATATTAGCTAGGGCTCCTTGTGCTTGTCACACACATGGTACACAAAGTAAGCGTGTACCCCCCTGAGGATTAATGTAATTATACTCTCAGGTGTTACAGATTACAGCAATGGAATGAAATGTATCACAGAAAACTTTCTTTGTAATTCAGAAATCTTGAAAAATGAATGGTTTAAGTACAAAATTAATCTCTCAAATGCGTGTCCTGTAGCGCTAAATGTGCGTCTTGCTGTAAGATAATTCTGTGGAAGTGTCGTAGTTATTGTCCTCTGTAAGCATAGTTCTGCTGAAGTCGATGTACTTACCTTATCATAAACGAAAGTGAAATGCTTTGCGTATAGATATCGTAGTTATTACGTACCTTACCGCGATCAAGAAAGTACTATAATGTAACGTATTGTTGTGCTACGGAAAAGGCTGTCTCATTGTAGCTATACCACAAAGGTTACTACTAAAACATGTTTTACTTTCCAGAATGATACAGAAAAACTGTGCAGATATAAAACAGATACACCGCAGAAGCAACAATGTAAATTGTGTCACATATTAGTAGCGTCATGATATAATCATGTAGCCATCAAAGAAACCAAATACTAAGTCATCTTTAATCTCACCGAATGTACTTCAAATACAGAGTATCTTTTCAAGTAAACCAAAATGTTGCATTAAAATCTCATTCGCAGTATATGTTCTAAGTATGTAAGCCTGATAGTCGTTACATAATCGTGCAACTAACATGCAAGAATGTACAAATAATAACACTGTGTCGTCTGTTCACTATAACAATGCATTCGTAATTTCTGTTTAAATAAGTTCTCTTGGTTCTTGACTGGGTATTTAACTTCGAACAGTGTGCATGGTAACAGTTTCTGAGTCTGACAAAGCATACTACAAATGTGAAGTGAAACGTTTTATGGCAAAGACAGAGTTAAAAAGCAGATTATCTTTCAATAAACGGTTTTACACGTGAAATGTGGTGCAACCCTTTACTCTTCCTACTATGCAGAGCTCCAGCTTCAACGGAATTACCATGTGGTATATGGTACATCGGTAAAGAATGCTTAAATTTTTCTCAAGGTTAGCGTCTATGTTATTTTTCTCCAAACCAGCCGGCGCACGTGGCTGCCTGCGGTGTGGGTCATTGTCTGTCTCTTTGTTTGCGTGCGTCATATTGGGATTAGGAGACCGAATTTCTACAAATTCACCTTGCCGAAAGGTCCCAGCCCTGCTTGAATCCCGCCAGTTCTGATGCAATTCAGGTCTGTCGTTATGATCGTATCGTCTGTCGTCATGTCGGTAGATTCCATGGTTTCTTTCTTGTCAGTCACGTGGTGGAGAATTTCTCCCTGAATCATAACTGCGCACTGGACTGTTGCGTCTAAAGTTATTCTGTCTCCCTTGTAATAATTATTTTGATTCCCATATTGTCTGTTTCGCTGATAGTCTCTGTGATAGTCACTACCACGGAGAGGTGATCTTTCCCTGTAATTATTACTACTCTGCCAATGGTTGTCATACGGGTGGTGTCTGTTTTGGTCACGATTTACGTTGTAATAATAGCCTTGTCGTGTGCAGTTATTATTTCTTTCATCGCAGAATTGCGACAGATGTGACCTGTAAATGTTGTGTTCCTGTTTTCGCGTTCCGCGATTGTCAGTGTCAATTTCTAATTCTTGTAAGAGTCCTTGAAAAGCTTCAATGTCATCTTTGCAACGTCCTGCCAAAATAATATGTCGTAAATGTCCAGGTAATTTGATTAAGCAAACGCGGATGAGTTCGGAGGGGCTGTATGGGTTTGACAGGTACTGATTCTTGTGCAACATGTCTTCAAAATATTTCACAAGACTGGAAAATTCAGATTGTTCGAAATGTTTCATCATTATTATGCTATGTTTTACTCGGTCTTGTGTAGCTTGAGACCAATATGCTGAGAGAAAGGCATGATAAAATTCTCCTTCACTGTGGCAATCTTGAATGACCAATCGCATTCTTACAGCTGGTTCATTCTCTAAATAGCCACACATAAATTCTAATCTGTGCTCTAATGACCAGTTGGGAGGAAAACCATGAGAGAATTGATGAAGCCACGCTTGTGGATGAATGACGTTGCCGGAATTCTTAAATGTTTTGAATTTATGTGTAGTAATAAACAGCTTATAATCAAAATCATCTTGTCGGCGAGTCGCATGTCGGTCATTGTTACGTCGTTTCGGCGGTTCCATTTCAAAATTCGGTGTACCTTGCCAATGTCTTTCTTTCTATTTAGTGGCTGTTCCGTATTTCTATGTCCCTCTTCCCATATTGGAGCGCGAATGTCCTGTGAAATACGTAATTCTTGTATTACCTGTGTCAGCTGATCTTGTACTTCCCAGATTTCTCTTTGGTGTTGCGTATTTATTTGATTCTGATTTTGATTGAATTTCCTAATTTGTTCGCACTCTTCTGCATCATTAAAGACTACCGGTTTTGTGTCATTCAGATTATCATCTACCTTCGAAGATAAATTATTTAGCTGATACGAAAGTTCAACTACTTTCTCTGATAGTGAACTAATTTCCTCCATGTGTCTTTTTGAACCAATTTTCAGAGTAACTACTGTGTCCTTTAACTTTTCCTGAGTTTTTGCAAGTTGCGTAACCGAATCGGTAGATGCAACTGATTTTAGCTTGCAAGGTCTCATGATTTTCATGAACAATAGTTTGCAGTTCTTTTATGGCTGCCTCGTGATTCTGTAATGCATTTTCATGCCGCGAAAAAATAGGTTGAAAATGCTCACAAATTCGTGTTTTTACGTCATTACAGACTTTTTGACATTTCGATTCTATGCTATGTAACTCAGTAGTTAAATCTTCACGTGTTTGTTCAAGCATGGTGTCTAACTTTTGAAGCCTTTGCTGTGTTTGTCTCTGATTTTGTTCCATTGCGTCTAACTTTTGAAGCTTTTGCTGTGTTTCTCTCTGATTTTGTTCCATTTGTTGCATTAATTGCAATAATGATGTATTAGTGTCTGGAATCTGTTTCTCTATGCTCTTTGGCAGTGCATTTTCACTGGCAACATTCACATTTTGACAAGCAGAAAATGTGTCTTGACTCATTTGAGAAAACAGTGAGGACCCAAAACCTAAGTCTACAGTATTTGCAATATTGTGTTCTGTCATTTCGGATTCCTGAGGCGAGCTCTTGCCGACCGATCGATCGATAACGCTTCCCTGTTCACTACTTGTTTCATTGTCTACACCAGTATTTGCCGCCCGCTCCATTTCCCTATGCACAATTACCAAATTACTACTTCGAATGTCTGTTAATTCACTACACAGTGGTGCTAATAGGCTATGCTTGTCATCACTATTATTTCTCAGTTTACTTTGGAGCCTAGTGTTGCGTTTTTCACAAGCCATTGTTGTCACAATATATCACATGATAACACAGAAAAGCACAATTTGAAGAGCAAAAATGAGAGAACACATTAACATAGCACTGAAAATAATATCTAGTTAATTGCAAGCGCAGCTGCGTAACACTTGGTGCAAATCTACATGCATGCCACAACTGTTTTACTGTACAACAATGAAAAACTACAACTACAAAGGAAATTCTCTCTATGATTATGCGCTAGCAATAAACAATAGCTACACTAATTACACAAGCTACAAGAAAAAATCCGAAGATTCCAGTGAGGTATCCTGGCAGGGTCGCCATATGAAACATCCCCTTAGAAAAATTATATATGACTGCTTAAACTGACACACAATATTTTTTTTGCGCAACACAATCTGACTTTCAATAATCCCTACACAAGAATGGCCCTGACTAACATTAACTGATACCTTTTACAAATCACTTACCTCACAAAAATCTTCGTTACTCGAACTACTGCAATACAGCGAGTGCCACTACTGCCAGCTAAATAAAAGATTTAAACTACGGAAGGCACTAACTACTGATAGGCATAGTTAGCAAATGAAAGATTTTAATAGAGAACAAACAATGTATTTACCTTAATAGTCATAATATATATAGCAGTTCATGACAGCCATTCTTACAAATGTACTGTTTCTGATGGACACACCTCCAGATTATCCATTCTCAAAAATCCGCCATCTCACTTCCCCACATCCACCACTACTGGCGGCTCACCTCCAACTGTACAACGCTACGCGCTGTTGACATTCAGCTGCCCAATACTACAATGGCAGACAACAATGCAAACTAGCCACAGACTGCACACAGCACAGCCAGTGATTTTCATACAGAGCGCTACGTGGCGTTACCAATCAGAAAACCTAAACAGCCTACTACCAAAGTCACGCTGGTACGTTCTGTTGCTGTGTGTTTCCATTACATGATTAATGTGATTTGGAGAGAAGTAATAAAATGAGCCCTAACATGGAAAGTAAGCTTTTGCGGACGCATGTCCACATAACATATTTTCTTTCCTTGTGTGTGAGCAATGTTTCCTGAAAGTTTGGCCCTACCTTAAGAGTGGACGACCGAGAACGAAGCGGTCGGATTAAATAGGGTGTAATACAGGATGTAGTCCAACAATTGCATACATAGGCCTTAATTTGAGCAAGAAATTTCTTAGAATGTTCGTTTGGAGCACAGCACTGTATGGTATTGAAACATTGACCGTGGGAAAACTGGAACAGAAGAGAATCGAAGCATTTGCGATGTGGCACTGCAGACAAATGTTGAAAATTTGGTGGATTGATAAGGTAAGGAACGAGTAGGTTGTACGCAGAATCGGAGAGAAAAGGAATATGTAGAAAACACTGACAAGGAGAAGGAACAGAATGATAGTTCATATGTTAAGACACGAGGGAATGACTTCCATGGTACTAGAGGGAGCTGTAGATGGCAAAAACTGTACGGGAAGACGGTGATTCGAATGCGTCCAGCAAATAATTGATGACGTATGTTGCAAGTGCTACTCTGAGATGAAGAGGTTGACACAGGAGAGGAATTCGTGGTGGGCCGCATCAAACCAGACGTAAGACTGATCATTCAAACTGTGTTGTCGAACAACAAAAATTTGGCAGAACTTTAAGATTTTGTTAAAAACCTAGATTTGACGAAGATCGCAATACAGACAACGGTTATCACTAGTTTCAACAACTTAAAAAAATGGGCCCATGTACGTAGTACTAGCCAATCTGTCTGCCAGTTTGTTCCGATTAACTTAGAGAAAGTAGGTAGCAAGTGTTACTCTGAGATGGGAAAGCTGGAGGATTCGTGGCGGGCGCATCAAACCAATCAGAATTCTGATAACAACAATATTTGTGCATTGTTCTACATACGTATTTAGTAAATAAGGCAGTAAGACACTTCCTTAAGGAAGTTAATGATATAATGACAAAGAGGCTTAATTATTCCCTCGATTTAGACACCAGTTGTTTGTATTCTGATCTGAAGATGACTGTTTAAGAGGCTAAAACTAGTAATCAGTGTTCTCTACTCTGCAATTTTGGCTAAATAATGGCGTTTAACAAATCTGCAATGGCCAAGTTTAAAGATCACTGTCTCCATTTTATGTCAGGTAATTAATGATCTACATAATTTTATTTTTTACATGTGGCAAGATAATGACGATTATTAGCTGACCGTGCACAGAAAGTAGCATGTTGACTCAATACAGATGTGACTGGTTCCCCATTCTCGTCTTATGATGTAATGTGTATTCTGAAATAAATCATAGAGTATATGTTGCACCAAGACCGTGAAGTGCTTGAAAACTTATATGTAATAAAATATGTTCTTGACTTATTAGCATGGAAGACGAGGGGATAAATACAGCTTGCTAACAGATCAAAACACTTTGCGCCACTAGGATTGGAATCTGGTACCATTTCTTTCATTGTCAGTCCTCTTAGTAGTTGAGTTAGCTACGCCCGTCTCTAACTTGGAAATCTTATCCTTTTTGTGCACAGAACTAAAAGTGTGATAGCTTGTAACCTCCCCCCTCACTTATCGCCCTTAATGACAGTGAAAAATTAAACCGCGTGTACCTAATGGAAATTTGGGAAAAGCAATCGTCACCGAAGTTAATCTATCGGTAAAGAGGGAGGAAAGGGTTACATCTAAATGAAAGGAAAAATGCAAATGAAACTGGTGGAAATTAATTTTGAAAAGGGATGAAGTTAATAAAGAAAGTAAATGTGCGGCCGTTACGTTAACAATTAACTAGCGGTAATTAGATATTTGAGATTTGGGGGAAATCACGGTCGCCAGTCCTAAGGACAATTACTATAGTAACTGAAAAAGAAAGGTTATTACACATATAATTAACACTAGAAGCGTGGCAACTGAAGGTTGACACGTGTAGTGTGAAAACTGAAAGTTTGTCAGAAGTAATAAATTTCGCTACACTCTGACTTAATTTAGCAAAAGAATTAATAAAACCGGAAAATCGAAAGTTAATTTAGTGACTGAAGTTAATAGTGAGCTTTCTTTCTGAAGCACATCGAAATCCAGTAAAATACGGTTAGTCTTGGACTACCTCAACAATCATTTCAAAAGCAACTTGACTCTACGCAATTTAGAAACAAGATATTTAACTTTGAACTTGAATTAATGATTCTGAACAATTAACAATAGTAAAATGTAGTACGTACCAAGCTGAGCTGCAGTCACAGGTAAGCTAAAATACGGTAACAAAGCTCGCACTCTTAATTCGTGCTTGTGTAATCTGAATATTGTAGCCAGCTACTGAACTTTGAAATTAAAGCAGTGAAATCTAATTATATTATTTTAATGCTGGCGTTTGAATTTCAACGACACTCGGGTTCATTTCGGAAAAGGAACGGACCCTGCTTGGCAATGCAATCGGGACAATGAGCAACAAAGGTTAATGCTAAGTTGCTGTAATTTTGCGAGGCAAATGGAACAATTTGAAAAGCTGAGGTCTGCCATACAGTTCTGAAACTTTACGTGCTTTTAGTCTTCCTTGTTGGTTGATTGAAGGTTTGAAGCCGTCGATCGAGGAGGTGGCGACAGTCACTCATTGTCGGCCGTCGCTGTTGCAGAAGCTGGATGTTGGCGCGCCTTCTTCTCGACACGGTCACCAGGCGAAACGGGCTCTTGATGTGCGCCAGCTAATGCTTCCCGTCCGCGACACCATGTCAGAAACTATCATCGCGAGTCGAGCGCAATTACATGCTGCCAAACCCCGAAAGCGCGGCAACTCGTGGGAGCGTCACACAACACCTGCTCCACTCGCTACTCGCCAGACTCCCACTGCTCTGCCCGCGCTCCACGCGGCAGAGTTCACACTACCAAAGATCCTACACACTTTGATTCTTCACACGACCTATCGATGTAATCGTTCGATAGCAGTTTTCCCTAGGCAAGACCCAGCATAAAAATACAAATAATATTTACGAAACAAACCAATTATACATCGACATAAGTGCATAAATATATATATATATATATATATCCAAACAGTAAAGCAATTACAATATATAAAGAGACAGAAATGTCATATCTTGAGGTAACAAAACAAGGAAAAAAAATAATAGTACAATAGATGGAAATAGGAGTATATGCATTTCCGGCGTTACACGTGCCCCACATTGTCTGAGGATGTTCGTGTAACGTAAACAGACTCAGAAAATGTCCCAAAAAAGAAACAGCGGAAATGCATATGCTCAAAACATCAACAAAATTTAGCATTCGTCTAATTAACCATAAACCAATTTTTAGACGATAATAATTGAGTGGAGACACTCATAATCTTATTCCACTCTGTCATCTTGATCAAAATAAAACAGGTTGACAACATATTAAAATTCATAGAAAACATAGAAAATGGTGTAGCTATTCTAGAAATCTAAATTCCTAGCAGTATCAGGAAATGGAATACTATTCACAAAATTAACCAGAGTACATGGTCATAAAAACAGGTATATCAAAATACGCAAATTAATTATTAATTACATAGAATACACATTTAATATAACCTTTTCGTAATTAATACGCTTGCCATGAGAGTCCACTTAATGCTAAACAAGAAAATAACATTCAGTAGATCGAAAAAAAACATAAGTATTGACAGCAGAATTCTTTCACATCATCTGTCCGGGAAGAAAAACAATTCCGCCTTCCCTACTCGCAAGTACAAAGAATGCCGACAGTGGCACAAGAGCCGACAGCGGCACCGCCTCGCCAGTATTGTTGCGCCCGCCTGTGCGGCACGCTTGATCTCACTCGCCTGTGTAACGGCATTTCCAGAACGTCCGTTTCACTGAATTCTTTCGGAAAAACTCACTCCCGAGTAATCTCAAGGAGTCCATTAACACTATCACAGTGGATAACTCAACACTGTCCATCATAACACATGTATAAGCCTGAAACTTAAAACAGCGTCTAAGTACATCGGCAATGACTAGTAAAACACATATTCATGGAATCTTACAGCTAGTTATAAAATCATATTTACATTGCTTAATCTACTGTGACTCAGCTGAAAACTTAAACTAGCAGCTTGGATTTTTCAGTTGATTAGATCATGATTAAATTTATTAAAATTAAATTGATTAATCAAAATTAATTACTTATTAATTACAACTTCTTTAATGACCTTGGTCAGTCAAAAGCATGGCAATCTAGCAAATCGTTAAATTATACACTCTATATTTACATACTGTATAAATTACCCATTGTGTGGTATTAATCGATCCTAGGTTGGTACAATTTCAAGTCTACAATATTCCGCAAGCATTTGTGTGAGGTATACCAATGACTTTATATGGTCCATTATAAACAAACTTAAAATTAGAGATTTCATGGTCTATCTCGCTCGATTTCTCATGAGCTATTACAAGTACTAAGTCTCCGATTGCAAACTTAGCAAAACGCACTTTAGCGTCATGACGACGTGTGCGAGCATCGGCTTTTAGCTTCATTACTTCTCGCAAACGATCTTTTTTCACACCAATACTAATGTTAATCCGTGGAGGGAATTTGATTATCTCTTCCAATTCACTTTCTACACTTTTGTCAATGCCGAAATTCCTCATGTTACGGCAGTTCAAACCCATTCCTACGTCAATGTCATCCGGCCAGTTAACAATGTGTATAGGCTGGTATTGCCTATGCACACCGTCTCCTGCCTCGTCAAAACTAACTACTATTGTTTTATCTTGTGACGTACATGTCAAAGTTTTGCTTTCGCAATTAATCACTGCACGGTACTTTAATAGCCAATCTAACCCGATAATTACTTCCGTAGTCAAGTCTGGCACGACGACAAACTCTTGTTCAAATCTTGCCCCACATACCTCGAAGTTGACAAAAATCTGTTTTGTAACCGGTTTACTGGCCTTCCCAGTAGCACCGATAATTTTCACTCCTGTTACTGGCATAACTACGATGCCAGGTCTGTCTTTCAGTAACTCAAATATTTTCCCAGATACAGCACTCAATTCTGCACCGGTGTCAATCAACACGTTTAGTTGTAGGTCGTGCATATTAACAGACACTACTATCTGTCTACACTTGTCCTCAATTGTTTCTTTATTTTGCCACAGTAAATCCTCGTCTATATCCAGGTCATTCCAGAAAAAACCATCCGGCTTTGATCCTAAATCCGGTTTATCTGGCGGCTTTTTCAGCCTCTGTTCACATACAGTTTTAATTTCAACACGTTTGTTCTGAGGCTTAGTCCGTAGCTTCGCCTCCAATACCGAACCCTTTTCCTGTAACTCGTCAACTAGTGAGTGTTACTTTGCTATCAATTCACTAATTGTCACCTTCGTTGATTCCTCTTTGGCCAGATCGATCTCATCTGCCAATCTACCTGGAGGAATGTACCCAGTAGTATCTGCTATTACTTCCTCTGGATCTGCGCAACCCACACTGCTACCGTCTGACCGCATAACGTCAGCTCTAACCTCATACACGCTGTAATCTACGTGCTTTTCTACCAATCGTGTCCGGCTATCACTAAAATTTTCGTAATCTTTCTCCTTAATACTCTCGCAATGTTTAAACTGGATGTTCGCGTCGGATGGGTCGGCTACTTCTACCATTACAACTTTCGGTAAAGTCTGCCGGTTAGGGCCAGAACTTTCCGTTACTACTTCAACATTCAACTACTGCGGGACGAAACACGACGCATCTTGCTCGTGCTCCCCATTAACATCAACTATTTCTAGTAAAGTCTGCCGGTTAGGGCCAGAACTTTCTATCACTTCACAATCACTATCTTCCTGCGGGACGAGACGCGGCAAATCCTGCCCGCGCCCCCCATAAACACTTCTCCCGTACAGGCCCCTATAATCTCTTAGTTCGTCGTATAAGCGACCGAACTGCCTTAACCAGACCTCATCCCTCTCTGCATCTCCTCGCTCGATGACGGACGTTTTATCCGACATCTGATCTTCTTTCAACACTTGCGAATCATTCTTAAACTCAATCTCCAGTTCCGCTGTGGGTATTACAGCTGCCACTTTATAATCGATTTCCGGAACACTACTTAAAATGTTCTCACTGACAGTGAATGTACTTTCTACTGCCGTGTCTACAGCTGATCTACTACTTGTGGGCGCACTCCTTTCTCCTAACACTGGCACACTCTCCCGCCGTTGATTATTCCATACGGAAATTTCATAACGACGACACCTGGGTTTTCTCCTGTTATTGGGCCGCCAAAATTTCTCCACGCCCGGTCGGCCCCTCACCGGCGCGGCTAATGGTTTCCCTGTCTCGTCCCAGCAGATACGCTCCCCGGATACTGCTGAGGCGGCTGGTCACACCCTCTGGCGTTATTACTATTCTGCGCAGCCCGTATCACGCTAGTATGATACTGGTTTCCGTCATTCCGGTTATTATTTGCATTGTACCGATTGTTATTACGGTCCGAACCATTATTGTTATTGCTGCCATGGTTGCGGTATGCATTATTTCCATGGTTATCGTTGGTGTGGTTGCTGTGGTACCCGTTGTTGTTACCACGGCCTCTACCACTGTCGCGATTATTGCGCCAATTGTCCTCGTCCTCCACTCTTTCCAGGAAATCATTTATTGTCCTGTAATTGCTTCCTACGTAGCGTTTTGTATCATCTGGAAGCTTTTTGTAGAGTTCCCAGACTATTTCGGATTCCGTGCGGCGATCACGCAAATATTCCAACTTGCGGATCCAGCCCTCACAAAACTCCTTCATCGAAACGCGCGAATTCGCATCGAAAGGCCTCGATACGACAAATTCGCGCCAGACACTTTGCTGTTTTTGCTCTGACCAGTATTCAGCCAGAAACAAATTTTTAAACTCGTCAAAAGTCAGGTTCGTAATGTTGAGGTTTAGGCCCCAACGCTTGGCATCACCAGCCAACACATCAATAACCGCATTAATTTTTCTCTCATTAGTCCATGATCTGGGTAAAACTCTTTCACAATTTTTAATGAAATCCGTCGAGTGTATACCACCTTTTTTCAATGGGTCGAACCGCTCCTCTTTCGTCAACAACTCCGAACTATGTGCACAGATTGGCACATAGCTCTGTTTTTCGTCAAGTTTCCTTTCTAATTCCGACACCCTCGTAATCACTTGGCAAGTGGTTGTCGCAAGCGTTTCCACTTCCCTCTTTTTCTCTTCGCAGGTGTTAGCCTGCTTCGTCACTTTGGTATCTACTTCGGATACTAAAGCCTTTAAAGTTTCCACCTTCTGTTGATCCTCTTTTCTCACTAATTGAATTTGTTCCGTCACCTTATTCTCGATGATCGGAGCAACTGCGTCTCCTACACTTTTCTCGATTCTGCTAATTTCGGAATCAAAACGAGTATTTACGCTCGCAATTTCCGCCTGAACGCCTATCATTTCCTGTTTAAGGTTACCGATTTCGGTATTAATCACGACAATATCGTCTTTGATTTTATCAACTTTTGTGTTAACAACTACAACATTGTTGTTAACAACATTAATAGCTTTGTTCTGATTGTCTAGCATTCGTTCAATTTTTTCAGACAGAGCTACTTGCTTGGCAGCCTGAGCTGCTTGCTCGGCAGCCTGAGCTTCTTGCTTGGCAGCCTGATCTTTAATTTCTGCCGATTGACTCTTGATTTCGTTAATCAAAACATTCAATAAATCAGTTAAATTCCCGGAAACCACCGGTTTTACTTCCGTAGCGGCTTCCTCTTTAATTGTCCCCCCGTATTCGTCATCAAGGGACTCAGATTTGATTTTCACTTCCGATTCCGAAACAATTTCTAAAGTTTGGAATTCCATTTCTGCTCTTTGTTGCGTTTCGGCGGTCGCGTCTTTCATGCTAGCCGCCTGGCCCTGAACAATGGCTACCGTGGTGCGCGTTTCCCACTGTTCGACCGATTGTTCCGTATCCAAGTCTACCAAATTTTGGCAATTGTTGCCTTCACTCATTTTAATAAATTTCAATATAAATGCAAAATCTCAACTCTAATTAGGATTCCTCACACGAATATTCTCGCTGACGTATCGACCATTTCGTAACCAGTACTTTGTTACGAGATTTGCACAATGCAAAATTCGTGTCCAGAACAACCTCAAATTTAAAGATTGTCCTGTCACCAGGTCGCCACGTGTAACCTCCCCCCTCACTTATCGCCCTTAATGACAGTGAAAAATTAAACCGCGTGTACCTAATGGAAATTTGGGAAAAGCAATCGTCACCGAAGTTAATCTATCGGTAAAGAGGGAGGAAAGGGTTACATCTAAATGAAAGGAAAAATGCAAATGAAACTGGTGGAAATTAATTTTGAAAAGGGATGAAGTTAATAAAGAAAGTAAATGTGCGGCCGTTACGTTAACAATTAACTAGCGGTAATTAGATATTTGAGATTTGGGGGAAATCACGGTCGCCAGTCCTAAGGACAATTACTATAGTAACTGAAAAAGAAAGGTTATTACACATATAATTAACACTAGAAGCGTGGCAACTGAAGGTTGACACGTGTAGTGTGAAAACTGAAAGTTTGTCAGAAGTAATAAATTTCGCTACACTCTGACTTAATTTAGCAAAAGAATTAATAAAACCGGAAAATCGAAAGTTAATTTAGTGACTGAAGTTAATAGTGAGCTTTCTTTCTGAAGCACATCGAAATCCAGTAAAATACGGTTAGTCTTGGACTACCTCAACAATCATTTCAAAAGCAACTTGACTCTACGCAATTTAGAAACAAGATATTTAACTTTGAACTTGAATTAATGATTCTGAACAATTGACAATAGTAAAATGTAGTACGTACCAAGCTGAGCTGCAGTCACAGGTAAGCTAAAATACGGTAACAAAGCTCGCACTCTTAATTCGTGCTTGTGTAATCTGAATATTGTAGCCAGCTACTGAACTTTGAAATTAAAGCAGTGAAATCTAATTATATTATTTTAATGCTGGCGTTTGAATTTCAACGACACTCGGGTTCATTTCGGAAAAGGAACGGACCCTGCTTGGCAATGCAATCGGGACAATGAGCAACAAAGGTTAATGCTAAATTGCTGTAATTTTGCGAGGCAAATGGAACAATTTGAAAAACTGAGGTCTGCCATACAGTTCTGAAACTTTACGTGCTTTTAGTCTTCCTTGTTGGTTGATTGAAGGTTTGAAGCCGTCGATCGAGGAGGTGGCGACAGTCACTCATTGTCGGCCGTCGCTGTTGCAGAAGCTGGATGTTGGCGCGCCTTCTTCTCGACACGGTCACCAGGCGAAACGGGCTCTTGATGTGCGCCAGCTAATGCTTCCCGTCCGCGACACCATGTCAGAAACTATCATCGCGAGTCGAGCGCAATTACATGCTGCCAAACCCCGAAAGCGCGGCAACTCGTGGGAGCGTCACACAACACCTGCTCCACTCGCTACTCCCGCCAGACTCCCACTGCTCTGCCCGCGCTCCACGCGGCAGAGTTCACACTACCAAAGATCCTACACACTTTGATTCTTCACACGACCTATCGATGTAATCGTTCGATAGCAGTTTTCCCTAGGCAAGACCCAGCATAAAAATACAAATAATATTTACGAAACAAACCAATTATACATCGACATAAGTGCATAAATATATATATATATATATCCAAACAGTAAAGCAATTACAATATATAAAGAGACAGAAATGTCATATCTTGAGGTAACAAAACAAGGAAAAAAAATAATAGTACAATAGATGGAAATAGGAGTATATGCATTTCCGGCGTTACAAGCTCTTAGTTAGGTGTTTTGAATATACTGTCTTTACGAGCATTTCCTATGAAAGATAACTTTGCAGGTTACTGTCCTGGCCCAGCACAGGTATTATTAAAACAGCACAAATTCCACTGCGCAGCGAAAATTCATTTTAGAAAAGAATATCCACAGAGTTCTCGAATGGGAAGGAAGAAAGTGGTTTAAGCTTGTTATACTTTTTTCTTCTTCTAGTGTGCTCAAACCGGAATCACGACTGCTTTGTCAGGTACGTACAACCAGGGGAGTTACAGTCTTGCCTCCTCTAAACAAGTGCACCAGCCGTTCTGTTTGTACGTACCAGCTAGTAACATGAGAATGCTGGGAGTTTTATGACCATCCCACAATTTGCACAAAATCTCAGATTGCAGCAGTCCCTCTTAAATGGCTTCCTCCACTCACTTTCCGCCAACTGTTTGCCTTTGCAACAGTCTGTCTCCTGGCCCAGGTAAAATGTTTAACAAACCGGTGTCCTCCCGTGCCGACACTAAGTGGGAAGTGGGGAGCGCCACGGCCCAACGTACCTCTGCAGGTACAATTCACAGAGCACTGCTTCCCAGATTCAGTTGCAAAGCCAGAGCGCTTGCCACAGCTTTTATGGCCCACAATCCTTCATTCCCCCTGTTCTCCGTCACCTTCACTACGGCCCCTCGGGTGACTGATGTCCCACCTCTCAATATTTTGTAAAAAGTCTCTCAGTTGTTGCTTAAATTCTTTCATCCAATTAGTGGTTCTCAGACCTGATCAGACAGCTGCGATATTTAGTATGCTGCTTCTGGGAATTAGGGAGAAGTGCAGCATCACATCCGCCTATCAGATTAACGACGAGAGCTCATGTGCCTGCCAAGCCCGTATGTGGTTTCTAGGTTGTTTACCGCATCCCACTCGGAGGATACAGGGCTTGTACCTATGTCTCGGCTAAGTTACGTGATTCATAAGCATTTAGAAACCCTTCTCTCTTCTTCACTTCGGATAACAATAGATGCAATTCATGTACTCAAATTTTGTCCCAGGGTGGGAAGAGGGATGGGGTGAAACACAGAGGTGGAGAGGTGGTGAGGGTGAGCGGTAAAGAGGGAGAGAGGAGTCACAAAACATCATCATTCGGTTTCTTCACTTGTTTTCATTGGAATCAATCTTGCTACTCACGTCAGTTTCCAAGATTCTTATCTATGTTCTGACTTTAAATCATTTGTTGTAATCTTCTGTTTCTCGTTCTAGACGTGATGTCTGTTCGCCTCGGGCCTTCTTGCGTCCTTTGTTTACTTCATTACCTGTAACTCTTCGTTCAGTTACAAAGTTTCTCAACTCATTTTCCGATTTTTTCAGTAACCTCTGTAAGTTCAACAGTGAGGTGTTCACAGATTTTTCGCAACATATTCTGTGGGTCTCTCCCGAGATTCCCTGCTTCGTTTAATAGCTTCTCTTCTTTGACTAACACATTCTTCATGACTTTCCCGATGCTTGACAGTATCTTCTCTACTCTGATTGCCAGATGCCAAGAGCTGCTTTATGACGGTAGCTAAGTTCATATCTTGTCCATGTACCTCTCGTTGGAGAGTGCCATAATTTGAACCTGCACTTTTCATATTTGATACCATACTATTATCAGTGATATCATAATCATTTGACAACTCATTATTGGTCACTTCTCTCGTTAATATCCCTATCTCTACCTCGTCATGTTTATACTTGAATGATAGTTACACCAGTCAATCAACAACCATTATTTTAATTGCCATGAAAAATTTTCAATGAAAGTGACTCATACAGTCTACCCTTGATGTATACAAAACGTAACGTCAATTAACACAGGTACTCTACAACAGAATACACTTGAACAACAGTAAACATGCAGTCAGTTTGCGCTAGCAGCAATTCTCACCATTCATTTGCTTACGATAATTACTTTATATACATTTATATTCAAGTCTATTACAGCATAGTTACTTACTTAATGTTACTGGTGTATTATTATTATTATTATTATTTGTTACGCATCTTCTTTGACACTTATGTCTGCTATTTCGTTGCACGCCATCGGGATGTATTGCGTAGTCGTGAGGTAAGAACTAATGATGGTATGGTATGAATCGTCACAGAGCAGCTCTGATTATCTCTTGATATGCCTGCTCCACACGTTTATGATAGAGAGAATGGTTTGTGTGTTCCAGTGTCCTGACTGTTAGCTCTTCAAAGTTTCAGGATATAAGTACCTGCTAAGCTACTTCGACCGCCTCTTGTCACCTCTCCTCCATACGTTCATGATGGCGGTAGCTGGCGAAGATCCTCTAGAACTTCTTTGACTTCAGGTTCCTTGCATGTAACTGCTGTTTCGGGTGCACACAAGTACACACCAATTCGTTGTTCATCACTTTCCGACGTCACAACCTTGTTTCAATTAATTTATCAATAAATGCCATCGGCATTGCAATCTCGAATTTCAAGTCCTTCAAAGTCACCATGTAAGTGACTACGCTGGAATTTAGGACAGTTTTTGTTTTACGATAGTGGTCCATACCATCAACCTGAACCACTAGAATAGGCTGTCACTGTAGTTGAAGGTAAAGTGAAATATTCCACCACAACACATCGTTCGACAAGGAGGGAATGGATGGGTATTATTACAGCAATGAAGGTAACACAGTTGTGGTGCATTGTTAACAATTTCTTTCTGAGGACTGCTACGTTCATTGTTATTTTCACACTTATGTCTGTGTCACTTTCATAGTCAAATCTTTCAAGTCTACTGATCGACTATTCGTGAAAATAATGATTATCTTTGTGTCCAGTAAATGTAGACAAATGTAAGTTTTTAAAACACAGGATTTAGCTTAATTAGTGCACTAACCTTATCGCCTGCACTGTTGTGCAGGACATAGGTACACGCATCACCAATTTATCTTTCAAATTAACTTCGTAGCTTCATATCCCGCTACATGTTGATACAGATGAGCCGGCTTGCATTACTCTACATGGGGCCTCCCAGTGATCTACCTTTTTGAAGCATCCGTCACCACACGAGCGCCAAAGAAATAAATGCGTCGTTAACGGCGGAAAACAGATAAATACAATACGCAACTTAGAACTGACACAATGCACTACCTTTCTGCGAGCCGTTTCCTCGCTACTGATCTATGGTGGTGATGAGCCAATTTGTGGCATATTAGATGGAATTACAAGATCAAAATCTGCAATGTCATACAGACGGGATGAAGCAGCAGTGTCCTTCTCTATATAGGTCATTGTTTTCTGAACATTGGTATTTTATCTGTCAGTAAATTTAAGGGGGAATTTGTCCTCTAATTTCGATGACTGTAATACACATCTTAAAATTTTGTAATTGTCCGTTACCCAACTGCAATTTCTAGATTTGAGCTTATGATGATTTGAGGAGCATCTGGCGCATCTAATTTTAATTTAGCAGTCTGCCAGTCGGCCAAGAGCCTTTCCACAGTGTTAACCCCGGTTCCCGTCAGATCATTGATGTAGGTCTAGGCTAGAACTGGATGGGTCACCAAGTCCGCCGGGTGCTGTTGGCACGCAGGATGCTCTCAGCTTTCGTGAAGCCTAGTCAGGAGCTATTTGACTGTGAAGTAGCGGCTTCGTCTCGAAAACTGACAACGACTGGGAGAACGGTATACTGTCCACCTGGCCCTTCATATCCGCATCCAGTGACGTCTATGGGCTGAGGTATTAAGAGCCCTGTTCCGGCGGAGTCTCAGTTTCATATTTCTGCTGCGGTATATTCATGTTTTAGAGGTGACACCTCTGTCTGATTTAATGACACTTGCTTTCTAGAAATAATATATCTGAAACTTGTATGTGTATACGTACATATGTATGTGTGTATGTGTGTGTGTGTGTGTGTGTGTGTGTGTGTGTGTGCGTGTGTGTAACTGTGTGTGTGTGCGTGTGTGTGAATGTATTCACTTTAAGGAGTGTTGGTAAGAACTTCACATTTACATTCTAGTACAAATTTTACTCAATTTTATAACATTTGTCTCATCAGACTTAAATATGGCCTAAAGACAAATGTGGCATACACCTGTACAATTCTTTCATGATCATTATCGTCATTCTATAGCAACTGATGCCTCAAACATAGCGTAGACCATTTAATTAAGTTTCAAGTACCTTTATCCCTGCTCAGACAAAACACAGTCATATAGAAATGGCTACCACCATAATATTGGTTAGCTAATAATCCAAGTCCCTTGTAGCTAGACTATTTGACCTAGGTATTGTAAGATATAGTAACAATAATCATTGGGTGATTAGGTACTATATATTATCTCTAAAAATTAATAGCATCAGAACTTTTTAATAAGAGGTTCTTTATAGAAAAAGGCAAATCATATGGTCTTACCCTTTCCGTGGGGCAAGAGCACTTACACACACAAACTTTACGGGTACATAAAAAAAGATTTTCCATGGAAGAGGAGCACTGACGTTCATTGTTCAAATGTATAAACGTGTGTGAATTCATTAGGGTCCAAACTGCTGAGGTCATCGGTCCCTACCCTTACACACTACTTAATCTAACTTAAACTAACTTATGCTATGAACAACACACACACCCGTGCCCGAAGGAGGACTAGAACCTCCGGTGGGAGGGGCTGCACAAACTGTGACATGGCGCCTCAAACAGCGCGGCCACTCGGCGCGGCAACGTTCATTCAAATATAATTTACTTAACAATATTATTCACAAAACTCAATGTGAAGTAACAATTCTCATCGTCTGATGCAATGCAGCTTTCGTGGCTCCAGAAAACACATTTTTCGCATTGAAAATGGTTCATATGGCTCTGAGCACTATGGGACTTAACGTCTATGGTCATCAGTCCCCTAGAACTTAGAACAACTTAAACCTAACTAACCTAAGGACATCACACAACACCCCGCCGGGAATCGAACACGGGAACCCGGGCGCGAGAAGCGAGAACGCTACGGCACGACCACGGGCTGCGGACTTTGCGCATTGAATGTAAGCTCCTTTTTTGACTTTGAAAATATCTCGTCACTATATTAATAACTAATGTCTCATTTGTATTTATCCTCTTCATCCATAGAATCGTTGTCGAAGGTGTAACAATACTTTGATAAAATTCATTTTTTATAGTGCTGTTCACATGCGTCTCTGTTTGCTTATTTGGACCGATAATGCCTTTTTATGCTTTTCCGAGGCTCCAAAAAACTGCTTTTTCTTCGTTGATACTATTTTCTCAATTATTTTTTTTTTCTTTTCTTTAAACTGACATTGCTATTCAATTTATATGGTGAGGATTTTAAAAATGACAGTTTTCTCCCCTTCTTTTACGTTTGTTTCTGTTTTATTGTTTGTAATTCCAGGTTGTGGTATTATGTTATCGATGACATATCCAAGGTGTCACTCCAAAAGCTTGTGGTTCCAAGCTTTTGGAGCAGCAGGGCTCAGCCGTAGACCGTTCAAAATTTTTGATTTCTAAAGAAGATTTTGTAATCTTACCCTCCCACAAATCACAGTTTAAATTCTCTGTTTCTGCACAAGTTTTGAAAGCATCGAGAGGCGTAATGTATACAAACGAAAAACTTTTTACTTATCTTCATTTTCTCTTTTTATTGTTGGCTGCAGTTATTGTGTCTAGCGGTTAATTCCTGCGGCTGAAATTTTGATTTATAACGTTGTGCGTTCCTGATGACTTAATAAATGATGAAGATTTGCCTGTATATTTCTTGAATTATATTCTTTGTTACATTTTTCAATATCACACCGTATTTACAATTTCCACATCTATCATACCCAAAATTACATTATTAGTGACACAGTCAAAAGCACATCTGATTGCATAAGAGGCATGCCAACTGCTACTTTATATTCCGCAGCACTAACGATATTCCAAAGAGTTAAAAAAAACAAAAGAAATTAAAACTTTCCTGATTAAAGAAGAATCTTCACTAAAATACACCAATATTTTGTAAATTAGTCCGGAAATAATTTTTATAATTATCGGCAGATTGTGCAATTAATAACAGGGATTTTAAGTATGTCAGATATTGTGTAATTTCAAATATTTTTAAATGAAGAGTAATTTTAACAGCACATACAGATTTAGTACGTACTGATTGTAAAAAATTAATTTCTTTTTCATACATTTCAGCCTGAAATATAATACATTGTATACAAAATCAAATGAAATTCGTTCAGTGAAATAGCCGAGAAAATGTTCACCCATGCGAGATTCAGGATTAATCCTGGTATCGGCTACATCTATAAAAAATAAAGGGTACGTTAGGAAGGGGTGTCCCATTAAAACTTCGGCTTATCTAGAGTTTCAGCATTATTCTTCGTTGCAGTTGCAGATGAACCTCTAATTACCGCTTCCGAAGAATTTCAAAAATGGTTCCCTGCGATCGTAGGGGTCGTGCGGTTCCAGACTGAAGCGCCTCTTTCCGTGCTCTCTTACCTCCACGATTGTCTGTCTTCCACTGACAAGTCCTCGGTGTATTTGACGCAGCAAGAGGGAAAAAAGTCTGTACTACTGCATTATATGGTGGGGCAAGACGGGGCCTTGCACCCGCCCAATGTTCCAGGTCTTATCCCTGTGCAGAGGTTATAAAAACGGAACGAAAGCACAATAATGTTGAATCAAACCCCTATTGTTTGCTAACGTATAAATAATGACTAGTCATCTAATACTCCTGACAACATAAAGTTTTTATATGTGCAATGACTATGAAGTAATTGCCGATTAAAATCAAAAGAACATTAATCAATTGATACCATAAAACAAACATACCTTCACAGACAAGGTGAACTGAATAGCAACAACATGTCATGGTCGCTCTTGCCTATCACACTGTAATTATGTATCTCTCCACAAGAGGGCATAAATAGTGAAACGCGGTACTAATTTTCAGCGCACTACGCGCTCTTAACCCACTTTCTCCTAGCATCTGACAAGGTAATAATGGACAGTGCACAGTTCGACTTTACTTCATGTTAAGTTATCAAAACTGTTCCAGTTTGCTGGTATTACATGTCTTCAATCAACTGCATGACACATGTACTTCTCAAATTTTCCGACATATGCGTTTCAAATGACACATACCTTTGAAAAGCAATTTCTTGAAGCTATGCTAAACCTCTAATATCATACTGAGAAATTTTGTATAATATAGAGATGCTGTTTTCAAAATACAACGCATCAATAGGACGTTAAATGTGTGGGGGGTGATAAGTTATACTTCGTGTTGGGAGACGAAGGAGGGGAGAGGGGGGGGGGGGCAGGAGAGTGTCAGACTGCGGTTACCCCATAACTGAACTCTCGACACGCAGTTGTCTCAATAGCGAAGCGAAGACAGGGAATGAAATGTTGCGAGATCTATCCCTGCGCTCATTATTAGGTGATAAGATGTGACTTCATCTAATAATGTTTTGTGGATTATGGAAAAAACTTCTGCCCATAGAGAGACACAAATTCTCTTATTCTTTTACCCACCCCTATCGCCTATCTTCAAAGGTTCTCTTCATGTTAATCTGGATTTTTCAATGTTAGTCGTAGAGGATGGTCAGAGGTGCCGCTCCTGTTGCTTGATGCACTGTGTATCCGGAAACCACTTACTGGCAATACAGAGTGAAGGAGTATTCATCAATTTAGCAAATTTCTGAAGGTTTAGTCTGAGTGGAGGATGGCATGGGATAGACTTCCTTAGACAGCGTAAAGAAATAACGCCAGAATTGTGGGATGATCACAAGAGGATATGTAGCATCACGCATGGAAGGAACCATAGACAGTTGGGGAACAAGTATTGGTAAGAATTGTAAGAGATTTGCAGAGTTCTTACAAGAATTCTTAAACCAATTCTACTCATGAACGGCACTTGTATTTAGAAGACCCAATTAGAGCAAATACTTCTTTTTTGGCTCATCAGTCATCTAACGATTTGATGCGACCTCCAACGAATCTTTTCGGCTCAGAGTAACAGTTGCCACCTACATCGTCAATTATTCTCTGAATGTATAGCAATCTCTGTCTTTCTCTATAGTTATTATCCTCCACATTCTACAGCTCCGGCTCTATGGATGTTATTCTACACCTGTTCTACGAGTATCGTCCTGTCCCTGTTCCTTCCCTTGCCGATTCTCCGCCGAATCTTATCAGTTACTTTGTCCGTCCACCTAATATTCAACATTCTTCTGTAGCATCACAAGGCTTCTCTTCTTTTCTGGTTATTCCACAGTCTATGTTTCACTAAAAGACAATGCTGTGCTCCAAACGAACGTTCTCAGAAATTTGTCCCTCAAATTAAGACTTGTGTTTGATACTGGCAACCTCCTCTTGACCAGGAAACCCTTTTTGTCAGAGCTAGTGTGCTTTTGATGTCCTCCTTCCTCCGTCTTCATGTGTTTTTTGCTGCCCAGGGAGCAGAATTCCTTATCTTCAGCTACTTCGTGATCCCCAATTCTGATGTGAAATTTTTCGCTCTGCTCATTTCTGCTGTTTCACATTACGTTCACCTTTCTTGGATTTACTTTCAATCCATACACTTTATTCTCCAGATTGTTGATTCAATTCAATACATCGTGTAACTCTTCTTCACTTTCACTGAGGATGGTGATGTCATCAGTGAATCTTATACTGATATCCTTTCACCTTGAACTTTAATCCGACTCTAGAACCTTTCTTTTCTTTTCGTCATTGTTTCTTTGTTGTGTAGATTGAATATCAAGGGCGACAGACTCTATCTCTGTCACAAAGACTTTTTAATCCGAGCTCTTCGTTCTTGGACTTACTGTTCGCTCCTGTTTCCTGTACACACTGAATACAACCGTCTTTCCCTAGAGCTTACCCTTACTTTTCTCAGAAATCTTGGACCAATTTACTCTGTCGAACGCTTTCCCAGGTCGACAAATCTAATGGATGTGTCTTGAATTTTCTTCAGTCTTACTTCCATATCAACTGAAACATATGATCTTCTGTCTTTCCTAAAGCAAAACTGATCGTCATCTAACAGATCCTCAGTTTTCATTTTCATTCTTCTGTAAATTACTCTTGCCAGCAACTTGCGTATGTGAGTTATTAAGCTGCTTTTGTGATAAGTCTCTCACGTCATTGCCCTTGCTGTCTTCAGAGTTGTGTGAATGACGATTTCCCGAGAGTCTGATGGTATATCGCTGGTCTTATATATTCTACCTCCAAGCTTGAATAGTCGTTTTGTTTCCACTTCCCCCAATGATTTTAGGAATTCCGATGGAATGCTATGTATCCCTTTTGCCATATTTGATCTTAAGTCTCCCAAAGCTATTTTAAATTCTAGCTCTAATACTGGATCTCTTGTTTGTTCTTCCATCACTTTAGACAAGCCGGTCCGCTAATGGATGCCTTCAGTGTACTCTTTCCACTAACCCTCTCTCTCCTCCGCATTTAACAGTAGAACTTCCAATCCATTCTTAATGTTATCTCCCTGACTTCCAGGTTCAACAAAGGTTGTTTTGACTTTCCTGTACGACTGAGTCATTCATTCCAGCAATCATTTATTTTTCGATTGCTTCAAACTCCTCATCCAGCCGTTTCGCCTTAGCTTCCGTGCACTAAGTATTTATTTCCTTCCTTGTGACGTGTCTTTCTGTATTCCTGAATTTCACTGGACATTTTTGTGCTTCCTTCTCTCATCAATCAGCTGATGTATTTCCTCTGTTACCCATGGTTTCTTCGCAAAAAAATGGTTCAAATGGCTCTGAGCACTATGGAACTTAACTTCTGAGGCCATCAGTCCCCGAGAACTTAGAACTACTTAAACCTAACTAACCTAAGGACATCACACACATCCATGCCCGCGGCAGGATTCGAACCTGCGACCGTAGCGGTCGCGCGGTTCCAGACTGAAGCGCCTAGAACCGCTCGGCCACACTGTCCGGCGTTTCTTCGCAGCTACCTTCCTTGTATTCTTCCTTGTATTTTTCTCCAACTTATGTGACTGTCCTGTTTAGAGATATCTATTCTTATTTAGCTAAACCGCCTACTGGGCTATTACCGCAGCGTCTATAACTTCAGAGAACTTCTGCAGTGTATCTTCGTTTATACTAGGGATCAAAGGTTCCTTAGTACTTCTGTATTCCAGTTCTTCCTGAGTAATTTCTTGAACTTCAGTCTACTCTTCATCATTACTAAATTGTGACACGAGTTTATATCTGCTCCTGGGTATGCCTTACAGTTCAGTACCTGATTTCAGAATCTGTTCCTGACTGTGATGTAATGTAAGCGGAATATTCCCATATCTCCTGGCCTTTTCCAAATTTACCTCCGTTTCTTGTGGTACTTGAACAGAGTATTCGCTGTTACTAGCTGAAATTCATTGGAGAACTCAATTAGTCTTTCTCTTGTCTCGTTCATACTACCAAGGTCAGAGTCCTCTGTAACACTTTCTTCTACTTCTTCCCCAACAATCTCATTCCGATCTCCCATGACTATTACATTTTTATTCCATTTACGTACTGAATCACCCATTCACTACTCTTCCTATACTGTCTCTTTCTCTTCATCTCCTTCTGGCGACGGCGACACGCACACATGAGCACATGTTGTCGGTGTGGGTTTGCTGTCGATTCTGATGAAAACACCCTATCACCGAAAAGTTCACTATAACACACTCACTGCTATAGCTTCTTCCCCCCCACTCCCGTTATACAATTTTCTGCTGCTGTTGATATTGCCCTACACTTGTCTGACTAGAAATTCTTTTGTTCTTCTCACCTCCGTTCACTGACCCTCAGTGTATCCAAATTCATACTTTACATTTCCCTTTTCAGGTTTTCTAGCTCCCTTACCGCGTTAAAACTTCTTACATCGCACGCCCCGATTCGCTGGCTATTATGAGTTTTCCTCATGGTCGCCTCCCCGTAAAGGGCGGAACGAACGGAAACTAGTCTGGAATCTTTTACCAATGGAGAGATCATCATGACACTTTTCCAATTACAGGCCACATGTCCTGTGGGTACCCATTATGTATCTTTAATGCAGTGGTTTCTACTGCCTTCTGCGTGCTCATGCAGTTGATGACTGCCGACTTATCCGCCTTTTAGGGGCAGTTTCCAGCTCCAAGGGCATGGGAGTTTCCTGAACTCTGCCCGCTCCTCCGTCCTCTTTGACGAAGTCTTTGGCAGAATGGAGGTGAATTCTTAATGCCGGAAGTCTTCGACGCCTTTTTTGATGATTTTTATTGAAAACTTGATAGTAACGAAGTTCGAACCATGCACCCAGGACGTTTGTTTACTAGTTAAAGAAGCTACCCCCAGACCACGGGTTCTGAAGAAGCTATTGTATTGACAATAATATGTAAACCGCCAGCATCAATAAGGAAGAAATTAATAGCAATCTCAAACGAAGCCGCAGAAGCTAATACATCCGGATTAGGAGAACTGCTTACACTAGACAACAGAAATAAAACAAGAAGAAGACAACCAATGAGTGATAAATTAACTAATTAACAATTAATTAATTATTAATAAAAGATGATATGATCCCCAAGGTACACAGAAGGCGTTAGAACACAACTGCGGAAGCATCGGAAATAGCATGCCATATATAATAGAAGGAAAAAGTCTCCAGGACTAGCGATGGTTTACTGAAGATCAAAATTTAGTGCAGACGGTACTGTCACATGTTTTTAATAGTTTCCACGTCGAAACTTTGTCTCGAAATCTGGCAGAAAATATAAAGAGATTCTGGTTACACGTAAAGTAATCCAGCGATAAGACACAATCAGTATCTTCACCGCGCGATAGCAATTGTAATGTTACTGATGACAGCGACACTAAAGCAGAGTTGCTAAATATGGTTTTCCGAAATTTCTTCACAAAAGGGAACGAAGCAAGTGTTCCTGAATTCGAATCAAGAACAGCTGCCAACATGTATAACTTAGAAATAGATATCCTTGGTATATCGAAGCAGGTTAAATCACTTAATAAACGCAAGTCGTTCAGTCCAGATTGAGTACCAGTTATGCTCTTTTCACCGTATGCTGTTGAAATAGCTCCACGCTCAGCAATCAAGTACATCCGCTTACTCGGCGAAAGATCAGTACCAAAAGATTGGAAAGCTGCGCACATCAGTTCACAAGAAAGGGAACAGGATCAGTCGGCTGAATTACAGACTCATATCACTAATGTCGATTTGCAGTAGGTTTTTGGAACATATACTGTCTTCGAACTTTATGAAATACCTCGAAGAAAACCATTTATTGACATATAGTCAGAAAATATCGTTTTTGAGAAACACAACTAGCCCTTTTTCACAAAAAGTTACGAGTCCTATAGACAGGGTATCTCAAATTAACTACGTATTTCCAGAAGGCTTTTGAAAGCGTCCCTCACAAGCCGTTTTCAATCAACAAGCGTGCATACGGAGTATTGTCTCAGTTGTTCCAATGAATTAATGATTTACTGCCAGAAAGTCACCTTAGAGACTGTTGGTAAGTCATCGAGTAAAACCGGAGCGGTACTGGTATTTCCCAAGGAAGTGTTACAGAGCCTCTGCAGTTCCCAATCTTAACGATTTAGGAGACAGTTTTTGCAACCATCTTAGATTACATGCAGATGATGATGTCATTTAGCATCTTGTAAAATCATTGGATGATAAAAACTAATAGTAAAATTATTTAGACAAGAGATCTGCAACGTGTTGAAAGTGCCAATTGACTCTAAATAAAGCCAAGTGTGAAGTCATCCACATGAATACCAAATGGAATCTGCTAAATTTCGGTTACTCAATAAATCACACACATCTAAAGGCTGTGAAGTAAGCTAAATACTTAGGATTATAATTACGAGTAACTTACACTAGGTGATCACATAAATATTGTTGTGGAAAAAGCTAACCAAAACTACTGTATATTGGAGGAATATTTAGATGCAGCAGTTCTATTGAAGAGATTTCCTACACTACTCCTGTCCATCCTCTTCTGGAGGACAGCTGCATTGTGTGGAGTCCGCATCAGATGGAACTGACGGAAGACATCGAAAAGGTTCAGGGAAGGGCATCTCGTTTTGTATTTAGTTTTGGCCTTACTGGCTACTCTTGGAAACCGACATTCTGTGGAAAAATTACTTATTTGTATTTTCTGCTGCTAGTAACTTCTGTTTGTTTTTACATTCTGCAACACGTTTCGAGGATGTTCTGTTCATGTTCGAGCTTTATATATATAAATGAAATTGTTACTTACAAATAAAATGTCTTAAAAGTAATTACTATAGACTATAGAACCTTTTTTATATTGTTCGCTACTGCTGTGGCTGTTGGGGTACCTGGAAGGAGGTGAGGCAGTGATTGGGCAGAACATAGTGTCCACTGATGTCTTCAACATCTACATCTACATACAAACTCCGAAATCCACCATACGGTGAGTGGCGGAGTGTACCTCGTAACATAACTAGCATCTTCTCTCCCTGTTCCACTCCCAAACAGAATGAGGGAAAAACAGCTGCCTATATGCCTCCTGCACGAGCCCTAATCTCTCTTATCTTATCTTTGTGGTCTTTCCGCGAAATATAAGATGGCGGGAGTAAAATTGTACTACTGTCAGCCTCAAATCCTGGTTCTCTAAATTTCCTCAGTAGCGATTCACGAAAATAATGCCTCCTTTCCTCTAGGGACTCCCACTCGATTTCCTGAAGCATTTCCGTAACACTCGCGTGATGATCAAACCTACCAGTAACAAATCTAGCAGCCCGCCTCCCTCAATCCGACCTGATAGGGATCCCAAACGCTCGAGCAGTACTCAAGAAGAGGTCGTATTAGTGTTTTATAAGCGGTCTCCTTTACAGATGAACCACATCTTCCCAAAATTCTACCAGTGAACCGAAGAGACTATCCGCCTTCCCCACAAATGCCATTACGTGCCTGTCCCACTTCATATCGCTCTGCAATGTTACGCCCAAATGTTTAATCAACGTGACTGTGTCAAGCGCTACACTACTAATGGAGTATTCAAACATTACGGGATCCTTTTTCCTATTTATCTGCATTAATTTATATTTATCTATATTTAGAGTTAGCTGTCATTCTTTACACCAATCACAAATACTGTCCAAGTCACCTTGTATCCTCCTATAGTCACTCAACGACGACACCTTCCCGTACACCACAGCATCATCAGCAAACAGCCGCACATCGCTATCCACCCTATCCAAAAGACCATTTATGTAGATAGAAAACAACAGCGGACCTACCACACTTCCCGGGGCTCTCCAGATGATACCCTCACCTCCGATGAACACTCACCATCGAGGACAACGTACTGAGTTCTATTACTTAAGAAGTCTTCTAGCCACTCACATATTTGGGAACCAATCCCATATGCTCGTACCTTAGTTAGGGGTCCACAGTGGGGCACCGAGTGAAACGCTTTCCGGAAGTCTAGGAATATGGCATCCGTCTGATACGCTTCATCCATTGTTCGCAAGATATCATGTGAAAATAGGGAGAGTTGCGTTTCGCAGGACCGATACTTTCTAAAGCAGTGCTGATGCATAGAAATCAACTTCTCTGTCTCAAGGAAATTCATTATATTCGAACTGAGAATATGTTCGAGAATCCTGAAAAAAACCGATGTTAAGCATATTGGTCTGTAATGTTGAGGATCCGTCCTTCTATCCTACTTATATACAGGCGTCACCTGCGCTTTTTTCCAGTCGCTCGGGACTTTACGTTGGGCAAGATATTCGCGATAAATGCAAGCTAAGTAAGGAGCCAATGCAGTAGAGTACTCTCTGTAAAATCGAATTGGAATCCCATCAGGACCTGGTGATTTATCTATTTTCAACCCATTCAGCTGCTTCACAACCCCAGGGATGTCTATCACTATGTCCTCCATACGGGAATCTGTACGAGACTCGAACGGCGGTATGTTTGTACGATCCTCCTGCGTGAAATATTTCTCAAAAGCTAAATTTAAAATTTCAGCCTTCGTTTTGCTGTCTTCCGTTGCCAGGCCAGACTGATCAGTGAGTGACTGGATGGAAACCTTCGGCCCGCTTACCGATTTTACGTAAGACCAGAATTTCCTTGGGTTTTCAGCAAGATCTTTTGCTAAGGTATGACGGTGGTAGTGGTTGTATGCTTCGCGCATCGCTCTTTTTACAGCAGCACGAATCTCTACTAACTTTTGCCTGTCCTCATTCTCCCGATCTTTCTCGTACCGCGAGTGCAACTGTCTTTGCTTCCTGAGCATTCTCCGAATTGTGCTGTTAAACAACTGTGGGTCTTTTCCGTCCGTAACCCACTTTTTCGGCACATACTTGTCCAATACGTGATTTACAATGTGTTTAAAATTTGCCCATAATTATTCTTCCACGTCCATCGTACCGGAAGTAAATGAAGTCGATTCATTTACTAAGTGGGATGCTAACAACTGCTTATCTGCTCTTTCTAGTAAGAATACTCTCCTAGCCTTTTTGACCGAGTTTTTAACTATCGTAACGTCTTCTCCTGGCGTGCACTTGTGTCATGCTGTTTATAATAAACAATGAAAGGCCACTCCTTAACACCAGAACACTTCAGTTTCTGGCCAACCACTGCCCCTCCCCCCCCCCCCCCCACTTCCCACCCTGAAAATACTCCAACAGCCACACCAGTAGCTAACAATAAACAAGAGTTCTCTGTTAATTTAGTTTAAGACGTTTTCTTAAGTAACAATTTTCTGTGTGTAAAAACGCCTGAAGATGAGCAGAACATGCTCGCAACTCATTGATATACGTTAAATTATATATAATAACAAAGAGAAGAGACTGATAACAGATAATACAAACAAGTAATCGTTCTGTATTATCTAGAATTGTAGGCGACAGTATTAGTGACATGATACGTGAGTTGGGGTGGCAATCACTAAAACAAAGGCGTTTTCCTTGTGGGCAGGATCTTTCACAAAATTTCAATCACCAACTTTCCCCCCAAATGTGCAAGTACTGCAGTTTTACAGGTGATCGAATTCCCATATACTGTACATACTGCCCCCGATCACGGTAGAAACATTATTTCTGTTATAATTACATTACAAGCAAACCAATTTATTGACATCATAACATGTTACTGGATCACAACGTTCAATTTTAAAGTTCCGATAATATGCAACTTTTATTTTGACCACTGTACTCCAAATGTCGTTAGCAGCAAAATATGTTTCATACGGTCTTACGGATGCCCATAACGCTGAGATTTCGGTCTTAATTAATTGTTGAATACAATTATTTTGATTTGAAATATTGCTTTTTCAGTAATGAAAACAATTGGTAGAATATCCCACAAACAGTATTAACTATTAAAATCCTACTTCTTTCGGTTCTACCACTGCAAAGTCATTTTACTTAGAAGGGACGTCGTCATTTACACTTTAAAGCTCTAGAATGTAGTGTTAATGAATCAGCCTTCCTTTTAATCAAGCTTTCCCCCACCTACATGCGGAAAAATGATCATTCTAATAAAATAAGAGAAAAAACCGAGTATGCGCAGAAATATTTAAGTGCTTGTTTTTCCTGCACTACGTTTGAGAGTGGAATGGTTGAGAAATACTTGAAGGTGGTTCGATGAACGCTCTGCTAGCTACTCAAGTGAGAATTGCACAGTAGTCATGTAAACATAGATGGAGATATTGTTACACAGTAACATTCCCTCGTCGAAATTGTAAGAATTGCCCCAAATATAGTCATGTGTCATGTCACTGTTGACAATGCATCTCACCACTATCCTCCCCATGCATGTAGACGTCCTGAGGGTGTGATGTCATATTACCGACCTGTATATTATATTAAGAGTGTTCAAGGTCGGCAAAAGTAGCCCAAAGTCGCTATAGTTATACTACTCTGATGGCAAGTACACTGTTTGGTTACAATACGTTTCCTTCAAAAACTTCACAGTAATGAACTACTTCCTCACTCAAAATGATGACCAATACATATTACCAGATCTGTGTTCAATAAAGAATTGTTCTTTTATGATCATAAACATCTTAATGCATACAGTCAGCTAATTCTTTGTTAATATGGTTATTTCTTATGTTACGATTATTTAGGTCGCGGATGCAAAGATGCTAATTCTGTGTTAATATGGTGAATTCTTCTGTTACGATTATTTAGGTCGTGGATGCAAGGGTGCAAAAATGAAGAGTTTAGTAGTATGGGATGAGAAAAGATTAGCTCAGATCCAGCTTAAAATTACGGATGGCGCTGGAAAAACTGTGCCAGTGCAGTTAGTTAGGTAGAAGTCTGCTTTAAAATCTATGAAATTGAACTTGTGAGAGCTCTTACAGACTCTTAACCATTAGTTTATTTCTCCTGCATCAGCTGTTACCCATCCATCCAAAATCACAAACTGTTTTCCCAATTAGTAATAAATCTAGATTCTAACTCCAATAACAGCTGAAAATACAGCACAGTTTCCGTCCCAATTTTTTGTGTGGGGCATTTAGACAGCTTTTAAAGAGTCGTTATCTCGCTGGCTCTTGGGCGGCCTTTGATAGCACGCAATTAGTCTGAAAGCAAGGTGTGTTCACAAAGCTGTCCATTCAACCAATCCCGAGTGAAATTGCAGTGGATACGTTTGTCAGTAAATAAAATAAAACAAGCAGTTGACGTAGGCCTCTCATTACTTTCCCCTACCAGGGACACTGAAAAAATACGGGCAGCACTTATCGGAAGCAAGTTGATATTTGCGTGCGCACTGTAGCGCAGCAACAGGAGATGGTGTAATCAAGCTTCAGAGATCGCAGCAGCAGACGCGATGGTGAAACTCGTCGCAAATTTAAAACAAATGATGTCCACGCTACACCCAACAAAAATAGAACTCGGAAGATGGCAATAATTGGTATCTTATAACGTTACTGAACTTTCGTATATCCAAAACAAAATATTTAGTTAAATTTTCAGTAATATACTAGGCAACCAGAATAATGTGAGTTAAACAACAGCCTCAGTCATTGGGAAAACACAAGCACAAAATCTACGCCTACGGACACCTGGGAATATCAAGCGAATTCCGAAGCTTTTACAGTATACTCAACGTTCTGCAGCTCCATATAACTACATTAACACATGCCAGTATCGCAAATATTGGCGCCCAGCATGGTAAATTTTCATTTTTTCCCCTTGGATTTTAATCAGTGTCCACTCGCAGCAAATGTCAGTAATTACTTTGTGTCTTGATTATTCATAATGGATGCGAGGTCAAAACTGTGTCCGTTGTTTCGGACATATCGTTATTACTACATTTTTTTCTAAACCGCAGGACACTAAGTTTGAGACATAAAATATTAACAACGTACTCAGTTACTTACCAGACGTAACTTTCTCCACATAGACAGAAATACTCCTTAGCTGTCCAAATTTCTCCAGATAGACAGAAATACTCCTTAGCGAGAGCTGTCCAAACGGTAAACGAAGACGTTTGGTTACAGGATTGCCTAATAAGTTTACAAGAAAACTTACATCCTCTTAAGCTGGTATCACATCATACAAAAACTGTTGTTTTTGTGTACTTTTTGTGACTTAAGACTTGTTTTGAAGACACTGGTATAACATTACAAACTAAAATACAGTGGCATCAAGGGAATTGTTTAAAACTGCTCCAAGGTTTGTGTGATGTGAAAGAAAAGTCGCTGTGTACATTCACGTAATTAGAAAATACCTTGCATCAGATGTGAGACACAAGACCCTTTCTTAATTAAATCTGTGTCAGTGACATAACGATGTCTACGTGTGGAACCAACGAAAATACCCTTATCAAGGCGGTTCAGTCATGTTTTGGGGTGGAATCATGTACAATCGAAGGACACCACGCCCAATGCATTGCAAGATGATTGGTCTGAAGTATCGGGACGACTTCCTTGCTCACTTTGTGGTTTTCTGTTGGTGGCCGTATTGGAGCGGAATTCACGCTGATGGACGACAATGCACGCCCCTATCGTCACAATCTTGTGAATACCTTCGTAATGGAGTATGCAAATAGATGGAATGGTCCCTATATTCCCCAGATCTCGACTGCATTGAAAATGCATGCGCCACGCAAAAACGAAGTGTTGGAAATCGTCATGTTACACCCCCGACAGCACTTATAGTCCGCTGTGGCGGAATGGAGCAATATCCCACAGGTTTATGTGGACATTTTTGTAAGGAGTATGCGCAACCGCATTCAAAAGTGTCTCCAGTGACTATGAGGGCCAGTTAGTTCACAAACACTGTGTTATGCGAGGAGAAACTATAGTGCTTCTAGTGGAATCTTTTGTAAAGTTTTGTTTTTATCCTTAGCTTTCTGTCTCTGAGTGGAAACTTATCTAGCTTTTGTATTTCGGTTTTCTTGTGATACAAAAAACTAGTTTTGCTTCCTATTATGTACAGAATTAACAATAAAGCAATCTGCAACATTTATTTTTACCACTGTGAATTCAGCTCCTGGGTTTAGCTTACTCAGTGGCACTATAGTGTCTGTTGGTGTCGTGTAATACTGTAACGAACTCTATGGAGGAAAATTACTACAGAAGCGGAAAACTTTTTTTAAAGCTATAGAAAGCAGTGATATATATAGGGTGGTCCATTGATCGTCACCGGGTCAAATATCTCACGAAATAAGCGTCAAACGAAAAAGCTCCAAACGACGAAACTTGTCTAGCTTGAAGGGGGAAACCAGATGGCGCTTTGGTTGGCCCTCTAGATGGCGCTGCAATAGGTCAGACGGATAGCAACTGCGTTATCTTTACATGGGAACCCCCATTTTTATTACATATTCGTGTAGTACGTAAAGAAATATGAACCACTTTTTTCACTTTGTGATAGATGGCGCTGTAATAGTCACAAACATATGGCTCACAATTTCAGACGAACAGTTGGTAATAGGTAGTTTTCTTAAATTAAAATATAGAACGTAGGTACGTTTAAACATTTTATTTCGGTTGTTCCAATGTGATACATGTACTTTTGTGAACTTATCATTTCTGAGAACGCATGCTGTTACAGCGTGATTACCTGTAAATACCACATTAATGAATAAATGCTCAAAATGATGTCCGTAGGCCTTAATGCATTTGGCAATACGTGTAACGACATTCCTCTCAACAGCGAGTATTTCGCCTTCCGTAATGTTCGAACATGCATTGAGAATGCGCTGACGCATGTTGTCAGGCGTTGCCGGTGTATCACGATAGCAAATATCCTTCAACTTTCCCCACAGAAAGAAATCCGGGGACGTCAGATCCGGTGAATGTGCGGGCCATGGTATGGTGCTTCGACGACCAATCCACCTGTCATGAAATACGCTATTCAATACCGCTTCAACCGCACGCGAGGTATGTGCCGGATATCCATCATGTTGGAAGTACATGGCCATTCTGTCATGCAGTGAAACATCGTGTAGTAATATCGGTAAAACATTACGTAGGAAATCAGCATACATTGCACCATTTAGATTGACATCGATAAAATGGGGCCAGTTATCCTTCCTCCCATAATGCCGCACCATACATTAACCCGCCCAGGTCGCTGATGTTCCACTTGTAGCAGCCATCGTGGATTTTCCGTTGCCCAGTAGTGCATATTATGCCGGTTTGCGTTACCGCTGTTGGTGAATGACGCTTCGTAGCTAAATAGAACGCGTGCAAAAAATCTGTCATCGTCCCGTAATTTCTCTTGTGCTCAGTGGCAGAACTGTACACGACGTTCAAAGTCGTCGCCATGCAATTCCTGATGCATAGAAATATGGTACGTGTGCAATCGATGTTGATGTAGCATTCTCAGCACCGACGTTTTTGAGATTCCCGATTCTCGCGCAATTCGTCTGCTACTGATGTGCGGATTAGCCGCGACAGCAGCTAAAATACCTACTTGGGCACCATCATTTGTTGCAGCTCGTGGTTGACGTTTCACATGTGGCTGAACACTTACTGTTTCCTTAAATAACGTAACTATCCGGCGAACGGTCCGGACAGCTGGATGATGTCGCCCAGGGTACCGAGCAGCATACATAGCACACGCCCGTTGGGCATTTTGATCACAATAGCCATACATCAACACGATATCGACCTTTTCCGCAATTGGTAAACGGTCCATTTTAACACGGGTATTGTATCACGAAGCAAATACCGTCCGCACTGGAGGTATGTTAGGTGATACCACGTACTTATACCTTTGTGACTATTACAGCGCCATCTATCACAAAGCGAAGAAAGTAGTCCAACGAAAACATTCATATTTCTTTACGTACTACACGACTATGTAATAAAAAATGGGGGGGGTTCCTATTTTAAAAAATCGCACTTGATATCCTTTTGACCTATGGCAGCGCCATCTGGCGTGCCAACCATAGCGCTATCTGGTTTCCCCCTTCAAGCTGGACGAGTTCCGTTCTTTGTAGTTTTTTCGTTTGATGCATATTTCGTGAGATATTTGGCCCGGTCACTATCAATGGACCACCCTGTATATATAGCGCTGAGGATTCCGTAATGTACCACATGAGTGGTAGGTTACATGAACTGCGTTATAACTCAAAAAGCAATGGCCTACAGATAGAAAAAGAAAACTGCATTTCCTGAAAGAGGCTTGGCTGAAAGGAACTGAGAGTGGACTGTAGAAGAAAACAAAGCGGTAGCAAAGCCGAGGACGTGGGCTTTGTTAAGTCGAAAAGACGTCCTGAAGACTTGAGAAAGGTCACCGTATAATCGACTATATGACGCAGCCGTATCTATTGAGCTTAGTACTTTAACGAGTTACAGGCTGGCCACACCATCTCTTTAACTATCCAACCGCATGACGCATTCCGACAGGTCACAGCCAGACGCACACTTTTCCGTGTGTGTTCACCATTCCCCAGATTAGAGGACGTTTAAAAATGCTCATTTGGAATTATTATAAAGGACAAGAAGAAAACAGCATGACAGAGGAAATAAGGAGGGAAGTAATGAGGGAGTGGAGGAATGAATAGCAAAGGGAATCGGGGAATGAGGGGGAGATGGTGGGAGAATGAGGGCTGAAAGGATAAGGCAGAAGGAGATACAGTAGAGAGAGAGAGGGGCAGTGAGGCAGAGGGTGTGGCAGTGAGGCATAAGGAGAAGTAATGAGGCAGAGGGAGAGGATATGAGGCAGTGTGAGAGAATGGGCAGAGTGAGATGCACTGAGACAAAAGGTGATACAATGATGCAATGAGCCTGGGGCAATGAGGTAGAATCAGAGGAAATGAGGCAATAAGGAAATGAATCTGTGAGGCAACTGGGCAGTGAGGGATAGGCAGAGGCTACGAGGGTAATGCAGAGACAATTAAGCAGAAGAAGAAGCAGTGGAGGAGAGGCAGATTCAGATGGAAAAAAGCAAAGGAGAGACTAAGGGAGAGTAAGAGGAGGTTGTTTGTTGTATAACTGGAGGAGGCGAAAGGTAAAGTGACATTATGAAGGTACCGTGATGTTTCCGATGCAACTGGCAAAGTGAATGTAATGTTACTGACAGCAAAAGTAAAGTTGGGAAAATTGATACATTGGCTTCAGAGGCAATTAGGCAGAAGAAGAAGCAGTCGGGGAGAGGCAGATTCCGATGGAAAAATGCAAAGCAGAGACTAGGGGAGAGTGAGAGGTGATTGTTTGTTTTGCAACTGGAGGAGGCGAAAGGTAAAGTGACATTATGAAGGTTCCGTGCTGTTTCCGATGCAACTGGCAAAGTGATTGTAATGTTACTGACAGTAAAAGCAAAGTTAGGAAAATTGATACATTGACTTCTATGATATCTTCCTTCTACTCAAACCAATCCAGAAGAAATTCTCCATCATGATACCTGGATAAATTATGTGAAACGACTGACCATTTGACAGAACTCCTCAAGAGTAGTATGCCTCCTAACGTTCCACAGGCCTTCACAAGGGAAATAGACGCAAATAACGTGTTGACTAGTGCTGGGTCAACTATGGACGTGATATCAGCCGTAAACTGATATTTTCTTAACTCTACCTAAAGGATTATACGAATACGTGGTGCCTGTTTTTTCAGACGTATCCGAAAGAACAGGCTCCATGCGGAATCCAAAGCTGTGATACGTGTTATTGAAATGGGAGGTGGATGGGGAAAAAAGGAAAGGAAACGGAAGGGGCTATGGATGTCAGCCGCATCGAGACATTATGCAGTATCAGTGGCGACGAATGAAAATTTTGTGCCAGGTCAGGATTCGAACCCGGCATCTCGTGCTTACCAGGCAGTTGCTTTGGAGCAGTCAGGACCGAAGAACCTAGATACGGCCACAGGTCTCTTCCTGCTGCAAGGTGTTTCCAATGCAGCTGGTGAGGGCATCACTATGATAACTATTTACGCAAATCAAGTTCGCTACGTTTTCAGAAAGAATATTAGTACTATTTACCTCCTAGAGTCCGGGTAATCTTCTGTCTCACAAATGTGGTACATTTAGAGACCTTTATATGCTCATGTCAAGAGCTACAACTTAGAGCTATGGACTTCGTCTTAACCAAGTACTTTACAATGAGCTATAGACAGCTCCGCAAACAGAGTGCACATGAGAAAGGAGTAGTTATTAAGTTTCTCATTGTCAAGACAAAAGTCACAAACGTCTTTTTCCACGATATATTGGACTGGCGATAGGCCGTGTCTTGGTCAGTAATTGCAGATCTAGATCGCTGCAGTAACTCTGACTCTGACTCGTCTGTATCCAACTGGACTGTGTACTGGCCACATCTGAGCCGTATGCCTGCAATATCGATAGTAGACACGATGCGGGAACGTCCTTTTCTGGTAGCTGGGAAACTCGTGGACGCCTTCTACAACGGAGTAGGGATGTGATGCTGAACAGCGATATATGGGCATGCACAGAATAAGTTAGGAGAGGTTACTTATGGGAGACACGGTGTGCTATTGGGGATTTTCTGTTGCTGCGGACGTGTTTACCTTCCCATCGGACTGGTTACTGCGAAAGAAGCGATAGTCTTGCCTGAGAACTGTTGGGCTGTGACGGCTATTTTAAGTCAAGGCACTAGTCACAGATGGGAACTTGACCTGGGATTTCTTCCCATTTGAGAACTGATGGAATTTTTATGATCGGAATCTACACTCCTGGAAATGGAAAAAAAAACACATTGACACCGGTGTGTCAGACCCACCATACTTGCTCCGGACACTGCGAGAGGGCTGTACAAGCAATGATCACACGCACGGCACAGCGGGCACACCAGGAACCGCGGTGTTGGCCGTCGAATGGCGCTAGCTGCGCAGCATTTGTGCACCGCCGCCGTCAGTGTCAGCCAGTTTGCCGTGGCATACGGAGCTCCATCGCAGCCTTTAACACTGGTAGCATGCCGCGACAGCGTGGACGTGAACCGTATGTGCAGCTGACGGACTTTGAGCGAGGGCGTATAGTGGGCATGCGGGAGGCCGGGTGGACGTACCGCCGAATTGCTCAACACGTGGGGCGTGAGGTCTCCACAGTACATCGATGTTGTCGCCAGTGGTCGGCGGAAGGTGCACGTGCCCGTCGACCTGGGACCGGACCGCAGCGACGCACGGATGCACGCCAAGACTGTAGGATCCTACGCAGTGCCGTAGGGGACCGCACCGCCACTTCCCAGCAAATTAGGGACACTGTTGCTCCTGGGGTATCGGCGAGGACCATTCGCAACCGTCTCCATGAAGCTGGGCTACGGTCCCGCACACCGTTAGGCCGTCTTCCGCTCACGCCCCAACATCGTGCAGCCCGCCTCCAGTGCTGTCGCGACAGGCGTGAATGGAGGGACGAATGGAGACGTGTCGTCTTCAGCGATGAGAGTCGCTTCTGCCTTGGTGCCAATGATGGTCGTATGCGTGTTTGGCGCCGTGCAGGTGAGCGCCACAATCAGGACTGCATACGACCGAGGCACACAGGGACAACACCCGGCATCATGGTGTGGGGAGCGATCTCCTACACTGGCCGTACACCACTGGTGATCGTCGAGGGGACACTGAATAGTGCACGGTACATCCAAACCGTCATCGAACCCATCGTTCTACCATTCCTAGACCGGCAAGGGAACTTGCTGTTCCAACAGGACAATGCACGTCCGCATGTATCCCGTGCCACCCAACGTGCTCTAGAAGGTGTAAGTCAACTACCCTGGCCAGCAAGATCTCCGGATCTGTCCCCCATTGAGCATGTTTGGGACTGGATGAAGCGTCGTCTCACGCGGTCTGCACGTCCAGCACGAACGCTGGTCCAACTGAGGCGCCAGGTGGAAATGGCATGGCAAGCCGTTCCACAGGACTACATCCAGCATCTCTACGATCGTCTCCATGGGAGAATAGCAGCCTGCATTGGTGCGAAAGGTGGATATACACTGTACTAGTGCCGACATTGTGCATGCTCTGTTGCCTGAGTCTATGTGCCTGTGGTTCTGTCAGTGTGATCATGTGATGTATCTGACCCCAGGAATGTGTCAATAAAGTTTCCCCTTCCTGGGACAATGAATTCACGGTGTTCTTATTTCAATTTCCAGGAGTGTAGCTTCGTCGCTGGACGGTGATTTGAACTTTTTAAACAGGTGTCCTTAGTCCCCGTCATCCTTGTTACGTCACTTCTTGCTAGTGTGTTTTCTGTGCCTTGTGTAAAACCAAGCGAAACTGCTCTCGTTAATTTGTTATATTTGGTTATTTATGGCCATTTTGAGCTTGCATCGGGAATTGTGGCATGCGGGTATTATTTGCTGAATTTTCTTTTTAACTGCACCAAGCGACCTGTTGCCATACTTACTGAAAGTGTGCATCTCGTCGATGCTCACATATTCTTCGCGTGTTTTGTTACTCCTTTAGTGAGCTGTGCTCTTAAGAGACTTATTTTAAAACTTCATTCCTATTTTACATTTCAGGTCCTTGTCTATGCAGTAAAGATAATTTGTGCGTGTGTGCTTGTGTTAGCAGGAATATCATTAGTATCATTTCGTACGTTGTAAGGGAGCATAAGTTTATTATTGTTGTTGTTACTGTAACTGATACCGAAGCCCGAATGGGTGCCTCGATGTCTATTAGCTGGCTGGCTCAAATGGCTCTGAGCACTATGGGACTTAACATCTATGGTCATCAGTCCCCTAGAACTACGTAAACCTAACTAACCTAAGGATATCACACAACACCCAGTCATCACGAGGCAGAGAAAATCCCTGACGCCGCCGGGAATCGAACCCGGGAACCCGGCCGCGGGAAGCGAGAACGCTACCGCACGACCACGAGCTGCGGACTCGATGTCTATTCTTTTGTGCTTTATTCCCTTGTATAGAGAGCACTTTTACTCAGAGCAATTTCTTGTTGGGAACCTCGATGTCCGCTGAAACTGGCGGTCAATACACATTTCATACACAAGATACCAATTACTACACCTAGGAAATTCCAGTTGTTCACTCACTGTCCTGTGTACGCAGTCACACAGGTACACAGCGATGGCGATGCGCCACCTGCCAGACAGCCTCCTGTCATTGCGACACAAAGTTCCGAGCATTTGTCACAAAGATCATACTGATAGATGCGAAACTAGACTTACAAAGAGTTCGAGAAATCGGCCGAAGTCATTTCAGCCGCCACAGACGGCGCTGCATCGTGAACTACTTCCTACATCGACCTATTAGATGCCAGATTGACGTCCTTCCGCCCTTAATTGACAAATGCTGATACACAGCAACACCCGATGATTGAGTGGCCAGTTCCAGTTACGGGTACTCACCTGTAACCAGCCATTTCCTGGGCCTCCATTACAGACCAGCAGCTAGCGATGATTGATAGACAATAAACGCCTACTGTCGAAGTGTTATTCAATACGGCATCAACAAACTTGCTTACAGCAACCCAGACTGAACTTGTGTAGATCGGATCGTTCTCTTTCTGTGTGACAGGTTAGACTGATTTGCAGCACTTTAGCTAGAGCGCCAGGCATAATTCAGCAGTCAAAGCTGAGAATTAAAGTTTAATTACTTAAATAAATTGTTATTTCTTTCATTTGTGCCCATATCCCTTGTGTTACAGATATTATAGCTCTGTGACCAACACAAGTGCCTGTGTATCAACAACCTACATTTGTACAACTACTTTACCATGGTAGGGTGTTTGCTTCCTGCTAATTTGTATGTTGAGTGCTAGACCTGTTTTGGTGAATACAATACGCTGATTCTATTTTTCTGTGTTTTGTGAAATGCCCGATTTCACATTTACGGGTAATCCAAAATCTATACTGATAGAAATGTATCTCAACAATTTAACGCAAAATTGTCTTGTTTCATTTTACAGCTCAGCATGTCCCTTAGTGTTAATTGTAAATTTTTCAAGTTTACCCATCAGTCTACTTACTTTTTCCTAATATGCTTAAGAATTTCAAACGTTTTCTTTCTCAGTTGGCGTAATTTATTAGGTTGGTGCATTTTGGTTTGAACGTTGGTATTCCGGTTCCTAGGAGTTTATTTATCAGTTGTCATTTTTATTTGTAGTTCACTATTGCTGTTTGGGTTCACATATTGTCATTTTCTCATTTGGAGATAATTAATGGAGCTGTGGATGCTAGAAAACGGAGTACAAGTGGCGAAATGGGAACATTTCCGATATGTTCTGTTGTCTCAGACCAGTAGAGAAGTGACAGCAGCGGATGCAGTCAGAAAAATTTGCGCCTTGTATGGGGATAATGCCACTGGACATAGACGAGTACAAAATTGTTTTCTCGCTTCAAGTAAGATCATTTTGACATTAGTGACTCTTTACATCAGGAAGATCTTCAGGATTTGATGAAGATTATTTAACGCGTTAATCTACAATCATTCACGTCAGTGTACTCGAGAACTGTCATATTTGATTAACTGTAATCATTACATCATCGTGCACCATTTGCAGGCAAAAGGGAAGGATCAAAAACCGGGTTTAGGGAACCCGTTTGTGCTAAGCCAAAATTACAAAAATCAACGATTGGCCATACGTGCAGCTTTGCGTGCCAGTCTTAAATTGGTTCGTGACGATAAATAGTATCTTTATGTTGACGTATGGAAAAGAAATGGGATGTTTGTGCCCAAAGAAACAAGGAGTTCCCCATAAAAATACCTGCGCGTATCCGCAAAAGATAATGTTATGCATATGCTGGAATAGTGACGGTGTATGGCTACGAATTGCTTTCCCGAGCTGTAGCCCACACTGTTGACATTTATAGTAGTCTGCAACTGAGAAGTTTTGTAGACACAATCCCAGAACAACTAACAGGAAAACGGGGTGAAATAAAGCTGCTCCAAGCAACGCCCGCCGGCATTCTGATAGACTCACAGAAAATACTATGAAACTAAACTATACCCTGAAAACCAACAGCGCTGACAAAACTGGCAAGCTAAAAAATTTCTAAGGAATTTACACTCGTTAATACTCTTGTCACTCCCAAAATTACTATGCTGTATTAAAACCACAGACGGAACAGCAAGTGATCGCTATCACACACGTTCGTCTCATGTGTAGAAATATTCTGTATTTAGGATACATCTGAAAAGGAAATGAAAATTTTTCCGGATTACAGGAAATGAAAATTTTTCCGGATTACAGCACTTGCGCTACAGCCAATGTGTCGCAAATTGTAATATGGCATACCCAGTGACACATTTTCTAATCACGAGTTATAGATTCCGTGTATACTATTACAAAAGAAGCTAAGACAGCATGGAAGAATCAATACAGTACCATATTAATCGACCATGGAAAGCTGAATTTTATTCAGTACGTGAATTACTAGTTTAGAGCAGGAAAGTTCTACTGTACTCTAATAATAGTGCTAAAATATTACTAAGAAAATAGAAAGAGTTTCCAATTATCTCAAGGTAACCTAGGAGATCTTGCACTATCAAAACCTCGCTTGCAGAGCGTTCAAAAGACGGTAGACATTTGGAGAGATACAATGTCTCCAGAGCTGTAGTTTATACGCCTCCACATTGGGTGAAAATGGGCCAGGGGGCCGTTGAATGAAATTTCTGATTCTACTTTTCAGAATTCACAGATCAAGATCGTATCGTTGTTCCTCTGTCGTACGTAAACTCTATAGTTGATGTTAAAATACCTCTCTGCGACTTTTAAAACTGACCGTTTGTTGGTGCATGCAGTACAACTAAGAGTTTTCTGTTAAATTCTCCGTGCAACGACGTTGATCATAATTTTTATAGCTATCTAGAACGGGTTTCTCTACCGTTTGTTGGTGCAAGCAGTACAACTAAGTGTTTTCTGTTAAATTCTCCGTGCAACGAAGTTGATCATAATTTTTATAGCTATCTAGAACGGGTTTCTCTACAGGACACACATTACCTGCTTTAGAAATGCTCTGGTGGTAGCCCTTTTTTTTAAAAAAAAAAGATATTGTTAGGAACATTGGCTGTGTAGTTCTATGATGTATTTTGTGTTCTAAAATGAAGAAATCTCTTGAGTTCGAAATCTAATGTGTTAGACTCAGTATCGACGAAGAATTTTTGAGTTAGAATCATCAAACAATTATCCGAATGGGACGGAAATCGATAGACGAGACTTACATGTAAAGACAAATGAATTGTAACTGTTTCAGAAAAATTGTTTGATTTACTCAGTACAAGAACCTTCACAATTTGAGCAATTCAGTAATGCGTTGGTCCATGTTGAGCCGGAATGCGAGCAGTTGTTCTGCTTGCCATTGACTCACAAAGTCGTTGGATGTTCTACTGAAGGATATAGCGCCGAATTCTGTCCAATTTGTGCCTCATACTGTAAATATCCCGACGTGGTAGGATAGTCTGATGCAGACCACCACGAATTCTTCGAAATCTCTTCATCTCACAGTAGCACTTGCAAACAAAGTCCTCAATTAATTGCTGGATGTATTCCAATCTCCTCTTCCTCTACAATTTGTGCTTTCTGCATCTACTCTAGTACCAAGGAAGTTGTTCCCTGATATCTTAACAGATGTCTTATCATCCTGTCTCTTCTTCTGTAAGTCATCATGATTTCCTTGGCTCTTTGTCCGACTACAACAGAAAAAAATTGGAAATTTTAGGTAAGGACTATGGGACCAAACTGATGAGGTCATCGGTCCCTAGGCTTACGTGCTACCTAATCTAGCTTAAACTAACTTACACTAAGAACAACACACACACCCATGCCTGAAGAAGGACTCAAACCTCCGATGGGAAGAAGCTGTGTAAACCGTGATAAGACACCTTAGACTGCATGGCTACCCCGAGACCACTTCAACGTGGGGTCGGCCTTGTTAATATGGATTTCGCGTTGTTAGTGTTGGAGGGTGGCCATATCCCCTTCTCATCGACACCCCTTACCCCCAGGACGGGATTAGTGTACCCCCACTTTCTGTGCCTTGTGTAAGACAGGAAATTGTGCGAACTTATTCAAATGTCTGCGAGTCGTGTAACTGAGGTGGGGCATGGGGACCAGCCCGGTATTCACCTTGTGGGATGTGGAAAACCGCCTAAAAACCACATCCAGCATGACCGGCACATCTGCCCTCACATGGGCCTCGTCGTTAATCTGGCGGGCCAATTTGATCAGGGGCTGGCACGCCTGCCTGAGTCCAGGAAGCAGCGCATCAGCACCCTCGGCAGACCTGGCGCGTTCTTTTCTTCTGTAAGTGTTTTCAATATAATTCTTACCTTATCAGTCCATCTAATTTTCAACATACTTCTGCAGCACCCCATCTCAAATGCTTTGATTGTCTTCTTTCCAGTTTTTCGCCCAGTCCACATTTCTTTACCGTGTAATGCTGTGCTCCAAATGTAAATTCTGAGAAATATCGTTCTCAAATTCAGACCTTTTTTTGGTACTAGTGGACTTCTCTTGGCCAGGAATGGTTTCTTTGCCAGTGATAGTCTGCTTTTAATGTCCTTCTTGCCCCGTCCGTAATGAGTTATTTTGCTCCCTGGGTAGAAGAATTCCTGAACTTCATCTACTTCGTGAGCACCAACCCTGATTTTAAGTTTCTCGCTGTTCTCATTTCTGCTACTTCTGCTTTCTTTCGCCTTTCTTTCATTTACTGTCAGTCCATATTCAGTACTTATAAGACTGTACATTCCGTTCAGCAGATTCTGTACTTTTGTTCACTTGCAGTGAGGATAACAATGTCGTCAGGGAGTCTTATCATTCACATACTTTCACCTTGAATCTTAATTTCGCTCTTGAACCTTTATTTTATGCCCGGCTTTGTTTCTTCAATGTACAGACTGATAGTAGGAGTGAAGGACTACATCCCTGTCTTACACTCTTTTTAATCCAAGCACTTCATTCTTGGTCTTACTGTTTTCTCTAGGCTACTGTACGTCTTGTATATTACCGTTCTTTCTCTACTGTTTGCCCCTATGTTTCTCAGAATTTCGAACATCTTACACCATTCGGCATTGTAGAAAGCTTATTCCAGGTCGACAAAACCTATTTTTCTAGTCATGCCTCCTGCCTCAAGACCAGAATTGTTCTTCTCTTGCCTTTACATTCCCTAAAACCTAGCTGGTCGTCGTCTAAGAGATCCTCAATTTTCATTTCCGTTCTTCTGTATACTATTCTCATCAGCAACTTAGATGCAAGGGCTTTTAAGCTGATTGTGCGATAATACCCGCACGTCGACTTTTTTAGTCTTTGGAATTGTGTGGATGACGTTTTATCGAAAATCATATGGTATATCGCCAGGCATAAATAGTACACACCAACATGTAGTGCGGTTTTTTTGCAAATTCCCTCAAAGATTTTAGAAATTCTGGTTGAAATTTGTCTAACCTTTCTGCTTTACACTCTTTTAAGTCTTTCCAAGTTCTTTTAAATTCTAATACTGGATCCCCTATCTCCTCTATATCGATTCCTGTTTCTTCTTCTATCACATCATCAGACAAGTCTTCCCCCTCGATGAGCCTTTCAGCTTATTCTTTCTGCCTGTTAGCTCTCTCCTTCCCATTACAGAGTCAGTAATTTCCCCAACCATTCCTTTTTCCATTTCTTCGCATTTTTCATGCAGCCATTTCGCCCTAGTTTCCCAGCAATTGCTGTTTATTTGGTTTCTAAAAGACTTACGTTCCCGTATTCCTGTTTCCTCTCAATAGTTTTCTACTTCCTTTTTATGTCGATCAGCTGAAGTATTTCTTCTGTTACTCATGGTTTCTTCGCAGTTACATTTTTTTCTATCTACAATACTGGCCATTAAAATTGCTATACCACGAGGATGACGTACTACAGAAGCGAAATTTAACCGACAGCAAGAAGATACTGTGATATGCAAATGATTAGCTTTTCAGAGCATTCAAACAAGTCTAACGCCGCTGCCGACACCTACAAAGTGCTGATATTTCCAACCGATTTTTCATACACAAACAGCAGTTGACCGGCGTTGCCTGGTGAAACGTTCTTGTGATGCCTCGTGTAAGGAGGAGAAATGCGTACCATCACGTTTCCGACTTTGATAAAGGTCGGATTGTAGCCTATCGCGATTGCGGTTTATCGTATCGCGACATTGCTGCTCGCGTTGGTCGAGATCCAATGACTGTTAGCAGAATATGGAATCGGTGGGTACAGGAGGGTAATACGGAACGCCGTGCTGGATCCCAACGGCCTCGTGTCACTAGGAGTCGAGATGACAGGCACCTTATCCGCATGGCTGTAACGGATCGTGCAGCCACGTCTAGATCGCTGAGTCAACAGATGGGAACGTTTGCAAGACGACAACCATCTGCACGAACAGTTCGACGACGTTTGCAGCAGCATGGACTATCAGCTCGGAGACCGTGGCTGCGGTTACCCTTGGCGCTGCATCACAGACAGGAGCGTCTGCGATGGTGTACTCAACGACGAATCTGGGTACACAAATGGCAAAACGTCATTTTTTCGGATGAATCCAGGTTCTGTTTACAGCATCATGATGGTCGCATCAATGTTTGGCGACATCGCGGTGAACGCACATTGGAAGCGTGTATTCGTCATCGCGTATCACTCGGCCTGATGGTATGGGGTGCCATTGGTTACACATCTCGGTCACCTCTTGTTCGCAATGACGGCACTTTGAACGTTACATTTCTGATGTGTTACGACCCGTGGCTCTACCCTTCATTCGATCCCTGCGAAACCCTACATTTCAGTGGGATAATGCACGACCGCATGTTGCAGATCCTGTACGGATCTTTCTGGATACAGAAAATGTTCGACTGCTGCCCTGACCAGCACATTCTCCAGATCACTCACCAATTGAAAACGTCTGGTCAATGGCGGCCGAGCAACTGGATCGTCACAGCACGCCCGTCACTACTCTTGATGAACTGTGGTATCGTGTTGAAGCTGCGTGGACAGCTTACCTGCACACGCCACCCAAGCTCTGTTTGACTCAATGCCCAGGCGTATCAAGGCTGTTATTATGACCAGAGGTGGTTGTTCTGGGTACTGATTTCTCAGGATCTATGCACCCAAATTGCGTGAAAATGTAATCACATATCAATTCTAGTATAATATATTTGTCCAATGAATACCCGTTTATCATCTGCATTTCTTCTTGGTGTAGCAATTTTAAGGGCCAGTAATGTACGTTTTTGCTTCCACCATCTGCCAGTGCAGAGATGTCCATTCCTCTTCAGCTGAACTGTCTACTGCGCTGTTCCTTATTGCAGCATCTGTAGCCTCAGAGCACATTAAGCTTATCTCTTCGTTCCTTAACACTTCCGTATCTCACTTCCTTGCGCATTGTGTGTTCCTGAACAGTCTCTTCTCCTTAGCGCACTTTTCATCACTACTAAATTGTTAGCCGAGTTTATGTCTGCTCCTGGGTAAGCCTGACAATCCAATATCTAATTTCGAAGTCTCTGCCTGATCTAATCGAAATATTCTCGTATCTCTGGACTATCGCAAGTATACGTTCTGCTGTTATGACTCTTGGATAGGATATTCGCTACTTCTAGCTGAAATTTATTGTGGAACTAAATTAGTCTTTCTTATCTCCCATTGCCAGTACCAAGCCTATATTCTCCTGTAGTCCTTTCATCTACTCCTTCACCTACAATTGCATTACAATCCTCCAAGACTGTTAGATTTTCATCGTCCTTTACGTACTGGAGTACCCGTTCAATATCGTCACATATTTACTCTATTTCTTCAGCTTCTGCTTACGATGTCGGCATGTAGACCTCAACTATGGTTGTCGGTGTTGGTTTCCTGCTATGAATAGAAATGGCACTCGAGTCCACCACTCCTGGTCGCCGGGTCGTATGGCCGGTGGCAGTCAGTGTGGTAGCCCACCAATGTGAGCGAGCACAACCAAACACCTCTTCGCTGGTTCAAAGTAAGACTCGTCACTGAAGATAAAACTACTCCGTGTGATGAGATTATAGGCCGAAGGCGTGGTTGGAGACCCCCCTGGGCAGCGTTGCTATGCCGACCTAACTGTCGCCCATCACACGGCCCGACAACCAAGAGTGATGGTCTCACCGTGCGTCGGTACATTTCTTTTCTCAGAGTGTAATTTTTGTAATTAGCTCCTTAAAAGTGCACCAGAAAGAAATGAAATATAAATATCTGAATATTTTGAACCAGAGTTGACTAAAATGCAGAATCACTCATGAATGGAAGTAGTCTCTGACTGATCTCGCGTTAAAGCTACATGACAGATTAATGTGTTTTAATTAAAGGAGAATAGGTTCCCTAATTGTGTGATTCCTAGTTCATAATAGGAAGATCAATGAATATTAAAAAGCATACCATATTCGAAAGTAAAAATGGTTTAACATAAGATTGACCCTGTACTGATACTTTTAATGTAAAGTAATTTACAGGCAAGAGACACTATTTTCATAAAGAGAGCCATATTGTGTTCTGTGAGACCTCTGTCTGCCGCCAGCGGCCAGCGGCCGAGGAGTGACCCAGACACCCTGCGGCGAGGAGGAGACACTGCAGCCTTTTAGCAAGCATACAGTGGGAAGCTGGACGCCCTCGCCTCGCTCGAGAAGGGGCTCGTTCAAAAGGATCCGTTGGGAAGGCCCTAATTTACCAAGAACCTTGCTGAGAACTGATGGACATCTGCAGCCATTAGGACGGGACGTCAAGAATGTACGCGCGAAAGCATGTGAGTTCCTCTAGCCTCTCAGCAGTCATTATACCTGCCTTAGAAAACGGGAATGTGCTGACAATTCCAGCACCCGATAGGCACAAGGAAGAGCGCACACAAAGCGCAGAGAATTCGAGCAGGGAGGCATGTGAAAGAAGCCAGCATCCTTAAGATATTTCTCTCAACAGTAAGGACGTTCCTTGGAAATCACAAACGCCAGCAGAGTCTGAGATGAAGGCCCAAACATGAGTCTGTCCAGGCCTCACGCAGACATAGCGGTCACGAAGATGTGTTGTGTAGTTGCTTTCACAACAGCTTCGGAATGCAGGAAAACGCGTAAGAATGTGAAATCGTGAGAAAGATGCTGATTCACAATGCACACATCAGCCTACGCCGGATAGGAAAGTTCCATCCTGCACGGAGAGACGTGACCATGAAAAGGCGGTCTATCATTGGGGAGTTTTGAAAATTGGCTGGGTCGAGGATTTTCACCGCTCAGGGACTGGGTATTGTGTCGACTTCATCATCATTTCATCCCCATCCGGCGCACAGGTCGCCCAATGTGGCGTCGAATGCAGTAAGACCTGCACCAAGGCGGCCGGACCTGCCCCGTAAGGGGCCTCCCGGCCAATGACGCCAAACGCTCAATTCATATTTTGATCACATAAGCAATCTTTTAGATTCGTACATGAACCCCTTTCATTTAGTACCCCTTGTGTTCGATCTCCTTCTATTATTGTTATCATTTAATTGTTGACTTATAGCGTGAGGCAATCCCAATAATCATCAACTCATATTAACAGAATCTTCCGTCGGTTCTTGCTACAACAACATTATAATAATAAATGAAAAGCACCAGTTTGCTTTTGCTATTGTAGAACAAAAGCAAACTGGTGCTTTTCATTTATTATTAATCATCTACTCGTCATTTCTTGTCCTAAACAGAGAAGATTATCAATTCACCACAGTTCTAAGCTCATTGAAAGCTTTTGACCGCGTGAATAGAAGAATAAAATGGAAAACATAGAAGGTAAGAGATATCCAACCGCATTTGAGTTAAATATCGGAGGCCAATAGAGGGATGGAAAAGAGTTCATACAAAAAGGTAGACCCCCTTAAATACCAGACACTAATGTGGAACAACAACAGAGGCGTAATTTATAGTTCATACTTTTAGTTTATACCTTGGCTATGGCCGCTATAGGAGAATGGAACACTAACTGAAACTAGTAAATTTCCACAAAGAAAATACAATTAATAACTACATTTGTAGCCTTATGGTTGGAATTGATAAAGTTACCAAATGAGATCAGAAGGTAATTTGTAAATGAATATTTTACGAATTCGATAAAACTATACATGATTCAGTCTCTAAATCTGAATCCTGAAAAGCAAAGCAACGTCCTTCGTCCTGAACACGGGGATATAAGTAATTCTCGAAAGTAATTCTTGATCAAATAAATCGATCCCTGCTTTTAGATACGTGGGTATCACGTATCTAAGATGTAGATACTTTTAGTAAGTTTTTAAGAATTTCAGCTCTGAGAACAAAAATGCGGAAAAGAACCAGGTAATATATAACGAAATTCTACAAAGCAATTGCTGATTCATCTCTATCTAAGTGAACGACACTTGCCGAAAGAGAAGTAGAGGAAAATATTGTTGACTAGGTAACTCAATGTTTGACTCATTGTGAAATAATACCGAAGAAAGAAAAATACTCACATCTCCCAGACGAACATATTTTAGAAAACATACATCGCGTCTCATAAACGCAGATTTTTAAACGCAACGGAGCAGAAAATCTACTGGCTAAATAAATTCGAGGAAGAGGAAACAAATGCTGTTGAGGATGATAAATAAGATTTACTGTATGTGGCAGCTCAAAATGGTTCAAATGGCTCTGAGCACTATGGGACTTAACATCTTAGGTCATCAGTCCCCTAGAACTTAGAGCTACTTAAACCTAACTAACCTAAGGACAGCACACAACACGCAGTCATCACGAGGCAGAGAAAATCCCTGACCCCGCCGGGAATCGAACCCGGGAACCCGGGCGTGGGAAGCGAGAGCGCTACCGCACGACCACGAGCTGCAGACTATGTGGAAGCATTGAGTGTTAAATCCCAAAGCACATTCCTTATTGATGACATCAGAAGCTAGTTTGTTTATAATTCATGTATCTTACGGGTGTTAAAGTAGCCATCTGGGGTCGCCGGAACTTTGTGAATAAGACATTCCACTGATTCACGGACGTCTTGTTCGGTAGAACTCACTATATGGGGAGAATGAAGAAAATTCCTGCTCGAAAGGTTTACTAGTAGAACAGAAATACATTCTGTAATTTAGTGCTTCAGAAGTTCGCCTTCATTTTACCTTTTTTATCTGAAGAGGGAACATTGAGTTACTACGGTTACTGCTAGAACGAGGAAAATCACAAGAAAAATCTATCTTATTTGATCTACACAGCTTCGTAATGGCAAATAATCTTCATATTAGTTGTATTGCAGACCTGAAGAAATGAGATGGTTGATTGTAATCTGAACGGGCGTAGATAAAACACAAATGAGAGTGGCTGGCAGTATGGGGATTTTAAATAGTCAGCAATTCCAAATATCATGTTCCGGGAGGGCGCAGAAAATACATAGACACGAAATCGGTCAGGTATCATACTTGCTGAACAGGCACTATTTACTGTCCTTCTCTGAGTATTTTGCTGCTTTACGTTCCTGGCGTTTCGCATGTGGCTCTATGGTAGAGGTGTTCCCCCCCGCCCCCCCTCCCGTGCCCCCCGTTCCCCCCGACAGGTCACTACCTACGTCAGAATCTGACACGCAGCTGCTCAGGTCCGATTTCCCGTGGGTGCAGCAGCGGTAGCGGTCGATGACAGACACTGATAGTCTACCTCCAATAGTGCATTCCAGTACCTTGTCATAATGGCAGCGTGAGGTTACAGCATTAGTTGATCAGCCTGAAGGTCGACATGGACACCAGGGCTCTGTGCTAGTGTAGTAAAAACGTAAATAATAAAGTCGAGAACTTGGTTAGTAGATATTGCTGATATCTATACTTTCCAGAGAGTAATAGTCCCAAATTATATAATCGCTGTACACGGTCCGCCTTCTTGTGGCTCAGCACATTACAAAAGAAACTAAACGCCATTATTAAAACTTCTCTTCTCTTTCATTCAGACTGCAACTGACGATTATCAGTGTATGTATGTTGCTAATTTAATGTATATTGCTAATTTAATAAATAGTCTGGTAAAGCTCACTTACATTCCACTTCAGAGATGTTACTGATATCAGCCATGTCATTAGTATATGCATTAAGGTGTTTACAGAAATTACGAATTGCGCTGGTGGAGTGTGCATTAATCGAGCTCACAGGGAAATAAGCGCAAGTTCCGATTTTAATTGCAGTAGAGTTGTCATCTGTATGAATATGTTTAAGGTGCTGATTACAAAAATATATAAATTGAGTACCATTGTCAATTACACTATAAGCCACGAATGTGCGATATTTCACTCACAGAGGACCATATCTAACGTGATATCGTGAAATTAGTAACTGTAGTCGTCGTAGACAGTGTTCCTCTAGCTAATGTATTCACACGCCGCGCAGTCAGCAAGGTCACTTGGAGTACTCTATGTGACATCCAGGGGAGCCAGACAGGGATTATACATAAAAGCAAGGGAGTCATTATAATAGTAACCCCCGTCTGTGTAGCATCAACCTCAGCAGCTAATCCATCCGTTCGTGGTGTTTATCCATTTCGTACCTTGATACGTTACTCTCACTGTCAGCGCACTCGTGTGACATTGAATCCTACAAATATAGTTAGCTTGACTATTAGCTATTACAACCACAAAAGAAGATCCACAGAAATTACACATCCATAACCAAGGTGATAGATGATACAGTGGCAACCATTGGAATTAATACACTCCTGGAAATTGAAATAAGAACACCGTGAATTCATTGTCCCAGGAAGAGGAAACTTTATTGACACATTCCTGGGGTCAGATACATCACATGATCACACTGACAGAACCACAGGCACATAGACACAGGCATCAGAGCATGCACAATGTCGGCACTAGTACAGTGTATATCCACCTTTCGCAGCAATGCAGGCTGCTATTCTCCCATGGAGACGATCGTAGAGATGCTGGATGTAGTCCTGTGGAACGGCTTGCCATGCCATTTCCACCTGGCGCCTCAGTTGGACCAGCGTTCGTGCTGGACGTGCAGACCGCGTGAGACGACGCTTCATCCAGTCCAAAACATGCTCAATGGGGGACAGATCCGGAGATCTTGCTGGCCAGGGTAGTTGACTTACACCTTCTAGAGCACGTTGGGTGGCACGGGATACATGCGGACGTGCATTGTCCTGTTGGAACAGCAAGTTCCCTTGCCGGTCTAGGAATGGTAGAACGATGGGTTCGATGACGGTTTGGATGTACCGTGCACTATTCAGTGTCCCCTCGACGATCACCAGTGGTGTACGGCCAGTGTAGGAGATCGCTCCCCACACCATGATGCCGGGTGTTGGCCCTGTGTGCCTCGGTTGTATACAGTCCTGATTGTGGCGCTCACCTGCACGGCGCCAAACACGCATACGACCATCATTGGCACCAAGGCAGAAGCGACTCTCATCGCTGAAGACGACACGTCTCCATTCGTCCCTCCATTCACGCCTGTCGCGACTCCACTGGAGGCGGGCTGCACGATGTTGGGGCGTGAGCGGAAGATGGCCTAACGGTGTGCGGGACCGTAGCCCAGCTTCATGGAGACGGTTGCGAATGGTCCCCGCCGATACCCCAGGAGCAACAGTGTCCCTAATTTGCTGGGAAGTGGCGGTGCGGTCCCCTACGGCACTGCGTAGGATCCTACGGTCTTGGCGTGAATCCGTGCGTCGCTGCGGTCCGGTCCCAGGTCGACGGGCGCGTGCACCTTCCGCCGACCACTGGCGACAACATCGATGTACTGTGGAGACCTCACGCCCCACGTGTTGAGCAATTCGGCGGTACGTCCACCCGGCCTCCCGCATGCCCACTATACGCCCTCACTCAAAGTCCGTCAACTGCACATACGGTTCACGTCCACGCTGTCGCGGCATGCTACCAGTGTTAAAGACTGCGATGGAGCTCCGTATGCCACGGCAAACTGGCTGACACTGACGGCGACGGTGCACAAATGCTGCGCAGCTAGCGCCATTCGACGGCCAACACCGCGGTTCCTGGTGTGTCCGCTGTGCCGTGCGTGTGATCATTGGTTGTACAGCCCTCTCGCAGTGTCCGGAGCAAGTATGGTGGGTCTGACACACCGGTGTCAATGTGTTCTTTTTTCCATTTCCAGGAGTGTATAATCACGAAAATACAACAGACTTTGCAGGCGGTCCTAAATGTGGAGGCCCCTTCTTGTAATGTTCGATTCTGGTTAAACTAACAGTCTAGATCGCAATTATTATGACCGGTTTCGACTTTAAAGTCAGTCACCTTCAGAATATGAGCCCTACAATTGTAGGAATAGCAGAGTTATAGTGGTATACCGATGGCTTTACAAGAAAATACATAAATGACGTAGCCACGCGGGGTAGCCGCGCGGTCTCAGGCGTCTCGCACGGTCCGCGCAGCTCCCCCCCGTCCGAGGTTCGAGTTCTCTCTCGGGAAGGGGTTGTGTGTCGTCCTTAGCGTAAGTTAGTTTAAGTTAGATTAAGTAGTGTGTAAGCTTAGGGACCGATGACCTCAGCAGCTTGGTCCCATAAGACTTTACCACAAATTTCCAAATTTCCATAAATGACGTAGCGTTTACCCCTAAGGCTGGTGTTGGCGTGTCCTCTGCTGTTGTCGAGGTAGCACGACCGCAATTGTGACCGATGACTGTAGAGCCAAGGAATAAGTAACGTGTACTTTCCGCGCCCGATACGGATTGCGTCAGAATCAGCCAATACCAAAAGTGAAATGTCAATGTCATATTAAATTTATAAACGAAGTTCTCGAAGGGCAGCTACGAGTAGTATAAGGTTACTCAATTACAAATAATAAGACAGATTGTCTTTTATGTCAAACATAGGCGAACTTACAGAGTGGGCGGGGATGCAGTGTCACCTACTTACATTGGTGTGAAACACCCAGACATCGTTCTCATCAATATTTTTACCAAAAACAAATGAATTGGAGAAAAGTAATTACATGAAAGTGCAGATATCACCTGAAAATGTGCTTAGAAAGTAAATTACATTAAAAGATACACCCATTAAAAGATCTACAAGTCATCTTCTATTTGCTAGGCTATGTCCTCTAGTGTATTCTCGGACTTGACGCCGTTGTCCAAACTAAGCAGAGGCCAAGATGGTAGCCCTGATATCAGAGAATTGTGTACTCAAACAGGGGTAAATGCTTCGTCATTTTTGTATTTTCTAGTATTGCCATACGATCCAGCACTCTTTGCACCTCTTCTGTTCCTACACTTGCAGAGCGCACATTCTGAATATCACTAACTGAAAGTCGAAATTGGTGGTAATAAATAAATATTATTGCGATCTAGGCTGTTATTTCAACCAAGTTGTAGCACCAGATCGCTGTGTTCCTATAAACAATGTTGCCTAAATTTATGGTGCTCGCTTTTACCTGCTGCCATTTATTTTATCCTAACTGTTTTCTTTCTGCCACCCGTTCGTAGTTGCACAAGTCAGCTCCTCAGTTACACGCCACCTGAGAATCCTGTGTTCCCTTAAAGCACGAAAAATTATTACTTTCTGCTTGAGTACCAAAACAGAAGCGGACAGTTTGGCAGCAGCACTGCTTTATATGCCTCACATTTCTTCCACCACGCCGATTCTTCTGACTTCCCGGCCGCTGCGCCCCTGTCCAGTTAAACTGCATCACGCCTCGATTGGTAGCATGAAAGGTTCCCCCGTTCTTCCACGGCACGGATGACCTTCATTAAACGCTCGAAGCGCCGCGAGAAGTGGCCGCCGGCTAATTTACTCGCGCACTGCCTGCCGGGTAGTCGACACCCCACACTCCACTCTCCCCTCGCCATCCACCCCCCCCACCCCCCACCCCAACCCCTTCCCATAGCGGCCGCCGGCACAGCTACTGCGTTCCGATAATTAGCCCGTGCCCGCGTCCGCACCCCTCACCCTCTGACACACCGGCGTTTTTATTATACGCCTGGTGAAATGTTGCCGCCCGGCGCTCTTTACGGTGTGTGCGTGCCGCGTCCAAAGACCCTGGCCTCTGGCGAGGAGCGTCGCTGCCGGAACTACGCGGCCTCGCCGTTGTACACTCCGGGTATAAATTTTATTTTTTCGCTGCGGGTGTGCCGCCGGGGCATAAAAGATTTTTACTGGTCCATAATATCAGCGCATGTTGCGTAAAGGTTTACGGCGTTACCGCTCATCCTACACTTAAAGTAGTTCTTGTGCGAAAGCGTTACTGAAACAATGATTTACGCCAGAAATTTCTACGTACTCTTTAGCCTGATGGAAACGTTGACTCTTACCATCCTCTACTAAAGGGACCCTCAGTACCATAACGTATAGGCTTCACAGGCATATTTTCCCTGTGAATCTCAAGTGGTGCTCTTACAGTAGGTGTACGGAGGTTCATATGCTTTGTTGCTGTTACTCCCCACAAGAAATTTCCTCCATGGATATTTTAAGTTCATCATAACTTTTTATGGGCTCCTGCAGTTTCATCCCTAAGAGTTTTAGCGATATAATTCACACATGTTGTTGGCGCGATCTAACGTTGTAATTTATGATACTAGAAGCCAAGATCGCTCGGTGTGAAATAGTCTATTTAATGAGAAGGTTCGACAGTAAGTAGCTGTCATCCTCAGATATATGGAGTACAGACTGAATAACGTTCGTGATCATTCAATAGTTATATTTTAGGAACCGTATTGCATATATTTACTCCTTTATTGTATTTCGATTCCTCCCAGTGGGAGGGGGGTGGCTGGCAGTAGCGTGATACGCTGCTCTTCAGCTTACAGATAAAGTTAAAATACATAATGTGGCGATGCAACAATAAAAACAGGTGTTAAAACGGTGACTGCTTAAAACTAACATGGTGAAAAATTCTGAAGAAAATATATAAAACAAAGGGTGGGCGATGCTGAATAAAACAGGTAGTAAGTAGACAGGCACAATTAAAAAACATGGTGACAGTCTGGTTTCTGTTCGCAACACATAAAAAGGGGGACACACAACACTTAAAACTCACGGTAAACACTGCACTATAGAGTACAAATGCATATTGGGGGGAGGGGGAGAACCCAGACAGATGAAGGGGGAAAAGGGGGGAGGAGAGGAAAAGCAAAAAAGGGGGGACCGGAAAGAGGGAGAGGACACAGAAATGATTGGGGGGGGGGCAGGGTGGATGTGAGAAGGAGTGGGGAAGGCAGTGGAGGGAAAAGCAAAAAGACTCAGTGGAGAGAAAGGAGTCAAAGAGAAGGTAGGTGGAGAAAAGGAAACAGGATGGAAGGGTGGAGGGGGCACAGGGAAAGGACAGAGGGAGGGAGGGGGAGATGAGGGTCAGAGATGACAGAAGGGATAAATGGAGGGAGAGAGGGCATCATCTCGGAGGAGGAGTTGATAAAAGCCACCATGGGATAGCAGATGATGGTTGTAGAGATGGAAGGGGGACACATCCGTGAAGGCATGGCAGTGGGTGGGGGTTGTAGAGGAGAGGAGCCACTAGGGGATGGGGGGATCAAGTCAACGGGAGGTGTAGGGGACTCAAATATGTTGGAGGAAAAGGAGCAGATGGGGGAAAGGAATCAGGTCATAGAGGATCAGCAAGGGGGTAGGTGGCGTATATGGAAGGTGAAGCAGAGTGCATGGAATTCGAAGATCTGGAGGGACTTACAGAATTTGGGGGAGGTGCATATCCAGGTGGGACTGGCATAACAGAGGATGGGATGGATTAAGGATTTGTGGTATGGAGGATGGTAGAGGGCGTGGCGTTTGCTGTGTTATTCAGTGGTTTGGTATTTAACTAATTTGTAAATGGAAATGATGATCTTATTTTATTTCATTGAGTAATTACTAAACAATTTTTCTCCCAGCTAAAGATTTGATCAAGTTGCTAAAGGACTCCAAGTTAACGTTGTGTTAAAGTGTTGTCTGTAAGTTGTGTAAGTGTCACTAAATCACAGTTCATACAACATATTCAATACAACTATTGATTAAGATGGAAGCAGTTATCTTCAGCAAAATGATCATTAAAACCTCCGAATATCAGCCGCGCACAACACTGATGTATGTTATTCTTCGCAACTCGTGCGTAATTAATTTCGGCTCCATACATCAGCTAGTAAAGTTTCTTGTAAGGATCGTGCTATGAGCACTGTTTTTAAGAACCAATCTGATTCGAATCATTTTCATTAAAATGAGTTCGGGACCACCGGTGCACATATATTTTTACACATTGGTATTACCTTCGGCATTTATTCTGCAGAGTTGCGTAATTTAAATTTGAATTTGCCGCTGAGAAAATTGTTACGGTGGCGGCAGACAATTGATAGAGACTTTCCATTGTTAGAGCAAATAAGTAATTTTTAAAATACTTATTAAACGCTTTAAAATCTACTTTCGTATTGTGCACTATTTAGACTTCATCAAGAAAACATTTGATTTGTTTCTAAGGAAAACACAGACAAAAACGCGATACAACTCGCTATCATCAATGGCTGCGCTCCTTGCAGCGGAAAGAAATAATTAACACAGATAATGCTTACTGAGAGAGGAATTAAAGTTACAAATAATTATTCACTCATGTTTATAATTATAATGATCTCTATTTTCAAGTAATAATTAACAAATAATTACAATTTCTTAACAGACCTCAGTTCGATATGCGTCCGCAACCTACAAAAGCCAACCAACAAAAGGTAAAAGCAAAGGAAGACAAACGCAGATCGTAAAAGGAATTTACAATTATCATTGTCTTTGTATGATACACATCAATATGTCCAATTACATCATAGAATATTATATAAATAATTAATATTTATAAATTTTCACTATTTTTTCATACGTCGAATGGATAATGTTTATAACTATTAGAGGCATAATTTCCTCTCGTCGCACTGTAGCCAAAAATTTATCTCATGGATGTTACAAGGGGTTCAAATCCCATGTCCGACCAGAGAGGAGTTTAAGATGACAGAGGCAGTTGTGGGCTCTGGATTGGATAGAGCAGAGATGAGGGATCCAGTTGAGGTGAAAGTCAATGGTGAGTTCAAGGTAGGTGAGGATGGGGCAGAGGTGAATAGGATAGGCAAAAATGGTAAGTAAAAAGTCAGGAAGCCAAAAGGAGCGAGTGGTATGATGTATGATGATTGCCTGGGTCTTGGAAGGATTGATTTTGAGGAGCCTCTGGTTACACCATATGGCAAAAAGGTCAAGGTGATTCTGGAAAGGGCGTTGGGACCGTTGAAGGGTAGGAGTGAGGGCAAGGAAGGCACTGTCATCAGCATATTGCAGGATGTGGACTAGAGGGGATGTTGGGGCATATCAGCTGTGTGCAGGAGGTACAGGAGAGAAGGAACAGAGCCCTCGGGTACACCTGTGAAGGGATAGAAGGTGCTAGAATCGGCATTATGGGTGGTAACATAGGCGAGGTGGTGGGAGAGGAAGGAGGCAATCAGATAGACACAGTTGATAGGAAGGACGTAAGTCTCGAGTTTAAACAGGAGACCAGGAAGCCATACGCAGTTGTTGGTGTTTCCAAGGTTTAGGGAGATAAAAATGGCAGAGTGACGGAAGTTAACCTGGAGGGACAGGAGATGAGTGAGGCATAGGAGTTTGTCATCAGCAGAGGAGGAATGTCGAAAGCCACATTAGGTGTTGGGGAGGAGGTGGTGTCGATGGATGTGGTGATGGATGGGCCAGGTAAGGATGGACTCCAAGAGCTTGCTGAAGCCCAAGATGAGAGGAGGCTTGTTGGGGTTGGGGAACATCAGGATATGGGAGATTTTCCACATGCCATGGTAGAAGCCAGTGCCAAGGATTACGTAGTAGAGGGCAGCAAGGGCTGCATGAAGGGAGGGCGGGCAGTATTCGAGACGGCAGCACGTAATGCTGTCGTGGCTTGGAGCAGTTTTGTGTTTAGTGTGGAGTGTGAGGTTGATGTCCTTTGTAGTGATGAGAGTGTTCTGATGGTGTGTGGCCCAAGTACTGAACGCTAGGAGCAAGGGGAGGATCTGTATATTCGATGATGTCGAGGAAGAGGGAATAATCAAATTGGGGGTCATCTGCAATGGAAAAGACATCAGATAGGTAGTAGGCAAAGTGGTTGGCCTTACTGAGGTTGGCCGGCAAGGGATGGACATCAAGGAGGAGAGGATACTGTAGGGTAGGGCGGTTCCCAGTAAGGCAGTGGAAAGCAGACCAATACTGGGAACAGTTTATTGGGAGTGTGGTGTTGAGTTGTGTGCATGTCTGTCGCCAGTAAGCGTGTTGTGGATGTGTCATTGTAATTGCCACGGTGGGTGAGTGTGTCCCAGTCATGAGTGCAGAGGAGGGATCAGTAGAGGTGACGGGATTCACGAAAGGGAATGACGGCCTGTGAGGCAGGGCTGGGTGGTGATGGTGGACGGCTTTGGTACGGATATGGGTGGCTACAGCGTCAAACAAGGTCTGGAGGAGGAAGGCAACAGTTTGGGAGATGTCACTGATAGATTGTAAGACAGGGTCGTGGCGTTCGACCTGGTGATGTGTGGAGTCTCAGTAGACATCCCAGTTGGTGTGGGAGTAGTTGTGGACAAGTTTAAAAGGAATGTCAGGGTGCGGAATAGGGTGGGGATGGCGACCATCAGAGATAGTGAGGAGGACAGGAGCATGGTCACTGCCAATTAGTTCAAGGAATTTCGTGATGATGCGGTCAAGGAGGTAGGTAGAGGCTAGGATCACAGTAGGAGTGATGATGTATTCAGGTCGAGTGTGATGGGGGAGGGGAACCAGGTCTCGCTAGAGGGTGGTGATAAGCCAGTACCACTGCTGGAGTTTGGAAGGAGCACAGCTGTGGATATTGTGGTCAGTGGAGAAGGTGCGGTGAATATGGACAAGGAAATCGTACAGAATGGGGGTGTGAGGGTGGGTGTAGATGGTGGCAAATGTGATGTTAAGGGTGGGAAGAAGAGGCTGAGGGTTAAATGCTCAGCAGGATTGTTGAGGAGATGGTGTCGAGCAGGGAGGTGCTTGAGGTGGCCAATAGAAACCCTGCCAAGTGCCAGGGAGTACGGAAATATATTGCATGAATAATAAAAATTATATACCCCCAAGAAACTTAATTACACGTTAGCCTCGTCGAAATGTTGAGAACATGCTCCAGTTATAATAATACAGCTCGACAACAGTATATGAAATACATAAAACTAGCCAAAAAGAAAAAGGAGTACAGTAGCAAAAAAAAAAAAATCTCTAAAAATTATGTGTCGTCGATAATTTAGGATTGCCTTTAGAGTCTATCTTAACTGGTTCCTAGCTTGGTCGCCAGGCGGTGCTACTGCACTAAAACAAAATTCGTACATGATATGCCGAAGATTTTACTAACCTACTATACAGAAGGAAGAAATATTGCAACACCAAAACATAATTCACGTGGAGTATGGAAATATCGTGACTATGTTTGTCTATGCAACATATTTAAGTGATTAACATCGCAAGATCACAAGTTAATGTAACTGCGACCTAAGCCACTCCCAATGCGAAATGATAATAACCGGTGTATCCAGCAGGATGTTGAAAGCAAACATGAGTAGCAGGACTAAGTATGTGAAAGGCCACGCTGCATTGTTGCCAAATTTATTCAAGATGGCGGCAATGACGTCATCCAAGATGGTGGCATCTAGACTTGGAAACAGCACATGACGTCTTCCAATATGGCGGCTTTTGGCGGCAAAATAGGCCAATTGTGCTACGTCCACTAACCTAACATCAATAAAAAATGGCGGGAATTTTGAATTTTGGTGAGAAAATAGCCCAATTGTGCTATGTCCACTAACCTAAGCCACCAGAAGAAAAAATGGCAGGAAGTTTGAATTCCAACAGGATAAACCAATACTTGTCTTTATTATTATTCATTATCGTTTATTAAAACCTCAATAAAAAATGGCGGGAATTTTGAATTTTGGAGGGAAAATAGCCCAATTGTGCTATGTCCACTAACCTAAGCCACCAGAAGCAAAAATGGTGGGAAGTTTGAATCCCAACAGGATAATGCATGCAAAAACCGTACTTGTCTTATTAGTATTGATTATCATTTATTATTATTTATTATCATTTATTATTATATATTATCATTTGTTATTATATATTACCATTTATTATTATTTATTATCATTTATTATTATTTATTATTATCGACCTGCCTCCACTAGAAAATTCCATTCAAATTCAAATTCCAACACGATAATGGCTGCGAAACTTTACTTTTGTTTATTATTATTCATTATCATTTATTAACATTAATTATCATGCATTGTCATTTATTATCGTGCATTATTATTTATTATCATCCATTATCATTTATTATTATTATTATTATTCATTATTATAGGCCTACCTCCACTAGAAAATTGCGCCAAATTCAAATTCCAACACGATTATGTCTCGAAAACTGTACTTCTATTTATTACTATCACTTATTATTTATTCAAGATGTCCGATTTTCTCGGTGAGAAAGCCATTTTCCTTACATCCATAACAAAAATATATCACAAGTTCAAATCCCAACACCACAATTGATCACACGTACGAGCTTTCTCCGTCACTTATCTTTTTTTCACTGGTAGCCTACCAAAATCGCGTCAAATAATAAACTGCACTTATAGTAACGTAAGTCCCGTCCTTTGATTTTGAAGGGGGGAAGGGACTGAACACTTTATTTCAAGCAGTACGGTCATCACTTGTTCTCCAACACAGTCAGCACACACATTTTTGATATCGCAGTGCAGTCACCACAACGTCCGCGCTCCTACTGAATTAGTTCAAATCCTCGCCACCCCCTGCCCAGCGCGCGGAGACACTGCCGACGCATGTCATGTGAGGCGGCTGGCCACTCGCGCTGGGGGAGAGCCCACCGATCGCTCCCACGCCGTAAACATGTTTTCACTGGACACGCTGGAACTTGCCGAGTTTGACGTCTGTCCGCTCACCACGTGTATTCGTTTTCCTCCGCACGTTTCCCACCAAAATTGTTTGCCTTGGGGCTGAATCACACAACAGTCGACCGTTCTCTGCCACACTTTTGGCGCCAAAGTTGTTTTCCTGGGCACGTTCAAACCTGTCGATGCCGACTGCTCACCATCCACCACGTATCCTTGTGCGATCGAGAACGCTGTGCTACACTTTTGGCGGCAAAGTTTGCTCGACAGTAGAATCCACCATGACTATATAACAGCACGTTTGGTCCACACTAGAAAGCTCACTAATTGACTCGTTCTCTCGTGCGTAATAACTGTACAATCGCTGCGCCGCCACCCTGTTAATGTCTAGTGGAGGTAGGCCTATAATAATAAATAATAATAATATTAATAATAAATGATAATGAATGATAATAAATGATAATGAATTATAATGAATGACAATGAATGAAAATGAATGTTAATAAATGATAATGAATAATAATAAACAAAAGTAAGGTTTTGCAGCGATTATCGTGTTGGAATTTGAATTTGGATGGAATTTTCTAGTGGAGGCAGGTCAATAATAATAAATAATAACAAATGATAATAAACAATAATAAATGATAATAAATAACAGTAAATGATAATAAATAATGACAAACGATAATCAATAATAATAAAGACAAGTACGGTTTTTGCTTGCATTATCCTGTTGGAATTCAAACTTCCCGCCATTTTTGCTTCTGGTGGACGTAGCACAATTGGGCTATTTTCCCACCATAATTCAAAATTCCCGCAGTTTTTTTTATTGAGATTAGGTTAGTGGACGTAGCACAATTGGCCTATTTTGCCGCCAAAAGCCGCCATATTGGATGACGTCATTCGATGTTGTCAAGTTTACATGCCACCATCTTGGATGACGTCACTGCCGCCATCTTGAATAAATTTGGCAACAATGCAGCATGGTCTGGCACTTACTTAGTCCTACTACTAACATGTAAATATACTTGCTTTGTGATGTACAGGCGGTGGATATCAGTTTGTGGGATATCTGTTTCACTTGGTCGGACAATACAGCAGCGATTAACGCTGTTTGTGAATGACACGACATATGTGGACCAATTGGAGACAGATCTGGTGGTCAAGCAGGTCAAGGCAGTATGTCGACACTCTGTAGAGCCCATTGGGTTACAACAGCATTGTGTAGGCGAGCATTATCATGCAGGAGGACAACCCTTGGAGTGCTGTTCATGCATGGTAGCACAACAGGTCTAATCACCAACTGGATGTACAATTTTGTAGTCAGAGTGCATGCATTAACCACGAGAGTGCTCCTACTGTCATGTGAAATCCCTCCCTACATCGTAACTTCAGGTGTAGGTCCAGTGTGTCTATCACTTAGGTTGTTTGCAGATCCTGAACTGGTTCAAATGGTTCAAATGGCTCTGAGCACTATGGGACTTAACTGCTGTGGTTATCAGTCCCCTAGAACTTAGAACTACTTAAACCAAACTAACCTAAGGACATCACACACATCCATGACCGAGGCAGGATTCGAACCTGCGACCGTAGCGGTCGCGCGGTTCCAGACTGTAGCGCCTAGAACCGCTCGACCATCCTGGCCGGCTCCTGAACTGGCCTCCTTCCAAACAACACACGGCCATCACAGGCAGCGAGCCGGCCGGTGTGGCCGAGCGGTTGTAGGCACTTCAGTCTGGAACCGCGCGACTGCTACGGTCGCAGGTTCGAATCCTGCCTCGGGCATGGATGTGTGTGTGATGTCCTTAGGTTAGTTAGGTTTAAGTAGTTCTAAGTTCTAGGGGACTGATGACCTTAGATGTTAAGTCCCATAGTGCTCAGAGCCATTTGAACCATTTGAACAGGCAGCGAGGCAGAACCATCTTTCATCAGAAAACATATGTCTACTTGGCCCTCTACTGTGCTCTAGCTTGACCCAAATGAAGTTGCAAATGGTGGTTGTTTGGATCACTGGACTGTACACTAAATGGCATCTGGCTCGGAGTTGAAATAAACCATTTGCAACAGTTGGTGGCCTCATTGTGAAACAACGGCTGCTGAGTTGCTGCTGTAGATGCAGTACGATGGGCCAGCCATGCGCCGAAGACGATTCCCGCTCGGTAGTGACACGTGGCTGTATGGAGCCCGGTCTTCTTGCGACCGTACAATCTCGTGACCATTTGCGCCAAGTCACGTACAGGGTCTATATCCCGTCAAAATCTTTCTTCGGAAGAAACATCCGGCTTCTCGTATCCCTGTTACAATACCTCTCTCAGACTCAGAGTCTTTGTCCCCTTAAAGCCGTTCTCGTCTGTCAATTTACCACGTCTAATCTTAAAGGTAACTAACGCTCACCACCGTTATAGTGTGTACTTAAAGCAAAACTGATTTGCATCCACGTAGTGGCGCTACTAACGTCATTCTTATGTGACTGCCACGAAACTTGAATTGACATCATCTTTTTAGCTGTAGAAACACGCATATCAACTTCCGTTTGTGTTACACCGCTATCTTCGTTTTGCGGTTCTTTTCCGTCGGTACGTTTACAGAAAAAAATTTTAAACCATAGAAAATAATAGACAGGAACACAACTGCAACTGACTAGTAAACACTGACAAGGCTCTTGCCACAAGAACATAACCACGCATGGGCTCGAATAGATTGCAGATATCTAATATTACTATACATATGTGCGTAGTGGTAGGCCCATATCTAGAGCAAGAGAGATAATTACGTTATGTAAATGACAAAACAAATGGATAGGATTGGACTCATGAGAAACGTTATGCACAGTGGATGGTACTTTCGAAGATAACTAACCTAGGTGGATGATGGAAATTGCGGGGGTGGGGGGTGCGGGGTGCGGGGGGGGGGGGGGGGAGGGGGGGGGGTAGGGCGGGAGGACGATGAGTCAAATGGGAGAGGGGGTGAGGGCGAGAACGTAGGCAACACATTTAAGAACTGACATACTAAAACGACAGACAGGAACTAAGTAGCAACTAAAAGATAAACACTGATACACTTCAAACTATAACAATAGTTGTCCATAAACGAATAAAGAATCATATAGATACAGATATACAAAACGGCAGGATGCCAGCAAGAGCAGAAGAAATATATATATTACGTAACTGACAGCTACTAAATCGAAATACACGAACATTGTTTAGTGTTGAATATATATAAAGATATAAAAGGGTCTTTTTAGGATAGTATGTAAAAACTGTAGTGTAACATTAACAGTAAAAGGCAATATAATAAACCCCTCCCCCCATCGGTTGGTTCCTTAGGTCGTTGATCCTACTCTAGCCCCACCAACTCTTTATGATGTTCTTGTGAATCCAGTGTTGTCCAGTTATTTAGTAAGGTTGCTTTTATAGCTGTTAAACTACGTGAATAGCATGCACTTCAAAATGTATTCAATAGCAGATATGTTCATATGTTTCCATTTACACATGTAATAACGTAATAATCTCTTCAGCTCTGATTGTGAGCCTATCACATGTATATCTGTATCTATATGATACTATGTCCGCTAATGGACAATTTAAGATATGTTTTGAGCTATGTCAATGTTTAACTTTCAGCTGGTACTTTGTTCCTGTCTGCAGTTTTATTATGTCACTTGTTCTTTTTAATTTGTTTTCATCTTCCCCTTTCCCCTCTCGCTCATCTCCCCCACCTCTTTCCAATCCCCCTCCCCTCACTTGTTGGTTTTTTAGTTTATTTACCATTCACTTTTTGTAACTTTTCTCCTAAATCCAATCTGATCCAGTTGTTTTGTTAGTTCACACTTTATAACTACTATATTTTATTCTGTTCCTATCTTGCCTTTAAGGATGGCCCTGTACTAAGGTATTTGTACATGCTTCCATTTACTGACTGTCAATCTCTTTTGTTCTAGGTATGAGCCTATCATAATTCACTTGAAATACCTATGTATTTCAATGACAGATTCATAGAGATCTGAAATAAAAAAGATTTCTTTATTAGCTTAGCTTCTACTGTTATATTACTGTTTTTAGATATTTTATATATAATTCCCGCACCCCTCCCCCCAAAAAACCCTTAAAAGTGTTCATTTCAAAAAATGTTCATATGTTTCTATTTACTAGCTGTCAATTACGCATTGTAATTATTTCCTCTGTTGTGGTTGTCAGCCTACCATCATGTATATCTCTATCTATATGAATCCATGTCTGCCTCAGGACAACTTTCGAGCTATGACAGTCTTCATCTTTCAGTCAGAACTTGGCTCCTATCTGTAGTTTTATTATGTCACTTCTCAAATTTGTTTTGTACTTTCCTCTTTCTTTCCCCTTCCCCTCTCTTTCCCCCTTCCCCTCTTCATTCTTCTTCCCCCCTCACTTTTCCTTCCCCTCCTTTCCCCTTTCTCCATGAGGCTGTTGGTTTTGTAGGGTATTTACTTTATGAAAGTACCATCCACTGGTTATAATTTTTCTCATGACTCCAATCTTATACAGTTGTTTTATTACTTTGCCCATTGTAGGTGTTACGCTATGTTGTGTTCCTATGCTACATCTGAGGATGTGCCTGGTACTAAATTTTCTTTCTATGCTCCATTTACTATCTGTCAATTACATAACAAAATAATCTCTATTGCTCCAGGTACGAGCCGACTATCAGGTACAGGCAATACCTATATATGGTAATCACAGGTATTTGAAATAATTTCCACCCTATGCTCTGCCACGAACTTCTGTTATGGTACGAGCCTTGACAGTTTTTATTATATAGCTGAAGCTATGTTCATGTCTATACTTATCTAACGTAACATGGTTTAAAATATTTATGTAAATATTTCGTCAATATAATCATCGAAATAATTATGAACACTTCATTGCCTTATCGTGGTGGCGTTGCCTGGTGACCAAGCTTGGAACCGCTTAACAAGGCCTAAAGTGCTTCAGCACAGTCTTCATGAGTTGGCGCTGGCACATCATTTTTGCTAGTGTACTTCTTTTAGCTACTGTTCTTATTGCTACCAAGGATATTTCATTTAGCAATTTTTATTTAATCTGTACATTGTACATCTGAGAACCTGAGTATTGCACCCAGTTACTGTCGAAACTGGTCATGAAATAAACAATTTCACTTCAAGCAATTTTTGCTTCTGATAATATGACATTTCATTATGTTACTTAAATAGTGATTTATTTCATCTGTTCAACACGTCCAAAATCACTACAAAACTACATTTTTAAGCTTTCGTGATAATTGCTTCCCTCTCAAATAATTTCTGGCTTATACTGTCTACAATCATAAATGATAGTATGTCATGAGAGGGGTGGAGCTCTATCACATATGGAAAATTCATTAGGCTTTTTCCTATGATTTGTATATTGCCACACTATGACAATATCTTTCGTAAGAAATTTAAATTTTAAAAGTGTTTAATAGTTCCTTCTATAACAGACAGAATTATTGAAGTGTGTACATGAATTTATTGTCCATACAGGGTGTTCGTTGTCACTGAAGACATTTAAATATCTCGAAAACTACACATCGAATGAACAAGAGCCATAATTTCAATTTGTGTGTCTCGGAGGGGGACGTCCAACGATAACACACTCGACTCGCCATCCCAACCCTTGCGTGAGTGGCTGGAGGACAACTTCGAAATCAGCAATTTGAACCCATCTTTTTTTATTGTAGATTACGATTCTACTGTAAAACATGTGTACGTTTTGTCTGAAAAATTTTCTTAGTTTCGTCACAAATAGCTCTGTAATCAGAGGAATAGAAATGGCTATACAATTGAAATTTTCGACTTGCTACTCAATGGCCCTTGAATATCCAATGGCACATGGGACACCACCTCCATGCTGCGATGATAGGACAGGCCAGTATTTCAAAACTTCTAGGCGTGTTTTTCCGATATGCCGAACAGGTGACTACTCAACACATCACTGTAGCCATGGCTCGAGGCGAACGCTACTCTACTTTTCCAATTAGAGTAAGTGTTCAAATATAGTACCGCCAATTTCAATACACTTGGTGATGTGCGTTTCAAATGACAGTCACAAGACCGAAGCAGAACTGCGGAAATGTCAGCACTGGGGTTTCTGATGCGGTCAACCATGTCCCCACGGACTGTTGGCAACGGCGACATCAAATCCGGCGGCCTAGCGGACCAATTAGTAGGGCAACCACTGCCGATCCATCGACTAGTGTAAACACGGTCTAATACCTCCCGGGCTTCAATTACGTAATGCTTTGGGCAACCGTCATGCTGAAACCATATACGTTGTTGACCGTCCAGGGCAACATCCTGCAGTAGCACCGGCAGTTTCTGTTCCAAAAACGTTCAATATTTGCGTCCGTCCAACGTGCTGTCGATACAATACGAACCATTGAATTTGTTCCCGTGATGCCACAACGTACGCTAACCGACCAGAGAGCTTAATAATCAGCTTGCCGTAACCAGTGGCGATTGTCTACACTCCAATAATTCATGTTAACGCTTCCATGGTTTATGAATGTAAACTCATCGGAAAATGGTAGCTCGGCAAAGAACGTGTGGGTCGTCCGCATTTGTTGACGTGCCCATTTACAAACCACTTCCCGTTTATGAAAATCGGTGCCATGAATTTCTTGATGCAGTGACACGTGTTAAGTATGACACATATGTCGATGCTGTATTGCGACAATACTGTCTACGGACACACCGAAATAGTGGTGTAATTGCCGGGCGCTTATCGTGCGTTGTGGCGCACCGCCGCTAGTACAGCTATTGCATTAGCCTCTTCTGCAACCCGTTTGCTTCGTTCCTTTTGCCGCTCTGTACGCTGCCATAAAACTCCGTAAATCAAGACCATTTCAGTTGTTCTTCTGTGGGTACAACATTCTTCGTCCACTTACACGTCCGTTTTTCAAGTGATAGGAAGATGTGCAGGCGATAAACACTGCGCAATTATTGTAATGTTTAGAGACGCTATTTGTTATACGTCTGCAAGATACGTGAGCTCCTCTCACAATATACTACCCTTTATGATACGTCGTAGTACCCTACAAGGTCACGGTGGCGCGTCGAGAAGTCCCCTGTTTGATATTCAGAAAGAATACAATGTTGCAAATTGGGTTTCCAATTATAAGTTATGAAATACCGGTCTGTCCTACCGTCGCAGCATAGAGGTGTAGTCCCACGTGGCATTGGACATTCAGCGGCCGTTGACTAGCATGTCGTAAATTAGGATTGTGTACCAATTTCTATTCCTCCGATTACAGCGCCGTCTGTCGTCTGCGTCTAAACGAAGAAAATGCTTCGGGCAAAAAAAAAAAAAAAAAAAAAAAAAAAAAAAAAAAAAAATAGATTTTGCTGTAAAATCGTAATCTACAATAAAAAATGGGGGTCGCCATTGAAGATTTCAAAGTTGCCCCCCTCACCACCCACGCACGGGGCAGGATGACGGATCTGGTGTGGTATCGTTGGATGTCCCTCTTGGAGACAAACTAATTGTAATTACAACTTTTTTAAATCTGATGTGTAGTTTTCGAGATACTTCAATGTCTTCAGTTAAAATGAACTCCCTGTGTATTTCATTCCTAACATGGTAGCTCTCTAGACGATTACCCACTCAAATGAAATTCCAAAGAGAGCGCATCAGGGCTATTATGTAAGAATTTTATGTTATTTTACTTTACTGAAGATTCTTCAGGTTTTGTCTTTATGATACTTTGTCGAAAACTGACATTCCGAGCCCTTGGCTGTGTACAACTTTTAGATTAATTCTTACATAGAAGATAACAGCGACCATCCCCTTTTTACAGTGCTTATTTATTTATTTATATATACAGTGCTTATTTATTTATTTAAACAGCGCCATTGCCGGTTTCGAACGACAGTTTCATCTTCAAACAGCTAGTTCACTTTAAGCTACATTTTACATTAGCTTTCGCCTTTAGTTTTCCCAATCTCTGAAATTTCCTTGGAATGGTTGTGCCCTACAACTGGTGCATGGCTGCATGGTTGTCTAGTGAGCAGTTTTGTGGACTAACACAAGACAAAATAGAAAACAGCAGAAAGTATATTGCACTACCTTTCTCGGAGACCAGATCCTATAAAATTAGCAACCTATCTAAAAACACAAACAATTAAAATAAGTTGCCACACAAACAACAAACTTTTACAGATAGCAGTTAACAACGGAACGAGTAATAACTCCCCATACAAAAAATCTGGCTTATACAAACTCAGCTGTCAAAGTTTCCCCTCTTACTATTCAGGACAATCTGGGAGAAACATTGAAACTGCTCAAAGATCATAAAGATAACATACGTTTGAACAACTTTTCATACCTCCATGTGGTGAAGCTTCTTAGTGTATGATTGGTGCCTTACATTATGTATACACATATACATAAAACGTGCATCATACAGTTTTCACTGTTGCAAGATCAAAAGCAGTCTTCACTGGAACTTAATGGCACGGTATTTTCTCCGTGAGTAACCGAAACACCTTCCCTTTAATAATTTGTTTAAATCACTTAAAATCGTTGTGAGGCACAATTAGAATTAAAAAGACATTATATCAAATCTTGTTTTGGTTGTAGGGCACCGGCACCCAAAGGAAATTTCATCAATAGGGAAAACAAAAGGCGAGAGCTAATGTAAAATGTATCTTAACGTGACCTAGCAGTCTGAAGATGAACCTGTCTGTTTGAAACCAGTAACGCCACTATTTGAAAAAGTAAACAGTAGTGTAAAAAGTGGCTGGTTGCTGTTACCTTCTACATATGAGTCAACCTGTAGTGTGTCTTTATATCTTTTGACACACATAAATGAAATAAGTTGTATGAAACTTTTGTTAATCTATTTTAATCCATTAGTCTTGTCATAAAATTCTGAATGTTTTTGTGACAACGTAACCCCACATATGATTCAAAATTTAAGTTGCATATACTAGACATGCCGTATCTTAAGATTAATGTAGCGGTTACGGTCTTCAATAAAAGTAAACTATAGCTTTTTAAATGTATACTGCAACCGTGGTCTCTACAGGCCCTCGATGAGTTATATTCATGGTGTCTGTTCTGGCGGTAAACAACAGCCTCAGTTTTGTTTCTGCCATGTAGAGGCTAGTGTCATTGGTCACAAGTTTGCCTGGTTATGTTGGCACCTGCATGACTTTTCTGGTAGTGGTATGTCACTGCTATGATTTCACTTAAATTGATTCCCATAACTGCATTATGTACATATCGTGTACGCCTTCGATTCTAATTCTTTTTGTATTTTAGCACCGATGATGATGACGTCATACTCGAAATCTAGATGTGCGAGAAACTACTGATTTTTGCGCCAAACTGCTATCACTTAACTTTTAACATTCGATAAGCTACAGCCGGGTGCGCAAACGATTGTAGCTCTCATATTATTGGGAAGGACTGATCGATTTTTCTTTCTCTTCAGGGTTTAAGTATCATTGTAGTACCAGTTAGTTACCACAAACTCCTTGTGATGGCGGCATTCCATAAATTCAGCCATGATGGTGACTATAAGTATACCATAGCTCGAGTCGTCAGAAGTTTGTTTGTTTGTCTGAACGTTAGTGATCGCTTGTTAGCGTTAGTCATCCAGCCAGCCAGTCAGGCAGCAGTAGCCGGCCGAGACACATGCAGCAACAGGGAAGCAACCGATATTGTGATTTTTAGGAGTTCCTAATCAGGAGTGAATTTTATAATATCATCAGTGTGCTTTAATAGGTTAGTTTCTTGAGTTTCAGCGTGTTAGATTAATATCTAATAGCCACAGTGCTCGCGTTTTCGTTTCCGTCCCAAAGAAAAGCGATTTTTTGACAATTTACAAGTTCCAAATCAGGGGCGAATTATTTAGTTTCACCTGAGTGCTTCGGAAGTTAGGTTTATTAGACACAGTTCCTGCGTTTTCGTCAGGGTCTACAGTAGAGTTGCGCAGCACCTGCCGATAATCCCTTTGTCCGCATAGTTATGTTTTCCACAGTCTTTAGTATGGACAGGGACTGCGATTGTTGTGTGCGAATGCGAGCCGAGTTGGTGACTCTTTGATCTCAGCTTCAGGCTGTGACGGCTTCGGTTTCACAGCTTGAGGCTGTAGTGGATGGGCACCAGTGTTGTGGGAGGGCCATGGGGATTCAACGGACGTCCAGCACGTCCGAGTCCTCTGATCGGTCCTCACCGGTGGCCAGCCCAGTTACTACTGCTCGCACTGAGGTTGACCCTTCACCTGTGGTCAAGGTCGCGCGGTTCCCGACTGAAGCGCCTAGAACCGCTTGAATACACTGGTCAGCCACAGCCCCCCCCCCCCCCCCTCCCAGATGCCATGAAGAGCACAGGGTGCATCCAACTGCTGGTGGTTGCTCACGTCGGTACCAATGAGGTGTGTCACTTTGGATCAGAAGAGATTCTATCTTGTTTCGAGCGGCTAACAGAAATGGTAAAGGCTGCCAGTCTTGCTTGCCAGATGAAAGCAGAGCTGACCATTTGCAGCATAGTTGACAGGACCGATTGCTAAACTCTGTTGCAGAGCCGAGTGGAGGGTCTGAATCAGAGGCTCGGACTGTTCTGGACCGTGTAGGTTGCAGATTCCTCGACTTGCGCCAAAGGGTGGTTAGGTTTCGGGTTCCGCTGAATAGGTGAAGTGTGCACTATACACAGGAGGCGGCTACACTGGTAGCAGGGGCTGTGTGACATGAAATGGGCAGTTTTTTAGGTTAGAGTGTCTCGGAAAAACACAAGAAAAGCTTCAGTCACAGAGGGTGCAGGCCGAACACAGGAAGAACGTAGATACAGGAACCATCGGTATAACAGTTGTCAACTGTCGTAGCTGTGTTGGGAAAGTAACAGAGCTCCAAATGCTAATAGAAAGTACTGATGCTCAAATAGTTATAAGCACCCGGAGGTAATCTCAGCCGAAATTTTACGAAGAACCTAACCGTGTTCCGAAAGGGTAGGCTAGAGACTGTTGGCGGTGGCGTGTTTGTTGCTGTTGCAAGTAGTTTATCTTGTCGCAAAATGTAGTAGATAGCAGTAGTCAGCATAGGCCACTATCCGAACAGTAACTGCTCGTAGTGTTGTTAAGGGAATGGTTGAGGGCTGAAAAGTGTCCTTCATAAACACTGCAACCACAGCTTTTGCCCCGTCACCAGTAAGGCCTCTTTTCTATGGAGGTGATAGCCTCCCTCCAAGAACAGGTATATCAGTCTCTTTAACATGAGTCTCTTGAAGGCCGAGGCAAAAGGATCTGTCCTGTAAGGAAGTTTCAGTTCCTCCAAATGAGTCCTGTATATTCCATTGGAGTACAGGAGCCATTTCATCAAAGTGTTCTTGATTTACCCCTGCCTTTGCGCTGCGGTGGTGAGGCTCTTGTAGAGCGAGGTGGTGTGGTGAGGCTGACTGGGTCTGGTGCTGAGGCATCAAAATCCGTGATATCATCAGTCAGACATGCCAGAATGACATCTGATGGCGCCCAGGTCAACTTGCGACCCGAATCTTGGGGTCCTTTCCTTGCACCCTTTCCCAGCAAGTATGAGGGGGAACGGTGGTGGTGAGAGCCACATTTCTTTGAATAAAATTGGCGTTGATGGGCACTCTGCTGTTGGGGTGCCTTCGGACTGAGCACTGTGGAAGCATTACTAACATCTCCTGTAGTAGCTGCCAGGATCGCTATGTCTTTCACTATGCTGCGGCACATACAGGTGCACGTACAGGTGCTAGAGGTTGATAATGGTGCACTGGACGTCGTCTGAGTCGAAGCGTCGACCTTAGTAACAGGTTTCCGCACCAACGAAGCATAAGAAGTGGTGAATACAGGGGGTTTCATCGCCTGATAGTCCTTTTTGGCTTCTGCGTAGTGGTTCCGATTGGTCACTTTGATTTCCTGAATTTTGCGGTCCTCTGCAAAAATAGGACAGGCTCGGCTCCAGACTGGGTGGCTCCCAGAGCAGTTACAGCTGATTTCTGGAGATGGACAGTCAGTCCCAGCTTCATGGGCTGCCTTTCGAAACTTCCCACAAATCGCTTCGTCTCTGCAGTTCAGCATTGTACGGCCAAAACGCTGGCATTTGAAGCATCTCATAAGGTTAGATACACAGAGACTAACCCTAAGTCAGAGGAAACTGTCCAAAATGTATTCAGGTAGCGTCGGAGAATTGAAGGTCGCAATGAAGGTGTAAGTCTTCTCAATTTCTCCATTGTTCTTACGTGTCCTTTGTTCCATATCTATTATCCTCTGTGGTACCCATTCTTTTATGAGTTCAGCAATGTCCATAAAATCACGGCAGTTTACCACACCTTTGCTGGAAATAAGGGGTTATGCAACTCAACAATGATGTCGTATTCAGTCAATACCTGTGACTTCTTAAGTAGTTCCACCTGCTTAGTCCAATTAGTTTCGACCAGCAAGGAACCATTTTGCAACTATTTAATAGACTTTAGGGTACCAGCAAGCCGTTTCAAACCTTTATGGATACAGAAGGGGGACACTTTTTCAAACGTCACCTCCTTTCTCTCGACCACTATAAAGACATTATGATTCATGTCTCCTTGAGCCCCGTTATTGACAACAAGTTGATTATCAGGAGAACTAGCCTCCCTCATTCTTCTTGGTGACTGAGTGTGAGTACTCCCAGGCAGTACACCCTTCCCGCCGGGAGAAGAAGAACATTTCGAGGGTTCCATCTCGGTCCTAATAAATATTGTTGTAATGTTTTTGACTCGAAATAAATAAAATCTCGGTCCTACGAGTGGCTAGAGAAATAGGGGTCCACTCAGACTGAGCCCCGCATGCCTGAGTAAGCCTTATACAACTGAGGTGCGGCAGATTCCCCAGAGGCTGCTCACTAATAACTGCTCCACCTCAACAGCCATGCATCTCGTCAGCGCGCAGCACACCTTGAGATTGAGGAGTTTTTTTTTTTTTTTTTTTTTTAGAGATTTATTGCATTCTCGAGATCCGGGCGGTCAAGTCGAGATCCCCATTCCTTGTGACACATAACGTTCCAGCGCCGCGCCGCACGTCGGTCGCTGAAGCGTGCCCAGAGCTTACGGTGGCAGAGAACTGGCAGCACACACCGGTCCCCACCTCAGGAACCCCGGGGTCGCCAAGCCAGTACTCAGCAAACAAATTCTCAGCCCCTTAGGGCTATCACTTCGTAATGATAATCCTTCCACTATGGTGTCCACAGTATGAGTGACGAGTTTATCTGATGACCAAGATGCTGCGCTGTATGTGGTGGGAACAAGCGACTGCAGCTAGACGGAAATTGGAAAACCGACTTTTGGAGTAAGGAAAAAGTTCTAGACCCCTTAGTTGCTGGTGACGTCATATTGGGTCATAAATTATGTTGGTTATTACACGAAATAAATATCGTTACACAATGCGTATCGCTTTCCAAGGGACTGAAACACACAGGAAAGCTACTCGTGATCAGAGGGTTCCGTACAAACTTCATTATGCCTGCGGGAATTCTTAGGCTTTCGAGAATGTCTCAGTTTTAAATTTAAATTTTTCTGTAATTTCGCATTTTATACTGTAATTCCTGAGAAAAAGGGGTCTCAACAGACAGACAGACTGACAGTCGGAAGTTTTGAGGAGTCAATTTGTATCAAAAGACGAATCTTTTGAATGCTTTAACTTAGAAGCTAATGTTTTTTACACAGCCAATGGACCTTGGACTTTAGAATGTGACATAAATTTCGACTCGATACGCCCAATCTTTACTGAGGAAAAGGATTCCTAACAGTCAGAAAAACAGACAGATAGACTGACAGACGTACAACAATGCAATCTTGTAAAGGTTCTGTTTTTACCAGCTGTAATACGATACCCTAAGAATGGAAGTGGGCTGAGACAATCTCCTGTCAAAAGTACCTGTTGTTAATCGCAATCCTTCATGTACACAGCGTGGTGGAAATGGCCTGGTTAATGAGATCCTGGTAATAAGGTAAGATGAGGGCAGAGGACGACGAATCGGGAAAAATTTTCCAGAAAAGTATAGGTTGAAAATGTACCGTTGTGAAGGTGTGTGCATTTAAACTAACTTACCACACTTAATTGTTAAGTGCACAGTTACTAACTACATTAGCTGTAGACATGTTTCAGCTCAAACTCAGAGCTAGCAAACATTTAATTCCTATTTATGACTGTTTACGTCATCCATTAATTTTCTACGATTTTTACTGGGTAAGGTTCGATTGTTAAATCAACTGCACTGAACTCACGAAGATGCCATTAATTCTTTAAGATAATAGGCTATACCAGCCTCCGTGAACCATGGTCCTAGCCGTTGGTGGGGTAGCTTCCGTGTCTCAGCGACACAGGTAGGCGTGCAGTAGGTGCAAACATAAAGGAGGCCCATCTGTTGAGAGTCCAGACAATGTGTGGTTCCAGAAGAAGGGCAGCAGCATTTTCAGTTGTTAAGTGGGCAAAGGTATAGAAGATGACTGATCTGGCCGTGTAACATCAATCAACGGCGGACGGCTAAAATCAAGTGGAAGCTACAGCCGTAATTTTCCCCGATCGCATGCAGCTCTACTGTATGGTTAAATGATGATGGCTTCCTCATGGATGAAGTAGTCCTGAGATAAAATACTTCCCCTTTGGGATCTCCGTGAGGAGACCGCTGAGAAGGATGTCGTCATCAGGAGGAACAGAACTGGCGTTCTACGGTTCGGAGCGTGGAAAGTTAGATCCTGCAATAGCGCAGGTAGGTTAGAAAATTTGAAAAGGTAAATGGATAGGTGGAAGTCATATATAGCGGAAATTAGTGAAGTTACGGGACAGAAGAAAAAGGACTTCTTGTCAGGTAAACACAGGGTTGTAGTTACAAAATCAAACACGGGTAATGCAAGATTAGGTTTAATGATGAATAAGACAGCAGGAATGCGGGTAGACTACTACGAAGAGCACAATCAACGAATTATCGTACTCAAGACAGACACAATGCCACCACCCACCACATAGTACAAGTACATAGTACATAGTGCCAACTGTCTCCGCAGATGAACAGATTGAAAAAAATGTATGATGAGAAAAGGAATTATTCGGACAGTTGAAAAACTAAACTCCATCCGAACAGGCCGTGAAGGTCCTACCGTGCCGACCGGCCGCCGTGTCGTCCTCAGCCAATGTGCATTACTGGATGAGGATTTGGAGGGGGTTCAGGGAGACGAAAATTTAATTGTGATGTGATACCTGAATTCAATACAAGGAAAGATAAGGGAAGGAAATATTTTAGGTGAATGAGGACTGGGGAAAGGAATGAAAGAGGAAGCCGCCTGGTACAACTTTGCACAAAGCACAATTTAATCATCGCTTACTGTTGATTTAACAACGACAAAAGAAGTTTATGCGCGTTGAAGAGACCTGGAGACACCGGAAGGTATCAGATTGATTAGAGCCTATATAATGGTAAGACAGGGATATCGGAAACAAATTTTAAATTGTAAGCCGTTACCAGGGACAGATTTGGAGTCTGACCACAAAGTATTGGTTATGAAATGTAAACTAAAACTGAAGAACTTGCAAAAAGGTAGGAAATTAAGGGGATGGGATCTGAATAAGTTGAAGGAACCAGTGGTTCTTGAAAATTTCAGAGGGAGCGTTAGGTAACGGATGACTAGAACAGGAGAAGGAATACAGTAGAAGACGAATGGGTAGCTTTAACAGATGAAATAGTGAAGGCAAAAAGACCAGGCCTAGTAACAATCCTTGTATAACTCAGGAGATATTGAATTTAACTGATGAAATGAGAAAATTTAAAACTGCAGTAAATGAAGTTTGTGAAAGGGAATACATACGTCAAAAAAGGCTGATAAGAAACGCAAAACGGCAGAGTGGGAAAGGCTAACGCACAAATATAAGGATTTAGAAACACATTTCTCTAGGGAAATGGTAGATAACATATGCAGGAAAATTAAGGCCTTTGGAGAAAATAGAATCATCTGTATGAATATGGAAAGCTTGCATGGAAAACCAGTCTTAAACAAAGAAGGGAAAAGATAAAGTGGAAGGAGCATACCGAGGGTCTATACAAGGGAGATTAACTTGAAGGTAATATAGCAGAAAGGAAAGAACATAAATGAGATGGGAAATATGACACTGTGAGGAGAATTTGACAGGGCATTTAAAGACCCAAGTCGAAACAAGGCCGCAGGAGTACAAGACATGCCGGCAGAACCATTGATAGCATTTGGAGGGCAATCCGTGACCAAGCTCTTCCATCTGGTACACAAGATGTGTCAGATGGGCTAAATATCCTCAGACTTCAAAAAGAATGTAATAATTAGTATCAAAGAAAGCAGTTGCTGACAGATGTGAAAATTGTTGAACTGTCATTTTAATAAGTGACGTTATAAAATACTAATAATAATTGTTTACAGGAGAATCGAAAAACTGGTAGAAGCCGACCCTGGCGAAGATCAGTGTGAGTTACGGAAAAATGAAAAAAAAGGGAGGCAATACTGACCCTACGACTTACCTTAGAAGGTAGTTTAAGGAAATTCAGAACTACCCTTATAGTACTTGTAGGCTCAGAGACAGCTTTTGGCAATGTTGACTGGAATACTCTGTTTGTAATTCTGAAGGTAACACGAAAAAAAATATAGGGAGCGAAAGGCTATGTACGACTTGTACAGGAACCAGATGGCAGTTATAAGAATCGGGGGGCATGAAAGGGAACATTGGTTTGGAAGGGTGTGAGACAGGGTTCTAGCCTATCCCTGATGTTATTAAATTATTCATCAAGCAGTAAAAGAAACCGATGAAAAATTAGGAGTAGGGGGTTGAATTTCAGGGAGAAGAAACGCAAAATTTGAGGTTTGCCGACGACGTTGTTTTCGTCAGAGCAGTTGGACGGAATGGGCAGTGTATTCAAAGAAGGATATATGATGAAGATCAACAAACAAGGATAATGGACCGTAGCCGAATTAAATCAGGCGATGCTTCGGGAATAAGATTAGGAAACTAGACGCTTATCTTGATAGACGAGTTTTGTTAAATGAGCAGCAAAATGACATGACAGCCGAAGAAGGGAGAATATAAAATGTAGACTGGCAATGACAATAAAAAGATAGGCCGTGCTACAGAAGGGGACAGGTGTTTCATCAAATGGCGTCCCCGATCACCAGATCTCACTCCATGTGACTTTTTTCTCTGGGGACACATTAAAGATCTGATGTATGTACCGCCTCTACCACGTGAAGCAGCAGAGCTCCGGGAGAGAATACAGAAGTGACTGCCACAGTTGACGATGCCATGCTGGGACGAGTATGTCAAGAATTCGATTACCGTATTGAAATCTGCATATCGAATGTTTATAAAAAAAATTCAGACTTTCTCTTCAAATTACAATATGTATGACATCTGCACAATGTTTAGTTCCTGCGAAATAAATAATTGAACGTGTTTCCGGACTTTATATACACCCGGTATATTCTTCTTCTTTCGAATAACCCATTTGCAGGGTACGATGAATCAACTTTGGCTACTCTTCATTTTATTAGATTTCCTTAGTTTCCAAATATCCTTCATACTTTTAGAGTGTTGTTCCCTCTCTTCTTGAGTCCACTTCCGTCTAAATGTTTTCTTTCTCCCCTAAAATTCTGCCTTTTGAACTGCCTTTCTGAAATGTGTTGTCTTTCCTATTGTGTCTATTGTAATTCCAGCGTTTCCCATGCCCTTTTCAATTTCTATGAACCATACAGGCTTAGATTTGTAGCTATTGAGTAATGTGAATATCAACTTGGTTAGTCTGTTGTTATCCATTCTGAATATACGTCCCATAAACCGTAGTCTTCTCTTCCCCATTACATCACTTAGTTTATCAGTTTTCAAGTATAGCTCTCTGTTTGGTCTTATCCTGTATTTAGCATTATCGTTTCTTTTAGCTCCCAGTATTTTCCTTAAAATTCTTCTTTCGGCCTTCTCTAGTTTCTCAAGATACCCATTTGTTGTTGGTTTAAGTGTTTCTGCCGCATACAGAGCTTCAGGTCTGGCCACTGTTTGGTAGTGTCCTAATTTCGTGATCCAGGACAAGAATTTTTTTTATTATAAACGTTTTTGGTCATATGAAACACTCTCTCCATTTCGTGCACTCTAGTTTCTATAGCTCTCTTTTCTTTTGTGTTGTATGTAGTCCACTCTCCTAGATATTTAAAGGAATCTGTTTTGTTTTATTGTATTGTTGCCAACTGCAATATTTTGAGGAGCATCACAGACGTTTGTCATGAACTTTGTTTTTTCAAAGGATATTTGTAGTCCTACTTTGGCTGCTTGATTTGTTATTGCGCATTATCTAGCTTTCCTGTAATCAATGCCATGTCGTCTGCTAAGGCTAAACAGACGACAGTGATCTTGTGTGAATTTCTTCCTAATTGAATCCCTTTAGTATTGATGCCCTTCCTCAATTCTCGAACTAGGTTCCCTAAGACACAATTGAAAAGCAGAGGTGACAAACTGTCTCCCTGTCGGACACCTGACTTTATTTCAAACGATTTTGAGAGCTCTCCCCTTAGTTTTAGTTTAGACTTTTTATTTGTCAAATTTGCATTACTTATTTTAGTAGTTTCGGTATCGAGTCCAAATTCATGTACGATATCAGGCAGTGTATTCCTGTCAGTTGAATCATAGGCTTTTTTAAAATCCGCAAAAGTAATTACATATTTTAAGTTACTGATTTTCCTTATTTCTGTTGTATTATTTAAGTTTAAAATTTGTCTCCATATGACCTTCCCGACCTAAATCCAGCCTGATACTCTCCCAGTTGTTTGTCAACTATTTATTTCGCTCTCTTTTAAGGCGCCTTAAACAAGATTTTATAGGTCACTGGTAACAGCGAGATTCTCTTATGATTGCTAGGGTCTGTTTTCGTCCCTATCTTATGTAGTGGATGTATTAGTGCAGTTGTCCATTCTGGTGGTAAGCTGTGGGTTGTCCAGACTTCTTTGAGTATTTCTGATAGGTGTTGTATCATGTTGTCACTAGAGTACTTCCATAGTTCAGCAACTATATTATCCTTGCCAGGTGCTTTATTACTTTTAAGGTCTTTTATTATTTCTTTTCTTTCTTCTGTGGTTGGCAGCTCTGAGACCGGTGGAGTTGCGTTTACAATATCGAAATTAAATTTTTCTTTCGGTTTATCAAAGTTATGTAGTTCTTCAAAGTATTTGGCAAGTATTCTACAGTTCTTTGTGCTGTTATATGCAGTTTTCTGGATTTTTGGGTCCGTGAAAAATAGACTATGTGGAGTGTATTCCTTTAAGCTACTTTTGAAAGTTTTGTAAAAGTCTGTAGCATTGTTGTACTTGAAATTGGAGTCTGTTGATGCTAGTTGGTCTTTCATATATTGTACTTTGATCCTTTTAATGCCCTTTGATTCTTGCTTCCAGGCTTCTTTTACGGAGATCCAATTTTTATCATTTTTATTTGCATTCGGTATGTTAGGATTAGTTCGTCACACTCATCATTCCACCAGGCATGTTTCCATTTTGTGGTAAGGAGAATGGTTTCTCCTGCTGTCTGTACTATGTCTTTTTGAAGTTGTTCCCATGTTTTAGGAGTTATCTTTTCCAAAAGTATTCTGAAATTATCTTCCTTAGTTAATATCTGAGTGACAAACTCTTTAGGTTGATATTGGCTCTTTCTTTTGTATACTGGTCTAATTTTGAATTTAACGATATACAGGTAGTGATCTGAATCTAAACCTGCACTCTTAGCAACTTTTACATTGAGTATCTCGCATATAGACTGCCTGCTTATAGCAAAATTGTCTACTTGTTTCTGCCAACAGACTAGATTCGGGGATAACAATGTAGTTTGTTTCCTAGGGAGTTTTTGAATAACGTAGATTTTGGAACTATGTCATGTTCTCTGCATAAACTAATAAGTCTTTCTCCATTTACATTGGTTCTTTTATGTGCAGGGAATTTGCCTACTATCGATTGGTGATGACATTCTTTGCCGATTTGAGCCAGCCAGCAATATTATTGTGTTTCTCGATGAAATCTGGTCTAAGATGTTTGACATTTCCCACTAAAAAAATTCTGTTTGTTCTTTTTGTGTTCTGTTTTTCTCATTTGTTGGTGCATATATATTTACAATGATATACAGTTTGTTTACTGATTTAATGTTAATGCTGAAAGTCTTTCATTGATAGATTTAAATTCTACTACTGCGTTTAGTATATTTTGGTTTACAATGAATCCTGTTCCAAACTGGGGTACATTCTTCATAACTCTTTTTCCCGGCTTCCCTTTGAAGATTCTTAATCCTTCTCAATCAAATGAATGTTCATCAGTATACTTCGTTTCTTGTACCGCTGTTATCATTATATTTTTCTGTTTTATTAAATTTATTAACGTTCGTAAGTTTTCATGTTTTTAGAAGGGAGTTTACGTTGAAAGTTGCCCAATATTTTATATTTTTGTGTTTAATTTTATTTGTTGCTTGCTTAAGGCAGATTTCAGGATGCTCCGACTCAGTCTTTGCACATTGCTGTAGGCCGCCAGAATCCGAATACTTAATTTTTATTTCCTTAGAAATTGGAGATTGGTTACTCCATGGGGTAAAATCTCTTACAAGGTGCGTATCCATTGTTGATTGTTTGTTGGATTAGGGGAACAAGTCCACTAAGGATTCTACTCGAGGCTGTTAGCTCCAAGGAACGGTTTTCAGCCGCACCACTGGTGAACAGTCGCTGACCACTTAACTGCTCGCTTCAAGACGTACGCCAAGAAGATTTTTTTTTCTTTGTCTGCCTCTTCCGCTAGTTCCACCATACCGAGAACCATTCTCTCTGCCTTCACTACCGTTGAGGTCTTCACTATAGTCCTAGCAAGGAGCCCTTACAAGATACCATCACCTGGGCCAAGTGAACCTTGGTCTCTTTCATCGTATCTTGTATGGTGAGGCCCCTGGCTTGGGACCGGTGCAGCGGAGTTACACCCAACTAATGGCAACTGTTTTTGTGTGGGTAAACCTGGTACATGAACGTGAACGTTTGTTCTTACCTTAATTCCGTTTGTTGGCAGGTGGGTAGTTCAGCTCAATCGTTCCTAGCTCCTGCTTTCAATACCCGCCTACCAACAATTGGAATTAAGGTAAGAAAGCAGCAGATAGGAATGACTGAATTGAACTACCCACCCACCAAAGAATGTGGAGACGAGATATTGACAGAAGTAAAGCTGTGAGGACGGGGCGTGAGTCGTGCTTGGATAGCTCAGATGGTAGAGCACTTGCCCGCGAAAGGCAAAGGCCCCGAGATCGAGTCTCGGTCCAGCACACAGTTTTAATCTGCCAGGAAGTTTCATATCAGCGTACACACCGCTGCAGAGTGAAAATATCACTCTGGAATCAATCAGGTGTCAGTCGATCGCGATACAGCAGTTACGACTCATTTCAACAAAGAAATTAATGCAATAAAGACTAGTATTAAACTGTTGGCAAACATACCAAAAAACCAAGTGAATAATCGTCAAACTGAAGTAGATAAGTTTGTAACGTATATCAAAGCTTTGACTACTATTGTGGACTAAATACAAAATAAAATCCACACCGAAGTACAGAAACAGGTCCGAACGGAAGTAGCCAAGGCACTGAACGTTGAAAATCCCGATATTGAGGCAATGTAAGCACCCAGCAATGAGAAAGCTGGTACTGATAGGCAAAGGAACATTGAAAATTTGCCGAAAACCTCTACTGCAGAGCATAATAGAGCAAGTTTCGGTAATCATTCTGAATTACCCCAGCAATTGGTTTCACCAAGAAACCCGAATTATGAAGCAGAGCGTACTTGCAATAAAGTCAGTACACCGCCTGCTAATGACAAAAACTCCATGCACTTAAGTACATTAATGCATGAAGAGAGCCTGATTAATCACCACCAATTCCAATTATTTAACGAGGAGAGTAAAAAGAATATTCATCCCGCAGTTTTTATTAGAAACTTTAGAAGTATTCTTCCAAAATCTTGGACAGAGGAGCAGACAATCTAGTTTGTGGTTTCACACATTTCCGGTGACGCATCGCTCTGGGAGTTGAATACAGCAGAAACATGCAAAACATTTAACGAATTTGTGAATGCGATTCTCGACCAGTTCGGGCCAGCGTCGACTCAAGAACAACTAAGGAAGATTGTACATAATGCAGAGATATATAACACGAAAACAGGCTATTTGAGTAAATAATTTCAATAATATATTAATATGACAAGATACTGGGATGAACAGAGACCTGTTACGAGTATTGAAGGCAAGATTGCCAATAAATATTAGAGAGAAACTGTTTAAATCACAGATACTGATTTTAAGGAATTTTTATCTGTGTCAGGCTAGTTAGACTTAGTCCAGGAAGACGCCAGAGAGAATTCTGACGTAATAAATAGCGCCAACTGTTCTAACGGAAAAGGTTCCTGGAATTGAAGCAATGGAAATAGCAAGGAAAACAAAAACGTAACCCATGGCAATGGAAAGTACAATAATAGTAACAACATTACAGCCAAAAAGTCTGATCACCTCTGTAATAATAATAATAATTATTATTACAAGGGAACCAATGACTACCAGCATTCTAATGTAATCAAAGGAAATATAGTAATGAAAATGCAACTAATTCTAATAATTCTAATCGTAAAAGACGAAATGAAAATAAATCGGACAGACAGTACAAGGATAAACAAAAAAACATGTGTGGTGGGAATGAATGTTGGCAACAATCATGGCCAAGTCATTGGCAGCCACAACGAAATTTTATGAATCCTGGTCAGCCAGTAATTTTCGTACAGGCTATACCCATACAGAATAACCAGTATCCACAATTATGGGACCCGAGTAGACCACCTCTGACTGCCGATTCACAAAGTGTGAAAATAGTGGAGGTATCCTCGGGCCCGAAACAGAATATAACAAACTGAACAAACTAATCTCGGTCCCTGTAGGCCTTCCACAGATGACCAAACCCAAGAACGAAGGCAGTAGGTTTATGCAAGAGAACGTCAATATGATTAGCTATCAGGGTGGTAAGAAAATCGAAGATGAACTCTATCAAGAATCTATCGTCGCGGATAGGGAAGAACGGGAATGTGTCAACGGGACCATCAATGGTGTAACAGTCATTATCCTCCTCGACACAGGTGCGAGTGTATCAGAAATGAACGCACAAATTTTCAAGATGGGAATGTAAATAAAAAGACTGCCAATTTTGCCTGTTACCGAATTGCAAAGTTATAGGAGAGCTGCGAAAGAAGGCAAAAATTATAAAGTGCCAGACACAGGCTGAGCTTTCATTTGGAAATGATAGCGCTATATGCACGTTCTTGTTAATGGAAAATTATCAATACCGGTGTTACTGGGCCTTGAGTTTTTACGGGACAGAGAGTCTATTATAGATGTCGCCCGGGGAACAAGTGCACTTAACTACCGGCAGTGACTAATAACGTTGAAGCAGAATTGGGATTTCGGTGCGAGCCTTCCACTGAGAAGAGTATTAGACGTATGCGTCGGCAAACAAAAATTGTTGGTGTTAGAGTATGATCACCCAAAAAAGTGTCATACTAACCGAAACAAAGATGCACCCAATACCGAGAGTGACATCGGCGCAACAATAGAGGAGTAGGTCAAAGAGGCATCTTGCATTGGCGCTTCAAAGGCTGGACAATTAATAAAATTGCTGTCCAGATACCACGAAGTATTTATAGATCGACCAGGTATCATAAAAGACTATGTTTATGATATGAAAGTCTATCCCCATAAGGCCTATTGTAGAGCTTCATACTCGGTCCCCTAGACAAAGAAAAAACAAGTAATGGAATAAAATATATTAGTGTTGTGCAAATGTGGTTACTTATCATACATTTAGCTTCTTTCTTAGTTATAAATGATCACTTTTGTGTATGAACTTAATGACATTGGTACTGCTTGACAGACAACATTGCTACACGTTCCCACGTGCAGATTTCTTTAACGGAATAACGTTCATTAGCTGGGAAAAGCAGTGATTGAATAAACCTAATGTTACGTTAATAATAAGTAACTAGTTTTATCGTTATCTTGCTGAAATTGTACAACACAACACACACAAATTACACCAAACGCCACACCGTATAACAGTTCTCTCACAAACATAATGTAAACCCACAGGCGCCGACTCCATGGGGCCTGATGGGCCAGAGCTCCCTCAAAAATTCGTTTGGGATGAGGGAGGGGGGGGGGGGGGAGAGCCCCCCAATAATTTAAGAAAATTATTAGTTATATTATGCTTCGTAAAATCACAAAATTATGTTGGAATTTTTTATTTTCCTTGTTTGACGATAGTTACCTTCTAAAATACATTCAGTAATTAGTCAAAACAAACAGTTATTACGGTAGTAAACAGGTTAAGTGAAAACGAGTGGTGTGAATCATGATTGTGTTAGGGTGCAGCAGGCACACTTACAACTTGCCCCGGTGCACGAACCTTCGGGTAAAGTCTGGCGCCGGTGGGCTACTGCTGCGGCAGCAGCGACATCAAAAGGACTGGAGCAGAAGCGCCTGGAACCCTCCGCCTCATGTCGCCTTGACGCTTCGGAGACATTACGACGCCGCGGCTATGTAAAGCCCACCCTGCTGTCGCAGTCATTGTTTCGTTCAGTGCATACTGCAGACGTGTTTAGTGTCGCAACTTTAGTGTCTAGTTGACTATTTTATGTGACTACATTTTGTTCGTTTACTTTAGTCTCTTAGTGTATTGTGAATTAAGTTTGCAATGAATAAAGTTGGTACCAAAAAGGCGCGCTTTGAAGCTGGTCATGCTGCAAGTCAACCTCCAAAAATTACTGTGTAGTCAATTGCTTCGTCGTCTTCAGGCGAGAACCGTTAACAGCCGCTACCTGGACAGTCCGATAAGGGAAGATCATTACAGAATCTTTACTGATCAAATGTACATGGCTAGAATATGAAGCATCTACCGAAAAAGTGTTTTACAAAGGCTGCAAGTAGGCATATGCTAAAAATATATTACAATTTTCATCAAAAAAAGAAGATGCATTTACTTCCATAGGGTCTTCTAACTGGAAAAAGGCTTTGGAAAAGTTCCGTCTTCATGTTTTACGCATAAAACATGAAGTTTTACGCATAAAGACTGTGTTCTGAAACTAAATTCTATCACTAAAGTAAGTGTGGCCGCCCAATTGAATGAACAGTTAGATATTGATATGGAAAAAGGCCGTTTAGCTCTTGAGACAATTTTTACTACTGTGCAGTGTCTGTGCCGACAAGGACTAGCAGTTAGAGTGCAGGAAGATGCAAACTCAACTTTTTTTTCAATTGTTAGAACTCCGAAAGAATGACATACCTGAGTTTGAAGATTGGTTAGGGTGTTCGGGGTATAAGTGGACGTCCCACGATATTAAAAAAAAACAAGATCATTGATCTACTAGGAAAGTCTGTGTTGAGAAAGATATTGGCTTCAATGAAGAAGACTGAACGTTTTTCTATTGTGGTTGACAAGACAAGTGATTCTTCGATTCACAAACAAGTGTTATTTTGTATTCGTACTGTCGATCCTTACTCATCAACAAAGACTATATTGGATCCTTAGAGATCGTCAGGCCATCAAAAAAATCCTACACTCATGCCTCGCATGCAGGATCTTGAAGAATCCACGAGGGCAGCAGATCGAAGCACCACTGCCACCTGAACGAGTTTCGCCTGCCAAACCATTTGCTGTGACCGGAATAGACTTTGCTGGCCCACTATTCATCAAAATGGGGCGGGAAACGCACAAGTCATATATCACTCTTTCACATGTGCTACCACACGCGCTGTACACCTCGAACTCTGTACAGACTTGTCAACGGACAGGTTTCTTATGGCACTTCAGCGACTCACCGGAAGACGCGGACTACCCCACACAATATATACAGATAACGCGAAAACATTCCACGCCACGAATATGTAACTAGCCCAACTTTGGAAGGCATTAACTACCACAAAAACTTATCAGTTCCTCGCCCACCACGGTATTACTTGGAAATTCATTGTCTTCCGGGCGGCTTGGTGGGGAGGATGTCACAGAGTGATGTACTTCGGGCAAGTGAGAGACTGTTTGTTTACTCTTAGGACAATGTATCTTTGACTTGTTGTATTGTATGTTCTGTGACAATGTAATAAAGTGGTTAGAGTGCTAATCGCTGCTCTACTGTGATCCACGACATAAGGAATTTGGTGCCGAAACCCGGGAGAGACTTTGCCCGAGACAATTTCCACGATTGCCGTTGTGAAACGCGAATTCTGGACGCACGTCACGCGGCAATAGTACGAGGGGGCTCACTGCAGCGATTTGTCACACCACGCAACAAGCTCTTCGACGACAACCGCCTGCATACACAGTTAAGTTCAATTAAATATCACACGACATCTTTTGTAGTGCCATTTGTAAAGGCAACTGATTACATTATTGCCGCTGTGTACTGCTATTGTAGCTGTTTCATTAGCGCTTTAACGAATTATCAGATCCTACGCTACGCCTGTAGATTGTTTATGACTAGTGCTGCCATCTAGCGACCATCAATTGAACTACTTCGACTAGCGATCCAAAGACAACGCATTACTAGGACCAGCCGATCGCTAGCCGACACTGCTTTAAACTTTGGGGTAATCGGACGGAATGGACATGTCAGACCACAAACCAGAAGCACAGTTACACTCTCTAAAGAGAAAACGTATGAGAGAAAGAGCAAACATTACGCGACTCGTAGCAGAAGTTGCAAGGTTGTCAGACACATCGGGAATCGCGGATTATAAATATTACAATGACAGATTGGGAAGCGTTCTGAACCGCCTCGTCAAATTAGATGAGGATATTCACGAGTTGTTAGACTATGACGAATACGAAGAAGATGTTCTTAAATGCGAAGATTATATAGACACCGCGAAACTCACAATTTCTCGATTGTCTCACGAAACAGAGAAACAGCTTGCAAAATCGGTAGCAGACATAAAGATTCCCGACAATCCGCCGGTACAATCTGTAACAATGAGTGTTCCCACAGCTTCAGTAAAACTTCCACCGATCAAGCTTGAGCCTTTTTCAGGCGATATCGAGACATGGGCGCGATTCTGGGAGCAGTTTGAGTAGTCGGTTGACAACGATCCGACGGTAACTACAATTAATAAACACATTTTTCTTCGCGGCTATCTCTCGGGAGAACCAAAGCATTTAGTGTACGGTATTGCCGTGACGGCCGAGACGTACGCAGAAACGAAAAGGATTCTCCGAGCGCGTTATGGCAACAAGGATGGAATAATTCAAGCCCACTTAGATTATCCCGGGTTTCGGCACCAAATTTCTTATGACGTGAATCACAGTAGAGCAGCGATTAGCACTCTAACCACTTTATTACATTGTCACAGAACATACAATACAACAAGTCAAAGATACATTGTCCTAAGAGTAAACAAACAGTCTCTCACTTGCCCGAAGTACATCACTCTGTGACATCCTCCCCACCAAGCCGCCCGGAAGACAATGAATTTCCAAGTAATACCGTGGTGGGCGAGGAACTGATAAGTTTTTGTGGTAGTTAATGCCTTCAAAAGTTGGGCTAGTTACATATTCGTGGCGTGGAATGTTTTCGCGTTATCTGAATCACAAACTCTGTTTAGTATTTTAGAAGATGTTTTTGCTCGTCTTGATTTGTCGATGAATAACTTAAGAGTACGTGCTATGATGGTGCCTCGAATACGAGAGATAAGTTCAAAGGACTAAAGAAGTTTCGGATATACAAACCAAATCACGTAATGTGCGCTGCCCCGCTCACAGTTTAGACTTGGCAGTTGTAGACAGTCTCTGCCATCTTACGTCTATGAGGGATATTGTGGTTTTAGCCAAGGACTTAATAAACACCATAAGGGAATCCAACAAAAGGATGGGATTTTTCAGAAGTACACGCTGTGAGAGCGCCAGCGACCAAGCTGGTCTACGATCCCTTAGCCCGACTCTATGGACGATGCAAGCTTCTAGTATCTTGAGAATATTGAAAAACTTTGAAGAACTTCTAGAGTTTTTAAACATTTTCTGGAGAGGACAAAACAGATTCAGGTTACAAATGTGCAGGCTATCTTGAGTCAGTGTTACAATTCAAGACTTATTTCTTTTTGCGTCTTTATTGCCATGCAATGAACCCAGTAGAGAATGTCAACGACAAAATTCAATGCCCTCATCTAAGTGTTGCTGAACTGGAAAAAATATATGAGGGCTTGACTTGTATATTGAGTGGAAGGCTTGATACTTTTGAACACTTTTGGGAATCGTGTTTAACAGAAAAACATTCAAAAGTTGATTATCCTTTGGATCCTCGGAATCGAAGTATACCAAAGAAGTATGAAAACAACGAAGCCAGCTCACCTCACACTTTCAAAACCCTAAAGCAATACTACCAAGCTATTTACATTGAAGTTCGTGAAACGGTGCAATCTTGCATTACTGAGCGTTTGCTTCAACTGGACTCACACAGGTCACTGCACATAAAAAAGAGTGCTTGATATTAGTAAACAGGGATGAAACAAATTTGGAAATATCAACTGAGTTTTTCAAAAATGACCTAGACATTAAGAAACCGCGCGTACACTGGAATATGTTAGCCGATATCGCTAGTAACAAACAACTGGTCTTAAAAAGCATGCGTGATGTAAGAAAGTACATTACACAACAGCCGGCAGTTGGAGAAATGTTATGTGAAGTAGTGAAGTGCATTAAGGTTCTCCAAGTAGTTCCAATCACGACAGCAACAGCAAAGCGGTCATTTAGCACCCTTTGAAGTCATATCTCCAATCCACAATGGGATAGAAGCGATTGAACAACTTGGCTGTTCTTCATGCCCACCGAGATGTTTTGCATGAATTGGATATCAGACCAGTCATCAACGACTTCATATTCTGTAATCCAGTCAAATGGTCAACATTTGCACCTTTCTAAAGACACTCTAGCCCTAATAATGGCATTTAGAGCAATATTAAAAATCTTAATAAAATAGAGAATTAAATACATACATAATGTTAAATTTTGAGTTTCGAAATACTAGTACTACTTTAGTACTGTATTACTATACTACTATAGTACTGTATTAGTTATTTTCAAATACTAAAATATATTTAGGGTGTAAGACACAATTAAAATCCACTATTTACATACTTTTTGACTGGAAGTATTAGTCACACTGTATTGACTTTATTAACTGTATTAAATCATTAAATTTGGGACATTGTTTTTATTTAATGAAACCTGAGCCTTATTCAAAGTAAATTTAACTGAAAGTATTAGTCACACTGTATTGACTTTATTAACTGTATTAAATCATTAAATTTGGGACATTGTTTTTATTTAATGAAACCTGAGCCTTACTCAAAGTAAGTTTAAATTAGCTATTTCACTTATTAATCAAAGTCTATTACTGTGCAACAGCAATATTTTCTGTTTCATTCTTTCAATGATGGTTTCGGATTTATTTAAATGTAATTTCAGTCTTTTCAGAGGTATATATTTACTTCTCTGTAATAGTACATAAGCATGATTATCACTATAAATTAAATTAGGTTTTTACGCAAATATCGTGCGTGTTTATATTTTGTTTCTTTTTTTAAAGCCCAAAAATGTGTCAGGCTTGTAGATTTTCCCAGAGTGCCAAGTTATCGAGAGTCCAGATGCTTTAAAAAAAACTTTAAAACTCACCATTTTTCATCTAAAATTTAGAAAATTTCCCAGGACAAGATCCTCAGTATGCCCGCCCCCCCCCCCCCCCCCAATATTTTTTGTAAGTCGGAGCCCCTGTGTAAATCACTAAGCAAATCAGCAAAGTTTCACTCGCGGCTTCAAATAGGCTAAAGTAATTGCAAGAAAACCTCATCTTTCAAACTCCACAGGCGAGGCTCACCGAGGGAATAAACACAACACCCACGATAACTTTTTTAGTACTCCATGTACCATCATTCAAACCACTATTCCGGCCGCCAGCATCCGAAACGAACAGGGCGAGAAAATTCCAGAAGGCAAATTGCTAGTGCACACTCTGTCCAAAACCCAGACATCAGCCTCAGTGGAAGCTGTCGTGCATAAGGTTGCGAATACAGCAAGAGGACGTACACCTACCATGTCAACAGACTGGCCCCACGTGCTGGCACCTCGTACCATGACTCGCAAACCGCGATAGGCCGAGCGAATCAGTGCGGCACTCGCGCCACGTACGGGGACGCCAGTCAGTGGATCCAAATAGCAAAACGCCGCCATGGCTCGGCGTGTACTATTCATTCATTTCCAGTAGCTTACCAGTACATCTGAAACGATATGCATGAGAAATCTCAAGTATTCAAATAAAGTTGAAAAGCTTCCTTGTGGCACACTTTTTCTATTCTGAACAGGAATTCCTCACGAAGTTGAGAACTTTTCTCTGTAATCTGTTATTTTTTCATACAGTCTCTTGTAATTTTTTCACATTTTCTTGATGTGTTTCTTTGTAAATGTTCTAATCAGCATTTTGTAAACTATGGCGAAGTAGCTGCTCCTGCTGTGGTCCCACGGAACCCGATGAATAGACAGGAGGTCGCTCAATAAGTAATGGAACAAATTTGTTTCCTGAATGCTGGTCGGTGTTTCTCAGTCTTCCAATACACGATATTATTACATCTACATCTACATCTACATCTACATACATACTCAGCAATCCACCATACGGTGCTTGGCGGAGGGTACCTCGTACCACAACTAGCATCTTCTCTCCCTGTTCCACTCCCAAGCAGAACGAGGGAAAAATGACTGCCTATATGCCTCTGTACAAGCCCTAATCACTCTTATCTTATCTTTGTGGTCTTTCCGCGAAATCTAAGTTGGCGGCAGTAAAATTTTACTGCAGTCAGCCTCAAATGCTGGTTCTCTAAATTTCCTCAGTAGCGATTCACGAAAAGAACGCTTCCTTTCCTTTAGAGACTCCCACCCGAAGCTTCCTTGTGGCACACTTTTTCTATTCTGAACAGTAATTCCCCTCGTAGTTGAGAACTTTTCTCTGTAATCTGGTATTTGTTCATACAGTCTCTTGTAATTTTTTCGGAATTTATTGATGTGTTTCTTTGTAAATGTTCTAATCAGCAATCTGTAAACTATGTACTGACACATTCCATGGCGAAGTAGCTGCTCCTGCTGTGGTCCCACGGAACCCGATGAATAGATAGGAGGTCGCTCAATAAGTAAAGGAAAACATTCGTTTTCTGAATGCTGGTCGGTTTTACTCAGCCTTCCAAGGTACCATATTATTCCCCGCTCTTTTGGTTGCCAAATCCTATTTCTCAACATAATCTCCGTACAATGCGACGGCCTTTCGCCACTTCCCTGAGAGAGCCTGTATTACCAGATATTACCACTCGACTGATGGATATCAGACACAAGGTCGTCGTGCATTAGTAACCTCTTAATCATCCACGTACTGCTTCCAGCTGAGTGTACCCTTCCTTGGGCCAGACAGATGGAAGTCAGAAGGTGCGATATCCGGGCTGTAGGATGGATGAGAGAGAGTAGTGTGAGAAATGGAGAAGTTCGGTTCCATTTTCATGGCGACAGATACGCTGAGGCCGTTTCTTCGATTTCCTGAGGGTGGCACAACACACTTTAAAATTTATCGTTGCACCATCATGGAGGATATCAAACAGAATAAACCCTTCAGGGTCCCAGAAGACCGTCCCCATGACTTCACCGGCTAACGGTGCAGCTTTAAACTTTCCTTCGCAGAGACGCTACTCCATGGATTGCCTTTTTGTTTCCGGTTGGAAGTGATGAACCCATGTTTCATCGTATATGACGATGGTCGACGAAAATTTGTATCCATCACTCTTCTAACACGCAAGCAGTTTCGCACAGGTGATTTCGTTGCTCTTTATGGTCTTCTGTTAGGCAGCGAGGAACCCAAAGGGGCCTCCCGGTGTGGCCGAGCGGTTTTAGGCACTTCAGTCTGGAACCGCACGACCGTTACGGTCGCAGGTTCGAATCCTGCCTCGGGCATGGATGTGTGGGATGTCCTTAGGTTAGTTAAGTTTAAGTAGTTCTAAGATCTAGAGACTGATGACCTCAGATGTTTAGTCCCATAGTGCTCAGAGGCATTTGAACCCAACGAGCACACACCAACTGGTGGACGAATGTGTCAGCACTACCACCAGAGATGTCCAGCTAAGCAGCGATGAGTTTGGCCGAATGAGAGTGTCCGCACGTTCCTACTTCAAAGTGGTCACAACTGCGACACACTATCGGCACACTGGAAAGCGGATACGCTTGCACGACCTTGTTAAGATGATGACAGGCGCCCTACCCAGTAACTAACGGCGCTTTTTCACTACTAGGTCTCTGTAGATATTCTGCAAGTGCCTATGAATACCTACGATGCTCTGGTTTTCCGTGAAAAGAAACTCGATGACAGCTCTCCACTTGGAACGCATCTCCGTTACAGAAGCCATGTTGAAGATTTTGTATAGCGCCGCCACCTATCGGATTTTCATGTAACTATAGGAGCTGACGCTGGAATATTCCACGATGTTCCACAAAAAATTCCGCATTTTTTCAACCGAAAATGACCAATAAAAATGTGTAGCATTACTTATTGAACAGCCCTTGTAAATAATTAAATGAACATAATCTATATCTCCTCCTTTTTCCGAGCTCAGTTAATGTATTTTGCCATCCATGACGATAGTAACGCTAAGAACTGACCGTGAGATGTGGTATTTGTTCTTATTTAATTTATCAACTTCCCGGTTTTTTAGTTCGTCGTTATAAGTATAACCTACGCTGAAATACAATACAGGTGGGAATCTCCAAGCTTGGTAGTTATTAAGATTCCCTTGCTCTTTTTTTATTTTTCTTCGCACACTGCAACAAATTATTTCATCATTCAATAACTTCTCATGCAATTACATTAAACTGTAGCAGGTTTTGTTGCCCCATCCCTACCAAACACACTGTTACAGTTTCGTATTTAATATATCACTATTTCAATCTTTCCAGCTTCTACTTAACACATTATGTCCCTCAAGTAATCACTATAAGCAAAAGTTAATTGAAAAATCAAGAGAAATAATTGTATTGGTAATCATTGGTTATCTTCGTAGATAGTTAGCTACAGAAAACAGTACTTAAATTCATGACCTGATGTTGAAGTCAAAATTTTCACACCAAACCAGTTTCAGGTAAAACTTACCTTAGAAGCTATAAGTAATTAGTATTTGTCTCGGTTTGTTTTCTTATGTATTTCAGCCTCTGGGTATTTCAATTTCACCCGTGTTTTTGATGTCGAAAGCCGAGGGGAACCGCGTTAAAAATGAGTAGATGTTGCCCTTTGAATTCACACCACTTGATCTTGAATAGGAAGACACTATTTCTCTTAAGAAGTGGAATTGATAAAGCCAATGACTACACCTACCGACTGGGCCTTCTTTAAGCCCTGGAGATTACGGAATACTATAAATCTTTAAGCCCAAACAACCAATGAAGACTACGGAATACTATAAATCTTTGGTACACATACCATCAGAAGTGTTAAACTCTTCTGAGTACTGATCTAGTTCGAGCACTAGCATAATGGCACCACGTAACTGCAATATTACGTTGTATTGGAAGTACAAATCTATTCTGGGTCGTCAGTCTGCTGTCTTGTTTGATGTTACCTGTCCTGTGTTTTTGACCTATTTCAGCCTGTCCATCTCAGATTAAACTTACACCCAACACCCTCAGTGATCTGTTGGATACATTCCAATCTCCGTCCTCCCTTACAGTTTCTATCTTCTACAACTCCCTCTGCTAGCATTGCAATTATTCCCCGATGTCTCAGCACATGTCTTATCATTGTGTCCTTTCTTCGTGTTAGAATCCGCTATATGTTCCCTTTCTCGCCGATTCGTTGGAGAATATACTCATTTCTTATTATTTCACCTAATTTTCAACGTACTTTTCCAGCACAGCGTTTCAAACTCATCAATTCTCTTCTTTTCTGGTTTTTTCCGAAGTCCAGTATTCACCGCCAACAACCTTGTGCTCCAAATGCACATTTCAGGGATTTCTTCATCAGTGTTAAGCCAATGTTTAATAATTTCCGCCAGAGATAACCTTTTTGCCTGTCCGTCGAGTATAATTATACTTCCAAGATAGCAGAATTCCTTCACTTCTTTACTTCGTCTTCCACGGATTTCTATTTAAGTATATTGGTGATCTCTTTTCTGCTGCGCCACATTACTTGCGTCTGATTTACATTCAACCTAAACAGGGTGATTCTGCGATGATTTTACAAACTTTCAGTGATGCAAATGGATCAATTTAAGTAAGGACCGTAGTCCGGAAATGACCTAGTCGAAAGTTATAAGTGGAAATCTATCTGAGACTTCTAAAAGTGGAATACGAGTACCGATACTGTTGCTGTTAAGATTGTAGAGTAGGCAATCTCGACTAGCACCTAGGCGTTGAGGTATGGATCATAACTCATCCAATACAGACGGCGTATTCTGTACTTAAATTTATTGTATTACTTATTGGTTCTGGCATATATCGTTTAGGCCCATTGTGGTATATGCAGTTTATTATTGAAGGTGGCATAACCTGCCGAAGAAGAGCATTAAATGCTCGAAACCTGTCAAGAACTTAAATTTATCATGTGCAACTTGGTGCTTATTATTTCATTATGTACCAAAATGAGCAGTCCCTGCGTACAGTATCTTTACTGTAGTAGACTGCAGTCTATGATTACATGTTGAAGTACTAACGTCGGTCAGCTCTAACCAAATGGAATTTTACCTACAGTTTGCGCATCTGCTCGACGACCCTTCTTGAAAACTGGAACTGCATGTGGAAAAGAGGACAGGTAGTTCCAGTTTTCAAGAAGGGTCGTCGAGCAGATGCGCAAAACTATAGGCCTATATCTATGACATCGATCTGTTGTAGAATTTTAGAAAATGTTTTTTGCTCGCGTATCATGTCATTTCTGGGAACCCAGAATCTACTCTGTAGGAATCAACATGGATTCCGGAAACAGCGATCGTGTGAGACACAACTTGCTTTATTTGTTCATGAGACCCAGAAAATATTAGATACACCCTCCCAGGTAGATGCCATTTTCCTTGACTTCCGGAAGGCGTTCGATACAGTTCCGCACCGTCGCCTGATAAAGTAAGAGCCTACAGAATATCAGACCAGCTGTGTGGCTCGATTGAAGAGTTTTTAGCAAACAGAACACATCATGTTGTTCTCAATGGAGAGACGTCTACAGACGTTAAAGTAACCTCTGGCGTGCCACAGGGAGTGTTATGGGACCATTGTTTTTCACAATATATATCAATGACATAGTAGATAATGTCGGAAGTTCCATGCGGCTTTTCGCAGATGATGCTGTAGTATACAGAGAAGTTGCAGCATTAGAAAATTGCAGCGAAATGCAGGAAGATCTGCAGCGGATAGGCACTTGGTGCATGGAGTGGCAACTGACACTTAACATAGACAAATGTAATGTATTGCGAATACATAGAAACAAGGATCCTTTATTGTATGATTATATGATAGCGGAACAAACACTGGTAGCAGTTACTTCTGTAAAATATCTTGGAGTATGCATACGGAACGATTTGAACTGGAATGATCATATAAAATTAACTGTTCGTAAGGCGGGTACCAGGTTGGATTCATTGGAGAGTCCTTAGAAAATGTAGTCCATCAGCAAAGGAGGTGGCTTACAAAACACCCGTTCAACCTATACTTGAGTATTGCTCATCAGTGTGGGATCCGTAATAGATCGGGTTGACAGAGGAGATAGAGAAGATTCAAAGAAGAGCGGCGCGTTTCGTCACAGGATTATTTGGTAAGCACGATAGCGTTACGGAGATGTTTAGCAAACTCAAGTGGCAGACACTGCAAGAGAGGCGCTCTGCATCGCGGTGTAGCTTGCGGTCCTGGTTTCGAGAGGATGCGTTTCTGGATGAGGTATCGAATATATTGCTTCCTCCTACTTATACCTCCCGAGGAGATCACGAATGTAAAATTAGAGAGATTCGAGAGCGCACGGAGGCTTTCTGGCAGTCGTTCTTCCCTCCAACCATACGTGACAGGAACAGGAAAGGGAGGTAATAACAGTCACACGTAAAGTGCCCTCCGCCACACAGCGTTAGGTGGCTTGCGGAGTATAAATGTAGATGTAGATGTACATGTAGATCTACCTGATGATGGAATTTTCAGACATGATTTTCGTGTATGGGCAAGCAAATGGTAGAAGCAGAGAAGCGGAAACGCTTTACAGAACCAAATGTACGTGTAGAAGGCATCCGGCTCATCCCATGTTTCCAGGACTGTTCCCTCGATTAAGTAAAACAGGGCAGTTGGTACCACCATGCAACCGCTGTGGAGGACGACCAACTACAGGGCCTGCCGACTTGCTTGCAGTGTTTGCTCGCGTTGATGAGGCGCTTGCAGTCAGCAGATAATGGACTTCATTATTACGGCACCGCAGACTTAGGATTTTTCGGTTTCTCTGACGTCAAGTTACGTGCGCTGTTACTGCTCCATCAACAGAGGAAATTACCTGAGCGCATTGGGGAATATTTAGTGGAATTTCTGTAGGTAATGAACAGTACTCTCAAGGTGGGACACCTAGTTTGAGCGCTGCTCGCGCCTAAAGCGGAACTAAAGTAAATTTTCTTATACCTTTCTACTCGGTCATTTCCAGATTAGAGTCCCTTACCTCAAGTTGATACATTTACTCTTCTCCTTCATCTCTGAAAGTTCGTAACGTGTTCAAAGAATCACCCCGTATTCTGTTCCTCAGTTATCTGTTTGCTCCATTCAAAAGGTGCTATATTCTGTACTCACTTAGACAGCAGATGGTGTCATGAAGAATCTTATCAATTTCGTCCTGAATTTTAATCCCACTCCTGAATCTTCCTTTCATTTCCGTCATTGTTTCTTCGAAGTGCTGGTTGAACAGTAAGAGCGATAGATAGTTTTTAACCCGCTTTAATCAGAATATTTCATTTTTCTGGTTTCAATCATATTGTTCCCTTTTGTACGTATTGTATTTTACTTGTTTTCCTCTGTAGGTCACACTTATTTCCCGAGAAGTTCAAATATCGCCCAGCTTCGTATGTTGTCTAACGCTTTTTATAGTACAAATCTTAGGACCATGTCTTGATAGTTTTATGTCCCGCTTGCATTATCAAGTGTCTCGTCAGAACTGCCTCTCTGGTAAGCTGCTCGTCATCTAACAGATCTTCAGTTCTCTTTTCCATTCTTCAGTGTGTTACTCTTGTCAGCAATTTAGATGCATGAGTAGTTGTCGCACTCATTTGCACTTCAACATATGTTAAAAGTCACCTAAATGACATGCAACGAGGTTCTGATCAGTCGACTGCACAGAGAGAACCACGTCACGCATTTGGAGTACGTTCTGAACCATCAAATATAGGCCATTACTATAGAGAGACGTGGCTGTATTATGACCGCCGTGCTGGAAGTCCAAGGCATTGTCTGCAGGCTGAAAGAGTCGCGCCGGCCTTGGAGCGCCTGCCAGCCGCCAGCCGTTGTTTACGCGCCAACCCCCACCCCCACCCTGTGTGCGTCACCTCCGCCCCCAATGCCCCTTCTGCGGCTCTCATTAGGGCCGTGACGTCAGCAGTGGCGCCGTGTGCGCTAACGACGCCGGCGCCGCGACGCAGCGACCGGAAGCCGGTCTTCCCGCCGGCGCCGTTGCGCCTGCCCCATCCGGAGGTTGCCAACAGCCCACCAGGGAGCACAGCGCAGATCTAACGCCGAAACGTGCTTCACCACACAGCCGTAGTCAATGGGTGCTCGGCGTTTTCGTATTCTCAAATCAGGTGATGCCTCTGAGGGAGACAACGATGTCTATAGAGAACTGTGTTGGTTCTGCGCAGGAATAAGTCCCTTTACTTGGATGGCGAGTAGCGTCTACAATATACACTCCTGGAAATTGAAATAAGAACACCGTGAATTCATTGTCCCAGGAAGGGGAAACTTTATTGAGACGTTCCTGGGGTCAGATACATCACATGATGACACTGACAGAACCACAGGCACATAGACACAGGCAACAGAGCATGCACAATGTCGACACTAGTACAGTGTATATCCACCTTTCGCAGCAATGCAGGCTGCTATTCTCCGATGGAGACGATCGTAGAGATGCTGGATGTAGTCCTGTGGAAAGGCTTGCCATGCCATTTCCACCTGGCGCCTCAGTTGGACCAGCGTTCGTGCTGGACGTGCAGACTGCGTGAGACGACGCTTCATCCAGTCCCAAACATGCTCAATGGGGGACAGATCCGGAGATCTTGCTGGCCAGGGTAGTTGACTTACACCTTCTAGAGCACGTTGGGTGGCACGGGATACATGCGGACGTGCTTTGTCCTGTTGGAACTGCAAGTTCCCTTGCCGGTCTAGGAATGGTAGAACGATGGGTTCGATGACGGTTTGGATGTACCGTGCACTATTCAGTGTCCCCTCGACGATCACCAGTGGTGTACGGCCAGTGTAGGAGATCGCTCCCCACACCATGATGCCGGGTGTTGGCCCTGTGTGCCTCGGTCGTATGCAGTCCTGATTGTGGCGCTCACTTGCACGGCGCCAAACACGCATACGACCATCATTGGCACCAAGGCAGAAGCGACTCTCATCGCTGAAGACGACACGTCTCCATTCGTCCCTCCATTCACGCCTGTCGCGACACCACTGGAGGCGGGCTGCACGATGTTGGGGCGTGAGCGGAAGACGGCCTAACGGTGTGCGGGACCGTAGCCCAGCTTCATGGAGACGGTTGCGAATGGTCCTCGCCCATACCCCAGGAGCAACAGTGTCCCTAATTTGCTGGGAAGTGGCGGTGCGGTCCACTACGGTACTGCGTAGGATCCTACGGTCTTGGCGTGCATCCGTGCGTCGCTGCGGTCCGGTCCCAGGTCGACGGGCACGTGCACCTTCCGCCGACCACTGGCGACAACATCGATGTACTGTGGAGACCTCACGCCCCACGTGTTGAGCAATTCGGCGGTACGTCCACCCGGCCTCCCGCATGCCCACTATACGCCCTCGCTCAAAGTCCGTCAACTGCACATACGGTTCACGTCCACGCTGTCGCGGCGTGCTACCAGTGTTAAAGACTGCGATGGAGCTCCGTATGCCACGGCAAACTGGCTGACACTGACGGCGGCGGTGCACAAATGCTGCGCAGCTAGCGCCATTCGACGGCCAACACCGCGGTTCCTGGTGTGTCCGCTGTGCCGTGCGTGTGATCATTGCTTGTACAGCCCTCTGGCAGTGTCCGGAGCAAGTATGGTGGGTCTGACACACAGGTGTCAATGTGTTCTTTTTTCCATTTCCAGGAGTGTATTACTAGTGCTTAAAATACTTCCATTGCAATCCCATACAGCGATCAGCCAGCGAATTTTGACAACCGACCTGCTGTCGACAGCATAGTCACAGGGAGAAGAATGACTGCTAGTCAGACACACAAACGACGCATTAGTATCTGTGGGCGTGCTGTCCGCATGTAGAATGGCGAAGGCGCCCGATCTATCTGAGTCCGGCCGAGCACCGATTGTGAAGGCCCAGAGGCTCGGTACGAGATTTCGGAAATTGCATGACTTGTCGGACGTTCGAGGATTTCTGTAGTGAGTGTCTTCAACACGTGGTGAAACGAAGGTGAAACCACATCCAGACGTCAAGGGGTGGAACGGTCACCCTTCCTTAATTACTGATGTCGAACTCGTAGGTTAGGCAGATTGGTACAACAGGACTGGCGGCGAACTGTGGCGGAACTAACTTCAGATTTTTTAATACATGTGCCAATGGCCGGCCGTTGTGGCCGAGCGGTTTTAGGCGCTTCAGTCCGGAACCGCGCTGCTGCTGCCGTCGCAGATTCGAATCCTGCTTCGGGCATGGATGTGTTTGATGTGTTTAGGTTAGTTAGGTTTAAGTAGTTCTAAGTCTAGGCGACTGATGACCTGAGATTTTTTAAGTCCCATCGTGCTCAGAGCCATTTGAACCATGTGCCAATGTTAACATCACAATATCGGCAACGGAGGACTAAAATGGGCACGTGACCATCGATACTGGATGTCGGTGCAGTGGAAGAGCGTTGCATCGTCTGATGAATCAGGATACCATCTTCATCATGCCGACCGGAGGGTGCAGTCCGTCGTCTTCCAGGGGAACAGCTCCTTGGTATCTGTACTACAGAACAAAGACAATCTGGTGGCGGCTCCACTATGCTCTGGGGAACATTCACGTTGGCACCATGGGTCCACTGGCGCTCGTGCAAGACTAAACCACGTACAACCCTTAATGACAACCATGTTTCCTGGCGACAGTGGCATTTTTCAGCAAGATAATACACCCTGCCAAAAGTCCAGGAGTGTGATGTAGTGGTTCGAGAAACACAGTGTCGAGTTCCAGTTGATGTGTTGGCCCCCAAATTCGCCAGATCTGAATCCGATCGAACACATGTGGGATATGATTGAATGTGGCGTCACAGCTTATAGCCTCCTCCCCGGAATTAACGGGAATTAAGTGACTTGTGTGTGCAGATTTGGTGCCAACTCCCTCCAGCGACCTATTAAGGCCTCACTGCCTCCATGCCGCGACGCGTGGCTGTTGATACCCGAGCCAAAAGTGGACATACCGTCTATTAGGTAGGTGGTCGTAATGGTCTGGCTGATCATTGTATGTCCCAATTTACGAGGACGAGCTGAATGTTAAAGCCTTCATATTTTTTTATGTGTAGAACCATAAACCTTTTCAATAAATCAAACGTTATTAACATTCTGCATCTTTATTTGTCATGCCTAGATATTTATAGGTACCGTGGAAACGAACACATTTTTTCCCCAAGGAGAGAGCAGTTTGTTGACACCGTCACTGCAGAATGTCTGAATTTGTAGACGGAATATCAACATCACCTCTGCTTGCACCGCTTCATCACTATTAAAGCGAAGTTCTCGAAGGTGTTCTCTAGGTTTTGGAAACAGATGAAAATCGGATGGCGTCGAGTCGGGACTATATGGAAGATGACTGACTGATGACTGTGGACCAAAGGCGTCCGATTGTTATGGATGTCGTACCACTCTTGTGTGGTCTGGCAATGTCGAGCTGAATGAGAAGATTCTCGATGTGTGGACAAACACTTTGCAATCGAAACTCAATTACAGGATGTTGTTTCTCACGCTCCACCGTAGCTCCGTTACATGCCTCCATGTTACAACTACAGTTCAGAGCTCTATAGTCGCAAAGCCGCGCTGGGTAGCCCTGTGGTCATGGGCGCCTTGCCACGGTCCGCGCGCTCCACCCCCCCCTCCCCCCCCCCCTCCGTCGGAGGTTCGAGTCCGAGTCCTTCCTCGGGCATGGGTTTGTGTTTTGTCCTTAGCGTAAGTTAGTTTAACTTATATTAAGTAGTGTGTAAGCCTAGGGACCGATGACCTCGGCAGTTTGGTCCCACAGGAACTTACCACCACTTTCCTAATTTTCAAGTCCCTCAGGGTTGCTAATGTATAGACATTAAGAGTAAAAATGCAGAATGTTAATAACGTCTCTTTTATTTAAAAATCTTTAAGAGTTTTCATACACAAAATTTGGAGACATTACTTTTCAGCATAATGTCGTATGTAACATAAAACGTTAGCGACTGGCGTTTTATTTTCATTATTTAACAATAAACAAAATTCGGAGACATTACTTTTCAGCATAACCTCGTATGTAACATAAAACTTTAGCGACTGGTGCTTTTTCTTCATTATTTACCACACATTACTTTGTAGACTCAACTGTTTTTCTGGAGCTTATGCTATTTTTAAAATAATGGTACCGTTGATAGCTACAGCATTAAGCATATGATACTTCTTAAGCTTGTAAGACTACACCATAAGTATTCTGTACAATTTCATGCCATAATTTGCGTGTCTCAGATGAATAGTAAGACAGTAATTTTTTTCCCAAAACTATTTGTAACAACACGTTAAAATTATTTAAACACTACCTTATATGATTGTTGAGTCTCTCAAGCTTTTCACCAAAATTACTTTTATTTCATTAAAGACATTTATAGTCTGTATTAGCCAGACGTACAGCGAGCGATGTTTAACAACTGAGATAAAGGATTATCTTCGTTTTTTATAAGTGAACTATGCTATTTTGACGCGAAATTAGCAGATCTTCTTGGGACAAATTCGGTGATGAAATTCTGTTTCAGGTTTAAGAAACCCCGGAGTAGACTTACTTTGAATGTAAAGACTTTTGCGTTATTGTCGCAGCCGTTGGATGGACCAACGCTCTAAATTTGGCATCACTCTCCAAGGAAACTAGCCGAGACAATAGGTGGGTTTCGCGCTGCGCTCCAAGAAACCCCATGTCGAAGAGATGGGAGGTACGTCGCCAGTTTTATGTTGCCCTACGGAGGAAACATCATAGACGTCTCCCAACCAATATGATCTGTGAAAAGAGATCGTTAAGTCAAGGAAAATGTATTATACCACCTAATTTAGTTAATAATGTAGAAGTAATATTTTGCGTAGATGATGCTTTTGTTTTGTACTTTCTGATTTTGAAGTTTATCCAAACCCAATAAAGCTTATTTTTACATGGAGAGGAACAAAACTGGCTAGTAGACACAGCAGGTTCCGAAAATTACTTTATAAGAGCCCCATTGTATGCGTCTTCAACTTTAATTCGGTTTGTTTTGGAATAGATACTTTGTTTCCGACCTATTTATATGCAGCATCACACTGACTAGTGTTTAAACAACTGGACCTAAAGAGGATATATATTACAAACTGTGTATTTCTCAAGTTTTCGGTAATTCTTCAGCTAATTTTATTTATGAAGTAAAATAAATTTCTTTGGCGTTAGTAATTACTAAGCTAACTGTTTGTGTGAAGAGAACTGCATGTTAAAAGCTCATATTATTTTTTAACTCAGTGATCGTTTTGATTTAAGGGGGTAGCTCTGAAACCAATGACTTCTTTATAACTAACAGTAACTTTATAGATAAAGAGGATTATATCCGTTTTTATGATTCTGGAAGTTGTTTCTCTTAAGGGGGATAGGACGTCAAACGGGCCTTCCTGGTCATGCTGACAAAGGTTTATGAATTTATTTGTAAAAGTATAGACAGTAGAAAATAAAATGTCCTGTGGTGCCTCTCCTGCTCCAAGACGGTCCGTCTGTTGTCCTACCCCCCTTAAGCTAATCATAAATTGATTGTCAATCACGTTTCATCATACCGTACTGACTCAGTTTTATTACACTTTTACCCTTGTGATCCTATATTCTAAGTGCAACAACCTTGTTAGTTGTGGAATTACTGAAGAGACGCTTAAAAGAGTTTCGCTTTTTCTGATGTGCCCCTGAAAAGAAAAATGGGTTTCCCATAAAGCATATAAGAAACGGAGCTATGACAAAATATGTTCCGTACAGGCTGACAATTACTGAACTACGTGAAAAATAGTAAATTACTTACAAACTGTCGGGTGCAAACATTTTATTCTACATGTAAACGTCAGTACGGATATTCGGATTTAGCTTACGACATTTTAGATATGCCTGCCATCGTTGGCGATCATGTGGCGCAGACGAATAGTGAAATTCCGCACGACACGCTGAAGTGTCAGAACATCGATGCTGTCGATTACCTCCTGAACGGCTGTTTTCAGCTCAGCAATTGTTTTGGATTTATTGCTGTTCATCTTGTCTTTAATATAGTCCTGCAAAAAGGAGTCGCATATGTTCAGATCCGAATAACATGACGGCCAATCGAGGGCCCTGCCAGTGGCCTCTGGGTACCCCAGAGCCAGAATGTGGTCCCCATAGTGCAACTCCAGGACATCAGACACTGCCCTGCTTCGATGGGGTCGAGCTCCGCCTTGCATGAATCACATCTGGTCGAAATCAGGGTCACTTTGGATAGTGGAGATGGAATTATCTTCAAAACCTTCACGTATCGTTAGGTAGTCACCGTGCTATTAAGCAATATCGTATCGATTATTCCGTGATTGGACATTGCACACCACACAGTCACCCATTGAGGGTGAAGAGACTTCTCGGTCGCGAAATGCGGATTCTCATTCCCTCAAATGCGTAAATTTTGCTTATTGGACTCCATCCAGATGAAAGTGGGCTTCGTCACTAAACCAAAACGTGATGCGCATACTAATTCCCATCACTCCCGCGGTTAACCGTGCCGTTTAAACGTCCTAATTCAAATCGTTCAGAAGTTATGACGATTTTATATTTATGACGATTTCATTTCATTCATTTCATATAGTTCCATAATTGTCATCCTATATGAAGAAATGTGAGAAATACACATACCGTCCATGATATACGCTTTTTTGGTGTATTTAAACAACAGTATTTCTAGCACTGTTATCGTTTTGGATCAATATTTGTTTATGATAGTAATTTGCACGCTCTCTAAGAACAGCCGAATCAACCTTCATCGAAGGCGTTGGTCCAAACATTGATTGCGAATCTGAGCTGTAATCCCTGGGACAGTGTTACATGACGCTTTACTTCATCCCAAATGTATCTGATTCGCCCGGAAGGCTACCAAAACTTTAAGAAATGTCGCAAGAATACGTCAATATATGTTTGAAGACAGAAACTTCGCGTGAATATTAACTTGAATGGTTCAAATGGCTCTAAGCACTATGGGACTAAACATCTGAGGTCATCAGTCCCCTAGACTTAGAACTACTTAAACCTAACTAAGGACATCACACACACCCATGCCCGAGGCAGGATTCGAACCTGCGATCGTAGCAGCCAGCGGAGTTCCGGACTGAAGCACCTACAGCCGCTCTACCACAGCGGCCCTGCAATACTAACTTAATCAATGAAATAAAAATTTACGTAGATGACAGTTCTAAGTAGTTGATTCTAAGTAGTTGATAAATGTGGTGTACGGCAGGAGTCTCCATGAACCGTCTAGCTTGTTATGTTTATCGAGACGAGGTAGCAATATCACACCAACAAAATGCATTTTTCTTTCCACGTTTCAACAGGTGAAATTCAGTTTCAACTGTGTGGCATAATTTTCGTCGAGCGAACAGCTGCGTACTTCCACTGGTCAAAACATGTGACCGTTGCTCCAGCTTACTTATGTCAGGGGAAATGAATAAGTTGCCCCAGTGTGCTCGTTCGAGGTGGAGAGGTCATTCAACAGGGTTTCCCACGTACTCTAGAGAAGTTTTCTCGTCGTGCCTGCCCGGTGTTAACAGTTCATCATGATTCCCTCTCACGTATTTACTGACCACGTTTCTGTTTCAAACCACACAGGAGTCTATTGCTAAAAGCCTTCAATGATTGTGATAACATTGAAGTGAAGTGTTTTGGGCAATCATTCTAGATGTAGAGATGAAATGTAATAATTTCCTTTCATGTTTGATATTCAGTAATGAACCTATTCTCCATGTAAGTGGAAAAGTAAGTCACGACATCACATTAATATGGGGAACACTGTGGCTACATGCAATAGTTTAACACGAGAGACTGTCCACAGGTAAATGAGCTTGGCGCATTTTCTGTTGGTATTTCTGATAAAGACCGCTACAGATAGCAGACATATAACAGAATTTGGAGGAGATCGGTATTTTTTCACAGCTAAGGAAACATACCGCTAACTTCATTTTTCGATAGGACGTAGTACCAACATTCTAACACTTGCATGTAACAGCATTTCTTCATGATGAATCGGCCATTAATGGCGTACGGATCTCGCATTGTACCATTGGCCTCCAAGGTCACCTGCCCCCGCGGTATGTAACTTTCTTTTGTGAGGCTTAGTGAAACACATCTTTCCAGCCGCCCCCCCCCCCCCCCCCTCCCACTCCATCTGCGTCAGCACATTGCAGTCAAAGTATGGGACGAGTTTTGATATCGTCTGGATGTTTGTGTGTCTGATGGAGAGGAAATCAGGAATTCGTGAAAGGTGAATAAAAACTTTGATACTAAGAGTAATCGTGAAAGTAACCCAAGATTATGTGTGCATGTAAATGGTAAATAAGGTTGTTCTCTTGAATATAAAAACCTTTTAGTTCTATGCGTTAGCTGATATGTTCCCGAAGTTTCTATCTTCACTAATATAGACGATGCTGAACTGCTACATTGATAAATTTTTCTGAAACACTCTATACGTCAATGCTGCGGCAACAGCTATAAAAGTGAGTCAGTTTCTTCTTCTTTGCGACTCAGAACTGAAATGTCTCAGGACATATATTCCCATTTAAAATTCTACCTTCTAAGCCCCCATCGAATAGAATTTGGGGAGAACCCTACATACATATAACATAACCATTTTGCAGATCCCCTGATTTGTAAGTGGTTATATTGCAGAAAGACACTCTTGCAAAAAAATATTCACCTTTCGCATCACTATCTTAGTGTTTTCCCTACCGTTTTTTCCATCAGTTATTCCTCAAATCAAAAATATTGACTTACAAAACAAGTATCACCCGTATTTACTAAAGGCTTTATCAACGAGCGAAGGGCTGCAGTGTTTATGACACTGAAATCAAATTAAGAAAGAGCAGAGTTTCAGTGCCGAATCGATTTCTCTGATTTAGTTTTTCCACGGCTTATTTAAATCGATTGTGACGGTATAGTGACATGGTTCCTTAGAGACAGGATTTGGTCAATTTCGCTCCACATTGTTGCCCTATGCGAACTTTTGCTACATGAAGACCTTGTCACTAACTCTAAATCCTATTCTGCTTTCTATCCTGCCTGGAACTGTATTAATTATACTCACAGAACTACATTATATTAACTAAATTATTTGCAATAATATAAGAAACGAACTGTAATCAGTCTCTACACTTAAAGTTCTTATTCATGCAGGGTTTCTGGGGTATTGTTGCACCATCATGATCAGTTTCGGAGTACAACACGGACGCACTAACCCCCTGAAACCAATATCCAAATATCTTGTACGTTCTACCAGTTTTATTGCAAACTTCTTTCGATGTACTAGTAAAAAGAAAGTTTTTGGAACTGGTGTGGTACATCTGCAGTCATGTTAACCTTCCTTGGGCTCCACACCATATGCAGTTGAGCCTACTCTCACCTTTACCTCCGCCTGTACCTCAGTTTCTACCTCCCAAATTTCACAGTTTTCTTGTGAGCCTTGCAACACTACCACTGTTGGAAGATAGAATATTGCGGAGAGATGGCTTAGCCATAGCCTAGGGGATGTTTCCAGGATGCAAGTTTCACTCTGCAGCGGAGTGTGCGCTGAAGTTAAACCCCCTTGCTGATTAAAACAGAGGACCGGAGGGAGCCTCGAGTTCGGAACCTTTGCCTTTTGCGGGAAAGAGCTCTACCGACTGGGCCACCCAAGCACGGCTCATGACCCACCCTTACACCTTCATTTCCGCCAGTACACCTCCTACCTTCCTAACTATACAGTTCTCCTATGAACCTTGCGAGACTAGCATTCCTGGAAGAAAGAATACTGCGGAGACGCGGCTTAGTTACTGACTGGGAGACGTTTCCAGAATGGAATTTTAACTCTGCAGTGGACTGTGAGCTGATACTAAACTTCCTGGCAGATTAAAACTGTGTGCCGCATTGAGATTCGAACTTGGTACCTTTGCCCTCCGCCGCCAGGTGCTTTATCTACTAGGCTTACTTTTCAGCAAGATAATGCCCGCCTGCACACTGTGAGAGTTTGTACCGTCTGCTTGGTGCTTAGCAAACCCTACTTTTGGCAGCAAGGTCGTTGGTTCTCTCCCCAAAGGAGAATGTTTAGAGCATCATAGGCCAAGCCCTCCAACCAGCTTGGGATTTTGACGATCTAACTCTCAATTGGACATATTTGGCTCGACATCCTTCAGGAGGGCTTCTGGTAACTCTGACACACGGTACCAAGCCGAATAATTGGTCGCATAAGGGCGAGAGGTGGATTAACGCATTATTCACTTGCTAGATCTCTGAAGCTCTTTGCCTTGAATAAATCATTCAATTTTTTTTTAAAATTGTAATCATTTGTATTTCTGTATGTGTACTTTAAACCTAATGATTTCCATCCCATTCGGATAATTCCTTCGTGGCGTGTGGTTTTTTAATTCTCTTAGAGCGTGTTTCTTATTACGAATACACCGAAAACATTCTGCAGTTAAACTGCTTAAAAACTGTAAATATTTTGATAAAAAGCTGTAAAAAATTCAGCAACCTTGGTTCTGGGGGGGGAAATACACTTGAGATAAAAACCGAAGGTTACGGTCGGAGCTTTGGCGCCTCTGAAACGCCTCATAAATTAAAAAAAAAATCTGTAGGAGGTTAAGTTGTATTTATTATTTATATTTCAATCAGGTGGTTGCTGGAACAACTTACAAAACGTGTTTATGTGCAAATAATTTAGACTATACTTCGCTGACTTCTATTGGTCGCACCGCGGTGTATCGTCATAGTGTAGTACCATAATTCTTCTGTCATGATCATGACATTCATTTTTCCTTTCTAGCAGGGTCACCAATCGTCTCATATTGTGAAGGATTTCCCGTATCAGAAAGTTAGAAAAATTGTCCAATATGAGCCTTCCATAGCGCGTAACATTCCGCATATGAAACTTTTCCTCTACTTTATCTAATTCAAGAAACTCATTGGTCGATATTACATGTATGTTTGGCCTGTTGTTACTGATCAACATACAGACGTATGAATTGGTCTTATAGCACGCCTACGGAATCACGGTATGGTATATCACACTACTTTTTTTGTTATTTGACAGTACATTTAAGTTTAAATTTGCCTTATTTAAACTGTAGCCTAAACAAATTGCCAAAGTAACTTAAATAATGCGGATTATACATTCCTGTAAAGAATTTAAAATCAGAGACGTTGCTTTATTTCAAGGAGCCAATACTAACTCCAGCCCGGAACCAACGGGAAATACAAGTAGACTATAGACGTCATTAGTGAACAGTCGACACTCCACATTAACTTTTTGCTGTATGAATGCGGTTAATATCGAAGTAATAACGTCTAGACTCATTAGCCCGAAGTGTCTAGAGCCCTTATCATCTTTAACCCTAAATGGAACAATTACCAATTTCGCTCTATCGGCAATGAGTCTAGGATAATAATAGTTGAAAATCTGAACTAGACTGATCAGGTAACTGCAGAGTGCAAGAAGGAATCAGTATCTCTCCATGCCCTACAAAAATATAACAAGCTATTACATCTTTACCTGAAAAAGAAACTTGTACAAACACTTGTGTTTACAATTATTTATCACAGCGATGTTATCCTGCAAATCCTTCCCAAGGTAACCTCATGATGTGTGGGACTGATTATTAATGCCTGTGCTAGTTATGTCTCTAATATTTGACTTTTTAACCATTTACACTTCTATTCTCGCTGCGAGCAGGGAAGTGTAGAACTTTCCATACCCCCAGTCTTCTCTACTTTCTTATCAACGAACACTGTCCTCGACCTTAACGCTCTTATCTGAACAACATAGCAGAAACACCCGTTCCCATCAGAGCAAAATGCTTTTTGTTGTGTCTAGACAAGACAGCCTAGACACAATGAGAGGAAGCCGAAAGGCATGCGCTACGCTCACGCAGATGGGCGTGAGGTCTGAAACAGGATACGTAATGAATGCTATAAAGAAAAGTACGTAGCTTCTGGAATACTTAACTTTAATCCATCCTTTTGGTACATCTGGAGATTGTGGCGATACAAGTGAGACTCTTTAGATACATGCAATGTTACTAATGGAGCCTTGCTAGGTCGTAGCCATTGACTTAGCTGAAGGCTATTCTAACTATCGGCTCGGCAAAGGAGCGAGGCTTCGTCAGTATAGTCGCTAGCTACGTCGTCCGTACAACTGGGGCGAGTGCTAGTCCGTATCTCGAGACCTGCCTTGTGGTGGCGCTCGGTCTGCGATCACACAGTGGCGACACGCGGGTCCGACATGTACTAATGGACCGCGGCCGATTTAAAGCTACCACCTAGCAAGTGTGGTGTCTGGCGGTGACACCACACTTTTTATCCTACTCCATCACCAGACCAGTGTCCTTGTCAGTAGCATGAACCCACACTCAGTTAAAGAAGTGAATAACATCTCCATCTTCAGAAGACTGTTAATGACGTACCTACTAAAGCAACAATGAGTATTACCATTGTCCCTGTACATGTACGTTACACCTGCACATCCTTCTCTCTAAGCAGATCTTCGTCTTTTCCCAATAGCCTTAGCTCATGCACTCACCTTAAATTTCCTTTCCCCAGAACTCACTGTATCAGAAAACGTCAATCTTGTATAGCTCTAAATTATTTTTGTATCTGCCACTATCATTATCGTTACTATTTTCATTATTACCGTAATTATTATCATTATTATTATTTTACTTTATCACTGTTAGCGGCAGTAGCAGCTGTAGTACAAGTATTGCCAGTATTAATTTTATTATTCATAGTCAGTATTATTTACTCTGATTGCCGCTTCAGACACACAAATCATTTTAATACTTGGATGAGGAATTCCGCTTTATGCAAGGCGCGTTCGGAATTTTGTTTACCCCTTTTAATGTTATGGTGTTGGTGTCCTTTGTTTCTGGTATGGTAACACACTGATATCTACCACTTTTGTCGTTTCACAGGCATTTTCTGCGATTTTTCGAACTTTCACACTGTTTTCGCGCCATTAATTAACTACTAATATGAACATCCTTTATTTCTTAGGCAACTTCGAATTAAAAGAGGTACCGTATTTGTGAAACCTTAGTCGATGTAAGAGAATTCCGGCTGGCCTTGCTCAAATCAAGTTAAATAAGCAAATAAAAATAAATCACTCGCTTCGTAATCGAATTAAATTAATTTAGAAAGATGGGAAAATTGATAGAGTGCGCCCATATTTTATGCTAAGCTGGTTAACATATTCTCCCCTTGATAAAAAAAAACAGTAGACTGGGATAAAAATTTGGAAATATTGTTAGCGTTTCTCACTGGATTGTTATAGTAGTTGGCAACCCTACTCACCCGTCTTTGGAAGGTTTTGGTTCTAGCAGGCTGCCCCGAGTGCTTTGAGCTAGCAGCAGTTGTCTCCCCTATTTTAGAACCACACATTCCGCCTCGTTACGGCTTTCTCAACGACAAACGACGATGTAACGTTTTGTCTTTACAATGGAAACAGGGAAACGAAACGTCTTAGAAATTCTATTCCGCCGCCATCCATAGACACAATGGCCAGATACGCCACCTCGCGCCCTTTGCCATCATTAAAATGTAAAATCTGCGCTCTGCAGACGTGGCGTTTCTCTCGTCCTTGGCAGATTATCGCCGTGTCGCTCCCTTAGCTTATTATTTATGCAAGAGGCCGGCTCCGCAGAAGGGCGGCCGCTCCTCTTACATTTCTGATCTGGCCCGCAGTTCGCCGCTGTCTGACGCCACTCGAAGCAATTACGTACCTCCGCAGCTGTTTGCCCGTGGAAAAGCTTCTTAAAGCAAATCCATTTAGAGGCGGAGCTCGCTGCTAAGCTAAAGTGTACAAGCTGGCTTTGTATCGGACGGAAGAAAGGTCTGCGCAGATCCTCGAGTTCAAAGGCTTACTGGGGAGCTGATAGCTTAAGCGATTCGGGCGAGTCGCTTCCGGCAGATGTCTGTGCGGCCCCGCTGTCTCCTCTCTCCCTCATACTTCTAACCACCCCGCCACCACCCAGAAGGGGGTGGAAATTCTCTTAAAACGGTAGCTGGTTCCGGCGGAGACAAGGCTATGTCATAGTTGTTTTTGGTGTCACCTCGGCAGTCACTCACGAGCTGTAAACAATCGTTTCCAATGTACTCTACACAAAGGAAGACGCATTGTAGTGTGAGATCAAAGCAGGTGAAAATGTTAAAATACCAGGAATATTCAATAAGCAATTCAAAACATTTTTATCCGCCAATTTCGTTTGAAAAAAAAATCCTGAATTTGTTGTGGAACATAGTGTAATATTCTCGCTTCAGCCTCTATAGTTTAATGAAAGTTCTGATAGGTCGCGGTGCTTCATGTAGCTCTCAAAACTGCGTCAGTAATAGATGTGCGTTTCAAGCAGAAAGCTGTTGCTGAGCTTATTTTGAACGAAAACTAATGCATCGCACTTGCAGAATGGATACGGAGACTTGGCAATGAACAAAAGCACGGTGAGCCGTTGGGTGCGGCTTCTGTCACCATCGCAATGAGGTCGGGCAAACCTGTCCGATCTCCCGCCTTCCAGGCGCTTCAGTCCGGAACCGCGCGACTGCTACGGTCGCAGGTTCGAATCCTGCCTCGGGCATGGATGTGTGTGATATCCTTAGGTTAGTTAGGATTAAGTAGTTCTAAGTTCTAGGGGACTGATGACCTTATATGTTAAATCCCATAGTGCTCAGAGTCATTTGAGCGTGCCGGTCGGCCGCACACAGCTGTGTCTCCTGCAGTGTTGGATCGTCTGGACACACTATTCGAGGTGATCGACCGAGCACACTCAAACAACTCGCTAAACAGCTGGACGTCTCTGTTGATAGTGCTGTACACACTCGTGCAGCAGCTGGGGTACTGTGCCCCGGCTGGGCTCCTCGCTGCCTAACAGAAGACCATAAAGAGCAACGGAGGACCAGCCGTGCGGAATTACTTGCGCTTTACGAGACTGATTGCGACAATCTTTTGTCGAAAATTGTTAGAGGCGATGGAACATGGGTTCATCACTCCGACCCGGAAACAAAACGGCTATGCATGGAGTGACGCCGCACTGTCTCTCCTCATAAAAAAAAGTTCAAAGACGCATCCTCAGTCGGCATAGTATGGCGACAGTCTTCTGGAACTCTGAGGGGGTTACTCGGTTTGGTGTCCTCCCTCGCGATGAAACGATCCACTCTCAAGTGTATTGTATCACCCTCAGCACCCGAGAGGAGCTCACAAAACTTAATTGCACTGTTCTTACTCATGTAACCTGGACCTCGCACCAACGGACTTCCATCTGTTTGTCTCAATGAAGGATGCACTCCGCGGGAAGCAATACGTGGATGATGGGGAGGTTACTGATCAAGCAAGAAGTTGCCTTCGACGTCGATCAATAGAACGGAACAATGCGGGCCCTCCCAGTAAGATGACGTAAGCCCATCGAACTGAAAACTAAGGTTTCGAAGCCAAAACAGTGGGGACTAATATGGTACACTGGAACGCTAAATAAAATCGATTTGCTTTCAGAGAAACGTGTTGCTTAACTTATTGAGCGCCCCTCGTAATTACAGTGACAAACGTTTAACACAAAAAAATCCTAAAATGAAAACTGGTTACAACGATCAGCAGCATGGTCTTGCTGAAAATAGGCCTACAGTCTAGTGTCATGCTTCTTATTTTTGTTAAAGTAAATAAAAATCGTTTAACATGGAAAAATTTCTCTTCTCGGACAAATGTACCAGCTCTCTGTATCGTGACGCCAACCAGAATTTTTTAGCATATATTTTTCGTATACCTAACAAATAAAACAATGGCGTCTGCTATCACTGTGTTGATGTCGCTGAGTGCCGTAAATGTCAAAATCGTTATCAGTTTTCGAATTCGATGCTGCATATGTCGAAAGCCTTGAATTATTGCATAAAGTACAGAAAATTTGCCAAGGCCAGTTATTTCCTGATGAAGTGTAATGTGAAACGCGAAGTCAAACGAGATCCGTATTGAATTCGTGCTGCGGTTTAGTGATCGTGGTTGCTCTATCGTGAAGCCACAGTATTATTTTTAAGCGCTTTCCCACCCTCGCTTATGCACATTCTCGTCTGGTCTGCACTTTCCGTCTCCGAAGATACGATACTCAAATAGTTAAAGTACGATCATACATAGAACAAAGTTCAGACAGTTCGTTCACACGTGGTGCACACAACTTACCTCCCTTATGTAATTGCTGAGTTCGGCACTAAGGGCATCCGGCCGCAAAGTTAAGTAAATTGAATCTGCCCACAGTGGAGCCCGTCTCAGACGAGGTAGGCGCTAACACACGCACAAGAGTTGGGAATAATATGGTATAGTGGAACCCTGAATAAAACCAATATGCTTACAGTGGAAAGCTTTGCATACCTCATTGAACGCCCCTCGTAATTATAGTGACAAACGCTTAACGCGAAACGTGTGATAAAATCCAACCGTTAAGGTGTACAGATTACGCTGCTTGTTCAGTTCAAACAAGCTAGGTCTCAGTATACTATTTTTCCCCCTTTTTTGGGGTGTCAAATGTGTTGCATAGTCTAATGCGGTCCGTCACGAATTCCTGTTCCATACCAAACTCTTCATCTCAGAGTAGCACTTGCAACCTACATCCTCAATTATTTGATGGATGTATTGCAATCTTTATCTTCCCCTACCGCTTTTAATCTCTACATGCCGGCCGCGGTGGTCTCGCGGTTCTAGGCGCGCAGTCCGGAACCGCGCGACTGCTACGGTCGCAGGTTCGAATCCTGCCTCGGGCATGGATGTGTGTGATGTCCTTAGGTTAGTTAGGTTTAAGTAGTTCTAAGTTCTAGGGGACTGATGACCACAGCTGTTAAGTCCCATAGTGCTCAGAGCCATTTAATCTCTACAACTCCCCTTCCTTTGAAAGGGCATGGCCGAGTTCCTTCCACATCCTTCCCTACTGCAATGGGACCAATGACGTCGCTGTTTGGTCTGCCCCACCCCACCGCATCCTCAAATCAACCAACCAACCAATGAAGTCGGAAAGAAAAACATAGGTACAAACAAGATAAATACGAAGAAACCACGGGTAATGGAATAAAAACTTTGGTTGATCGATGAAAGACGGAAGTACAAAAATATTCAGAGAAATTCAGGAATCGTGGGATACAAGCCACTTACTAAAGAAATAAATGGGAAGTGCGAAATGGTGCAGGAGAAATGTGACAAAATCGAAAAAGAAATGATCGTCGCAAGGACTAACTCAGCATATAGGGAAGTCACTACAACCTTGGGTGAAGTTGAAAGTGAAGTTGGTAACATTTTGAGTGCAATGGAAATTCTTCTGTTAAATGCAGAGGAGAGAGCGGATAGGTGGAAACAATACACTGAACACCTCTACGAGGAGGAAGATTTGTCTCATGACATGATAGGAGAATAAACAAAAGTCGATGTAGAAGAGATAGGGGATCCAATATTAGAATCAGAGTTCAAAAGAGCTTTGGAAGACTTAAGATCAAATAAGGCGAAATGGATGGATAACATTCAATCAGAATAGTAAAATCATTGGGGAAAACGGTAGTAAAACAACTATTAGTGTTGGAGAGTAGAATTTATGAGTCTGGCCATATACCATCCGACTTTCGGAGAAGTATCATCCACACAATTCCGAAGACTGCAAGAGCTGTTAAGTACAACAATTATCGCACAATCAGCTTGACAGCTCATGCACCCAAGTTTCTGACCAGAATAATATACAGAAGAATGGAAAGGAAATATGAGCATGTGCTAGGTGACGATCAGTTGGCTAAAGGCACGAGAGAAGCAGTTCTGACGTTACAGTTGATAATGGAAGTAAGACTGAATAAAAATGAAAACGCCTTCATAGCATTTGTCGACTTCGTAAAAATGTTCAACAGCGTCAAATGGTGCAAAATGTTCGAAATTCTGAGGAAAATATAGATAAGCTATAAGAGAGACGGGTAGTATACAACATGTACAAGACCCAAGAGGGAATAATAAGAGTGGAAAGACCAAGAACGAAGTGCTCCGGTTAAAATGGGTGTGACACAGGGACGTAGCCTTTCGTTCCTACTGTTCAATCTATACATCGAAGAAGCAATAATGAAAATAAAAGGAAGGATCTGCAGTGTAATTAAAATTCAAGGTGAAAGGATACCACTGGTACTATTCACTGACGGCATTATTATCCTAAGTAAAAGTGAAGCATAATTACAGGATCTGCTGAAGGGACTGAACAGTCTAAAGACTACAGAATAAGGACTCATAGTAAATCGAAGGAAGACGAAAGTAATGAGAAGTAGCAGAAATGAGAACAGCGAGATGAAGTTAAAGAATTCTACTCTCTAGGCAGCAAAATAATCTTTGACAGACGGATCGAGGAGGACATCAAAACCATAATTGCACTGACAGAAAGAGTATTCCCGATCAAGGGAAGTCTACTAGTATCAAACATAGGTCTTAATTTGAGGAATAAATTTCTGAGAATGTAAGTTTGGAACACAGCAGTGAATTGGAAATGAAACATGGACTTCGGGAAACTCGGAAGAGAAGAAAATCGAAGCATTTGAGAGATGTGATGCTACAGAAAAATGTTGAAAATTAGGTACGCTGCTAAGGTAAGGAATGAGGAGGTTGTGCCCAGAATCGGATGAGAAAGTAATATATGGAAAACACTGAAAAGGGGAATAATTAGGATGATAGGACATCTGTTAAGACATCAGACAGTAACTTCCATGGTACTAAAGGGAGCATGTTATATTTGTAAATGAGGTCAATCCCTTTTACAAACATACCATCACACCGTCAGCTTGTACCCCCTGTCGGCTTGAAACTACATGTACATCAACTAGTGGCACAAACTGTATATCTTTCTCCATATTTTAAAGCATTAACCAATATATTATCCAGACCTTTAGGCAGTTATTACACGTAGAAGATTTAATCTTAAGAACCCTCTGCTTTTGAAAGCTTGCTCTCATCCAGTCACTCCTTCCACCGACTCTCTCCCTCTCACTTTCTCTCCCTCTGCCTCCAGTCTTTCATTCCTATCTGTGAATTCCGACCAAAATTGTTTTTAACTATAATTTACCGCTGTAGCCAATATAATATTTGTACTTAAAGTTTTCAACATGTCACCTGTTTATATAAAGCATTATGAATTTTAAGTTTTATAAACTTCACAAAATCGGGATTATGTACCACCTGAAATATTTGTTCCAACTCATGTATTCAACACCTCAAAACAATGATCTCCAACATCCTTTAAAACCTATTCTGTAATAATGTTGCTATGATGTATATTCTTTGTACTTTGTGATAATGTTTGTCTTCTGCCATATGATCCTTGCACCTAATAGTTTCCAGAGGCAATGATTGTTTACAAAATATGACAGTATACATGTGATGTGTTACGACAGTGAAAGGAACCTTTGACCACCGGAGGGACTCTGTTTTACTTATTTTATTATTACTATTAGATATAGTTTTTTGTCATTAGATATAGCTTTTTCTCAAAAAAACACAAAACCATGATCTGAAATAATATTTTCTTTCTTCTCTAGACAGCACACAAGCTCCTCCAAAACATAGTAACACAATACACATACACATACACATACACACACACACACACACACACACACACACACACACACACATCACACTGTCATATTCACAAATGATGTAAATCCACCTGATGAATGAGGTTTAAACCTTGTAACGCGTAAATGAGCAGTGACATAACAGTAACCCTGTTGCTTCATTTAATTTCAATAACAGTCGCGGTAAGGCATCACCTAAAACGTTCGCATTTTTAGTAAATTTAATAGCAATGTTACCTGCAGTAGTCGATGTTGTCTACTATTAAAAGTGGATTTGCTGCAATTCTTGTTGCTAAGACCAACGAATGAATTTTTTCCACAGTGCCCAGAAACCGTAAAACAATTGCCAGTCTAAGTCAGAATGTGAACACAAGTTACACACCGGATGTTTTTGCTGTTAGGAAACTGTTTGTGAAGATACTCGCAGATACCTGTCTTGATCATGTTTTTTATCTTGAAAGAAATATCTTTTTCGGTGATGTGAAGCAGCTTTGAAACAATCTCCTCTTCCATTCAAATTAAATTACGAAACGAATCTCCAGCTTGAAATCTGCGTGCTGATGTACATTATTTCAGAGAAATGGTAGTCAATGCAGCATCGAGAATGTGGATATTATGCATGAGCAAACGGACATAACACACTATAACCACAGAAACAGCAAAAAGTTTGCAATCCCAAAATAAAATTCAAAAAATAATTAAGGTAGAATAATGAAGTTTCGAATATGCAATTGTCTAGGTAACATACTTAAGTTCAAGCTATCGCAGAGTCCAGAAACGTCTTCGTGATTTCCTCCGCCTTTCTCCAGAATCGCTAACCGAGTTAACGCAGCTCTTTTACGCGCGTCCATTGTCGTGCGAAAACTGTGATTTTGATGCCAGAGGCCGTAGACTGCCACAGGAGAGCGCCAGGGTCGTAAATCACGGTGACACGACGAGGAGCACATTCTGTTCCGTGAGATGTAGCAGGTTAAAAAAAAAAAAGAAGTCCAGCAGCTACGGTAGACAGCACGTCTGCCGTGCTTCGAAATGAGAAACACGTCACGTGTGAGGACGGCTAAGCGGTGTGCATGTGTACGAACGACGGGCGACTTACCGTTCGGTAGAGGAAAAGTCACAATTACATTTGTAAAATCATCGTGAACTACCACAAGTAAGTGTAGACTACGGTAGTTCTCCTGCTACATTTCGTCAATTAAAATTGTAACCGCGTTACTTTTACGTTACTTTTATGTTAGGAGTATTCCACACCTATCGGGTATTACCTAAATCCTATCGTTTCATTTGTGTATGCAATCAGTGCCTTATTTGAATGCCTAGACACTGGGGGCGGTTAACTGTCTAGAAAATGAAAGAGGGTATATAAAGGGCCATGTAGTGTTATAGGTAATTGACCTATTGTCGGTTAGTTAAAAGCAAACAGATGTTATAGCAAATCAGAAACTGACAAAATTTAGTTCATATTTTATTCTAAAATTGTTGATTTGTAAAAGGAATCAGAGACATGTTGTAAAAATGAAAAAACAATATAGATTTATCATACAGAGCTAGAAAACTCTATTCCCTCAAAAAAGGTAAGATTAAAAAGGACGCAAAACAAAAACATATTACATATCGCTTCACTACTTTGTAGAGCTTACATTAAACTTGTTTCAGTAATTCAGAGACAAATCTCGCACTTTTTAATAATGACAGAAAATTTTGGCCTGTGCTAGTGATAAAGAATGTTCTATTGAGTACAAACACAACAATAATAATTATCGCCTTTTTTATGTTTGTGCATGTAAATTGCACTTGCATCAAAAGTAATTGCTTGGTTACATAAAAGCGCGCAGGAACCTGACTACTAATTTTCGTTACTTATGCGTTGTAATTTATATTTTGTATGGAATTAGACTGGACTAACACTGACCAATGTTTGGTTCTAATTACAGGTAAGCTAAACAAAACACAAGAATGAAGTACTAGGTTGCCACTTCCTCTGTCACACGTTCATTTATATTTCTCTCCTTATCAGAGCTATCAGTACAACCGATGCCCTTACCAATTACTAGGTCATTTCTGTACCGTGCCAAAACGAGCGAACCGTAGAGCGCAACTCAAGTCACAGCAGTATCACACTTGCATAACATATCGGCCTGATGCAACACTTTTGTTGATGTGTGTATTAAACCACTTGAACGCAAGGTCCAGGCCACTTCTCTCAGCCGGCCGCAGTGGCCGAGCGGTTCTAGGCGCTACAGTCTGGAACCGCGCGACCGCTGCGGTCGCAGGTTCGATTCCTGCCTGGGGCATGGATCTGTATTATGTCCTTAGGTTAGTTAGGTTTAAGTAGTTCTAAGTTCTAGGGGACTGATGACCACAGCAGATAAGTCACATAGTGCTCAGAGCCATTTGAACCATTTTGAACCTCTTCTCTCACATCACCACTGCTGCGGACGAAATACACTCCTGGAAATTGAAATAAGAACACCGTGGATTCATTGTCCCAGGAAGGGGAAACTTTATTGACACATTCCTGGGGTCAGATACATCACATGATCACACTGACAGAACCACAGGCACATAGACACAGGCAACAGAGCATGCACAATGTCGGCACTAGTACAGTGTATATCCACCTTTCGCAGCAATGCAGGCTGCTATTCTCCCTTGGAGACGATCGTAGAGATGCTGGATGTAGTACTGTCGAACGGCTTGCCATGCCATTTCCACCTGGCGCCTCAGTTGGACCAGCGTTCGTGCTGGACGTGCAGACCGCGTGAGACGACGCTTCATCCAGTCCCAAACATGCTCAATGGGGGACAGATCCGGAGATCTTGCTGGCCAGGGTAGTTGACTTACACCTTCTAGAGCACGTTGGGTGGCACGGGATACATGCGGACGTGCATTGTCCTGTTGGAACAGCAAGTTCCCTTGCCGGTCTAGGAATGGTAGAACGATGGGTTCGATGACGGTTTGGATGTACCGCGCACTATTCAGTGTCCCCTCAACGATCACCAGTGGTGTACGGCCAGTGTAGGAGATCGCTCCCCACACCATGATGCCGGGTGTTGGCCCTGTGTGCCTCGGTCGTATGCAGTCCTGATTGTGGCACTCACCTGCACGGCGCCAAACACGCATACGACCATCATTGGCACCAAGGCAGAAGCGACTCTCATCGCTGAAGACGACACGTCTCCATTCGTCCCTCCATTCACGCCTGTCGCGACACCACTGGAGGCGGGCTGCACGATGTTGGGGCGTGAGCGGAAGACGGCCTAACGGTGTGCGGGACCGTAGCCCAGCTTCATGGAGACGGTTGCGAATGGTCCTCGCCGACACCCCAGGAGCAACAGTGTCCCTAATTTGCTGGGAAGTGGCGGTGCGGTTCCCTACGGCACTGCGTAGGATCCTACGGTCTTGGCGTGCATCCGTGCGTCGCTGCGGTCCGGTCCCAGGTCGACGGGCACGTGCACCTTCCGCCGACCACTGGCGATAACATCGATGTACTGTGGAGACCTCACGCCCCACGTGCTGAGCAATTCGGCGGTACGTCCACCCGGCCTCCCGCATGCCCACTATACGCCCTCGCTCAAAGTCCGTCAACTGCACATACGGTTCACGTCCACGCTGTCGCGGCATGCTACCAGTGTTAAAGACTGCGATGGAGCTCCGTATGCCACGGCAAACTGGCTGACACTGACGGCGGCGGTGCACAAATGCTGCGCAGCTAGCGCCATTCGACGGCCAACACCGCGGTTCCTGGTGTGTCCGCTGTGCCGTGCGTGTGATCATTGCTTGTACAGCCCTCTCGCAGTGTCCGGAGCAAGTATGGTGGGTCTGACACACCGGTGTCAATGTGTTCTTTTTTCCATTTCCAGGAGTGTATTTCTCTCCCTATCAGAGCTACCAGTTACTAGGTCATTTCTGTACCGTGCCAAAACGAGCGAACCGTAGTTTTGGTAGAGCGCAACTCAAGTCACAGCAGTGACACACTTGCATAACATATCGGCCTGATGCAACACTTTTGTTGATGTGTGTATTAAACCACTTGAACGCAAGGTCCAGGCCACTTTTCTCAGCCGGCCGCAGTGGCCGATCGGTTCTGGGCGCTACAGTCTGGAACCACGCGACCGCTGCGGTCGCAGGTTCGAATCCTGCCTGGGGCATGGATGTCTATTTGTCCTTTGGTTAGTTAGGTTTAAGTAGTTCTGAGTTCTAGGGGACTGATGACCACAACAGATAAGTCCCATAGTGCTCAAAGCCATTTGAAACATTTTGAACCTCTTCTCTCACATCACCACTGCTGCGGTCGGAATATTATGAGTAGTAAGAAGTTCTGGTTTTGGAGAGGCGAGGAACTCAGTGACTAGAGCACGGCAAGGCAGTGGCATCTGCGTCGCGGGCCGTCTCGGTGCCGACAGCACACAGCCCGGGGTGCGCGAGGCGCTGCCAAAGCGAGCGGGCGGGAAGTCGCACGCTCAGCCCGTGGCGGGGACGGGGGCAAGCGGAAGTTGGCTCATCCGGCCCCGCCTGCCGGCAAGTGCCGGTCGCCGGTCACCCGGCGTCGCGACGCGCCCGGCTCGCAGTCAAAGGACCAACTCGGCCAGCAGCCGCAGTCCTCTGATCTCCAACTAATTAAACATCTGCGCCCTCGCCCGCCGGCAGCTGGCGGCTAACGGCGCAGGGCTCCGAGGAGACCGCCGGGCCGCCCCGCGAGTCGCTCACAGGCACGCCGTGAAGCCACCGGCGCCTGCCTGCTCTGCTGGTCAGCGGACTGTGGGCGAGTGTTCGCTCGGTGTGTATCCACGGCAGAGCTCGCTCTCTGTCACTGCCACCTACTGGTGTGTGGCGGAGGGGTACTTCCGGCGCTATTACAACGAACGTTTGCTCCACTGAGAATACCATTTATACGTCCACCTACCAAATATTACGAGGGTAAAGCCATAAAATATCGCCAGGTGGTATTGTTTTTGTCGTTTCAAAACATCTGACTGTGTTCATCATGACACTTAAGACCCATCTTATTCTATTATTTGCTCCTGTGATCTTGAATTCGTTATGTAGGTCTTGGAGTCACTCACGTTCATCTAGAAAGTTGAAAGGTGGCTACACTGAGTCACAGCGCCAGAGATTGCGCCAAAGATTATTATTCCGCCGCCTCCACTGGTGCAGTAGTAGTTCAGAGGTTGCCGTGGGCAGTGCTTGTTGAGAGGATGTCGAAAGCAGTACTAGTTCAGAGGATGTCGAGTGCAGTTGTTGTTCTGTTGGGAGAGACAGTAGATGCTGTTCGGTTGGTGTAATGTATTGACGGAAGATGTTGCAATGATCACAGTGTATTTTTCGTCAATATATACTGAGGTAAAAAAAAATATTATTTTACATTTCTTTAATGACAATGCCTCTTGGTCACAGGTTCAGTCAACAAAGCATCTGGCTCGTGTTCATGTATTAGACTTGCAATTCTTGCTTCTATGTGCAATTATAGTATTTCTGCTTTTCAATTAGTTCATTGTAAATGGTGTTTAAAAGATCTTGTCGTATTGAGGAAGAACCGTGCCAGACACATGTACGTTGAGTCACACTACCACACACACAGAACACTTACACTTGTGCTTTGTTGTTTCGCAGCTTTTATAGTTGCAGGGGACTTAATTAATTAATTGTGTTAATGGAAAACTCTTGTCATTCTTTATTTTTGTTTTTTGCAGTCAGATTGGTCCTAATATTACTCAGGTCCAACCGGTTACGAGATTTCGTAACCGGACACCGCTACTAAAGTTTTGCATTATTGCACATATTTCCTTTTTAATTAAGCCCCCATGCGAAGTATTTACTGAGATTAACGAAGTCGATGTTGGCCTGATGTACTCCACGATGCCCTTTAGCTACACCGCCTAAGGGATCGCCCTAAGAAATACCAAATTAAGATCAGCCTGGAAATTCCTAAATAAGGCGAAAAGCGTAGTTTGTTAAATAAAAAACTAAAATTGCAAACCAAGACTGTTTTCAACTAATACTATTAAACACTAGTTTGCTGATTCATGCCACAGATGGACTGGGAAAATTTAAGTGACTTGCGATAAATCACAAAGGGTATCCCACAGGATTCGGTTTTGGATCCGTTCCTAACCTTCGCTGAAAAGTAACGACACCGAATTTTCTGCTTTGTTCTCAATATCGATTGAGATATTACATGCCATGCATATTACTCGGTCGACTGTCCCGTTTCACGGACGCATGTTGTATGCCTCAGCCGCTACAGGGAATCGAATCGTAGCACAGGTGGTGTGTGACGCAAAGACATCGGTGTGTGAGGAACGGTGAGTAATCGATTTTGTAACGGCAGAAGAGTTCGTCCGCATATGGAGCATCCTCTCCTTCAAGATGATGATGCCAGAAGACACACGAGCACTGCACATCTGCTATCCGCCACCTTTGGTTAACTGTCGTCGATCATCGTCAATTCTGACCGACGTGGCATCATCCGATTTTCATCTGTTCCCAAAACTTGAGAGCACCTTCGAGAACTCCACTTTCATAGTGACGAAGATAAGAGGTTGTGCCGGCCGCTGTGGCCGAGCGGTTCTAGGCGCTTGAGTCCGGAGCCACGCTTCTGCTACGGTCGGCCGGCCGGAGTGTCCGAGAGGTTCTAGGCGCTACAGTCTGGAGCTGCTCGAACGCTATGGTCGCAGGTTCGAATCCTGCCTCGGGCATGGATGTGTGTGATGTCCCTTAGGTTAGTTAGGTTTAAGTAGTTCTAAGTCTAGAGGACTGATGACCTCAGATGTTAAGTCCCATAGTGCTTAGAGCCATTTGAGCCATTTTTTTGATAAGGGGTTGTGACTTAGTCAACAAAGTTAAACATTCTTCAGTAACATAGTCAACAAACTAACCTCTCGTTACCTCTCGTTGGGAAAAATGTGTTCGTCGCAGCGGATATTGTGTTAAAAAATACGAGGAGTGTTTAATAAGCAATGCAACACATTTTTTCCTCAAATTTCGGTTCAAAAACTGCGCAGTTTGTTTTGGGACACCGTGGAATTTTCCCGCTTCATTCCCTACATTTCCATAAAGTTCCGGTAGGTGGCGGTGCTATACGTAGCCTTCAAATGGAGGTGCCTTCCAAGCAGAGAGCTGTCATTGAGTTTATTTTGGCGGGAAACCACAGTATCACAGATACTCATAGGTGTTTGCAAAATATCTACGGGGACCTGGCACTGAATAAAAGCACGGTGAGTTGTTAGACGTGGCATCTGTCATCATCACAAGAAGCTCGCGTGAAACATCATGGTGGAACGATCAACTATGAAATGCATTCTGCTTCTAACAGGAAGTTGATGTAACGTCTTTAGCGTGTTAGTCGCCACAAAAATGCAAACGAACTTCTCCTTCTCCACGACAACGGAAGGTCTCATGCAAGTCTGCACACACTATAGGAACTCACAAATCTTCATTGGGCAGTTCTTCCTCATCCGACTTCAACAGGTTTGGCCCAATGAAAGATGTACTCCGCGGGAAGTGGTATAAGCATGATGGGCAGGATATTGATGTAGCAAGACGATGGCTCCGACATCGATCTGCAGAATGGTACTATGTGGACATGCAGGCCCTCCCAGTAAGGGTAAGGAGGCGTAAGGTCGTCGCAATGAATGGAGGTTACTTTGAAAAAAAAAACTATTTGGTAGGCAAAAGAGTGGGGAATAATGTGGTGTACTATACTCTAATCCTGAATAAAACCAACCTTCTTTCAGAAAAAAAGATGTGTTGCATTACTTACTGTTCTTACTGAACTTCCGTCGTAGATATGTGGACATAAAGACGAAAGATGTGAAATGTTAATAAAGTTTGTTTTATTTAAAAAGCTTTAAGAGTTTGCAAATAAAAATTCGGAGGGGTTATTTATCAGAACGCCCTCGTATACGTGAGTGACCTTCTTAACATTCTACAAGCAAAATAGGTACTTCTTGCAGACAATACGATTGATATAATAAATCCCATTGGCGAGAAAGTAACAGAAGAGATTGTAAGTGATGTTTTTGAAAGAATTATTAAGTGTTTCTCGGAATATGGGCTCTCTCTAAATTCTATACTCAGTTCTGTATAACAAATAATCATACCAACAATTTATGTAGCACACGCGCAGTAATCACTGTACAGGGTAGAATGTTCCAAATTTATGGTGTGCATATTGATAAAAACTTGAACTGGTAAAGCATATTGCTGAGCTTCTCGAACAATTAAGATCAGCTACTTTTGCTGTTCGTATAGTTGCTAATCTTGGAAACAAACGCGTTAACTTCTTGACATATTTTGCACATTCCCACTCAAGAATGTCTTACGGAATAACTTTCTAGGGTAAATTTCAACTTAGAAAACAACTATTGATTGCACAGAAGTGAGCTGTAAGAAGAATACGTAGTATTCACTCACGGACGTTATGAAGGTATCTCTTCAAGGAGCTAGGCATGTTAACGCTATCGTCACAATATGTGTATTCCCTAATCAAATTCGTCATAAATAATCCATCACAATTTGAGACGAACAGTGAGGTACATAACTATAACACTTTTTTACCCATTATTAAAGCGGTCAGTGGCTCAGAATGGAGTTCAATGAACAGCAACAAAAATCTTTGATCATTTGCCGCATATCATAAAATGTTTGACAGGTAGCAAACCAAAATTTTAAATCTAACCTAAAATGGTTTCTCCTGGACCATTCCTCGTATTCCACAGATGAACGTTTATTTAAAATCTGGGAGCCTGGAAAAAAAGGAAAAAAACTTTCATTCATTTGCATGATTAGGACTAAGAAAATAATGCGTTTACTAGTGTTGAAACTAATTATGTATACATATCCTGTAATCTTAATCGTTCCACAGCATTTCGATTAAAAAAATCGTCCAGATCATCTACGGAACGTGTAACTAAGTAACTAAATAACTATCTCCTTCCGCTTTTCCAATCGCGTATGGTGGTTGGGAAGAAGAACTGTCGGTAAGCTTCCGTTCGAGCTCTAGCTTCTTCGATTTTCTCGTCACAGTCATTTCGAGGAAGATAATGGGACTACCTAATGTTGTCAGACTTTTCTTCGAACGTACGCTCTAGTCTGCATACTTTTTTTTCACTGACAATGGTTATTTAAAAAATCTGATTGAATGGTTATTCAGATGCTACTATACCCCACAGTCGATAAATTATTTATGGAAGATTTTGAATACATGGCGCTGATTTTACAGTCCACCTGACTTCGTATGTACTTTGACCATACGTTTACGGCGTGGTCACATGGAATAGAAGCTCTGAACCGTTGCTTGGATCCATCCCAGCACAAAGTTCACAAAGAAGGTCGGAGGGAAAGCTTCCGTTTTTAGATGTACTGGTCTGGGGACTCTGGAACACAATTCTGATCGAGATCGACGCACACGGACCGGTGTATACATGCAACAAATTGCCGTCCATCGCTCAACATATGGCTTACGCCAACTCAGATGCACAAAGATTGGTACAACAGCTGCGTCACCTTCATCTGGTATTCAAGCAGAATGAATACACAGTGAAACGGATGCGTCGTCCGTCAGAGTTTGGAACTGCGCCACGGCCGCAAGAAGACGCTTGTAGATCTATGGCTTTACTACCATCTTGTGGAAGTATATCTTCAAAAAGAGGAAGAAATTTGAAAAGATAAAATATCATAAGCCTATATCGTCCAACAGCCACGATTGCGGCGTTCCTTGTCTCGGTAAAAGATGGCCTAGACTTGAGAAAGCCTTATCATTGAGGAAAATCTTATACTTTCATAACTATTCACATCACTTTACACATCTACAACTACATCACTATTCTGAAATTCCCACCTAATTGCCTGTCAGCGGATGGATTCTTTGAACCATGTTGAGGCTCTTTCTCTACCATTCTACTCTATACCAACGCCTGGGAGAAACGAACATTTAAATATTTCTGTACGCGCTCTGCTTTCTCTTATTTTTTTGCGATCATCATTTCTCCGTGCATAGGCTCCCGACAGTAAAATATTTTCACATCTAGTGGAGAAATTTGGTGATAGAAATTTCATGAAAATATCCATTTGCAATGAAAAAGCCTTTGTTTTAACGATTGCCACCCCAACTCGCTTTTCATATCCCTGACACTCTCTCCCCTACTTCGCGGTAATAATCTCTGGGCAGTTTCAATGTTCTCCGTGAATCCTTCCTGCTAAGGATCCCATACAGCACAGCAATACTCTAGCAGACGATGAACTAGCGTAGTGTAGGCTGTCTCCTTGGTAGACCAGTTGCATTTTCTAAGCGTTTTGCCAAAAAACGCGGATGTGGTTTACCTTCTCCACGACATTATCTATGTGATAATTTAATTGTCCAGTTTAAGTGTCATCCCTAGGATTTAGGTGAACCGACAGCTTTTAAATTTGTGTGAGCTATTGTGTAAGCGAAATTTAACTGATTTCTTCCTGTACTCCTTATTCAGAGACAATTGCCACTTTTTGTCTCATAAATTGTTTATATAGATTAGGAACAGCAGAATGCCTAGAACACTTCCTTGCGAAACGCCAGGTATCACTTCTGTTTCATTCGATGATTTCCCGTCGATTACTACGTACTGTGACCTTCCTGGCAGGACATAAAGAATCCAGTAGCACAACTGAAGCGACACCCCATACCCACGCAATGTGATAAGTCGCTTGTCAGCAACGGTGTGAAAAGCATTCTGGAAATCTAGAAAAATGGAATTTATTTGAGATTCCCTGTAAATATCATTCATAGCTTTATGCGGGTAAAGAGCTGCTTGTGTTTCACAAGAACGATATTTTTCGAATCTGTGCTGTGTGTCAATAGACCGTTACATTAGACGCCAGTGATGTGGGTCTACTCCTGTTTACTTTCTTGAGTATTTGTGTGTCCTGTGCAAATTGCCAGTGTTTCGATACGGATCATTCATCGTGCGAACAGTTGTGTAGGATTGCTAAGTATGGGGCCATTGTATTGGCACACCGTGAAAGTGACGTAACTGGTATGATACCTGGACCGGATGACTTGCCTTAATTAAGTTCTTTAAACTGCTTCGTTACACCGAGGATAACTACTTTTAAGTTACTTATATAGGGAGTTGTTCTTGACTCGAAATCTGCCAACTATACTTCGTCTCCTTTGATGAAGGAATTTCGGAAACTGTGCTTAGTAACTCCTCTTTAGTGGCGTTGTCATTGAAGACATTACCATAGGTATCGCATAGTGAAGGTAATAATGATGGTGTCTTGCTGCTGGTACACCTTACATACGACCAGAATTTCTATGGATTTCCGTCACATTTCGAGAGGACACAGATGAGCTGAGCACCATCGCCACTCAGGTTGGATGCACCCTGAGGAAATTGCGGTGGCGGGGAGCCGTCGTAACAAGAAACACTGAATGTTGAATGATAAGACATAGGCGATTTCCACCTGTGTCTCGCTACTGGAATAGTGTTTTAATGGAAGTTATCAAACTGCCAGAGACTGCCAGACAATACTATAAATAAAGTGCTACCCTTGAAGTCAGATTTGGAACCTAGGTCTATCTGAGGTTAAAAAGAACATAGATCATTTACTTGGCCAGCAGGATATGTCGACAGCGGTGCTCGACAGACAGGTGGGTCGCTGCAGATCGCCTTCGCTAGTGAGCAGCAGCGACGATTTCTGTGGTGCACGCGCTGTTGGCCTCCCACTGACAAGGGAACCTCCCCATCGCACGCCCCCCCCCCCCCTCTCAGATTTAGTTATTAGTTATAAGTGGAGAGGCCTTGAAAAACTTAACACAGATCAATAGAGAAAACAGGAAGAAGTTGTGTGGAACTATGAAAAAAGTAAGCAAAATGTACAAACTGAGTAGTCCATGCGCAAGGTAAGAAACATCAAGAACAGTCCGAGCTCAGGAGCGCCGTGGTCCCGTGGTTAGCGTGAGCAGCTGCGGAACGAGAGGTCCTTGGTTCAAGTTTTTCCTCGAGTGAAAAGTTTAATTTTTTTTATTTTCAGACAATTATTATCTGTCCGTCCGTCCGAACTGCGAGGTAACTGCGCAGTAGTATGGGGGCGCTACACCTAAGCAAACATCGAAACACACGACGTCAGTCGACTAAAGCGCACATAAAAATTTGGAAACGTTAAAAACATATGTTTTGACAGAGCACGGGGAAAACAGTGCGACTGTGAAACTGTTGCATTCATTTGTTGCAGTTTATGTGAAAAACTCGTATGTTTTCATCACTTTTTGCGAGTGATTATCACATCCACAAGATAACCTAAATCGGGCAAGGTAGAAGAATCTTTTTACCCATTCGCCAAGTGTATAAGTCAGGTGGGTCGACAACATATTCCTGTCATGTGACGCACATGCCATCACCATGTCGTATAGAGTATATCAGACTTGTTTTCCTGTGGAGGAATCGGATGACCTATGACCTTGCGATCAAATGTTTTCGGTTCCCAATGGAGAGGCACGTCCTTTCGTCTACTAATCACACGGTTTTGCGGTGCGGTCGCAAAACACAGACACTAAACTTATTACAGTGAACAGAGACGTCAATGAACGAACGGACAGATCATAACTTTGCGAAAATAAAAAATGTTAACTTTTCACTCGAGGGAAGACTTGAACCAACGACCCCTCGTTCCGCATCTGCTCACGCTAACCACGGGACCACGGCACGCCTGAGCTCATATTGTCCTTGATGTTGCGTATCTTGCTCATGGACTACTCAGTTTGTGTATTTTGCTTTTTCATAGTTCCACACAACTTCTTCCTGTTTTCTCGATTGATCTGTGTTCAGTTTTTTAAGGCCTATCCACTGTGCCAACTTATAACTAAATCTGAGGGGGGTGCGATGGGGAGGTTCCCTTGTGAGTATAAAACTGTTGCCGTTAACGGTATATCAATCACTTCAGGCGAGAGTAGCATACAGAGCTCTCACCTGAAGATGGCTGCCAGGTGGACCGCGGAAATGTTGTGTCCAAACGACCGCGGGTTCTAGCTTCAGACCCAAGAAGAATGTCACTTGCTTTTACCGTATCTTATACGTGCACTGACGGAAAAAATTATCCAAAACCAAGGAGTTGTGCGACATTAACTAAGGTTGGTAGGTGCGTTTCTATATCTGAAAGATGATGTTTATTCGTATTTAGTGCAAACTGGATAAATTGGCACAACTATGAGGAGGCAAATCCGATTTCCTTTAAATACACGCTACAAGAGCCGTGAAAGTCAATTGCTTTTGACACTTTAAGTGGTAAGTTGATTTTGGTCAAGGATGTGTTTAAGGCGACTGACACGGGAGGAGGAGGATGAGGAAATTAGTGTTTAACGTCCCTTCGACAACGAGATCATTAGAGACGAAACAAAATCTCGGATTACGGAAAGATAGGGACGGAAACCGGCCGTGCCCTTTCAAATAAACCATCCCGGCATTTGCCTCAAATGGTTTAGGGAAATCACGGAAAATCAAGATCAGGGTGGCAGGACGCGGGTTTGAGCAGCACCAACCCGAATGTGATAAAGAGTTTCAACGAGGTCGTGTAATAGGGCTACGAGAAGCTGCATGATCCTTCTGCGATAATTCAGAAACACTTGGCAGGAACGTAGCCACTACACATGAGTGCTGGCAGTGGTGGTCACGAGAATGTACGATTGCAAGAAGCCCGGGCTCTCAACGGCCACCTGGCATTGCCGAGAGGGAGGGCCGTCGCGTCCGTCGGATGGCTCTGTCGCCTCGTACTACATCTGCTGCAGCGGTTGGCATGTCAGTGACACGACGAACTGTTACAAATAGGTTACTTAAAGGACAGTTCCGAGACACACGCCCTGTAGCGTACATTCCACGGACCCCAAACCACCGCCATTTGCGGCTTCGGAGGTGTCGAACGAGAACTCAGTGGTAGGCAGGGGTGGAGGTCTGTTGTGTTTTCTGATGAAAGCTACGAAATGAATTAATATATGGAAAATGTTTAGATAAAGGAATAGTATATTTCGTTCTCATCATCTGTAAATGGTAGGAAGTAAATCTTGAGCCTAATTAAGAAAATATAGATGATTGATCGTTTAGCATTGTTAGAATGCTTATTTCTGCAATTTCAGTATTAATGTGATTTTTATGTGTTTAGAAATGTCTTAAACTTGTTGTAGCAAAGTAGGGAATATTATAGAGTGTTTGATAGTGTTGTTAAAATATTTCATATTATAAATTACGTTTTGCATTATTATAACCAGTACTACACTGTAGGAAGAGTATAAACACTTGGCCTCGAGTATTGTTAGGGCAGATGAATGTTGGACCCACTAGAGGACAGATCTTTGCGTACAGTTAAGTTCTTGGTGCACTATTCAGGTTTTTATTTACAACATAGCAACTCGTGTATTGGATATTGTCTAAAACTGCAGATTAGAACAGTGCAGTGACCGATTATTTCGGAGTGTTAAACACTTTGATTTAATATCGCAAAATGCAAAATGATATGTGACTTTATATTCGTACTTTGTTGAGTATTAGTGTTGAACAATGCAATGGGCCTCACTCACACATTTATATCAAATTACTGCATCTTGACTATTTGATATCGTCAATGTAGTATGTGCTACCATCGGTTAGCTGTAGTAGTAATAACGAGGCTAACTACACCGAAGATTGACCATGAGTTCATAAGATGCAGGTTTCGTAGTGAATAAATCTACGTCAGCTTCCTGCCGACACTCTCCAAAGTACTGGAACGGATCATATTCCAACGACGTCGCCGAGGAGTCATCAAAGGTATCGTGATATGCCCAGACCAGTCTGCTTTCAGCGTGAAGGGCAAACTCCAGTTCTTACGGGTTACCATACGAACTATCTAGCGCTGCCCTTTCCCGATGTTGAAGAGACATACGACTGAGTATGGAAAAATAAGCTGCTCACCAAACTGCATAACTTCACCAACATCTCGAACTCCTGCGCAAATATTATTGACAGCTACATTGATGATAGGCGCTGCTTTGCATGAATTGACGGTTAGTGGTCCAGAATTCAACTGAAGTTCCTCTTCCGTCCCTAATTCCATTCGTCTTGTATGTAAATGACCTGCCGTTACCTAGCGAAGTTCGTAGATGATAAGGTGATTCTTCCTAGCAGTTACAAAGTGGATGAACTGAAACGGCGCCTCTAACGCCAGCTTGAATTATGGACATCAGAAAACCGAACTACCCTAAATACGGAGAACCTGCCGTTGTACCTAAGTTATAGACCATCTTACACCACACAACGTGACTCTCTCTTGCACAAATCAGACAGAATATCTGGAAGTGGTACTGGACGGGAAACTCCTCTTCAGGGACCATATTCACGGAAAACACAACTGCACCATGCATCTGTTTTACCAGTTATGCCCACTGCTCTCCAGTCAACAGCCTACCAAACAACGATACTGCCGTCAGTCTTGCATGGATGCTCCTCCTGGGGGATCACCTGCAACAGGAAACCCTGCAGCTGCAACCTTACAAAACTGAGGCTTACAGTTAATCCTCAGAGCACCCATAAGAGTAGGGATGTGGGATCTCTGTCAGGAACTGCTCATGGAGACCTTTAGGGAAGTAATCGTATCATACACTCAAAAACAACTCGCGATCATTGAAGTACTAAGGCCCACTACAAGATATCTTCATTCCGTGCTGTCTGCCACCCCTGAGAAATGGCATCACATCAGAGTCCCCAGCACCATCATCAAGGCACTCTCGTGATATAACAAAGTACTGTAAGTTTCTAGACAACACAAGGAGAGAAAATAAAGTGACATTGTGTGGCAGAAACGTAAAGCAACGTGAAAATTATCTAACACTAAATGAAACGTAATAATATGACCAAAGAACCCAGCGCCCAATACACTTCTCAAGTGGAAATTAAGATAAAATCACTACCTTTACCTCCCTTCACACCTAGGAAGTCCAGTGGTACTTCTGTGAAATCAAGCAAAAACAAAAGTCTGTGCAGTATAAGTCAGGAAAATATAAGAAATTCATACCCAAATGTGACCTTGTATAACTGTAGAAGAAAAATTGTTATTTCCTTTAAGATGAGTACAAGAACAAAAAACAAGTTTCCTTCTAATAATATTTGAAAATGATTGAAACGGCAGTTCTTTTCGAAACAAAAAAAAAGTTTGTTCTCGCAAAATTCCGTGGTAACTAATAACTCCAAAGATTTATAGCATTCACTAATAATGGCTGCATTATGAAACGCGCAGTTAACAAACTTCAATGGTCGTAAACTGTTGAAAACCTCCGTATCGATAGTCTGAGCGAATGTTGGATGCAAACAAGCTCTAGCTGCTTCGAAATGTGCGTGAAGATTGAAGGCAGCCGCGTATTTTCTCTCTGCGTGAACCCAGCTGGCTGTCGTGCAATCCTACGTGTTATAACGGCTGCTGCAGCCAGGAAATTATGACTGCCTAGTGCAAGGGCTACAATCAGCCGTCATTGTTTTACTGGCTGCTACAACTAGGCTGTCACAGACAGCCTAGAGAGTTACAGGCCTTTGGGGATGCCAAATCAACCAGGTACACCAGTGCTGTACTGGCATTATGAGCCACATGATACTAGCCTAAATTCGTAGTATTCCACCTTTAGACGATCCTGAGAGGACGCCGCCTAGCAGCCCGCTAGTCATTGCGAGTTGCAACCTCAGCACCAACATTCTGTTTCGGAAGTGCCACGAGTGTATTCCTCAGAGAGCAGCACATGCCATCCGAACCCAAGTCAACGCCAGTGTAGTCTATACTGAAAGTGCGAATGGCAGTGTTTGTTGATCGTGACAGACTGGGTGCTCACGTTGCACCTTCAGGAACTGTTATCGTATTATTGACAATTTTTCACCAAACCACGATGATTTTCACATTGCCTTCACTCGGAAGCCGTTTCAGTAGTTCAACATTATTTTGTAAGTTCTGTGTTATATGCCTGCATCACAATGGCGACGAGGATAAACTTTTCATGTTTCTTTGGCTTCTGCAACTTAATTCCCAGTGTCTTGTGCTCAGCCATGTAGTCTTTCTGTCTTTTCGTCTCCATCCAATGGTGTTTCTGCCTTATCCTTACTTGTTATATCCTTCTGTCTCGTTATTCATCTCCTATCCGTATTTGTTTTGCCTCTCTGTCTCGTGCTAGCACAGCTTCAACCCTCAGTTCCATTTTTTCTGCTTGCGTTGTTTCACCACACACGTGCACATCTCTGGCTTTCTGTCGATGATGGATCCTTCTTTGTCTTTTATAATTGGTCTCGCTTCACTGTTTGACATGACTTCATCCAGGCCAGAACAGCAGATTTCTTAGTTGCAGGGTCAACAGCTGCTCCGTTTCCCCAAACATACTTGATGCAGCAATGTTCGGTTGCGATGCCCCAACGTGCTACGTGCGGAACAGCACGGATTCCACATAAGCCATAGCTTCTTTGATGACATGTCCAGATAGTACACCCTGCCCCTCCCCCTGGTTCAGGGCTCCACGCCGCTGCTGCTATCGCTGCTTCCTCCAGAGTTTGAGAACGCCATAGATTCACACCCACTGTTGTGGCTGCACTGTATTGCCTTCATCACGTTTCTGCTCTTCCCAGTGCCCCTGGCCGCCTATGGCCTCCTGGCCTCCAGCCACTCCATCTCTCACTCACACACTCACTCCCAGTATTGCTGTCTGAAAACATCCGGCGCCATCTGCTCCAGCGCCATCCTCTTCTAGTGCCACCTGCTCCAGCACTATTTGCCCTGGGGCCCCCTGCTTGGCGCCCCTGCTCTGGTCCCCATAGGTCCAGTGCCTCCGGCTCCAGTGTTTCCTGATTTGGTTTCTCAAAATCCTGCACCTGCCGATTGAGCTCCTCCCAACACAGATCGGTCCAATCCAGCTCCTCCTGATCAAACACCTCCCAGTCCCACACCTCCTCATCCAACACTACCTGGCCCGATACCTCCCACTCTGGGGCCTCCCATTTCAGCGTCTCTCGGCCCAGAACCTCCCGCTCAGGCACCTCCAGACCTGGCTTCTTGTGATCAGGTGTCACCATCCGGAAAGGTGCCTGCTGATCGCCGCGTCCTCTTTGGTGCCTCCAGCTGCAATGCCTCCCACTACAACGCCTCTGACTTTTGCCCTACCAGGGTTCTTTCTGTCGCCTCCACTGCTACTTTAGGCTCCAGCGCCGTCAGCATCCTGGCTCCTAATCCAGCGATGTCCTTACCAGATCAAGCAAGGATGATGCACGTTATGATGCCTAAAGGGGTGGGTATGTTATCCGAATTTGCTAGGAGAGGTGTAAATTCTGGCAATGCAAGAGGAACGTGTGTGATCGATCGCTCGCTATATATGGCAGAGCCGCCGTCTATCATTCGCTTTATCTGTCGGTAGCTCACTACGGTGCGAAGATTGGGTTGGGCGGAGGTTCTTTTCCGTCAGGAATAGAATGTAGATCTTGAAACGCGTGAGGAAGTCCTTGAGTTCCACCTTCTCATTGTACAAGCCGTTCACTTTGAATATACAGAGTGAAAAGTTATCCAGCCTTGTTGGTCTACGGTCCTTATTAGGTGAAAATATTTTCATGGCTCCATCTGCTAAGGTGAGGTCTGGTCCTTCGTTAAATTTTCTAAGGTCTGTTGAATGACGTTAAACATGCTTTTGTGGCAAAGAATCGCTAAAAATTCTGTTACGCTTGTGACTGTCTTCATGACTTCCGAGAAGTTGAAATTGGAACGCGTCTCCGTTGCAGTCGCTAGGGTGTTAATCTCTGGTGCGAGATGACATACGCCAGGCGGCTGAGGACTGTGTCGTTCTCCGATATAAACATGGGAATTCTTTGTTGTTGAATAACTTTCAGTTGAGGGGGGAGGGGGGGCACCATTTGTTGTTGTCTGATCTACACTTCTTGCCCTGTGTCATGTGGATCCACGGTGCCTCCTCAATTTTGGGGCATCCTCTCAACGTAGTAGGGTGTTCCCCTTCACAGTTTACACAATTTGCCTTTAGGTTTGGAGGTTTCGGCGGGGGTTGATCGACAGCAAGGTGGCAAGCTGCAATAATTGGCGTTATGGAAGCAACGTTAACATCTTCTGCATTGTGGAGGCCCCTCTTGTCATCGATATGTTTGAACTACCACTTCTGTGTCGAGAAGACGTTTCACGCCGTATACTGACTCGCTGGCTCGACCTGCCAGCAGAATCACACAGAAGATCGGTTGTGGTATTCTCTTGCTGGTTTTCCCATCTTTCGATTGAATTTGATGGACCGAGGCTTGTTCGAAACCAATAATGTATAGATCTTGTGCAACCCGCCGGAAGATATTTGAGAGACTTATCGATTGGCTCTTGGTATATAAAAAACGAAGCTTTGAAACCTTGAAAAACTACCAGCCATGCTCCAGTCAGCTAGTAATAAGATGTGGTACTCGACTATATCGATTATACATCGCCCTCATGGGACCTGCAATGTGTTTTTACACTTCACTGTTCAGGAGAAGGCATTGTCCTGAGTATTGGATGGTAATAGGTGGTATCTTCACTGGTGGTATTTGAGGGTTTTGCGTTGGTTTGGGGTTTGAGTCGTTGCTCATTATTCTGTAGCAGTGAGTATTTTTTCGAGGTGGGCACAGGGTGCTATCACTTCGCGGTGTCCTCCACTTCATGCGAGTTTTTGCGCTTTCTTCTCGATCGTCCATGGACAACAATGTCTTCGTCCTAATTGGGTTTGAGCATCTCGTTGTCAGAAATGTTCCGTGGCTCAGAATTTGGTAAGTCTGGCGATTCCGCCGCATTGGGTGCCCTGTCTCTCCGTTATCATCTTTTGTCCTAGGTGGTGACAAAGTGGTATGGTGCTGCCGACAGCGGTTGTCTAAGGAGGATTGTTTGGTGCTAGTGTAACGATGCTGACGGGTTCTCAGCAGTGACCTGTGTCTGAGAGCCCAAAGACTGACCCCCGTAAGGCAGGGCGCTGACACTCCGTTGTCCGCTGCGCGAGCTGTTCCTGCGTGTGCTTTATCCGTTGCCTGATTCGTGATAAGCCGTTGTCCTTCCACCGTTGCCAGGGTTATCGTAAATGGTGTGGCCGATGGGGCCGGGGCCGGGGCAAGCCCCGCTGGGCAGCAATCAGCTGCCGTGGATACGCACGTACTTCACCCCGTCTTGGGTGGCATCGTACGTACACGCGACTACTACAGTGGTTATCGCAGGTCGAATGGGCTACGGTTGCCCTGGGGGCGCCTTGATAAGGTGGCAACCCGCAGGCCTCAATTGTGTGGCGTGTTGCTGGATTGTTAGGCGTCAACAGTACGTCATAATTTTGTCCTCTCCTTATTCCATCGAGCGTGGGATAAATCTTTCCATAAACTCCTCTAAAAGTGGCTCTGAGCACTGCGGGACGTAACATCTGAGGTCATCAGTCCCCTAGAACTTAGAACTACTTAAACCTAACTAACCTAAGGACATCACACACAGCCATGCCCGAGGCAGTATTCCAACCTGCGACCGTAGCGGTCGCGCGGTTCCGGACTGAAGCGCCTAGAACCCCTCGGCATAAACTCCTCTCTTGTGCAATATTTGTATGATCTTGTTTCCTCCATCCTTAGGTGAGAGATATGTAGTGGACTGTAGTATATTCATAGATTCGCCAATTAAAGTTTCTAAAAAAGTATTATAAGTAGGCATTCATGGGACACAAAATTTATTTTATAGGACATTCGGAACTGAGAGACTTAATTAATTAATTTAAATAGATTCGCTTCAGTTGTAGCAAAGACTTCGGGATGTTAAAATCCGATTTGCAGGTTTGCAAACAATTACTCAGTCAGTGAAAGTGATCCATGTCACTGCATCTTAGGCGGAAAACTGCTCACCGTCGGGAAGCCACACTCCATGGACGCCAACAATACGCCCAACTGCCGACAGTTTTCCGTCTAACATGCAATGACGTGTAAACCTTGCACTGACTTGCCCAAATGCAAGTTTTTTTATTTTTTTTTATTTTTTGGTCATCAGTCTTCTGACTAGTTTGATGCTGCCTTATACGAATTTCTCTCTTGTGCCTACTTCTTCATCGCTGAGTAGCTTTTGAAATTTACGTCGGCAATTATTTGCTGGATGTATTCCAACCCCTGTCTTCCTCTACAGTTTTTGCCTTCTATGGCTCCACCTAGTACCATGGTAGTCATTCCCTCCTGTCTTAACAGATGTCCTGTCGTTCAGTCCCTTCTCCTTACCTGTGTTTTCCACGTATTCCTTTCCTCTCCGATTCTGCACAGAACCTCTTCACACCTTACCTTATCAGCCTTCGTAATTTTCAATATTCTGTAGAACGACACCTCATATGCTTCGATTCTCTTCTGCTACGGTTTTCCCACAGTCCATGTTCCACTACCATACAATGCCGAACTCCAGACGTACATTCTCAGAAATTTCTTCTTCAAATTAACGCCTATGTTTGATACTAATAGACATTTCTAGGCCAGGACTTCCCTTTTTGCCAGTGCTAGTCTGTTTTTGATGTTCTCTTTGCTACGCCCGTCATTGGTTATTTCGATACATAGGTAGCAGAGTTCCTTAACTTCATCTACTTCGTGACCATCAAACCCGATGTTAAGTTTCTCGCAGTCCTCATTTCTGCTACTTCTCATTATTTTTGCCTTTCTTCGATTTACTTTCAGTCGATATTCTGTACTCATTAGACTGTTCATTCCATCCAGCAGGTCCTGTAATTATTCTTCACTTTCACTCAGGATAGCAATGTCATCAGCGAATCGTATCATTGATATCGTTTCACATTGAAATTTAATTCCACTCCTGTACTTTTCTTTTATTTCCATCATTCCTTCTTCGACATAAAGATTGAACAGTAAGGACGGAATACTACATCCTTGCCTTACACCCTTTTTAATCCGAGCACTTCGTTCTTGGTAGTCGGCTCTTACTATTTCCTCTTGGCTCTTGTACATATTGTGTATATTACCTGCCTCTCCCTACAGCTTACTCCTTTTCCTTCTCAGAATTTCGAACAATTTGCACCATTTTACATTGACGAATGCTTTTTTCGGGTCGACAGATGGTATGAACGTGTCCTGATTTTCTTTAGTGTTGCTTCCATTATCAACCGCAACGTCAGAGTTGCCTCTCTTGTGCCTTTACCTTTTCTAAAGCCAAACTGACGGTCATCTAGCATATCCTCAATTTTCTTTTCCATTCTTCTGCGTAATATTCTTGTCAGCAACTTGGATGCATGAGCTGTTAAGCTAATTTCACGATAATTCTCGCACTTGTCAGCTCTTGCAGTGTTCGGAACTGTGTGGATGTTATTTTTCCGAAAGTCAGATAATATGTCGCCAGACTCGTACATTCCACACACCAACGTGGATAGTCGTTTTGTTGCCACTTACCCCAATGATTTTCGAAATTTTGATGGAACGTTATCTATACCTTCTCTCTTATTGGATCTTAAGTCCTCCAAAGATTTTTTAAATTCTGATTCTAGTACTAGATCCTCTAGTTCTTCTAAATTGATCTCTAGTTTCTTCTTCTATCACATCAGACAAATCTTCCCCATCATAGAGTCTTTCAGTGTATTCTTTGCACCTATCTGCTCTCTCCTCTGCATTTAAAAGTGGAATTCCGGTTGCACCCTTAATGTTACCGCCCTCGTTTTAAATGTAACAGAAGACTGTTTTGACTTTCCTCTATGCTGAATCTGTCCTTCCGACAGCCATTTCTTTTTCGATTTCTTCACATTTTTCATACAGTCATTTTGTCTCAGCTCTCCTGCACTTCCTATTTATTTCATAGCTCAGTGATTTGTATTTCTGTATTCCTCAGTTTTCTGGAACATTTTTGTACTTCCTCCTTTCATCGATCAACTAAACTATTTCTTTTGCTACCCATGGTTTCTTCGCACGTATCTTCTCTGTATCTACGTTTTTCTTTCCAACTTCTGGGATGGCCCTCCTTATAGATACCCACTCTGGAGTTCGAAGACTCTCAGTGTGTGTAATCCTAGTCCTGCATGATCAATGGCAACCGCCCCGATGTGACCATCAGAGAGTTTGAACTTGAGAGTGTTCGCACATCGGCTCACAACAGCGTGACATAACTCGTCATCGAACATCCTGACGTCGACGACGCTACTTGTGATGGATAAGTGGATACCGACTGTGTGGGAAAATTGGAAATTTGTGGTAAGATCCTACGGGACCAAACTGCTGAGGTCATCAGTCCCTAAGTTTACACACCACTTATTTTAACTTAAACTACTTACGTTAAGGACAACACACACACACATCCATGCCCGAGGGAGGTTTGGAACCTCCATCTGCGGGAGCCGCGCAGACTGTGACAAGGTGCCCTAGACCGCACGGCTACCTCGCGTGGCTACCGACGGTGTGCTGTGGTGGTACTTGAACTTCGTCACGGATGAATCGTTCGATTTCAGAGAGGTCTTGCGTGGTCGGACTGGAAGCCAATCTTGATGGTCGCTTTTCTGTAGGAATGAGCCATAGCTCTATTTCAGTTGACGCGAGTACTAATGCAACGAGGAAGTAAACAAAGTACGCGCGCTAGAAACTCTGCGGACGGGACACGGACAAGACGTCCTTGCCGCTGACCTGCCGAAATCAGACTGTCCCTTGACTACGGGTACTGCTGTTGTGTTTGTTCTAGTGCATTAATTGTTTAAACATCTGAAGATGTTATTTCAACATCACTAAACCTGTCGTGGATTGATTAAATCATCACCGCGACTGAAATTAACTTTATGGGATACTTCGCATCTGTCTTCAGCTGTTTACCAGCTCAATTTCAATCATCTGCATGACGCTCTACCATGGTCAAAAAAATCTGTCACCTTTCTTCTTTTCCTTTCGTGTATACTTCAATACTCTCCGTTAGTCCTGTTTGGTGTGCGTCCTACACACTTGAAAAATTTTCCAGGATGGATCACATGTGTATTTGGCAAGCAACCTCCTTCGTACACTATTTGCATTTCCTTAATATTCTACGAATGGAGCAATGTCTCAGTTCTGAGAATGTTCGCACCAGTTGTTGAATGTCTGATATATTTACTATAACATGTTTCGGGACTGCGTTATCCCATTATCCTGTGCATAGTGTTACCATACTAATAGGCAAACATGCAATTGGAATTTTATTGTTGACGTTGCTATGGTATAGTAGCTTTGAGCTCTAGATAATGAGACGACGTAGTCCCGAAACATGTTGTGCTCAGTTGTCACTCATTAGATGACTGGATCGTAAAAGCCTTACTAATTATTCAAGAGATACATTGGCTTCACAACAGAGAACCTATCACTGCCCAAAACTTAGCTTATGTGATCGTTCCGTTTCATTTCCCTACAAACCGTTACACAACTGACGCCACGTCTTCTGATGTTTAGTCATATACTTAAGTCCAACATTTATGTCATTCATTAATTTAGAAAACGCTGTTGATGATGGTGGGTGGAACACATTCTTTGACGTTCTGAAAGTTACCAACAAATATACGTTGCTGAACTAGTACAGAAGTCAGTCCGAAGTTGTAAGAATCAAAGGAAATGAAAGAGAGGCAGTCATTGGGAAGAGAGTGACATATTGTTTAATTTTTGCATAAGAGCAAGCGGTAAAAGCTACCAAAGAGAAATCTAGAAGATTAATTACCTCCCAGAAGGAGTAACAAAAATTTGAGGTCCGTGGTTACGAAGTAACCCTGTCAGAGACAGCAAAGGCCCTGATGAATCAGCTGAATGGAACAGACACTGTCTCGAAAAGAGGTTACAAGATGCGCATCAATAAAACTAGGAAGCTTTATTGGATTGTTGTCTCATTGAGCCAGCTGACACTAACGGCACTAAATTAAGGACCGATTCTCTAAAAGCAATTGGCGAGTTTTGCTGTGGAGGCAGCTCAATAACTGAGGATGGAAGGAGTAAACTTCGTAGTACTGATAAAAATGTTTATGAAAGAAGCATGTATGTTAACATGGATTGTAAGTCCTAAGTGTTAGAAAGCCTTTACTAATTTATTTGTTTAGATTACACGCTGACATGGAGGTGAAACGTTAACGGTAAACAATACAGACAATAAGATTTGGAAATCTGGCGATACAGACGAACGGAGAGCACCATGTGATTAGTGATAATATAGACTTTCCCGGACTAATGACTGACTAATGACTTCTCGGGTATCCAGTTGGATCTTGACACTATGTTTCAATGAACCAACTGGTCTCCATCTTCAGGTGAGTATGCTGATGTAGAATTATGCCGCAACAGAGCTTACAACAGAAACGGTGGCTTCTTTGTACACAAAGGCCGGCCCACTGCGCGTGAGCAAGAAGCTGCACTGCTGACCCCAGGCGCCAGCGTACCAGTAGCTGACAGGTGACACAAATAGGCAACAGGATATGTCGCTAGCAGAGCACTAACTAAAAGAATCCGTTGGTCGAAATGAAGACTGTTGTTGTTTAACAAGATAAAATCGGGTTCCACTCCTTACTTGAAGGGAAACTCTTATCCCTATTAATAATATTATCATATAATGGAATTTCAATATATTTCTTTAAAACACATTTCCAGTAGCGAGACACTTTGCGTCTCATTGTACAACACGATATGTCTTGTCTTAATGACAGCCGCCAATTCTGTTGGAAACTCAGTTCCGACAGACTGTGCTTCAACAAACTCACCTGAAGATGGCAGGCGTTTGGTCTCTTGAAATATTGAGTCGAGATGACTGTTATCCAGCTGCATACCCAGAATGAGTATCACGAGTACTAGATGGATAACCAGATAACTACCTGAATCTAATCGGAAAAAACAACCTCTTATCGCACAACTTGATAAAATTGGTGGATCCACAGAAAATACCCGGAGGCACCAATGAAAGTTAATTTGGTAGGTGATGGAAGTGTGAAGCGTAAAAATTTTAGGGATGTTCAAGGCCTGAATAAAACAAGCAAATTAGGAGAGATATATTTTGCAGTAACCATTGGAAAGATGAAGTTGCATTAAAACCACAGTAACAACAACACGAATAACAGCACTGTATCTTAGGTTTAGCATACGTTTAATAATACGTGAAGAACAGTTTGAAGACAAAGATAACTAACACAAAAAGAAAACCTCTATAGATTAAATAAAAGCTTTATCTCTATATTCCACCAGCAACATTCATCATATAACTTTTATTTCATGATGAAAAAGCCAATCAGCTTTTGTTAACGCGTTGCTCGAATTCTGTTTGGATTGTATTTATTCTATATTGCAAACGGTGTGACTGTACACCTTTCCACTGATGTAGCAAGAGTCATGGGATACTTCCTAATATCATGCCTGACTTCCTTTTGCCCGCTGCAATGCAGCGACTCAACGTGGCTTAGACTAAACAAGTCGTTAGAAATCCCCTGCAGTAATACTGAGCCATTTTGCCACTACAGCCGTCCTTAATTGCGAAAGTGTTCTCGGTGCAGGACTTTGTGCACGAATTGACCTCTCGATTAAGCCCTATAAATGTCGATGGGTTTCACGTCATTCGAGTTGACCACAATTTTCTAACACGGCTCACTGTTATCCATGAAATTATATCGTCCGCAAAGGGCTTCAAATGGTCTCCAAGCAGCCGAACTTAAACATTTCCAGTCAAAGATCTCCTCAGTCCGACCGGAGGAACCACTCCATCCCACATGAACACAGCCTTCACAATTATGCATAGTCCCTTGTTGACAACTTGGGTACACGACTCCGTGAGATCGGCGCCATACTCGCTCCCTACCATTAGCCCTTACCATCCGAAATGGGGACTCATAGGTCCAAACGATATAGTCACGAGCCCACGAGAGGTGCTACAGGCGATGACACGCTGTTAGCAAAGGCACTCGCTTTGCGCTTTGGTCGTCTGCTGCCACAGCCCATTAACGCCAAATTTCGCCGCATTGTCCCATCGGATTCGTTCATCGTACGTCCCACATTGCTTTCTGCAGCTGTTTCAGGTAATGATGCTTTTGTTAGCGCCGTTGCTCTCGCTCGTTAAGTGAAAGCTGTCGGCCACAGTGTTGTCCGTCGTGAGAGGTAATGCCTGAAATTCGGTATTATCAGGCACAAACTTGACACTGTGGATCGCGGAATATTGAATTCCCTAAATATTTCGGAAATCGAACGTCCTATGCGTCTACCTCCAAGAACTATTCTGCGATCAGAGTGTATTAATTCCCTTTGTGCGGCCATAACCGCTACGTAAACCTTTCCACATGAATCATCTGAATGCATGTGATAGATCTACCGTGCGCCGCCCTTCTGTATCTTGTGTATGCGATACTACCGCAACCTAAATATGTGATATCACTATCCATGACCTCAGTGCAGATTCTGCTTTATGAGCTCACGTAATACTTGGATACCGCAACATAGATGCATCGAGTTTAAGAATAGCTTTCAGTATTATGTTACAGGATGATTTTATGCCACTGCTCTATTACAGAGGTTGCCTGTACAGCATCTCAATATGCTGTACTCTAACACTTATCAAGCGTGACGAATCCTTGTGAAGATGAATTGAAAGAAACCAGCTCCGTGTGCGCAGAAGGACAATGCGAGCAGTCGTACGCTTTTTTTTCTCTAATGTAGGATTTTCATATAACTTGTATACTGACCGAATACTTATTTTAATAAATATTCTTAGGAACACGTGAAAACCGTTATGTACAATTCCAAGAATAGTTAAAGTGAGAAATCAACGTATATTTATTTCCCTTTATTTCAATACAGATTAAAAACTGATTTCACTAATGCATACTGGCGTTCTTTCCATGCTTCTTCAATGGATGGAAAAATGGAAGCCTTAGTATACGGTCCAATAAAAAGTATACTTCGCTGCATTCTTGCTGTGACTGCGTGTTTGCGGACTGTAGACAGGTTTTAGGTTACATATTTGCAGGCTTCTAATGTTTACTATTTTCATAAACTTTTCTGTGATATTAAGATGTGAAACTGCGTAAGAGTGACAGACAGTAGAAAAATAACTTTAGTTCTTAAACAAATTCACAAATCGGAGACACCGAAGGACGATTTTAAAGGATTAACTTTCATTTAATTGCTTCTTTTGAAAAGTAGTTCATACAACTATGTGACATTCGTTTTTGAAGTTAAACTTGTCAACTTGCAGCAGCAGCAGCTTTTAATTTCCCGTAGCAAAGTGGTCTTGTGTTCTCCAGTTCCTTTGACGTCAAGAACAATTGTGTCGCAGCCCCGAGGCTCTTCAGCTTTTAATGTCTTCACTTCCTTCAGCAGAGAAAACGTCACGGCACTTGCACTTCGTGTTAATCATAATTGTAGTTTACTTATGGAAGCAAGATGCATGGGGAGAATAAACGTTGCTGAAAACAGAGATGACACTATTGTAAATATTGTCATTTTTGTCATTTAAGATGGTTTCTGGTTGTTTCATTTGGTGTTTGTATACTTGGAGTGTTTCAAGGATGTCTAGTTTTCTGCCTTTTGATTGGATGTGTAGGATGCTAGTACTTGTGTTGTTAACATGGTGTTTTGTATCAAGCAGGTGGGTAGCTATTGCTGATGTGTGGTATTTTTTGTTTTTTAGTGCTGCCATGTGTTCCTTGAACCTAATCTCAAATGATCTGCCTGTCTGGCCTACGTAGAAGCAGTCACAGTCCAAAGATTCAATTTTGTACACACCTGTGTGACGAAGAGGGTTTCGTGTGCCGATGCTGTGGGGTAACATCTGTCCAATCTTGTTGCCTGTTGTAAAGGATATGCTTATACCTTCCTGTTTGAAGACATTGGCAGTCTGGTATGAAATGTTACCCAGGAAGAGGATTGTATGGAATATGTTATTTTCTTTTCCTGTTGTGATTGCTTTGCCATTATTGAGTGTTTTAGGGTGTTTACTATGGAGCTGTTATAACCATTTTCAATAGCTGTTTGTTTTATTATTTCAATTTCTTGATCACATTTATCTTCTGAGAGTGGTAGTTGGATAGCTCTATTAATCATGTACCGGAATGCTGCCATTTTGTGTGCTGCCAGGTGGCAAGAGGAGTTGTGGATTGTGGTATGTGTTGTGGTAGGCTTCCGATAAATTTCAAACTGATGTCTGTTATTCCTTATTGTAATGGTAGGGTCTAGGAAATTTAGACTGTCATCTTTTTGGTGTTCAACTGTGAATTTTATGTTTTCATGGGAATTGTTGAAAAACTGATTCAACTCACTGATGTCATCTGTAGTGCCTTTGATTAAAATGATGATATCATCTACATATCTGTAGTAGTAGATGATATTTTTGAGGAGGTGGTGATTGGAATTCAAGATTTCTAGGTTACTTTCCTCAACAACACGAACATAATATTCACTGCAGAAGAAGAGGCACTACTCTGCAAAGGCTTAAAACACAATGTTCGAGCTCCGCTTAACGAAAAGAACCAAGAAAATGTCATCACTTGTGTAACACAGAACTCGACCATTACCTTTAAGAAGCAAACTGACAGAATATCAGCCTGCCACAAAATTAACGAAATCATTGAAAAGGAAATTGCAAAACCATTCCCAACATACAAGAAAAAAGAAGAAGACCTTACTCGTACCATTAAGACTAAATTAAACATGAGTAATGCAATAATTGTAAAAGCTGACAAGGGCAACACAACTGTTGTAATGGACAGAACAACATACATAGAAAAAACTTTAGACTTCTTCCAAACCAGCAGCATAACTGAAATACATAAAGATCCAACAGCCAGAATACAAAAGGAGATTAAACACATTTCAAACAATATTAACTTTCTACTCACCATCCAAGAAGGAAGAAACATTGTAACAATGAGCCCACAAGCACCTTGCCTTAGGTCACAACCTAAGATACACAAAAATGGGACCCCCCATCAGGCCCATAGTGAACTGTAGGAACAGCCCAAAATTCAAGCTGAATGAAATACTCTTCAGAATTCTCAAACAAGCATACACATTCAATAATAAGAGAATACTCAAAAACACAATAGAATTCACACAATATGTCAAAAATATACAAGTACCTGATGGAGCCATGCTTGCCTCATTTGACATACAAAATCTTTATTCCTCTGTGTCAATAGATCCCACACTACAAATAATCAAAGCCAACCTTCATAAACACAAAAAAATCCCTTCAACTCACATTAACGAACTAATGGACCTCCTTGAATTCACACTTTCACACAACTATTTTATATTTAACAATAAAATCTACAAACAAATAGATGGTCTGGCAATGGCTTAAATCTTTCCAGATTGCTAGCAGAAATATTTATAAGTAACCTAGAAGACAAAATCCTGAATTCCAATCACCACCTCCTCAAAAATATCATCTACAACTACAGATATGTAGATGACACCATCATTTTAATCAAAGGCACTTAAGATGACATCAGTGAGTTGAATCAGTTTTTCAACAACTCCCATGGCCTACCACAACACGTACCACAATCCACAACTCCTCTTGCCACCCGGCAGCACACAAAATGGCAGCATTCCGGTACATGATTAATAGAGCTATCCAACTAACACTCTCAGAAGATAAATGTGATCAAGAAATTGAAATAATAAAACAAACAGCTATTGAAAATGGTTATAACAGCGCCATAGTAAACACCCTAAAACACTCAATAATGGCAAAGCAATCACAACAGGAAAAGAAAATAACATATTCCATACAATCCTCTTCCTGGGTAACATTTCATACCAGACTGCCAATGTCTTCAAACAGGAAGGTATAAGCATATCCTTTACAACAGACAACAAGATTGGACAGACGTTACCCCACAGCATCGGCACACGAAACCCTCTTCGTCACACAGGTGTGTACAAAATTGAATCTTTGGACTGTGACTGCTTCTACGTAGGCCAGACAGGCAGATCATTTGAGATTAGGTTCAAGGAACACATGGCAGCACTAAAAAACAAAAAATACCACACATCAGCAATAGCTACCCACCTGCTTGATACAAAACACCATGTTAACAACACAAGTACTAGCATCCTACACATCCAACCAAAAGGCAGAAAACTAGACATCCTTGAAACACTCCAAGTATACAAACACCAAATGAAACAACCAGAAACCATCTTAAATGACAAAAATGACAATATTTATAATAGAATCATCTCTGTTTTCAGCAACTGCCTACACTCTTAAAAATACACACACACACACACAAACACATACACACACACATCCTAATATTTACCATAAATATTGACAGCCGCCAAGAGTACAAGAGATTGACCTAATTCACAGATAATTCATCACACCAACAGCTTGTACTCCTTGTCAGCTTGAAACTGTATAACAACTACTTGCACAAATGTATATCTATCTGCATATTTTATAGCATTAACCGATGTATTACCCCAACCTTTAGGCAGCTAATATATGCACCATCATGTAATCTTAAGACTCCTTGCCATGTAAATGTTTGCTCTCATATAATCACTCTTTCCTCTCTCTCTCTCTCTCTCTCTCTCTCTCTCTCTCTCTCTCTTCAAAGAGTGTCATCTATATATGTATGTATGGTTTTACTGCTGTAGCCAATATGATCATTGTAACTCAAGTCTGAAACATTTCACCTTTGTTATTAACAAGTATGAAGTTTAAGCCATTTTAACATTTCACCTGATTGTATAAACGAGTACGAATGTTTAGCTGTTTTAACTTGCCAAAATTGGATTTATACACCACCTGAAGTACACACACATACATTCGACACCTCAAAACAAACACCTCCAAATGCTTTAAACAATTATTCTGTAATAATGTTGTTACGGTGTGTATTCTTTTCACTTTGCGATTATGTCTTCTCTTCTGCTATACGAACCTTGCACCCAGCTGATTCCAGACGCCATATTTGTTTACAAATGTGGCAGTATACATGTGATGTGTTACAACAGCAAAAGGAACCTGTGACCACTGGAAGTACTCTAGTTTACTTATTTCAGGTTTACCATTAGATATCAGTTTTATTTTTGTGAAAAGTAATCCTAAACCATATTCTGAAATGGTGTCTTGTTTCTCCACTAGGCAGTGCCACAAGTTCCTCCAAAAATCGTAACACAACACACACACAAATTCAATACTAACTAATGTAAATCTACCCGATGATGGAGGTTTAAACCTTCGAAACGCCTCGTGGAAATAAATAAAACAGTGACTGGTAACAGTAACCTTGTTGTTTCATTTAATGTCAGTAACAGTCACGGTAAAGCCTAACCTAAAATGTTCGCATTTAAAGCAATGAAGCATATTAAGGTAAGCAAACTAACGCAATAAGAATTTTGAAACACCTTAGCAAGCGAGGCCCTGGGTGTGATAAGTACCAGTGCACAACATATCACATCACCCAGAAAATTCTTACGCTAATAAGTTGTAACAAATTATTTTTCTTTTTAAACATGTAAAACGCAAGATCCAACTTGAATGTAACAAAACAAACAAAAGATTTAGTCAACACATCAACTGGCAAGTCCAACAAATCAAAACAACGAATGAGTAGTTATGAAATATTGTGAAATATAATCTTCAGAGAAATATTACTTGAACTCGTTAATCTGAAGGGAGACGTCTCACGCTAGTTCTCCAAAAGAACTGACAAATAAAATTTAAGCAATAACGTCTACAAGGCTGCACCTAAACCCGCAAGCAGTAAAATTAAGCCTGAGTGCAAAATAAATTACACGAAGCCAGCACAACTAATTTTGATAAATTACAAAGCAGACTCAAACCTGAAAGACCGGCTATGAAGCAACGGAGGCGGCTGCTTACAACACACGCAAAAAGAATACACCACACTTTCGATGTAATATTTAATTGCCGGCCGGTGTGGCCGAGCGGTTCTAGGCGCTACAGTATGGAACTACGCGACCGCTACGGTCGCAAGTTAGAATTCTGCCTCAGGCGTGGTAGTGTGTGATGTCCTTAGGTTAGTATGGTTTAGGTAGTGCTACGTTTTAGGGGACTGATGACCTCAGAAGTTAAGTCCCATAGTGCTCAGAACCATTTGAACCATTTTTATTATTGAATCCATGCTCAGGTCAAATTTAAGTTTCTTAAAAGCAGGTGCTGCCCAGTCTGTAATATACAGGGTGTAACGGATATCCTGTAAGTGCAGATATTGTTATATGTGGTACCTTAATAGGCACATACGTTAGCGTGTTGGCTGCTTTTTTTTCCCCTCTGCATCAAACTGTCTTCCCACGAACACGTCACAAACTTTATGACTTGATGTTTTCTGCACAGTCATAACTGCACCATTAAGTGGGGCACGCCTGTCAGTGTAGGCTAACTGTTGTGCATGTAGGTGTCCATATTTCAACACCCGACCTTCCGCTCAGGGGAAAATAAGCATTAATGTACCTAAAAACATACGACTTGTTATATATATAATTATTAGTCTCCAAATGGCGTGAATACTGATGTAATGTTACTCTGTATACCGTCCTCGGTCACCATTATAAATATCTCCACTTATACCTCCACTTACGCCCTATATATCTCTCAGAAGTTTTATTTACTGGAACAGATTGATTCTAAGGCACCTTCAGTCTCCACAGTGGAAGACAGTTTAACAAATACTGCTTCCTAAGTGAGTCACAGTTTAGTTTCCAAACTTTTAGAAGTACCGGAACAACCACTGTTAGATTTCCAAAGGTGATACTGCTCCTGTCAAAGACGTGAATCACAGAAATATTTTTAGATTTATCTAATGACTTTGAAACTGTTGGCATCAGAACTACACTAAATGGGGTAGAATCGTTTGGAATAAGAAGTGGAGCTAAGATGTGATTCCGATTATACTGTAATGGTTCAAACCTCCAGCAGTCAAAAAGGATATTAAGTGGCAAGACTGGGCGGACTGAGATTCACTGCATTCACCATAGTTTATTAAAACATATTTGCTTATGAAAAATAGCTAGAATCATATAAATTAACAGGACTACAAACAACATTCTGAACTTTTCAAATTTAAGTAATTACACACCTCAGTTCAGTGACAAGTTAAATAAGGGAACAGTTAAAGACGAAAGCTGTGTCTGACGGCAGTTCTTAGGTGCACACTCAAAATTTCCACCTTTACCAACCACAACTTCGAAAATGCTTTTGTCTTTACATCAACATAGAATCATAACTCATCTCAAAGGTGAAACACTTAATACTCATACCAGAAGACAGACTGACTTACAGCTACCTCGGAACAACTTGGAATTGTAAAAATACACTTCCGAGGACATCTAGATAATTTAATAAAGTAAACAAGGGCATTACTTTGAGCTGCATCCAGGCAGATACAGCAAGTGCCCTTAAATCTCGCCACGTGCGCAGTTAAGTAATTATAAGAGAACGATGTGTACAGATTGATACAACTGCCTTCAGACAGAAAGTGAAAATTCCGTTTAGGTATACCCTAGAAAACACTTAAGTGATTCAGTAAGTGAACGTGCATGCATTGCGGCTCAAGAACGCCGTTTAAAAAAAAAAGGAGGAGGAACTAATAATTAGTACTGAGATCCAACTTATAGCAAAAAGTTCACTCCATGGAAACATAAAAATTTTGCATCACCTCGCTTCCGAGAGTTCCGGAACCTGTACAGAAAATTGGAGTAGAGATGGACATAAACGTCATTTCCGCCCTTTTTATTGCTCATGAAAATCACACATTGCATGCTGTACCACCATACAGCGAGACCTTGAAGGGTGGTGGTCCATATTTCTGTACACACTGTTACCTGTAATACTCAGTAGCACGTCCTCTTTCATTGATGCATAACTGTATTCGTCGTGGCATGCTAACCACAAGTTCATTAAGGCACTGTTGGTCAAGATTGTCCCACTCCTCAATGGCGATTTGGCGTAGATCCCTCAGAGTGGTTGGTGGGTCTCGTCATCCATAAACAGCCCTTTTCAATCTAACCCAGGCATGTTCGATAGGATTCATGTCTCGAGAACAAGCTGGCTACTCTAGTCGAGCGATGTCGTTATCCCGAAGGAAGTCATTCGAAAGATGTACACGATGGGGGCGCGAATTGTCGTCCATGAAGACTAATGCCTCACCAATATGCTGTCCATATGGTTGCACTGTCGGTCGGAGGATGGCATTCACGTATCGTACAGCCGTTACCGCGCCTTCCATGACCACCAGCGGCGTACGTCGGCCCCACATAATGCCACCCCAAAACAGCAGGGAACCTCCACCTTTCTGCACACGATGGACAGTGTGTCTAAGGCGTTCAGCCTAACCGGGTTGCCTCCAAACACGTCTCCGGCGATTGTCTGGCTGAAGGCATATGCGACACTCATCGGTGAAGAGAACGTGATGTCAATCCTGAGCGGTCCATTCAGCATGTTGCTGGGCCCATCTGTACCGCGCTGTACGGTATCTTGGTTGCAAAGATGGACCTCGCCATGGACGTCGGGAGTGAAATTTCGCATCATGCAGCCTACTGCGCACAGTTTGAGTCCTAACACGACGTCCTGTGGCTGCACGAAAAGCATTATTCAACATGGTGCCGTTGCTGTCACGGTTCCACCGAGCCACAATCCGTAGGTAGCGGTCATCGACTGCAGTAGTAGCCCTTGGGTGGCCTGAGCGAGGCATGTCATCTCTCTGTATCTCCTCCATGTCCGAACAACGTTGCTTTGGTTCACTCTGGGACGCCTGGACACTTCCCTTGTTGAGAGCCCTTTCTGGCACAAAGTAACTGTGCGAACGCGATCGAACAGCGGTATTGACCGTCTAGGCACGGTTGAACTACGGACAACACAAGCCGTGTAGCTCCTTCCTTGTGGAATGATTGTAACTGATCGGCTGCTGTCGGATCCTCTCCGTCTATCAGGCGCTGCTCCTGCATGGTTGCTTACATCTTTGGGCGGGTTTAGTTGCATCTCTAAATACTCAAAGGGACAGTATCCAAAGCCAACGTCTATCTTCAGGAGTTCTTGGAACCAGGATGATGCAAAACTTTTTTGGTGTGTGACAACAGACCAACACGTGACCATCCTAACGGGGCTCGGCACTGTCTTCAGCCAGAACACTCGAGTCAACAAAACCTCAAACATCAAAATGTACACCATTTTAAAACAAATTTCAGACAGCAATTCTCATAGCCTGAGTGAAGGCAGTGAAGGATAGCCGGCGACGGTGCGTTCCGCAAAGCCGGTGTACAGGGGCGACGTTAACATTCACAATACAATGAGCACGCACTGGGTCCAGGTCCAAGATAGTCAAAGCTGCCACAACAGTTTAAAACTGGAACAATCTAATGGAGCGACCTTCTCACTTAATACAACCCTGTGAGCACAGTACTTATGCAGATCAACGAACTCTTCAGATGATCTTCTTCAACAAACATGGTCGCACATAAAACAATGTACAGAATTACCAAATCACCGAAAACGCTGCTAAACGTGGGATATTAGATTTCAATAACAAGTGTCTCCGGTTGCTGCACGTTACTCTAACTCCTTCCAAGGCTCCACCGAGGTCAACAGCAAATTCAAATAGCCTGGACCACAACAATGTTCTGTCTTTGGTAACAAAACATTTAAAGGGCTACAAATCAGTCCATGGCACGTCTAGTTCGGCCGCACGGCACATACTGCCAACGGGCCCTGGGAGGCTCACCCTCCGGTCCGGATTCTAACAAGGGAACCTCCCCATCGCACCCCCCTCAGATGTAGTTATAAGTTGGCACAGGGATATGCCTTGAAAAACTGAACACAGATCAATCGAGAAAACAGGAAGAAGTTGTGTGGAACTATGAAAAAATAAGCAAAATATACAAACTGAGTAGTCCATGCGCAACGTAAGCAACATCAAGGAGAGTAACAGCTTACGGGCGCCGTGGTCCCGTGTTTAGCGTGAGCAGGTGCGGAACGATAAGTCCAAGGTTCAAATCTTCTCTCGAGGGAAAAGTTTATTTTTTTATTTTCAGACAATTATCAAAGTTCAGGCTCTCACACATAATCAACTTCGCTCTCCAAAATTCCAGGGCATGTTCAGATTTGCTTGGACATATGCACAATTTTACGGTCTACACACGGAAACATTTGAAAACGTAAAAAACATATGTTTTGACAGAGCACAGAGAAAACTGTGCGACTGTGAAACTGTTGCATTCATTTGTTGTAATTTATGTGACAAACTCTTGTGTTTTCATCACTTTTTTGGGAGTGATTATCACATCCACAAGAAAACCTAAATCGGGCAAGGTAGAAGAATCTTTTTACCCATTCGCCTAGCGTGCAAGTTAGGTGGGTCGACAACATATTCCTGTCATGTGACGCACATGCCATCACCAGTGTCGTATAGAATATATCAGACGTGTTTTCCTGTGGAGGAATCGGTTGACCTATGAACTTGCGATCAACTGTTTTCGGTTCCCATTGGAGAGGCACGTCCTTTCGTCTACTAATCGCACGGTTTTGCGGTGCGGTCGCAAAACACAGACACTAAACTTATTACAGTGAACAGAGACGTCAATGAATGAACGGTCAGATCGTCACTTTGCGAAAATAAAGAAAGTAAAATTTTCACTTAAGGGACGACTCGAATCAAAGACCTCTCGTGCCGCAGTTGCTCACTCTAACCACGGGACCACGGCGCTCACCAGCCTATATTGTCCTTAATTTTGCACATCTTGCACATGGACTACTCAGTTTGTATATTTTGCTTATTTTTTCATAGTTCCACACAACTTTTTCATGTTTTCTCGATTGATCTGTGTTCAGTCTTCCAAGGCCTATCCACTGTGTCAATTTATAACTAAATCTGAGGGGGGTGCGATGGGGAGGTTCCCTTGTAAGCGCCGACTGGCGTGCGATCCGCTGCCGCTCCTCGCCACCCAGCGCGGCCCCACCACGCCCCTTGGCGCCACAAACTCCGAGCCGCGAGAAGTGGCATACGCCAGGGGCGCGGAGCGAGAATTCAAAGAGGGAACCCGCAATGGCTCAGTGGTATCGGTACTGCCGATTCGTCGCCGATACCAGTACTTACAGGACTGCCACTTGTAACACCTCGGTTCAGTTTACAGTGATAAAAGCTATAGAAAGAATAATTTAAAATTAAGACTAGAAGTTTTATAGGGGAAAATAGTGTAGAGTCAGAGTTCGGTAATTGCAGATCAAAATTAAAGTATATCAGCAAGTAGTTTAACGTCTAAGTACAGCAAAGACACGGAAGCTCCGACATGGAGAAGGCAGTGACGTTAAACTCTTGTGATGAGAAACCTATTAACAGGCCTGATCGTCATTATTGCGGTCTTTTTCCCTTGATTGTTTCGTTAAAGGGCGGGGAACCCGTGTCAGTCAGCGAGACAATAATTAGATTGTACTTTATCGTGTTAAGATTCACGATAAACTGTTAGAATATTACTAACATTAAAAGTGATGTAGTGTACGATCTCTGACCGTTGGTAGCCACGGAGTATTAAGGGGATTTTAGGACTTTAGCGCTAGATTGGAACTTTACGGACATATAGAAAACAGAAACTCAAATTATCTGCTAATACGAGTGTATTCAGACATACCGGTATTCAGATATTAACGTGTGGACTTTTGAAAGTGTCGTGTGCCGTTAGTTGCGAATCTGGACGTAGAGCGCGTGCATATCGGCATTTGCGGACTATTTAGATTCCTCCAGGCTAGGAACCTTTTAAATAGACCAACATCCATCAACATCTTAATCCTTGAATATAGAGTGAAAGCGAAATACAAGAGTGTTGTACTTATTTCATTTACCTAGTACTAATCAGTGAATGTTTTACGGAACCAAAGCTATTCAGCAGTAAGTCAGCACCATCTAGCGGAAAGCGTAGGCATTAACTAACACGCTAACTGAAGTGAACGTTCACGTGTTTTTCGGACTGCTTAATATGAACTTTTGTGACTCTTTGACGTCCCCACTCCCTCCGAAAGGTGGCGCAGGCTGTCTTAATCATAAAAGAGCAGAGTTTTAGCCGGGCAAATTACTAAATAAAAGCGATATTTACAAGATTCGCAGTAATAGCAAAACACAAGGCCCGCACCTCATCGGACAGTCGTCGCTGTCACGTCGGGAAGTAAAGCCGGAAAACCTACAGACGATACGTACCTACGAGCAGACGTCGGCGTGGAGTACCTAAAAAGGGAACCACAAGACAGTTGGGGATCATCTCCGGCGGTACACCGTAAGGTTACCGCCCTTCGATAGTGTCATTTTCGCGCTAATCGAAGTTTTAGGGGTTCTAGGTGCCAGCCCGCCAGCCCGCCAGCCCGCCAGCCAGCAGCAGCAGCAGCAGCAGCAGCAGCAGCAGCAGCAGTTCCCGGTCCCGGCCTGCAGCAGTGGTCCCGCAGCCAGCCAGCCAGCCAGCCAGCCAGCCAGCCAGCCCGCCCGCCCGCCCGCCCGCCCGCCCGCCCTCCGGTGGCAGCAGCAGTCCAGCCAGCAGCAGCAGCAGCAGCAGCAGCAGCCGCCGCCGCCGCCGCCCCGGCCCCGTCCGCGGCAGCAGCGTCCCCGCCGTCGCCGTCGCCGTCGCCGTCGCCGTCGCCGTCGCCGTCGCCGTCGCCGTCGCCGTCGCCGTCCGTCGTCTCCCAGTGTGTGTCCTGTCCTTTTAGTGCTGGGTTTTTTCTTTCTTCTTCTTGTCGTCATGTCCGCCCCCACCACCACCGTCACTACTACCACCACTGCCATCGTGTATACGTCCCCTTCCGCCGCCTCCACCACTATCACTTGGTGTGCCCAGTCCCACCCCCCTCCTTCCATCCCTCCCCTCCTCTCTATCCCTTCGCCCTCGCTCTTTGTCGCCCCCTCTCCCGCCTCTTCCTCTCGTTCTGATCCTTTCCCCCCACTCCCCCAGCCTGTCACTGCAGCTCCGGCTAGGGTGGTGGCCCGTCGGGCCACTGCCCACGCCCAGCTCTCCCCGTCGCCGTCGCCGTCGCCGTCGCCGTCGCCGTCGCCGTCGCCATCGCCATCGCCATCGCCATCACCGCCGCCGCCACCGTCATCATCGTCACCATCACCATCACTGCCACGTTCGCCTGCACCGTCACAGTCACTATCTCCGGCGCCGACTGCTGCGTCCGTGCCGGGACCTGTCCCTTCCCACCACCTCCCCATCGTTCCCGTTCCTCATGTCACCACCCGCCCATCTGCCGCTGTCAAACGCCCTAGTGGCGCCTCCACTTCCTCTGCTCCTAAAAAGGCTCCACCCCGCCCCCATCCCCACCCCACAATGCCATGGACGTCTCCCCACCAGGCCCAGCTCCCTCCTCCTCCTCCTCCTCCTCCCCACCCGGTGTCTACAAATATCTCCTGTCCCGTCCCGATCCTTCCTTCCTCGAGGCCCGGAATCTCTCCCTCCTCCTCCGCCAACATTTCCCTGGCGCCCCCATCTCTCTCCTTACTCCCAGACGGGATTCTGTTCTTATCTCCTCCCCCAGCCCAACCCTCCATACTGACATCCTCTCCCACCTCCCCATCACCCGTTTTGGTCCTCACGCCTCCCTCACCCCTGCTCCCTCCCCATCTCCTACCCGCCAACCCCAACCCCCGCGTCGCCCGCCGACCCTCACCGCCGTGATCACTCGGCTTAGCCCGTCGATCACGGAGGAGGAGGTGCTGGCGGAGCTGAAGGCCCATCCCACCCTGGAGGTGCGGGCAGTCCGCCGCATTTTCAACGCGACCGGCCCCACCCGCCTTATGCAGGTTTTCTCTGAGGACGCCCCCTCCATTGACCGTCTCCTGAAGGAGGGTGCCCTCCTCTTCAATCAGCGGTACAAGGTCGACCCCTCCCGTTCCCCCCCTCAATCCCTGCGCTGCCAGAGATGTCTGCACTACAATGCACATCCAACAGCAGAGTGCCGCGAGGCCCCCACCTGCCCGCATTGTCGGCAAGCGCACTTCCTCCGGCAGTGCCCCAACCTCCAATCCCCTCCCTCCTGTAATACCTGCAGCCTCCCCCACCCCACCTACTCCCAAAAGTGTAAAGCCCGACCTCCTCCTACCACTCCTGAACTCACCGTACCTGTCCGTCCCCTGGACGCCCCCACCCCTCCTGGCAATTCCGTTCGTCCCCCCCCCCACTGCTGAGGACATCATCAGGTTCCTCACCATTGTCCTCCAAAACGTCCATCCCTTTCAGCGCCCCCACACCTTACAACAGATCTCCCTCGCCGCCCGTTCCATATTCCACCTTAAAATGTACGCCACCTTTTCCAATAACCAGGCCCATTTCACCTTCTCCCGCCTTGACACCCTCGTATAAGTCCTTATCATGGCGCGACAGCATCGTATCCTTTTCAACAATATCCGCTCCCTTCCCGCCAACAAGAACCTCTTCCTGCACACCCTTGCTACCCACCGTGTGGATGCCTTCCTCCTTAATGAAACCTTCCTCCAACCCCACCACTCCATCCACACCTCCCCCTATCTCCTCCACCGCTCCGATAATCCCCTCCCAGTTGCGCGTGGCGGAGTTGCCATTGGCCACCACCGCCAGATCCCCGTTCGGCTCCAGCCTCTCCTTCCCGACCCCACCGAACACCTGATCCTTAGTCTCTTCTTCCCCGGCCTTACCATTACCTGTGCCACCATCTATGTCCGCCCCAACGCCCCTCTTCCTTTCGACTTCCTCTCCCACATCGACCGTACCTTCTCCTCCTATGTGATGGCCGCCGACCTCAACATCCATAGTCGCTCCGCTGCCCAGTTACGGCGGTGGCATCGGTTCCTCTCCTCCCTTCAAGGCGACCTCATCCCCATCCCCCAGCACACCCGTCCCGAATCCAACTCCACTCCCGATGTTATCCTCTCCTCCCCCAACCTCCTTGGTCGCATTACGGTGGATGTCCTGGAGCCTATTGGTAGCGACCATCTCCCTGTCCTCCTCACCGTTTCAGACGGCCGTCGCCCCCGCCCCGACCCACGTCGTGACCCTCCCCCTAAGTACATCCATGACTATTCCCGTGCCAACTGGAATGCCTACCGGGATACCCTCTCCACTCAGGTCGATAGCCACCCTCTCGCCTACCGCCGTCCCGATGATGTCACCCATGCCGCCTCCTTTCTCCAGCAGACCTTGTCTGAGGCCGTGGAGGCCCACGTCCCTACTGTTGCGATCCACCCCCACCGTCCTACCTTACCACCACAGGCCGTCCTCCTCCTCCGTGAATCCCGTCGTCTCTACCGTGCCTTCCTCCGCACGCGTGACCCGGACACCCTACGACGCCACCGGCAACTACAGCGACACATTCGAAATTTGCTCGCGGCCAAGAAACGCCGGGACTGGCGACAGACATGCACCCGTTTAAATGCTACCCTCCCTATACACTCGTCCAAGTTCTGGACCGCCTTCCGTCGCCTTACCGGAACTAAACCCTCCCCCTACTATCCTCTTCTCCACGATGATCAACCCTTCCCTGACGCCCTTAGTAAGGCCAATCACTTTGCCCCCTACCTGTCCGATGTGTTTTCCATCCCTGATGATCCCCAGTTCGATTACTCCCTCTTCCCAGATATCCGCGATCGAACTGACACCTCTGTCCCTCCCCTCGCTCCTGGTTTCCAGTACTTGGACAACATTCCACACACGGACCTTAATGCCCCCATCACCACACAGGATCTCATCACTACACTCCGCACCAAACGCAACACCACTCCTGGTCACGATCGTGTCACCTACCGTCACCTTCGTGAAGCTCCTGTCTCTTTTCTCTCCACCCTGGCCAGGCTCTACAATGTAGTCCTGTCCACCAGTTACTACCCCGACCTGTGGAAAACCTCCCGTATCCTCATGTTCCTCAAACCTGGCAAACCGCCGTCCGCCGTCTCCTCCTACCGTCCCATCAGCCTTACCTCGGTCTTCAGCAAGGTCCTGGAATCTATCCTCACCCGCCGCATCCACCAGCATCTCCGCCAGCACCGCCTCCTCCCCGTTACCCAGTGTGGCTTTCGGCCGTCCTTCTCTTCCAACGATCTTCTCCTTCACCTCACTCATCTCCTTTCCGAACAGCTCAATTCCCGTCGCTCCGCAATCTTCCTCTCTCTTGACCTCGAACGCGCATATGACCGCGTATGGCATTCCGGTCTCCTCTTCAAGCTCCAAACCTTCGCCCTTCCCATTAACTACGTTCGTCTGATCGGTTCCTTTCTCTCCCGCCGTCCTTCCCATGTCACCATCCATAACACCGATTCCTACACCTTTTTCCCCTCCGCCGGTGTGCCCCAAGGCTCCGTCCTCTCCCCCCTTCTGTACTTGTTGTACACGGCGGACATGCCGCTGCCGTCACCCCCTGTCCACCTTCTCCAGTTTGCCGATGACACCGCCTTCCTTGCCCTTGCCCCCACCCTGCGACGCTCCCAACACCTTCTCCAATCCCATCTTGACCGGTTCACAGCTTGGTGCAACCAGTGGTTGCTCAAGGTCAATCCTTCCAAAACCCAGGCGATCATTGTAGGCAAAACCACTCCCTCCTTCCGCCTCCTTGATTTCTATCTCACCGTTTATGGCCGTCCCATCGCTCTCACCCCCACCCTTAAGTACCTTGGCGTCACCCTCGACCGTCGCCTCTCCTGGACTCCCCATCTCCAGACAATCCAAGCCAAGGCACGTTCCCGACTCCGTCTCCTCAAGCTCCTTTCCGGCCGAACGTGGGGTCCGGACCCCTCCACCATCCTCCACACCTATAAGTCCCTCATCCGCCCTATCCTCTGTTACGCCCATCCCGCCTGGATCTCCGCCCCCCCTTCCTTTTATAAATCCCTCCAAATCCTTGAACGCCATGCTCTCCGCCTTGCCTATCGCATCCGTCTCCCTTCCCCCACGCGGATCCTGTATGACCTTCTCCCCTTCCCCCACCTCCTCCTCTTCCTCGAAAGGATACGAATCCTATACACCTCCCGTAAACTCGATCCTCCTCACCCGCTCGTCTCCCCGATCCTCTCCCACCCCCGCCCGCTGCCGCGCCTGTACTCCCATGTCCCACCCGGTCTCCATCTCTCCACCCTCCTTACCCTCTCCCAAGGTGGTTTCCGCCAGCTCCCTCTCCCTGATGATGTCCTCGTCCCCTCCATCTACCCCTCCTATCAACTTTGACCCTGCCCCCCCTCCCTCCTGGTGTCCTTTCCCTTCGGCACCCTCCCTCCTTTCTCTTCCCTTCCCTTCTCTTTCCTTTTCCCCCGTCCCCTCCCTCCACCCCTCTTCTTCCGGGCTTCCCCTCCCCCTTCCTCTCTCCCCCCTCTTTCCCCTGCCCGTGGCGTCCCTGCTCTCCCCTCTCGCTTTCCCACTCCCCCTCCTCCTCCTCCTCCTCCTCCTCCTCCTCTCTTGGCAGGTCCCCGGACTCGCACACGCATCGTGAACTTTCGCGCGCCGGAGATCATCGCCCTCGGTTTAGTGTCTGTGCCGTCGTGTCTGTGCCTCAGTGTTTTTCGCCGTCCACGCTCCTTCGTTCACGTGTGTCATCTACCTCGTCAGTGTTTGTGCCCAGTGCCGACGGTTTTTCTTGTTTGTTTCGTCAAGTGTGAACGGCTTCATGTTTTTTTAACTATTGTATCTCCTGTTTTTTAAACCGCCGTTCTGTTACTTGTCTGTCTCCCTTTCTTTTTTATTGTACTGCTTATGGCTGAAGAGCGGAGTACACTGTTCCGCTGCCAGCCCACCTTGTATGGGGTGTCCAAATTACAATAAAGAAAAAAAAAAAAAAACAGTTGGGGATCAACTTTGACCCTGCCCCACCCCCCACTTCCGGTGTCCTTCCCTTTCGGCACCCTCCCTCCCTCCCTTCCCTTCCCTTCCCTTCCCTTCCCTTGTCTTTCCTTTTCCCCCGTCCCCTCCCTCCACCCCTCTTCCCCCGGGGTTCCCCTCCCCCTTCCTCCCTCCCCCCTATCTCCCCTGCCCGTGGCATCTCTGCTCTCCCCTCTCGCTCTCCCACTCCCCTTCCTCCTCCTCCTCCTCCTCCTCCTCCTCCTCCTCCTCTCTTGGCAGGTCCCCGGACTCGCACACGCATAGTGAACATTCGCGCGCCGGAGATCATCGCCATCAGTGTCTCGTGTGTGTGCTTCGTTTTGTGTTTCGCGTTCTTTCGCAGTTACAACTCCACTGTTCACATGTGCCGTCGCCGTCCTCCGTGTTCTGTGCGCCGTATCAACAAGTGTTAGTGTTTTTGTCGTCCAGCGTGAACGGTTTCATGTTTATTGCTTCTTTGTCTGTACTTTTTTTGCCCGCCATTTTCATTGTATTGTCTATGTCGCCTCTTTGTCATATGATTGTACCACTTAAGGCTGAAGAGCGGCGTACTATGCTGCTGACAGCCCGTCTGTATGAGGTGCTAAAATTACAATAAAGAAAAAAAAACGGTTGGGGATGCTTCACACTTCTGCCCCAGAAAGGTGTAAGCGGGTTACGGGGAATGGGATCTTCCAGTACCGCAGCGAGATCGAAGTTAGAAACGCTTATGCAAGAACGACATTCTTCATTTCATATTGGATACCGATGACTTGCTCAAGACCCAGGTGGCAAGCGTGGCCGAGCTGATCCAAGACTCGGGTCAGCTCGGAAGTCCGTGACTTTCCGGATGTACTCACTCATATTACAGGCAGCCCCAAGTGGCCAGCAAGGGCGTGCAGACACCCCACATTGAATCCAAGACCTTCAACGTGCTGCTGGAATATCAACTGATGACATTCAGGGAGAGGCTTCCCTTCGGTAGTGCTAGTTCGAAACAAGGAATTGTCAGGGCTGGCTGAAAACCCGGAATCGTCAGGGCTGGCTGACTTGAACTGCAGCTTCACTTAGTTGAAGACGCTGCTCGGTGAGGTCGTAATTGATCGACCACACGTTGGACGATGACTGGTGCATCAGTCATTTTTGTATATGTAATGCTTCTGAGAATACAGAGCTTTGAAAAGGAATGAATCATTTGTAGTAGGCTTTGCTCACCACTTGCAAGTAAGAAAATGATATCCCTGGATCTATCCATCTGCTGATGACATCATGCGTTTTGCGCATGATTGGAGAAGTGCGACCATCTTATTAGCACCGGAAACTTCATTGAAGAGGAATCCCACTTTAAGCTTTTGCAAAAAAAAAAAAAAAAAAAAAAAAAAAAAAAAAAAACCGTGAAGTTAATGATCGTGTTTTGGACTCTTAATTTCTAGAAATTATTGGGAAATACATCTTCCTGGTCGCAGATATTAAAACATCCGCATATTGAATCTCATCTGGCTTCTGGTGGGGGACATTGGGAATATTCTGCCGCATTTTATGCAGATATACAACAGATACCAACTGAAATCAAAAGGAAAAGTGGGAAATTTGTACGTTATATTTAGGTGGATCAAGCATTGCTTACGTTTTGTGTGGGCAAGCGTGTTCTCCTTCTATATCCATGGGCAGGTCATATTCATAATTCAATAACAGCCGCGATTCGAGCTTACTCTAACAGAGAAATGCACGATGAATGTAATTTAAGCGTTAGAGATTGAATGTTTCCTTCAGTGGAAGGCATTTTACACAATATCTAATAATTACATCGCCGGAAAACAAGGTAAGCCAGCTAGATGCGGAGGAGGAAACGATATGAAACTTCACGCGTTGAGATGGTATACGACGTTATTTCGTTATTGACAAAATCGAATCAAATTTCCAAATACTTCGCAATATGAATCCACGTATCAGTATGACGTTACTTGCATGCATTTATTCATTTTGGAAGGGTCTCTTGTGTCCATTGCAGCGTCTCCCGAGGCATGATGGTCCACAACTGTTCCAACAGGTCCTTGATATCCTAGATACTGGCAGTCGGACTAGTCCCACAACTGTACTAACGGGGGCAGGTATGGAGACCTTACTGGCGACAAGAATACTTCAACATGGGCCATGAGTGGACGAACATTGTCCTCCTGAGAAATGACATCACAATACGGTCGCATGAGGGGTAGCACATTAGAACGCAGAAAGTCCGTGACCTACCTCAACTACTGCCCGCCGTCCCCTGAAGTCATACCCAATGGCTCCCCACACCATGACGCCAAGAGTAACACCGTCGTGCCTCTCCAAAACACTGTAAGAATAGGATATATGCCCAAGTCGCAGCTATATAAGATGACGTTGGTCAACCAAGGTAGGGCGGAACCACGATTCATCGCTTAATACAATCCCAGGCCATTCATTGGCTGTGCATGGTTCCCAGCACCAATCCAAACGCAGCCGTTTATGCTGCGTTGTTGACGGCCGCTTACACATCGGACGGTAATTCTGTAGTCCGGCTGCTGTTAGTATCGACTAATGGCGCGAAATGAGATGGCAGGGACGTGAATGGTTTACGATGCTCCTGGTGCACAAAAGGGCGATCCTCCCACGTCGTGTTCGGACGTGGTCGACCAGGAACTTTGACGGCGAGTGTGCCTGCCCCCGCGTTCTCTTGCAATCCAACGTCGAGCCACTGTCACATCCGATTGCCCCACAAATCTGTATATTACATCATACAACCAACCGGCCAATTGGAGACCCACGATGAACCCGCTTTCATCCCTGTCTCACTCGAGTGTGGCACATCTCTGTGTCCTATTCAGTGAGCACTGAACAATTGACGGTGTTCACCTCCTTTATGCAGATGGCCAAAGGTATTTTTATCAGTTTGAGGTAAGAGACCCTGATATACAAACGAGTCATAAGTGGTAGTAGGTCCAAAACAAGAAAAACGTCTAGTAAACATGGGCTCCAAAATGCATACTTTAATAACTATGAGCACATTATCGTCGCAACTATGAAACAAATCTCTTCCACTTCATGCTCTTTGGTTTCCATATTATGGATGCGAAGTATGGACAAAAACAAGAAAAATAGTGCAATAAACAAGTACAGTCGTGGACAAAAGCAACGAGACCGCTCGCCTTTTCGTTATGCTGATCCGCACAGCTTTAGAGTCTGCTACACAGCATAACAGAGAAGTCGGCGAAGTGCTACCAACATACTATGCACACACGTGAAATTGAAAACCTTTCCGAACTTTGTCAGATTGTTTTCAATCATGTGTAATACTATATTATTGCTGATTAGCGTGTTAAACACAACACGTAAATATAAGATATAAATGAAAGAAGAAACGCTAATTATGAAATGTACTAATAAAAATGAATTTCAGCTTATCGAGATAACATAACTGTTTTAATAAGACGAAGTACCCCAGATCGTTACGAATTAGCAAAATATTATGTGCATTCGGCCGCGAAACGGTCTGTGTCAACGTTCAGACCAGTCATACGGGATGACCGTTGTTGACCTACCATGAAAGCGTGCAAATTTAGCAATGCGTGAAGATTCATAACGAACTTCAGTTAGAAAGCACTCAGTGCCACACTTAAGTCAATTCAATTATTGACAGAAGCGGAAAAAGTAGGCGGTAACAAGTATTAAATTCTACAAGAGTTTCATATTGACATCCACAGGGCGCCAATACAGAATAAATGGAAGCAGTGAAACGTATTCGGGCGCAAGAATTTCTTAAAATTTCTTTACTGATAGCCTATCTGCCTCCATCGATATTAAAATCGAAAACAAACCAGACCTCGCTTGCAGTAGCAAACACCTTTCACTACGCTAGCAAACCCAGACAAACAGCCCTCTACTATTCCCCCGGACAGGAATAAGCCGGAAATTTAGCAATGAAAATGGCAAAATGATCTGCAGTTTCTGTTTCGTAGAGCTTTGTGGACTCAAAAACATGAGTTTTCTACCTTTATGTCACCGCTTATGTGAGAATCATTGGGGATGTTTATCAAAGAAACAAAATACTGTTATTAGCAAGTAAATTTAGTAGGTTAATTCTGCATCACCCCAGGAAATAAAGGGTTACATAGCTGCCAAACGTATTCTTCAACGTTTCCAATTCTCCATTAGACTCGCCACAGGCAGAAAACGTTCATTAGCCGAAGTGTTTCTTAAGCTAGCTAGCAATGGGAATGCTCGCACTTCTAAAACGCGGTGGCATTAATACTGGAATCTGAATTACCACGTGTACAGGATTTTATTTGCATTCCTGCAAACATGATTTGGATCGAAAGCTTAGCTACTATTAATATGCTGATGTATCGACTGCAACTAGAACGTTTTGAGTAAAGAGTAGGGGGAATTATTTATGCGGTCCTCATCTACAGTAACGGTCGTAGCTATTTTCTTTGTTAGAATTTCGTCACCTAACTCGGTAAAAATGGAACGCTACTAGTCTCACTTTCTTGACCGTCTATCTGTCAACCCAACCTTTAAAACCTGTCTACCTCGAGTACGGGTAGACATAATAATCGGAAATATATCACACTTCCTGCGGTATACGGTCCCTTCGTGGTGTAAAAAAGTGGCTTCTTTCATTTATATCTTATATTTATGTGTTGTGTTTAACACACTAATCAGCATTAATATACTCTTACACATGATTGAAAACAGTCTGACAATGTTCGGATAGTTTTTCAATTTCACGCCTGTGGGTAGTATGTTGGTAGCACTTCGTCGCCATGCCTGTTATACTGTGTAGCAGACTTTAAAGCTGTGCGGATCAGCATAACTAAAAGGCGAGGGGTCTCGCTCGTTTTGTCCACGAATGTACATATGAGAATGGAAAAAATTAAGGATATGTTAGATGACGACCATTTTGGCTTTCGGAAAAGTAAAGGCGCCATTGAGGCAATACTCACGGTCCAGTTGATAACGGAAGCTAAACTAATAAAAAAACCAGACACGTCCTTAGGATTTGTCGACCTATAGAAAACGTTCTGCAATTTAAAATTGTGCAAGATGTTCGAAATTGTGAGAAAAATATGGGTAAACTACAGGGAGAGACGAATAATATACAGGGTGAGTCATAAATGAGGAAAATTATGTCGAGGACCGCGTACTGCTATGCGTAACACGTGACGCACCGTTGTCAATTTCGTTCTTCTCGGTGTACTGTGTACGTAAAACAAAAACACCTGTTATCCATTGACTGGACGAAATCGACGAGCCTCACGATCACGACATGCCATTCACCCATAGATACAACACATGTCACACCATTGAGGTGATGTGTTTCTGCCAGCGTTTGAAAGATACGAGGAAGAACAAAGCCCAACCTAATATACGTGAAATTGTATCAGAACTTGTTAATCACACGTTGCCGGCAGTAATGGAGTGTACAGTCCCATGTTATGGAATGTGTGTCCTGTAAGCGGAAAGAGTGGTCATCGGCGGAAGTAAAACCGCGGCGTGCATGACGTGTTTACAACACCTCTGCGCTGCTCACTCTGCCCGATACTCGCCGTATCGACAGCTGCTAACGGTGTTAGTACAGTACCATGGCAAGTTTCACAAACGAGGAATACACCGACATCCACCTCACCTACGGGCTTGCGGATGGAAGAGCTGACGTTGCAAGGCAACTGATCGCGAGAGGTTTCCTAGCCGGCACCATCCATCCGCAAAAACGTTTTACTGTGTGAACAGGCGCTTGAGGGAGTATGGTGCATGTGTAGCACCTCCAGGATTTAGTGGTCGTGTCCGACCGTCGACGTACAGTGCGGATGAAGATGAAAAAGTGTTACAAACTATTGCGGAGGACCCAACAATAAGCACCAGGTCTCTCGCCACAGCGGTTGGAATGTCACAATCTACTGTTATGCGAGTACTCCATAGAAACCATTACAATCCCTTTCGCATGCAGAAGGTACAGCCATTATTGCCGGAAGACTACTAGAGGAGGCAGAACTTCTGCAACTTTATCCTACGGCGTCAGACCCACGACCAGCATTTTTCACGAACAGCACTATTCACCGATGAAGCCTATTCCACGAAGGAGGGTATAGTGAATTCGCATAATAGGCACGATTGGGCGGAAGAAAAACCCCACAGCACAGTGATACGAGGGTACCAACAACGATGCAGAGTCCATATCTGGTGTGGTATTATTGATCATCATCTCATAGGGCCACATGTGCTGCCACAAAGGCTTACAAGACAGCGGTATCTGCGTTTCCTGGATGCTACGTTACCGGAATTGTTGGAAGACGTTAGTTCTGCCTCTCGTATGAACCTGTGGTACATGCATGATGGTACCCCCCGCTCACTTCAGCGACACAGTGCCACGCCACCTGTACAATGCCTTCCCTTCGAAATGGATCGGGCGTGGAGGACCTGTAGCATGGCCAGCAAGATCGCCAGACCTGAATCCAATGGATTTCTTTTTGTGGGGCCATCTGAAATACGTTATTTATGAAGGAGAGGTTGTTGATGTCAACACCCTTCAACGCAGAATACAACATGTCTGTGTTATTACGCAAAGAGATACAGACATGTTAGATCGTGTTCAGCAATCCTTCCTGCGAAGAGTCCAACTTTGTCACACACATCGTGGCCGTCATTTCGAACAGTACTTATAAATCGCCTCTGCAGCTTCTGGTCATGTGTTTCTATGCTAGTTTCGATTTGTACAGCTGTATTGTATTCGTTTGCATTAACTGCCACATACCTGTGTAGTTGTATTTTGTATTCTGCATCTATGTACTCGTTTCTTAAAACTAAGTCAGGGGCACAAAAATGAAATTCTAAAACATGCATGTAAGGTAGTGCAGCCCCTCTCACGTTCCTTTCCCTACGCCAACTAGCCACGATACATAATACCGGCCTGGGTAACAGGTACAAGACAGATGTGGGAGCTGTCATTGCTCACAGTGTCATGTAGACCGTCGCTTGACGCCGCATGCCTCGTCTTCTCGTGAGCGGCTAGACTACCTACAACACTCGCATGTTGTGCCCTGTTGCCGAATTGTCCCCTCGGCCAATGTCGGCTCACAGTAACACCCAAAAGTCCACTTCATATTTCGAGATTTTTACCATTCAATTGCACTGTCATTTATTGACATAGGAACATGCGGAAAACGAATTTATATTTGTAGTTCAATGTGTGACAATTTTCACGACATATTTTTCCTCATTTATGACTCACCCTGTATAATATGTACAAAAGCAAAGAGGAAATAAGAGTGCACGAACCAGAACGAAGTGCTCGTATTAAAAAGCTTGTAAGACAAGAATACAGTCTTTCGCTCTTACTGTTCAATCTGCACATCGAAGAAGCAGTGATAAATGTTCAAATGTGTGTGAAACCTTATGGGACTTACCTACTGAGGTCATCAGTCCCTAAGCTTACACACTACTTAACCTACATTATCCTAAGGACAAACACACACACCCATGCCCGAGGGAGGACTCGAACCTCCACCGGGACCAGCCGCAGAGTCCATGACTGCAGCGCCTTAGACCGTTCGGAAGCAGTGATAGAAATAAAAGAAAGTTTCAGGAGAGGAATTAAAATTCAAGGTGAAAGGAGATCAATGATACAATTCGCTGATGACATTGCTATCCTGAGTGAAAGTGAAGAACAATTACAAGATCAGCTGAGAGGAACGAACAGTCTAATGAGTACACAATATGGATTGAGATTAAATCGAAGAAAGACGAAGGTAATGAGAAGTAGGAGAAATGAAATAGCGAGAAACTTAACACCAGATTGATGGTCACGAAGTATATGAAGTTATGGAATTCTACCACCTAGACAGCATAGTAACCAATGACGGACGGAACAAGGAGGACATCAAAGGCAGACTAACACTAGCAAAAAGGAGACTCCTGGACTAGAAAAGTCTACTAGTATCAAACATAGAGGAGGAAATTTCTGATAATGTACGTTTGGAGCACAACATTGTATGGACTTTGGGAAAACCGGAATAGAAGAGAATCGAAACATTTGACATGTGGTGCTACAGACTAATGTTGAAAATTAGGTAGCCTGATAAGGTAAAGGATGAGGGGGTTCTGCGCAGAATCGGAGAGGAAAGGAACATGTGGAAAACACTGACAAGAAGGTGGGACTGGATGATAGGACACCTCTTAAGAGATCAGGGAATGACTTCCACGGTACTAGATGGAGCCGTAGAGGGCAAGAACTGTAGAGGAAGACAGATTGTAATTCATCGAGCAAATAATTGAGGATGCAGGTTGCTATTCTAAGATGAAAATGTTGGCAAAGAAGAAGAATTCGTGACGGGTGGCATCAGAGCACTCAGAGGACTGAAGACTCAAAAAAAAAACAGGGGGCTCTTAAGTGTATACTTTAAGAAGTCTTGGTATTTTCTGAGTAGAAGAGATGTGTTTCACCAGTAGCGAACATGAACAAGTGCTCACAGCTTTTTAAAGTGAGCGTTTTAGAGGCCATTTTTACTAGATTTTTTTTCTTGTTTTGGTCCGTAATACCACATACGGAAGTTGCGTATCCTACAATCTAACAACGGTGTTGTTACATGTATTATACGAGGGCTATCCGCAAAGTACATTACGTTTTGGAATTTAAAAAAAATAAAGTATTGGAAATTTTTTTTATTATATACAGATGAAAGCCACACTTAAATACTACCTTCCTACATAGTTACCATTTAAATTAAGGCACTTATCGTAGCGATGGACGAGCTTGGAAATTCCTTCGTCGTAAAATTCGGCCGCCTGCGCCTTCAACCACGTGGTTACCTCTTCTTTTGGGACAGAAAAGGTGTGATTTTTGTGGATTTCCTGGAAAGAGACACTACAATAAACTCTCAAAGGTATTGCCAAACTCTGCACAACCTCAGAAGAGCAATACAAAACAAGCGCAGGGGCAAGTTGGGCTCAAAGATCTTGCTGATTCACGAAACCGCCCGGGCCCACACGGCAAATGCCACTCGTGAAGTTCTCGAATCTTTAAAGTGGGAGTTGTTTCCTCATCCGCCCTATAGTCCCGACCTGGCACCGAGCGACTTCCACTTATTCCCAGCAATGAAGAAGTGGTTGGCTATGCAGCGTTTTGATGACGACGCACAGCCTCAAGAAGAGGTAACCACGTGGTTGAAGGCGCAGGCGGCCGAATTTTACGACGAAGGAATTTCCAAGCTCGTCCATCGCTGCGATAAGTGCCTTAATTTAAATGGCAACTATGTAGAAAAGTAGTATTTAAGTGTGGCTTGCATCTGTATATAATAAAAAGATTTTCCAATACTTTATTTATTTTTAATTCCAAAACGTAATGTACTTTGTGGATAGCCCTCGAACTTTCAAAAGCTTCAGCCCGTTTTTCGCTTATATCTTTCAAACCTGGTCGTTTCAGAACCAGGGTTTCTTACCTCAATTTGATACATTTACTCTCGTCCATTGTCACGGAAAATATGTATCATCGTCAAGGTTCACCCACATACGCCAACACTCCTGGTAATAAGACTAAACACGAACTGCACTAATGCAATCTGATTGCCGTTTTGCCGGTCACAGATAATTACAACCGTAATCATTTACATATTCACCGATGGTGTGTACGTATACGTCGCAATGACGTCGGACCGTGTCTTCTAGGTACTTCACTCTTTGTCGGCAGTTTATTGTCTACAGATCATTACAGTTTCCAGTCTACCATCGTGACTATGTCCTCACATTATAACCACTAATACATTATGAGTCCTCCTCTGCTCGGTTTGTAAATGTAATTAAATACGCGTGGTTCTTCTCTAAATATACCTATTTTACGCCAGATTCATTACTAATTCTGACCCAGTTTTGTCTGCGTTGCGCTGGGCTGTCTGATGTTCTTAATTGTATGTCCATTATGCAAAAAAAAAAAAAAACAAGTAAGTCTGGAACATTGCATCAACATTTCAAAGTTTTGCAACAGTTTCAACAAATGAAACTATGACGTTTTGGAAACATTCTGTCATTTGCGTGCACTCCATATAGATTTGGAATGAACTTTGTGCATACGTTATGTGTAAGTTGCATTTCTCCTCGAATAATTAATTATGTTATGAACGCTTTCGATTCAGCGGCCCCTCACAAGCCACTGGATGCAGTGACGTAAGGGCGCCGTATCGCACAGCGACGGAATTCATGGATATGCATCAGACAATTTCAAGCCCGGAAAACCTAGCGTAGAATGTCAAATTTTATGTGAGGGGACTCCAGAAAGTAAGGTACCCAGGCCGCCGCGCAGTAGTAAGACCGTTGCGCAAGAAGGGTGGAGCATTGTCAGATGAGGGTACGTGTTCCTGCTTCGCTTCGAAGTCAGTTCTTCTGTGTTACGGGTGACAGGTGTATTACAGGGCGGGAAATACATAGCGCGGCAACTGGAAATGTATTCCAAACTTAACATACGCGGGGAAGTACGATTCTTGTGAGCAGACAATATGAAATGCACGCAGATTTATCGTGAAATTCTGGCGTACATAGATGAAATGCAATGTATCGTCCGTCCGCATCGAAATGGTGTGAATACTTTGAGCAGGTCCGCGTAGACATTGTTGACTCTGATCGGGAAGGAAGGCCATCGACGTAGTTCACAGATGACAGTATCCACGCAATCGATGAACTGACTCGCAACAATCGTAGATCTTTCGATTATGAGCAAGTTCACACAGCGATTGTCGAACGCCTTCGCATTGACTAAATGAACGATTGATAAAACGTTCCTGCCGTTGCTTGGAGACACTTGGCGACTCTGTCGAAAACTAGTGTCATATATCATTGTCACTTTGAAGTGTAGTGAAGCAATCAAAAAATAATAACGGGTAATAATAGGTAACTTATTTTTGAAGTCCCCTTGCAGTTGTTTTTCAGCATTTCGTGTAACTGACGCTGAAATTTACTATTTGGATTTTAACTTAGTATTCGTTCATTTGCAGAGGTCCTATGATACGGTACCCCAAAACAGTCTGTGGGCAATCATTAAGAATAGCGGCGAGTCAATTACCGACATCAAAGCTATTAAACAATTCTATATGGGCTGTACGATACCGTCAAAGAACTAAATTCAGTGTCACCGAAATTCCCTGCTACAAAAGGACTATGCCAACGGTGTGCTGCAGCACCGACGCTATTTATAATCTACGTAGACAAAGCACTAAATGCTCGGAGTAATTGATGTGGAGGCGTCGGAGTTTCTGTAGGAGGATGAAATCTTGTACACATTTCTATTCGCAGTCGATGGGCTCATCGCAGCAGGAGACTAGGACGATGCTGTGTACACGCTTCGGATATTAAAAGAGGAGTACGAAAGACGCAACTTCACATCAAACATAGCGAAAACAGACTGTCTCAAGCTTCCTGACAATACCATAGAGCATCTCGAGATTGAAGCCAGTCATCATCATAGGCATTTAATCGTTGGAGAGTATGAAAGTCTTTTAGTAGTATTATCTGTGGATTCTTTGGTGGCTAAATAGTGCTATTCTGCAGCCATGGATTCTGCCGCAGTAATGGCACACCCAGCTGGTGTTGACTGAATGGTGTAACAGGTTTGCTCCACTCAAGAGCTCCTGTTCTCTTCTGCGATCTCTCTTCCTATTCTCCTGCAATTGTCTCTGCTTTTCAGAATTAAATGATCATTGGTGAACAGTCGCCATTTGGATCTATCTAGGGGTGCAGTTTCCCGATCATTTGTGTTTATTTGACATTTTGTCATGTTTGACTTAAGGGCATCTTTATATCGTTTTCTTTGCCCTCCCTGACTGCGTTGGCCGTTGTCAATTGGGAGAATAAGATTTTTTTGGGAGACGACCGGCACATATGCGGCGGGCGTTATGATCGCGTTTATCTCGAGGAGCCTGTAGAGTAACTCGTGTGCTGCAACTGTAACTGAGCAGGCCTACTCAGGATCCACTCTGCTCACCCCGCATTAAGGGAGGGATTTGAAAAGGTGCTCTAAACATACACTATGTGATCTAAAGTATCCGGACACCGCAAAAAAATACGTTTTTCATATTAGGTGCATTGTGCTGCCACCTACTGCCTGGTACTCCATATCAGAGGCCTCAGTAATCATTAGACATCGTAAGAGAGCAGAATGGGGCCCTCCGTAGAACTCACGGACTTCGAATGTGGTCAAGTGATTGGGTGTCACTTGTGTCATTCCTCTGTACGTGAGATTTCCACACTCCTAAACATCCCCAAGTCCACTGTTTCCGATGTGATAGTGAAGTGGAACCGTGAAGGGACACGTACAGCACAAAAGGGTACAGGCCGACCTCGTCCGTTGACTGACAGAGACCACTGACAGGGTCGTAATGTGTAAGAGGGAGACATCTATCCAGACCATCACACAAGAATTCCAAATCACATGAGGATCCACTGCAAGTACTTGGTTCAAATGGCTCTGAGCACTAAGGGACTTTTTTAACATCTGAGGTCATCAGTCCCCTAGAACTTAGAGTTACTTAAACCAAACTAACCTATCACACACATCCATGCCCGAGGCAGGATTCGAACATGCGACCGCAGCGGTCTCCCGGTTCCAGACTGAAGTGCCTAGAACCACTCGGCCGCACCGGCTGGCCTGCAAGTACTATCACAGTCAGTCAAGAGGTGAGAAAACTTTGATTTCATGGTCGAACGGCTGCTCATAAGCCATACATCACGCAGGTAAATGCCAAACGACGCCCCGCTTGGTGTAAGGAGCGTAAACACTAGACGACTGAACAGTGGAAAAAAACCTTGTGTGGAGTGACGAATCAAGGCACACAATGTGGCGATCGGATGGCAGGGTGTGGGTATGGCGAATGCCCGGTGGACGTCATCTGTCAGCGCGTGTAGTGCCAACAGTAAAATTCGGAGGCGGTGGTGTTATGGTGTGGTCGTGTTTTTCATGGAATTGTTGTTTTGCGTGGCAGTATCACAGCGCACGCCTACATTGATCTTTAAAGCACCTTCTTCCTTCCCATTGTTGAAGAGCTATTCGGGGATGGCGATTGCATCTTTCAACACGATCGAGCACCGTTTCATAATGCACAACCTGTGGCGTAGTGGTTACATGACAATAACATCCCTGTTATCCTACAAACTCCTCTGAGATGTTATGGAACGACGACTTCGTGCCAGGCCTCAGCGACCGACATCGATACCTCTCCTCAGTGCAGCACTCGGTGAAGAATTGGCTGTCATTCCCCAAGAAACCTTCCAGCACCTGATAGAACGCATGCCTGCGTGAGTGGAAATCGTCATCAAGGTTAAGGTTGGGTTCCAGTATTACCGATTGAGGGCGCGTCGCTCTTGTAAGTCATTTTCAGCCAGGTGTCCGGATACTTTTGATCACTTAGTGTAGGAGCTGGAGGTCTAGAATGCGATGGAAGTCAGAGGACTACAAGATGGAGACTGCCATGATCGGAAGAAGTAGGAAACAGGAAGCGACAAGAGGCGCCAACCGTATCATACTCGCGTGCTGCTGATGATGCTGATGGTGATGATCAATTCGCGCCGGATTATGACATGAAAAACGATACCACTTCCTTGTGAGCTATGGGAGCACCGAGACGTTGCCATAGAGAAGTATACAGAACTGGGTAACGTCACTGGTAGCGGTGGACGTGCGAATCTACAGCGCCAGATCCACTGTAACTGTTAACGCTTTTCTTTTAGCCTGCGAAGAAAGTGCACCCAATCTTGGCACACCTGTTACCTGAGGCCAACGAGAGCCGCTCGGGTTGAAGGACGCCGCGCTCCGGCGACCTGGCGATTAATGCTGCACAGCCTGCGGCAGCGAGCAGAGCTAATTACGTTTGCTCTCTCGTTTCCTGTTCCCGGCCGCGCGACGGAAAGGCGCTCGCGTTCTCGCCGGCTGAGGAGGTCGGGGCCAAGTCACACAGAATACACGATGCGGCTGACAATGGCGGCGTTCCTTTGTGTGCCGGGCTAGCGAGAGAGATAGCGGCCGACTGGTCCTGCATTCTGCACGAAGCGCGGCTCAGCGCCGCCGCTCCTAGAGATTGCTGCTGGCGCCCACCTCTCGCCGCCCCCTCTAGCCCCCCCTCACCAACCACCCCTTCACCCTCCAGCCCAACCCTTTCTGCCACCCATCTCCCACTCTTTCACTTCCCATACACACACACTGAGTGTGGTCTCCCTCCGACACTCCCTACTCTTCCATTAGGACAGCCTAAGCTTTCGTCGCTTCTAGAGCACAGTGCTTCGAAGCCCCAGCACGGACTGTGGGATCACATCTACACAGCTGTGGTAGAGGGAGCGACCCTCAGACGACAATAGCGGGAGGGTGTCAGTTGGTATTGTCGCTCCGCGCACGTGACAGCCGAGACTGCCACCTGCAAGCGACAGATGCTGTTCGCGGGTGAGGGCCGCTTGGTGACTGCATTTCTCTCGATTTTCCGCTGCAGGCTTCTCACTTGTTTCATGTCGTCTGCAAACGGATAGTGGGCGTACGTCCACTGCTCACAAGGAACTGTAGAGATAGTCCAACGAGTCGTCAAAATTAAATTCACTGTGGCCTACGAGCCAAGTACGACTGTCATTTCAGCACAGGTTGTCTGTCGCCGTTATGGAGAAACTAGTGCGATGGATTACTAGCGACAGGCTAGCACCAGGTACCGGAGAGAGTGGGACTTTTGTCTCCCCATAATTCTGGACAGGGCGTGCGAACCACCTGTCTGTGCCTCGCGCATAAGATTGCGCAAAAGCGTAAGAAACCTTTTGATAATTTAAAGTCGTGTAAATCGTTACTGAAATGGTTCAAAACCGTGTTAAAACAATCGAGTATTACTTTAATCAGAACGACAACTTCCACAAATACATAAAATGTATTCGCAACTACAAACATGTACAACTGGCAGCTGTATAATGGAATGATGACAGCGAAAATTTGTGCTAGACCGGGCCTCAAAACCGGATTTCCTATTTACCGCCAGCGGTCCCTTACCATTCGACTATCTGAGCACGACTCACGAACAGATCCAAATTTCCATATGTCGTCAACCACGTATTTGCGACCTGCATACGTACATTCATTATGTACGAGCACAGGGCAGATATTCTACCTGAAAGTCGCTTGCCCATTACAGACAGATAAATACGTTCATGTATTTCATGACAGCTGTAGTCGCCACATTGCATCGTATTTCCGAAAATCACAGGTACTGTAATACCTTATTTATCAACCGACACTGAGCAAGGGACTTTCAATTCAAATGTCTGTCCTGTACAGGAATATAAATAATGAATTTTCCAATGAAGGCTATAGACACATGATCGACGACATATGGATGTTTAGGCCTGGCCGTAAGTGGTGCTCGGATAGTCTAATAGTAAGGGGACAAATCACGATAAGGGGAAATCCAGGTTCGAGACCCGGTCCGGCAAAAATTTTCATTGTCATCATTCCATTATACAGCTTATCATTGTTCATACTCGCAGCTGCGAATACGTTTCGTGTGTTTCACAACGGCTGCAATCACTGCAGTGCCTGTTCCTTCGGACATGCACGTATCCTCTTCCAGACAGTAACCCTTACAAGCAAACTGTTGCGTGTTTACCTGCTGTTACTCGTTCTTTAGTTACTTGGGCTACGCACGCCTCTGTGTAAAAACAATAGCTGGTTATAGTCATAGGATCGAACCGCGTACATCTGCTTTCAAGCCCCCCACCTAACTCGCTGCAAATAATTACCTGTAGCTGTGATCCTGCAGTCAAATATGCCATGCATTGGCTATAATTACGAGTTAGTAAAATATACAGGAATAAAGAGAGAAGTTAAATGAATAATTTAATAACAAGAGTCCTGTTCTAACCTTTGTAATTGATGTAGACGGCAGAGATTTGTGTTGAATAATGTCTATTCAAGAAAGGAAAGCCGGCCGCTGTGACCGAGCGGTTCTAGGCACTTCAGTCCGGAAACGCGCGGCTGCTACGGTCGCAGGTTCGAATCCTACTTCGGGCATGGATGCGTGTGCTGTCCTTAGGTTAGTTAGGTTTAAGTAGTTCTAAGTCTAGGGGACTGATAATCTCCGATGATAAGTCCCATAGTGCTTGGAGCCATTTTGAAGAAAAGTCATCTCAAATAAACGGGAAATGGTGCTACGCTATTCAGTTAAAACGGTTCAATCCCGCGTCCGGCCATCCTGATTTAGGTTTTCCGTGATTTCCCTAAATCGCTCCAGGTAAATGCCGGGATGGTTCCTCTGAAAGGGCACGGCCGAATTCCTTCCCCGTCCTTCCCTGATCCGACGAGACAGATGACCTCGCAGTTTGGTCTCTTCCCACAAACAACCCCACTATTCAGTTAAAACACAGATAATACCCTTACCAAATGCAGTAAAATTACATTGAGAGCTTTACAAGAATAGTAGCAAAATCCCCATACTAAACTCTCATCGAAGATACACCAAAATTATTTCTTAATCACAATAAACGAAACATTCACCGCTCAAAACACTTCAGACTTGAGCATGAGCTAATCACGTTTGCACTCTCGCTTCCTGTTCATGGTCGCGGGACGGAGTGACGCTCGCGTTCTCGTCGGCTGACGGGGTCGGGACCAAGTCACACAGAATAGACGATGCGGTCGATAACAGCGGGGGCGCCTTTGTGGGTGTGTACGTCGGACTGGAAGAAGACATCGAAGCAATTCACAGGCTGTAGGTTCGAACAACATCTAAGTGTTACGGAGATGCTTCGGGAACTCAAACAGGAATCCCTGGAGAGAACGACTATTTGGAAAATTTAGAGAACCTACATTTGAAACCAGTTCCGAGCGGTCCTACTGCCGCCAACATACATCGCGCGAAGATGCGCGAAATTAGATTTCATACGGAGGCGCCCCCCCCCCCCCCCCCAAGAACCACGGACCTCGCCGTTGGTAGGGAGGCTTGCGTGCCTCAGCGATACAGATGGCCGTACCGTAGGTGCAACCACAACGGAGGGGTATCTGTTGAGAGGCGAGACAAACGTGTGGTTCCTGAAGAGGGGCAGCAGCCTTTTCACTAGTTGCAGGGTCAACAGTCTGGACGATTGACTGATCTGGCCTTGTAACACTAATCAAAACGGCCTTGCTGTGATGGTACTGCGAACGGCTGAAAGCAAGGGGAAACTACAGCCGTAATTTTTCCCGAGGGCATGCAGCTTTACTGTATGGTTAAATGATGATGGCGTCCTCTTGGGTAAAATATTCCGGAGGTAAAATAGTCCCCCATTCGGATCTCCGGGCGGGGACTACTCAGGAGGACGTCGTTATCAGGAGAAAGAAAACTGGCGTTCTACGGATCGGAGTGTGGAATGTCAGATCCCTTAATCGGGCAGGTAGGTTAGAAAATTTAAAAAGGGAAATGGATAGGTTAAAGTTAGATATAGTGGGAATTAGTGAAGTTAGGTGGCAGGAGGAACAAGACTTTTGGTCAGGCGAATACAGGGTTATAAATACGAAATCAAAACAGGGGAATGCAGGAGTAGGTTTAATAATGAATAAAAAAATAGGAGTGCGGGTAAGCTACTACAAACAGCATAGTGAATGCATTATTGTGGCCAAGATAGACACGAAGCCCACGCCTACCACAGTAGTACAAGTTTATATGCCAACTAGCTCTGCATATGACGAAGAAATTGAAGAAATGTATGATGAAATAAAAGAAATTATTCAGATAGTGAAGAGAGACGAAAATTTAATAGTCATGGGTGACTCGAATTCGTTAGTAGGAACTGGAAGAGAAGGAAACGTAGTAGGTGAATATGGATTGGGGGGGAAGAAATGAAAGAGGAAGCCGTCTGGTAGAATTTTGCACAGAGCACGACTTAATGATAGCTAACACTTGGTTCAAGAATCATAAAAGAAGGTTGTATACATGGAAGAAGCCTGAAGATACTGACAGGTTTCAGATAGATTATATAATGGTAAGACAGAGATTTAGGAACCAGGTTTTAAATTGTAAGACGTTTCCAGGGGCAGATGTGGACTCTGACCACAATCTATTGGCTATGAACTGTAGATTAAAACTGACGAAACTGCAAAAAGGTGGGAATTTAAGGAGATGGGACCTGAATAAACTGAAATAACCAGAGGTTGTACAGAGTTTCAAGGACAGCATAAGGGAACAATTGACAGGAATGTGGGAAAGAAATACAGTAGAAGATGAATGGGTAGCTTTGAGGGATGAAGTAGTGAAGGCAGCAGAGGATCAAGTAGGTAAAACGACAAGGGCTAGTAGAAATCCTTGGGTAACAGAAGAAATATTGAACTTAATTGATCAAAGGAGAAAATATAAAAATGCAGTAAATGAAGCAGGCAAAAAGGAATACAAACGTCTCAAAAATGAGATCGACAGGAAGTGCAAAATGGCTAAGCGGGGATGGCTAGAGGACAAATGTAAGGATGTAGAGGCTTGTCTCACCAGGGGTAAGATAGATACTGAATACAGGAAAATTAAAGAGACCTTTGGAGAAAAGAGAACCACTTGTATCAATATCAAGAGCTCAGATGGAAACCCAGTTCCAAGCAAAGAAGGGAAAGCAGAAAGGTGGAAGGAGTATATAGAGGGTCTATACAAGGGCGATGTACTTGAGGACAATATTATGGGAAATGAGGAGGACGTAGATGAAGATGAAATGGGAGATATGATACTGCGTGAAGAGTTTGACAGAGCACTGAGAGACCTGAGTCGAAACAAGGCCCCGGGAGTAGACAACATTCCATTAGAACTACTGACAGCCTTGGGAGAGCCAGTCCTGACAAAACTCTACCATCTGGTGAGCAAGATATATGAGACAGGCGAAATACCCTCAGACTTCAAGAAGAATATAATAATTCCAATCCCAAAGAAAGCAGGTGTTGACAGATTTGAAAATTACCGAACTATCAGTTTAATAAGTCACGGCTGCAAAATACTAACACGAATTCTTTACAGACGAATGGAAAAACTAGTAGAAGCCGACCTCGGGGAAGATCAGTTTGGCTTCCGTAGGAATATAGGAACACGTGAGGCAATATTGACCCTACGACTTATCTTAGAAGCTAGATTAAGGAAAGGCAAACCTACGTTTCTAGCATTTGTAGACTTAGAGAAAGCTTATGACAATGTTGACTGGAATACTCTCTTTCAAATTCTAAAGGTGGCAGGGGTAAAATACAGGGATCGAAAGGCTATTTACAACTTGTACAGAAACCAGATGGCAGTTATAAGAGTCGAAGGACATGAAAGGGAAGCAGTGGTTGGGAAGGGAGTGAGACAGGATTGTAGCCTGTCCCGATGTTATTCAATCTGTCTATTCAGCAAGCAGTGAAGGAAACAAAAGAAAAATTCGTAGTAGGTATTAAAATCCATGGAGAAGAAATAAAAACATTGAGGTTCGCCGATGACATTGTAATTCTGTCAGAGACAGCAAAGGACTTGGAAGAGCAGTTGAACGGAATGGACAGTGCCTTGAAAGGAGGATATAAGATGAACATCAACAAAAGAAAAACGAGAATAATGGAATGTAGTCGAATAAAGTCGGGTGATGCTGAGGGAATTAGATTAGGAAATGAGACACTTAAAGTAGTAAAGGAGTTTTGCTATTTGGGGAGCAAAATAACTGATGACGGTCGAAGTAGAGAGGATATAAAATGTAGACTGGCAATGGCAAGGAAACCGTTTCAGAAGAAGAGAAATTTGTTAACGTCGAGTATAGATTTAAATGTCAGGAAGTCGTTTCTGAAAGTATTTGTATGCAGTGTAGCCATGTATGGAAGTGAAACATGGACGATAAATAGTTTGGACAGGAAGAGAATAGAAGCTTTCGAAATGTGGTGCTACAGAAGAATGCTGAAGATTGGATGGGTAGATCACATAACTAATGAGGAAGTATTGAATAGGATTGGGTGGTCTGCTGCGGACCTCCATGTTTGACAATGTACAGGGTGATTCAAAAAGAATACCACAACTTTAGGAATTTAAAACTCTGCAACGACAAAAGGCAGAGCTAAGCACTATCTGTCGGCGAATTAAGGGAGCTATAAAGTTTCATTTAGTAGTACATTTCTTCGCTTGAGGCGCTGTTGACTAGGCGTCAGCGTCAGTTGATGCTAAGATGGCGACAGCTCAACAGAAAGCTTTTTGTGTTATTGAGTACGGCAGAAGTGAATCGACGACAGTTGTTCAGCGTGCATTTCGAACGAAGTATGGTGTTAAACCTCCTGATAGGTGGTGTATTAAACGTTGGTATAAACAGTTTACAGAGAATGGGTGTTTGTGCAAAGGGAAAAGTTCTGGACGGCCGAGAACGAGTGATGAAAATATAGCACGCATCCAGCAAGCATTTGTTCGCAGCCTAGGAAAATCGACTCGCAGAGCTAGCAGAGAGCTGCAAATTCCACAATCAACTGTATGGAGAGTCCTACGAAAAAGGTTAGTTATGAAACCTTATCGTCTGAAATTGGTTCAAGCACTGTCTGCAGCTGATAAGATTAAAAGAATCGATTTCTGTGATTTTATCCTTGCTCAAATAGAAACAGATGAATCTTTCGTTTCAAAGATTGTGTTTAGTGATGAAGCAACTTTTCACACTAACAGGAAAGTCAACCGTCACAATGTCTGTATATGGGGCACTGAGAATCCGCGGGAAATAACTCAGTATGAACTTGACTCGCCTAAGGTGAACGTTTTCTGTGCCATTTCAGCCAATAAAGTTTTTGGTCCCTTTTTCTTCGAAGGTGCTACTGTAACTGGACTACAGTATCTGGAGATGTTAGATAATTGGCTGTTCCCTCAGCTCGAACAAGAAGCACAACAATTCATATTTCAGCAGGATGGAGCGCCACCACATTGGCACTTATCTGTCCGTAACTGCCTGAACGTCAACTACCCGAGGCGATGGATCGGCCGCCAGGCAGCCCGTGACAGAGCACTTCATCACTGGCCTCCAAGAAGCCCTGATCTTACCCCCTGCGATTTTTTCTTATGGGGGTATGTTAAGGATATGGTGTTTCGGCCACCTCTCCCAGCCACCATTGATGATTTGAAACGAGAAGTAACAGCAGCTATCCAAACTGTTACGCCTGATATGCTACAGAGCGTGTGGAACGAGTTGGAGTATAGGGTTGATATTGCTCGAGTGTCTGGAGGGGGCCATATTGAACATCTCTGAACTTGTTTTTGAGTGAAAAAAAAAAAACCTTGTTAAATACTCTTTGTAATGATGTATAACAGAAGATTATATTATGTTTCTTTCAGTAAATACACATTTTTAAAGTTGTGGTATTCTTTTTGAATCACCCTGTATAATGATAGGTGTGCTCCAGAACACTTTTGGATGTACCATCATTGCGCTCTTTCGGCAGAGACGCCGCAGATCACCATCCATGCTACGTTACAGAGCCGACAACCTTCCGAACGCCATGTTCTGTGAAGACTCGTGGGAGTCCACCCAATTAGAGTCTAGTGGTAGTTTCACTGTCCTTCAGCCTCTTTCCGTAGATGTTCACGACAGTAGCACGTGAACATCCGACCATCTCCACCGTTTTCGAGATACTCGTTCACAGGCTGTGCGTAATAGCGATCTGTCTTTCGTCAAAGCTGCTTTTCTTGTTTTTCTCCATTTGCAGGCCGTATCATCGCTAGGGTGATCCCCCGTCCGTGTCTGGTCCGCTTAGATACTTTTGTTACAGCGTCATGTGCCCGCAAGGCCACCAGGCGGCATTCAACATCGCGGTAGGCAGTGGTCGTAACATTTTGATCTATCACTGTATACGCCACCTAATGCTCGCCAACGTTATTGACTGGATTCCCGCACCACAGAGAATGGAACTACGAAGATTCGAGACCAAGGCCGTTATCGTAGTATCAACGTCTACGCTTGTAATTGTTACGTGGCTGAAAGAACAGACGTTAATGACGATCCAGAGGCGTGTGAATAGTTCTAAATTTGTTCGTGGGTTAACCGTATTAGGTATGGGTGTACTACCTACTAGAGAAAGTATACGACAATGATCATGGGTGTCGACTCATGGTAGTGTTATTCTCCTTGGCTCGGGAATCCAGTTAAAATTGGCGAGCATCAGGTGACGAGTATAGTGGGCGGTGGCATAAGGATGAAGACAATGTGACATTCGTATATAGAGGGTTGGGTCAGTCCGGGGATAGAGCACGGGTAGCCGAAACGGTTATGGCGACCACTCGGTAGACTGGAAATCCAAGTTTGAGTCCTGGTCCGCCACAATTTTTTATTTGTCACTCATATGTAGAACACCTATATCTAATACAACTGATGGCAAAGAATACGTAATCAGTGAACAAAGTATGAATTACACTATCGCCCATTAAAATTGCTACACCAAAAAGAAATGCAGATGATAAACGGGTATTCATTGGACAAATATACTAGAACTGACAATTTGGGTGCATAGATCCTGAGAAATCACTACCCAGAACGACCACCTCTGACCGTAATAACGGCCTTGATACGCCTGGGCCTTGATTCAAACAGAGCTTGGATGGCGTGTACAGGCACAGCTGCCCATGTGGCTTCAACACGATACCACAGTTCATCAAGAGTAGTGACTGGCATATTGTGACGAGCCAGTTGCTCGGCCTCCATTGACAAGACGTTTTCAATTGGTGAGAGATTTTGAGAATGTGCTGGCCATGGCAGCAGTCTAACATTTTCTGTATCCAGAAAGGCACGTACAGGACCTGTAACATGTGGTCATGCATTATCCTGCTGAAATGTAGCGTTTCGCAGGGATCGAATTAAGAGTAGAGCCACGGGTCGTAACACACCAGAAATGTAATGTCCACTGTTCAAAGTGCCTTCAATGCGAACAAGAGGTGAGCGAGATGTGTAACCAATGGCATCCCATACCATCACGCCGCGTGATACGCCAGTATGGCGATGACGAATACACGCTTCCAATGTGCGTTCACCGCGATGTCGCCAAACACGGATGCGACCATTATGATGCTGTAAACAGAACCTGGATTCATCCAAAAAAATGACGTTTTGCCATTCGTACACCCAGGTTCGTCGTTGCGTACACCATCGCAGGCGCTCCTGTCTGTGATGCAGCGTCAAAGGTAACCGCAGCCGTGGTCTCCGAGATGATTGTCCATGCTGCTGCAAACGTGGTCGAACTGTTCGTGCAGATGATTGTTGTCTTGCAAATGTCCCCATCTGTTGACTCAGGGATCGAGACGTGGCTGCACGATCCGTTACAGCCATGCGGATAAGATGCCTGTCATCTCGACTGCTAGTGATACGAGGCCGCTGGGTTCCAGCACGGCGTTCTGTATTACCCTCCTGAACCCACTGATTCCATATTCTGCTAACACTCATTGGATCTCGACCAACGCGAGCAGCAATGCCGCGATACACTAAACCCGAATTACGATAGGCTACAATCCGACCTTTATCAAAGTCGGAAACGTGATGGTACGCATTTCTCCTCCTTACACGAGGCATCACAACAACGTTTCACCAGGCAACGCCGATCAGCTGCTGTTTGTGTATAAGAAATCGGTTGGAAACTTTCCACGGGCGCCAACCTTGTGTGAATGCTCTGAAAAGCTAATAATTTGCATATCATAGCATCTGCTTCCTGTCGGTTAAATTTCGCGTCTGTAGCACGTCATCTTCGTGGTGTAGCAATTTTAATGGCCAGTAGTGTATTTCGTATAGCTGTAGATCGTCAGCCAAGTCTGTTCTTTCAGACGTGCAAGTAAAAATGTTACAGATTATATTCCAGATACATGAAAGTTGGGATCTAAACATTTTTGCACCATATTCTGGCTATACACTGATGCAAATATATCAAATTTCAAGGGAATTAATGTATTATTAAATGACACAGCGACGACAGGAACTCCAAGGTCTGTGTACAAAACTGTACTAGCAATGTTTATTGAAATAGAGAATGAACATTTTGGTAGTACGCTGTTTAAACTTTGGGCTCTGTAGATAAAATCGGAAAGTAGACATAGTCTCAGGTGGCAGAGTCACTGGAAATAAAATGTGGCCAGAAGGTTCTTGAAAAGCGGGCGCTGACAGTGAAGTAGCAAGTGTTCTGTTTGCGAGGGCATTTAAGCAACCCCGTTGGACTGTTCGGCGTCAGTATCTGTCAGTCTGCAGTTTTAATTAAACCTTTCTGTTGGAGCCTCGAAATATGCTCACTTGTGACAGCAGCTACAAGAGTGTGCGCGAGTCTCGGATGTTTGTATACTGAGAAACATTTAGCTATCGCGAAAGAAGGGCTGTTATCATACTTTAATCGCTTTTTTATAAAACTGAACTTCCGTGTAAGAATCAATTTACCTCATTCGTTTCGGTTTCACGAGTTTTTGTACCGCCCGTATACAAAATCCGCGTGGTGAGAGAAGCATTAGATTTTCAATTCTTGAACAAGCAAAACCACCACAGACTAGTTCACCCACACTGAATTTGTAATTAATGGAATTTTTATATGGTTTAGGTTCCTAATCACGTCTGGCACTGAGGAAAGAATTATATTTATGTCATTTATTAGCATTTAATGCGAACAACACAAATTAATTTTAATACGCGATTATTTGTTTATTTTTGGGAACAGTGGCTGAATAATTTCCTTAATTCTTCACAGAATCAGGTAAGAGTTTTATTTCAGATAAGGAGAGCTCAAAATGTCGACAAGTGCGATTCAGACTATATCTCATTGGTATACCACTATTTTAAAGTTACACTGTAAGTAGGCTGTTTATGTTTTCTTATTGGTAACGCCATGTAGCGGTCTCTATAAAAATCACTGGCTGTGCTGTGTGCAGTCTGTGGCTAGTTTGCATTGTTGTCTGCCATTGTATTGTTGGGCAGCGGCAGCTGGGTGTGAACAGCGCGTAGCGTTGCGCAGCTGGAGGTGAGCCGCCAGCAGTGGTGGATGTGGGGAGAGAGATGGCGGAGTTTTGTAATTTGTCATGAACTGCTATATATATTATGACTATTAAGGTAAATACATTGTTTGTTCTCTATTAAAATCTTTCATTTGCTAACTATGCCTATCGGTAGTTAGTGCCTTCCGTAGTTTGAATCTTTTATTTAGCTGGCAGTAGTGGCGCTCACTGTATTGCAGTAGCTTGAGTAGCGAAGATTTTTGTGAGGTAAGTGATTTGTGAAAGGTATAGTTTAATGTTAGTCAGGGCCAATCTTTTGTAGGGATTATTGAAAGTCAGACGACGTTGCGCTAACAAAATATTGTGTGTCAGGTTAAGCACAGTCATGTATAAATTTTTCAAAGGGGACGTTTCATATGGCGACCCTGCCAGGATACCTCGCTGGAATCTTCTGATTTTTTCTTGTAGTTTGTGTAATTAGTGTAGATTTTGTTTATTGCTAGCACGTAATTATAGAGAGAATTTCCTTTGTAGTTGTAGTTTTTCATTGTTGTACAGTAAAACAGTTGTGGCATGCATGTAGATTTGCACCAAGTATTTCGCAGCTGCGCTTGCAATTAACTAGATATTATTTTCGGTGCTATGTTAATGTGTTCTCTTATTTTTGCTCTTCAAATTGTGTTTTTCTGTGTTATCCTGTGAAATATTGTGACAATAATGGCGTGTGAAAAACGTAACACTAGGCTCCAAAGTAAACTGAGAAATAATAGTGACGGCGAGCGTAGCTTGCCAGCACCACTGTGTAATGAATTAACAGACGTTCAAAGTAGTAATTTGGTAACTGTGCATAGGGAAATGGAGCGGGCTGCAAACAATGGCGTAGACCGTGAAACAGGTAGTGAACAGGGAAGCATTATCGATCGATCGCTCAGCAACAGCTCGCCTCAGGAATCTGAAATGACAGGACACAAATTTGAAAATACTGTAGATTCAGGTTTTGCGTCCTCACCGTTTTCTCAAATGAGTCAAGACACATTTTCCGCTTGTCAAAATGTGAATGTTGCCGGTGCAAATTCACTCCCAAAAAGCACTGAGGAACATGTTTCAGACACCAGTGCATTGTTATTACAATTAATGCAACAAATGGGACAAAAGCTTGAAAAGTTAGACACAATGGAACAAAATCAGAGACAAACACAGCAACAGTTAGACACAGAGGAACAAAATCTAAAAAGTTAGACACAGTGGAACAAAATCTTAAAAAGTTAGACTCATTGGAACAAACTCTTGAACAAACACATGAAGATTTAACTACTGAGCTACATAACATTGAATCGAAATGTCAAAAAGTCTGTAATAACGTAAAAACTCAAATTTTTGAGCATTTTCAACCTATTTTTTCGCGGCAAGAAAATGCATTACAAAATCACGAAGCAGCCATAAAAGAACTGCAAACTATTGTTCATGAAAATCATGAGACCTTGCAAGCTAAATTTGACTCAGTTGCATCTACCGATTCGGTTACGCAACTTGCAAAAACTCGGGAAAACATAAAGGACACAGTAGATACTCTGAAACTTGGTTCAGAAAAACACACTGAGGAAATAAGTACACTATCGGAGAAAGTAGCCGAACTTTCGGATCAGTTCACTAACTTATCTGCAAAGGTAGATGATGATCTGAACGACACAAGACCTGTAGCCATCACTGACACAGAAGAGTATGAACAAATTAAGAAATTCAAACAAAATCAGAATCAAATTAATACGCAATACAAAAGAGAAATCCGGGAAGTACAAGATCAGTTGGCACAAGTAATACAAAAATTACAAATTTCAGAGGACACTCGCGCTCCAACACGGGAAGAGGGACTTAGAAATACGGAAATACGCAAAATAATAACACAGGGCATTTCGGAAGTTATGAAAGAAATTGGCAATGTGCACCGAATTTTGAGATTGAACCGCCGACACGACGTAACAATGACCGATATGCGACTCGTCGACATGATGATTTTGACTATAAGCTGTTCATTACTACACGTAAATTCAAAACATTTAAGAATTCTGGCAACGACATTCATCCACAAGCATGGCTTCATCAATTCTCTCATTGTTTTCCTCCCAACTGGTCATTGGAGCACAGGTTAGAATTTATGTGTGGCTACTTAGAGAATGAACCAGCTGTAAGAATGCGATCGGTCATTCACGATTGCCACAATGAAGGAGATTTTTATCATGCCTTCCTCTCAGCATATTGGTCTCAAGCTACACAAGACCGAGTAAAACATAGCATAATGATGAAACATTTCGAACAATCTGAATTTTCCAGTCTTGTGAAATACTTTGAAGACATGTTGCACAAGAATCAGTACCTGACAAACCCATACAGCCCCTCAGAACTCATCTGCATTTGCTTAATCAAATTACCTGAACATTTACGACATATTATTTTAGCAGGACGTTGCAAAGAAGACATTGAGGCTTTTCAGGGACTGTTACAAGAACTAGAAATTGACACTGACAATCGGGGAACGCGGAAACAGGAGCACAACAATTACAGATCACATCCGTCACAATTCCGTGATGACAGAAATAATATACGACAAGGCTATTCTTTCAACGTAAATCGTGACCAAAACAGACACCACCCATATGACAACTACTGGCAGAGTAATAATAGTTAGAGAGAAAGATCGCATTTCCGTAGTAATGAATATGACAGAGACAATCATAGAAACAGACAATATGATAACCAGAACTATTATTGTCAAGGGAGACAGAATACTTTCAGACGCAACAGTTCAGTGCGCAGTTACGATTCAAGGAAAAATTCTCCACCACATGACCGACAAACAAGAAACTATGTAAACTACCGACAAAACGGCAGACCTGAATTCAATCACAACAGGCGAGCTTCAAACAGGGCAGGGCCATCTTGTCAAAGTGAATTTGTAGAAGTTAGGTCTCCGTCTCCTAATCCCAGTAACGATGCGCGCCAACAAAGGAACAGACAATGACTCGCACCGCAGGCAGCCGCGTGCGCCGGCTGGCTCAGAGAAAAATAACATAGACGCTAACCTTGAGAAAAATTCCAGTATTCTTTACCGACGTATACCGCATGACAATTGCATTCAAGTTCACACTCAGCGTACTAGGAAGAGTAAAGGTTTACACCACATTTCACATGTAAAACCGTTTATTGAAAGATAATCTGCTTTTTAACTTTGTCTTTGCCATAAAACTTTTCACTTCACATTTCTGGTATGCTTTGTCAGACTTAAGAAACTGTTAACATGCAACAATGTTTGAAGTTAAATATCCAGTCAAGAACCAAGAGAACTTATTTAAACAGAAATTACGAATGCATTATTATTGTGAACAGACGACACAGTGGTTAGTTTATGTGACAGCTACACGATTTTATCACGACGCTACTAATGAGTGACAATTTACAATGTTGCTTTTGCGGTGTATCTGTTTTATATCTGCACAGTTTTTCTGAATTCTTCTGGAAAGTAAAACATGTTTTAGTAGTAACTTTTGTGGTATAGCTGCAATGAGACAGCCTTTTTCGTAGCACAACAACGTACTTTCTTGATCAAGATAAGGTACATAATAACTACGGTACCCATACGCAAAGCATTTCACTTTCGTTTATGATGAGGTAAGTATATTGATTTCAGCAGAACTTTTCTTAAAGAGGACGATAACTATGACACATCCACAGAATTATCTTACAGCAAGACGCACATTTAGCGCTACAGGACACGCATTTGAGAGATTAATTTTGTTCTTAAAACATTTATTTTTAAAGAGTTTTGAATTACAAAGAAAGTTTTTCCGTGATACATTTCATTCCATTGCAATAATCTGTAACACCTGAGGGTATAATTACATTAATCCTCAGGGGGATACACGCTTACTTTGTGTACCATGTGTTTGGCAAGCACAAGGAGCCCTAGCTAACATGGTATTTGCTTATACAACTTTACACATCGGTACCATATTTCTCTGACACAGAATTACACAGCTATCTGATTATTTACCTGAGAGAGACAAACATTTATTTTACTACATCAGTGACAGACGTTTATGTAATTACACCGTTGGATAACTTCACACTTACGAAATTGTATGTTGTTTGTACTTGGTGAACTGTTCATATTTTTTCAGAACCATTGTGATACTATGAGAGCTTTGAATGATGTATTTGGTGTGGGATCATAATTTTTAAAGTACGTTTGAGGTAGATGACACTATTGAAATGAGCAGAGAATTTTTTTTAGGTTTTGAAATTATTGGAGGAAGCTACGACGATTTTGAGAATTGACTGAGATGTTATGATATTATTGCGACGACAATGTGTATTATGCTGTTGAGGTATGTTTATGATCAATAAGATGATGCTACTGTATATGAGGAATTTGATTATATTATGTATTTATTACGATGAAATATTGAAGTGTCGACGAATATGTATATGTGTAATAAGGTAAGGAATAATGAGTAGTGGTTATGGACTCTGATTTGTGGAGAAGGATGTTGGAAACCAAGAATCGTACTTTCAGAGTTATGAAATGTGTGTAAATGCGTGAATTTATCACAATGCCAACGGAAACTTTTTGAACACTGTTATATTCATAGGATTTTGTTTCTACACATTTGAACGCAAATTCTCGACCTGTGAAATATTTTTATATGAGACTGTCACTGTAGCGGAAACTGGTGTCGTAAATATTTCGGTAAGAAAGTTAAGTGACCACCTGCACCTAATGCGTCGTGGGCACCCAGCTGGGCGACAGCCGCCTTGAAAAAAAGCCATTAGCGTGTGCCTTCCAGAGGCATAGGTGGAAAAAAAAAGGGAGGCCATTATCCTCGCTATTGACGTTCCTTTGTAGAAAGCATCGGAAAAACGACACGGTCGAACTTGATAACATATTATTACACTGTGGAGCTCTTAATTTGTGATATTTACTAAATTGCCTAATGAAATGATGAGAAACATTTTACATCCATTGTCTTTCTAGTTGAGAGATTCCTCATTTTGTTTAATATCTAGTTTCTAGCTGCACTGCAGCATTGGTTAAAATAAAATTTAATATATGTACTAATATAGTTATTTTATGCCTACACATCCAGTCCATAAGAAATTTATGATCTACTTCCAAGAAAATGAGGGCACATAACTAGACATTTCCCTTCACAGGAATTGCATAAATAATTCCTTTAGGATTTGGTAACTTATCTGCTAGTGTAAGTTCTCGTGATGCATCACTCTAGTGTTAAGATGTGACATAGGTATTATACATGGCCATTTTTAATGTACTATTTTTTCTGCTTGAGCTTTGTCATGTTTAGGTATAAGTTATTTCATTTTCTGGTGCTGTTTGCCAGGCATAGTGTTACTGAATTTGACTTTGTATTACGCTGTTAAGCCAGTTTACTACGCATTTATTTTTCTTGTTTGCTGCACAGTGCCCTATATTAGTTGTAATATTGCAATTGCTTTGCCAGTTTGAACTTTTCGTCATTGATGTTTGTGTTAATTGTTTTGTGCTGCTGCATTGCCTCGTTCCTTAGTTTAGTATCTGAGCTCAGTAGATTTAAGTTACCTTAACAGGGGTAGACTATATAAGAGAATGAGTTGCGATAAAATGCATTGAGAAGTCATACGAAAAAAGTACAGAAAGCAGGTATTGATAGGACTTTTTGGAAATAATGAAGAACAAAGGGAGATCTCCGAGAAGTAAAGAAAGTTTTATTTGCAAAATACTGCAGTAAAACAAACCCTGTCCTTTCCTTTTGTGTCATCCCTCTATATGTTTGTGTACCCTTGTGTATTTGTATTTTTCCTGTCTTTATGTGTTTAGCTGATGAGAGCTATGTTGTAGAATTTTCTAATACTATGTTATTTACTTTGTAAACATGTTGAGACATTATTTATTCTGTTTTGTTGCTCATATGTGAAGGTTATGTTTCAAAAGTTATTCTGATCTTTGTGTATGTACTTATGTCATTATTTTTGTAACACTGATGTATATGTTTATTTCTATTCTTTTGTAAAGCCTGTGTTACTACAAATGTTATCTGTATTGTTATGTTCTTTAATGATGTATTTTGTACCTTTGTTATTGTATTCTCATGTTATAATATTGTAATTGACACCAGTTCTTCAAATTAAGTATCATTTCACTGCACACGTTTCTGTTGGTCATAGTATATGGACAATATGTGAGAAGTAGGGACTGTTAGTGTTTGCACGTGTGTTAATAATTCAGCAAGGGACTGGATAACAGCATTGCTGGTTCTAAGGACAATCCCAAAAACTTCGTGAGTGTACAAGTGGTGGTTTATGGACTTGCTATATTGTCTGCAAGACTTCTAAGGACAATTCCAAAAACTTTGTGCGTGTACAAGTGGTGGTTTATGGACTTGCTATCTTCTCTGCAAGACTCTTCGATGGTGATTGTGCGCCTGCACAGTCACAGCAGATGGCTGTTGGCCATCTCTACAAGGACTACAGTGGGTCTGCATCTTTGATGATCCATCAGTACCATTATCTCTACAAGGACTACAGTGGGTCTACATCTTTGATGACCCACCAATACCATTATTTCTACAAGGACTGCAGTGGGTCTGCACCTCTGGTGGCCCACCAATACTGTAATCTCTACAAGGACTACAGTGGGTCTGCATCTTTGATGGCCCACCAATACCATTATTTCTACAAGGACTGCAGTGGGACTGCACCTCTGGTGGCCCACCAATACCACAATCTCTACCAGGACTGCAGTGGGTCTGCACCTCTGATGGCCCATCAATACTGTAATCTCTACAAGGACTGCAGTGGGTCTGCTCTGTGATGACCTACCTACCAATATTCTTCAAAACATCGAATGACTCTGCTGTGGGTTTGCTCTGCTGTGGCCCATTACCTGTCAGCATGTCAAGAGTCAGCACTGTCATTCCGTTGGAAGGACAACACTACTTCTTCAAGACTGCATGGAAATCCACTACTTCTGTGTGCAATTTCTTTTACTAATGAGACTTTGTAAAAAAAAACTGAAATTACTATTATGATGAATGATCAGGACTATCTTTATGGACTGTGAGAAAATTTTAGCTTTTGACCAACATTTTATCAATAAGTGTGTTTGATTTCTTTGTTATTGTCATTACGATTATGAAAAATTCTAACAAATATGTATTGCCCAGTGCCCAAAACAATTTGTAAAATATTTTGTGGGGAGCATGGGGGCTATGTAAGTAGGCTGTTTATGTTTTCTTATTGGTAACGCAACGTAGCGGTCTGTATAAAAATCACTGGCTGTGCTGTGTGCAGTCTGTGGCTAGTTTGCATTGTTGTCTGCCATTGTAGTGTTGGGCAGCGGCAGCTGGATATGAACAGCGCGTAGCGTTGCGCAGTTGGAGGTGAGCCGCCAGCAGTGGTGGATGTGGGGAGAGAGATGGCGGAGTTTTGTAATTTGTCATGAACTGCTATATATATTATGACTATTAAGGTAAATACATTGTTTGTTCTCTATTAAAATCTTTCATTTGCTAACTATGCCTATCAGTAGTTAGTGCCTTCCGTAGTTTGAATCTTTTATTTAGCTGGCAGTAGTGGCGCTCGCTGTATTGCAGTAGCTTGAGTAGCGAAGATTTTTGTGAGGTAAGTGATTTGTGAAAGGTATAGTTTAATGTTAGTCAGGGCCATTCTTTTGTAGGGATTATTGAAAGTCAGATTGCGTTGCGCTAACAAAATATTGTGTGTCAGGTTAAGCACAGTCATGTATAAATTTTTCAAAGGGGACGTTTCAACACACATCAGTAATTTAGAAGCCCTAGTGGCTTCGGTGGATAAAATTAGGCCAAACGTAAAAAATAAGAAACTATTTTAAAACAGTCTGACGCCGCCCACGCTGAAACGTCAACTACTGGCAATTATCCCTCTATGCACTCCTGTGTGTAGTAGGACAGTTGATACTTTTATAAATATCGATATTTTTAAAAACGTCGAGAATTAGGTATAGCAATGTTTAAATAGGTATCATCATCGACCTCCTACGTATCGAGAAAGGTATCGATATACTGAGATAAAAGTATCGATGTATCAGTCTATAAAAATATCAGTTGCACATTGTAAATATACTGCCAATTTTACAGCTATATATTTAAGTACTGATTTATTATTGGTATTCTGTACATCAACAAGGCACGAGCCTGCCTATCCCCATTAGGATAAGCGCAAATTGAGAGGCTTATATCACGTGTGACGTGACACGACACTACAGCGCGACACGCACGTGCCGCACGGGTCGCGCGGGTGCAGCGCATATTGCGACGCGTACACCATACTTCGCACGCGCCGACTGGCGACGCTCTGCGCTGACAGAACCGAAGCGCGCGCAACCTGTTATCTTCCTCAAACGATTTTACAGAAACTATTCATTGAAAATATATGATTTTTGCCTTACTTGTAGCGTTATATGTCAGCTTCGTGACGAAGTGCCCATCATCTCGCTAATAACCATTGTTATTGTGATGTGCACATTTTAGTAAGACACTACGCAAAACTCAAAAAGTTTGCAACGAAAATTAGGCGTCGCCATGATTTTGCTTTTGGTGCGTATTAACCGTATATTGCGGCGTACGAAATTTAGCTAACATGCTGAATTTTTGTTTAGACTTGGGAGGAGGTCTCTATTTGCCTCCGATCTCGAGAAAATGGATCCCATGTAGCGCGCTCACTTCCGATCTCACGCCGGCGAGAATGAAATACTCGCTACATCTCTCATATCTCCTAAACCGCTCGAGACATCGAAACGAAAGTTTGGCGAATGATAGCACACAAGGTGGAGAGCGTTTTGCTAATTCTTAAAAACACGGAACTTCCTTATCTATGGCGATATATCAGTACTTATACTTCCCTTTTTACTTATTTCACTCCAGTCACTGTAATTTTTAAGAGTTATCGACAGCTAGCGAAACAGGAGCTTCCTAGTATGAAAATAAACATGAAATTTTTTCTTTTATGTTACTGCAAACAGACAGTATGAGGTTTTTCGTAAGCTTTGGAGCTCTGTGATTGCCAATTACTCGTTTAATGAGGCACTGTGTTCCGGAATTCTGTCTCAATAGCTGCTGTGAGATGAGTTTGACAAATTACACTCTGACAAAGGGAGTACAATTAAACCAGTCACCAAGAGATATGTGGCCGTTACTCACAAATGGTGATGCTTCTTCGAATGAGAAAAGGTTAACAACTCACACATAAATAGATTGCCAATTCCGTTGGAATTTTGGTGGAATCCCCGTAACCCATATTATTTTTAACACTGAGCGAGTGGCATAGAAACTGACCAAAGGATTTTATTCGTTCGCTTGATCTGAGAAGTATTAAAATAATGAGGAGCGTTTCTTCAGGCGGAATGATATGCACATGCCAGATACTTGTTACTCATCTACGGCTTGCCAAACTGACTATGTGTGATCGCGAATAAAATAATTGTTATTGAGAAAAATAAACAATTTATCTACCGCACAACACAATGGTCAGCGTATTGTCAGCAGCGGAGGATAATGCGCGCGACAGGAACGCACAAGCTAGCCATGTGTTCCTTGTGAGTTGGTGTTCGAAAAACATTGTCATGAAAATAGATCTGCCTTTGTCAGCAGTACATTTCAACAAATTAAATATATCTAACCATAATACTCTTTTAGGATATTCCTACTTTCGTAATAATGCCGACCATTTTCTTCATTTGTGTAGCCTGTGGTGTAATTATGTGCATGCAACAATTGAAATGATTTTTCTCATCACGGCGAACCAATTAAAACATTGTTATTTGTGACTTCTTTTCGACTGTTTCTAGCTTGCAGTGGAAATGTGATGTTCACATGCATGTAGTACAGTGTGTCGTATTACAATATTACATCCATATCAGAGTAACCACAGTGAGACTTCTATACTTCAGATCTTGGACGCTTTCTACCAGGAGCACAAAGGGATCACACCTGTGGAGATTATCCCTTTCTAAAATTTTGTAACAGATCGTACAGATACCCCAGCATACTAGGCAGCGAGAAGATAACCTTGTTTTACTTTCCTATCTTGATTCTTAATCACATGATTTTATAATATTCCTTGCTTCCTTATTCAGTACCCTCTGTCCCTTCTTGTGAACTGAAAACATCGCGCGCGGTGGTCTAGCGGTTCTAGGCGCGCAGTCCGGAACCGCGCGACTGCTACGGTCGCAGGTTCGAATCCTGCCTCGGGCATGGATGTGTGTGATGTCCTTAGGTTAGTTAGGTTTAGGTAGTTCTAAGTCCTAGGGGACTGATGACCACAGTAGTTAAGTCCCATAGTGGTCAGAGCCATTTGAACCATTTTTTTAAAAAAACATCGCGGAGGCACATGATACAATTCCAGCGGCCAGTGGCTCATCAGTTACTGAAGTATGCATTTTTCTTGACAGAAGAAAAACAAAACAAAACTATACAGATATAAATAATAGAAAAGTATAATGTACTAACGAAGGAAGCTGGAGCGTTTAAATGAAAAAGGAAACACTGCCCAAAGGCAATGAAATTTAGTACACAGGAAGGCAAAATTTATCGTATCGGCAATACTACCACTGCTCATATGCGCCGTTCCGATGTGAGCATATGGCTGGGCTACTTTTCCGATCCCCGCCTCATATTTCCCACGGTGCTAGCGAGGCAAGCGCAACGCGCGGCGCGAGAAACTGTGCCTCAGCCACAACGCCGCGCGTCCTGGCGCAGGCGCGTGTCGCGGCTAGGCGCAAATTGAAACGTGTATAGCGCGTGTGGAGCGACGCAGTGCAGCGCTTGTTTTTGTAACTCCACAGGTTCAAATGGAACCGCGCAAATAGCGACGCGACGCGACTGGGACGCGACACGCGCCTGCGCCAGGTCGCGCGGCGTTGTGGCTGAGGCACAGTTTCTCGCGCCGCGCTTGCCTCGCTAGCACCGTGGGAAATTTGAGGCGGGGAGCGGAAAAGTAGCCCAGCCATATGCTCGCATCGGAACGGCGCATATGAGCAGTGGTAGTATTGCCCATACGATAAATTTTACCTTACTGTGTACTAAATTTTATTGCCTTTGGGTAGTGTTTCGTTTTTCGCAATTTAAACGCTCCAGCTTTCTTCGTTAGTACATTATACTTTTCTGTTATTTATATCTGTATAGTTTTGTTTTGTTTTTCTTCTGTCAAGAAAAATTCATACTACAGTAACTGATGAGCCATTGGCTGCTGGAATTGTATCATATGCCTCCGCGATGTTTTTAGATCGCAAGAAGGGACAGGGGGTAGTGAATAAAGAAGCAAGGAATATTATAAAATCAATGATTAAGAAGCAAGGAAGGAAAGTAAAACAAGGTTATCTTGTCTATGCCTAGTATGCTGACGTATCTGCACGATCTGTTACAAAATTTTGGAAAGGGATAATCTCCACAGCTGTGATCCCTTTATGCTTTTGGTAAAAAGCGTCCAAGATCCGAAGTATAGAAGTCTCACTGTGGTTACTTGGATATGGATGTAATAATGTAATAATGCATGTGAGCATCACATTTCCACTGAAAGCTAAAAACAGTCGGAAAGCAGTCACAATTAACAATGTTTTAATTTTTTCGCCGTGATGAGAAATATCATTTCAATTGGTGCATGCACATTATAAACTAATTATACAACAGACTACACAAATGAAGAAAATGGTCGGTATTATAACGAAAGTAGGAATATTCTAAAAGAGTGTTATGATTAGATATATTTAATTTGTTTAAATGGCCGACCGAAGTGGCCGTGCGGTTCTAGTCACTGCAGTCTGGAGCCGCGAGACTGCTACGGTCGCAGGTTCGAATCCTGCCTCGGGCATGGATGTGTGTGTTGGCCTTAGGTTAGTAAGGTTTAACTAGTTCTAAGTTCTAGGGGACTAATGACCTCAGAAGTTGAGTCCAATAGTGCTCAGAGCCATTTGAACCATTTTTTTCTCATTCGAAGAAGAATCACCGTTTGTGAGTAACGGCCACATTTCTCTTGGTGACTGGTTTAATTGTGCTTCCTTTGTCACAGTGTAATTTGTCACACTCATCTCACAGCAGCTATTGAGACAGAATTCTGAAACGGAGTGCCTCAGTAAGCAAGCAATTGGCAATCACAGATCTCAAGAGCTTACGAAAAACCTCATAATGTCGGTTTGCTGTAACATAAAAGAAGAAATTTCATTTTTATTTTCATTTTAGGAAGCTTTTGTTTCGCTAGCTGTCGATAACTCTTAAAAATTACAGTCACTGGAGAGAAATAAAGAAAAAGGGAAGTATAAGTACTGATATATCGCCATAGATAAGAAAGTTCCGTGTGTTTAAGAACTGGCAAAACACTGTCGTCCTTGTGTGCTATCATTGCCAAACTTTCGCTGTGATGTCTCGAGCGGTTTAGGAGATATGAGAAATGTTGCGAGTATTTCATTCTCACGGGCGTGGGATCGGAAGTGAGCGCGCTACATGGGATCCATTTTTTCGAGATCGGAGGCAGATAGAGAGACCTCCTCCCAAGTCTAAACAAAAATTCAACATGTTTGCTAAATTTCATACGCAGCTACGTATGGTGTAATACGCACCAAACGCAAAATCATAGCGACCCCTAATTTTCGTTGCCAAACTCTTTGAATTTTGCGTAGTGTCTTACTAAAATGTGTACATCACAATAAAAATGGTTCAAATGGTTCTGAGCACTATCGGACTCAACTGCTGAGGTCATCAGTCCCCTAGAACTTAGAACTACTTAAACCTAACTAACCTAAGGACATCACACACATCCACGCCCGAGGCAGGATTCGAACCTGCGACCGGAGCGGTCGCGCGGTTCCGGACTGTAGCGCCTAGAACCGCTTGGCCACTCCGGCCGGCGACATCACAATAAGAATGGCCATTAGCGAGATGATGGGCACTTCGCCACGAAGCTGACATATAACGCTACAAGTAAGGCAAAAATCATATATTTTCAATGAATAGTTTGTGTAAAATCGTTTGAGGAAGATAACAGGTTGCGCGCGCTTCGGTTCTGTCAGCGCAGAGCGTCGCCAGTCGGCGCGTGCGAAGTATGGTGTACGCGTCGGAATATGAGCTGGTCCCGCGCTACTCGTGCGGCACGCGCGTGTCGCGCTGTAGTCTAGTGTCACATCACACGTGATACACGTGTCTCAATTTGCGCCTAGCCTTAGAGCAAGAATTGAAAGGAAAACGATGCACGTTCAAGCTTGGCGATAACCACTTTGCTAAAGATAGCAACTGCACGTAAGTGTCGCAATGAAAGATGTCCGGTAAGTCCTTCGTTCGATTTCGTCACATATCGGGTTTGTCGGGAACACTTTATACCGTCTTCCCTGTGTTGTTTCTGCAAACACCAGTGACCTAGCAGTTGTAGTGTCACAATTAAGTGCTGAAATTAAACATTGCAGTTTCTGTTGGAACGGCGGAGCGCCGATTACGTCAGCTCCTTTCCCCTTACACGTCTTCCCCCACCGCCAAGACCAATCTTGTCATTTAGATTTTTGTTCATCGCTTTCAGCAACTGCTTTCGAAGAATGCCGATGTGAAGAAGTAATAGCACATTAAGTGCGTGAAAATTTTCATTTTTAACCCAACTGGTGTGCTGTTTCTTCACGTCGGAAATCTTGTTATTCCATTCACGCCACGCTCCAGTGCAAGCGGACTTCTTTGTTCCCCCCTATAAGTGCTTCACACAGTGCAAAAGAAAGACTGGACGGGATGAAAACTCAAAAAGTAGTAACACTTCTTTTCACAGTGATATTAAAATTATATTCTACTACAGTTTCAAAAGAACAATTTCAAATATTTACATAAAATTGCGAAAAAATATAATGGACCATAACCGCCACATGATCTCGATATATCGATGTATGTATCTAAATATTGTAATACGTGTATATTTCTATTGTCTATTGTCAAACCACAATTTATGAAAGTTATTTATATTTTATTAATAGGATTAAGTAGGAATAATTAATATTTGTCATTTTGGAAATAATTGTCGTAGCAGGGAATGTTTGCACCAAAGTATTGTTGGCGGGGGAGACCGCACATTGATACATTTTGTAATGGTAGCAGGGATTGTCTGCACCAGAAAGCATTGTTGGCGGGAGAGACCGCACTTTAGCGTTCGTAGGAAGTCAGTAGTAAGCGAGATGTGAAGCGAGTCGGTAGCAGGTCTGAAGCGAGAGGTTGAGAGGAGCGGTGTGCCTGCCAGCCACCAGCCATGATTTACAAGAGATTATAAACGGATGTACAGAGACATCAGCTAACTATTATCATAAGAGGAACTAATATTATAGAATTTTTTTTTTAGAAACTCAAGACTACTGAAGGTATGCTTGCGCAATGCTAGTTGTAAGATTATTGTTAAAAGTAAGTCTCATTTGAACATTTGTAAAATCATTTCATTACCAACAGCAAATATTTGAAGAATCGTTTTCAGAATATAATTAATTTTTGCCAGCAGTAATGCATTACTGATTATAATCCATCCCAAAAACCATCAACGTAAAACTTTGCAAAATTTTACTGTTTTCAAGAAAAAATTTAACTACGAATTACGTAATTTCAGTCAAATTAATTAAAGAGTAACGTCACTTTGCTACTAAAGAATAAAGTCAGCTTTGGTAATAAATATAGCCACTTATTATGACAGCCCACCAGGAGCTAATAGAGTATAGTAAAACAGAGTAAGTATATTCGTATCGCAGTTCGATGTAGCAATCAGATGCGGATCCAGTAACAGTAAAAAAGGTAACGAACAGTTTTGGGTTATTGCAGGTAACGACTGAGGGTCACGACGACGACACGTTCTATGTTTCGTCGAAATAATCAGCAAATCACTTTTAATAAGCAGCATTTAAATTTGTATGCGAAGATTGCACTTATTATTACTGAGAATTAATTTCAAAGGGTAGATTTCATTTTTTATTATTAAACAAGAGATAGAAATCCTAAAGGAAAGTATCATAGGTTACTGTAGAAGGGAAGGTTGCGTAACAAAAGAGATATAGAGGAGACGGGAAGGTTTCAATATCAACACACTGCGACATCATTACGTAAATCATTATATCGATTTGCTGTCAACAACCAGTATTGACTGTGGGCGTGGAATCACGCTGGAGTGTGTCGGCTCCAAGCTACTCTCTCTCCCTCGCTCTCGCTCTCTCTCTCTCTCTCTCTCTCTTTCTCTTACTGTGACAGCGATCCCATCTGGCTAGGAAGTGTTTTCTTCCTAATTCCTTTACCTACTTTGGTTTCGCAATGACTAACTTTCGTTTCTGAAGAAACATCTGTCAGCCCTGGCTGACGACCTGCTTAACAATTTGGGCGTGCCCAACTGTAATAAGTAATTAACTTCCTTTTTCATCACAAAAATCTACGTCTTTTGATTTAACACCCCCTAAAGGAATCCCACAATTTGATTATCCTGGCAAGACTTACTTTTCACCTGCACGAAGTACTGAGATTGTGCCTTAAATTGAGGTTAAAGAGAGTTGTTCCCGACCTGCGGTTGGTTACTCCTGGAGTCTAAAATAAAATTTTCTTAATATATGTCATGTTACGGGTTGTATCACAGACTCCATTATTTTTCACTAGGGAAAGTGTTCCGTGGGTTTACTAGTTACCACTGTCTACTCATTGCCGGCCGGAGTGGCCGAGCGGTTCTAGGCGCTTCAGTCTGAAACCGCGCGACCGCTACGGTCGCAGGTTCGAATCCTGCCTCGGGCATGGATGTGTGTAATGTCCTTAGGTTAGTTAGGTTTAAGTAGTTCTATGTTCTAGGGGACTGCTGACCTCAGATGTTAAGTCCCAGAGTGCTCAGAACCATTTGAACCTTTTACTTTTTTTGTCTACTCATTATCAATAACCTATAAATAGTTCTTGGCCAATGACTACGTCAAAACATGCTATGAGTCAACGATTCCTTGAACCTCCTAGCAGGGAACTGTCCTCTAGTTAGACCATCATCGAAATACTTACTAGCCGGCCGAAGTGGCCGTGCGGTTAAAGGCGCTGCAGTCTGGAACCGCAGGACCGCTACGGTCGCAGGTTCGAATCCTGCCTCGGGCATGGATGTTTGTGATGTCCTTAGGTTAGTTAGGTTTAACTAGTTCTAAGTTCTAGGGGACTAATGACCTCAGCAGTTGAGTCCCATAGTGCTCAGAGCCAAATACTTACTCACAGCGTGTTTTGACGCAGATATTGGCCAAGCAGTGAATGCTCTGTGCAGCATATCCAGCTGTTCCATAGAGCTATCATCGACTGAGGCAAATCAATGGCTAAAACTATATTTTTTTTCATACAGGCATTCCATGTGCATTTCATTTGGTAAATACACTTCCACGGGAATGGCTAATATAATTAGAAACACGACGAAATCAGTCATTTTTTATTTGTGATGCCTTTCGGAAGCTTTACTCCACAGTTCCGGTGATAAGATAAGGTACATTACTCCTGGGAAACCAACGACGTCGAAATATCGGTAGTCTTGCGAGTATTTTTTGTGTACTTAACTTGAGACTCTGCGTTTGAGCTTACCAAAGTCACTGTTTACAAACGTCTCCACTCTCCGGGAATGCTACTGATACTGCTACTGATAAAGCCTCCGAAATTCGTAGTAAAGAATAAAAATTAGTCACTTTTTACCTTGTGTTTTACAAACATTTTAAGCAGACGGTCCCTGTAGTACCAAACGTGTGTTTATATAAATATATGGCGATAGGACTAGTATTTTAACAACATGCTTTTTTCCACGTGCTAATATAAACAAATTACTATGATTGTACTAAAGTACTCGATATATTTCATATGTATTACAGAAGAGTGTCGACACTTCGAGTCTCTATATTACGAGTTTCCGTAAATCCGCCTTGTCACAGAAAAGGACTGTACAGGTAACTATCATCGATCCGTTTCCCCCAACCGCTCACAGCACATCTGTCGAACCACTCAATGCACTTAGTTGTATCTTTGTCATTGATGCCACGCATACGCTGCTTCCGGTTTTAGATTGTTTACACAGTCAATCGTTTGTTGAAAGTAGTGTTTCATCTTTGTAACTGGCAGTACAGTACAGCGTTGTGCTTTGTTTCTCTGTCGACTATTTTTGTTAGTACACTTTCTAAAAATGAAATTTGTGCCTTTAAATGTTAAGTTACACTGAAACGACTTGCAACTTGACATAGTAAATGTAATAAAATAACCTTACTCTCGAATACGGTGTCGCTGATTAGTGACTGACGAATAAATCGACTTAATTCGGAACAGTTTTTCTCGAAGAGATGCTCTAAAGAATCTCTTAACCGAAGACGACAGAGAAATCGAAGTTTGAAAAAAGGAATGACTATTTTTTGAAACAGCTAGAGATGGGAGACTACACAGTTTCGTTGCTGGTATGTTGGTGTGGGCTGGTTCGACGAGTGGAAGATGGCCTTCGTCAACTAGATGTATGCGGAGGAAAGTTTTAAAAAATCATAACTAAAGAAAATGTAGCTAACGAACAAATTCACGACTGCTACAAAATTGGTTTAAATTTCAAAATGCAAAATGCTGCCTGCAGAAAAAATTGCTTCTAGTGAAGAAAAAAGTGCTCCTGGGCACCAAAAAGTGAAGAGCAGCTCACAATTCTGGCAGTTTCAAATGCAACTGGAAACCATAAACTGAAGCTCGTTGTGGCTGGGATGTCTGCCAAGAGCTCTCAAGAATGTAACCATGTCATTTCTTTCGATTACCTAAGCGAATACAGATAATGGCTGGACACGTAAGATATTTTTTTTATAATGGGTTTTCAAACTCATTTATACCGAGTGAAAAAAATGTTTTAGACGAAAAGGAATTGCCATGATCATCTATTTTGACAATTAATAATGTCTTAATATCCAAATGTAGAAAAACTGCAGCACCAAGGGATCCGCGTCTTGCTTCTCCCACCGAACGTTACCAGTTTCATTGAGCCAATGGATCAGGGCGCTCTGGAATGCCTGAAGATAAAGTATCGTCTGCGTGCATTCGGAAGATAATGGAAACATTGTGGGAGCGTTAAATAAAGGGACTGTGAAGGACGTTGTTTACCGTATCAGTGAGTCTTCGAGCGAGATACAGTTTCTTAGACACAGAGAAAAATTCTACAGGAAGGTAAACCCAACACAGAACCTGAAGAATCGAACGATAGAGGCGATCACATGTTGGGTAGTGTAATCAGAAGGTTGCCAGGCTGCGAAGGACCAGAAAATGTGGAAATATCTGAGAGGTTAAATTCAGACAAAGAGTTGGAAGCTACATACTCTTCTATAATTGAGGTGGGTGAAACCCCAGTGCAGTGTAAGTCTGATGAAGATGATGAGGCAAAAACTGCACCGATGGTGAGTCACGACGTGGCTACGCTTCTCTTCACGCCATCATGCACTACGTGGATCAACAGCCTAAGCCACACCAACTGACACCCCAGTCTTGAGATAGTGGCGTGATATTGCTGCGTGGGAAAGTTTCACCTTCACCAAACAAACTCCACCATTACTTCACGGAGTGAACTGTTGCCACACTTAAGTTAAAAACCTTTATTTCACGAATGTAATTGCCTACGTAAACACTTAGTTTTAATGAAGTTCATATCTGGACGTCTGTTTTCTTTTAAAAGTGGTTTCATTTCTTTTTCCGCCATAAATTTCGACAGTTCGAGTTTTCAATTGTTAAGAGATGATTCCGGTCCCGTTCATCTCGAGCTATCGAGACTCTACTGTACGACACTACTGGCCATTAAAATTGCTACACCACGATGATAACGTGCTACACACGCGACATTTAACCGACAGGAAGGAGATGCTGTGATATGCAAATGATTAGCTTTTCAGAGCATTCACACAAGGTTGGCGCCCGTGGCGACACCTACAACGTGATGACATGAGGGAAGTTTCCAACCGATTTCTCATACACAAAGAGCAGTTGACCGGCGTTGCCTGGTGAAATGTTGTTGTCACGCCTCATGTAAGGAGGAGAAATGCATACCATCACCTTTCCGACTTTGATAAAGGTCGGATTGTAGCCTATCGCGATTGCGGTTTATCGTATCGCGACATTGCAGCTCGCGTTGGTCGACATCCAATGACTGTTAACAGAATATGGAATCGGTGGGTTCAGGAGGATAATACGGAACGTCGTGCTGGATCCCAATGGCCTCGTATCACTAGCTGCCGACATGACAGGCATCTTATCCGCATGGCTGTAACGGATCGTTCAGCCACGTCTCGATCCCTGAGTCAACGGAAGGGGGCGTTTGCAAGACAAAAACCATCTGCACGAACAGTTCGACGACGTTTGCAGCAGCATGGAGTATCAGCTCGGAGACCATGGCTGCGGTTACCCTTGACGCTGCATCACAGACAGGAGCGCCTGCGATGGTGTACTCAACGACGAACCTGGGTGCACGAATGGTAAAACGTAATTTTTTCGGGTGAATCCAGGTTCTGTTTACAGCATCATGATGGACGCATCCGTGTTTGGCGATATCGCGGTGAACGCACTTTGGAAGCGTGCATTCGTCATCGCCATACTGGCTTACCACCCAGCCTGATGGTATGGGGTGCAATTGGTTACATGTCTCGGTTACCTCTTGTTCGCATTGACGGCACTTTGAACAGTGGACGTTACATTTCAGATGTGTTACGACGCTACATTTCAGCAGGATAATGCATGACCGGAAGTTGCAGGTCCTGTACAGGCCTTTCTGGATACAGAAAATATTGGACTGCTGCCCTGGCCAGCACATTCTCCAGATCTCTCACCAATCGAAAACATCTGGTCAATGGTGGCCGAACATCTGGTTCGTCACAATACGCCAGTCACTACTCTTGATGAATATTACCAACAGTAAATATTTGAACAATGGTTTTTAGAGTATAATTAATTTTTGCCAGCAGTGTTGCATTACTGATTCTAATCCATCCCAAAAACCATCAATGTAAAACTTTGCAAAATTTTACAGAGTAAGTATATTCATGTCGCAGTTCGATGTAGCAGTCAGATGGCGATCCAGTAACAGTAAAAATGGTAAGGAACAGTTTTGAGTTATTGCACGTAACAACTGAGGGCCACGGCGACCACACATTCTATGTTTCGTCGAAATAAGCAGCAAATCACTTGTAATAATCAGCATTTATATTTGTATGTGAAGATTGCACTTGTTATTATTGAGAAAGAGAATTAATTTCAAAGGGAAGATTTCATTTGTTATTATTAAGCAAGAGATAGAAATCCTAAGGAAGGTTTCATAGTTCATTGTAAAAGGGAAGATTATCAATAACAAAAGAGATATAGAGGAGACGGGAAGGTTTCAAACAGTGGTATCGTGTTGAAGTTGCATGAGCAGCTGTACCTGTACACGGCATCCAAGTTCTGTTTGACTCAATGCCCAGGCGTATCAAGGCCGTTATTACGGCCAGAGGTGGTTGTTCTGGGTACTGATTTCTCAGGATCTATGCACCCAAATTGCGTGTAAATGTAATCACGTCAGTTCTAGTATAATATACAGGGTGTTACAAAAAGGTACGGTCAAACTTTCAGGAAACATTCCTCACACACAAAGAAAGAAAATATGTTATGTGGACATGTGTCCGGAAACCCTTACTTTCCATGTTAGAGCTCATTTTGTAAGTAGGCTGTTTATGTTTTCTTATTGGCAACGTTACGTAGCGCTCTGGCTGTGCTGTGTGCAGTCTGTGGCTAGTTTGCATTGTTGTCTGCCATTGTAGTGTTGGGCAGCGGCAACTAGATGTGAACAGCGTGTAGCGTTGCGCAGTTGGAGGTGAGCCGCCAGTAGTGGTGGATGTGGGGAGAGAGATGGCGGAGTTTTGTAATTTGTGAGACTGGATGTCAATTATGACTATTAAGGTAAATACATTGTTTGTTCTCTATTAATATCTTTCATTTGCTAACTATCCCTATCTGTAGTTAGTGCCTTCCATAGTTTGAATCTTTTATTTAGCTGGCAGTAGTGGCGCTCGCTGTATTGCAGTAGTTCGAGTAATGAAGATTTTTGTGAGGTAAGTGATTTCTGAAAGGTATAGTTTAATGTTAGTCAGGGCCATTCTTTTGTAGGGAGTTTGAAAGTCAGATTGCGTTGCGCTAAAATTATTGTGTGTCAGTTTAAGGACAGTCTTGTATAATTGTTCAAAGGGGACGTTTCAATTTTATTACTTCTCTTCAAATCACATTAATCATGGAATGGAAACACACAGCAACAGAACGTACCAGCGTGACTTCAAACACTTTGTTACAGGAAATGTTCAAAATGTCCTCCGTTAGCGAGGATACATGCATCCACCCTCCGTCGCATGGAATCCCTGATGCGCTGATGCCGCCCTGGAGAATGGCGTATTGTATCACAACCGCCCACAATACGAGCACGAAGAGTCTCTACATTTGGTACCGGGGTTGCGTAGATAAGAGCTTTCAAATGCCCCCATAAATGAAAGTCAAGAGGGTTGAGGTCAGGAGAGCGTGGAGGCCATGGAATCGGTCCGCCTCTACCAATCCATCGGTCACCGAATCTGTTGTTGAGAAGCGTACGAACACTTCGACTAATATGTGCAGGAGCTCCATCGTGCATGAACCACATGTTGTGTCGTACTTGTAAAGGCACATGTTCTAGCAGCACAGGTAGAGTATCCCGTATGAAATCATCATAACGTGCTCCATTGAGCGTAGGTGGAAGAAACTAAAATGAGCTCTAACATGGAAATTAAGCGTTTCCGGACACATGTCCCCGTAACATCTTTTCTTTATTTGTGTGTGAGGAATGTTTCCTCAAAGTTTGGCCGTACCTTTTTGTAACACACTGTATTTGTCCAATGAATACCGTTTATCATCTGCATTTCTTCTTGGTGTAGCATGATGAGCGGATAGTGGGGGGGGGGGGGGGGGGGGCGGCAGTAAACGACTGTGAACTCACGTTCCCGAAAACCAAGCCCTGGAGCCTTGGATACACGTCTATTTATTCCTACTTGAGGCTTTACCAGCGCAAAAAGTTTCACTGTTTCGGGAAGTGACAATGACGCTCGACCCAATCTTTCATCACAGATTAAATAGCTCAGCTCCTGCTGTCACTAGCAAACTCTATTAACAACCATTTTATTGATATGGAAATTCGAAAAATAAACACTGGGCTTCAAAGACAATTTCAAGTGACTTATTTTTTTTCTCAAGTACTGAAGTTTGGGCGAAGGGACAATTTCCTAAACTCAGTGAAGACAACACTCTGAAAATGAGTTTAATGAAACAGAAATGGATACATTTTGGTAAAAATTTGGCAAAGAGTGTAAATCGTATTGAGAAAACTTTAAAAATAAAGATTCCATAAGTCACAACATACAGGCATAAAAGTGGATCTTTCAATTGATGTGTCTGGGAGTGCAAGCAGAATATAAACAAATCTTTTATTAATAACCCGTATTGACCGACTCATCGACTCGTAATTTATGGGTTTTATAAATCAGCTGCGAATGATTCATTTTTTGAAAAAAAATGGTTCAAATGGCTCTGAGCACTACGGGACTTAACTTCTAAGGTCATCAGTCCCCTAGAACTTACAACTACTTAAACGTAACTAACCTAAGGACAGCACACAACACCCAGCCATCACGAGGCAGAGAAAATACCTGACCCCGCCGGGAATCGAACCCGGGAACCCGAGCGTGGGAAGCGAGAACGCTACCGCACGACCACGAGATGCGGGCATTTGTTTGAAAGTTGGTTAAATGTTCTCTACCTTTCAAAATTTTAAAACTAGAAGATTTGTTTTCCTTTTCATATCTGATGCATGATTAAGCACACTGCACACTGTTTAAATCCGATGTTAGGGTAGGGCTTTAGATAACGCCTTTAGACTATCAACTTCCACCATCTGTAGCGACAACAGTGATATAGGGAAGACGTGTTGTTACGGTATGGTGCTTTTCGTTGGGGTGTGTTTCTCTTATTGCGTTAATTGCGGAAGGATGTGAACGCATTCTATAGTTTTGAGTAGCGCTTACAGTAGGGGGACAGTTCGGAGACGATGGTTGGGTCAGCATTCTGTCGTAAAGCAGCAAATGACAATGATTCGTGCACAATATCATTTCTGAAATGGACTCGTCTCCTCGGAGTCCCGACTTAAACCCTGTCGGATCAGTCAGAACATCAACAGACCTCAGCGTCCGACAACACTACCTCCTCTGGTTTTGGCTCTTGAGGGAGAATGGGCTGTCAGTCTTCCACAGACAATGACTTCATTAAAAGTGTCTCCAGCTCAGTGTGCGTTAATAGGTTGTCGCATTCTTTTGATCAGAGAGTGTGTGGGGAGGATGCACAAAGTGGATCAGATCTTTTTTATCATTATTTCAACACGTTGCAGCAAATCCAAACACCACACATCATTGTCTACCCACGGGTTGAGAATAGTTTTTGATCGCATGGGATGGTAGAAATCTTAATCAAATAACAAAAGTTTGAAGCCCTTTGATTCTAACAGGCTGACGTTCAAGATGCGAAAGATTAAATAAGAGTTCGACAGAATGAGATTTTCACTCTGCAGCGGAGTGTGCGTTGATTTGAAACTTCCTGGCAGATTAAAACTGTCTGCCGGACCGAGACTCGAACTCGGGACCTTTGCCTTTCGCGGGCATGTGCTCGACCAACTGCGCTACCCAAGCACAACTCACGCCCTATCCTCACAGCTTCTTCACTTCTGCCAGTACCTCGCCTCCTACCTTCCAAACTTTACAGAAGCTCTCCTGCGAACCTTACAGAACTAGCACTCCTGAAAGAAAGGATATTGCGGAGACATGGCTTAGCCACAGCCTGGGGGATGTTTCCAGAATGAGATTTTCACTCTGCAGCGGAGGTGCAGAGTTTGGAAGGTAGCAGGCGAGGTACTGGCAGACGTGAAGCTGTGAGGACAGGTCGCGAGTCGCGCTTGGGTAGCTCAGTTGGAAACACGAAAGCGACACCAGTTTCTGTGGAGCGTTCCCCTTCTGCGCTGGAAAAACGAGACGTCCAAGGAAAGCCAACAAAGAAAGCATCCAACGACCCTCAAGAAACGAGTCACTCTCATGAAGCTTCACTCGTCCCACCCACGACGACAACCTCCACCAGCTGGGCAGACGAAAGCGACCATAACAATGCCGACGCTGAAATGACAGAAGTTTCAGAAACTCAGACAGACTGTAAGCTAGCCCCACAGGTGGTTGATTTCTTCAACGACGGCGTCTCCGTGAACGAACATTCTAAAGAACAAGGACACACCGCTGAAACATTTGCTACCGGAGAATATTATTAAGATGCGTTTTAAAGCTGACGTTTGCGAGACAAAACAGAAGAATGTTTTTTAAAGTTAGATCAAGTAGAATGAAGAATGTCTGACATACAAGCATACAAAATCGCGACAGTAAACCTTAATAAGATTCACAGTTCCTTTAAACTACAGAACTTAAAAGATTTTATATATGCTTCTGACAGTGACATTATACTTTTACAAGAAGTGACAGACATTGAGCTTGGTAACGTATCTGGCTTCAACGCCGTTACAAACCCAGGGCATGGAGCGGAAATGGGCACGGCTCTGCTCACAAAGGAGGGCATAGTAGTCCAAGATGTAGTAAAACTACCAAACAGTAAAGGCATAGCGGCCACAATAAACAACATACGGCTCATTAACGTGTATGTCCCTTCAGGATCCAGTAACAGGCACCGCAGAACGGAGTTCTTTAAAGAAGAAATTGTCCCACTATTTGGAACTCGATATGATCACCTTATCCTAGGAGGAGATTTTAATTGTGTTTTGCATGCCAAAGACCAAACTCCCAATTTTAACAAGTGTACTGAACTGGAACGTATAGTTAATGACTTAAGACTAATAGACTCATGGGAACATATGCACGGTGCAGCCCCTGGCTTCACCCACGCCACAAGTCACTCGGCGAGCCGTCTCGACAGGATATATGTAACGCACAATTTGAAACACCTCATTTTGCAGTCCGAAGTATGGCCTACCGTTTTTTCAGATCATGCTGCTTACATATGCACAATCAATCTGATAAAACAAGGGACATTCAGAGGTCGAGGCACATGGAAGCTCAATGTGTCACATCTGGAAGACCATGCTTGTCAGGAGGCATTTCACAAGGTATGGAGAGAGTGTGAAAGCAAATTTAGCTCGTACAACTCTGGCACTGACTGGTGGCTAAAACATGCCAAACCTAAAATACGGAGGTTTTTCATAAACTACTCCAAAGATAAAAACTTTTGGTACAAATCAACTATAGAATTTTACTTTCAGTGTCTAAGGGATTTGTACAAGTGCGATGCAACAGTTGTGGACAACTACGAAAGAATTAACAAAATTAAAGCAAAAATCTTAGCACTACGGCGTAAACAACTGGAAGGCTACCAAATAAGGTCGCGTGCCCAGAACTTAGCCCAGCACGAGGTCACTTCCATTTATCATGTCATTCGTGAAAGCAAAAGGGCGGCTCGCAAGATATTATCTGAAATAACAACTGAGGATGGAAGGAAGCTGACGAAGCAAAGAGAGATTAAAGAAGCAATCGTACAGCATTTTGAATCCTTAATGTCTAGTCAGCCGGTTGACGAACAGCTTCAAGACGAGTTAATGATTAACCTCCAGGGCAAAGTATGCCACGCGGAAGCACAAACTCTCATCTCGGAAGTGACTGAAGAAGACGTCGAAGAAGCTATATATGGAAGCACGAAAAATAAGGCTCCAGGGGCAGATGGAATTCCGGCAGAATTTTATCGCAGATTCAGTGGCCTCGTAAAAGGCAAGTTTACTCTCATCTGCAACGAACTGCTAAACCCTGAGAATGACATCCCGAAGGAATTTCGTGAGGGACTCGTAGTGCTAGTGCCAAAAACTACCAATACGAAATCTGTAAGCGCTCTGAGGCCAATTACGCTTTTAAACAGCGATTACAAAATCTTTGGCCGCATCCTCGCTCGCAGGCTGAAAACCACAATGACCAGCGTCACTGGCCCTTATCAAACAAGTGTGGGCAAAGACAGAAGAATTCTCCAGACCCTCTGTGATTACAGGGACCTAATCTCAACGGCCGACGTCTGCAAAATAAAATGTGCACTCATCTCACTCGATTTTGACAAAGCCTTCGACAGAGTTAATCATAGTTTTCTCCTTCGCACCATGGGCGCAATGGGCTTCCCCACCTCTATTCATTGCGGTAGTAAGAAATACAGTAACAAACAACTCAGCCAGATTTGTCATCAATGGACACATTAGCCGCCCGATTGCCGTCACCAGCTCCATTAGGCAAGGGTGTCCAATGTCAATGGCACTCTTCGCCATCGCCATCGAGCCCCTGCTTGCCTCCCTTATGAAACATCTACAAGGACTACAAATACATGGAGAAAAGATCGTGTGCAAGGCATACGCTGATGATGTTGGCTTCCTAGTCGTGAATGGCGCTGAAGTACAGAGCGCACTACGAATAGTAACAAAATATGAACAGGCATCTGGTGCAAAACTTAATAGGACAAAGTCGGGGATTTTCAACATCGGCCGTGGAATTGGGACGCAAACGCAGGATCTGTTACGCGAGCTTGTAACCATGAAATGTCTCGGCATAGATTTTAAAAGAAATATCAAGCACACTATTGCTGCGAATTATCGAAAATTACTTAACAGCATACGCGCCTCTGTACAAGCACATAGTATTAGGAAACTCGATGAACTTCAAAAAGTAACAGTGGCAAATGTATACATCACATCCAAAGTTAATTATGTAGCACAAGTTCTGCCACCACCTGCGACTTTGTTGAAAAGCATCGCATCTGCACTAGGACACTTTGTGAGCCGCGGACGTATTTTCAAAGTCAAATATGACATTCTGATGCTCCCTACGAAATGTGGAGGGTTAAATCTTACCGATGTCAGCAAAAAAGCGCAAGCCTTATACCTTGCTACCACATACAAACAATGGAAAGAGCCAAGTGGTACCCTTGCTGCACATTTGTTAAACGAAATAGTTCCTGCTGACGTCAGTGCACCTATAAATGTCCAACACATACCCAACGGACTATACCACTTGAAATACTTTTTCGTAGAATACAGCTATTTACAGGCAAGGATTCCTGGAAAAGACATCATGAAAGTAAAAGAACTTTATAATAACTTGATGAAAGACAAACCCAGAAACGACGTAGAACAAAAGTATCCTTGTTATAACTGGGAAACAATATGGGAAAATATTCACTGCCGGAACTTGCCAACGTATGTCAAATCAACCTGGTACTTTGCTGTAAACAGAAAAATTACGACGAACTCTAAACTTCACTCTATTCGATTGGCCGAGTCACCGCTGTGTCCATTATGTAAAATACCAGATACCGAAGAGCATAGATTGCTGTGTGACAGGGTAAAAGAAATATGGCTCTACATAAGACAAAAGATAGCGAGCATCAGCAGAACTACGCCCAATGCCGTTACGACTGCTGAATTTTTAAACCCTGACGGTATACCTTACCCTAAAACAAAACGAAATGCAATTAACTGGTTGAAAGGCCAAACGATGCATTACGTCCTAACAAAAGAATCAAGCAATAGGGAGGACTTCTGGGTATACCTTACAACTGAGCACCACAAGTTGATGTGTACTAAAAAATACAAAGAAAATTACGCAAACTTTTTAACTAAAACAATCCTGTAACCATTAGAAATGCGTAATTTACATTGCACATTCAAGCATTTCGTATATTAGACGAATGATTTTTGGTTAAAGTTTGTTCTTCACGTAGCAGGAGGAGGATTTCCAACAGAAAGTAGTCAGAGAAGATCATCAGTATAGACCAATTAAGCCTATGTGTATCTATTACTTTGGTTTCGGAGAAACACAGTGATGAAACTGGTATACGCCATTTATTTAGTTTCTGTTTTTCTTTCCTTTTCTTTTCACAAGAAGACACATTTATGTTAATTAAGTGTAAAATCAAGCAGAAGAAGCCTATTTTACTTCATTACCTTCTGAAAAAGGAAATTATACTTATCAGCAATAATGAGTTGGCTTCTTTCCGTTTTTCCACGCACGGAGAACGAAATCTACAGATGCAGTTACATTTCCACAACAATTATGAGACTGCCTTCTCAATGGAATTTACATTTATTTTTATTCAAGCCATGTTGCAAACAAAGGCAACAGAAGGGACATACTTCGTTCGTCGTTCAGAAGAAGCGCGTTTCCACATCATCAAGTTATATTCATTCTTAAAGGTGGAGAAGCCGGGCCGAGAAGGCAACACTTGGCGAGCGTAAAGGATGGGTTGAAGGGGAGGAAGGAGACCCAACACAAAAAAAAAAAAAAATAAATAAAAATAAAAAAAAAAAGAAAAAAAAAAAGTTGGTAGAGCACTTGCCCGCGAAAGGCAAAGGTCCCGAGTTCGAGCTTCGGTCCGGCACACAGTTTTAATCTACCAGGAAGTTTCCAGAGTTTGACAGATTTTTAAAATTCAAGGTTGCGGTATAGCTGCTCGTTCCTCTTAAAAAAAAATTCCTCATCATGTAATCGATGAAACGGCCGAATGAATTACCGGCCATTTGTAACATATACTTTTATTCTGTTGGAATTTTACTGGCTATCCTACTAATTATTTGAGCAATGTTTTCACTTTTCTCTCACTGTCGACAAGTAAGTCTATTGCAACTTTTAGATGGAACGTTTCCTAAAGGTAATGCCCACATTTTGCCCCATTTCTTCTTCGTTATCTCAGCGACACGACAATAAAGTACCTGGCAGAGGGTTCAATGAACCACCTCAAGCTGTCTCTCTACCGTTCCACTCTCGAACGGCACGCGGGAAAAACAAGCACTTAACTTTTTCTGTGCGAGCCCTGATTTCTCTTCTTTTATCGTGATGATTATTTCTCCCTGTGTAGGTGGGGGACCAACAGAATGTTTTCGTAATCGGAGGACAAAACTGGTGATTGAAATTTTATGAGAAGGTTCCGTCGCTACGAAAACCGCCTTTGTTTTAATGATTGCCACTCCAATTCACGTAAAGGTGTCTGCGACACTGTCTCCCCTATTTCGCAATAATTCAAAACGAGCTGCCCTTCTTTGTACTTTTTCGATGTCATCGGTCAGTCCCACCTGATGCGGATCCCACACCGCACAGCAATACATCAGAGTGGGACGGACGAGCGTGGTGTAAGCAGGCTCTTTAGTTGACCTGTTGCACCTTCTAAGTGTTCTGCCAATGAATAGCAGTCTTTGGTTTGTTCTACCCACAATATTATCTATGTTATCGTTTCAATTCAGGTTATTTGTAATTGTAATCCCTAAGTATTTAGTTGAATTTACAGACTTCAGATTTGTGTGAGATTTAGCTGATTTCTTTTAGTACTCATGTGAATAACTTCACACTTTGTGCAACTTTGTCATATGATGACATGGTTTAAAACCGTGGCTGTTATTTGAAGACAAATGTTGAAGGTGTTGGGACAGCAACCAGCCACAAATTTACTTTCAGTTCCTCTATTCAAAGGGTACCGTTACCGGTTAGATCCATTACATGTCATTTTGAATTGCGGTCTGTCCGTCGGAAACAATGATGACACGCCACCCGTAGAGTGCACCATGCTCATATAGAAGACGCCGCCAATGCGTGGAGCATATGTTCACCGAAGACATCAAAAGGTGTGCATCCAAAGACGACCAGTTTGTATATGCCGGACTCGATGTTATATCATGTTCTTATTTGTTCACACAGCGCCTCTCATGAAATTACATAACGCACCCATTGGTGTTCTCTAGTTATTCGCGATAGTATTATTTCGTGCTCTGCCGAAACTCATCGTTCTGTAATAGGTGCTAATTACTAGTCAAGGTATTTCCGTTTGCTGATTATGTTCTTGTTTCGATGCTTTTATTTCTTTATCTGTAAACGGTGTCATCAACGGTAAACGACGAATGATTTTAAGTTAACTGCACGATGAAAAAAAATTAACTCTGGAATGCGGTCACGAGAAATCTGTTTTGTTTCGAGGTTGCAGTACGAGGTGCATTCAAGTTCTAAGGCCTCCGATATTTTTTCTCCGGACTGCAAAGAGATAGAACCATGCGCATTGTTTTAAAATGAGGCCGCGTTCATTGTCAATACGTCTCAGAGATGGCAGCACCATATGGCAGATGGAATTTTACCGCCAGCAGCGAGAATGAGAACTGTTTTAAATACTTAAAATGGCGACGTATTCCTTACTGGAACAGCATGCAATCATTCGTTTTCTGAATTTGCGTGGTGTGAAACCAATTGAAATTCATCGACAGTTGAAGGAGACATGTGGTGATGGAGTTATGGATGTGTCGAAAGTGCGTTCGTGGGTGCGACAGTTTAATGAAGGCAGAACATCATGTGACAACAAACCGAAACAACCTCAGGCTCGCGCAAGCCGGGATGACGACATGATCGAGAAAGTGGAGAGAATTGTTTTGGGGGATCGCCGAATGACTGTTGAACAGATCGCCTCCAGAGTTGGCATTTCTGTGGGTTCTGTGCACACAATCCTGCATGACGACCTGAAAATGCGAAAAGTGTCATCCAGGTGGGTGCCACGAATGCTGACGGATGACCAACGGCTGCCCGTGTGGCATGTTGCCAAACAATGTTGACGCGCAACGACAGCATGAATGGGACTTTCTTTTCGTCGGTTGTGACAATGGATGAGACGTGGATGCCATTTTTCAATCCAGAAACAAAGCGCCACTCAGCTCAATGGAAGCACACAGATTCACTGCCACCAACAAAATTTCGGGTAACCGCCAGTGCTGAAAAAAATTATGGTGTCCATGTTCTGGGACAGCGAGGGCGTAACCCTTACCCATTGCGTTCCAAAGGGCACTACGGTAACAGGTGCATCCTACGAAAATGTTTTGAAGAACAAATTCCTTCCTGCACTGCAACAAAAACGTCTGGGAAGGGCTGCGCGTGTGCTGTTTCACCAAGACAACGCACACGCACATCGAGCTAACGTTACGCAACAGTTTCTTCGTGATAACAACTTTGAAGTGATTCCTCATGCTCCCTACTCACCTGATCTGGCTCCTAGTGACTTTTGGCTTTTTCCAACAGTGAAAGACACTCTTCATGGCCACGCATTCACCAGCCGTGCTGCTATTGCCTCAGCGATTTTCCAGTGGTCAAAACAGACTCCTAAAGAAGCCTTCGCGGCTACCATGGAATCATGGCGTCAGCGTTGTGAAAAATGTGTACGTCTGCAGGGCGATTACGTCGAGAAGTAACGCCAGTTGCATCGATTTCGGGTGAGTAGTTAATTAGAAAAAAAATCGGAGGCCTTAGAACTTGAATGCACCTCGTATACCACAGGAATCGACATTAAAGCTTGCTTGCTGGCTGGTATAGTGAGCGGAGCATTAACCACGGTAGTGAAAGGTGAACGAAGTAATTCATGGTGTAAATGTCCTAAAGTGCTTAAAACCTCCAGGAAAAACTGTAATTTCAACAGCAGCCAGTTGGGATTTGACGAGGCAAGATCACCAGAAAGACAACCTACCAGTCAGAGATAGAAACACGCATACATAACAACCTGTCGTCTATCGGCCGACGAAACGTTGGTGGAAGCAGTAGCGCTCCACATTTCTGTCACACGCCAGCAATACGGCTACCACATTATCGAATATCTGTCACAGACAGCAGTACCGGGAAATGGATACGGGAGAAGTAAGCTACGAATCCGCCTATGGAGCATAACTTAAGGGTATCGGCTGCTTTCGTTTAATTTCTAGTCCAGTGGATGAAAACCAAAACGTCTTCAGAAAAACAATCTCTTGTGCAACGCGAGTTTCGTTAAATTTACAGCACCTGCAGCAAGTTCCGTATAGATTCGTCTCCAAAGCGTGGTATCGCACCTACTGGAGCCAACTTGGACATAATTTTCCAGAAACACTCTTGCCCATTTGATTCATTCCATCACCGTCGCCAGTAACCTTATATCGTGGTCACGTACCTAGGAATAAACTTTCTGCTATTCTTTAAAAGTGTTGGACTCGAGAAAGTATTATTGATATGTACTGGATTTACATGTGAATAATTTACATGCATAAACTTCTAGGACTTATAAGAGGGAAGTGAGTACGTAATATTCTAAATAGGATCCATGTCCGGAAACTTGCCGTTCCCGTTCTACTATGGTTTCAATGGAGATGTTTATCTCATTCACTCCTGCTTGAGAAACTGAATTAGGCGCGACGCAGTACAATCATAAGATTATAATTCGAAATGAAATGTAACGAAACATCGATTTACCACTTAAGTACATTTTTTTTGTATTAACGTTTAAACACTTTTTGCTTACATCATTCCAAAGCAAAAAAGAACCCAACGTACTGTACGTATAGCACAGTACTGAAGCGTAACAGCAGCTTCTTCTGCCTCGAGAGCAGTCTCGTAAATTAATCTTTGCAACGATCCGACAAGAAGTGGCACACGTCATTTTGCATACAATGACAAGCAACTCTGAGACTTTTCTCCTTCCTTCGGCAAACCTGGAGGTGTTACACATCTGAATTGAAATAGTCGTAGAGCGAAAGCGCCACGTTAGGTTTCACGACATGGAGTCTACTCGTATCATCTTATGTCATCTTATACTCAGTCGTCTCTATAAATCCTAGATTTCCGAATATCCTGTGTTATTACTCTACTGCACACTGAAAATTTCCTTTCGAAAGCATTTTCGTTTGATTTTACTTGGAACTCATAATGGCTTTATTGGGTTGTTTCAACTTTACTGTTGTTTACATTTGGCGCAGTGCATTTCCAACTGTGAGAATCACCAAACATATCTGCCTGCGAGAATACAACATGAGTTTGGACTCGTTTTATAATCTTCGTAAAAGAATGTGCTGATTGATGAAATCCAGAATTTTACTATTGATCTCTTCAATAAACAACATGGTCCCTGTGCGTTAATGATCTGTCTAATAATGCTGTTAATGAAATGGCCCCTGTGCGTTGATAATTTTCGGAGAAAACTGATGCTGAAATGAAACTAACTTACCCCGTAATGTAATTGCTTGGAAACGCGGTACTTGCTGCTCTCTTTGAGCCAGCTGCAAATCTCTAACTACAATTACTGAGACCTCAGTGCAGTACTGCAGACAACAAGTAAACTATTTTATGCACATCACTGAGTGACACACTCCTTTAAATAAAAATGACTTGGATCGAGGATGTGGACAACGCTCTTAGGAGAAATATTTCTGTAACAAACTGTTTATAATTATCTGATATATTATTACTTGTATGCAATTCATGTTACAACACTCATTAACATTAACTAAGGGCAACACTGATACCAAACACTTACTCTCGTAATCACTAATAAACTTAAAAAATACTTCACAGTAAAAATTACTCTATCTTTAATGAAAAATCTAAAGTTCCCTGATATGGGTGTCTCATTCAGCAATGGTTCTAAACTACACGAGACTGCGGGGCCGCTAAATAAAAAATATTACCTTCATACCTCTTCACACTTTTTTCTAATCACATTACATCCTACTTCTATCTAAATCACTAATCAAATCTTTCCCGTCTGTTTAGCAATATTCAAACGCAAATCATTTCACTTAACACACATGCAGTTAACTTTACGTCTACATTGACACGAGTCCTCTTCTCGGCTTCTGTCTCGCTACTGCCCTAACGACAAAATCCCGAGCTCTTCGCTGTCCAGTTGCGCTGACACATCTTCTAGCGACGCAGCTGCTCTGACCGAAGACTGAGTGCGAGTAATAAGCGACTCAAAAGTGTTCGAGACATCCACAGTATGTAGAAATTCCAGAAACGCAAATAAAAAACTCCAAATGAACCAGTTTCACTACCCCACGGTCTCTCTGGGAAGAATTTCGCAGTATGATTTTTGCATATGGCAAAGACTGTACTGAAAAATTCGTCAACACAAAATTGTACGAAAGTAATAGTAGGCTAGAAAGTAGTACAATATATCGTAGACACACATAAAAAGATTACAGAATACATACAGAATATGCAACATATACCGGGTGATTAAAAAGTCAGTATAAATTTGAAAACTGAATAAATCACGGAATAATGTTGATAGAGAGGTACAAATTGACACACATTCTTGGAATGACATGGGGTTTTAGTAGAACCAAAAAAATACAAATGTTCAAAAAATGTCCGACAGATGGCGCTTCATCTGATCAGAATAGCAATAATTAGCATAACAAAGTAAGACAAAGCATAGGTGATGTTCTTCACAGGAAATGCTCAATATGTCTACCATCATTCCTCAACAATAGCTGTAGTCGAGGAATAATGTTGTGAACAGCACTGTAAAGCATGTCCGGAGTTATGGTGAGGCATTGGCGTCGGATGTTGTCTTTCAGCATCCCTAGAGATGTCGGTCGATCACGATACACTTGCGACTTCAGGTAACCCCAAAGCTAATAGTCGCACGGACTGAGGTCTGGGGACCTGGGAGGCCAAGCATGACGAAAGTGGCGGCTGAGCGCACGATCATCACCAAACGACGCGCGCAAGAGATATTTCACGCGTCTAGCAATACTTCTTTTGTTTGGTTCTAATAAAACCCCATGTCATTCCAAGCATGTGTGTCAATTTTTACCTCTGTATCTAACGTATTCCGTGGTTTATTAAGTTTTCAAATTTATACTGACTTTTTGAAAAAAATTTTTTTTTGTTTTGTGAGTAGTGGTACTCAGTACCATACAAATTAATTTGCAAAAACTTCTGTACATTTCGTGCTCAGGAGCACTCCAGGTAAAGTTACAAATGTTGTTGACATTGACGCTCAGGTACACTCAGAATATGTTAAATTTCGTTTGAAAGGAGTGTACACAAATTAAAGAAAATGGTCCATTACATTAGAGTGCACTAGTTTTGAAGTCATCAACTGGGTGAAAAGAGTGACATTCATGGCGTTACTATTTTTGTAGTGACTGTGATTACATTGTCTTTCAGTAGTAGCAAATATGTATCGAAGCAACGTCTTTTAGTGGTTGCTGTAAACATAGCTGTTAACATGAGTGTACACAGTACACTACCTAGTGTATGTTGAAGTGTCTTTCAGCACTTATAACGTTATAATAACTCATCAAGTGAAAGCATTGTATAATGATTGTTTGTGAGGCGGTTAAGAGCAGACTGAGTGGATGCAGTACTTACCCACAAAAAATCCAGTGATAACAAAGAGCCAGAGCATTCCAAAAAGGTACTGCCATGTCATTTTCACCTAATTTCTGAAGCCATCTAAACTCATAATAAACGATGAGGCATATCGTGGTAAAGAAAACGTTCATAAAGCTCGAACTTTCTCACAGCGCAGAGAGTAAGTGAATCAGACAACAGTAACGAAATCCTAGACACAGAATGGAATATATACCGCAAGGATAGGATAAACGCCAATGGTGGAGGAGTATTTATAGCAGTAAAGAATTCAATAATATCCAGTGAAGTTCTTAGCGAATGCGAATGTGAAATAATCTGGGTTAAGTTAAGTATCAAAGGTGGGTCTGATATGATAGTCGGATGCTTCTATAGACCACCTGCATCAGCAACCGTAGTAGTTGAGCGCCTAAGAGAGAACCTGCAGAACGTCGTGAAGAAGTTTCGTGATCATACTATTGTAATAGGGGGAGACTTCAATCTACCAGGTATAGAATGGGATAGTCACACAATCAGAACTGGAGCCAGGGACAGAGACTCTTGTGACATTATCCTGACTGCCTTGTCCGAGAATTACTTCGAGCAGATAGTTAGAGAACCAACTCGTGAAGCTAACGTTTTAGACCTCATAGCAACAAATAGACCGGAACTTTTCGACTCTGTGAATGTAGAAGGGGGTATCAGTGATCATAAGTCAGTGGTTGCATCAATGACTACAAGTGTAATAAGAAATGCCAAGAAAGGAAGGAAAATATATTTGCTTAACAAGAGTGATAGGGCACAAATCGCAGAATATCTGAGTGACCACCATCAAACGTTCATTTCTGAGGAAGAGGATGTGGAACAAAAATGGAAAAAATTCAGAAACATCGTCCAGTACGCCTTAGATAAGTTCGTACCGACTAAGGTCCAAAGCGAGGGGAAAGATCCACCGTGGTATAACAATCATGTACGAAAGGTACTACGGAAACAAAGAAAGCTTCATCATAGGTTTAAGAGTAGTCGAATCATAGCTGATAAGGAAAAGCTGAACGAAGCGAAAAAGAGCGTAAAGAGAGCAATGAGAGAAGCATTCAACGAATTCGAACATAAAACATTGGCAAACAATCTAAACAAGAACCCTAAAAAGTTTTGGTCATATGTAAAATCGGTAAGCGGATCTAAATCCCCTATTCAGTCACTCGTTGACCACGATGGCACCGAAACAGAGGACGACCGAAGAAAGGCAGAAATACTGAATTCAGTGTTCCGAAACTGTTTCACTGCGGAAAATCGTAACACGGTCCCTGACTTCAGCCGTCGCACGGACGCCAAAATGGAAAATATTGAAATAAACGATATCGGAATTGAAAAACAACTGCTATCACTTAGTAGCGGAAAAGAATCCGGACCAGACGAGATACCCTTAAGATTCTACAGTGATTATGCTAAAGAACTTGCCCCCTTTCTATCAGCAATTTATCGTAGATCGCTGGAAGAACGTAAAGTACCTAGCGACTGGAAGAAAGCGCAGGTCGTTCCCATTTTCAAGAAGGGTCATAAATCAGATGCGAATAATTGTAGGCCTATTTCGCTTATGTCAATCTGTTGTAGAATAATGGAACATGTTTTGTGTTCTCGTATTATGACGTTCTTAGATAATACAAATCTCCTTCATCATAACCAACATGGATTCCGCAAACAGAGATCATGTGAAACTCAGCTCGCCCTATTTGCCCAAGAAATTCACAGTGCCATAGACAATGGCGAGCAGATTGATGCCGTATTCCTGGACTTGAGGAAGGCATTTGATACGGTTCCGCACTTACGTTTAGTGAAAAAAATACGAGCTTACGGAATATCGGACCAGGTTTGTGATTGGATTCAGGATTTCCTAGAAGAAAGAACACAACATGTCATTCTTAACGGTTCAAAATCTGCAGATGTAGAGGTAATTTCGGGAGTACCGCAAGGAAGCGTGATAGGACCTTTATTGTTTACAATATACATAAATGACTTAGTTGACAACATCGGTAGCTCCGTGAGGCTATTTGCAGACGACACGGTTGTCTACAAGAAAGTAGCAACATCGGAAGACTCGTACGTACTCCAGGAAGACCTGCAGAGGATTAATGCATGGTGCGACAGCTGGTAGCTTTCCCTAAACGTAGATAAATGTAGTATAATGCGCATACATAGGGGCAGAAATCCATTCCAGTACGATTATGCCATAGGTGGTAAATCATTGGGAGCGGTAACGACCGTAAAATACTTAGGAGTTACTATCCGGAGCGATCTGAAGTGGAATGATCACATAAAACAAATAGTGGGAAAAGCAGGCGCCAGGTTGAGATTCATAGGAAGAATTCTAAGAAAATGTGACTCATCGGCGAAAGAAGTAGCTTACAAAACGCTTGTTCGTCCGATTCTTGAGTATTGCTCATCAGTATGGGACCCATACCAGGTTGGATTAATAGAAGAGATAGACATGATCCAGCGAAAAGCAGCGCGATTCGTCATGGGGACATTTAGTCAGCGCGAGAGCGTTACGGAGATGCTGAACAAGCTCCAGTGGCGGACACTTCAAGAAAGGCGTTACGCAATACGGAGAGGTTTATTATCGAAATTACGAGAGAGCACATTCCGGGAAGAGATGGGCAACATATTACTACCGCCCACATATATCTCGCGTAATGATCACAACGAAAAGACCCGAGAAATTAGAGCAAATACGGAGACTTACAAGCAGTCGTTCTTCCCACGCACAATTCGTGAATGGAACAGGGAAGGGGGGATCAGATAGTGGTACAATAAGTACCCTCCGCCACACACCGTAAGGTGGCTGGCGGAGTATAGATGTAGATGTAGATGTAGATCAGTGAATGTGCTGCTTTTACAAAGTACATATATTCTGTTGCAATACACAGAAAGAAAATATAGAGAAAAAGGAAAGAAAAAAAGTAACAGACATTTCTTGGAACATCGAAATTACATTTATGTCGTTAGTGACATTTCAAAGAAAATAAATGTAATCGAAATCTCTTTTATGCTGTGGGAGGAAAGAAACATTAAAATATAGTAATCAATACATGTACAATGCATTCTAAGAAATGAGTTGGTTAACATTGTTGCGAGTCTTCTCACTTTTTACATGAGCATTTGTGGAATACTCGTGTTATGCGAGAGTACAATGGTAATTTCTGCAGAACGTATTTTTTTTTTTTTTTTTTTTTTGTATATTCGAATATATGCGTATAAGGATGCAGGGTAATGGGAATGAAAAGAAAGGAATGTGCACAATACTTTTCTGCTTTAGAAAAGAAAGGAAATTATTACCTTTCTCTGTCGTCTGTAAGTCATAAAACATAAAGCAAATGAAAATTTTATTACTAGATCTTAACTTATGCACGTGCCAATTTCTTATAATAACGACAAATGCAAAATCTAAGTGGTATGAAGAAGAGTACTTAATACCTACGAACAAGCAAAGTAAAAATACAGAATGAAAACAATTAAGAAATTATGTCTTCTCATCAGACAAACACCATATCACAATTAGCAAAGCATGTACCAAGGGCAAAATTATCACGTAATCCCTAATCATCCCTAACATCAACATTCCATACTTCATATCAAAAATAATAATAGTCACAAAGGGTTCGTGATCCTCACTTCTTATTATCTCATCACATCCCCATTATAAAAGTCCATCAATCATCGCTTTACATACTTCATGTATAACAAGTCGTTAAGCCTTTAAATGGCTCTAAGCGCTATGGGACTTAACATCTGAGGTCATCAGTCCCCTAGAACTTAGAACTACTTAAACCTAACTAACCTAAGGACACCACACACATGCATACCCGAGGCAGGATTCGAACCTGCGACCGTAGCAGCATTCCGGTTCTGGACTGAAGCGCCTAGAACCGCTCGGCCACAATGGCCGGCCGTTAAGTCTTCACTTCACATACGATACTTATAATAAAATTCTTACAGTCAACTAAGTAACCTTAGCCGGCCGAAGTGGCCGCGCGGTTCTGGAGCTGCGGTCTGGAACTGCGAGACCGCTACGGTCGCAGGTTCGAATCCTGCCTCGGGCATGGATGTGTGTGATGTCCTTAGGTTAGTTAGGTTTAACTAGTTCTAAGTTCTAGGGGACTAATGACCTCAGCAGTTGAGTCCCATAGTGCTCAGAGCCATTTGAACCATTTTTGAACTAAGTAACCATGGTTGTTGCTGAGTGTTAGAGTACCTCAGTGCAAGACGCAGATATTAAATATCTCCTCTTATTTTTACAGTTCATGTTGCACCTATGCAAATATATATATGCTACCTGTTTGATTGTTCCTCTCTGGAATCCATTACTGCCTACTTCAGTACGTTAGCCTGTAAGACGAAGTGCATTCTGACCCGCAAAATTCGAGGTCATTGTTTCTCATGTTACTTTTATCTTATGTGGTTGCTTTGTCTTCGACGAAAAAAATCTTTCCTGTCTTCCTTTACGTAACCTTTGCTAGTAAAATGATGGACTGTAAAGATCCGGGTCATTTATCTTAGAATATGACATTGTATACGCTCTGTAATAATCATTGTATCTTTTACACCAAGGTCATAACACAATGAAAATAAACGTACGAAATGACGTATACTTATAGTATTGTATGAATCATAAAATGGTTATTGTTATATACACATACATTTGAATGAAAGAGAACTTGTAGAAAATCTCATCTATTAATTATGTACAAGTTTGTACATAATGTCAGAGGAAAATGAAACACGTATTTTCACAACCTGACTGGTAAATATCAGTCCGTTGTTCTTATTACTAGGGAAGGCAAAGTCAAATAATTAGTCAGTGAACGGTTTTATGTTGGTGATGTGACGAAGACTTCGTGACGCTTTCGTTCTGAGTGTTTCAATATGTACTGCGTTGGGATGTGGAATTCGTCGAACCCGGAACAGTCCGTTATAAAGCAATGCAAATTCTGACACTTGTTCTTTGATTTGCAAGAGAATCGGGGCACTCGAACCAAAACTTTTGGTTCAGCTTCGAATTCTCTAATGTGACCTACCCTTTTTTTTAGCGTTTTCCTCTTCTCGGCTGCATTTCTTATATTAATAATTGCAGTGTCAATCAGTTCCTCCGAGCGGTCTCAGGCGCTGCAATCATGGACTGTGCGGCTGGTCCCGGCGGAGGTTTGAGTCCTCCCTCTAGCGTGGGTGTGTGTGTTTGTCCTTAGGATAATTTAGATTAAGTAGTGTGTAAGCTTAGGGACTGATGACCTTAGCAGTTAAGTCCCATAAGATTTCACACACAATCAGTTCAATATGACGTAAACATTGTGATTTGGGGAAAGAAACAAGTTGTTTTATTTTGTCTTGTGGATTTTTATTCTTCAGAATTAAATGTGGCGAAAGCGAAGTTGAATAATTAGGAATTGAAATAATGATGCCCTAAAAGTCTGAATATATTTGCCCCTTTCAGTGCGTTGTTTTTGGTAATAAATTGTGCAAAGATTTCCTATGTCTTTCACAAGGAGTTGAGGAAGCGTAACACCCGGAAATAAAAACGGGTTTCATCTTTCTGTTGTGCAACGTATGTGTCCAAGTTGCAGAACGAAATTGTGGTCCATAGTCAGATATCACCTTTTCTACGTGTCATATGTGTGGTAAAATATTCTTAGTGAATGCAACTGAAATAGGTTTTGTTGTAGTTCTGCGAAGTGGCGTAAAGGAAACATATTGAGAAGTTAGTTCAACTAAAAGAAAGATGTATGAAAAAACTTTTTTTACTCTTTGGAATAGACCCGTAGAGGTCTACCGCCGCTAAAAGACGCAGTTCAATGGAAATGGGTGGTAAAAGTGGAGCTAAATGTGATGTACTGGAAGATTTTGCTTGCTGTCAGAGTTTGCATTTCGCCAGAACGCATCTAATTCATTTCGCTTACGTTTATAAAATAGGATGTTTGAGACAGTATAGACCTGTTTCTACACTAACAACCAGCAAGGGAAAAACAGATTAAGAAGCTGTATTATCAAAAACCAGTTTCAAGTTAAAAGCATTTTGAAACACAAGGTATTGGCAAGTAACACAAATTTCCATTTTTAAGGCAGGAAAAATTATTAGGACTTTAAGGAAACTCATTTCATTCGCTGAACATCACGTGTCCCATGGTAGAAAAAGTTCTTCCGTCTCAAGGTACGAGATGGCGCACGCCGACGAAGTATAACTTTAACGCCCACACGTTACGTAACTGGTATTAAAAATGTACCGGTCCAGAACTCTGTAACTAAGGAGATGGTAATATCCTCCAAATAACTTTAATGTCACTGAACTATGTACAACTCGCAATGTTTTCAAACGCTGCACAAATCACATCATGTCTCACAACAACAAAAAGGGTAAAAAACGCCGGGAACTACTTAGGGCCGTTTCTAGCGTAGATTCCATCATGTGATTCTAAAACCAGTTACTAAATTGAAGCAAAGACCAGACAACATTGTGTATCCTGAGGCATACTATCGAGGTGCAACACTGTCCCCTACTTCCTATCTCTGTATGGGCAAGGCAAAGAACTTCAGCTGGTGACAACTACAGCAGAACACGTTAATGTAGTCGATGATGTTCAAGGAAGGAAGGAAAATGAGGGATTTGCGTCCTGGTGACATCGAGCTCGTTAGAGACTGAGCCCAAGCTCGGATTAGGGAAGGAAGGGCTAGGAAATCGGCCGTGCCCTTTCAAAGGAACCATCCCGGCATTTGCCTGGAACGAATTACGGAAATCACGAAAATCCGGACGGGGATTAGAACCGTCCTCCTACCGAATGTCAGTCCAGTGTCCTAACCACTACACCACCTCGCTTCGTGCAGCACACACACCGACGATAACTGCCGTCAGCGCTTCCATGTTTACTATTCAAATGTTACATACTAATAGTTACAGTTTAAAGCTGCACTAAAGGTAAAAATAAATTCTGTAGTATCTGTAAAACCTTGACATCATGTCAAGTGTAAATAACTGAATAATTATTCCATTTTCTTACAGTCTATTGTCGCATTTCCTTTCACAATGATAAATGGTTTCGTTCATGTTCTGAACATCTTCAGATCTGTTAAAACAAATAACAGACATGCTAAGTTTCTTCTTACATAATTCGACTGAAACATATACATGAAAAATGTGATGGTGCATACGATAACCGCTGTAGTTGCACAGCAACTCCTCAATTTTACAAGCTGTGAGCAGCCTCCATAAGTCAGTAGCACACGTGCGAATATTATTACTTTCTCTGTGTCTAGACGATGATGCCGATGATCCCGCATTCGATGTTCACTTAATTAAAAGCCGTTCCAGCTCATTTTATGGAAATACATTAAGTTCACTCGACCCGATTCGGATTTAGTATTAGGCCATTATCGAGTGCATCTAAAAGTTAAACTGTGAAGAAGCAACGTCAACTGACGTTTTCACGAAAAAAATTGTGTACGTATTTCGATGTAGTCTAGGGTCCAGTTCTTCACTATACGTGAAACAAGTAAAATTTGTGTCAGGTGAAAACTACAGGAAGTCACACGAACTCCTTGAACTCAGCCCGTCGCAGAAATCCACTAGTGTGTGCCCAGCAGGAGAGGCGGGATCGTCGGTTACGAGAACTGTAGCCGACGGGGACTGCCGGTTTTTCAGAATTCGTCGGAAATATCCGTGGCCAGCCGTTAAAATCCGCTCCTGTATAAACAGCTATTAGTCAGTTTACCAGACCTTCGTAAGACTTGAGATTAAATAAGAGAAAAGAAACCAACAACATTTCTTCAGCATTTCTAAAATTAGTCCATTAAATTTCGGGCACGCAGCCGCGCAAATAAAATTTCCTCCACTGATATTTCGGCAGCGTATCGTCCGGCCATCCTCAGAGTGAGTTTTGTGACTCACTCTGAGGATGGTCGGACGATACGCGGCCGAAATATCAGTGGAGGAAACTTTATTTGCGTGGCTGTGTGCCCGAAATTTAATGGACTATTCATTACGCCGCGAGAAGTTGAAAATGCACATTCCTAAAATTATTTGGAAATATGGCAACCAAAGAATTATTCATCTTGTTTTGTAACGAGGCTAGAGATATACTATCAGACTCCCGTACAAATGTCATGCACACAGTCCGAATGTGGCAAGGGTGGATATGTGTAAAACTATCATACAGTCAGCATGATCAAAAATACCGACGATAAATGATACCTGGCGTCGCCGGTGCCAGTTGCTCTCCTGCATTCATTTAAGATCTCTGCGATCGACTTTGTATCGCGCGGCCGCGGTTTTTCTCTTTGGTCGCTGTGGGGAGATGGCTGGCTTTTAGGTCGGTTAGTTGGCGCTCCGTTGTGCAGTCTGATTGTCGGCGATCACTCCTTGCGCTTGCTCTGCCTCTTTCTGTCATTTGGGCAACGGGCCTGCGGAAGGAGACGTACGTATGGTCGGCGAGTGTGTACTCTAAATGTAATCCACCTATAGTGGCTTTCTATTGTAAAATTAAGAGTTTTACGACATTGTTTTCTTCTTGTATGCAGTGAAATGAGATGTCGTGTGGCTAGGGCCTCCCGTCGGGTAGACCGTTCGCCTGGTGCAGGTCTTTCGATTTGACGCCACTTCGGCGACCTGCGCGTCGATGGGGATGAAATGATGATGATTAGGACAACACAACACCCAGTCACTGAGCGGAGAAAATCTCCGCCCCAGCCGGGAATCGAACCCGGGCCCTTAGGATTGACAGTCTGTCACGCTGACCACTCAGCTACCGGGGTCGGACTTGTATGCACTTATTATTCAGCATTATAAGACAAAGTATGTGTTCTGGTTTCTACACATTCCGCAGTGTTCTCATGGTGAATTTTTATGTGTCTTGGTTCCTGTGCAAAGAGAGTGTGGGCCATTGTTGTAGACAGTGATTGCAAGAGATTCAATTTGGCTGCAAACAGCAGTTGTATTCCTGTTTTGAAATTTTTCTACTGTTTTAAGGATCGTGTTACTCTGGATTCTGGCCAGTTGCTCTGTGGTTTTCTGTTGCTGTTTCAATGACACAATCAGCGGGGCGCGTCATCCGTTGTAGCTGGTCGTTTAACTGGGGGGGGGGGGGGGGGGACGCATTGGCGGTGGCCAGTTTCAATTGTGAGCGATAGCGCGGTCGCTGTGTTTATGAGTAGACTCCGCCTCTTCGGTGAATTTGAGTATTTTCTTATTTGGCCCTGGTGATGCCGAGGCACCCCTATTTCTTTCTTCAGCGTTCGATATAGCTTTCATTCTGGCTCGATATGAGTTGTAGCTTCCGCGCACCTCTAATGTGCCATTACTTGCCACTGAAATTTTGTAATACCTGAAGGATGCCTTTCGTGGTACTGGGATTTTAATATCTTATTCAGAAAGAGAAAGTGTGAGTTGTCTCTGTTGTTATACCTTAAAAGGTGTCCTGCTTCTGTGGGAGTTTTTCTCAGTAAGCCATTTATTGTTTCTATGGTTCTTAAAATTTAGGTAAAGAGGGTTTTAAAATTACTTATTGTCTGTGGTAGGCTTTGATGCCCATAGACATTTTGTCTATTTAGTAATGTTTCAAACTCTAGGGCATATATATATATATATATATATATATATATATATATATATATATATATATATATATATATATTATTCTGGGGTAACAGCAGTTTACTGTTGTCACGCAATTGTTACATGAAATCTGTTGGAAATTACAAGCCAGGGTTTGTGTTTCATTGATGATTATTGCCTTGTCTTCACTGAGTTGAAGTATCCTTGAGCGTGTTTCCCACTTCTCAGTAAGGGTACAAGGAGGTCACTTCTGTGGCTGTTCTTGATAATGGAAGCAAGAATTAAGAAACATTTAAACACGTTCATAGGATCTGTGGACCTAAAAAACCTGTTTCATGATGTAAAATGGTGCACTATGTTTAAAATTCTGAGGAAAGAATATGTAAGCTATTACGAAGGCATGTAACATTCATTTTGTACAAAAACCGAAAAGAGATACAATAAGAATCGAGAACCAAGAAGGGCTCGATTCAAAAAGGGTGTATGGCGGGGATGCAGACTTTCGCCACTACTTTTCAATCTCGACAACGCAGAAGTAATGACGGAAATAAACGGAAGTTTCAGGAACGCAATTAAAATTCAGAATAAAAGGATGTGAGTGATAAGATTCCCTGATGACATTGCTGCCCTCATTGGTTACAGAGCGCACGTGAGGCTCAAACAATGCTCAACAGGGAAAGTACACTGAATGGGAGGGTGTCGAGGTCCATGTACATGACAAGATCATACAGAACAAACTGTTACGCATAATTAGCAACGCACCAAGCCACACACGCACAGTGGATCTTCACGACGAATACCGCCTTGAAACCCTCAAGGAAGTATTCTAAAAACACGTCACATGACTGTACAGGAACTCGAGACACTCGAACAATCCTTTCATCCTTACTCTGGGAAACTATGATCACAGCCATAGGTGAAAGCGTAAGCGGCCAAAGACATTACTAGCTAGGGCATGACTACCTGTGGCAAGCTAACATACACCAACAATCGACAGACGTCGGCAAGCCCCTGCATATCAGCAACGTTGACTGGATATACCAGCTGCTATTAAAGTCGACAACAGGCTACTGCAGGGAAACCGGCGAGCTCGCCCACTAGCGCACAAACAAATCGCCAACATCACCCCACACTGTGTATCTGATATGTGACCTATCTGACGCAAAACGATGATGAACGTAATTGTTACAGGTATGCTGACGCTGACCGACAATCAACACCGGCACCCAGCGGCAGCCGCCAAGTAACAAATGGTTCAAATGGCTCTGAGCACTATGGAACTTAACAGCTGTGGTCATCAGTCCCCTAGAACTTAGAACTACTTAAACCTAACTAACCTAAGGACATCACACACATCCTTGCCCGAGGCAGTATTCGAACCTGCGACCGTAGCAGTCGCGCGGTTCCGGACTGCGCGCCTAGAACCGCGAGACCACCGCGGCCTGCTGCCAAGTAACAGCGCCGCAGAACGTCAACGGTATCGACATGCATGATACCCACTACTAACCAAGTCTACCCTTGCATGACCTGTCGCAGGCAGCAAGACATCCGCTACCTAACTATCGCAGAGGTTTTTTTTTACCTTGGCTCTTGCCTTGGCATTTTTTTTTCCTCTGCCCTTCGAACTGCTACCCTTCGTTCGACTTTCGACCTAATCTATCTCTAGATGAGCGCTTATTAATCGTTAACCTTAACCACACGTACGCAAACATAGCATTACCCACATCTTGCGACACCTCGCTTTAGTGAAAACTAACCCTTATGCAGATATGGCAGTAGACCTTTTGAGTTGTCCATCATGCCGGTGTGGGCGTGGAGGGGCTCCACCTCTATTTTTTTTAAAAGGATCTATTGAATGCAGTGAACTGTCTAATGAGTACAGAATATCGATTGGTGGCAAACAGGCAAACATAAGAGAGACGAAAGTACTGGGGAGCAGCAGAAATGCGACTTGCGATAAACATTATTGACGAATAAGTAGATCAAGGAACTCCGCTACCTCGGAAGCAAAATAACCCATGATGGACGGAGCAAGAAGGACATAAAAAGAGGCCCAGCACTGGCAAAGAGGGCATTCCTGGCCAGAAGAAGTGGTATCAAAAAAAGCCTTATTTTGAGAAAGAAATTTCTGAGAATGTACGTTTCGAGCACAGCATTGTATGATAGTGAAACATGACTGTTTCAAACCAGAAAAGAAAAGAATCGAAGCATTTGAGTTGTTGTGTTGTAGAGGGATTTGAAATTGCTGTGGACTGATAAGATATTCTGTGGAGAATCGAGAGGAAAGGTGTATATGGAGCACACTGACAGGAAGAAGGGACAGGATGATAGGACATCTCTTAAGACACGAGGGAATAAATTCCGTCGTACTAGAGGGAGTTACACAGGGAAGTAAACTATAGAGAAAGACCAGAGGTTGAAAATATGGCTACAGTTGTAAGGTTCTTTCATTTAACACACGATCGATTTCGGGCTCTTACACTCCATCTTCAGGTGTCGTAACTTGGTGCTGTGACCCTGAACGCCGCGGTGGACGAGTACAAGACGCGGTGTGCTACCAACGAGCGCAGAGCATGTACTCCATGCTCGGGGTCACAGCACCAAGCTACGACACCTGAAGATAGGCGTATAAGAGCCGAAACCGATCGTGCTGTGACCCCGAGCGCCGCGGTGGACGAGTACAAGACGCGGTGTGCTACCAACGAGCGCAGAGCATGTACTCCATGCTCGGGGTCACAGCACCAAGCTACGACACTTGAAGATGGGCGTATAAGAGCGGAAACCGATCGTGTGTTAAATAAAATAACCTTACAAATGTAGCGGTATTTTCAACCTCTGGTCTAATGCTCAGCTGCGGATGCTCCTCCGACAGGTTTGTTTGTATAGAGGAAGACAGAGACTGGAATACATACAACAAAAAATTGAGGACGTAGGCCGCAAGTACAATTCTGAAGAGAGAGGCACAAGAGAGCAGTTCCTGGCGGGCCGCTTCAGACCAGTCAGAAGGCTGACACGACAAAAAGAGTGTATTATTCTGCATGTATATACGGGCAATGAGCGAAAAATCTACTTTCGTGCTTCGTGATAAACCTTTCAGATAAGATCAAAGGAACATGGGTATCTTAATGAGAACTGTTACTGAGTGCAACAAAGTTGATGCTTAACGTTAGTTCGGGCAGATCTAACATACGTATTTCTCAAGGCTCAGTTTCCTTCTGTCAAAGCAACAAAAAACATAGTAAAATCGTAGTGAAAGAAACACCCCCGGGAAAAGGATATTTTCTCGGCTCTTTATTACAGTCCTTCCTCTTTTATTTCTAATTAATAATTTATGATGAGTAAATAAAGTGTTTCCTTTATTTTCTACATTATACGTCGTACTGTAAGCTGCATACAGTAACTGCTAAAATCAGTACAATGTAAAATTGGTTTTGTTTTAAGATTTTTGTCAATGATTATGTAACTTGTAATATATTTACAACAGCAATAGATTTAATTTGTTGTGTGCAATATTCTTTATTAGGGCGTTTAATTCAAGTAACATTTTTCCATTAGTTTTTTCATTTTTTATGTATACTATTGCACATATAAATACTAATTAATAAAATTACGAGAGTTGGCGGGGCAGCTCTGGCAGTTCTTCCAGAGGATCATCTCAGTATGGCTCTGGTGTCGCGAACCAGTATTGAGGGTTGTACTTGTACCAGTAGTTTTATTCTTCCGTAGATCTTGCTGTTATGTACACCAAAAGTGACGTGAGCCACACAGACACACACACACTCACACACACACACACACACACACACACACACACACACACACACACACATGTACATACGTACAGATCTAATTTGACAAGTATGGGACAATTGATTGGCCTTGGCTTTATAACTGGTGTCCGGGAAGTCAGGACTTATTTGAATTTACGTCATTTTGTCATTTGACGGTTGGCACCTGTGTTTTTTTGTCAGCTATCTTTCCCATTAGTAGCCCGATTGCTTTTGTGTGTTGAACATTGTTATTTGATGTTTGTTTTCGTCGTGGTGGAGATTACAACTGAGCAACGTATCCAAATGATAAAAGTTATCACAAAAACAGTGAAATTTCCACGGCAACCGTTAGTGATTTGTATGTGACACTCGGACGTAATGTTGCTAAAACCGTATCATCAGTTCGGAAGTTAATTCGGAGGTTTGAGACCACTAGTTCTGTTTCAAAAAACCTCAAGAAATCAGGACGACCGCGTTCTGTTCAGACACAAGAGGACATTGCTGTCAAGCGTGACAATGTGGCCATAAGCCCCAGAAGATCTGTTCGCCGACGAGTTCAACAACTGAATTTTCCATCTAGTTTACTGCATGAAATCCTTCCAGAAGATATGGAAATCCATGCGTACGATATTCAACTTACACAAGAGTTCGCGTACGATATTCAACTTACACAAGAGTTCAAGCCTCCAGATCATGGAAAGAGACATTGATTTGCTCAATGGGTTTTCGCTCGACAAGCGGAGAACAAGAACTTGACAAAAATAATTTTTTTTTTCAGATGAGGCGCACAGTTCCATCTTAGTGGGTACATCAATAAGCAGAACTGCAGAATTTGAGCTAACGAAAATCCACGAGTGAGTGTGGAAGATGAGATGCATCCAGGTTCTGAGCCGGAGCGATCGGCGCGTACTTTTTTGAAAATGATGAGGGAGCTACCTTTACCGTGAACGGCGACCGCTACCGAAACATACTTTCGATTAGTTTCTCCCTCTTATCGATAAAAATGATGATTTTTGGTTTCAACAAGATGATGCGACATATCACACATCCCCTGAAACGATTGCTCTGCTGATTGAAAGGAATGCTCAAAAAATTATCTCTTTGCGAGGAATGGCCTATCAGATCATGCGATCTTACGTGAACAAACCACAAACAATACACCAATTCAAGGATGAAATTCAAAGGCTTATGAACGGCATCCCAACAGATGATAGTGAACGCGTCATCGAGAACTTCAATGATAGCATTGCTCGTTGCCGCGCAGCCTTGGGTGGTCACATGGAGGATATAATTCTTCATTCAAAAATGTGAGAAGTTACTCAATGTGTTGCTAAAAAGACATTACATTTTCAATAAATTTTGTATGTTCTATAGCACTTTAATATTCGTCCCTAATTGATAAACACCCTCTAGTGTGAATCATTCATGCATTTTCCTGAAGCAAGTTGAGAAGACCATGGAAAACTTCAATCAGGATGGCTGAATGAGGATTGGGGTCTCCACCCTTCCGAATACAGGGCCGCTTTGTTTAAAACAGTGCTACCTCATTCTCTTTATCCCTAGTGTGCAATACTGTTATGCAACGAAGTTATTTAAGAACGTGAAAGTCTGGCGCTATAGCATTCGTTGATTTCTCACTCACAACCTGTAAACGCACTGCACACACTATACGCAAATGGTTTCACATTTTAACACAATACACAGTTCTAGCTGACGTCAGGACCGTAGCAACAAATCTAGAAAATCTCCAGCCCTCTATGAACCGTTCCCGTAGGAATTCCGAGGACAATGTTACACTAACAACAGCGTGCATTGAGGCGTTTAGGTAGTCATTCTTCCAGCATCCCACACATGACTGGAACCGGAGGGAACTCTAGAATGCGGTACTATGTTGAGGAGCTTGTTCCATTCTGTTCTCAGTGGTCCACAGAGTATGTTTGTAGTTATGGTCCTATATGAAGCCTGACGCTGGACTTTTATAACTCAGAAATAGATAACATATACCGATGTGACAAAAGTGGTGGAATAACTCGTAATATCGTGTCAGACCTCCTTCGTCGGACCTCCTTTTCCCCGGCATATTGCAGCAACTCGTTATGACATGGACACAACAAATCGCTGGTTGTCCTCTGCAGAGATATTGAGCCATGCCGCCTCTATAACTGTGCATAATTGCTGAAGTGATGCCGGTGCAGGATTTTGCGCACGCATTGACGCCTCGACTATCCATGTAGGCGCTCTCGGTGACGAAATCATTCGCTCGGATTGTCTCAAACAGTTGAGTCCTGGCGCATTGTCATTCACCAAAATTCCATCTTCGTTTGGGAACATGAAGACAAGCAGCCGAGCATAAACATTTACAGTCAATCATCGCTTCAGTTGGACCAGAGGACCCATTTAATTCCATGTCAACACTGTCCACACCATTATGGAGCCAACATCAGCTTGTACAGTGTCTCATTGGCAAATTGGGTCCATGGATCGGTGGGGTCTGCACCACACTCGTGTCCTACCAACAGCTCTTACCAACTAAAATTGGTAGTCTTCTGACCAGGCCATAGCCGGCCGCTGTGGCCGAGCGGTTCTAGGCTCTTCAGCCCTGAACCGCGCTGCTGCTACGGTCGCAGTTTCGAATCCTGCCGCGGGCATGGATGTGTGTCAGTCATGTCCTCAAGGTTAGTTACGTTTAAGTAGCTCCAAGTCTAGGTGGCTAATGACCTCAGACGTTAAGTCCCATAGTGCTTAGAGCCAATTGACCCATTTGACCAGGCCATGGTCTTCCAGTGGTCTAGGGTCAGCCGATATGATCATGAGACCAAGAGAAGTGGTGCAGGTAATGTGCTTTTAGCAAAGGAACTCGCGTCGATCGTCTGCTGCCATATACTATTAACGCCATATTTCCCAGCACTGTCCTTAACGAATATATTGTCGTACGTCCCATGTTATTTCTGCTATTACTTCACGCAGTGTTGATTGTTAGGACTGACAATTCTACGTAAATGTTGCTGCTCTCAGTCTTTAAGTGAAGGTCACCGGTCACCGTGTTGCCCGTGCTGTGAGGTAATGCCTGGAATTTGGTATTCTCGGCACACTCTTGTCACTGTGGATCTCGGAATTTTGAATTTCCCAACGATTTCAGAAATGGAACGTCTCATTCGTGTAGCTCCCCCTATCACTCCTCGTTCAAAGTCATAATTCCCGTCATATGGCCATAATCACGTCTGAAACCTTTCCACACGAATCATCTGAGTGGATTTTTCAGCTCCGCCAATGCACCGCCCTTTTATACTTTGTGTACGTGATGCTACCTCCATTTGTATATGTGCATATAACTATCCCGTGACTTTCGTCACCTCAGAGTATGCACATATGCATGTATAGGTGTTTTTAATTCTGAAATGGATAACATGATGTACGTGTATTAAGCTGTTTGGAACATGTCAATCATATATCATTAAAAACGCAGCTGAACGCCCAAGAATTACATTTCGAAAATGGACTACTGCATAAGGTTTCACAAAGACTGAGAGCTAATTTTGCCACACTTACTCACCTCGTAAGAACTTTGGTCGATTACTACATTGAGCAGCCACCGCTACTGTGTCGGCAACTGCCTCTTCGGATCCCCTCTCGGTCTCTTAAGAGATTCTTCGTCTGTGAAATGAAGGGGAGGGTGGAGGAGACGACGGGGTGGACGCAGACTTGCGCCCCGCCCTGCTGATTGCCGTCCCCCGCGGCATTATTACGCCACTCGCAAAAGTTTTCTCGTTTCCCACAGAGCGCAGGCCAGCGTGGCCTCCCAGCTCCTTACACCACGTCTGCTAATACTGCGGAACCCGCTTTCCGCTGGAAGCTGTAGTTTTGTAACCTGTGAAAATCATAGAGAGCCAAGTTTCTTTTCCAGTTCTAGCTGTGACATCGGTAGTTGATGTAACAGTATATAACTTCCGCGTACTTTCGCAAGGATTCTTAAATGAATTCTATGGACAAATACTAATCCACATCAGATAACACTCCACTCTAGGCTTTCCCCATAGGAGAAAATTTCTTGTAGTTGATTCGGAAGACCCACAAAAGGGGTTGAAGAAGAGCTCATTAATTTCTTAGTTCGTCCACTTCCATTCTCATCATCGGCCTCAATTTTCCATCTGATGCCGTAACATTATTACATTACGGCTTTGACTTACAGTGTCGGAAAAAAAAATAGTACACTTGGAAACACGATGTTAATTTTGATCCGAGGACGGCATTCTCCACCTGGCAGATAGTAGATGTACTGATAGTTTCTGCGTCGTCCGCCAACAGGTAGCGTAGTGATACAGCTACCGGAGCCTCACAGTCGAAAGGCTCAGTGTGGTGCAAACGAGTGAAGCAAGGTGGCAACCATGCAAGGGAAACACGCACTCGTGCTTCCTGCAGTCAGCTGAGATAGTTTGAACGGGGTCAAAATGTGACTTTCCCAGTGGCGAGATAGTCGTTTCGGAGAACTGACACACAAGTTGGACGTGATGCGGCAGCTGTGCAACGATTCTAGTATCAGTGGTCACGTGAACATTCTCACACCCGAAGCACGCAGCAAAGATGCCCGCCTGCATCGTCGTATTGTGAAGCAGTGGCAGGTTGTACAGTTACCACATCATATATATGGCTGCGTCCACAGTGGCACGGATAAATGTCGTCAGACGCCGTCACCAGAGGTCGCCCGATAATATCGGACGACAGCTTGGTCGCGGTGCGTCCGTTCTCGTTCGTCGGTTTTTGGCGGTGTCGAACAGGTTAGGTTAGGTTAGAACCTGTTCTATGTATGAAGTATGTTAGATTTTAACCACCAGTGGTGGGATGGATACCACGACGCGTCTGTGCTTGGAGACAAGATGCCGAATGATCCATATCGCTCTGGAAAAGAACATGTGGAGTACTGTACAATCTGTCTTCGGTTATTGGAATCACCATATAAGTTTTACGAATTACCCACGTTGTTGTTGTTGTTGTGGTCTTCAGTCCTGAGACTGGTTTGATGCAGCTCTCCATGCTACTCTATCCTGTGCAAGCTTTCTCATCTCCCAGTACCTACTGCAACCTACATCCTTCTGAATCTGCTTAGTGTATTCATCTCTTGGTCTCTGGTCTCCCTCTACGATTTTTACCCTCCACGCTGCCCTCCAATACTAAATTGGTGATCCCTTGATGCCTCAGAACATGTCCTACCAACCGATCCCTTCTTCTGGTCAAGTTGTGCCACAAACTTCTCTTCTCCCCAATCCTATTCAATACTTCCTCATTAGTTATGTGATCTACCCATCTAATCTTCAGCATTCTTCTGTAGCACCACATCTCGAAAGCTTCTATTCTCTTCTTGTCCAAACTATTTATCGTCCATGTTTCACTTCCATACATGGCTACACTCCATACGAATACTTTCAGAAATGACATCCTGACACTTAAATCAATACTGGATGTTAACAAATTTCTCTTCTTCAGAAACGTTTTCCTTGCTATTGCCAGCCTACATTTTATATCCTCTCTACTTCGACCATCATCAGTTATTTTGCTCCCCAAATAGCAAAACTCCTTTACTACTTTGTCTCATTTCCTAATCTAATTCCCTCAGCATCACCCGACTTAATTAGACTACATTCCATTATCCTTGTTTTGCTTTTGTTGATGTTCATCTTATATCCTCCTTTCAAGACACTGTCCATTCCATTCAACTGCTCTTCCGAGGCCTTTGCTGTCTCTGACAGAATTACAATGTCATCGGCCAACCTCAAAGTTTTTATTTCTTCTCCATGAATTTTAATACCTACTCCGAATTTTTCTTTTGTTTCCTTTACTGCTTGCTCAATATACAGATTGAATAACATCAGGGAGAGGCTACAACCCTGTCTTACTCCCTTCCCAACCACTGCTTCCCTTTCATGTCCCTCGACTCTTATAACTGCCATCTGGTTACTTTCAGAAATGACATCCTGACACTTAAATCAATACTGGATGTTAACAAATTTCTCTTCTTCAGAAACGTTTTCCTTGCTATTGCCAGCCTACATTTTATATCCTCTCTACTTCGACCATCGTCAGTTATTTTGCTCCCCAAATAGCAAAACTCCTTTACTACTTTGTCTCATTTCCTAATCTAATTCCCTCAGCATCACCCGACTTAATTAGACTACATTCCATTATCCTTGTTTTGCTTTTGTTGATGTTCATCTTATATCCTCCTTTCAAGACACTGTCCATTCCATTCAACTGCTCTTCCAAGTCCTTTGCTGTCTCTGACAGAATTACAATGTCATCGGCGAACCTCAAAGTTTTTATTTCTTCTCCATGAATTTTAATACCTACTCCGAATTTTTCTTTTGTTTCCTTTACTGCTTGCTCAATATACAGATTGAATAACATCAGGGAGAGGCTACAACCCTGTCTTACTCCCTTCCCAACCACTGCTTCCCTTTCATGTCCCTCGACTCTTATAACTGCCATCTGGTTTCTGTACAAATTGTAAATAGCCTTTCGCTCCCTGTATTTTACCCCTGCCACCTTTAGAATTTGAAAGAGGGTATTCCAGTCAACATTGTCAAAAGCTTTCTCTAAGTCTACAAATGCTAGAAACGTAGGTTTGCCTTTCCTTAATCTTTCTTCTAAGATAAGTCGTAAAGGTCAGTATTGCCTCACGTGTTCCAGTGTTTCTACGGAATCCAAACTGATCTTCCCCGAGGTCGGGTTCTACTAGTTTTTCCATTCGTCTGTAAAGAATTCGTGTTAGTGTTTTGCAGCTGTGACTTATTAAACTGATAGTTCGGTAATTTTGACATCTGTCAACACCTGCTTTCTTTGGGATTGGAATTATTATATTCTTCTTGAAGTCTGAGGGTATTTCGCCTGTTTCATACATCTTGCTCACCAGATGGTAGAGTTTTGTCAGGACTGGCTCTCCCAAGGCCGTCAGTAGTTCCAATGGAATGTTGTCTACTCCGGGGGCCTTGTTTCGACTCAGGTCTTTCAGTGCTCTGTCAAACTCTTCACGCAGTATCACATCTCCCATTTCATCTTCATCTACATCCTCTTCCATTTCCATAATATTGTCCTCAAGTACATCGCCCTTGTATAGACCCTCTATATACTCCTTCCACCTTTCTGCTTTCCCTTCTTTGCTTAGAACTGGGTTTCCATCTGAGCTCTTGATATTCATACAAGTCGTTCTCTTATCTCCAAAGGTCTCTATAATTTTCCTGTAGGCAGTATCTATCTTACCCCTAGTGAGATAGGCCTCTATATCCTTACATTTGTCCTCTAGCCATCCCTGCTTAGCCATTTTGCACTTCCTGTCGATCTCATTTTTGAGACGTTTGTATTCCTTTTTTCCTGCTTTATTTACTGCATTTTTATATTTTCTCCTTTCATCAATTAAATTCAATATCTCTTCTGTTACCCAAGGATTTCTACTAGCCCTCGTCTTTTTACCTACTTGATCCTCTGTTGCCTTCGCTACTTCATCCCTCAAAGCTACCCATTCTTCTTCTACTGTATTTCTTTCCCCCATTCCTGTCAATTGTTCCCGTATGCCCTCCCACGTATGACGAAAATATGTAATTTCAGTGATACACCGCACTAAGGATATTTCCGAAACACGTTATGTAACAGGGTTTCATCAATGAGGTTATGACAACAAAATGATTAATTTACGAGGTGAAAGTAGATATTTCTTGTGGTGTCACCGCCAGACACCACACTTGCTAGGTGGTAGCCTTTAAATCGGCCGCGGTCCGCTAGTATACGTCGGACCCGCGTGTCGCCACTATCAGTGATTGCAGACCGAGCGCCGCCACACGGCAGGTCTAGAGAGACGTCCTAGCACTCGCCCCAGTTGTACAGCCGACTTTGCTAGCGATGGTTCACTGACAAATTACGCTCTCATTTGCCGAGACGATAGTTAGCATAGCCTTCAGCTACGTCACTTGCTACGACCTAGCAAGGCGCCATTATCATTTGCTATTTATCTTGTGATGCATGTACCGTCAGACCGATGTTCACCAATTATGGATTAAAGTTAAGTATTCAAGAAGCTACGTAGTTTTTTTACTAGACTCAACTCCTTTAACTGTCCCAGACCTCACGCGAGCCTGCGTGAGCTTAAACGCGTGCCTTTCGGCTATCTCATAGTGGCTTGGCTGTCTTGCCAAGTCACAACATTTCTATTGTATAATAAATGGATAAAATTTCTTAGTTAGGGTGCAAGTATCAATTAATTAAGGAAAGGTAGGTTTGTCGTTTCGCAGCAGCTTACTTCATTCCAAAAACGGTGAATATTAGCGCAATAATGTCAGTAGTTATATTCAGATATTCATATTCTAGTACTGGAAACCTCACTGCTCTTTAAACACTTCCCCAGTGGATTTTGAGAAAGGACGTAACAAGATTTCTGGTAGCGGTATTATTTCAGATTGAGTGTAACTTTTAAGCCAACTGCCATGCCACAGTGGTAACACCGGTTCCCGTCAGATCACCGAAGTTAAGCGCTGTCGGGCTGGGCTAGCACTTGGATGGGTAACCATACGGTCTGCCGAGCGCTGTTGGCAAGTGGGGTGCACTCAGCCTTGCGAAGTAAAGTAAGGAGCTACCTTACCTGACTGAGAAGTAGCGGCTCCGGTCTCGTAAACTGTCATACGGCCAGGAGAACGGTGTGGTGACCACATGCAACGCCATATCCGCATCCAGCGACGCCTCTGGCCCGAGGTTGACACGGCAGCAGGTCGATAACGTTGGGCCTTCCAAGACCTGTTCGGACGGAGTTTAGTTAATGCAACTTTTAATAAAGAAAATCAACTATATTATAGTGTCTTTTAGGGCACTTTCACGAAGCATGGCTCCAAAATACAGTATAGACTAAATAAAAAATTTCGTAGTACTGGCGGGGGGGGGGGGGGGGGGGGGGAGGAGGGGGGGGGGGTGAAAATCTTAGCTTTTAAAATAGTATTTAGGGCATCGTAAACAGCTTCCAACATACCGCACAAAACGTTTGAAGCTGTGCATTTCAGAATGAGGTATAGGCTTAACCATCAGAAAGATTTAATCGTCACAATGCAAATGTGTCAGTTCTGGTTTTACTTGATCCAGTACTGAATCTGTAATGCTGGGATCGGATTTTTAATAGAGCTCAAATCGAACCTCTACAAGCACTCTAAATCTGCTCTGCTCAATTTATTTGAAGTTGTGCAGGCATATGTCAACTAACCTTCAGTGACTGTCATTCAGCATACGTTTGAAAGATAAACACAAAATTTGGAATAAGATACTCTTGAACATTTAAAACATTGTAAAGTGGAAGCACATACGTACACCACATTTGCAAGCCACTTCATGTAACAGGATCACAAACCTACTGGCTAATAAATTTGTATACAGCCAATGTCCCCTAAACACAACCAAAAAACAAAAAAAACAACATAAAAACACTTTCAGCCGCCTAAATTTCCATTTATTTTATTTGATCACCCTGTTTCAACACTACATTATACCATATTCATGCCATCCGAGCGACGTGTAGGAAAAATTCCACCTCTGGTCCAGTGAAAAGACGATTTTTGACACAGCGAACTCTTCGATCGTAACTTGCCGACCGGTGTGCTGTAGCGCTGAAACTAGTTGCTCAAATAATATACCAACTGGAAATAGAGACGGCAGAAGGTATTTTGATTCGACATTTTGTACTGAACAGTCGAGGTGAGGCAATCATCTGTAGAAATGAGGACTTACACAGACAACACAAAAAGATTGACTAAAATAACTTTAATAATAGGATACGCCACTCTTGTCACTTCAACAAATTATGTTCCAAGGTTATAATCAATGGCTAAAATTTCCAATGAATATTTTTCCTACTTGGAGCTTCCAATAAACCAGCGATTTCAGTCCATAGTTTCCGAACTATATGCGGATTACGATATTATTCATCCTCAGGATGCCACATACTACATCTCTGACTAAACTTATCAGTTTCTCGCAGTGCATATTTCGTGACGTGTCGGCCATTACAACCGAAAAAAAGACAATTTGTTTAAATGTGACTGATTGTCGTCCGATATCTGACGTTTGGACGATGAGACTTTCTACGCTGTGAGCGCACACGCGTACTGATCTGAAAAGAGCGGCCGTCTTCGGACGACGTCTGTCGTCGGCGGAATCCATTGACATCGGTGCCACTGTGACTGCAGCCGAAGAGGCTTGTCAGCCCAGACGTGTCAACACGAAGTGTTGTGAACTGGTTATTAGTAGTGGGACTACGGGCTCACATACCTTCAGCCCATCTTCCCCTCACGTCACAGTATTGTCAAGCGTGGCTCGACTGGTGATGTCAGAGGATCGCTAGGAGCATGATACACTGCGGTTTTCAGCGATGGAAACGGATTCTGCCTGCACGCAAGTGATTGTTTGCATGTACAACATAGGTTTCGTAAGCGCTTTTTCGTAGACTGCATTCGTCTGGAACACACTGGTCAAACACAAGGCAGGGTCTGAGGTACAATAAGTTGTTGTTGTTCAGTCCTGAGACTGGTTTGATGCAGCTCTCCATGCTACTCTGTCCTGTGCAAGCTTCTTCATCTCCCAGCACTTACTGCAACCTACATCCTTCTGAATCTGCTTAGTGTATTCATCTCTTGGTCTCCCTCTACGATTTTTACCCTCCACGCTGCCCTCCAATGCTAAAATTGCGATCCCTTGATGCCTCAGAACATGTCCTACCAACCGGTCCCTTCTTCTTGTCAAGCTGTGCCACAAACTCCTCTTCTCCCCAATTCTCTTCAATACCTCCTCATTAGTTATGTGATCTACCCATCTAATCTTCAGCATTCTTCTGTAGCACCACATTTCGAAAGCTTCTATTCTCTTCTTGTCCAAACTATTTATCGTCCATGTTTCACTTCCATGCATGGCAACACTCCATACAAATACTTTCAGAAACGACTTCCTGACGTTTAAACCTATACTCGATGTTAACAAATTTCTCTTCTTCAGAAACGCCTTCCTTGCCATTGCCAGTCTACATTTTATATCCTCTCTACTTCGACCATCATCAGTTATTTTGCTCCCCAAATAGCAAAACTCCTTTACTACTTTAAGTGCCTCATTTCCTAATCTAATTCCCTCAGCATCACCCGACTTAATTCGACTACATTCCATTATCCTCGTTTGCTTTTGTTGATGTTCATCTTATATCCTCCTTTCAAGACACTGTCCATTCCGTTTCACTGCTCTTCCAAGTCCTTTGCTGTCTCTGACAGAATTACAATGTCATCGGCGAACCTCAACGTTTTTATTTCTTCTCCATGGACTTTAATACCTACTCCGAATTTTTCTTTTGTTTTGCAATAAGTTACAACTCTCGTTTCCCTTCAGTGTTTCTGGAGGGGACACTAACTATTTCTAGGTATCTGCAGAATGTTGTTAAATCCATTCTTTGGCCGTTCTTGCAACAGAAGGATGATGTGTTGTTCCAAGAGGACAGTAATTACCCGAACAGTGTCCAACCATGTCTCAAATCGAGCACGTGTGGGACATGATGGGATGACAAGTGACTCGTGCGACTCACTCTCTTACGGAACTACATGAACAAGTCCTGCATGGCATACTCTACCGCAGAACAGTATTCGCTGTCTGTACAGTCGACTGGATGCCAGAGTCAGCGCTTGCAGTACCGCCGGTCGAGGTTACGCCACCTACTAATATGGGTGTTTCAGTGTGGGTCGATACCTGGTACCTCAGAACTGCTTGTGCTATTAATCAGTAAATGTAATTATTTCATGTACTCCATATGATCTATTGCAACAATAAATCTGGAGTGAATTTAAAAACTCCAAATATTGAAATTTTTCTGGCAGTGTATATACAAATATATATATTCCCCATCCTCCCCTAAAGTACTGAATCGATTTTAATGGAACTTCGTATATACATCACTTACTATCTGGAAAGAAACATTGTGGGTAAAAGAACAACTTACATCCGATAAGAATGAGGGAGGGAATGAATAAGTCGTTACGTAGAAGTATAACTCAGGAACGTCTACAGCAATATCAACCAAACATGGTATACACTCGACTTATTAATTGCATCATTTATATAGGTAAGCAGCACTTGTATCCAGCGTCGTCAATTATTTACATCAAGAATTCCAATTTTTTTCTTCGCTTGAACTTTTTACCCTTGACAACAAGTTATTCCGTACAGTTAGGCGGCTATTCCGTGATGTGTTAAAGTATGTGCGATCGTTCTGTGCCTTCTTCTTGACAATATTTTGTGTATGTTCCTTTCTTCGACGGTTCTGTGGAGAACCTCCTCGTTCCATTATGTTACCAGCCCACCTGATTCTCAATGTTCTTCTGTAGCACCAAATTTCAAATGCTTCTATTCCCTTCTTTCCGGTTTTCCCACTGTCCTTGATTCATCACCATATAACGCTGCGCTCCAAATGTACATTCTCAGAAATTTCTTCCGCGAATTAAGGCCTATGTTTGACAGCAGTAGATTTCTCTTGGCTTGGAATTCCCTTTTGGCTTGTGCTAGCCTGCTTTTTATGTTTTCCTTGCTTCATCCTTCATGGTACTTTGCTTCCAAGATAGCCTAATCCTTAACTTCGTCTACTTCGTGACTAGCAATTTTGACGTTTAGTTTCTCTCTATTCTTATTTCTGCTGCTAATTCTCATTACTTTTGTCTTTTTCTTCTTTACTCTCAATCCATATTCTCTACTCATCAGACTGTTCAGATCCAGTAATTCTTCATGACTTTCAGTGAGGATAGCAATGACTTCGGTGAATCTTCTCTTTGATATCCTTTCACCCTGAATTTTAATTCCACTCTTGAAACTTCATTTCCTTCATTACTTCTTCGATGTGTAGGTTGAGCAGTACGGGCCCAAAAATGTATCTCTGTCTCGAAGCATTTTTACTTCGAGCACTTTGCCTTGCAATCTAGCTGTTCCCTCTTGTTTCTTATACATATTGTATATCTTCTATATATTATTCTTGTCAACAGCTTGGATGCATGATATGTTAAGCTGATTGTTCGATAGTCTTCGAGTCTACCTGCTGTTGCTTCCTTCGGATTTGTGGATGAGATTTTCTCAGAAAGTGTGATGGTACATCGCCATTGTATTAGTTTCTCCAAACCAATAGCCGTTTGGTTGTCACTTCCTCCAACGGTTTTTGAAATTCCGATGGAATGCTTGCTATCTATCCTTTCTGCCTTATTTTATCACACGTCCTCAAGAGATCTTTGAAATTCTGAATCCCATACTATGTCTCCTATGTCCAGTTTTTTTGTTATATCAAGTCTTTAAGTAAATTCCCATCCCCACCCCCACCCCCCTCCAGTCTTCAATGTACGCTTTAATTTTACCGAAGGTTGACCCTCATACACCGAACCTAGGGTCATTGTGCGGTTCGGCCACTAGTGGATCCCCTCTTCCCCGGGAACGTCTCATACCAGACTAGTGTAACCCTAAATGTTTGCGTGGTAGAGTAATTATGGTGTACGCGTAAATGTCCTTTTTACCTTTTTAGAGAGAGTCACTCTTCTTCAACTGAACTGTTTACTGTGATATTCCTTATCGCAGTATTCACATCCTTAGCGAACTTCAGACGCGTCTCATCACTCCTTAGTATTTTAGTATCCCACTTCCTTTCGCATTGATTCTTTTGTTTGATTGCCTTAAGCTTCACTCTATTCTTCATTGTTACTAAAGTATGAACTGAGTCTATTTCTGCTCCTGGGTACGCCCTATAATCCAATATCTGACTTCAGAATAAAAATGCTGTTCATTAACATACCCCTACCACCCTTAGGGGTGAGGTTGGGGGTGAGCAGCCACGACGCATAAGACTATTCGATAACGATCGATATTAGTATCGACATTTTGGTGTCGGTAGGCTTATTGGTGACTGTTCAGGCGACGCCTCATCCCTAGGGGGAAGGGCTGTGGGCAACGAGAGTGACGTGTGATGGTTTCTCTGTAATGCTTGAACCAATTTCTACCATATTTGGCATGTCTATCGATTGGCACGAGCGAAAAATTACTGTGTCAGTAAGACACAGTTAACACCCCTATGGTGGAGGGTGAGGTCAAAAGGACCGATGTAAAAGCTTAGCGCAGGAATGAATGAAGCAGTTACAACCAAATCTATGTGCATGACGCCTTATTTGTGTAGAACTGCTGTGAAAGGACGATACCTCTACTGCCGTAGGGTGGGGATAGGGATTACAAGTAGTGAAATGCAAAAATGCTAAAAATCGACCAACTCTTATTTATTTCATGTATTTAGTTGACATGGAATACTTTGTGTGTATTGTGTATTAAACCAGGGACCTAGAAGCGATGGAGAGGCTTCGTCCCGCTGTAGCCCTCAGTGGTTCAGAACCCCGCAACAGGCCACAGCAGTCCACCCAGCCCACCGCCGCCCCACACCGAACCTAGGGTCATTGTGCGGTTCGGCCACTAGTGGATCCCCCCTTCCCCGGGAACGTCTCATACCAGACTAGTGTAACCCCAAATGTTTGCGTGGTAGAGTAATTATGGTGTACGCGTACGTGGAGACAGTGTTTGCGCAGCAATCGCCGACGTAATGTAAGTGAGGCGGAATAAGGGGAACCACTCCGCATTCCCCGAGGTAGATGGAAAACCGCATTAAAAACCATCCACAGGCTGGCCGGCACACCGGACCTAAGCGCCATTCCGCTGGGTGGATTCGTGCTGCGGACCGACACAGTTTCCCGCTCGGGAAGCAGCGCGACCGCGCGGCTAGCCGGGCAGGATGAAAAGCTTTAAAGGATTTATTCCATTTTCACGCTTGAAAAGTTGAAACACTGTCCATGACTTACTCAGACGAAACGGCAGAGAAATTAGGTACAGATATAGATGAAATATGTTTATAGATACGTAAGAAATATGTTAAATGTATGTGAAATACACAGTGCGAAAAAAATTAAGGCAACACCTTCTAGAACAAGGTCATTTTATTTACAAGTGAGGTGGCAGGTATTTCATCCCTGTAGGTGTTAATAACATCAAATTAAAATGAAGCATTCATGTCACAGTAAAGGGTGCTCGAGCAGTCGACTCATTACATGGTGTACTCCCTTTTGGCGGCAACGCAGGCTGTATTCTCGCACACAGACTATCATAAAGGTGCCGAATGGCCTCCAGCGATAGATCGTCCCAAGCATCTTGACACTATGGTTGCAAATCCGTATGGTTCCTGCAGGCGCTGGAGAACGAGTACACCCCCACTTCATGTCCCACACTTGTTCAGTTGGCGAGAGATCTGGTGATATTACTGGTCAGGCAGTTCTGTACCAAGATGAGCACTTTGTGTTTCAGCAGTGATATGTTGACTTGCAGTATTCTGCTGAAAATCCACGTCAACATCCTGTAGAAGAAATGGCAGTGCCACGGAGACAATAGCGTGTGCATTGTACCGAACACTTGTTACTTTACCCTGCAGAAACACAAAATCTGAAGTGGTAACTGATGTACCATAATTATGGAAATGCTTTCCCTGGGCTGATAGACTTATTCTGTCGTGAGAGCAAATTAACTCTGACAAAATTTATATTTTGTATTCTCTAATGACCACCGAAGGGTGGCTGCATAATCCAACTTTCGTCTTCAATCATTGATACTGCTTAATTGGACCGTATAAGTTGCACGGAAATTTTCGGTGTATTATACGCAGGTGCGACCACATTTACATTGTGTGCCAACCAGCATCCTCTCAATATCCTCACTGTTTCCTTGAATAATCTGTGCAAGGTATGAATCAGTGGATTAGTGTGCGTAGATCTGTGGTCAGGAAAGCAGGTATGTTCTTGTGTGCTCTGAGCCATGCGTACCAGTATCGGTAGCTTTCCCAGAGAGGTCTAGCAAAGCTCCTCCTTTGTGAATAAGAGCACTTCCCACCTCCTCTTGCCTTGTCGCATCCCACCACTTTAAGAAAACGGACTTCCGAGGCAACCGCCTCTGCTGCTCTGAAACCTGCCACTACCCTGGTAAGACTTAATGTACCTTAGATACGTTGATATGGTTTTTGTTTCGATTAGCGCAAACAGATACGTCCGAGAGTGCTTTAGCTTCGTTTCGTTGAGTTTTTCAGTTAATTTTCATGCGTAATTCTTCAACTGGGATTCTCCTTGTAATAGTGAAAACGGCCATGTTGCATTTTTATTCGTCTATCTTTAATTGAGTACCTTCCGTGTCTTGTTTAAGATTAATGTATCTTTTAGAGCTGCAAGAAAAATGGCGCTGATTTAAATCATTTCTGTACCCTAACGGGATAAAGTTTTCCGTGCGACGAATCGCATGAGGAGAGCACTACACAGGCTGCATTTGGTTGTTCGAGTCATTGCCTTCAGCAACTGCCCTTACTCTTGCCATATAATTTCGCAAATTAAATCACGGAATTTGGGATTTGGTTTTCCATTTCTAAGGCACGACACTTTGAGGGGCTTCTTGGCCGTGTGTGAACGAAATAATGATGTTGCAAGTGTATGCTATCTCATTGTGTACAATACTTAATTCTACACAGATCGATATCCAACTGGTGCAATATGTCTGGAACAGAATAGTGGTTATTCTGTAATGGCTACACGTCCGAAATTGTTTTGCTATTGAAATGCCTGCAATCGTAACAGAGTCTGTAACGTTTTGCACCGTCACAATATTTCCTTGGCACAATTACGACATTTGCATTGTGTGGCGAATCCAAATACTCTATTATGCCATCCTTTAATTGCTGATCTATGAATTCAAGTAACGGTTGTAGCTGGTGAGGAACTCTGTATGGTCTCTCTAATCTGAGGTGTTATCTCTTGTTGGAATCCTGTTGTGTGATGTTCGTTGCCGCTAGCGGTCCCTGTGAACCAAACAGATACTGACACTCGTCCACCACTGCTTCTATCATATCCCGTTCGTTTCCTTTCAGTGCAGAGGCTTTGATTTATACTTTGGAATCTCTCTAGCTCACCTGTATCGTTTCAGTGGTGGTTGAATGAAGTGTTTCTTTTCATTTTTAAGTTATGTGCGGTTTTACTTAGATATCGCTGAAGGATTACCTTCCTCTAATGTAGTTTCCAATTTTTCTTTTTCCCGTCTTTGATTTCACTGCGCTGGTTTCCCTGGCAATCTCGGTTCCAAACAGAAAGGTTGTAGAAATAAGTAACTGTAATTTCACTTCTGATGTTAGTTCATATGTTTGATAGGGGATGTTAAGCGTGGCAAGAAATTGCCAGTATTAAAGATAATTGCTTGACATATATTCCAACTCGTCTCACTTGCTCCACTTTCCTGTAATTGTTTCCCTCAAAGGATACAGATATGTCTTAGTAAACTCAGAATGATAATTAATGGAGTCTCTTGAGTACGTGATTCACACTAAATCTGCATGTAGTCGGGCGGCAACACAGTGACCATGCAGATGCACTGTTCAAAATCAGGATTTCTTACAAATCGTACGATCGGCCAGCACTGCACACGCGGCAGCCCAAGGGTCTCATCTTGGACTCATACAATGAAGGCTTTCACGACCGGATGGTACAGTTGTTGATAATTCTTCCGGTTTATATGGCCGTGGTCCATGGAATTCTTCTATTCCTAACGTTTCGTCCAATACTACGTTGGACATCCTCAGAGGTATGGCTGGTCCTGCTGAGTCCTGCCGACTGACGAGTCGGGCGCCGGAGAGCGGCCTAAATACCGAGGGAAGATAAATCGGCCATTGCGGAACATGCACTTCAGTCAGGTGACCATGTAGTTAAGTTTTCTGAAACTACAGTTTTAAGTGCTACCACGAACTATTACCCACGACTGTATAGGGAGGCTATTGAAATTTATAAACATGAAGATAATTTTAATAGAAAAGAAGAGGCCTTGAAATTAAGCGAGATATGGACAGTGGCGTTACAGAATCGATAAGTGATTTTTATCTATGACGGACTATTATCGATAGTTACATTTTATCTTTGACTAGTTTTATCTCTGCTACTATGTGCAAGCTAGACCACGCCCACTTTCCTCGGTATTTAGGCCGCTCTCCGACGCCCGACTCGTCAGTCGGTAGGTCTCAGCAGGACCAGCCATACCCCTGAAGATGTCCAACGTAGTATTGGACGAAACGTAAGGAATAGAAGTATTCCATGGACCACGGCCATATAACCCGGAAGAATTATCAACATCATCTTGGACTGTTGTAAACTACTTGCTATGTGGCACCTTCATTTGCCTACTTGACACAGAATGAATTTATCGATTTCTTTCTTTCGTGTGATCCAAAAGAAACAGAGATGACTTTCACTGGCAATACGCAATATGATTTTGATGGAAGCTCTGGAGAGAAGCAAGCCTGCTCGGCGATCGAGGACGTTGCCGTTGTGAAAGGACCGGGTAGTACGAGTGTTCGTGTCACGGGTGTGGTTTTACTTACCCTTCCAACACAACTTCGTTATTTAGTCTCTGTACTTGCTCTATTAACAGATTCACAGCTCTCACAAACAACAAGTAACAATACTATGTTCATTTGAAAAAATAGTGATGTTGTTTTCTTTAAAAAAAATATACTTGCTATTCTCTGATTACGATAAGGATCCTACGCCCTCATCACGTAGTAGTGACTTCAGTGGGCTTTGGAGCTGCAGTGGTAGACAAGTAATAAAATCTTAATTTATGCAAACAACGATTTTTCCTTTAATATTTTTAATGAATTCTAACGTTTATTACTCGTTCATAGTTGCAAATGTGAGCGTTTGTTCTTACCATGTTGATCTGTTTTGCATTCACTTGTAGGTGTAAGAGGAATCTACTTCAGGAACTGGATCTTAAGTACTAAAATGTAATATAATGTTTTCTCTGGTAAGACAAGTCTTTAATTTCATGAATAATTATGGGAAGACGCTTCTGCTTTCCTACATAGACATACAAAAAACTAGATCATTTGTTATTTCTGCTTCACGTTCAGCTCTCACATCTATATTTGCATTTTTATTTAAGGTCCTTTGTCAATTTATCTAAGTCACTGATCGTTACGTCATAAAGAATAGCTGTGGCATCTATACATCTTCAACAGCTATCGGATTTGCATGTGGTTTGTATACTACTGAAAGCTGTACCCCTTACTCTAAGAGTTAGCTGGAAAATGTAGCAAATACCGCTGCTAAACGTCTACCGATTTCTCAGCCAGTGCAGAATTAGTTATTGAAATCTTCATGTTAACATGTTGTTAAGATGTTTGAAACTCTTCATAGTTACAGGTCTTTTATCATAATTTCATAACAAAACTATAGACTTCCGAAATTAAATTTTAATACAAATGTAAGAGACGCCGTTGATACAGGTATTTCTGCAGTTTAAGTCTTTGATATCTATGTATGCTGACACTTATTGTGTGAACTCTCTCTTGTAATGAGTTTCTCATCTCTGCATGATTGTTTTGCAATGAATCTTTGCCTGTTGATATGTTGTTACGAACTGATTGAAATCGTCAGCTTTAGTAGCTACTGAATTTTTCTAAACGTAATATGACTTGTGAAACGCAGGAAGACTGTTTTTATAGTTGGTGAATGAGTTTCGAAATACATATTACTTTCAATCTTTATTTATGATTTCAAAAGATTTATTACTGAGACAGAATTCAGATAGTGTTAAAAGCGCTTCTGTTAAATTTGTGTTGTTTAACTGATTTGTTCGTATGGAATTCGTTAGGAATTAACGAGATAAACTTAACGACATTCTCTCAACGGAAATGTGGCTGTCCTGTAATATGGAGAACATATTTTTAATGTTATGAAAAAAACATATTTGCGCAATCTGATGTACAGTTACATATTTTTATTCGCTAACGGTTGCAGTTACAGCTGTGTCCGCAGTTCGTGGTCGAGTGGTTAGCTTTGCTACCTCTGAATCACGGGGTCCCGTGTTCGAATCTCGGGCGGGTTGGGGATTTCTCTGCCCGGGGACTGGGTGTTTGTGTTGTCCTCATCCATCATGCCATCATCATTCTTGAAAGTGGATAGACAGGACTGTGTACAGATTGAGAATTTGTACGGGCTCTGATGACAGCGCAGTTGAGGGCCCCTCAAGCCAAACATTATCAATACCATCATCATCATGCAGTTACAGCAACCATCTTCACAGGAGAAAAACAGTATACGTCAATGGATCAAAAATATATTTTCGTCAATTGAATAGAAAAAGCCAGTGTTACAGGCTGTCCTCAATCTCGGACCTGCGGTAGGTCCAAATTTTAAATTAGAAATTGAAGCATAATTCTATGGCAGAATACTGTCTCCATTGGAGTATAAGATTTTACCCAAATAGTTTACACTATCTGAAGCCGTGCAATTTAAAACATTATCTAACTTCTACCTTGGTAAAATACTGATTTAGTGTTAACAACTTAGGCCATTGGTAAGCCGAGAATATTTACAGATATGTTGTTGAATTGCAATAGAATGTATTCGAATGAAAGCAGTTGTAGCACAACTCGTTGTTTGAAGCAACATTGGTGCGGAAGAGATCCAGCTAGCCGACCGGAGTGGCCGAGCGGTTCTAGGCGCTTCAGTCTGGAACCGCGCGACCGCTGCGGTCGCAGGTTCGAATCCTGCCTCGGGCATGGATGTGTGTGATGTCCTTAGGTTAGTTAGGTTTAAGTAGTTCTGATGACCTCAGATGTTGTCCCATAATGCTCAGAGCCATTTGAACCACCAAGATCCAGCTAAATGGAAGTTGCCCCCAAACTGCCAACCATGAACCATGTCCCTGCTGTTTCTTTTTTGTTAACAACCAGGAAGTAACACGTGCAGATCGTATGTCGGATTTATAACAGATTAAGATAAATTCAAGAAGCACAGTAAATGAGATTCAAAATGAAATATTCTTTCATAACTTAAGATGCAGATGTTTCCACATTCTTCTTTTTGATAGCGTCTTGACAAATACTTTTTATAGTATATTTCATTTACTGTAAAAATTAATTGCAAATTTTATCGGTTGCTTCGGAAAGTTTATTTGAGGAATGCAATAAAGAAATGCACCGACACCCTGGCGGCTCCGAATATCGAAGTGCGTGGTTGAATTTTCTGCACAGACCAAATTCACGGAAGGAGCGTATGAAGTTTCACAAGGGAGAGCAACTTTGTAGCTCGTATTCAGCCACAATGGCCCAGTTTGTCAAGAGTTTTCTTTTTCTTTTTTACTTCTACTCTTTATACAGCGTTCCGATGTGGCACAACTACTTGCTTGCGCGCTGGACCACAATGCATCGGCAAACGGCTGCGAATTCGGACGGAAATACCGGTGAGTCTGCAAGTTTTACTGGAGTGGTCCTTGGTGCGTTCTCTCGCAGCACCAGGTGTGTGTAGCCTCTCTGAGGCTGAACGTTCCATATGGTCGTTTATCTGTCTCTCTTTTCCTAATGATCTCTTTGCCGTCTGAATGTCCTTGTCTTGCAAAATTGAAAACTCGTATCGGGGCAGTTTTATTTTCATCACACTGGATAAAGTCAGTAATCCTGAAATGGACTTCGTGTCTTAAGCAGAGTTTTCGTGTGATTCATCCAGGCTCGTTTTTACCATTGCAGATACTCAGGTCTTGAAATTTAAATGTTGAAAATAGCGTGAAATACTTTCCTCTTCCTCGCTCTCTCTCCCCCCCTCCCTCTCACTCTCTCTCTCTCTCTCTCTCTCTCTCTCTCTCTCTCTCTCACTCACTCTGTCTCTCTCTCTATCATACTGAGCGCTTCACTGATTCCCAGGAAACAGAAGAGAATCGCGTTAGATTAAACCTTTCGTAACAGCTTAAGAGATCTAAGTTGATCCGTATTGTCGGCGCATTAAAAAAAATTTAGCTTCTTATGCCATTTTAGCTGAGTGATGCCATCGCTCTTATACACTGCCGGAAAAAAAGTCACAGCCCCAAGAAATAGTTAATGTAGAGTAATAAAATTTCGAGAATGCATTTGTCTAGGTGATATATGTAAATGATTAACATTCCAATGTCACGGGTTAATGTAAAGGCGAGATAAGCCATTCCAAATACGAAATATTGCTACTTTAATAACAGGTGTAACCGCCAGAATGTTGAAGGTGAGCATGCAAACATTCATGTATTGTGTTGTACAGGTGCCGGATGTCAGTTTGTGGCGTAGAGTTCCATGTCGGTTCACTCGGTCGGTCAATACAGGGCGTTTAATACTGTTTGCAGATGATGCTAGAGTTGTTATCCTATGACGTATGTGACAGTACGTCACGTAAATATTGACATTGTGGTGTCACCGACAGACACCACACTTGCTAGGTGGCAGCCTTTAAATCGGCCGCGGTCCGTTAGTATACGTCGGACCCGCCTGTCGCCACTGTCAGTGATTGCAGACCGAGCGCCGCCACACGGCAGGTCTAGAGAGACGTCCTAGCACTCGCCCCAGTTGTACAGCCGACTTTGCTAGCGATGGTTCACTGACAAATTACGCTCTCATTTGCCGAGACGATAGTTAGCATAACCTTCAGCTACGTCATTTGCTACGACCTAGCAAGGCGCCATTATCATTTGCTATTTATCTTGTGAAGCATGTACAGTCAGGCCGATGTTTACCAATTATGGATTAAAGTTAAGTATTCCAGAAGCTACGTACTTTTTTACTAGACTCAACTCCTTTAACTGTTCCAGACCTCACGCCAGCCTGCGTGAGCTTAAACGCGTGCCTTTCAGCTACCTCCTAGTGGCTTGGCTGTCTTGCCAAGTCACAACAGACATTTTTATCGGTTGTAGGCAGTGAACAATATTGTGAAGTGTTAAAGGTGAACTAAAAATTATTTGTAAACACTTAACGTATTTTATTGACATAATTAGTATAAAAGACACAGTTAATGTTCTTGAAAAAAAAAACTGAAATGCAGCGATAACTTAAAAGTAGCGTCTTTATTTAAAACATGTCTATGAAAATAAAAAAGGATCGCTAAGAGACGCAATTGTACGGCCGAGGAGGACGGACGTACTTTATGGTACAGACACTGTTTTGTTTCGCGATACGGAAGGCAGCCATTGAGCGGCTCAACATATTTTATGTAAGTTATTCTGAATACTGCTAAAATAAACTAATTATTGTTATCACAAAATGAATTTCTTTGTAACAGTTGTCACCTCAAATGGTCGTAGCGGCTAATTACTTTTAATAAGCATTTTTTTCAGTAATTTTCCCTGCGGGAAGCTCATCTTCCGATGCAGCGTCTGGTCGGCCATTACGCGCCGAAGGATTAATTTATTTTTCAAAGTCTTAACAGTAACTGTAAATGCGAGAGATTTCGTTGTGAGAACCTTTCTAAATAGCAACAGATAATTAATTTAACGTTGAAGTTCATTTTTTTTTAAATTATACAGATTCCATGAGTTCAGTAAGTTTTAGCTTGACCGCTCCACGGCAACAATCGAAATTCTCTCGAGCCTTGCTTTGGAATCAACAAACAGAAATTAACAAAATTACATTCAATTCAGTTAACAGCAACTATATTTTAGTCGTCACATTCAAAATCTAAAGTTGGTTCATGAATAACAGCGGTCCCTCAAGAACCCGCTTCATTTTTACTTATGCACGTAAGTAAAAGTGGTTCGAATGGCTCTGAGCACAACGGGACTTAACTTCTGAGGTCATCAGTCCCCTAGAACTTAGAACTACTTAAACCTAACTAACCTGCCGGCCAGAGTGGCCGTGCGGTTCTAGGCGCTACAATCTGGAACCGAGCGACCGTTGCCGTCGCAGGTTCGAATCCTGCCTCGGGCACGGATGTGTGTGATGTCCTTAGGTTAGTTCGGTTTAATTAGCTCTAAATTTTAGGCGACTGATAACCTCAGAAGGTAAGTTCCATAGTGCTCAGAGCCATTTTTGAACCTAACTAACCTAAGGACATCACACACATCCACGCCCGAGGCAGGATTCGAATCTGCGACCGCAGCGGTCGAAGTAAAAGTGATAAGATAAGATAATATCCCTGAGAGAAAGAATCATGAAGTAACAAACAAAAAGATTCACAGAAATATTATATATATATATATATATATATATATATATATATATATATATATATATATATATATATATATATATATATATCTCACGTGCCGAACATGCTCGATTCGTAACAGATCTGTTGATTGAGCAGGCCAAGGCAACATGTCGATACTCTGTAAAGTCTTGGGTTACAACAGCGACATGTGGGTAAGCGTTATCCTGTTGAAAAGTACCCCGTTGAATGCCGTTCATGAATGGCAGCACATCACATCGGATCACAAGACTGACATAGATCACAAGACTGACATACAGATTTCCAGTCTTGGTGCGTGAGATAACCACGAGAGTGCTCTTGCTGTAATACGAAATCCCATCCCAGATGATACTCTAGGTGTAGAGTGTCTACCATGAAGACACATCGTTGCAGGCCCTCAACTGACCTCCTTCTAACCAACACTTGACCACCACTGGTATCGAGCCAGAACCAGCTTTCATCAAGAAACACATCAGACCTCCGCTCCGCCCTCCAGTGAGCTCTCGCTTGGCAGCACTGAAGTCACGAACGGCGGTTGTTTGGGATCAGTGGAATGCGCGAAACAGGGCATCTGACTCGGAGCCGTCGTTAAATTAATCGATTTGCAGCAGATCGTTGTCTCACTATGGTGACAACTGCTGCTCAATTGCTGCTGCATTTTCAGTACGACGAGCCAGAGCTCTAAGCCTAACATGATGGTTTTCCTTATAGTGGTAGTGACATGTGGCAGTCCGGAGCCGACCTTCTTACGACTGTACATCCTCGTGACCACCGCTGCCAGAAATCAAGTGCAGTGATTACATTCCTGCCAAGTTTTTCTGCAATACAGTGGAAGTTTCTCGTAGCCCTATTACACGACTTCGTTCAAACTCAGTGAGGTGTTGATAATGGCGTCTCCTTAAAGGCATTCTTAACTAACATCAACTCACCACTTCCAATCTGAAAGGTAACTAACGCTCACGACCCTTAAATCATTTATTTAAAACAAACCCGATAGTGGCGCCACTACCACCACACTTATGACGCGCGGGATTAGTAGAGTGGTCTGGGGCGCTGCGGTCATGGACTGTGCGGGTGATCCCGGCGGAGGTTCGAGTCCTCCCCGGGCATGGGTGTGTGTGTTCGTCCTTAGGATAATTTAGGTTAAGTCGTGTGTAAGCTTAGGGACTGATGACCTTAGCAGTTAAGTCCCATAAGATTTCACACACACCACTCTTACACAGCTGGCGCGACATTGGAATAGACATCATCTTTCGGTTGTAGAAGCACGCCTACTACCTTTCGTTTATGTCGTACGATTCCTTCTCGGTCTTACGATGTTTTTCCGTCAGTGTAGTCCAGACTTTCACGGAGACAAAATAAGCAGCATTGAATATTTCTAATGATTGAACAATAGAAAAATTTGATAGTACCAATGTAATCTCTTGGTGACTTTTATAACAGCTGAAGACAAAGAAGGCCAACGGCCTTGCCGCAGTGGTAACACCGGTTCCCGTCAGATCACCGAAGTTAAGCGCTGCCAGGCTGGGTTAGCTCTTGGATGGGTCACCATCCGGTCTGCCGAGCGCTTTTGGCCAGCGGAGTGCACTCAGCCCTTGTGAGGCTAACTGAGGAGTTACTTGATTGAGATGTAACAGCTCCGGTCTCGGAAACTGACATACGGCCAGGAGAGCGGTGTACTGACCACATGGCCCTCCATATCCGCATCCAGTGACGCCTATGGGCTGAGGATGACACGGCGGCCGGTCGGTAACGTTGGGCCTTCATGGCCTGTTGGGGAGGCGTTTAGTTTTAGTTTTTTGAAGACAAAGAAGTCACACATGCTAAATAAAAGTAAGCAGAACTGTAATGTTTACTTAAAAGCAGTACTAATTTTTCTTTTCCCGCATATGTCATATCATACAAACTTTTTTTTTTTTGTAATTTCTATCTCTATGAATTAAAATTGTAATGACAGTTGCTCTTGACGAAAAGAAAAACCTCAAACATAACTATGACAAAATTACCGGTGAAACTGTTAGTGGCTCCATTTCATTAAAGGACTGCAAACCTGCAAGGAAAATAGGAATAGAGAAACAACACTCGGAAGGAAAACCAGTCAGCAATTGTTTACCACAATTAACGGGATGATCATTCAACCCAATCTGTTTTACAAACGAGACCAACAATTACCAACGTGGCAAAATCTTCTTATAACAGAGAGCTGTGAGTTCAAATGGTTCAAATGGCTCTGAGCACTACGGGACTTAACTTCTGAGGTCATCAGTCCCCTAGAACTTAGAACTACTTAAACCTAACTAATCTAAAGACATCACACACATCCATTCCCGAGGCAGGATTCGAACCTGCGACCGTAGCGGTCGAGCGGTTCCCGACTGTAGCCGCTAGAACAGCTCAGCCAACCCGGCCAGCGCTGTGAGTTCACATGAAGTGTGTAGAAATTAAGAAATGAATGTGTATCATTGTATGAAGAAAGAGTTACTGAAAAAAATATTTGCAAAAACAGACAATGTTTGATGGGTTAACCGGAATCATTAGTTTTACACACGCCACCTGTCGGTAATAGTGTTACAATTAATATAAATGATGTGTATTCTGCCAATCAATTTTATGTGACGCAGCATGTGAAGGTTGCTGTGTGTGGACGGGTTACTCCTGTAACCGAAATTGCAGGTACGTTCTGGTACGTTTGATGGTGGCTGGATACGATGAAAAAGGTTTGCATTCGTGAAATAGTAAATTTGTATCATTATCCTTACAGATCAGGAGATGGTTCTAGAGGAACCGAAACCGATCATGTGAATAAACATTTTATACAATCAAGACGGATTATAAGAAACATTGAAAAAAATAGTTCGAAATGGAAAAGGAAACGTAAATATTTAGGAACGGGAAACTTATTGACAAACGTAATATTGTTTGGGACCTCCCAGTTCTCCCGAGCTAGATGACTGTAGGGGTACGGATAACGGTACCACTACTTTGAAACTAATCTCAACTTCTTCTGGACCGAAGACCACAGGTGATGCGAGGATTCTCAAAGATCAGGAAGTGGGCAGTTGGAGAGGCAGTCAAGTCTGTGAGATCAGCTCGTAGACGGTACAGGTATAGGGCTTGGACAGAGATATGGGAACACCAAAACGTAACACATCACTATGCCTGACATGGTGTAGGAAACCCGATGGCGTTCAGAATGGCGTACAGTCGCCTCGGAATAGATAAATACGGGCCCTGTATTGTCTTCAAGGGAATCTTACACCATTCTTCCTCCACAATAGTGGCACGTTCATGTAACGATGATGGGAGATCGTTAGCGATCAAGCACCCTTCTTGCCAAATTCGACCACTAAGGCTCGTTAATGTAGCGGCATCACCGTTTAGGATAGGGAAAGCTAGTGTTGTGCGATATTCTGAGCACAAGTTACAGCCAGGTGCAGGCCGGATTGCAGTAAGTTACGCTGACCAGCGGTTGCGAAGTGGAATGGAGGCCACAGGGCCGTCGAACGCTGAAAAGAGTAAACGCAGCAGTTCGCATGTCACAAGCTATAGGCAGACGGGTCCCACTGGCGCAACCGGGGTGTGGTGCGTACGTGACGCGAAGCAACACATTAGCGAAACAGAGGGGCGCAGCCGAGTATAAATAGTGCCATTTTCTAACGAGACTGATTGAAGTGTAACAGCTCTCCTGGACGGTGGGGCATGTCGCACCACCAGCTACACCCGGCAACAGATGTGGCGACAGTGTTCCAGTCCACGACAGGTTGTTGGTTTGACACTCTGAGGTCAATGCAGGGGATTCGTGTGTGGCAGCTCTCCTGGACGGCGAGGCGTCTCACACCGCCGGACTGCAGGAGGCAACAAATGGGGCGACAGCATCCCAGTCCACGAAGAGTCATTGGTTCGACCCTCTGAGACCAACACGGGAGATTCAAGTGTGGCAGCTCTCCTGGACGGCGGGGCGTGTCACACCGCTGGGCTACACGCAGCTACAGATGGGGCGACAGCGTCCCAGTCCACTGCGGGTCGTTAGTTCGACCCTCTGAGGCCGACGCAGGGTCCGCAGCCAGCCGGGGTGGGCCACTCTTCGGCTCGCTACCGTGGGCAGTCGTCTCTACTCTCGACACACGCCAGAGACTACTGATGTGAGGAGCCGCAGATTTTGACGCCGAATCGCGCTCTGTCGTTGCCGCCGCGTTCCCAGCTACGCCACCCGAGGAAGAAGCAGCAGCGGGGGCCGGCCTACGGCTCCTTGTGGAGTAGTGCGGAGTCAATGGGGACGGTGGCCGCTGAGTTGGCTGCTGGCGCAGCCATCCTGACGTAATTGGAACTCTACAGCTGGCGAACAAGGCCGGTACGACACAGCGTTGCATTGCATAGGTCGCTGGAGCAGTGGCCTCAGCATTGCAGGGCCTGTGACGCAGACCGAGGTCAACAAAGCACTGTAGTGGAAACGAATAAATCATTTGAAAAGCTCAGCCAGGTTTTAATACACCACGTTCTGGCACCAACCACAACATTAATACTGAGTGACTGTGGGGGCTATTGAAGGTGCTACAGTTCACCCTCCTGTTCACAAAACCAGTCCTGGACGCTGCGGTGTGCGTGAACGGGGATCTAGCTGCCTTGGAACACAGAATAACCACTGGGGAACAAATATTATATCATTGGATGAACGCGATAGTCTAAATGGTCACATATTCTTTGGTAATACTGCGACCTTGCAGAGTAACTGTGGTACCTGTGGAATAACATGATATGACATTGCGTCACAGAAGCCTTCCATATTTCACTCATGGGACATAAACTCGGCCAAAAGATGTAAATAGTGTAAAACAAGACTCATCCATAGCTCCAAAGTTCTGGTTTTATGGCTCAATGCTGCGGTGACTTTTGCCTCTCTCATGCCCTTATTTTTCGCCACCGTCCTCCTCACCAACCGTCTGTCACGATCACTCAACACACACCTTTGTCCGCTTTGGACTTTTATGTCCAAGCACGCATTTCTCGCGATATTTAGATATTTTTGCCCAACCCCTGTGTGGGTTATGGCACGGAACTGTTGGTCCGAATGGGGATTGAAATATTTATTCTGTGGTTAGTGCTACGCAGTACGGAAGCATATATTTTATTATTTAGGGGGACCATACGGAATCTTAAAGGGCAGTGGTTACCTGAAGTGAAAATCTGGATAGTGTGCGTGTGCCTGAATTCGCAGTGCACTTCAGATCGACGGGGGGAGCGGGGAAAGGGGGGGGGGGGGAGAGACATGAACTCAAGACATAATAAACGAGGTGTTAACCACTGTTTATTTTCAAGGTTCGTTCTCATCGTGGTATGTTAACTGAATCAGCGATATTGATGAGTCGCAGTAGCAGAATGACCGGACAAGTATCACATAGGCACACAGTTAAGGGACTTTCTGCAGTGATACGTGTTCCTCTGGAGTAAGTTTTCCGCAATGCTGTCTACAAATAGTCCGAAACCGAATCAGTACGACAGCATATAACAGATCAAACAACTTACTGAGCCGATAAACTGTTCATAAAATCATCAGACTGTTGTAGCTGTTTTATACAAAGTGTAATTAATACGTGGATCGCCACTGAGTCGGCAAATAGCTCAGTATTAAATGATATTGCAAAATGGGAAGGTGGAAGCTTTTGATGGTACCTATCAGCTCTGGTGTTCTAAATGTAACTCGCACCCGCTATCTACAAATAACTAATAGCCTCCCTGAAATATTATAAGGTTACGTCTCAATTTAAATTTTGGGTTACTAGCGTACCTGAATCCTAACAGGCCCTAAGCTGAACGAGCTATGTCCTAACATTTACAGGACTGTGGCCATTGTGATTAATTAACGAATGCAATCTCGCTGCAACACAGAAAATGAAAGTCAAACGCGCAGTTCAAACTTTAATCGCACTACGGTAAATTAGAAGCACAGCAGTATAAAAATACACGCACGCGAACCTAGTGTTTTAGTATACCGACTTAACAGTCGGTCACGATGCGTTAGGTGCGAACGCGCTGCATTACATCAACAAAGTGCATTACGATTCAGCACACTGGTTCCGGAGTGGGATGGCGGACCCAAGGGTGTAACAGCTACAGCATCATTCACAGTTCCAACCAACACAACAAAATAAAGCATGCAGAAAAATGTTGCAAAACATAACACTGCAACTCAGTGAAACATTGAGGTGACAGTGACGATTTATTGCCAGAAACTCTTACTACAATTGTTCCAGACTTCTGATAAGTGGTAGAAGCTTCTGTTTGAAATTCAAAAATTATTTACCGTTGCTGATTTAACGAACTTAACAAATGTAAACGCAAAGAGAATTCAGAATCTTAATAACTTTTGTTTAAATCAATTCCTAGCTGCAACAACAAAAAAGTTTAACTCTTAAAAATCAGCTTAGTAAACATATCGATCATTAAAGTTAACAACATTAAATGAGATATATGAATAACAGAAAGTAAAAATTATTCCAGTCTACTGTGGCAAGGTGCTACAGCAACGAGTTTCGATTGCGAAACTATTTAACAATGGAAAATGGACGCGGCACAACCATTTACTGTCGCGTCCATTTCCCATTTTATAATGCTTGATGATAGTTTTGTACACAGATATTTTTTACGATATCTGATGGTCCACCAAGAGGGTGAACTGCGTCATTCATATTAAACAATCAGGCAACCAAGACTATTTTTTATTCCAAAGTAGCAATAGAAAGTTTGAGGAATTCGCTTAGGTCGCCAAGGCTCCATATGAACCCACAGTGACATTACAGTCAGGTAGGATGCCGACCGCCGCGCGGGAGTAGCCGAGCTGTCTGGGGCGCGGCAGTCATGGACTGTGCGGCTGATCCCGGTGGAGGTTCGAGTCCTCCCTCGGGCATTTGTGTGTGTGTGTGTGTTTATCCTTAGGATAATTTAGGTTAAGTAGTGTGTAAGCTTAGGGTCTGATGACCTTAGCAGTTGTCCCATAAGATTTCACACACATTTCAACGTTTTTGAAGGATGCCGACCCAACTGTCTGGGAAACAACTGCCAGGGACCGTGTGCAAAGGCAAGTTAATAACCGGACTGAACAGACAGCACTCCGTCGTCAGGCCACGAGTGGCACATCGGGACCATCTGACCGCCGTGTCATCCTTAATGAGGATGCGGATAGGAGGGGGCATGTGGTCAGCACAACGCTCTCCCGGTCGTTATGATGGTTTTCTGTGACCAGAGCCGCTACTATTCGGTCGAATAGCTCCTCAATTGGCAGCACGAGGCTGAGTGCACCCCGAAAAATGGCAACAGCGCATAGCGGTCCGGGTGGTCACCCATCCAAGTGCCGGCCACACCCAACAGCGCTTAGCTTTGGTGATCTGGCGGGAACCGGTGTATCCACTACGTCAATACCAGATAGAATACTATCTCGATCTAAAAAAAAGGAAAGGTTTTTTGACAAAAGGGACCCTCCGGTCCCATCAGGCAGGATATCGCCACAAATCCGCGTTTTAGGTTGTCCCACACAAGTTATCTTCCAGAGGCATAGAGCGGCAGGCACAAACAGAGAAACCGGCTCAGCCACAGTCGCGTTCCTTGCATACATCTCCGCTGGCCGCCCAAAACACCCGCCTGTCCCAACAGGCTCACGGATTAACCAGCAAACAGCACAGCGCTCCATTACCAGCCACATCACGAGGCGGTCTTCCTCCGACCCCAGACCCCTTGGGGGCCACCTTACAACTGTCGAGGCTCAAGTACCATGCCACAGAGGCGCGCTTGGGCAAATATGGTCACACAACGGCACAGCCGTCAATCGAGAGATCGAAGCGGGCCACACCGCTCATTAGGGATATAAAGCCTGTTTTGAAATCATCACAGTCGAGTAAGCGATATCAAACATTTATGCTCTTCTGCAGAACCAGATAGCCTACAGCGTTTCTGCATATCGTTCCAGCGTCACAACTTGTCTTTCATACTGTAAACTTCATGCGCAAATCGGTATGTAAAGCATTCATAATATGGGGAACTAATTTCGACATGTAATGAAATATGAGTGGATTAAAATCCATCAATGTACACAGTCTGAGACTGTATATTGCACTGTGCTATCAGGTAAATGCTGCAGAATATCAATTACGTTAATGCAGTTAAATAACAAGCAAATGACCATGGAAATCGAAATAACAAACAATATTTGATTAATATTTCCTGCAATTTGCCTATTCAAAATGGTTCAAATGGCTCTGAGCACTATGGGACTTAACATCTGGGGTCATCATTCCCCTAGAAATTTTAACTACTTAAACCTAACTAACCTAACGAGATCACACACATCCATGTTCGAGGCAGGATTCGAACCTGCGACCGTAGCAGTCGCGCGGTTCCGAACTGAAGCGCCTAGAACCGCTCGGCCACCGCGGCGGCCAATTTTCCTGTAAATAAAACTTAGAACAATACAGAATTCTTGACACACAACAACACGAATTGGGTAAAGTGCAGGTACGTATTTATTGCTTGAACAATTTAACATAATCGAAACAGATCACTGAATGTGCTAAAGGGAAGAGTGACTGAATTAACTGTGTAGCATTTCCGATTAAATGACGTAGGTCGGATTTTGTACCTACTGACTTCACAAAGATAATAAACAATTTGCAACGGCACGTATAACAAAAGTCCATTCCACCGATTCATAGCATTTTTGCAACGTGGCTTAGTGAAAACTGAACCCTGAAATACAAGTATCTCAAGCATGATTAACAAAATAACGTTGCAGATAAGCAATGCCACGGATAAGCCCTACAATATAAAATATCTCACCAAACAGCGATCTAGCCACAGCCGCATAGATCAACATTCAGTCTTCCGCTCGACATGCCACACACCCCGAAGAAATAGAATGCAGGTATTTGAAAGGCTACTTACAGTGTGTCAGGCTGAAGGCTCATTAGTTCGCGACTGCCGCTACTGTGAATGACAGTAGTCGACAGGGGTGCAGAACCATCTTTGTATTCATGCTGCAATAACTAGTTCATGAAATAATGAAAATACAGAGAGCATTGAAAGTGGCGATTTACCAGCCAGCTTTTCTGTCATGTTGACCACGGCAGCATTGGAGGACGGATTCTACAACAAGTACTCCCGCCGGAAAGTGTTTGCAAAATTTGTGTCAGGGGAAGAAAATTGTTCAAATTGTAATAGGATGACCGGAGTGGGTGACGTGGTCGCGGCTGTAGGGCGTGGCTGGGTAGAAGATGGTGGCTGTTTTTAGCAGTCTTCCTCTTTATTGTTGGTTCTTTCAATACATTTTCCGGTAGCTCAGCCCCACCGCTCAAGTCGTGGTGGAGACGTGCTGATGCACGCAGCCCCGGGAACGCGACGCCATGCTCAGTTGGGTTGGGTTGTTTGAGGAAGGAGACCAGACAACGAGGTCATCGGTCTCATCGGATTAGGGAAGGATGGGGAAGGAAGTCGGCCGTGCCCTGTTCAAAGGAACCATCCCGGCGTTTGCCTGGAGCGATTTAGGGAAATCACGGAAAACCTAAATCAGGATGGCCGAACGCGGGATGCCATGCTCAGTCAGCGACTACGCAGGCAGTAGGAGGTTAGCAGCACGAGGCCCAGCCTAGCTCGCTTCTTGCAGACGCTGCGGCTCGTGACAACGTCGGGAGTCGCCGGTGTAGCAGCGGGCAACGCCCTCTTCCGGCCGGTCCTCGGGGTAGCGTCACTGATGACGACGACGTAACAGCCACTGAACGCCCAATCGGTCGAACCGATGCCGACACCCACCTCTGATGCCCTTAAATAGTGCAGACCACTGCTGAATCCACTAGTTATGCAGCGCCGTGTTTATTAGAATGTTCTCGATGAGTTGGCTAATGCAACCACGCCACATGCGGCCAGCACCTGCGTAATTCCGCTAATGCTGCGTTCTGACTGTTGATGGCTGCCGCGTACGTACACACATACCGACGCTTGTTGCAAAACTGTGTCATCTGCATAACGTGCTGGCCAGCCTTCCTCCACCATCTGCCGTGAGGCTGTCGCATCGCGCACTGAAATACACTAAATCACAATTTCACACCATATTTCCTAAAAATAACCCCTTGTCCTGTACAAAATGGTTCTGAGCACTATGGGACTTAACATCTGAGGTCATCAGTCCCATAGAACTTAGAACTACTTTAACCTAACTAACCTAAGGACATCACACACATTCATGCCCGAGGCAGGATTCGAACCTGCGACCGTAGCAGTCGCGCGGTTCCCGACTGAAGCCCCTATAACCGCTCGGCCACACCGGCCAGCGATAGGGGAAGACCGTAACAGAGAGGCAGAAAGTCAGTTTTCCTGTATATTGAGCAATAAACAGAAAATAATTTCTTGTCACGCATTACAGAGAAAAAACCAATCCACAAGGCTGTAGTACCTGTCCTTCATGAGATTATGAACGTGCAAAAAGAGTACAAAAGATGAAGAAAACTTTCGTCCAAACCGTAGGAAGTTCTAATTCGTGCAAAAGCGCCAAAACTGCTCCGAGAGAGGAGATATTGGTTGACCATGAGAGGGAATGAGTGAAGAGCCAAAGAAACTGGTACACGTGCCTAATATCGTGTAGCGCCCGCGCGACCACTCAGAAGTGCCGCAATAGGACGTGGCATGGACTCGACTAATGTCTGGAGCAGCGCTGGAGGGAACTGACACCATGAATGCTGCAGGTCTATCCATAAATCGGTAAGAATAAGAGAGGTGGAAATCTTTTCAGAACAGCACGTTGCAAAGCATCCCAGATATGCTCAATAATGTTGATGTCTGGAGAGTTTGGTAGCCAGCGGATGTGTTTAAACTCACAAGGGAACCTCCCCATCGCACCCCCCTCAGATTTAGTTATAAGTTGGCACAGGGATATGCCATGAAAAACTGAACACAGATGAATCGAGAAAACAGGAAGAAGTTGTATGGAACTATGAAAAAAATAAGCAAAAAATACAAACTGAGTAGTCCGTGTGTAAGATATGTTACATTAAGTTGCCTGTACACTGAGGAGCACCGTGGTCCCGTTGTTACCGTGAGCAGCTCCGGAACGGAAGGTCCCTGGTTCAATCCTCACTCGAGTGAAAAGTTTTAATTTTTTATTTTCAGACAATTATCAAAGTTTACGCACTCAGACATGATCAACTTTGCTCTCCAAAATTCCTGGACATGTTCAGATTTGCTTGGACACATGCAGGATTTGACGGTCTACACACGGAAAAACCTGAACACGTTAAAAACGTATGTTTTGACAAAGCACAGGGAAAACTGCGACCGTGAAACTGTTGCATTCATTTGTTGCCGTTTATGTGACAAACTCTTATGTTTTCATCACTTTTTTGGGAGTGATTATCACATCCACAAGAAAACCTAAATCGGGCAAGGTAGAACAATCTTTTTACCCATTCGCCAAGTGTGCAAGTTAGGTGGGTCGACAACATATTCCTGTAATGTGACGCACATGCAGTCACCAGTGTCGTATAGAATATTTCAGACGTGTTTTCCTGTGGAGGAATCGGTTGACCTGTGAATTTGCGATCAAATGTCTTCGGTTCCTATTGGAGAGGCACGTCCTTTCGTCTACTAATCGCACGGTTTTGTGGTGCGGTCGCAAAACACAGACACTAAACTTATTACAGTGAACAGAGACGTCAATAACTGAACGGTCAGATCGTAACTTTGCGAAGATAAAGTAAGTAAAATTTTTACTCGAGGGAGGACTCGAACAAATGACCTCTCGTTTCGCAGTTGCTCACTCTAACCACGGGACCACGGCGCTTTTCAGGTTACATAGCCCTTGATGTTGGATATCTTACACTTGGACTACTCAGTTTGTATATTTTGCTTATTTTTTCGTAGTTCCATACAACTTCTTCCTGTTTTCTCGATTGATCTGTGTTAAGTTCTTCAAGGCCTATCCACTGTGTCAATTTATAACTAAATCTGAGGGGGGTGCGATGGGGAGGTTCCCTTGTCAGAAGAGTGTTCCTAAAGCCACCCTGTAGCAATTCTGGTCGTGTGGGGTGTCACACTGTCCTGCTGAAATTTCCCAAGTCAGTCGGAATGCACAACGGACATAAATGGATGCAGGCGATCAGACAGGACGCTTACGTACGTGTCACCTGTCAGAGTCGTATCTAGACGCGTCTGGGGTCCCACATCACTCCTAACTCACACTACCCACACCGTCACAGAGCCTCCACCAGATTGAACAGTCCGCTGCTGACATCCAGGGTCCATGCATTCGTGGAGTTGTCTCCATACCCGTACACGTCCGCTCGAAACAATTTGGAACGAGACTCGTCCGACCAGGCAAGATGTTTGCGATCATCAATAGTCCAGTGTCAGTGTTGACGGGTCCAGGCGAGCCGTAAAGCTCTGTGTCGTGCATTCATCAAGGATACACTAGCTGGCCTTCGGCTGCGGAAGCCCGCATCGATTATTTGGGGTTGAATGGTTTGCACGCTGATACTTGCTGATGTCTCAGAAATTGAAACTTGCAGAAAACTGTGGAAGGGTTGTACTTCTGTCACATTGAACAATTCTCTTCAGTCGTTGTTGGTCCCGTTCGTGCAGGATGTTTTTCCAGACGCAGGAGTGTCTAGTATTTGATGTTTTACCGGATTCCTGATATTGACGCTTCACTCGTGAAATTGTCGCACGGGAAAATCCCATCTTCATCGCTATCTCGGAGATGCTGTGCCCTATCGATCTTGCGCCGACTACAACACCACATTGAAACTCACTTAAATCTTGATAACCTGCCATTGTAACAGCAGTAACCGATCTAACAACTCCGCCACACTTATTGTCTTATATAGGCGTTGCCGGCCGCATCGGCGTGTTCTGCCTGTTTACAAATCTCTGTACTTGAATACGCATGCCTATATCAGTTTCTTTGGCGCCTCAGTGCAGTATCGGCGTGTGGTGCGCAGTCGACTCATTGAGCAGACTTTCTGCGATCACGCTGGATGGAAATCAGAATCTGCAAGCTAAAGGTACGTTGAGCAAGGTGCGACTGCACCTGGACTTGCCCGCTTTTTCTCTCTCAGGTATATCCTGACACGGCCGCGTGTCGACACGGCCCAGCGTGCGTTTCCCACGCCGCGGGCCCAGCGAGCCACACCAGTCGGTCGGTGACAGGGTGGCGAGGAGAATCAGAATATCATAGGTATTTCACAACAAGAAAAAGGGGATGTTAGTGTGGCTCCTCCACAGGAGGAAGGCAGTGTTATTCTTCCGGAACTGTGGCCTAGTTTACATCACATGTTAAATATGTGCGACGATGCTTTGCTAATTTTGTGTATATTTTGTCTGGATGCCGCTATGGCTTTATTATTTTAGGAAAAGTAATAAAACAGGTTTGAAGATAGTCATTGCTGACTGAAAACGATAATCTATGTACCAAAAGTTTTGTGACCGTTGGCGGAAATAAAAGAAAGTCATTGCACACTTCCTGGATCACTGTTTTCATCTGCGACCATGTCGCAGGTTGAGAAATTTATTCTAAGGCTAATAGTATTTTTGAGATGCATGACGGTGACACTTTTTATAACTTTTTGTTTAACAGGCACCTTCTAAATAACTTTATTTTAGATTAAATATCAGCCAGTTTTGACATGCTTTACAACTTCTAGAAAGTGAAAAAAAAATTAATGAGCAAGCGGTTCAAGAAACTCATCATGCAACTGAAAACCTGACAGTGAAGCTGAGGTACGTGTAATTTTCTTTACTTGCGGAGATTTGTAACCCTGGCATCAGAACCAATGTTTATCAGTATTATCATCTGAAACTTTTGATGAAACTTGCATTTCCCTCATCTCAGGTTTTTGCCAGATAACGTCATATGGATTCAACTTTTGTATTGGCCCTAAAATCAGTCACAGTGTTTGAAACAGTACTGTCGGTCATTTCTTGCAACTGAAACAGCAAAATATGGAAGACAGATCTGGAGCAAAATATTTCTTATTTTATCTCGTTAAACGTATCAGTAATAGGCCAATTTTATTATTGTCAAAGGCAATCAAACGGAGACAATTTGTTTGGTTTTGCTGCAGCAGTTGTTCGGGTTCCAAGTTTTCTTTTATTTCTCAGCATGAAACCCAAATGTTTCTCCACCTTTTCCTGCATATTTCACTAAAATCCCATAAAATCTAACTTTATTAAAAATAAACTTACACTAGCTGAAATGAAAGTTTCTCACCTGTAACGGCATTGAAACAAAATTCTTTTCTTCTTACGATACTTTAAATCGTAGACACACTGATGTTGAAACACTGACACACAGATTATTACATCGTTTGCGTGTCTCACTGCAGTTTTCTTTGGCTAGACATCAGGCAACAACACTACGCAAAGACGTCTAACGTACGACTTACTGCGGAAGATCTTGTCGTTCCTGCAGGCCGCTTGCACACCTTGGACAACGCCTCTTAAGATTGTGGTAGATTTACACGGCAACCTTCGAGAATGCTCCAAATCCCAACGGACGAAACGAGAATAAAAGAGGGCTGGAGAGAGGGAAGCCGCTAGTTTTGTTTCCTAGATGTTACGCCTCCATCAGTAAGTCATCGTCTATGTAGCCAGCTTTACAGAAGAGAAAGCACTGGTTTCTGCTTTTTTTTTCTGTGGGGTGGGAGTGATTTCCAAGTTCTTAGGCTTGCTCTTCCAAAGTGCCGCCACTCGACAGCACCGAGAAGAAAAGTCTTCATCCATGCCAGCGTGGCTACGAAACAAAATTGAAGCAAACGGCTCTCTTTCCCTTAAGTGTGTAAGTGATCTTGCGAATATTTTAATAACATGCTTGAGGGGTGTCAAAATTACTCTGACCTTACTATCCAGTGTTCCTTTGCTTCAGAAAAACATTGTGCATCCAGGACCACGAAGAAATTGGTACTATAGGCGAAATCTGCGTATTAAGTTTTCCAACTCAATTAATGCGCACGGAAATGACCTGTGATTTCGGTAGTTGAAATCGTGATTTACTCTTGTAAGGGCAGGACGGAACAGTCGCCAAGGCCTCTTGCCATGTTTGGGGAAATATCTGAAAAGAGTATCGGGGTAATAAAAAACACAGTGGATAAAAAAGGAAATTCACAATCGGAAGCAGCAAGAATTACTTCCCTAACCGGCCGTCCTGAGTAGTATTTACACGGTTTCTCTATGTCACATTAAACTGGATGTATAAACTGGATGTAAGAATAGTTAATTTGATGTATTTCTGGTTGATTCTTGTCCCATCCATATGCAACTGAGCTATTTCCGAGGACAGAATGACATTACCAACAAAAACTAAGGATAATCAGGAACATAGTGCCTTCGAGGGAGGGAAACGGAATTTCCGCACAGCCACTCCGCAAGCAGTGCACTTTTGTGGTTAATGGGGGAAGTGGTGTTTACAAATGACGGTGGGGAATTTTTCATAGCATCTTCCTGCAGGTATCCAAAACAAAAATGGTTCAAATCGCTCAGAGCACTATGCGACTTAACTTCTGAGGTCATCAGTCGCCTAGAACTTAGAACTAATTAAACCTAACTAACCTAAGGACATCACACACATCCATGCCAGAGGCAGGATTCGAACCTGCGACCGTAGCGGTCGCTCGGTTCCAGACTGCAGCGCCTAGAACCCCACGGCCACTCCGGCCGGCTTCCTGCAGGTATCCCTCAGACTTTTTAATTAGGGGTATCGCTGTCACTCGTCCATCTCTTCCGTACATTATCCTACGGGAAAACATTCTACGTACACATCCAGTATGCGATATTCTCTGCTCTCGTTTCACAATGGACTTGCTAATTGCAGACCACACACACAGCCCGCACTGTATGAAGATGACGTGGCCGTCTTCGGATAGAGCGTGAACGCTCGGCACGTAGGCCGACACCATTAAAGTGTAAAGCCTCGGGGTGTGTGTAACGTGAAGCACGTGTGTGAATGGCTGCCTAATTTTGTCTCCGCAGTGTAATTCTCGCGCCTGAAGGCGATGAAAATGAAACTGCACCTAGGAATTTCCTTATAACGAAGTATCGTTTCGTGATTTTACTTCATTTCAGTTTAGAACATCAAACCAATCATTCCTATCGGGCAGTTACTTCTGAATCACAACTCTAAACGCCATCACGTGACATAATGTGTCTTAATCGTCTGGGAAGTTCCAAAACTGTGCACATATCGCTTTACAGTTAAAGATTCAGTCCTGAACATTCCCCTAGGCCTTGGCAAAGCCCTGTCACGATAATGTCCCATCTATCAGGTGAGACAGTCCCGCAAGTACGCTGAGCTTCTGTGAGGTTTGGAAAGTAGAAGAGATATAATAGCAGAGACAAAGCCGTGAGACTGGAGGTCGGTGATCTTTAGGAGTTAAAAGCATCGCCCTAAAAAGGCAAGATCTTTGGTTCGAGTCCCAGTCCACGACATAGTTAATATGAAAGGTAATCGTAAACTGCCAAAGGTATACCCAGGTGTTGGCATAGACTCAGATCACATCTAATAGTGAAATGGCTCTGAGCACTATGGGACTCAATTACTGAGGTTCAAATGGTTCAAATGGCTCTGAGCACTATGGGACTCAACTGCCGAGGTCATTAGTCCCCTAGAACTTAGAACTAGTTAAACCTAACTAACCTAAGGACATCACACACATCCATGCCCGAGGCAGGATTCGAACCTGCGACCGTAGCGGTCTCGCGGTTCCAGACTGCAGCGCCTAGAACCGCTCGGCCACTTCGGCCGGCATCTAATAGTGAAGAGTAGGATAAAGTTTATCAGAACCACCAGGAATAATCATTGTTTAAAGAAGTGGGGTACTGAGTGAATCGAGGAATGAGTGTAGGTGTGAAATGGAACGACCGCGTAGAGTCAGTATTAAGGAAGGCGAGTGGAGGACATAGATCTGTTGGCTGGATTCTGGAGAAATACAGTGCATCTGTAAACCAAATCTCATACAACATGCTAGTACGACCTACTTCATATTATTATTATTAGGTTGGAGCCTTAACGAAGCAGGCGAGGCAACAGATATCGGATGAATTCAGAAATGTCTTGTCTACGATAGCAAATGTTCGGTATATCCTACACGAAAGTCAAGAGAAATTCTCGGGAAACAAATGTGCATCCCTGGAAGAAAGACGATGTAGTTCTCGCGTAAACGTCTTAGTTACTGCAAGGTGTCCCACTCGTTAGGGAACTCGGGAAAAGAGTTGTAAAAATCTTAACAAAACAGAATTTGAAACCAAATTTGCACATGATATATCTTTAAGGTGAAGGTGCAGTAGAAGCGGTGGAAATGAGTTAGCCCACTGTATACACAGTTCAGTTATACGGTGCATATTCGTCAATGTTTCTGCCAGAATATTAGATTTCACGACGGATGTTCTCAGGTAACTCGTCAATGTGGCAGCATTTGTGAAATTTGAGAACGCAATGAGTTCCCGTAAGCTGTGTGTGTGGTTCTCATGTTTAAGTGTGCATTGCGCTTGCTGTTCGTAATGTTCCGTGTGATTTTCTTCTTTCGGTGATGTTTAATGCCATGTGTCGATTTTCTTGTTTTTAGACTGTTTGGGTGGTCGACGTAAACCATCTAAACACTGCATTGAAGGCTTGGTGACGAAGCTGGAGACAAAGAGCGCATATGAATGGCGGGGAGTTAGGGGTGTAGCTATCGGAAGAAATTATGGCTGACGTAAAGACACGATAGCTTCGCCCACAAAACCTCTACGCGGTTTATCGCAGGAATCTGGACTATCGCACAGCATGTTCAGATAGCTGTCGAGAAAGCTGTCCTGTATCCCAACAAATTTACAGTTGTTCGTGAGCTGATGCAAACTGACCGTGATTAAAGCCTTACATACTGCCACTGGCCTCATTGATTTATCGCTGAAAGGCCAGGAATATTGTAGTACATGAGGTACATGATGAACCCTGGTTCCACTCATCAGCATATGTGAACTGACAAAACACACTTTGATAGAGCAGTGACAAGCACTAAACAGTCTGTAATCTGGTAGTCAAGGATTCGGTTACGATTGTGGATTATCAATTACTGTTGGTTCCCATTTGCAATTACACACATTTATTTTAAAACGGTAATTCCAGACTCAAAATTAAATAAAAATATCACACGTTGTTAATGAAGGAATAAACAACTGTGTAATTAATAGTGTTTTCAGTGCGCTACAATTTACCAAATAAGCATAAAATACAAACACGGTAAATAATGTTTAAAAACAAGCCAATTTGATCCCAATTAGAATTTTAAGGCAAGTAACCACAGTCACAGCTGAAGGCCTTTAACGCAAAGAACGGCAATTATAAAGAAACTTAACAAACGTACTGTAAAACAGCAATGCAAAGCAAGGTTAATTTAAAAAGGCATCAAACGGGTGAGAAAAATAATGGTAAACTTGGTAGCACAACCATTTAAACCTGCTGTAATGTCAAGAACGACAACTACATAAAAAATTGAAAAAACGTAGAGTAAAACAGCAAATACAACAGCCAAGGTTAATTTAAAAGGACAAGCAACTGATCACCAAACAGGTGGGACAAATTGATGGTAAACTTGGTATCACAATCATTTAAACCAGCTGTAACGCCAAGAATGGTAATTATATAAAAAGTTTATAAACATATAATAAAACAACAAATACAATAATAAAACACAAGGGCCAGTCACAGATGGTGCACCAGGAATCGACCTCTGAGTGGGTCTGGAAAAAAAAAAAAAAAAAAAACACTTTCGCAAGCGATAAAATAGGCAGCCAAGAGTTGCATTCACTTCACAAGATGCTAACTCAGACTTGTGGCAGTCCAACGAATAGCTAATGATAATCTTGCTGAGGACGTCCA